>NC_080433.1:48377915-49789631 GCF_028018845.1 Melospiza georgiana | reverse complement strand
GCAGGAGGTGAAAGAAGGTGATTCTGACCCTCTGTTCTCACAAGGACCCAACTGGAGCAGTGCATCCAGATCTGGGACCCTCAGGAAAACAAGGAAAAGGAGTGGGTCTAGAGGAGAGCCAGAAAAATAATTAAGGGGCTGAAATATCTACTGTGAAGAAAGGCTGAGAGAGTAGGGAAGAACAACAACAAATCTTACTCTGTCCTTTCAATGGTTAAAGAGATGCTTATAAAGTTCAGTGGTGACAGGACTAGGGGTAATGATTTTAAACTGAAAGAGGGTAGATTTTAATTTTAAAAATGGAAGGAATTTTTTACAATGAGGGTGGTGATATAGATATTGTGCATGCCTTGTCATTGGCTGTGTTCAAGGTCATGGGGGAAGGGGTTTTAGCAACTTGACCTAGTGAAAGATGTCCCTACCAGCCGAGATGCTTTTACTAGATGATATTTGAGTGACCCTTGAAATCCAAAACATTCTTTGATTCCATGATTCTTTGAGTGTGAGTCAGTGTCCCTGGAGGTATTTACAAGACATGTAGGATGTGGCACTCATGGACATGGCTTAATGGTGGGCTTAGAAGTGCTGGGTTAATATTTGGACTTGATGATCTATTCCTACACAACTAACTTACGGCTCTGTATTTGTATGATTCTATTCATTCCAGCTTTACTTCAGTTTCCTTTCCAGAAAACACTTTTCTTTTTAGACAATATTCATTTGCAGACAGTCTAGGGAATCAGTGAAACACTAACCCTGAGAGACATTATTTTCTCTTTCAGTCTTTCTCTTTCCTTGCATTGTTGTGTTCAACCACAGAGGCTGTGACTGTTTCTCCCTTTCGTTTGGGTATGTTCAGTTTGGTCTGTGTCAATGTTTTCCTGCAGAACAGAAAGAATCTGACTTTAGGTTCTAAATGCTTTTAAAAGGGTAGATGCATTAAATTGAATAGAAAAAATAATATCTAACTTTACCAGACGTTGAATCTCATCTTCGCTGACAATTACATATCTCCCTAACTTACATCAATGTATTTATAAAGCACCTTTTTTATAAACTGGTGGTTTGTTTCCCTTAAATATACATTGTCCTTTGCCTCACATGCAAAAATCTTCCTAGCACGGGTTCTGACTCACAAGGTATCCTTTCCAAGCTGATCTTGAACATGCTGCAAATTCTCCACTTTGATTTCATGTAGTTATTGTTTACATATTAACTTATATAAACATACTCCTATTTGATGGAAATAGACAAGGTACTCTGTTTTTTTTAAGGTATTTTTTTGAGAGAAAATGTTAACATTTCAGGTGTTTAGTTGTTTGGGGTTTTTTTAACTTTCTTTCACATAGCATAGCTGAGAACATATTCTTTTTGCCTTATCATTCAATTATAAGTAATTAATTTCTTAGCATGTTCTCAGAAACACTCAAAGCTTTCATCATATCCATCAACATGTTTAACATAAGAATGTTAGAGGTACAAATGTCACATTGCTTCTTTTTATTTTGAGAAGAGTTTTATTGAAACTTATGAACACCTTACACAAGTTATATTGTTGCTAATTATCCATAAACATTTTATTAAATAAGTATGTTGCCACTGAATGTTTATTTACTATTAACTGAATTTTTTCTTCATAAATGTTAGTGAATTAAATATGAGACAAAGAATCAAAGATAATATTTTTTTTAAATAACAGCAAAATAAATAAGTGCAAATGTGTGACAAAATCTAATTCTCATCCAACCGTGAAATGTCCACCTGAAAATGTTATTTCTATATATGAACTCTATTATAGTTCCAGGAAAAACTGAATAAACCTAATTCTGTAAGTCACAGTACATAGGCATTTCTCCATTTCCATGCATTGCCTTACTCATTTGATTGCCTCCACTTTCCTATTTTTCAAGATATATTTACCATGCTATTTATTTTTTAATTTATTTTTTTACAAGTTTTTTGACCAGGTCTTTTATTTGCCCTGAAAACTTTTTTCCCACTTTTCTTATCCTGTTTTTATGTTTTTGCTTTTATGGGCTCTATGCAAAGTTGTGATTTACCTCCCTTTCACGATGAACTCGTGCATCTTCTTTTGGAAGGACAGCATTAACAAAACATAAGCTCCAAGACTGCTAGATATGTGCATTTGAGTGTCACCAGTGATGGTGACTTACAGTGAGCATTAACAAGTTATTAATTGCAAGCTGCTTTTGGGTCACTTATGTGTTATTCAAATATCTACATCACCAGGACTTGTCCTGCATTCATCTTTGTGGCTTTATGACTGTGAGCATGCAACAAAAAATACAGCTTTTCTGAGGGTAGTAAAATTAGTTTTTTTGAATGTTTTACATGCAGATTGAAGTAGTTTATTCTCTCCAGTGATAAATACCGGGATGTTTACTGCCTTAGCCAGCAGCCAAAGGCAATATGTTTGGATCATAGATTTGGTATGCAAAATCTGTAAAAGTCCCATCTCATGAATTGAAATTCTTGGCATATCTATCCCCATGACTGCAACAGAGAATGTACTGAAACAAAGCTGTGGTTCCCATTCCCTGTCCCTGCAAGTGACAATGTTCTGCTCATAAGGTGTTAGCAGCTAAATTGTACTTATTCTCACGCTGAACTTCTAAGCTCCTTGTATTAACTGAAATGTTTTTATCCACTAGAGGGATAATTCTGTATTCTGCACATGTTCTTGGACATATTCTCATGATCACATTAATCCTGGGATGCTCTAATTGTTTCAAGAAGTCTCCTCTGAACACAACTAATCAGCAAAAGTCACTGAAGTCTTCATTATTATTATTATTTTCCTTCCAAATCAATGAAAATGCCAAAACAAACCAACCAACCAAACAAATAAATCCCACTCTTTGCTGTACATACAAATTGAACTTTATGTGAAAGAGTATTATGTGGTGTATGCTGCGTGGGGAGACAGTTAATGTCAATATTGAATGCTACCTGTATATTGAACATTATAAACAGGCATTTCAGTCAAACAGCTGTACTATTTCTCTTGTCCTTTGACATGTTTTTCCTTGTTTTCCAGAATAATTGAAAGGTTTTTGCTCTCACTGCCTTTTCTTGACAGAGGTGCCACAAGGTATCTATACATCTCAAAGGCTAACACAAAATCAATCTGGGTGATTATGCAATTTAACTGCATTTGCAGTGCTAATTTATCTTCTAGCATCTGTAAATTACTTTATTATAAAAAATTCAAAAGCTTAGCTGAAAGCCAAATTAGACCTGGTAGCAACATAAAAACATTACCAACAAGGGAAATCTCTAAAAGTAACAGCAGACAACAAAATATCAAGTGATGTGTAGACAGACATAAAATGTGATATAAATTCATTAAGTGCTGACTATTGTTGTTTTATTTGAGATCTGAGCAAAAGCATATTGCTAGAAGGCTTTGCCAAGTTGTCCTACAGAGAGCCATTTGGCCATTTCTTAATAACCCTTGATATTTGGATATTTTATACTTTTATTTTTATTTAACAATACCATTTCCCAATTAAAATGGGAGGGGCGGGGGATAATTGGAAATGTGATAAATGAAGACAAAAATTGTCCTTCAATTGGGCAAAGCTGATAGCTAAAAGTCTTTCCTCTAGTTATAAAATGACAGGCAGTGAATTCAATGTTAAATATTCATGCATGATGAAAAAGCAACCTATGAATTCAAGGTTAAACACTTATGTAAAAGAGCAGCATGGGAAAAAAATAGAAACTTAGAAGGAAGCTAATGACCTTTAAACATCAAAGGCAGAATTCCTATCCATTAGGAGGTCAGTGTGTTAATGTAGCATAAAACTGCACTGACATGATTTCTGGTGTCACATCTGATATGGAAGGAAACCCAGTTCTCAATGAAAAAAAGAAAGGATTTGTTGTAAAATGGGTAAAGATCTTAAAAATTCACACTTTTGCCTTTACAAACACTACTTGAGTTTCACTTTTTGTGGTTCTGGAAGAATTTGACATAAGACTTGACATTCTTATCAAGCAGAAAGTATGGCAAAGGCAAATCTCCTTAATGTTTGAATGTCAACCAGGTAATAAATGAAGGGTTTGAGACACACAGAAGTAACCTTGTACTTCCACACATTCTTTTTACTATGTTCTCCATCCCAAACATCATAAATAAGATATCTGATAATTGAGTTCCAGAATGTAAAGCTTCTTCTGCAGGCTGTATGTTAATCATTGTGGAGGCAAGTCTAGGACTAATACTTCTAGTCAGTCTGACGCTGATGGAAGATTTTGACTGAAAAACCAAAATATGTCTGTCATACTTCCTACAAGATTATATTATATGCATTATTTCTGGTAGACTTCAAAGTGAAAGTTTGTCTTTAATAATCATATTAGATATTCAGTAAGAGAAAGGTTAGCAGAAATAAAAAGGAAAAAATTATTCTATAAAAATATGGTATATATATACAATGTGCTTCATCTGAAGGAATAAGAAAACCAGACATTTATAAATGCACTGCAATCTTAAAATCATGATGCTCTGCCTTTTAAGACTCCTAATGAAACATATATGTTGATGAGTAAATAATGTACTGTGCTTAGATTATACTTACAAAGCCACAGTGTCCTTGATGATCATAAAATCATAGAATTCTTTGAATAGGAAGGGACTCTTCAAAGGTAATCTAGTCCAATCTCTCTGCAAAAAACAGGGACTTTTCAGCCAGATCAGGTCACTGAGACCCTGTCCAACCTGACCTTCAATGGTTCTCTAGAGGGCAACTGCCACCTCTCTGGGCAACCTGTGCCAGGGTTTTGCCACTCTCATATACCAAATCTAATTTAACTGTCCTTCCTTTTAAAGCATTACCCCTTGTCCTGTCACCACAGGCTTTGTAAACAGTCTCTCTCCCTCTCCCTCGTAGCTGCTTTTGGGCACTGCAAGGGGCTCTAAGGTGTCCCTGCAGCCTTGTCTCCCCCAGCCTGAAGAACCCCATCTCTCTCAGCCTGACAGAGGAGAGAGGGTGTCTGAACATCTTTGTGGCCCTTCTCTGCTCCAACAGGTCCATGTACTGCCCGTGCTGGGTACCCAGGGCTGGATGCAGAACTTCAGGTGGGATCTCACAAGAGTGGAACAGACAGGGAGAATCCCCTTCGTTGACTTGTGTGCCACACTGCATTTGATGAAGACTACAGCTTTTTATTCTTAGCTGTAAATGCCCAAATGAAGTTTGACTGATTTGCCTTCATCTCTACAGAACACTTACACTGCCTACCCAAGTGAGTCTATTCCCAAATACTAATTGCAGCAGCTGCCTGCCTGCACAGCCTATAGAGCCCAGAGAGACTGATTTACAGATGGGGCTCCTTTGTCATGTCTTTTCTATGGCTCATGTTTTATCAACACCAAGCAACTAAATCCTTTCTGAACATAGCCAAAGTAAGCTTGAGAATAAAAAATTTGGAGGCTGTTTTCAATCCTTGCCAATCACATATGAAACAAAAGATTTGTTATCAGTCACCCAAAGTTTGGTAATTATTGGTAACAGCTATTCTTTAGACTACTTTGATTATGGATATTTATAATCTATTACTTGGCATGTCCCTCCTGTAGATAGATGCACCAGATGATGGGCTCTGCATATCTCACTCAATGCTAGTCAAGCTACATAAATGCACAAGGATTTTTCATAGTTAATTTTTTTTATCGAAACAGTGTAGAAATGAAAAGGAGCAGACTCCTTTGTATAAACAATAGACCAAAAAAAAGAAAAAACAGCAGAATGCGCTCTAACACATCTGAATTTGTAATCGTGTGGTTTTGCTCATAATAAAGAGTAGATTTCCTTTATGTAAATCAAAATCACAAAAAAAAATCCCAGAGATGAAGCTCTGCCCACAACATATCCTAAAAAAATGAATAGTATCTGTCGTTACTAAAAAGATATGATCCTTAGATTGAAGTAGAAGCTTTACACATTGAGAGAGGAAACAAGAGAGCTAAGATTAAAAAAACAGAAAGAAATATCAGCTAGACAGAGTAGAAAGGAGTATCTAGCAGAGTGTAAAGACGGAGGGGAAACAGAACAATACAGGAAGTATAATATTGAGAGAAGAGCAACTAGGAAGAGGGAAACTAGTTATTATGGGAGTACAGAAAAAGAAATAAAACAGAAAAAATGAAGTACCTTTTGCACTGGGGATACATAAAGACAGTGAGGGAAGGGGAACGGAAAATAAGCAAGTTGGGGAAAAGAAACTACAGGAAACAGAATAGTGAGGAGAATAATGGAGTAGGGTTTTTTTAAAACTTTTTTGTTTGTGTCTTTTGAGACTGTTTTTTTCCCCCAAGAATCATTACATCTACATGGAAGGGGATAATCAAATACCTTTTATTTAGGAGATTTAGAGATAAATCATAAATATAAACCATAGTAGAAGAGCAGTAGACTAGCTCTCTTAAATAACCAAAGTAACAAAGAAATCCAGAGAGTGTCTGTGCTTTTAAAGCAGATTTTTTTTTTCAAATCTTAAGGTATAACTTATATAAATCTTCAGTTTCTCTTTTCATGAACTGTCCTGTGCACTTTTCTCTGGAAGTGTTATACATTCACCTTGGAAGATATAAGTCCCCATGATATTTCCCTCTTCAACAAAGGAAAAATTCAGCATGGCAAGAATCTTTTGACAGAAGGACTTCCCTAGGAGCAAAGTTCTTTTCACACATTCTTTACTGCTGTACAGTCTCCAGTAGGAAAAGCAAAGGGTTATGAAACCCTTGAAAAACTGGATATTAAGAGAATTTTATTCCTTTCCTCAGAAACAGTTCTTTATTATTTTGATTTCAGTCCAGTGTCTTGTGCTGTCAATCTTGCTTCACTTTTCTTCTTGCTTCCTCAAAACAAGCTTCTCTTCCTTCACATCCTACATCTTTATGATGGGTTGGTTTTTATTTTTTGTTTGATGTTTTTGCTGTTGTTTGGATTTTTAGTTTGGTTTGGTTTTTTTGTCTGCACCATGCTTTTCTCTCATAGTGCAAATATGAAAAAGAAAAAAAGAGGAAAACGATAAAAAGAGGAGCAAAATGTATGCAAAAATACTCCTAGTTAGATCAGGTATGGTGATCTGGAGCCAGAAAATCAAAGCATAACTAGTTAGGACAATGGCCCTCTGCCAGCATTACAATTGTCATAGATCTCTGCCACATCCAGGCAACAGGAGGCAGCAGAGCCCAGTGTTGGCACAAATTCCAAGGATCTTTTCTGAGATTACTTCTATGGCTCTCCTTTTATACTAGGACCCTTATCTTCTCAAGATAAGTCCAATTTAGTTCAGATGCACCAATACACAAGTCTGTAACAATTATATTTGTATTATCAAAGGAAGCAAACCATAGAGCACTCTCAAGCTCTGAGAACAAGTGTCATTTCACATCTCAGATGAAATGGCTAAATCTTTGGAGCTATGGTGCCTTCAGACTTCCTTTTGGAGTTTTTAGGTCAGTGTTGTCCCCTGTATTGTGCCCAGGATTGGTCTGTGCAAACATCTGTGTTACCAAGGTAATAGTAGCAATGACTCCGTGGCATTGCCTCTTCCCTTACCCTTGTGCATGTTAATTTACTTGTACAGGCATTGCCAATAAAGAATGTAAGTACTACTGTAATGTAACCAGTAAAATGAAACTGGCAGATTTCCCACTGTTACGTTAATCTCTTTCGGTGTATTTGTACATACCGCTTTAAATTCCAGTCAATGATAAACAACAGAAATAAAATAAACTCTTTTTTGTATTCTGGAGAATAATCTGAATAGACCAAAATCTTTCATTGTTTTCATTTTTCACACATTAAAAGGATTACAAATGGAAATTGGACACCATCTGTCAGAGAGATATGGGTCTCCGTAAACATGTTACAGCAATAATAATTGGAAGGTAGATGGGATTATATATGAAAAGTGCACACTTAAAAATTTCTACCTTTAAGGCTCAAGATGGAGCATATCTGAGCTGTACAAAAGAATGCAGATACTAAAGCATTTTTTAGGAAGCAACTGCAGGGTCTCAAAGGCCTGTCTTTAACTCAGGGGTGGTTGTTTCCACAGTCCAAAATAGGTCACTGAAACAGCCCTTGGCACATTGCTAGATCTGAGCAATTTCGGAGCACCATTGTGGGACCTCAAGGGTAATTTTTCATGTATTGTTTGCACAGACTCTTTGCTATTTTACTTTACCACATTGACACTATGTTCTTTCCTCCTACTGAAATTCTTGCCTGTTTGTTTCTTATATAGATGCAAAGGGGTGTGGGATTCACATTCTCTGAACCTGAGAGGAGCAGTGAGAGAAGCAGAGAAGAGAATGATCAAAACAATTCTTATCTCATTCACTGCTCCTGTGTTGTGCCGAAGTAGAATGCAATATGGAGATTGTTTACCCAAAGTGATGATGCTTTGTTTCCTTGGCCTACCAGGGCCAAATGTGTCAGCAGACAGTCGCAAGATTTTGTTGAGTGCTTGTGCAGTTTCAGTTTAGATGTAGTGTAATATAGTAAAAAAATAATATAGTATAATAAAGTAATTAATTAGCCTTCTGATATCATGGAGTCCTCCTCATAATTTCTCCCTGCCACAGGGGTCACCTTGCATCTGATAAAGGGGAATGAACATCTGGCAAAAGGGCTGTTTGTAGTGATCTCAGCATTTTAACGGAGGACAGAGGACAAAAGGAATATGGTACTCCATTAAAAAAATATCCTAAATCATTTGAAATAATTTCTTAATACTATTATCAATGGCAGAAGGATTTTATGTATGCAAAACCCCAGACTTAAATGAAAACTGCACTACTTGTCTTCCTGTTAAATTACTCAGCAATCTCCCCTACTTCTTAGAGGTTTTTATTAAGGTAGCAAAACATCTTTCACAGACATACATTTATACATCCATATTAGGAAAGAGGTCAAACAGATCCTTTAATTATTATGATATTGGGCTGTGTCAATAGCCCAGTTCTAAGGTTGTTTACGTAGCATGGATTTTCAGCAAAAAGATTAATTCTGATAGGGAAATGGTGAGCCAAGAAGATTTTCTTATTCTAGTAACAAATGCTACAGTCAAAGACAGTTCAAAATGCAACCTCTTTTGCACAAAACTCTGAGGAATACAAGTATTTATCTTCCTCTAAACACAGGTATAAACTTTAGGAATTCAGTCCTGTCCTCCTGGTCTTGCTCTTTTTCATCCTGAAGGATGTATTCAAGTTTCTAGTGAATGAACAGCTGCAAATTATTTGAGCAGTAGTTAGCATGTAGAAAAGTTCAGGAAATAAGTAAAGGTATTTTTTTCTTTGCAGGTATGGGTAAAAAAATTTCCCTGACCATGAAGAAAATTTACATGTATTCTGGGATAAAACCAAGACTCTCTCTCTCTCAGAAGAGTCTAGCACCAAAGACAGAATACAAAAATCATTTAGAGGCTACCTAGAACCACTATGTCTGACACACTTTTTCATAAAGAGCTTTCTAAAACTTAAAAGGGAATATAAGTCATACGTGAAAAACAAGAAGAGTGTTAAAAAGATTGATTTTTTTTTCCCCTAGTTATCTAAGTTTCATTTTTAAAACATGCATTTATGATTTAGGCTGCTTCAGTTTATCCTGCTGCCTGTACTTCAGGGATGAGAGAAAGCTGTGAGTTTCAGCTAATGGTGTGGGACTGCTGTCCTGCTGCCTGCTTGAGACAATGTCAGCCCAGTTCAGGGCAGGATTTCTCTCATAATGGCATTTGCTCCCACTGCTGCTTTCTAACACAGCCCTCCGAGGATGTCACTTCAAATTGGAAAAGAGAATAACACTGCATGAAAATGTGGGTTGTGCTATGAGGTAGAGCCAGTTTCACAGCAGCTAGGAATTTCTTTCCGTGTGTTGTGGCTCCATGGAATACAGCTTCAGACTATTAAAGTTCTTGTATTAGACTCAGAATTGGAAATAGACTCCGTATGTCCTCATTTGGATTTAGAAAATGATACATCTGAAGGAGCAATAAAACTCTGGCATGACCTGCAGAGCCTGAGGCATTCTAAAACTTTTCCATTTGCCTTGATTAAGGATAATGTCTTATACTTTGTAGGCTGGTTAAAGTCTTTAGAAAAAAATTATTCCAAAGTGATGAATAAAGACTATTCAGAGCAATTTAAAGTATATCAGAGAATTATCAGGACAGAAGATTCTTCATTCTAAAAAAAGTTGATGCCATTAAATTAAAATTTGAAATTTGAATGGTAAGGTTTTTTAGATTTCTGCTAAAGGTAAAATCTTTGTAGTGAGGAAGACAGATGGATAATCCAAACAAGTGACTAAAACTTTTGGTAAAAATGAAATTGCATTGATGCTTCAAATGTCATATCCATTTTTAATTAAATAATTGGTTATTTACATTGTTATTATAGTCACTATATTTGTAAATCTAAACCAAGAATGTTCATTTTAGACATACCATGAAGATCATCAGTTCCATCTAAAAAGCTTTGAGCTGAAATCCAGGATCAATGTTGAGGGATTTATGTAATAATAAATCTTACATTTTCAGTATTTTGCAATTGAAACAAATTTAGTTTTGTGTGTTTATTTCTTGGGGGCTTTTTTGTGGTTTTTTTTCTGGTTTTTTTTTCCTGAAATAACAGATTAAAGTACCAAACCCAGAAACTTTTACCATTATCACTCTCTCAACAGATTTAATTTAAGTCCAGAATACCATGAGAGTGTCAAGCTAAGGCAATCATCCCTGTGTGTACTTCTCAGGATACATGCATGTACAGAGAACTTCTGCCACAGTTTAGCCATTTCATGTCTAAATCATATTTTATAGCTTCTGGCAGAATTAAAATTCATTATGGCCAGGGAAATGCACTTAGCTGCACAGTCCTGATTGTGGTTGTTGCTGGGACTGAAAGGCATGCAGTATTTCATTGTTATAAACAATGATTTTAGTTTTATAAAATAATGCAGCAAGTTTTCTTTCCAATGTAGTTGTCATTACTGTGAAATCTCATGAGTCAGTATTACAGTAGAAGGGGAGAAATATACTCCACGTATTTCCAAACATTAAAGGAAATATTCAGCAAGGCCAGGGAGGGAAGCTCTTGCTTTATGTGTATTACTGTGTTTACTCAGGCTCATTTGTTCTGTTCTATATCAATTCTGTGGTGGATTTCTGGTGTAAAATGATTTGTAGATGCTTAAACTGTATTTGTGCAAATATTGCTATCCTGATCTAATCCTTGGAGATAATACTGAAATGATACAATACCTCTTATCAAATATCACTGGGAGAGAGCAAATCTCAAGATCCCAAGACAGAACTGATTATAAATATTTTATAAGATAGATGTCTAATGGGCAGATCATATTTTCAGTGAGAAGGAAGCCTTTATTCTTCTCTTCTCTTCTCTTCTCTTCTCTTCTCTTTTCTCTTCTCTTCTCTTCTCTTCTCTTCTCTTCTCTTCTCTTCTCTTCTCTTCTCTTCTCTTCTCTTCTCTTCTCTTCTCTTCTCTTCTCTTCTCTCTTCTCTTCTCTTCTCTTCTCTATAGCCCAATAAAAGAAATGAAGAATCAGCATGAGACCATTTGGGCTTGAAAATTTCCCTCACCATACAGATTATTCATAAACTATGATTTTCTAAGACAGGTAGATAATTGTCTTCTTAACTGTTTAAACACTTTGACAAAGTTTCTTGTTTATATTTTTCAAAATCTTAAATCTTTATTAATCACCTAGCCCAGTAATAGGGTTTTAAGAACAATATGGGGAAACAAAACAAAACATTACTTGAAACTGGCAAAATATTTTGTCCCTCATTTCCTCTGCAAAAAATAGTATTGTTCTTGCTAAACAAAATTAAGGATTCCTAAAGGAAGGGAGTATAGGATAAGAAATTCTACGTTGCTGACATGATTTATAGGATTCTTCAGTTCATTAGCATGTGAGTTCAGAAATTACACATTATTTCCAAATTCTCAGTTTTCTCATTTATGGTCTAAAACCATGTGGATATTATAAGGCTATTGTCATAATGAGTAGTGTATTACTAATTTTGCTGGAGATATTTGGTATTGGCATATGATTTAACAGATGCATTGAACGTTGTTCGTCCAGCATATGGTACTCTAGCAGATAAGCTGAATTACACTGGGAACTACTAAAGCGATTTTGTTTTGAGCATTTTTGTATTTGCACTGCATTGAACAGTTTGCCATTCTGCAGTCTGGACTGTGTTTCATGAAGATATTGAGTTTCTATCTGAAAGAAACTTCCGCACTAACAGTTTGTTCAGAGGCAAATGTCTGGTAGATGACATTAAAGAACACATTATTATTCAAGAAAATCAGGTAAACTTTGGGGCCCTTCCCCTGTTCTGATTTTGTGAGGATGTTACCTCAAGATTTTGATGATTTCTTGCATTATATTTCTTCTATTCTGAAATAGAGGGCTCAAAAATACAACCTAAATAAAATAAAAAAGCATAAATTTCACCTCAACTTTACTTTTCCTTTTTTGACATGCAGAAAACATTACCTCTCCTACAGCACAGATAATCAACACAGGAAAACATAAAATATTATGTGCTCAATGAATCATGTGACTGGGCCATAAATGTAATTTTGTATCATACAGCATAAGATGCATTCCTAGAATTACTAACTAGAATAAAAAATATTTTATTGTGAAAGAAAATTCACTTTAAAAAATCTTTGTAAACATTCTGGCTCATAAAAGAAAACTTTAGAATTCAACTTTTGCTAAACTGTTTCATTTTGGTTACTTTATTGAATAGAAGTTGCTATTTTCACTGCTCTGAAGAAAGTCTGCTACTGAAAGAGAAGGCGACATTGAAATTCCTCAGCAACATTTTTTGTTAAACTTCATTAAAGTGGATGAAATAGAATCAATTTCAGAAGAGTGATGGGGCAGTAATGAAGAGAGGCCCAGTGCTACTGAGAGCAGCACATAGCTGATGTTTTTATTCTATTTTATACCTCTTCCTTAGAAGCTGTTCTCTGTGTAATTATCACCTTCACTGCTAAGGACAAACTGCGCATCATTTAATCACTCCATCAACAAAGTCCTTGCCTGTGACATCCAAAAGCAGGCAAGAAGTTGCTACTGAAAGAGAAGAGGACATAGGAATTTTTTTCATATTGTAAACCATAGAATCAAAGCTTTTCCATTTCCTCTAAGATAACATATGATAAGCAACCGTCAGGGAGAAGGCAGAAATTGTTACTCCACCTTTTTTCACACAAGGTTTTCCAAAATACGTATTGCGTTCAACATTCAGTTACTCAGATAAGATTATGAAAGTCTATATATATTCTATTAAGCCATTAGATAATATAGTTCATTCAACTGCTGTTTATGGTTAGCAAGACAGAGCAGTACACTGTGGGTCATGACCTGAATCAGGCGATGAAAAACCAGGCTGACTCTGTGATGTCAGTCATAATTCCTCCACCAGCCTTTTCTTTCTCTGCTTAATTGAATTCTGTTTGAGATAGGGAAACTTTAAAATACTATTTCCTAGTGTGTCTCGAGCTTGAAGCCTTTTGGAAGTTATTTCTGCCCTATGAGAGTACAATTGCTGTTTCTAAAGTATTGTCGAGTTGAACAGTTAAACCACAGTGTACGGCAGTCTGCTTCTCTAATATGACCAGCACTTGGGAATAGAAATATCAATATCAGTCTTGTAATAAGCCATGCTATGTGGTTATTCTCTCAGAACTCATAAACACCTCCTAAAACACTTCCTACACAAATATTCAAATGCTTCCTCTGTGGTAGCATTCATGAAAACTGTAGCAACATACTTCAGAATGTGATCGATCATCAAAAGTCCTGATCCTAAAAGCAGCGTGCAATGATTTTAACATAGCTCAATGTGATATCTGTCCTAGGCCTTCTAGTCTTGCATTGCAGTGTTTAGAACAGGATCCACACAGAGCTTACCTGAATCAATTCTACCATCCAGGATGCAATGATTTATGCCACTAAGGCAGGTATACACACTATCAACCTTCTTACAGCAAATCTCACTGCTGAGTCAACAATTCTCATAAACTCAAAATATTTCACAGGAAGAATTCAGAACCAGAAGCAGGAAATCAGATGTACTGGCCTGGATTAATTTAGAGTATATTAGGTTTCCAAAAAGTAATGAACGTGTGCATTTACTTGGGCTTAAATGTTCTTAAGTACTTTTTTTAAAACTACTTTTTTTCTTTTGTTTTTATAATATACTGAGTATTAAGAACAAGCTTTTCAAAAGTGACGCTTAGGATCATTTGTAGAAACAACTGAGCACCTGGTCTCTGAGTTTTTAAATGGTGCAAAATTGATCCAACAAACTTCATAAAAGCTTTTCCGGGAACCAGAATGTTGCCCTTCTTATATGGTGGTTTTGAGAACCAATTTACTTTGACTTGGAAGTGGTATTCAGCTTCTGTAAATGAGCTATTGGAAAAGTTATTTTCAGTCTTAGAAGCATTATACACATACATTCTAAAAAGTAATAATGCAATAGCTAGTTTATTAGTTCAATAAAAATGAGGGAAGAAGAGAAGAAACAGATAATATACCTTTTCCTGATAATCTGTTCACCCCAGAAAAGAAAGTTTCAGCCTGGTCAGGGAGGAGTGTTAAAAAGAATAAGTGAATACAATAAAAATAAATTACATTTTCCAGTTGCATGTCTTTCTGTATCTTCTGTCTTAAATATGAAGCTTCTGTTGTCCTAATGTGAAAAAATCCCTTTGCTCTCAGCCTGGTAATTAAAGTACAGTAATATTTTAGATGATAAAAACATAAAAACACATGTTAATATTTCAGAGATTATTTTTTCCTTCATTTTATTCAAAGGTGGAAATAAGAATAACTAGTAAGCATGTAAAGATACAATGATTATGAAACAGCATGGCTCTGGTAGACAGATTCAAATTAAAGGTCACTGCCAAAAGAACAGTCATCTCAAATTCCATCAAACACAGCAGAAAATATGTGTCAGAGTGCCTAGAAAGTCTACTGGGGCTAAATCACATTCAGATGGTTGGATCAGATGGTTTTTTATTTAAGGTACATAATGCATATGCATTAGGAAGTGGGATGGCTGATATTTTTGCAGAGGAATGAATGCAATTTTCCTACTGAATATCATAACATTAAATAAACAAAATCTGCTTTTTTTTCCCCTCTCCACTATTTACATATGTTTCAAATTCACTCCCTTTATGTGAGCCTGCCTGAAATATCTTAATTTTTTGGTTTTTGGAGCCTCCCACTCCTTCCTTTTTGTAGCTATCAAGACAGTATCCACTCAGCATTCAATTTATGTTTTTAAATCCTGACCTGCAAGTTTTTTGTTTGTTTGTTTGTTTCTGAATATTTATATTCAGGGAAAATCTCACTGAATTAGGCCAATTTAATTCGGTATAGGAATACATGAGCAGAAAGCATGACCAATTCCTTTTCTCTAACATTCCAGTCAACAATTTGTACCAGAAAAAGTAACAGAATATTTAAATCACATATTAGAAATCCTTCAGAACCCCGTGGAAAATCTAAGCTCCATAAGAAAATACCAATATGTGGCTAGGTATCAATAGTACACCACAGAAAAAGAGCAGGATATATTGCTGATGCTCAGTTTTGGCAGAATGGCAACTGAAGTTACCCAAGCAATTGGCCAGACTGGAGAGAATTGCTGAAAAACTTTCCCCACTTCCACCCAAAGGATGAAAGCCAGAAAAGAATCAGTCACACTTAAATAAAAACTGTTGTCCTGAAAACAAAATGTTACATGGAAAGTCATGCACTCATGAAGAAATTCTGCTTTTGATAGGTCACTTATCAAGACTTAAATTTTATTGAAAAAAGTGTTTTCAATAATAATTAAAATCTCTTGCAGCCCAAATCAAAACCTAAACACAGAAAACAATCAACACACCAGCACAGTAGAAGGAAAATATAAGTTGATGGCATAATGGGAAAATTGAGGAGAAATTTTCACCCATAAAGGAGTATTAAAGGCAAAATTTCTCACACCATAAATTTCTTTCCAATTCATTTGCCCAAACTATGATTAAACACCCAGATTTTTTTTAACAAATAAATTAAAAGTTATTGTTAATAAATAATTTAATTTTAGTTTTTTATTTAGCAATATTCTAGAAGTTATTGGTGTATTACAGTTACAAGAAGGATAGAATTTCTTAACTTCAGTTCACACTTCATCTCCTCTAAAACCCAATGAGCAAGTAGAAAAAGAGGATTTAGGTGTTAAGAGAAAGATAATTGCTTAAGATCAGTTGCTAGTGTTTACTGTAGTTCTCTAAAAGACATTTCAAATCAAGGCAAGTCTTTCAAATTTAAAGTTGTGGAACATCTATTAAAGTACAAATTCTGTGTAGCATCACTTGTATCATCCATGTTTTTGGTAATGTTACATAAACGCTGCACAGACATTCACGTCTATTAGGAGGTCCACAGAATCACAGAATCAATTAGGTTGCAAAAGATCTTTAAGATCATCAAGTTCAACTGTATATCTAATAGTACTGCCAAAGTTGTTGCACAGGAGCATTTGAAATTACGGAAAAAGAAATTTTCTTCAAGTATGAGGTGAAAAAGCTGATGATTAAAAATTATATTTATTCTCACTCTGTGTTTAAACAAGTTCCAGAGATAAAAGTATGTTAATGACAAAAACAACAGAAATTCTATGGGAAGGGAACATGAGGAAATTTTTGGAATTTGCCACCAAAAGCGATGCTCTAGACTCTCTTTGCTCTTCTGTCCTTTTTAGGTCTTGCTGATAAGGAATGTCCTTTCTTAGAGCATGTGCCCTGGGAAATAACCTGGAATATCTGTATTGTTCTCTCATTATCTGGGGAAATATAAATAAAGATGCATTTCTTACAGGAGATTTGTGAGTATTATTCAGATTGTATGAATGAACATGCTGCTCATTTCTCTTGAATCAGGAAATATTGATAAGAAGATAACACATACAGAAGGAAACACATACAAAATAAATGTTTTACCAGGGCCACAAAGTTTTGTTTTCTTCTGCTTTTTCTTCTTCCTGTCTTTCTCTGAAAATGTTGAATAGATTTTAACTTTTTTAAGGTACCCTTTCTTTGTGAGGTTACTTCTGCCTCAATACCTTTCCTGTTTATCTAAGATATACCATGAAGTGTCAGGTATTGGAAGCACAAACAGAACAGAGGAGTGGTAAGCCCTCAAAGCTGTATAAGTACAAATCTTCAGGTGGAAGAGGTCTATTCATAAACCAGCGCCAGAAAGGGAGAACCTGAGGTCAAAGATGGCTGGCAGCAGTCTCATTCCTGTTGTGTTTTCAGACGTGAAATTGTTCTCTGCAGCCTAAATGACTGGGAAAATGTGTATCTACAGGAAGTGTGTGTTTGTCTGTGTGTCTGTGTCTGTGTGTGTGTGTGTGTGTGAGATAAGGGATTTTAAAGTTCAAGGCTAGTAGAACTGGTTACTGGTTATGCCTAGCAAAGTTACAAATAGAAGTTTTAAAGGTGTGATTTATTACAAGTAACTTCTCTCTCTGCTGTACCACTATGAAATGTCCTCCTCCTCTGGTTATCTTTCTCTTTAGGCATGAGCTGTCTAGACTTGTGAGGAGGGAGGGGAACATTAATGGTTTTAATCAGGCATCCAGTGAGGCAGCACATAAGAGGAAATTATTTTCTTTTTTAACTGAATGCACTGCTAGCAATGCACCCAAGTGCCCAAAATTAGCTTTATTTTTCAATGTTTCTAGAGGAGCAGAATGCAGGATCCGTAGCATACATATTAACAGCACCAATTATCCATATGACTGCTGCTCTTCTTGAGCCCTGTATATTTAAGGAGATACATTTCCTATCTTTATGCTTTGTGCTCAGAGTGTGAAATCCAATAAAATAAACCAGAGCAGTATCACTGATATGGTGGGGTTTTTTTACTGCTTCCTATCGGGTCCATTAGACTAATTAATTCCTGTGATATAACTATATATATTCTGCAAGTGATTCCTGGAAACATGTGGGCAAGAGAAGGTTTCAGGATTTCAGTTGTTCTTCATTTATAATTTTCCCATCTATTTCCCTTAATTCTCTCCACAAGAAGAACTAATTCTTGCTCAAACATCTTTGTGCTCTTACTCCCTTTCACCACAGTTACGGGCTATCTGAGTTGCACTGACAATAACTTTGCAATGTGCTGCTGATGTTCTTTCTTCTCTCAAACAAGTGCATGCACATTAAATTTCATCACCTTTTTATATGTCCATAGAGACAATAAGTAATGGAGATTTAAAAAAAAAAAAATCAATAATTTAATTAAGGAAATCCATGCCAAGCGTGTTTTGATTCAGAGGGAATTAGTTGCCTCCTTGGAAGGATTTTAAGTTAGGGATTAAATGGCACAATTTGGGATGGTATTGTATTCATCCTCAATGGTCATAGCTAGCATATTAGACAATTTGGTGTGGTATTATTTGAAGATAAAAGAATTTTTTAAATGTTCACCCAAACTGCAGGAGTCTATGTAGAGTTAAGATTTGTTCCCTTCTGAGCTGAAATTTGGGATGGCCATGAAGAGAGAGCCCTTACTGGTCTGTCAGGCCTTAGCTGACCTAACAGAAAGAAAAGTGCAGCTGAGGTACCATCAGTTTTGTTATCAGTAATACCTGGGAAATGAAAACTAAAGAAATAATTGATTTCTTTTCTTAAATTACATATTTTGCATTTCTCTAGAGTTTCTTATTTTGGATCCATTACTGTAGTGAAAGAGAGATTTAAGTAATTCAAAGAATCACTGTCCAAAGTATTAGCAAAAGAGGTTTTAATTTGAATTTTTTGAGGTGCCATTTATCAAAGCTCAGTGGCAAGGTTTACCCTATTACTTACAGCATAAAAAAAACCACACAAAGGAAAATTGACTTAGAATCAAAGTAGAATGAATTACATGGAGACTAAGACATAAAAGTGCAAGGGAGACTATCCCACTGAGTCATGAGATCCAGAGAGGATGCCTCTGCTTTCTAAACCCCTGATGTAGCTGCTGTTTCTGGAAAATAAGTTATTGGCTTGTGATCAAAATACATACAGTGGAAAAGGTATGAATGAGACTCCTTGTTCCTACAACTTTCTTTGGTCCTTGACATGTGACTCTTGGAAAACCTGTGGGTCACTCTGTTCCTTTGAGGGTTTCCTAGAGGAGGAACAGCCAGGAACCACAGCCAAAGCCTTTGTCCCTTTTGGAAACTGCACTAAGGTGTGGTTAGTTTGCTTAAGGCATCAAGTGCATCCATCACAACGACCAACTTCTAAATTTTTGAAGTACTTACATGAAATATTTTGCTCAGTGTACATTTTTGAAAGCAAACACAACATGTTCATCTTAATCTAAAAGTTATTAATTTCTGGTTTTATTATCCAAATATAACTAACCACCAATTTGTTATAAAAGCATCTGTGTATTTAGTTGTACTATACAACAGTGGACATGTATCTAAATTGTCAACCATGTATCTTAATTAATATCAAATTATTATAAATTAAAAAGAAATGTTAATTTAAGAGAAATCAAATCCTTATTTAGGGTGTTTAATTTAATATGTCATCAAAAATTGTTTGCTAGGAAAATCCTATTGAGAATTACTATCATATTCTCATCATTATCTTGAGGCAATGAGAGTCAGTTAAAATTTCATTACAGGAATACTATATATCAAAGAATTTTTATATGATGCTCCACCATGTGAGACATACTCTAGTCGAATCAATTACTTATTTGATTTTTTAAAGAGATTGTATCAAGCAGATAAAGAAGTTTGGAGAACCCATTTTAAGCTGATGCTCCAACAAATGCAAATAACCTTCTCCTTAGTTCAATTCTAATTGGTGGAAACTAAAAGCTGTAGTTCATGAGGAAATTTTCATGCACCATTATTTTCAATTTTAGACATATGAGTACTTTTGCAGCATTTGAAGAGTAGCAATGGAGAAATATTGCCTTGGTTAATAAACTTCTCCTCATTTTTGTAAACACTTTAACAGCATTCTCAATTTACTATTCCTGTTGCCGTTGCCCACAGTGAAATTGTTGTATCAAATATTTGGTCTTTTATATTAACAATATATCTGGATGGACATAAGAACTTATGCACTTTTGTTCCATCACCTTTATTTAGGAATTTTTCTAGGACAGAACAATATTTTTTGGATTAGTTCTTCCCAAGCAGTTCTTTCAACAACAGAACACTTTTTCAGCCAGTTCACTTAAGTGTATTTCTCTCTGAAAAATGAATTTCACTTATATGAATATGTGATTATAACTAAGTAAAAAATAATTGGAATCATTAAGTTATGTAGACTCTACCTTATCTGCTCACAGCAGGTAATACTTGGCTCAAGTTTCTCTACTTGCAAAATGTAAGAGTAATAATACTTCCAAACCGATAATGTATCTGCTGTAGCAAAACAAAAATTTGCACAATTTTTCTCATTTGAGCTTGATCAGACAGCTGAAATAGGAAGAATTTCAGTGCTTCAATCCTCATTCTTATAGTTTGCGGTAAAGTAGAAACCTGACTTGAATCCTCTGATCCCTCAGAGTCATGAAGCAGGAGAATGTCATGCAGACATCTCTGATAAGGTTGCGTAGACCAGATTTTCCTGGACTGAAGAGAATTTGAAAGCCTTGCTTTAATCCTAGGTGGTATGTCATAAACTTGCATATCACTAGCACTGCTTTATTGTTTAAAATCTGATAATACATAATTTATTAATGGCTTCCAGAATGTGGATTCTGACACTTACACAGCAAAGTCATTTCCGAAGCCCAGAGTCACAGGTTTACAATTGGGAGAAAAGTAGCATCTCAGAAACAGATCTGCTCTTGGAATTTTGTAATAATTGCTGTCAAAATTTTCATGTTGTTTGTCTTGTTTTTGTTTTCCCTCCTCAAAAGTACCCTATGAAACCCAGGCACTTAAATCTCAGCACCAGGTGCTGCCAGAGAGAGGAAAAGCCATAAACAGCAGGATTCAAAATGCAAAACCTGGATGCTTAAAACTTCCCTCATGCCTAATCCAGAAAACAAGTGAGCAAAATATTTATAAAGTTGGTAATTTTAGATTCAAGTTTATACAAATTGTGTATATCTATGTGTATATATCTTTATATACACATAGATAAATATATCTATACACACACAACTACAAAGGCATATCTCAAAAGTTAGGCTTTTCCTTTCCTAGGTTCGCTATATTTTTTATTTAATTTAGCATTTGGAAGGTCCCAGTATTGTACTTCTGTCTTGCACAATCCTTTCCCTTTGTGAAGTATACTGAATCTACCCATGACACTTAAGATAGATGAAACCCTTCTGAAAGATGTTCATATTACCTGGCCTTGTGAGGCTCTGATTACTTTGCTATTGGACATCAATGCATTTCTTTCAAGTGTGCTGACATCTCATTAATCGTGAGTAAATTCATGCCAGGTCCTTGCAAGAACTGTAATTGATACCTAGTGGCACCCAACCGGACTCTCAAATTGTTCATCGATAAAGTAACATGTAAATTCTGTCCTTGAGGAGCAATGAATCCACTTTCTTTGAAATCCCATCAGAGAATCCAAGAAAGCATTGGAAAAAAAAAAGGAATAGATGGAAAGCTTGATAATAAGAGCCAAATAAGGGCACAGAACTATACAGTAATAGAGGTACAACATCTGAATCTCTGACCTGGAATTAGCCTCAAGAAGCAATTCCCTTGAACTTTTTCATTAAGCAAGCTTAGTTATGAAAAGTGAAGGCAAGTGAGAGGAAGGACTCCATTGTGCTGCATTTACTGTTGCATTGCTTTCCACATTACTTATTTACTTTTATAATGATATCACATATATATAGTCCCTGTTTAATTCTTGATTGCAGTATAAAATTCTGCAATACAAAGATAAATCTTTGGAATTCAAATAGCACCTTATTTTTAAAATTTTCCTTTTTTAGCAAAATGTATCTCTTAGCACTCTAGGGAGACATTCATACAAAAAAATCCAATTATAATTTCTAAGATATAATTTTAATAGTGTGCAACATGCCTGATTTAAAGAAGAAGAAATGTACTATATTTCAAGAAATCAGAATGTAAATATAATTTATTCTCTGCATACTTTCTTTAAAATTAAAAATATATGCCATAATATGAATAATTATGTTTTACAAGCAAGTCAACTATTTAAAAGCAAAGATAAAAATTAATATAATTTGGATGTTTTTGAAACCAGATTTTTGCTAAATAATTTAATTTCTGTGTATGAAAATATTGATTATATTGACTGAAATGTCCATAAATACTAATATTTTAATTATAAAAATTTTGCCTGATCGAAATGTATATGGGTAGATGTGGGGTTTCTTAATTACTGTAGAGGTTACAAAGTGTGGTTTACAAAGTATGGTTCTACTGTGCTAGACAGCTATGATTTTAAAGATTTTGAATTAACAACTCTTTTTAAATTAACTTATTTTCTGTTGAAAATTTGAAAGAGCTACAAAATATCCTACATTTCACAACAGAAGCATTCATGGGATTCCTTTTTAAAAACTGTGCTTTAGCTGTCTAAGAGGAAATGTCCAGACTGTGATCAGATACTTTTTTTTTTTCATTTACTTATTGTTAAGTCCTCATGAGAGAAGGTTAATATCAAAAATGACAATATTCCTTGCCCTTAAAAAATGAACTTCTGTTGCTGGTTTCTGCTGCTTTTGGATTATAGTAGAGTTGTCTGTCTTAATCTAAATGCATCACTGATACAAATGAAATTATGAATCTTAGATACTTATCTTTATATATTGCTTCAGTCAAAAACTATGAACTTGGACTCTGAATAAATTAGGTTTTCTTATTCACAGAAAATTAATTATTAAGCTTTTTAGGAAACTATGGAATTAAATAGTTCACATACCATCTAAAGGGACTGAAAATCTCCCCCTCGTTAGTGGCAGACATTGGTACAGTTACTGCTGTTCATATCCTCATGCTCCTTCCAAACACGCACAATGCAGAACAACTCAGGGAATCAGTACAAATGGGAAAGTTATTGGCAGAGCAGCCCTCTTTCTGGAGAGGACCTGGGGATTACAGTGAATGCAGGCTGAATTCGTATTCAACAATGCACTCCCACAGCATACAAGCAAAACCTCACACTAAGCTACAACAGAAGCAGCATGACTAGCAGCTGCAGCAAAGTTGCCATCTCTCTCTGCTCAGAGCTAGTAAGGCTGAGCATGGAATGCTGAGTCCAGTTTTGAATCCCCAGAGGTCTGTGGGAAAGTGGAGATAAGGCTGCTGTTCCGGGGAGGGGCATGTGATCTATGGGAAGGGGTTAAGGTATTATGAGGTTTATTAGTTCAGCAGCACAGTGTCTAATTCATGATTCAACAGCAGCCTGTGGTTACCCGAGGCTGCTGCAGGACTGAGACTCTTCTCAGTTGCCAAAAGGAAATACAACAGGGGGTAAGAGACACACAGCGTCTCAGGAAGCTTCAACTGGACATTAAGAGAATAGTCTTCCCTTGTAAAGTAGTGCAGAGTGTACTGAGATTTCACAAAAAGGCTGTGATCTCCAGTCTTGGAGACTTTAGCATTCATCTAGACAAAGCCATAGCTCACTGGTCTGGAACTGGAGACTGTCCTGCGCAGGTCAGGAGTGTGGACTAGGCACAGTGTTTTACTGTGATCTCAGTCTTATGCAGACTCATTGATTCTTTTGGATCCCTTTACCACAGTCATAGAAAACTCCCTCAAATTAGAGTCCCCAAAGAAATCTTCTCTGGAAGAAACCTTGCTGTGCCTAAGAAATTCCACTGTAAAAAACATTGATTTACTATACATGTAGTTGCTACATTTTTTGATATCTTCAATTTATTGCTGATTTATTTGAAGTGTCCAGCCCTCTTAATTATTTGGTCTCCTACCAGACTGCCTCTTGATGATGAGACAGATAAGAGTAACAATTCCTCTAATGTTGATGATTTTATGGATAAAATTTCTAAAGATATGTCACATATCACAGAGTTCCTGCCCTCGTTCTTTGCTGTTTAAAACAGCCAAACTGTTGAAGTGAGGTTCCCAAAACTTTTTACTTCAGAGTAAGTTTTGTGTATTAAAGTCTAGCATAAAGATCTACGTTCCAATGTATCAGAAAATAATTATTCCATGTCCTAGAATTGTATGTCTCACTATTCTGGTTCCTTATTCTCATTTAAAATAAAGCGAAAAAAAATTTCGGCATGTGTATGACATCAGCAAGATTCAATGGGATTAATGACTTTATTTCCACAAACTCTCGGATAGCCTGCCATAAAAAAAAATCTCATCCTAATAAGGTGGCATTATCATTGTGTTGCTCAATTTTGGCTCTTGATCAATAGAATAATGTTTAGACATAACTGGACTAATATTTCCACTTAGTCTAGATGCTTTTATACTTAGATTATTCCTGAAAATACCACTAATGGGCTTTTACAAAGATTTCTGCAGACATATAATCCTTTCTATGAAGAGCATTATTGCCTGTGCAAAATTGTCGTTCATATCTAGCTAAGGCTGGAAAATTACAAAGAACTTCATATAATGTTACTTTTGGAAAATGCTCTAAGTGTACCACATTTGAAGCTATGTTGATCTCTTCTATATAATGTAACAGGAATCTCTGCTAAATTCTTCTGAATAGTCTAAATGGTGATGTATAGCAAAAAGTATCCCACCACAGAAAGAGTCAGAAATTCTGTGATTGATGGGACAATATTCTTTGGGAATAAGAACACAAGGATTTGGAGATTAGAAAACCTTGTATTTTAATTAGGAAGTCAACATTTAAAAACTATTCCATATAATGAATAGCATACAATACCTCAACACTGTGGGTCTTTGAGTCAGTACTGGGTTAAACAACAGGGAGGAGTGGAGAGTCCCTATCATCTAAAAGCCCAAAGAGTCTGAAAACCATGCATTATTCTCACTGATCTAGCACATGAAGTTATAAATTTGCATGTTTATATGTTTCAAAGAACACATATTGAGAAGTGAATCTTGCCTGCCCCAGCAAATGAAAATTGATTAGGGTTAAATTCCTGCGTAGTTATTGACAGCTTCTTTTGTATTCCAGAACAAAAGGCTACTAATATTTTTAAAGTTATTGAACAGTCAATAAATCTCTATTAAAATTATTAATACAGATCTCCTGTTCAGGTTTTGGAGGACAGAAAACACTGTCACAACTGTTTGAATATGAAAAACATCACAGGGAGAGTTTCAAATGTGACGTTGCACGCATCATCACACCATGGTCCCCTTTGATGATAGCAATATCTAATATGAAGATCTTGGATCAAACTGCATATCCTCATTGCTGTTAACTAATATAGGAAAGAACATTTATGAAGTAAAGCAGGTATGATATCTATTTGCTTTTGAGAAATAATTTTTTGTGTAACATCCAGCTGCAGTGAAAAGAGATATCAGAATAACCATCAGAATACAATAGGTCCTGTTTCCAAGACCTCAACAAACAATAAACCCAGATATTGAACCATTTTTGCACGTTCATCAGCACAAAAGAGTTTTAAGTTGCTCAGTATACAATAAGTTTCATGAGCTGCATTGTGCATGTGATTTTATTTAGGGCTGGTACCAAGAGATGCTAGTATGGAAAATCCACACTCCAGTAGCAAATGTCAGTAAATACATCACTCCTGACAATTAGCTGAACAGGGGAGGGTTCTTGGTCTTCCATGCTTCTTTCACAATGTGTATCAATTACCAACGTGGCCTTTTGAAACTGTACAGTTGCATGCAAAGTGAAGACAAATTTTTGGTCACCTTGGAAACATATACTATTTTAAAAATAATATTGACCTCCAATTTAATATCTTGCCTCTTCTTTTTACAAAATGTTATGTTCAACATTTTGCTGTTTCTTCATTAGAAAATTATGTGTGGATGCAGAAATCCTTTTTCTTTCCATTGTTCCAAATCCTACTTTCTTCCTTCATCCCAGAAACCTTCAAAAGATGCAACTAGCTAAATCTAATAAATAGGTAGATCTAACTAGATTATGTAATATTCTGAACATCCTGGTCAGGAATAATAAAGCTCAAATAACTGTAAATATTGTACCTGATATTTTGTTCCTACACAAGCTGTTCCAAATCTGAGAGAAACATGGAGAAATTAGACCTGACTGCCTGAAATGTGCTTCTGTAGTTTATTCTTGCACTTCTTGGGCCACAGGAATCAGTGGGGATTTGGGTGTGAAAAACTGCTCAGCTATGCAAGTATTGCATGTTTTTGAGGGGACCATATTGTACTGAAACATGTATCAGCTAAAAAAGTAGAAACCCAAAAATTATTTTTCCTGTTTAACAGAATTTTTACTGCTTAAAAAACCCCAAAAACAAACAAAAGCTGAAGTGTTAGTATTTAGTAAATATTTTTCTGTTAAGAATAATTCCAGAGATTCAGTTTGAAATATAAATAGAAATTCTTATGATTTCTTTTAAAAGGACAGTAGTGTTCAAACACACAACTGAGAGATTTCTTTGCACAGTTGCACTCTACCTGCAGGGAGAGATCTTCATGTGAAATAATAAGAGCTAGAAGAATACTTTTTTTACCATGGAAATCCATATCAATGAAGTTTCTCATAGTTCCACAGATCAATAATATCTTAGAAGGAAAAGTACTGCAATACTAAACTGATGAAAAGCTAATTTTATCATGTGGGGATCAAATTTTTCAGAAATAATTATAGACTTCTAGGATCTTACAAACTTCTTATGGAAGTTTACATATTGGGCTCCAAAGATTTATTTAATGTTTGATTCAGGTTTTTGCAGTAAATTAATACACTGCATGTAGTATATTCAGTAGTTTTATTTGTAATAACTGTACAAATATAAGACATTGTGCAGCACAATGCACTCTCAGGGTATGAGAAGAGCCCGGCTCCGCCCCCTTGACATCCTTTCCTCAGATACTGACAGACATTGGTGAGGTCAGCCCTCAGTCATCTCTTCTTGAGGCTGAACAGGCACAGCCCCCTCAGCCTTTCCTCACAAGAGAGATGCTCCCTTCCCCTGATCATCTTTGTCACCCTCTGTGGGACCCACTCCAGGAGCTCCATGTCTCTCTTGCCCTGAGGAGCCCAGAACTGGGCACAGCGCTCCAGATGTGCCTCAGCAGGGCTGAGTGGAGGGGCAGGATCACCTCCCTGGACCTGCTGGCAGCGCTCTTCCTAAGGCAGCCCAGGATCCCATTGGCCTTCTGGCCACAAGGGCACTGCTGGCTCATGGGCAGCTTGCTGTCCTCCGGGATCCACGGGTCCTTCTCCACAGAGCTGGTCAGACCTAAGCCTGTGCTGATGCAGGTATTATTCTTAGGATCCTGCGTTTACCTTTGCTGTGTTTCAGACAGTTACTCTCTGCCATCCAACCTGTTCAGGTCCTTCTGCAGGGCTGCACAGACTTCTGGGGTATTGATCAATATTTTCTGGTTTGGGTCATCAGAGAAATTACTGCTCTTGTCTTATCTATCCATCCATATTTTCCCATTTTAGAAGGCAATTACATTGGTTAAGCACACTTTCCCCTTCATGAACATATATGCAATAATATCTATATATTTACTTTATGTATGTTTAGAAATATATATATAAATTCATATGCATATGAATTGTATATAAATTTTTGAATCTTGCCAAGGATGTGACTTATGTATTTAGGAATAGATATTGTTTCTCCTTTTCAAGGTGATTCTTAAGTGGAAAGCAGAATATTATGTATTTGACACACAATGAAAGAATACCACAGCAAGTGAAATTACATAACTGCAGAAATATTAGTTTTGATTATTATACTCTTTGAATATTTTATTTCAAAATGCAGGAAAAGGTGAAGTGTTAAATAAGGTGATGGAAAGAATTAAATTACTTTCTTCTTAAAGAATTCTAAGAATTAACAATAAAAAAAAGATTACATCCAATAAGAGCCCTCAATATTTCAAATGGATTAGCTTGCTTACATTTTTTCATCTGCTTATCAAGCATGAAATGCTTGCATTCTACCATTACAAAAAATGGTGAATGATTTGGTTACTTTAAGAAATGAAAAATACAAAAGAGAATAATAACATGTAGGATTTTATTCCACTGGGAAAAAATTCAATAAATAATTCAGGCCTTAAGAAGAAACTGCCAACACAGAAAAGTTTGTTCATTTGATCAGCCCCTGATAAAGACCAAGTGCCATTCAGAAAGCCATTTCTAATCAGTAGGTTTTTTAAGGCATGCTTGATATTGCTGTCAGTAACTAATATGTCATGATTTTCCAAAAAAAATTATAACTCAGCAGAGAGGCTCTTACAAAACAGCACTCAGGACAAAATTGAATACTGTTAATGGATTATATTTGTTTCTTTCTTTGTTTATGTATTTATTTATTTTGGTAATGACTCTTTAAATACAGCACTTCATAATAATCTAGCTACATATTTAATGTGCTCAGAATGTTTTGAAATTTCATCATGTATTTGTTATGAAGATATGGAATTCAATTTCACGTATGTGTGCTGGTAGGTCTTACTAAAGGTTAAATGATCAAATTTTATACCGAAAAAAGGACATCAGAACTGATGTTCATAATCAATTTTTATATCATTAACATAGAAATTATCAAAAAAATGGAATTCAATTGATAAAGCCCGAGTTTTGTTTAATTCTGACATACAAGAGCTAAATTTTTCTGCTGTTTCTTACATGCTTCATACGATACAATAAAGTATGCAGGTATCCAATACTGAATTTCAACTTTAATGTTTCAATGCATTGGTCAGATAGGCCAATGCATTAATATTTCCTGTTGTATTAACGCATGAATATTTTAAGCCTGTCACATTCATTATTAACTGAAATATTAAATTGCAAGAATCAATATGAGAATCAAGTTTATACTGTGCTTAGATTATTAAGGAATAATAAAATATTTAGAGATCCTTTATTGTGTGCAATCTGCAAAGTGATTGTTAGGAAATTACACCATCAAATCCCATTCTACATTTTATATATTACATAAAGGTAAGTTTGAGAACATTATTAGGCTCTTAGGCTCTCAAATCTAACTCAAGAAGCTCTGAAAATGCAAGATTAAGACTGACAGAATTAAGATAGTTTTTAATTATCATATTACTTCTTGGAAAACAAAATGTTGCTTTTTTTCCCTAAAGGTCATATAGCTGATTCAATGAGCTAATAGCAACCCTTGAAATAATGAATGGCTATGGAATATTGAATATGTTCTTTTTCTTTTGTTCAGTGCACGGTTCTGTGTTGTATTTATTGCATCCCATACAAATCCTTTCCCCAAGAAAAAATATTTATTTTCTTGTAGCCACAGGGTTTCCAACACTGTACTATCTGAATTCTCCATAGGCAGTTATAAGTTTATTTTAGCAATATAGCTGTGAGTAAAAGTTACATGAGAGGTTTCTTCAGTATAATATCCAGTTTCATCTCCTCGCATAGCAGATCGTGTTGTTGGTCCCCGTCTGCCAAAACATTTTTGATTAACATTAAGCTTGATGACAACAGTGGGTGTAAAGTAGTTCCACTGTCTGATTGAGACAGATACCTTACCCAGGCATGTCTTTGCTAATGTTCATGAAGCCACTGATAACATGACCTTTACAGCATTTAGTAATATCTTTAAATTCCATGCCAACCATCCTGCACTTTGGGATAACTCCCCCAATGTAAATACATGTGCTCTACCACCTTTCCATCAAATGTTTTATAAATCTTTCAGTTAGGCAGTGAATTAATGCTACATTTGGCATATTCTGTCTCATAAGAATAAGCTTATTTGGCATCTGCAACATTTTTGAATGAAAAATAAGAGAAGCTGAAAACAGCATGAATTGAAAGGTATTGCTGAGGTGGTTTCCACTATGATGTAGTCCTCAGACCAGATGTCCCACCTACCCACCTGCTTGCACTGTTGTGTTGCTGTGCAGCATACAAAATTAAGCAAGAGTAAGTAGGGCTGACACTGAAACTGCTTCCCCTTGAGCTTTAGAACTTCAGCTTTAGCAAGTAGGTGTAGAGTTTAGGAATGGATTAAAAAGCAGCTTAAATACAAGAAAGAAAGGCAGTGTAAACTAGATTGATGAAAGACAGTGTTATTCTCTGGCCATTTCCCACTTGGTTTCTATTTAGAAGTCTGTAGAAAGAAACTGGTTTTGCCTCATCAGACTTAGGTTTCACGTAACTGAAGTGTAATACATTAGTGAGGACATCTAGAAGCACAAGGTCTTTGTGTGTGGTATGATATCTATTTCTTCTTTTCTCTGTTTCAAAAGATAAGCCTCAGGAATTCTTCTGGCAAGATTAATTTATGTATCTGGCATCTATAATTTACAAAAAATTCAGATTTATAAATAAAAAAATGTACATTAAATTTTCTGTTTAAAAATTCTGATATATTTTGGCTATAGAAATTATTTAGGAATCAATTTGTCCCATTAAAAAGTAAATGCAAAGTTTTATGATTTTCTAAGGGAAAAAAAAAGCCAGCCATAAACCCTTTTTTGTCTTTCTAATGTTATTTTTGACCCAAATCAAGTATAAGAAGTTGCAAAATTTCTGGTTGGATTGTTTAAATTAGTTTGTGCTTTGAGCGACATTTTAAGATACCGTGCATTCATGCTACTTTCTGCAGAAGATAAAAAAAGAAAAAAAGGAAAAAAAAATTAAACCAAAATCATGTTGTCATTTTCAAAATATTAGAAAAAGTTTAAACTCGGGTATGCTGATTTTTTGACTCAGAGAAAGAATGATGACAAATTCTATTAATTTTTCAGGTAAATGGTGAATCCTGTAGGCAATAAATTAGAAATTCTGTTCCTTCATAATTTATAATATGCAGCAGTTTACCAGATTGTGGTTTCTGGTATGGAAACCAAGATAACAGACTAAAATATAAGCTCAAAAGTGTCATCTGCCATTGCACAGAAGATCATACCACAGCCAGCAATGATATAAAACACACGTAAAAAAAAAACATTGGCATGTTTCACCCTGTTGAAAGATCAATACAAAATTTAATTTGAGCACAATGACTTTGTATTTGAATGTCAGTTTCCTTCTATGTACCATAGATTTTAATGCCCTTCAAGGAATCACAGAATCACAGATTCAATTACATTTGAAAAAACCTCTGAGATCGAGTCCAATCTATGACTGAACACCACCAAGTCAACTAGACCATGACACCAAGTGCCATGTCCAGTCTTTCCTTAAACACTTCCTGGGATGGTGCCTCCATCACCACCTCCCTGGGCAGTCCATTCCAATGTCTACTCACACTTTCTGTGAAGAAATTCCTCCTAATATCCAATCTAAACCTTCACAGGTGCAGCTATGTCATCTCATCCTGTAGCTGGTTTCCTGGGACAAGAGGTTGATCCCCACCTGGCTACAACTTCCTTTCAGGTAATTGTTAAAATTACCAAGCCTCCTTTTCTCCAGGCTAAACAACCCCGGCTCCCTCAGCCACCCCGCACGGGACTTGTGTTGCAGCTCCATTGCCCTTCTCCGGACACAATCCAGCCCTCAATGTCCTTCCTGAATTGAGGGGTCCAGAGCTGAACACAGCACTGGAGGTGAGGCCTCACCAGTGCCAAGTGCAGAGGGACAGTCCCTGCCCTGGCCCTGCTGGTCACACTATTGCTGATTCAGGGCAGGATGCCACTGGCCTTCTTGACCATCTGGGCTCATGCCAGTTCCTGTTCAGCCACTTTCAACCAGCACCCCCAGATCCTTCTCTATTGAGCGGCTTTCCCTCAGCCCTCAGCCGATAACATGAGATTCTTGTGGATAAAGTGTAGGACCTGGCACTTGGTCTTGTTGAATCTCATGCCATTGGTGTCAGTCCTTATTTGATAGTGCACATGTATATACATGGAAAATATACAGTGTGAGGTTACATTGTTAAATATTTTAATTTAAATTGAAATACACAGAAATGATATGCGAATCAGGACACAGAAAGATACAATCAAGTCTAGTGTACTAATACTCAATGTACAATATCAGAATCACAGAATCATTATGACTGGAAAATATTAAAAGATCTCCAAGACCATGAAGTCCAACCTTAAACCCTAGCACTCATGTTAATGGTTTGTGGACGACTCCTTGTTCTGGAGACAAGGTACTATTTGCTCAGAAGTGCTAAAGTATTAACATCAAAAAGTTTTATTAAAGTATTTCCTTTGTACTTATTAGAAGATAGGTGGCTTTGCAGCCAAGACTCAATGTGTTCAGTACAAAATCTGACTTGCAAGTCACAGGATTTTAGGATTATATTACAGTGTCACATTTTATTTTGTTGTCTCTTCTTCTCAGTGTCCACATTGTGTACACCCAAGATTGTTCCTGGGATGTCTTTGGAATACCTGAAAGTCTCACTAAGATAGAAACCTATGAGCAGTCCAAGGCTCACCTCACCCAGCAATACAGATCTGTCAGCTGATCCAGCTCCCCAAATCTCTAGCATGGCAGAAGGGTGGTATGGAGCTGCTCTGCATTCAGCGCAAGCTCTAAGCATCACAATCTGTCTAATGGGATGTGGCAAGGAAATGTCATGGTGAGGGAATGCAACACAGGTTTGCTGAAGCACATGAGAGCTGCAGAGACTAAAGACAGAAATAATGAGCCAAGTGCTGCAGTTATGCATATAAAAATAAGTGGTAAAGACTGAGTCACAGTTTCTTTTTCTACGTAAAATTTCATTTAAATTAATATGGTTCTGTCCTTTTGGTCTGCTTTTTTTTTTTCGTTTTGACTGATTTGATCTGGGTGCTTTTAGGATAATTTAGCAATTTTCAAATTATTATGCATACTAGAAACATTTGAACTTTTCTTCCTCAGATATGAAAGTCTTCACAACAACTGGTTTATGAAGGAAATATTTTCTGAAGGTCTCTTTGCGAATAACTCAAAATCTATGTTTCTCCTGTGTGTTTCCTGCTGTGCTCAGAGAATACCGCTCTAGGAATTCTTTGTAAGGAAACAAAAACTCCATTACCAGTTTTTTGTAACCACAGCAACCTCAAGTTTCCTTTGCTAACCATTCAGGTCAAGGGGCACATCTACCTCCTAACTAAAAACTTTTTTTTTCTCTTCCTCTCTTTCTTTTTGATACTTCTCAGAAAGCCCAGGTGGTAGTTTTGGCAGTGTGAAGTGTCAGGTTAGAAAGCTGTGAACTTGCTCCCTGAAGAAACTAAAGCCAAGATTCAGCTCTGTGAATTCTTCTATTTTCCAGTTTTAGAAAGATAGCTACCCTTACCTTGAGCTCTTTTGCTTTCCTACACAGTGTTTCATGCTGTTAGCATTTAAAAGGATACTTCACAGTAGTTCAGAGCTTAAAATTTAATGTATGTTTAAAACTGTTGCAATCTTGCAATGGTCAGGGTATTCACAGTATATTAAGTGACTCAAAAAAAAGTCCAGCAGCATAACACAAAAGAAATTCTGTAAAGAAGTAGATACTGTTAGTGTATTTTTTCTAAGACTCTGTGAACTTCTTCAAAGTCTAGGTGACACAGATTAATACTGAACATATTTTCTCCATAGCTTCACCTGAGCTGAACGTAACCTTGTAAACTCTGACTGAAACTGCTTAACTCCAGGAGAATATAAAGATCTGATTAATGCAAAAATGTGACCTGTTTCTATAGCATTTCTGTCTATGGAGTCCTACATAATTAACTGAAATAGATGAGTGTTGAGGCTTCATAGGTGAGGGGAAGCCTGTGGATATTCTCTACCTAGATTTTGTTAAGCCTTTGGCACTCTTTCCCACAGCCATTCTCAAGGAGAATCTGGCTGCTCATGGCCTGGTCAGGTGCATTCTTTACTTAAGAATGGGTTAAAAACTGGTTGGATGGCCTGACCAGAGACTTCTGGTGAATGGAGTTAAATTCAGCAGGGGGCTGTTTCCTCATGGGATTCCCCAAAGCTCAGTGTCAAGGTCAGCTCTGTTTAATATCTTTCTTAATGAGCTGGATGAGAGGAACAGGTGCACCCTCAGTAATTTCGCAGTCAACATCAAGTTCAGTGGGAGTGTTGATTTGCTGGAAGGCAGGCACCCCTGAATCGTTGGGATGAAGCTGATTGTGTGAGGTTCACCAAGGCCAAGTGCCAGGTCCTGATCTTGGATCACAGTAACCCCAAGAAGTGCTACAGCCTGGGGCAGAGTGGCTGGAAAGCAGCTCAGTGGAAAAGTACCTGGGGATGCTGGTCAACAGGCAGCTGAATATGTGCTCAGCTGGTGGAAAAGGCCAATGGCATCTGGGCTTTAATCAGAAATATTGAGGCCAGCAGGACCAGGGTAGTGATTGTCCCCCTGTACTGTGCATTGGTGAAGCCACATTTTGAGTCCTGGGGTCAGTTTGGGGTCTCTCACTACAAGGGGATTTTGGTGCTGGAGCAAGTCCAGAGAAGAGGTGGAGGTTCTGGAGCACGAGTACTATGAGGAGCAGCTAAGGGAACTGGGGTTGTTTAGCTTGGAAAAGGAGGCTCAGGAGAGTCCTTATCACTATCTACAGCTGCCTGAAAGATGGTTGGGGTCAGGTAGGGGTTGCTTCTTCTTCCAGGAAAGCGCTGACATAATGAGGAAATTACATCAGTTTGGACTAGGATTTAAATAGTTTAAATAGGATATTATGAAAATTTTCTCAATGAAAAGGATTATCAAGCATTGGAAAAATCTGCCCCTGAAAGTGATGGACTCACCACCTGGAAATGTTCATAAATCATGGAGATGCGACATTTGTCGACACGATTTAGTGGTGAACACACTGGAACTAGGTCAGATTTGATGGGTTTTGAGATCTTTTCCAACCTTAACAGTTCTATGAACTAGAGGGCAGAAAGATGACAGGATAGACATTATTCTCCATCCAAAAAGGTGGAAGACAGCTTAGGTCAACCCTATTTCTTTTTTGCAGAGCTGAGGAATAGTCCTCTTTAAAGAATGAACCAGTCAAGGAGATTGTGACATATCCTCCTGGGAAATGTGCACATCAGTAGAGAAGTTGTGACAACTGGTTTTGGAGGCAGGTGTGAACACAAGGAATGCACTTTCTCCTGGCCCAAACATCTTTACCTTTCCCTTTCCATATGTAAATATCCCATAACACGTACTCTTTGGTCCTCAAACTCTCTGCTTTTCTCAGCAAGCTCTGTAGCCCTTGGCAAAGCTCCTTTTCTGTGGGGTGACACAGAGAGTGTCCCCGCTGACTGACTCCAGTTGCTGGATGACCCCTCTCCCATGGGACCTGACCACCCCTACCACTGCCCTGGGGCTGGGGCAGTGGCTCCTTTTCCTGACTGAGGTATTGAGGATTTGCTGCTCACCATTATGCCTCTGTGAACTTTCATGTTTATAAAGGCTCTTTAACTATCTAACATAACAGGATTCATTTCACATTATTTCCTCTCTATAGATGGAAATGAAAATGCATGTTAGCAAAATGAATGTGAGAGTTTTGGAGCATGCTGCATATCATCTATCTGTTTACAAAAAGTATGCATCTAAATCTGATCTAGTCACACAGATTAGTCACTTCCTGCCTGAACACTCTGGAAGCATAGGAACTCTGTCCGAACCAAACTCCCATGCACAGCCAAGACAGCCAAGAGCCCCTCTCTATGTCACTTAGCAGAGTTCCGTTCTAAGGACAAATCTATGACTCACTACTCCACACTAGTATAATTTTGTTCATTTACAAACACAATTTTTTTTCAAATTATTACTTAAGGGAATATTATTCTGTTTGTTTTGCTCAATTTCCCTGTTCCCTACCAGCAGGCTTCAAAGGAGAAGTCAAATTCACACAGCAAAGAAAGCTGTAAGGAGTGACACTGTTGGCATATACTGGAACTTACTGTTGTCATATACTTGAGAACTGTCCAGAGGTATATAAACTAGATGCCATTGAAAATGCCTCTTTCACCAGTATTTCACTACTGAATAACTCTGCTTATTGTACATGAATACACCATTCTACAACAGGAGTAACACAGTAGGGAATTTATTCAAGGATGGATTGGTTTTAAGAAAACTTATGGAAATATGACAGTAATAAAGGCTGTTAACTTTATTCCTTGCCTTTTGTTTAAAATTAAGGGATGAGAAACACACCAAATTTATTTTATGGCTTATATTATGTCTTTTAAAATATATTATCCTGGAAACATAACCATTGATTTTGCTGTTATTTTATATACAAACTATATTGTTTTGCTGTGCTATTGAGCAATATTGCTCTTTTTTCATTGACATCTGAGAACCTGTAGAGTCTGTTTTTGTTAAATAAAAAAAGTGAAAAGCAAACATTGCATAAAAAATGCTGATAGGGATGGGAGATTTCTTTTTAATCAAGTCTTGAAATTGCACTGACTATCCAAATAATGATAAGAACTTGCTTACTTTTATTTAAATTTATTCAGAGATTTTAAGATTTGGCCTTCACGTTCAATAGAAGCCCAACAAATGATTTACCCTGCAGTCCTATTTGAAGCAAATAATTCCACTTCGTCTCACAAGTAACATCAGGAAGAGCAGATGGACCAGCTCTGGGATGATGGAGGTGTTAGTGAACTGAAAGGTAATTTAGGAAATACACTGGTTAAAAAATTCTATGCAAGTCAGGAAAAATTCTTTCATAAAGTGAAAGTCAAATTATTGTCTCCCTGATAAAAATATATGTATTAATGCCTAATATTCAGAGAAGGTAAGTTATAATAGTCTTTTTCTTTCCTTCTCTTTTGATTTTATGCAATAATCATTGAAAGTGTGAATAATGAATTCACCTTCAGTGTAAGTTCCATGCAGTGCAATGTAAAAGACCAAAATATTAAAAGAAGCCTCTAGTTCCCTTCAAAGCACAGTTTGTTCCTGCCTATCTACCCCCATCTGTAGGTAGCTAGTGACTGAAGGTCCAGCTATCTGTCCTGCAGCACTAATTATGATCATTAGAGGTGTGTGTCCCAGAGTTAAATGTGGATTTCAGTTTTAAAGCTGTTGCTTCATCTGCATGGTTAATGTCACAGCTTTGCAGACATTAATGCAAACTCTGCTGACATCCAAGGTTCATTGCAGCTCACCTGGAATGGGCTGCACTCAGACCTACCAAAAGTGATTTTAATTGAAACTGGTTAATTAGTCTCAGTCTGTATCAGTGGGAGATCATCACTTTCAAAGAGTAATTTTCCCAGCTATTTTGAATGAACCAGCTTTCTAAAGTGTTGTTTTTTTGGTTTTTTTTGTTTTCTCACATGAACCTGCCTCAGCTACCTGGGGCAATTGGTCTCTCTGGACACAGTGGGTCCCCTCTCTCCCAGAATTTCACTTTAATGATCCTCCTCTATTGTAGCATATGTTGTACAACTGATTATCAATCTGGACACACTTGTAGTTTTTTAATATTGCTTTATCCATAAGCATGCAAATGTTAGCAACAGTAGCAATTAGTGGGAAAGAAATGTTTATTTTATTCTCTATATCTTTAAAGATCATATGCACACATTACTAGTTCTGTGCATCTTCCTACTTGCAATAGTAGGTGGTGTTTGAGTAGAAGTGTTTGAGAACACTTTTACAGATTTTTGATGGGCTAAAGACATCCTGCTTTATAGTCTATTTTCTGTCAGCTTGTCAATCACTCCCAGCTTCTTCGTTATGTCACTTGCACAGCTCCATTAATTAGATTTTGTATTTTTCCAGCTTTTATACCACTGCTTTAGCTTACACTTATCTCTTCCTCCCAGCTACAGAGGGAGCTGGATGACTGCTTCGAACTAGATACTTAGCTTCTAAGCAGCTAAGCTTGGAAGGTACTTCACACTCCTAATACTTTCATTTCCCAAACAGAGGCTCTAAGGAAGGATTGAGTTTTAGAAAAGAGGGAGCCTCCATCTTCTTAATATGAGGCCAAGTTAAATTAAACTCTCAGAAGCTCAAGTATTCAGTCACCAAATGTTTTTTGACAGCATTGATTAATGAAATACAGATTCAAAGAGATTCTTTGTACATAAAAGAGAGTACGTTTTTAGCCGATGCTATCTTTAAAACTGAGAGAAAATTTCAACACACCTGTTGTAAGATGATGTGTTCTGCAATTTACTTTGCAAATAGAAAGACTTCCCTCTCCCCAGAGTGACTAAAACGTTGTGAAGTCATTGTTAGTTTAGATGCATGTTTATATATGTCAGGGAAAGCAGAGAGCTTTAAACACAAGATTGTTGTCAGGATATTAGCTGTTACTCTCGGTTATGTTAGAGGATTAATTGTATCCTCTACAAAGGTCAATGTAGCAGGCAGAGATTGTGAAGAGAGTGCTTAAGAGATGGCTATCTCCTGGATAAATTAACTGGTGCTTTATCTTGATTATGGTTTATTCTATATCCCAAAGAAGTTTAAGTGGGTGAATACCACATCCAATAAATACAGATTACTCAGCTTTCATTGGAAACTGATCTTCTCCACAAGGGAAATCTATGGTAGACTTGTTTCTTAAACACAACGAAAATGTTTCACTTCACAGTGCAGACAAATGGGGCCTAGGTCTGGTACTTCATCAAACTGGACAACTTATGCAGTGAAACAATTCATACTCCTGAAGCACTGATTATGCTTTCCTCTTTTTAAATAAATTATTGACTCATTCTTATTTTGTTGGGGGCTGTTTTCTCCCCTTTAAAAAAAGCATGCATAGAATTATGCTCTCTAAATCGTATATAACTGAATCCACAAAGAGGAGGGAATTAATCTTTTAAAAGAATTAGTTGTGTTTTCTTGTTAAAATCTCTTGGCAAAATGATGCCAGGACATGAATTGTTGCATAGAGTAGTACTCATATTCTGAAGAATAATATATGGGGGATTGGTGGGGTTTTTCACTGTTGTTGTTCAGGTGTAGTTGGTTTATTTTGTTGTTTAGTTTTTTTATATTTATCTTCTGTAGAATTTTACTTGTCAAATTCAAGTTTGAATAAGATCTTTTCAATCACCACGACTGTCATAGTGTACTATTAGCAGTTATTTTTGCTATAATTGCTGAGGATGAAAGGTGAAGAAAAAAAGAACTATAGCCCTCTCTAGAATACTGCCATAAGGAAAAAATAGTAATCACTCTTGAACACAGGGTGACTGTAAAATCCAATTCTAAGCATGTCATTGTGACTTTTGGACAAGAAATGTTCTCTACATGTCACTGGTCAAAAGGAAGATAGGATGTCTTCCTAGGCAGCAGGACAGAAACCACCATGAAAACCAGTTCTGACAGATAGAGGAAAACAAGCTATTCTCTGCTACTGCGTCTCTGAACAATACTGAAGAAGAGTACAACAGCAATACTGATCCTTTTCTGCTCAATTTATGACTTCATAAAGCATAGGCGCAACTGGGTTAGCAAGCTATACACTTCCCATTGAAGGTCTATTAGCTTTTACTCATAAAGTAATCAAAATCATTAATATTAAAGCACTTGAGGAAAAAAAAAGTCCATTTTGGATTCTGGCTGTATTAATAAAGAATCTAGTTTTAAATTGTTACAAAACAAAAAGCAGAGTTCAGTGAACCAGCTCCCTAAACCAACTTCTTTCATTGACAACCTCAAAAAAAAAAGGTTTGTTATTACTTCAAGGGGCATTTCAAAAGATCAAAGAAAATGTATATATCAGAAAGGATATATTTGAGAGTGTGGGATTTAGAACTTAAAACTATGTTAAGAAATCCTATAAAAAAATCAGTCAGTTCTACTCCAAATCCATGACATCAGTGAGGCATAGTAATGAATACAGATTGATGCCTCAGTATGCCCTCAGAAAAAAATGGTTTATGCCTCTGAAGCAGGAAGCCTGAGTCAAAATTCTTCGAAAATGTTGAGGTTACACCTTAGAAAACAGAGGTTAAGGGAATGATATCAAAAGCAAGATGAAAATATCCAAGAAATAAATAAAAGCTGAGGAACCTAAACATCCACGTAAGAATAACACATTCCCACAGTGTAGCAGAAAAATAAATAAAATACAGAAGATCTAGAGACAGAAAAAACTCTTCAAGACCAATAAAAACATGTAAAAAACAAAACCAAGAATGATGAAATGTTAGTAAAAACTTGAATATTACCTTAAGCCACAGAAAACATGATTTTCTAGAGAAAATTTCATTACTGTATGATAAAACACTAATTATGTTGCATGAATTGAAGAAAATTCTTTAAAAAATTATGCCATTAAAAATTGGAAAAGAAGACTCTGAAAAAACTCAAAGACTGGGCATATCTTATATTAAAAATAGGCATGACATGTTCATGTTGTCTTATCAAGAGAAACCTCATAATAAAGAAATGTTAATTAAGATGAAAAGGTAAGGTCATCAGCAATTTTCTAGCTATTGGCTGACCATATTTCCCAGTGTTTCCCAATTATTTGAGAGAACTCAAATGGGTGAGATACTCATATCAATTGGTATTCATCTAGGTGTTGGTTCTGACTGGATTTATTCAGTTTTGTTCTTTTGTGTGTCTTTGTCTTTTCAAAATTCTAATTTAATGTCTATAAATAGCGTAGAAAACAGACCTGTACTACCTGAATTGATTATCTGAGTCTTACGAATGTTTGTTATTCTTTTGACCTCAGAACTACAGTCCATTAGAGCTGTACATCCACAAGAGAAATAAAACTTATTTTCCATCAGGGTGAAAATGTTATTGCGTTTAAGTGCCTTCCTGTAGAACCATAATAACAAGTGAGCTCCAACTTCTTTTCTACAGACCTCTTTGAATGAAATGGATGCCAAAAAGGTCTTAAAGTATTCTATCAGACTCTGTTACTCTGATGTTGTATGTCTATGAAACAGGCATGTACATACTTAAACATTTCAGCAGGCCTGAAGCAGGTACATATATCAGTGCATATGTTTCCATATGAGACCTGTCTAAAAGTGCATGCCTATAATGTTAGAAATTTTTTTAAAAATTCAGCAAGGAAGATACTCAATGTGATAAGTTAGATAGCCCAGCAGTGTTTTTGAAGAAGATACCTAAATTCAACCAAAGCAACCTGTAGTTTTTCTGGAGTTTATCCTTGGTCTTCCACTGAACCAAGCTCAAAGTGAATGAGGAAGGGTGCTTACCAGACCCTAACCACAGGTTTTACATGAGCAGTCATAGGGTGTTCAGGATTATGGAGAAATTTTGCAAAAATCTGACCAAAAAGAGTTAAAATTGATCTACAATCTCAGAGTAATATACTTATCAATGCAAAATTAATTTCTTTGGCTTTTTTTTCTGCATTTCCAGCAGGTAATTGTGACAAGATCTGACTATTTTTGTTTGTGTGGATTCAAATCAGACACTTTGAAAGGACCTTACTATCTAAGAATCAAACCTCAAATCAAACATTTATGTTTCAATAAATTTTCCTTTAGATTAGTCCGATACTTCATAGACTAATCTGAGTTGTAAGGGACCCAGAAGGATCTTCAAGCCGAGCTCCAAAGAGAATGGCCCATACAGGGATCCAACCCATGACCTTGGTGTCATTAGCACCATGCTCTGTCCAACTGACATCACCTCAGGGTCACTTGGTGAAACTTGTAGTACTTAGCAGGCTGTGGAGCCCTGACAGTTTGGTGGCAGACACAGAACTATGTTTTCAGGGTAGTTACAGTGAGTTAAAAAATATAACTCCACATAATGTAAGCTGTGTAGGACCTCTCTTTCCTCTTCTACTTTTATTTTGTTTCGTTGATCTGAAGTGTGACAGAGAGTGTTCTAATTCAGAAATAAAATTTATTATATCTTTTGATTGGTCTACATTGTAGTGACTGAATAAATTTGCATTTTAACTCTGGCATTGTTATCTCAATATCAGGTAAAGAAGGAATAAACCATCAGTCATAATATCTCAATCAAGTGAACTAATAGAAAGGTTAGTTAAATGCTCAACTCCTATCAAACAACATGCAGGGTTAAATCATTAAATATTTGATGTGTCTGAACACATTTTTAAAGTTAGATGTGATTAAATATGAAAAATGACGTTTTTACAGAAAAATATATCTCTTTTTTTCTTATTCCATTCCAATGTATCCAGGTTTGCCTCTTATGGAGTTCTCCTATTGGTAGGTAATTATGTCTTGTTTAAGCATGACAGGCAAAGTAATTAAAACACCATCATGATCTCTAGCTTCATTTTCCTGTGGTTATTTCTTGTGGTCATTACTACCTAAAGCTTCATTCCCTGTTCTGTTTTTTATTAAATTTTAATTAATTTTAAATCCTCCCTTTAAATTTTTGGGATTTTCTCAACAAGACTGGTAATAATACTATTCTTTTTTTATTCCTTCTGTAGTTTTGTTGCGTACATGATACCTGCACTAAGGTTTTTTTCGTCTTTAAGAAATATTTAATGGTGAATCTTGTAGGATAGTTTGCATTTATCATCTTAATTTAAAATGCAGGGAAAAGCCCCAACAAACCAAAATATTGACATAACATCCAACAGGCCAGACAAAAAGTATAAAGCCTTTCCCAGGAGCCTGAGTGCAGCAGACAGAAGGGGGGACACAGCCTGGCTGAGCTGCAGGCCCTCTGCTGAAGCGCAGAGACTTGATGGCCAAAGCTCCTGTATCCATTGTGCTCCATGAGTGTCACGTTGGTGTCCCAGGCACAGCCTGACCCGGCTGCACATCCCCGTGGGACGACTCACTGCTCCATGCAATCAGGCCACTGCTGTCACCCAGACAGGAGAGGAGGAATAGACACTCAAGCTTTTGCTCAGAGAGTAAGAAATTATTTGAATTCTTTTTTCCCCTCTTTGTTTTGTGGCTGGTGTTCTTATTCTTGTGCTCAGCAGTGCTTTGAGATTACTTCATATTTTCAAAATCTTTTCATAACCACAGAAGCTAGAGATAAAAAGCTATTTTTTCATAATCATTAAAGCTGTTTCTGTTAAGAACTAATTTAGACATGAATGAACAGAGCACCTCCTAAGAGGAGTTGTTGTTCCAATGTGACCTAATTTAATCTGAAGTTTGTATTTTTTGTGCTGATGTCTTCTAACAAATCTTGAATGCATTATGTTAATTAAAACTTTCGCATGTTAATCTGAAAAAGGATTTTTTTTTTTCTACCTATTTGATATCATCCTTCTGCATTGATCTACTAATATCTGAAAGACTGCAATAAAATCTGATATTTCTACTTAAAATCTGGAGACAAAAATAAATAAATAATATTTTGGTTTATGATCAGGGACAATCTGAACATAGATGTGTTGCAGGTATTCTTGAATGGAAGAAATAGGAAGCCACTCCAGACAGAATGATATTAAAAGAATGAAATTAAATGCAGTATGTCAAAAGTTTACTGTGAAAAAACACATACACTTTTTATATACCAAAAGTAACACAGCATCCAGATCACAATTGAAATTAAAATTGCACCAGTATCCCTGTTGAGAGGAACATGTTGAAACAGTTAATAGAAGCCCATCAAGAACAAAAACTAATATATTGAATCAAGCAGAAGAAGCTAATTCAGAACGTAATATTCTGTTCTCCAGCTGTTATGTCAATAATTAAATAATCAAAGTGCCTATATAAAAGCTCATACCATGTAATTAAGCTGCTACTTTGAGTAATATGATCATGGAAAATTTTCTAGCATTACCACATTAAGCAAAGAGCACACTTGCTTCCATTGTGCAAGGGTACAGCTGAGTTCTTCTACCCTGCATTGATTCATTTGTTGTCAGTGCACAACCAGTGTAAGATAAAGGGATGATCAATTTGAATGGAGTCAGGAGAAAAACCAGAGGATAAGCATATTTCAACAGTGTTGCAAAGTAAATTTGGGGACTAAGTTGGAGGCAAAAGGAAAAGGGAGATAATGGATGCTGGGGCAGACTGTCAGGGAGGAAAAACTGAATGCTGGTTTGGGTCAGTTTGCACTTTAAAACTAAAACTCTAAGACTGATTTTAATCTTCAAAGTATTCTGAATGCAATTTTAACATTAATAGAGTAAATTACTTTGTTTCCTTTTATATATCAGATTTTCAATTCTTCAATCAAACCATATTCTAATAGATTTGGCAACCTTGGAGTTTGCTTGCTCTTACAGTTCCTTGTTTATGATTTCTTTTCTCAATTAAGGGACAAAGTAAAACTCTGTGGGGGTAATTTATACCATAACAATGTGGGTGACTGGCAAAAGTGGGCTGTGTCACCTTTCGGTGTTTGTCTTCCCTATTTCTGCTAAAAGAGCTTAAATTACATACTGAGATCACATGCCTAACACACTGATGGCTAAATGAGATAAATTCCATCTCTATTACTGTTTTACTGTACAGATCTGCTAAGTTTTGTAGGTGTAGTGAGAGCTGGACCACAGAACACAAGCTGATGCCAAAGCTTCCTTTTGGGATATTGCACAGCCACCTCCACCCCTTCCTGGCTGATCTAGGTAACAAGTTTTCCATGCAGCTCTATCAAGTCATCAGACCTAAAGTCCCTGACATCATGGGACCACAAAGCAATGTGAAGCCTCAAAATCAAGAAGCAGGTACTCCTCTTCTGTGTAGCTGGGGTCACTGAGGCAAATGAAGCCATGCTGCTTTACACCTTTTTCAGGATGCTGGTACTGATTTTTGTGATTTCTTCATGTGTTGAAGCAAATCTTACTCCCTCTCTCCCTTGGTGCATGCATTCAGATTTAACAAAAGGTAAAAAGTTACATCCCAGCCAGACGTGTGTGGTTAGCCAGTAATTTTTACTCTTCCTTTTTTTTTTTTTTTTTTTATGTTCACAGCTGTGAAGCCTGTGTGATGGATGCACTTGACAGAAACAACCCTTTATAGTACTCTAAAAGCAGACATGAGTAAAACAACCCAAACCACATCCATTATTAATAATTGGTGCTCATTCAGCATTGGCAAACATTGATTATAGGCTTAAATGGAAGATTTTTGCAATATTGATTTGGATGCTTTTGACTTGAAACTGAAAGCTGAATGTACTTAGTGGAAGTTGGTCACATTCCTTAAAAATTAAGCAGTCATTAAGTTTCAAGGATTCGCTATTCCACTATCTTGTTTTTGTGGGATAGATTGTATGTCCTTGGGAAAATGTAAAAAATAGGTTAAATCTTGCAAATTTTTAAAACAGAGTAGGATTAAAAATGTCACAAACTCGTGATAGATTTTGAAATCCTTTTTGTTTTATGTCAGGAAAGATGATTTGCTTAAAAGGTATCTTAAAAAAAATAACAAGGGAAATTAAAGGATTAAGGTGAGGGGAAAGGAGATAAGGAATATTAGTTATTACTTTGTAGGAAAGACATTATGCTCACTGGTGTTTTCTTGACTTTGCTGCTTTATACCAGTTTCACAGCAGTTCTGAATCTTTGGCTGTAAAAGAGAGTTGCAAATTTTTGTAAAGACAGGAGAAAAATATTTCAGTGGAAGGTAAGCACTTAGGTAGATTATTTCTATATTATTGGAGGATAGTGTGGGACTGGAAACAAATTGTAGGTTTGCAGATGATTCTATTTCCACTAAAGGTCTGAAATGGAAGCACTGATTTCAGTTGCCATCAAGCAGGTCTTCAAGAAGTTTGTCCTTTTTTTGGTGCTAGTTTCAGTAGCAGCACTAAGCTTTCTTTAAAAATGACCTCCACTTCCACCTCTAAAGTAATACTGAAAAATGTCAATGAGATCTAAGGGTAGACAAATCTTTACTATTGACTTGTAACTTGTTAGTAGGAAAATTATTATTACTGAATGTAGTTTGAATTGATGGTTTATTTGCAACTGAATGTCTTTTTCGAAGTCATCTAAAAATGTTGAAAGAACATACACACAAATATTTTAATTGTTAAAATAATAAGTGAAAACCAAAGTACTTTTGCTGTCATAAACATTAAATCCTTCTTTGCTCGTCGGATGAGATTTTTAAAAATAATTTTGGCAAAGTGTGTACATCTTTTCTATTGGCTAATGTATGTTGATGAAGTGATATATAAAATCTATATAAATACTTTGTTTAAAAGACAATACAGATAAAACTGAAGTAATAATGTCAAAAAAGAAAACCTTACAAGAGGGGCAAAATAATTTCGACTTGCAACACTGGTCTAAATAGACACGTTTAGGGCAGGAAGGAGACATGGTGAGAGACAGTTGCCATCCTCTATAACTCAGCTATGTAGCCCAGCCTTTTGCTGTTGAGAGTTTTTCCTAATCTTTTAATCTTTAGTTGTGAATATAACAATTGTATGAACGTTTTCACCAAATGTGAGGGAGCTAATAACACTAAATATGAGAAGCTTAGCACACTGAAAATTTGGCTGGGTAAAAGAGTAAGGGGTGATTACCTTTGACATAGAAGAAAATATTTCTCTTCAGTTAACTGCATAAAAAAATTTAAAGGGTTTAGCTGTTCTGATAGCATGGTCTTTTCCTGTTTAGGGTCTGCATGACTTCTAATGAACTTGTAGAAGGGTAAGGGATGAAAATAAATTGCATTGATTTTACATCCATGAATAAACTGCCATATTTGTACCGCAAGATACTTCCAAATAAACATACAAGTCAGATGTGGCTTTTGATAACAACAGCGTGTGATTCTATCATTCTATGTATTTTCTACATGCTTTGATTACATTTTGCTAGATTAGGGTAATGAAAACAACACAAACTTCTTTTGCTTCATAACTCATTTAGAATATAAAAAAAATGTTAACTCCATGCCTGAGAATTTCCCTTAGAGCCCTGGAATGACAGGCAAAAGTCAAACTCAGCAAAATTAATGTATATTAATCAAACTTCATTGAAACCTAATCTGACAAGCAACTTTACAGTTATTAGGGCTTCAGATCTGTAAAACATCTCTAAGTAGGGTTCTAAATCTCAAATATCTACTAAATACTATTAAAGTTGAATGCATAAAAAATTCCACAAATATGCTCATAAGACTAAGTGATCTATTTTTTTCTCTCCTGAAATTTTCTAGAACATAATCTTAGCTCCTATGTGAAGCAGGCAGCTAGAATAGGGAGTATAACACTTAACTAAAAAAATAACATTTAAGCCCACACCAGTTTTCAATTTTGCTGAGGACTTAGCTTGTCTGTAAATAGCCCTGGGCAGGGCTGGGCAGGGGGGTAGGTTACATTTGGGCAGTTCTGGTTGTGGATTTTTTTAATAAAAGTTTGCCAGTCTCTGACATGAGAGGAAGTGACATTTATTTGTGGTTTATCTTCCATACTAACATAAGAAGTAGGTCAAGGTGATTAAGATTCCTCATATAAAAAGTACCTCTTAAAGACCAGAACTGCTTCTCTTGTTCTTTTAGTGACTACAGTTGAAAAACACACAAAACTATGCAGAAGGTCAAAAAACTGAGGGTCTGGTCCGCCCAGAGCTTAATGGCTGATCACTTCTGGCTGTTTTGTTTTCTCTGTAACTGGATGATGTAGGTTTTCAATAAAATAGGATTAAAAAAGGCTTTGGTAATAGAACTGATCTTTCTTTTCCATCACCTGTGTTCTGTAAGATTTAAAACCCATCAGGCAGTAACTATATGTTCATTATTGAGTCATATGGTAAAGGAGGACTAAAAATCCCCCATGCTTCAATTTTAAATGAGTTGAAAGTATTCTTTTTGATCATACAGTGCTTCTCAAAGACCAATGCTGTCTGCAAGTACCCACACTTACCAGATAAACCTCCTGAAAAGTCTGGGTGCATTCACTCTGAGCCTTAATCCTTCAATTTCAAACAGAAATAATATGTACACCTAGGTCTACACAAGGTTAAAGCATTTTATGCATAATGATATGGTTGCTCTAAGAGAAATCACTGAAGAGTCTCAATAAGAAATAATAATTTCCAGAAGTCCTAGCCTTTCTGTTTATCTTTATAACCATCACTTTTCTCAATAAAATAGTAATATCATAAATTAATGGATTAGATTTGAAAACAAATTGCATTGCTAATTGTTTTCCAATAAAAAAGGGAATGTTTTCATAAATAATTCTATTCACAGGGTTGTATTTTTCCACTTATTTTGATACAGAATATTTTTTTCTCAGTAAGTGCCTAGAATGTAGAATGATATTAATTTGCTGCTATTTGTGATTACGGTGAAATATCTGTTGTGCAATGCAGTCTTTTGGTCTCAAGTGACAATGGAAAACATAATTCTGATAAATATATATATTAGGAAAACAAGAAAGATCCTAAATAAGTTAGTTAGTGAGCAAGATGGGGAACAGCACTAAGACCAAAAAGGAGAGGAACAATGTTGATAATCATAGAATATCTTGAGATGGATAGGATCCACAAGGATTATCAAGTCTAACTCCTGGCCCTGATGACTGATAATTAAGAACTTGATCTGACCCCTTTGTTAAAATGTATATTTAAAAAAAATAAATACAAACATACAGCAACAGCAAAAACATGTAATATATTATTATTATTATATGATTCTGTGATTCTGAGTCAGCAGAAAGAAATGTTACTTCATAGTTTGGACTTTGGGATTTCTACCTAAGACCTCCAAATATACTTAGCAGAGGTGCCATAGACATCAATTCTAATTAATTTCCCTTCTGAAGTTTTAAATGTCTACATGCTCAAGAAATGCTGACTCTATGTGGCCATAAAAGAGAATATAAACCTCAGTTCCCATTACTCTCATGGATAGTGATTTGAAGTAGGTACATGTAAGAGGAAGTATATGAAAAACTGTACAGTGAATATGACTTATTTTCTTTTCAATCTTCACCCTGGACCAAGGAGTCTTGGAGGGTGACAGAATGGACAGTAGACTGGTCCTCATTTACTGCACAGAGAGTTGAAATGGCACAAATAGTGCCTTCATATCCTGAGATTAACAACCCAATTCCTCCTACTACCTTAGGCTTCCTGCAAGCTGTTGTGAATGTTGCCAGCTGTACTTAACCCTGAGGTGCAAATCTTTCTTAATAATTTCAATACTATTTGCTTAGAACAATATTGAAAACAGCATTCATAAAATCTGGAAACCTGGTTTGCAGCGGCCCCGGAGTAGTTAAGAAAAGAAATGGGGATCTCTACATCTTTGTTGTAGGCTTCTGAACGATTGCTTTCCTAGAGCATTTCCTATTTCCATGTAAATGCTAATGTACTCAAATTTGGCCTACAGTGCCCACAGGCTAGGAATGGAGCAAAGTAGAGAAAACTGCTTGTAAGGAGTTCCTCTTCCTCTTCCTTCCCCCGTTCCTTTGCTTGCCTTGAAAGATTGATTATGCAGTTTGAGCTCAGCGGTCTCAACTTAGCTGTGCTTAGCCCAATGCAACATTTATCCACAGTGTAATCTTTCAACTTGCCTCCCTCTTCAGCACTTCAGAAATGACCTTCAATGACCATGTTATTTTAGAAGTAAACCTCAGCTGCCCACAGACAGACACTGCCAATACACATTTATGAAAATATGTTAAGCTGATAGTGAAAGCAACATCAGCAATTTTTTTCCTGGTATTTTGAAGGGTCTGTGGTATGTCTATGTAGTGCAGATTATTTGTGGTTGTTTTTTTTTTCCCCTGAATGTGTCTAATTTTCAGTCTGGAATCCACATAAGATGGCTGATTCTGAGTTAATATACTCAAGTAGTCCTTTAGGGTCATAGGGGCTCAAACAAAGTGCAAATGGAGGTTTGTGTAGGGGAGATGAAGATTCACCAGTTCTCATATTACCATTTTTTTCTTAGATTTTTAACTACTGCTTGATCAGCCTATTTGATTAACTGAGTTAATGATTCTTCCAATTTTCATAGTCTTTGCATGCTCAGAGTCTCTGATTCATATTGAACAGAGAAATGCAGTATTGTCTTCATCCATCTATACAGAAGTATGCTAGGTTATTTTTGTGGAAAGAGTTATTTCAACAAAAGAAATAATGCTATCCAAACAGACCAGCTTGCAATTTTATACTTCCAATGACAATTAGTCTAATGGCAACTGCTCTTAATATTGACAATGACAGTGATCTTGCTTGCATAGGACGACATTTCATTACACAGAGTCTGTGTAGAAGATAGAAGGTAGCTAAATGGAACAAATCCCTACACCATATCTCCACAAAAATTAGGGTTTTCCTGAGATAGAGGGCTACTGAGGATTTATGTTATAGTACCTAATTACCAGCAATTATGGGCAACAATATAAACATGTCAGAAAATTACTCAGAAAGGTGAAGACTAAAATTTCACTACTGTAAGGTAACTTCAAGCAACCCTAGTTGATATTCCCTCAAACCTGTGTAAATTATGACAGAAAACATGAATCTTTCTACTGATGATTGCAACATTCCTGAGGAAGGAAATTGTATTATCTCCATGTGATGATTTTTGCTGTTTTTTTCAAACTGATATCCTAACTGAAATGCACTGTGTTAATATTTTCACGGGGTTTTAGAAGAAACCCTGGCCAGGGTACTGCTTGTATCTCATAGCATTGTTCAAACCTGACTTTCTTTTCATGCGAATTTAGTTCAATAAGAAGAACTGATTAACCTTTTCAGACTTCATGAGTTTTCATTAAATTGCTAAACTAATAATTGCAGCTGTATCATATTGGACTTTAGGGTAAAGTTAGCTGTCGAAGGACCTTGACCCTAGGTCTCATCTGTTTTCGATTCCATTTTAATGAACACATTCAAACATCATTCCTTAATTACATCACACATCAATGAATCTTGCATTTTGATTAGGTAATAATTCTATGTGATTCTCTGGATCACTTGAGAATACGCCCATGAAACATGTAAACCATGCTAATGAGTTCTAAGAAGGGCATATGTATATATGCTTTAGACTTCTTAACATTTGTTTCCTATCTAGCCAGAGGTATCTGTACTTAATTTTATGATAATATAAGCATTCGTGTTGTTTCTCTTCATGATCTGCAGTATGTTTTATACTTCTCAAATAATATTTCATCTCTCTCGCTGCAATAGTTATCACAGTACAGCTCTATCAGTCAGAGAAAATTTTGTAAGGGGATAGGGAGACATTGAGCTAAAGTGTCTCAGGGTTTTTTAAAATTTAATTCTATTTAGGAAAAAATACAATCCTCTTAGCAAACTTCAGCACTTCTCATGTTACCTTATTATTAGCTGAGAGGCTGCCCTTTTTTTCCCCAGCTCCAGGCCATTACATTTCCTGAAAAATATGTTCTTCTTGGAACTTCTTCTCCTCTTCAGGTTGTCCTATGCATTCCTCAAAACTTTATTTTTTGGACAAATAGTTTACAGAAGGACTCTCGTAAAGTTTTTTAGTGAAGAAAGAGTAAAATAAATAAAAACAGTGAAATACTTCTTAAATTTGGATTTCTTCATCATACAAAATGTCACAGCTGAAGATGAAATGCAAGACATAATCAATCTGGGAGAAATTATATATCTTGGACAAAAGTTGCAAACAATGCTAACTGAGCACGAAATACAGATGCTAGGATGTATATCTGAAACACAGATGATAAGGCCACACAACCAGTATGGATGAACATTTATAAAGGCCACATGCAGGTGCAGCTTAAGCATTGAGGACTTCTCATAAAGATCAAAGTAGTCAATATTATTTCACAGAATTTCATAAGCTTAAAAAAGATGTGAGGTCGAAAAAAAAAAAAACCACCAAAAATCCCCTTGTAAATTTTGTACTGTGGATGTGCCATGTGCCATGCTGGGAACAAATACTGCCATCCAGCAAAGAAATGCACTTGTAGTTTCAGGAAAATAAATTTATTTGTTACAGTTTAGACATTTCATAGAAATGTGTCTCTATCAAATAATGCTATTAATTTTCCTCCTTTAAATCAGACATTTTATCATTCTACACACATTTTGCAACACTATCTTTCTGTCATAGACACTGGTAGTTTATTTTTTTAGCAGACCTTATTTACACATATAATGTACTTTTTTTTTCCAGTGTATCTTCAGGCTATCATTGTACCTTGGAGGATGTCAAGCTCTGTAATTAGAGAATCTCTTAACTGAAGAGCACTAATGGCAGTCACTGCAACTGTCAGCAGTTTCTCACTTTTCACATGAGGACACTGTTTGCTAATTGGATTAAGTCTGGTTCTGGCTGTAATCTCTGCAAGCAGTAGTTAAAGAAAGAACTGTGATGCCACACCTGGTTTGTGGGCTGGAAGGTGATGAGCACTGCTAATAAAATCTAATTTAAAGCACAACCCATGCACATAATTAACTATGCCTTATTTCCTTGATTAAAAATCTGCTTATCATTGATAATGGCTCAACTAAAACACAATGTAATATTTTAAGGTAGAGTAGGCACTTACATTACTTGAATAAGATACTGTTTAAATGTGCTGAGTGAGTTTCTTTTATGAGGTATTGCTGCTCCTTTTGATAAAACAGGCAAGTAATGTTCAGAGCTTTGCAAGTTGGCATTTTTTCTGCAGTGGAAAAATTGAACAGGCAGGGATATTTTTCTAATAAAACCTAGTCTTCTTCTAATGTCTCTCTTTCTCAGAGCAGTACCACCAAATTCCATGAGAGAGGTGCTCTAGAAATCTAGGACTACCAGCACCCTGCACAGAAAGTTTTTTATTTTTCTTGACTTATCCCATTGTGAATGTTTGACATCTCTCAATTTCTGTTGGTTTTACAGTTTCTTATTTCAATCCTTTTTTCGCCTTGCACAAATGTTGGCAAATAGATACAACTGAATAAATTCTCATCCCTCTGCCTTTGCAATAAGAACAGCCTCTGCTCATGGTAACTTTTGTTTGAGTCATCATTAGAATTTAACTCCCCCCTTACTGAACATGAGGGGAAAGACAACATAAATAAGGTTTATGATAGCTCAACAACAGCATTGTTGGTTTATAAAATCAGCAACAAGTTTTCTGCAAGCTATACGCCCTCTGGCATAACAGTATAGCTACACTGTTGGGTGATTTTTTGAATTTTTATGGTTCCTAATAAGACATGGATTCAAGCCTTATGTTCAATAGTACTGCAAGGGAGGATAATAAAGAACTGATGACTCTGCAGAGGTTTGGAAATTCAATCTAAAGAAAATTCAATCTAAAGAACATTGACTTGACAAGGATAAGGAAAAGGAAACAGACGATGGAGCCTTAAAACTGAAAGGAATTTTGGTATATCATGCAGTAGCATTAGTGGGAGAATTTCAGGATGAGTTGAGAGGGCATGTACTGTAAAATAATAGCCAATCTTTATTTTTAACTAACGTTGTAATGGCTGAATTCTTGAGAGACCCACAGAAGAGCTAAAGAGCTAAGAGATAAACACCTCACTTTCCAAACACAATTAAACAAAAAGTGGTTTTCATCTTGACTCTGGTTTTGTCTGTTTTATGACATCTAAAATATTTTGAAATAATATCATTTAAAACCCTACTGGATATTTTCCATAACCCATCCACCTTGAGAGGGCCTGAAAACAAATCAGCTGGGGCTGACTGTCCAACAATATTTGAAGAAGCTGAAGGTGAAAGAGATGTCTGCTCAAGATATTGAGAGCCAATGAGAGGAGCTCATCACCACTGTTTCAGTAAAGTGACTTAAAAAACCCATGAGGCTCTGGAAAGGCCTTGTCTGGCTGTCCAAAAAAAGTAAAATAAATACTAATTTTTTACTACATTGCAGAGAAGTCACTTTCTGAAATATGGAAAAAATGTGATGTAGAAAACAAGTGCAAAACTGGTTCTTGGACTAGTGTGCTCTGAACATGGAGCTCAACAATGCCTGTGTAAGCAACAGAGGCTGTAGAGGTAGCATGCTTTAGTGATCTGCCTTTGTAATGCGTTTTCATTTTCTGGAATTTTATTAATGTGTTCAAATTAATACATTTTAGCCTCATAGGTGGACACTGCCCTCTGATCTCCCATATTTGTGAAATGTAAGAGTAGTCTATGAAATAATTTTGGCTCAGGCTAACAAAAATCCTTTCAAACAGCTCCTAAACATAGCTTGGGAGCAATGTACAATGGAGATTTGCATCCAGTTACTGAACTTCAGGTAATAAGATAGTTTACACTGGGGTCACAGGCCCTTCTGTGTAACCTGGCCTCAGTCACTGAGATACATTCCAGGCATGATCAATTTTACTGGTACACTTATGAACCCTGTATAGTATCTGGCTGAGATGGAGTTAATTTTCTCCATAGCAGTTCTCATAGTGCTGTGCTTTGATATTTATAGCAAGTATTTTGGCTGAACAGTGCTGTCTTTCCAATGCTCCCCACCACCACCAGTAGGCAGGGGGGTGGGCAAGGTCTTAGGAGGGTACATAGCCAGAATATCTGTCCCAAACTGACCAAAGTTTATTATATACAATGTTTGCTCAGCAATAAAAGCTAAGAGAAGGAAGTGGAGGACATTTGTTATTTTACTGTTTGTCATCCAGTGCAACCATTACTTGTGTTGAAGCCCTAATTCCAGAGGAGTGGCTGGACATGGCCTGCTGATGGGAAGTAGAGAATTGATCTCTTGGTTTCATTTGCTTCTGCATGAGGCATTTGCTTTTCCAAACTGCCTTTCTCTTGACCCATGAGGTTTTCCTGTCTTATTTTCTTCTCTTCCCATTCTGACGAAGAGATGGGAAGTTTAGTTGGCACCTGGTGTCCAGCCAGGATCAACCCACCAAAATCCATATCTTAACAAACAAAATCATGTATTCTCAATCATAGATCTCTATTTAGAACTTTGCAGTTGAACTCTAAAGGAACACTAGGATGTTTGCCTTTCAATAGTCTCTCTGGGGGTATTGCCATGTATTGTTAGATTTGTATATATAATACGATCTCATACACGATGCATATAGGATGTGTCCCCTAAACTGTCTGAGTCATTTTGCCTCTGAGTTTTTGCTTTAAATGCTAACATTTCTTTCTGCAATGCTATCCCTACACTGCCTGAGTAGGTTCTACCTCTCTGAACGTTTGACTTTTGTATATTCTGATGACACTGACTTGTGATTCCTTGCAAATCGTTTTTTCTTTGTTTTCTTGTTTTGTTCCACAAAGTGAAAGAATGGCCCCTTAAAGCCTTGGACTAAGTCCAAGGCTTTAAGGGGCCATTTTGATAACTCAGCCCTTGCAAATTCTGGGTCTATAGACCATGACTTTTAATTTGTGAAGTACTGTGTATGCAGCAGTTTTACAGGTACTTGTCAATCTATTTTACTATATTCCTTGCCCTTGCTATTTTTTGTTTCCCACTGGCTTTAATGTCACTTTCATTTTATTTTATTTTTAACCTCCAATGTTTTCTCTCCTCTATAAGAAAATAGGAGATTTTTCAGGTTAAACTTAGCATATTAAAGGCTTTCATGTTTCATTATTATAAACCACGAATACTATTAGACACTGAAACTGCTTAATTTCATTGCAATTTTATCACTGCAATAGCAGACCCTCTAGTGTTGGACTACAGAAGTGTTAGAGTAGAAGAGTCCTTGGATAATTTTATATGATGAAGTGCATAATGTGCATTGGATGTTCAGCTAGACTTTCCTTAATTTACTGAGACTTTCCTTAATTTACTTATATCACACATCTCACATATATATATGTGCATATGTGTATGTGCACATATATATGTGCACATATACAAATATTGATACTGTCCAAGTTCAATGTAAAAGTCTCTGATAAAATAATTTGCATTTAAAAGACCATCATCCACGAAAGCAAGCTAGTCTCAGTGACCATATTGTACCACATCCCCTTCATACTTGAGAAAAATTGGAGTACTGCTACATTGCAAGTAAAGAGGTAAAATATTTAAGTTGTATGCTTACCTTATTTTTAGTTTGTGGGAGTTCTTTTTTTTTTTGAGGGAGGACAACCCACAGATTCATGAAATTTGGCTCAAGTGAAAGTAGTTAAAATCCAATTTAGATAAATAAAAACCTTTACTAGACACATGAGGACTGTGTTTTGATATGGTACTTTAAGCAGATAGATAAACTTGTAAAAGCAGCTGTAGGAGACACAAAATTACTTGCAATTTATGTTTCAATAGTGAAATAGCTGCTGCAGAAGGAGTGAGTGAATTTTGAAAATTGTCTTTGAAATGTTTTGACACTTTCTGAAAAGGAAACAGTTTGTTTTGAAATTATTTTTTTCTTATTTCATCGTGACTGAAATGCTTTCTGTTGATACACAAATTTATCTTCTTTTCTGGTTTTAAGAAGAAAGCTCTTTAATAATTTATTTTCTGTTCAAGGGAAAGCTTGAGCAAGAAAATCATAATCCCTTTATCAACCACTTTTAATAAGGCAGAAAATGATTCTGATATACTAAGTAATGCAAAGCTATGTTTTTAAAAAATAAATAATATTGGAAGGGAAAGTCTACCATTACACCCTCTGATACTCTCTCCTTATGGTTGTATGCATATTAAGTACAGAAAATAGCTAGAATAAAGAAAAAAGGAAACCTTTTTGATAAATGAGAATAGTCTGTAATGCTATGAGTAACTTCCTCAGACAGTGAAACTGTGTCTTCATTTCTTCCACAAAAATAAGAGGCTCCAAAACCTTTAAAGTTAGGCAATACAATCCTATGGAAAATGATGGAAGACATCCTCTTTATGCCTCATAGCCAGCAGAATAGGGCTCCAAGAGTTCACAAAATCCTTAGAAAGTTTGGATGTTGAGGAGTAGTTCACATATTTCTGATGATAGCAATTAGTTTGTCCAGGTGTTTGATATGACATTTTATAATTATTTGTCTAAGATTCTAGGTTTGCTTACATATCACATTTACTGGTTACACAAGATGAGGAAATGCAGCTAGATCCCAAAAAATTAGAAGTTCACATGCAAAATAGCAAGTAAGACCTTTCATTTCATCTTCAGAATGCATATAATTTTCATTTTTTGTCATTGTAATAAAACTTGAAAATAACTGAACAGTAAAACAAAAGCCCCTACAAAACACAAAATTAGGCTGTAAAAGGCAGAAATGTGCTTCACAACAAGCTGCTGAAGTTTTCAACAGATAAGTGTAAATTTCATAAGTGACCCATTTTATCATACTTTTCTATCTGACTCAAAAAAACATCAAAGAAAAGACTGGCAATTATTTAGTTCCATTAAAAATATGTTTAGCTCTTTTCAGATATGGATTTCATGGATGCTTAGGAATTGTTAGGTGAGTAGTTCTAAATAACTCCTCCTATTCAGTTGTTTCTTCTTTTATTTCTGACAGTACAACTCTTCTTCCTACAATGAACTAATTTTTTTTTTAATTTGAATAATCTTTTAGTGTTACTTTACAAAAGAATTACCAGAGGAGCATTTGGGATTTTACAGTACAGTTTTTTTTAAGTGTGGTCTTCAGACACAGAATTTTTTTACTTCCCCTCATACTAATTTTCAAAACTGTCTGAAATTTTACGTATCTGAAGAACATGAAGAAAGGCTGACAAAGGCTAAATTTTCACCTTAGTCCTCTCCCCTTTGTGTCCTCCAACTACCTATCCTGAGAAATTTCTAACAGAATTCTGGTTCAACACTGTAGTAACCCAGTTAGTTCCTCAACCCCAGTGGAGCAGTAAAGTGTTTTTTTTCTGGAAAATGATACTGGAATTCAAGATATCCCTCTTTTGGAAGCAGAGACATTTCTCTCTCTCTCTCTTTCTCTCTCTCTCTCTCTTTCTCTTTCTCTCTCCCTCCCCTCATAGCCTTGAGAAAAATTCTGCACTGGACAAATCCTTTTCTCAACACCTGCACAGTGTACCCTGGTGAATATCAAGAAATGTGAAATATAATGAAGTGGGAAGATTACCTGAGATTAAATTCAATGCAATTTCTGTTTCTCTCTTTTTGCCTTTGCACATATGATAACATAATAATAGATTTTCATAGTATTGTAAATGCTTTAATTGGAAGAAAATGTTCCTAAGGCAATGTTGTACATGGTTTCTTTACCTAAAAAGATTTTGTGCTTCTCCCATGACAAACAACATCTTTCATAGAAAAAACAACTTAAATTAATAATTAGTCTCATTTTTAATTAAATTATGATTCCCATTTAACAGTTTTTAAATTTAAATAGACAGATAAATTAAGATAACAACATTTAGCCTCATTAAATTAGGTGTGGTATTCTTATTTCCACTGTGGATCACTAACACAATGGATCTACAAATTTCCTTGCTTCATCATTCATTCATTTATTTGCGTGTGTAAAAGTACTTTATCATTAAAAGAAAATTATTAAGAAGCTAATAACTTCTTAGGTTTTAAAATAAATGGTTCATTTGAATCTAAAAATATTTTCAGACCTGAAAATATTTATGTAAGAAAGCTACTTGGCATTTTCAGTCATAAATCCAGTACTCTTACGTTTTTGTAAAGATAATATTTTAAAAAGCGTAATATGCATATTTTTAAAAATACAGAACTATTTATTTTAGTCCTAAGTTGTGTTCCTTTAGATCTGAGTTATTCTGGTTCCATTAAATAATCCTTTAGTTATAAATAAATTTCCCATTCTAAAGTTCCACTTTGGAAAATCTATCATTTAGTGTTTCTTACAATTCTTCTGTTCTTCCTGATAGCAGGAATGCAGCACCTCAACTTCACATTTCACTGAAATGCCTCTTGTCAGAGGTTACAGCTGAACAAAGAGCATATAAGCATGTTTGCATAAGTCCATGAAATCCAAATGTTGCTGATAAAAGAGACAAATGGAAAAATAGTTCAGCTATAAAAGAGAAGGCAAAGGAGACAAAGAATTACATCCTTATTTGCCAGTCTCGTATATAAGGATGAGATCTATTTTAAAAAATCAAACACAAATTTAATTTTCTTTTTATCAGTAATATAGTGCCCTTAAGAAAAATACGTAAGGCTTTTACAGCTGCAAGTTAACATGAAAACCAAGATATCACAGTTTAGAAAGCAAATTCACTTTGAATAAATATTCAAAGCAGCAACAATCATACAGACAAAAAAAATTAGGTTTTTCTTTAGTGAAAAGGTGAGAAAAGAGCTCAGTGATTGCATTTCTTATTCCTTCAGTTGTCTTTTCCAACTCCTGGTGTTTGCCAGAGATGAACTAGGTGGACCACTGAATTCAAATGGATCTCTTGATGGTGCAAGGTTTGTATATTTCTTGGATTTTCTCATAAAGGATTTTCCTATTGTTTCTAATTCTATTCAGATCCTTTTCAAAAAATTCACTATTTGTATGGAAACTTTCCAGACACCAAAGTAACAACTTGTAAAGACAGACAACATGATTGCAAAATATGTTTTGCCAGAGGAAACATCTATCTTCGCTCTAAAATCCAAGACAAGGAATTACACATTCAGACTTGATCTTTCAAGTTTTCCTCTGCTTTGGTACATACTCAGAAGCAGTAAAATAGGATTAGTTTTGATTAGAGTAAACTGGGAGATCAGCTCAGACCTCTAGGACACGCCCAAGCTACTCGCCAAAGGACAAGTAGAGAAGATTCTGGGTCTCCAAAAAAACTGCTTGGTTTTACTGGCCCCAATGATACCATAAAATTTAACACTTACATGATCATAAAAAATCCCTCATTTTGCTTAATTGTCAAAGAGGGAGAAAAAAACACTGCACTGCCTATGTGTGTGATAAAGTAGTTCTAATATGGGCAGTTTGGAGGATTCGATCTTTGTTGAAAAGTCCAAGACTTTTGTTTTCTCACTATTGCAAAGTCAGATGCTTGGAAGACATTTTTAATGTAAATAAACCATTATCAAGTCTCTTCTAGCAACAATAGGAACAGGGGAAAAAAACCCCACTTTTTCCAGGTTCCTTATTTAATAAATTCAGCGGAGAAACAAATTACTGGAGTAAATCAGTGAAATTTCGGCAAAATGGTGAAGACCTTTTACAATGGAAAACTCAGATTTTCTACTAAGCAAGCAGTAATGCTTATTAGTCCAAGCTTTTTTGCTATCAACAACTGAAGAATAAACTGTAGTTTTAAGTTTATTTTTAAAATTCAATAAATAAATTAATAAATTACAATGTAACCTTTGTTTAAAAACAGCATCCAACCAACTAGCTCACTCACTCACTCATTCACTAACTCACATACTTACATGCTCCAGTCTCATTTCTAGAAAAGAAACGAATTGAAACTAGAAACCTAGTTTCATTTCCTACACATGCATTTATTTTGTATTCAAAGCTTGCACCAAGCATTTATTTGTTTCTGAAAATAGGTTTATTTAAAAACAAAAAACAAACAAACAGAATACTGAAATGAAAACCTCACCAATTTCAGGGTTTGTAAATTGATGGCCAAACTTGAAGAAAGGTAGTGTGACACATGTTACACTGGACTTTTAACCAAACAAGAAATAAAAGGGAAAAAAAAGGAAAAAAAGAAAAAAGAGAACCTGGAAAGAAGCTCCCTTTATTGTAGGAATTATTTCTTTCATCATCTGTAAAGACACTTGGAGTTATTAATATGCAATTATAGTTTCAACAGCTGCTAACCTAGAATTAATTACCACTTAAATATTTGATCTTACCTACCTGTATGGCTTTTAGATACTTATTGGAAGCATTCCCTTTAGGTGTAGTCCGCCTCTTTAGAAATTGTTTTCAGTTTTTTGTTTTTTAATTGCCTCAATATTTTTAAAAGAACAAGTAAAAGTGTTTTGGTAATGATGATGGAAATACTATCTTACTAAAGGCATGCATTTTTATATGTAGCAGCATAAACATTCTTTAATAATTTTTAATAGACAGATCCATATTAACATTCTCCTGAGCACAACTGAACTGAAAAATGAAGGGAAAGTGTGTATGCATTAATCTCATGACTAGATCAAGAAAAACTTAAGAATTTAAACTTAATTGATGTCTTAAAATTCTGAAACGTATGGAAGTCTAATTTTTGTTCCAATTTTTTTTATTTATCCTAGTGATTCTATCTATCTAGATTCTATCTAGAAACACCTACTGGCCTTGTGGAAGCACAAATGATATGAACCAGAAAAGTTGCTCTAATAGGCTACTGGCTAGTGTTGTATAGCTGGCACTGTTTTTTTACAGTTAAAAACAATAAAAATGCTATCCTGAACTATATTTATATTTTGAAGATGTTGGTGAATGCACCACCTTGGAGTAATACATAGTGGGAAAGCAAGGCATAAAAATAATATAAAAACATATATTGAGTGTGTGTATGTCATTCTAACATTTATTTATTGGGTAGCACAAGTATCCTAACATAATCCTTTTTCCCAGCAACTTTGCTTAGTGTCCTATATATCTACTGAAAATCAGGATGACTGGACATCTTGCTAAATACTAAATATTCTACTGCATGGATATTGCTGCTAGGGTTAAATCAAAAGCCCTGGATTCTATGAAGGTTTATATTTTCTTCCAGATTCTTTGAATAAAGCTAACTTCACTAGAAAAAGTGTATGCAAGGCAGCTTGAAAATCATGTGTCTTCATTTAAATTATATGATGTTGAGAAAGTGGATCAGAGGAGCAGTAGTAGAAATCTGAAACAATCATATTTTTGAGCTAATCAAATTATTTTTATCTCTCTGAATGTATTTCGGCAACAATCAAGCAAGCTGTGAAAGTATAGAGAAGATGACAAAAATCAGAGAGGTAAAGGGTAAAAAACAATTCATATTCATAATTTTTTTATTCTTGATATAAGTAGTTGAAAAGAACATCTTTCAAAAACAAATCAAGAGGTGTGAAGAGGTAAGGTTTGACTTACAAAGTAGTTAAACATTGTCATAATTTCATCAACAGATAAATGGAGGGCATGTCAGCTTTCTGAAAATACTTACTCCTGAACATAATAAGTGGCAGGAGGCAAGTTCAGCAGGTTAGCAGCCAAATAAATATGGAAGATTAGTACTGTAAATACAGAGTACAGAGCAGCTGCCTGAAGACATAACACCTTGTTCTATGATCATCTTCCATTATGGAAAATAAATGAATTTGTATGTGAGTAATCCTGTGATGCAAAGGACCTCTGCTGGAAGTACTACTATTGACTGAGAAGGATGTGTCCTTTTCTGTAAGCCAAAATTAAATCACCATCTCTACATGGGTTTTAAGTGTGATCTGTAGCCTATTGTATAAAATCTAATTATTCTTATGAATAAGATAGGATTAGTGTGGTCCCAAGCAGAAGAAAGACATGGACTATTGATCCATTATTAAAACATTACAATTGATCACCACCTACACTTTCACTGATCTTCCCAAGCTCACCTTGTCCCTGTCGCAGTCTTACTTCATTCACAAGCACTACAGACCAAATTCTGTATGCAATAAAATGGCTGAGCTCTCTGATGGAGTCACTGGGCCAGCCTATCCATTTCCATGCAAAATTTTGCACTGCACTGCCATTCTATTTTCTCATGTGGTGCACATGCTATGGAGTCCTTGCTGCTACGTGAACACAGATTTCAGGCACACCAGCTGAATAAGCCAGGCATGCAGACCTGGTGAATATCCTCATGGCTTTACTGAGAATGGGTCTTCATATGCACATATATATCCTTCCTTCCTTCCTTCCTTCCTTCCTTCCTTCCTTCCTTCCTTCCTTCCTTCCTTCCTTCCTTCCTTCCTTCCTTCCTTCCTTCCTTCCTTCCTTCCTTCCTTCCTTCCTTCCTTCCTTCCTTCCTTCCTTCCGACACTTCCTTCCGGCACTTCCTTCCGACACTTCCTTCCGACACTTCCTTCCGACACTTCCTTCCTTCCTTCCGACACTTCCTTCCGACACTTCCTTCCTTCCGACACTTCCTTCCGACACTTCCTTCCGACACTTCCTTCCTTCCTTCCTTCCTTCCTTCCTTCCTTCCTTCCTTCCTTCCTTCCTTCCTTCCTTCCTTCCTTCCTTCCTTCCTTCCTTCCGACACTTCCTTCCGACACTTCCTTCCGACACTTCCTTCCGACACTTCCTTCCGACACTTCCTTCCTTCCTTCCTTCCTTCCTTCCTTCCTTCCTTCCTTCCTTCCTTCCTTCCTTCCTTCCTTCCTTCCTTCCTTCCTTCCTTCCGACACTGCCTTCCGACACTTCCTTCCGACACTTCCTTCCGACACTGCCTTCCGACACTTCCTTCTGACACTTCCTTCCGACACTTCCTTCCGACACTTCCTTCCGACACTTCCTTCCTTCCTTCCGACACTTCCTTCCGACACTTCCTTCCTTCCGACACTTCCTTCAGACACTTCCTTCCGACACTTCCTTCCGACACTTCCTTCCTTCCTCCCTTCCTTCCTTCCTTCCGACACTTCCTTCCGACACTTCCTTCCTTCCGACACTTCCTTCCGACACTTCCTTCCGACACTTCCTTCCGACACTTCCTTCCTTCCCTGTTACACCAAAGTTGGACATAAGGAATTTTTCATTATGCACCTAAACAGAATGAATCACTTTGAATCTTCTGTGCACCATTTCTTTGCAATTATGTCTATTTTAGAGGGCTGAGTAATTTCTGCTACTCTTTGCCATCCCCTGATAACCCATGCCTTCGCTCTAGGATATCTGAATACCAGTTGTATACCAACTTTAGGACAGACAGAATGGTGCAGCAACGTGTTGTGTCGAGACATTTGCTTGGACAAAAAGTAACCACCGCTGAAAAAAGGGAAGGATACCATATTTTTTATTTTAAAGCTGTGCTTTGGCCATCAGGAGTTCAGGCACTGATTACAGAGTAGTCTCCATGTGGGACGACTTTCAATGGAAACATTCCTCAAATGAAAGAAAGATTTTTGGTCAAATTTCTATTTCAGTCCCAAATTTCTTTTATTGTCTCATTTATCCACATTGTCACCTTTCTTGAGCCCACCCTCCCTTCACTATCTAGCTCAGTGAGTACTATCCAGACTTACAGCTGCCTACATTTTCATATTGCCTAAGCTAACAGTGATGCCATGATGATTTTTGGCTTTTTCTTTTTTTATACACCTTTTATGTGCTCTCAATATTTCTAACATACAAATAATTCTTTAAGCCTGATATCTTAGCATAGTTCTGCTATGCTAAGAAGGCAAGAAGACCAACCATCTTAAAGGCCTCACAGTTGGAGGCTGGAAACCCCTATGCTGCCTTGAGAAACCAAGTGTCTCTCTGGATGTATTTTGTAAATTTAAGGATTAAACCCCATCTGAGGGTAATACTTTAGAATAAGCATTCATTTAAGCTTCTTATTGAGAATCTTTGTGAAATTTGCTAATTTGCAAGGTCTATAAAATTATATATGGGGGTGGCTGCATTTTGGTGTATTCCACCTTGACAAATTGTTGCACCTAAGGATCCTTATTATTAAATATCAAAGTAAAAACCCTTTTATCCCTTAACTGTGTCTGGCTCATAATTCTAGGGCCAGGAAAAAGGCATCACCACTAATGAATACTTCAGAAACATCTTATCCTTACAGACCTCTGCCCTCAACATTCCCCAGAACTTATCCCATAGAAAATTTACATGTTCAAAAAATATAATCCTGATAAATGTCCTGGTCTTTTCCAAAGTTATAAACAGTGGTTATAGTTGAAATTATGCTTAGCAAATAGCTCCTTGTCCCTTACTTACATGTACAACTCACAGAGCCAATGCAAAACAATTCATGCAGAACAAGAATGGTGACTTAATATCTTAGCTGCAAAAATTATCATAGGCTTTCTTCAAGAAACTTTAAAAACTATTTTTGTGCCTTATTTGTCAACAGAAAACAAGAGGCTCATTGGCTTCTGAAGACTAATAAAACATACAATACTCAACTCACAGCAATATTATATATGGAGTTGCAAATTCAAAAGTAATTTCTACTGAATTTTCATGATAATAGCACTTAGAAAGAAAAAAACCAAGCAAAAAGCTAATGGAAGTACAGAAGTTACACTGAAAAGATAATCTCAAAAGTAATTTATTTACCTTCTTTTCTTTTAGAAGGGTACATCAAACATTAAAAATATGTGTTTTCATTATTAAAAATGTGTCTAATTGCTAGGTAAAAAGATGCACAGAGAACCAGGGCTATTATTACAAATATTGCAAGTCAGCACTACTATTATATTGAGGCTGAGTCTCAGAGTTGCTCAAGGTAATAAACATTCAACCCACTTTGTTTCATAAATGAGTTCTTAAACTCATTAAACTCAGCAAATTTTAAGACGGAAGGACAGAACTACTACATGGAAAATGTCAATTACTGTCCAGGGAATCTGATAAATTAGTCTGAAATGCAAAATAGATTAAATTGTCATGAAGAAAATGTATCAAAAACTGAGGAAAAAATAAGAATAGAGTAGGCAACATCCTCTGTCAGGAAGACACACTCCCTAACTTTGATACCTCGCAGGTGATAGGTGGACATCTCCCTAGAATGTATTGACCATATGGATTTGATCTCTTCTAATACTGATGGAGCTGGAGATACTTAACTGACAAGTATAAATATAAATTTAGAGGTCTCAGAGTCTAATAAACCCTCAGTCCTGGTGATCAGAAGGACTGTCAGATACCTTTACCATTTAATTCCCAAGTAAAATATATAACATGATAAATGTAAGCTTTCTGCTCCTTCATTCTTTTTTAGTCTAGAACTTATTTCAATCTTTTTGTTTTTCTTTAAATTTTAACCAGTATTTCTTTAAGGAAGTGGAGCTGAAGTGTTTCTGTGACAACAGCAGTCACAGTAGCATCCATAGCAACATCCAAAGACCCAACTTCAATTTCTCTTAACAGGCTTTTTTATCAATTCCCATTAACTATCACCTCTAATTAGAGTTTTTATAATCCTTATACACCAATTGAGTTTTTCTTTTGTTATAGTACTTGCTGCTGAGTAGAAAAAAAAAGGGGAAAATTGGATGCTGTTAAAGATTTAACATTCTATATGCTTAATTCTCTTCATTTTTATCATTATTAGACTGTTGAGTAAATAATATATTTTGACATTAATAAAATGACAGCTGTTTGCTCTGGTGGCTGCTTAAAAATCAAAATCACACTTAATTCTTAATAATATGAGGCAGCTGGTCTGGTTAACATCTTTAGCTATATAAGTTTATAGATTCCATCAAAATTTGCTTTTTATTGTGCTTATTATTTCATATCTAAGGTATTAACATTAACATTAATGCTAACCTCTGAGCTTCAGAGAAAATTATCAAGTCTTTGTGAGTGATAAATGCTCAGTTATAAGTAATAATCAGCTCATTCTTAAGAGATATTCTGGATACTGTTATGAAACCAATTTAAATACTGATAATCAACATTATATCTGATATTTAATATCACTCTGTGTGATTGTACACATGTGTACAATATTGCAAAACCTTCATTATGAAAGGAGGGACCTAAAAATAGGAAATGTATCTGAAATTAAAAATACATTCATATTGTGTATTAACATGCTAATATATCCCTATGGGTGTTACTAGATTGAGGTAACAGGATTTTAAAAACTTTCAGAATTTCCTGAAGATGTATTTTACAGGTATTTTGGCCTTTTGGTGTTTTATTTTGTTTTTCACTAGGTTTTGCGTATGTGTGTTACACGTTTTTAAATCACAAGTTTCTTCTGAGCCAACGAATAGACATACTGTTGCTATCCTAAGGCAAAGGTGCACCACGGTCTGTCTGAACCAAGTTTCTCAGTGGCATAGTGTTGGACTGATGTACGTTAGGGTGCAGTCTGATGGTGATCTCCCCCCAAAAAAAAAGAAAGACAATCAAAAAAAGAAAGAAGGGCTGTGGAAGAACAGGACATTACTAAATTCACTGAAAAGCAAAATGCTTCTTCTATGATTTTTAAGTAAAAGTACTCTGAAATCAGCAAAAGAGTTTCTTGATCACAGTTTAGGCTTGCCTCCTGACCACCACACAGTAACTATATGAAAGAGGTAATTTTTCTCATTCTTCTTCCTCTGCATATCTCCTCTGAAAGCTTCAACCACACACATAATTCAGGGAAATGAGCTCTACTCTTATTCACTTATCTGGCATTAGATTTTCATTTAAAAGAAAGATATCTTTTTTCCTTAAACTGTGATGCGTAGTATATTAAGGCTATTAGGAGGTTTATTAGTCTACCATAACATTTTACAGCATAACAAATTAAATGTATTCTTCAAAGCTTTGCCTAATTTTTTGTCATGAACCACATAACTCTTGCAAGAATGCTGAATGAATTAATAATGATTGAACATTTAAAATAGTGAGAAATAATACATTTTAAATTTTAAGCCCTAATTATTCATTATGAATCAATTCTAATAATACAGGCAATATATTCAGTAGATATCCCTGTGGTTGTGATGGGTCTCAGTAATCTGATTGCCATATGATTTAATAGACATTTTCATTGTCTTGGTTGTTATGAAAAGCATTATTTTATAAAGGAACCCAGTAATATTTTCAAGATTTTTTTTCAAACTTCAAATGAGTTTCTCAACTCTATGAGGAGTTCAGAATAGTCTACATTTAATATACACCAGGAGTCCTAAGGAGATTTTTGCTGTCGTTTAGTGCCATTAGGTCTACCAATTCTTGACTTTAATGTCAAAGCAGGGACAGCAATTTCAGATTAGTTTAGCTGCCAGAAACACTATTTTCATTCAGAAGATAAACTCCAACTGACTTCAGAGGAGTAAGTTCAAGACCCTTGTGGGCAAAATCCACCCATGAATAAGAAACTCTCTGATATAAAAGGTTAGCATACTCCTTCCTTGGCAAGAAAGGTAAGTACTTACCCAAAAACTGCATACTTAAAAAACCTTTCCTTGTTTAAATAACTATCTGCAGCCTTGACTACACCAGCAGTGTCTTAAAGGAGTGTGTAAGTAATGAAGGTCATTGCATAAATGCATCATGATTTGACTTACAAGTCCCTTATCTTAGTGTTCTGAGAATATCAGTTACTGCATGTAGGCAACAATCTTATTTATCTTACAGTCTGGAGTGGATTAAAGGACAGTTATAGGAATCTTGGTAATTAAAAACATTCAATAGGGCCACACCCTAGATGCATCCTGTATTTATTTGCTAATGTTCTATATTGATCATGTAAGTATTAAATAACATAGGTTCAGCACAATACATATTATGTACAAATGTGCCAAAACAATTACTGAATCAGAAATTGCCAAAAAGGATTCACTGAGGATGAAAATGGATTACTGGAAAGGTGTAATTCTCTATGCTCTCCTGGTGGTATATATATCTAACGAAAGAATGGCAGCATTTTCAAAACAAGTCAGAACAATTGCAAAATGAATCACAAACCTTTCATTATCTTCATTGACTCACCTATTGTTTTAACAGATTAAATCTTTTACACAGGACACTGGGTTGAAAACTTCCTTTTGAGAAGAAAGCCTCATGTACATGGATTCATTTGTCACAAGATTACAGTAATTCAGTGAGTTTTAACTAAGGGTTAACTGATTAACTCATGTAGAATCCCTTCCAAGAAGATTGTGGTAAACAGAATTATTGACAGCAACAAGTGTCTGTTTTTCTCTTTGTGAATCTGAAAGATTTCAGTAATTCCTATTATTGATCTGATCTTTCACTTATATTGGACAGAGATAAACCAGCAAATAAATTCCATGCTTGCGGAAAAACTTCAGTTTATATTCTGTATTGTGCAAGCACCTATGTATCATCCATGTAGTTTATGCACACCCAGTACATATGGAATTTAAACAGTGCTATACAAAGTGATGGGTTTAATGTTTTAAAATTTCTCACATGAATGGTTTATGCCATAAAATTCCCAAAGCAAAAAAGTAAGTGTATGGTGCTGAAAGGATCAAAGAAAAAAATTGTTAAAAAGGTAGCTGAGAGAAACTACAACACCTGTAAAGATTTTATATTAATTTGAAAAATTAAAAAGTTATTAAATCACTGAAAAATGTCCATTTTAGCATACAAAAATGTAGAACATCTTCTAGAAGTAGTCAATTGAAAGTCTAAACTCCATTGTCTTCTTAAAAAAAAAATCCTTGGGAGTGAACATTTTGAATTTCATAAATAAATAGTTAAATGTTTACAATATTCTGTACCAAGTCAGCTATTAGAGAAATGTCCTAGACTCTGCATGGGTTTCACTCACAGTCCTGGCTCTGAACATCCCAACAGCTTTTTTTGTCTGCTGTAATTTTTTTTTTGGCTTAGGAATGTGAAGTTAACTCATACGTGGACAGTAAGAACTTTGAAAAGTTCTACCCTTCAACCCAAATAACAATTTAGACAGTCATAATATTCAGAAATAAACCAAAAAACAATGCCTTTGAAGGAACAAAAGTTTATATTAAATATTCTATTACTATAGAGTTTATTGGCAATAAACAAGGTCTCTTTTAATGAGAATATTCACATAGATTTTTTTAAATAAAAAAGCCGAGTGATTGTAGTGAAATGCAAACAATCAATGGCTTTTTGTTTCTCATAACTCGCAGTGTCTACCTCTTGACTTGACAGTTCACACGTGGTAGTAGCTCATTCACCAGCATTGCCTCCCAGGCACAATCATAATAAAGACAAACACCCATAATTCCCCAAAAGAAAACTTTCTACTTTCAAATTCTTGTCTGCCTTGAATGGGCAGCCATGTGCTGATATATTATGTGCTGCCTCCAGAGATCTTAGGGCTTGCAGCATGGGAGCCTCTTCTGACTTAGGCTCCTGACACCAATGCTTGAATTCAACAGTGTCACATAAAATCTGATCCTCTTTCCTTTTGCCCAGATATACACTTGCATGTATTTTCAGAGAGTTACTCTGGCTGATAAACAGTTAACAGCTGAAGTTGATTTAGATAGTGATTATTGGTACATCAAAAGGTTGAGAAACGAGATTTCTGTGTACTGCACTGAATACCCATGAACAATTTGTTAAATCCAATCGGTCAAACATACAAAGCAAAGTAACTTCTGTAAATTTGCAATTCTAGATTACAGATTTATAAGCATCATAAATTGGTATTAAAATACCTCATTGAGTTACTGGAGCTCATACCACAAAGACTACAATAAAAAGATATCATTAAATTATCAGAACAATAACAATATTTGTGCCATCATTACTAAAGTATCAGAAGTTCTAGGCTACACATAGCAAAGGCCTTTGTAAGCTAAATTAATTCACACAGACTTTGATGCACATGTTTCAGCTACAGCTGACCACATTTGTTACTGAGAACTTGCAATCCTTTCCAAACTAATGTTGATTAATTTCAATATTATATAAGACAAGGAGTGTTTTTGGCAAATTGAATATTAACCAGAATATTTTCTTGCATTATGTTGCACACATCCCACATATATGTACAAACATTCAAAGTATGCTCAATGTTTGTATGTGTGCACTAATAAAAACAAGTTCATTATTATATATTCTGTAAGTCTTCATGATTCTCTGCAGAACAAAGATCTTTGTTTATTATTTTTTATTTCCCCTGACTGTTTAGCATGGTGAAATTTATTCTCATATTGTGTGTGCGTGACTAATGATGCAATTCACTTTGTTATTAGTCTTCTAGACAACAAGTATGTATTTTAATTTTGACTGTTATTTTTTTCTTTCACAAAGGCAAGAGCTGCATGTTAACTTAAGAGTTCTATTTATCTATATAAGTCTTCTATTTCTGTTATGTGGACATACAGAGCTTGAAGAGGATATTTACTCAGGTTTGTCTTAGCATGAGGGCATTCAAAGTTTGTCAGTCATAGTGAATCTGATGAAAAAAAGACATCAGAGTTAAATACATATCAGAACAATTCACGTTGTCTGATTCAAGCACTCAGTATGGATAATTAATGTTTGGAAGACCAGGTCCTCAGCAGTGTAGTTCACTTCATAAAGTACTCCAGAAACCTGTAGGCTGCCAAACATGCATGGTCTTGATTGTCCCTTTCAGAGCACAGAGATTTTGGGGCATCTCTGAGGCCTGGATTCTCCCAAAATACTTTAAAATTGTGAGGTATACAGCTAGATGTTTCTTTTTTTATACTCTTTTTATCAGAGAAAAATCTAGTATAGTGCTAAAAATATGTTAGAAAAAAGAAAATTGAGGAAGTTTTAATAATGTACTGAAGATTCCCTGATGTATCTGAATTTACAGTATAATTTAAATAAAAGGGATTTTTGCTGTTAGAAAGGAAATTGGCAACTGTCCCATGTATGTCATTGAATATCTATTATTTTATGTTCCCATGCCAGGATAGAGTCAGATCTTGCATCTGAGCCACAATTGCTTACAACACGTGCAAAACAAAACAGAGTTTAAAACAGATTTAAGGGGCAGTGTAGGGGAGGGAGTTCACAGAGGTCTACATGTTTTCCTTACTGTATAAGCATTTTTATGGGCAGAAAATGCAATTAGAGTCTGTGGACAAATCATTCAGGAAACACATCATTCCTTAAGGAAAATTAGTAAGGAAGTAATGACTAAGGTCTTTTTGGACATTTGAGTAGTTGTTTGTGCATTTGCTACTGAGATATATGATTTAAAGGAAGGATATGAAAACGAAACTATTTTTTTGCCACTTTTTGTCACTTATTTTCTCATCAGCTTTTACTTCTACACCTCCAATGCTATAACAGGATCCAGCCAATCATAGAAACCAATCACTCAACCAGACACCACCTCCATGGAAATCCAAGTGCAACAATATCTCTTGCCCTCTATGGGAGAAAAATATCCCAGAGGCAACTTCAATTATGTAGGATAATCAATTTTTATTTAAGTATGGAAAGTTTTTTATTTAATATGGAAAGTGGCAATGTTTGCATGAATGTACAAATACAATTTGGAAGACTGATCTGCAAAGTGTGTCATGTGGGGAAAGCAGGAAATCAAAATGCTTGTTCTAACTAAACTGACAGCTTGTCCTTGTATGCCTCCCCAAAAATGATATGATAAACATTCATTGTGCACTCTCACAGCGCAGCTGCTGTGACGACCTGTGAGGATCTGATGGACTTTGCTTGACTAAAGTGTATAGAAACACCCATGAAAGCCACTCTGATCAGTTGCTAAGTTCAGGAAGCTTCATAAATTTAAAAAGTTATATTTTTACAGTTATATAAATTTAAAATTTAGTATTAATTTTTTTCAAATCCCAATTGGCAAATTTATGTGGTGTTATTTAAAAAATTATAGACAAATATGCATATGTGACTCCCTTTTGCATATGATGTAGATTCCAATTAAATTTGTCTGTTTTCTTTACATTCTGTATGGAAACTTTTGAACAGAACCTAAATGAATCATCTTTTGAAAGTGCAAAATTATGTCTGACGGCTTTAAAAATTACTGTTACTGGCTAGTAGTCAAAACCTTAGTCTATTTAATCATAAGCTTCTGTTTTATGCAAAACTTTTTAAGTAATATTTACATGTACTACTTAAGCACATATATTCTTGCATGCCATATAATTCCATCGTCTACATATTTCCAAATTAAAAATACGGAAAACAACATGAGGTAGATCACAACTTGCCTTTCCTCTGTGGGAGGCCTGTTACTCTGCATCAGAGTAGATACATTTCATGTGCACTTTTTGTTCTTGCAGATGGGCTCAGATCACATGAATGCCATTTGACAAGTGCATCCTCTGCTTGTCTTGAACAGGTAGAACATTTAGTCTACATTCTGCATGGCAAACTCTCATCATCATCTTGCAGATCTCTGTAACTATCCTCCAAAACATAGCAATGATCATATGAGTATAACAATGATTTACAAATCAGGTCGTTCCACTTGTTGTAAAACTGTTTTTAAGTAGAGACGTGAAAGAAGATCCAAAAAGAAGGACAACTTTACAATGCATAATGCAACTGACAGTACTCGGCCTCTTCAGCAAGTGCCAGGAAAGGCCTGTTAGCAAATCAAGCTGACAAACATCAGGCAGTGAAAAGAACTAGTTAAACTAAAGGGCAGTAGAAGCGCAAGAGTAGGTGAAAACAAACTGTCAATGAGTAACAGAGATTGAGTGTCATAAGGAGAACAAAGTAGAAGAAAAAGATAATGAAACAGTTTTCTAAATAGGAATCAACACAGTGTTACCTGCTTTGAAGGCAGCATTCATTTGGTGCTTGAAAATTGTTATGTAAGGTGAATATCAGCATTAGACTAGTATAGCATGAAACTGTGTGTTAACTAAGCCTCCAAAGAAGTGGAGTCTTGCAAACCCCAGAGTCTCCATTATGTAAGACTGTGATCTGTTTTCAGTTTCAATCAAAAGCTAACTGTATGTTTGTGATGTTTCACAGCCTTCTAGTAATTTTTACTCCGAAGTATTTTGTTCAGCATAGGTAATATATAACCAACCAAAAAATAAAATGTGTCTCACTTCATATTGAAAGAAGTCCACAGACAATTTTCTACATAACATTATTGAACACATTACAAGTATTCCTATTGAAAAAATTATAAGTTTTCAAAGCTATATGTTTATAGAAATACTCTTCAAATAAGTAGTTGTTATAAAAGCAGGTTAGACTGTTTCTAGAATGCTGAAAATTTGCAAAACTTTTTCAAAAAATAGTCCTTCAACATTCATGAAAATATTTAAATTCATTTCACCCTATTTACAGGATCAGGCTGAGTAATTTGGATCACTGTATTTTTTAGAAAAAGCACTTCCTCATAATATTTGTAGGTTTCAACACAACATAAATAGGTACTGCTACTTTAAAAATATAGCATAATATTAGCAGTAAAACCAAAATCAAGTATATATAAATATACATATAGGTTAACAGAAAATATGACAGAAAACTTGTTTAAAAAGCACCCTAACTTGAAGGAAAGGCTCTATTGGTTTCCACATAAATATGAATCATTGCCATTAAGTCATCTTATTAGGGACATAAAATCAGTGCATCTAAAATAATATGGACTGAGGTAGTTTTGTTTTCAGCTTCATGGATTTTCAGCACAACTACAGTCAAATCTGATTAAAAAAATATATTTCTGGACTGAAGTTAACCAGAAAATCTAGCCCTCGTTTTCAATTGTATTATTCAGTCCAGGAAACTGCCAAGTGTGATGTGTCTAATATTGTTAGCTCTACTATATATTGAAATACATAAATGCAAATGAACTGACTAGTCATGAATTGCAAAACAACCAGAAATATATTGCTAAGGGGATGTTTTCCCTGTTATGCTTCCTATCAGAATCTCATCCATTGGAATACCATTCAGAATATATGGTATTTACCTATCAATCTTAGCTTGAAAAGGAAGTTTTTAAATTCTTGATTGTGGAGGTACTTATATGCAGTAATGGTGCAGATTTTCCTGAAGTTATTTTATGCTCCTAACCACCAGAGCATCAAAGTAACTGACTGCAGTAAGACAAAAAAATCTGAAGGTAGCATATTTGATTGGAATATCAACATACTAAGAGATTAAATGGACTCTCAAGGATATGCAGCAAGATTTTATTCTTTAGGCAATTTGAGCAGGATTCTGATTCCCTAAAAATCCTTTTGTCATCCTTCCTCTTGATTTAGTAGCTGATTCTAAAGTTAAATATTAGATACAGCTACAGAGCCTTTGGGGAAAAAATGTGGAAGCAGATTTGGAACATGGGTAAGGCCTTTATCTGGAATTTGCAGTAGCCGAATACAATCAAGACCACATGTGCTTCTACTTCTGGAAATTCTGAAAATTTCATCATGGAAACATCATGTGATGTTTTGACAGGATTCCACAGGTCAAGTGTTCATTGGTGACAGCTTCTCAGATGTGAACCTGCTCAGCCCAAGCAGCTGTTGGAAACATGGCCTGGCCCTGACCCCTGAGGTATGGCAGCATCCAGCAAGTCCTGCGCCCCTCACACATGGCACACACTCTGCCCAGCAGCCCCATTCCATCTTGCTGCTCCAGTTTGGTTTGCTGTCCACTCCTGCTCCCACCACCTCAGTGCACACAGGACAGAACATCCCAGAACAGAATGCACAGCAGGCTGACATCATTCAAACTCCCAAAAGGCCCTGGTCTCAGAATGCAGGAGCAAGACAACGGACACAATTTTCAAATGTATAAAAGGAAAATCAGTATTTAAATAGTGCAGCAAACATTATAAATAACTGTAGAAGTTAGCCAAAACTAGACAAAAAAAGGAAATGACAGGATTCAGTTTAATATTCTGGGTTACACAGGTGCTCACTCACTCTGTTTACAGTGCCTTTAAGGACAGCACAGCTTTAGATATCTACACATATTTTCTGCATCAAAGCACTTCCCCTGGGCAGCGCTAAAAAGGAAATAAAAGGAAAATTTCTTGCTTATTCTCACTCTGTTACTCTTGGGAGTTTTTTACTTGTCAAAAGATTTCATATTTCTTTTTATATCTTCTGCTGACTAGCACTCTGCACTCTTCTACTTTGCTTTTGTCTTCTACCCTCTTCTAACATCCCATAAACTGCAATTTGCCACTGTCAGAATTTCAAAGCCCTTCTGCAGTTCAAAATAATTGTGAGGGGTTTGACTTTGGCACTGCTGTAGTAATGCTGTTGAACCCTGCCAGAGGTTTAAAAGGAAATAAATAGTTGGAGCTCGGAAACTCACCCCCCACCAAAAGAAAAAACCCACCAAAAAAAACCCCATCAAGTTTTTAAAGGTGTCCCACTAAGAATCATACAGATGTCTCTGAGTAACAAAGAAAAATGTCAAATAAGCAGATAACAAAGAAAAAAGTAACAAACTAGATCAGCACTTTTAAGCTATTTCCAGAATTGAAAGCATCATATGTGAAAAATCTCTTTGAAGTCTGATGTCAACCCAATCTGCAGAAACTTATGCAGTGGTTGCTCCATTACAGCAGTTTTCTATTCTCTTGTTGAACCAGAAATGAATGAGAGACTTTAAAAGGCCTTCATGTTCTTCTGTAGTTCTGGGCTTGGTACAATTTTGACATAGAAAAGCAGAGATTCTTTTCAAGTTTCATATTTGGACCCCAGCTTCTTGAAGGCAGATAGAAATAAACATCAGAGATCCTGATATTCTAGATTTATTTACATTTGGGGAAAAGTTTGTCTCTGCATACCAACTTTGAAGATGTTGTGAGTAAATATACATGTTCAAATGCTCAAACGGGTGTGTTCTAACAAATTATCATTCAAAAGTTAAGGTAGATTAATTACAGTGATACACATTCTTACCCAGTTTCAAATAAAAATTAATTTTAACTGAAGAGAAAGATATTTTGTAAAAGGTACTTACTCTTTTCCCCCTATCAGTTGTACCATTTTATTCAAATTCTAAAATCTTAATTTCTAAGTTGTATAACTATATTCTTTTACCATATCTCCTCCTTTATGTATCTTACAGTAAATCTTAACTTATCATAATATTTAAAAACAAAAAAGAGGACTCAGTTCTAGTTGCTTCTTCTGTATTATTCCCTTAATCTTTCCTACATCCAACCCTGTTCCTCACTACTAAAAGGAGGAATGTCTACTTCTACTATACGACCCAAACAATGTCAGTTAGAACCTCCTATTCTTAATCATATTGACTTCTTCAGAGGCAAATTTGTAAGAATAGATGGAGATTCTTGCCACTCTTTAAAGGAAATTACAATTTTTATTCCTAAGTTTAAAACAGGCAATTTTGCTAAGAGGAAAAAATACAGGAGCGGAAAGAACATCGGGAAATTTTGGGTAGAGTCTTCCAAAATGCATATAGAAATCCTTTTCCTAGTGTCAGTGGCCAGCACACATACTTACATTGATGTTGGTCTAATAGAAGTATGTGTTCTCACTGCTGAGTGCTCTGACAGAGCATAGCTGGCCCCTGAATTAATAACAGATTCTCATCACCTTGATGAATGCATAATAAGTGAGCTGACAGCATGTCACATATTTTCACAATTCTCAAGTTCTGCGGTAATCACACTGGAAATGCTCTTTGTTCTAAATAAATACTCCTTGTTCTAAAGTAAGAAAACTGAATCTCAAAATGTACATTTTACTGCGAACCTTCTGGTTTGAGTCTTCCTTTTTTTTTTTTTTTTATTGCTATTGTTGCTTGTACATACAAAATTTTTTCTGCATATTTTTGAGGGCTGCTTACCAGTGGTAAATATAAATCTACAATTTAAAAAATTGTTTATTCATTATAACTATTTGATATACACTGCACATTGCATAAAAATGGGGGGAGAGATCTGTATTGAACAGTCTGGGATCTTTTCCCAATGATGTTTCATGCTGCAGCCCAACATACAGGCATTAGACCATAATATTATGGGCAAGAAATTAGAATATTTCAGGTCTGTTGAACACTGTGAATGTTTTACAGTTGATTGCATTAAACTGCTAAAATGCAGGTGGTTTTGTATGCTGAAAAGAGATCCAGTGTTTAGTGGTCCTCAGTTTCTTTCACCTGTGCAGATTTCTCATCTAGTGAATAAAATAACCACATCAGTTAGTACACGGCCTGTTAATATGCAGTGCCATCGTGATTATGCTGTTTTGTTTACAAGAGAATGCTGCTTTTATTTTTTTTATTTTTTTTCTCTTTTTTTTTTTAAGAAAACCATGTTTTAAGTAGCTTGGGTAGGCAGCTTTTTAATTAGAAGACTCCCATACTACACAAAGAAAGAAAATGTGTTTCTAGTAGCAACAGCAATTGTGTGGAATATATTAAAGGAATAAGCTCAGTAAACCAGCATAAATTTTTCACAGTCAATTCACAAAACTATCGCTAAAGAAGTAACCTCTCCAAATATCTTTGAAGAAAATAAATCCCTAAGAAAATATTTCACAGATAAACTTGCTTTTTAGATTTCAGTTTTACACAGACAATCCTGCAGCACTGATCTAATGGTCAGTAATATGACAAAATAAAACTTCTTTCTTTTTCAGTATTTTTAGATGTTAAGGTAATTATTCACAGTCTGAAGTACAGAAATAATTCTAAATATAGTAGTTTTTCGTCTCCACAATAATATCAACTTCATTTGAAAGAAGACTCTTTAGTCATAAATCTAAGACTCAAGAAGACAGAAGAATAATTGTAAGATGGACTCTGAGAGGAAAACACATACGTTTCCATATCTTGCAGAAGAAAATATGTGACTATATTGGACAATCATTGAATGAAAAAATGTTGAACACAAAAAATACATTAATTTAAATGGAATCTTTAATTCTGCTGCACATAATTGATTGTTTTGCCCACATCCAGATTCAGACTTTTTTGTTTGTTTTCTCAGTACCTCAACTTTCATTTTAATCCTCACAGAAAGCAAGCACTATTTCTGAATCCGTGTCTGCAGCTGACTACTCAGTTGTCCTTTAGGACAAGAATGCATAAAGTCGAGCAATACAGAAGATTCAGTTGGTCAAAGTGTCCTCATTGTCAGTGTTAGTTTTAGGGTATTCTGGACTTAAGCAGCTTCCTGCGGCTTGTTTTCTCTTAATAGCCAAGTCCAAATTATTTCTCTTTTGGAAAGAGGATTTTGGAGAGTTCAGTTGTCCATTTTATTAATTTTTTTCTGAAATTGACTCTTTGAGATGGGTAACAAACCATTCTGGATTAAGAAAAGTTGAATTAAAATTAATGGGATTCTACCCCCTGCATCTTTACTCCTATTCTCATACACAAAAGATGCTATAGAGACATAGAATGGTTTGCACCAGCAGACATCTAAAAGATTATCTCACTCTAACCTGCCATGCTCAGGGGCATTTTCCACTGGATGAGGTTGCTGAAAGCCACATCCAACATAATCTTGAACTCTTCCAGGGATGGGACATCCACAGTTTCTCTGGACACTGACATCACAGTCAAGACTTTCTTCCTAATATCTAATGTGACAGTATTCTCTTACAATTTAAAACATTTCCCCCTTGTGCTATCCCTACGTGTCTTTGTAGAAAAGTCCCTCTCCAGGATTTTTAGGCCCCCTTTAGGTACTGGAAGTTGTTATAAGATTTTCCCAGAGCCTTCTCTTCTCCAAGGTGAACAACCCCACCTCTCTCAGCCTGTCCTCATGGGAGACATGCTCCAGACCTCTGATCCTCTTAGAGGCCCTTCTCTTGACCCATTCCAACAGATCCATGTCCTTTTTGTCTTGGGGCCCCAGAACTGAGCACAGTACTCCAGGTGGGAGGTCACGAGAGCAGAACAGAGGACAATCACCTTACTTGACCTTCTGGTCACATTTCTTTTGAGGTTGCCCATGACACTGTTGACTTTGTAAGCTGCAAGCACGCATTGCTGGGTAATGTCAAGATACTCATTCAGCAATACCCTCAAGTCATTTTCCTCAGGGCTACTCTCAATAAATCATATACTCCTGGGCATATAAACTACTGTTTTCATAAAATGTAATAATTTGTTAATAGAAAGAGAGAAGGTCAAGAACGTATAGTGTATAAGGAATCCTGTAAGCAAAAGAAACAAAGACTGCCTCAACCTGTCAGGGAGAGTGAAGACAGCAGAATGAAAATGTTTTGATTTTGTGAGTTTTCTATTTCTATTTAGACTTAAACTCTTTTTGTTATTAAAATTAATTACCTAAGTGCTTGGCTAAAAAAGGAAGTGAACATCATTTTCTGAAGGATAGGTAAGAATATGATGGATAGATAGATGGATAGATAGATGGATAGATAGATGGATGGATAGATAGATAGATAGATAGATAGATAGATAGATAGATAGATAGATAGACAGACATATATAGGCAAGAAAATATTTACAAGACTATAAATTTAAAAACTTATTAAATATTCTGTAAGGATAAAACCGCTACGAATAGGCTTGGATGCACTTTTCAGTAGCATTACTGAACGTGTTATAAAAGGTCATAAATGGATCAGTATTTTTATTCTAATTTACTGAAGGTGTATAACAGTAATTTTTATTGATATGAAAAGTGACCTATTTATATATCTGTAAAATGTTGCTCCATATAATTGGGATAAATATTTCAAAAGGAAAATGCTATTATTAATTTTTTCACCCAAAACCTAAAAAAAAAATACATTTATTACAGGGCAGAGTTATCAAATCCAGTAATACTCCCAAATATTATTTTGGGGTGAAAGAAGTTAATACACTGTGTAAAGAATATTTTGGATTGCTTTAGACACTCTTATCAAATGGCATGGGAATCCAAATCACTTTTCTATGACGAATGTCAGTGTCCAAATAGTACAACTGCAAATAAAGTTCATACTTAATTTCTGATAACATTCAGAGACACTTGCAATAGACTGACTACTCTTGCATCAGTTTGGTCACCAGTATTCAGCTACAGGCCGCAGTTCAAATTGTTTTCATTTTTGCTGAGTCAATGAAGAAGACATTAAATCATATATTTTAATTTCTCACGGTTCTTGGTCCCCATAGGATTTAGAAATTTCTTTCAACTTTTACATTGACTCCAAACAGCACATTCAACATTCATTATTTTACTGACTTTATTTTGTACGTGATCCGTATCACCATGGTCATGCCACTTAGAGATTTATCTTTTCCATTTTTAAGAAAAACTTGAAGAAGCTGTTAATATTCCAGGGGGTCTGAGATTTAAACCCAGGAGCTTGCTGTGAGCAAGTTTTGCCTTCAGGAAAAAATGAATACGCAAGTTGGGCTGTTCAATTATTTCTTGAAAGAACAGTGATTCACTTGAGCTTTTGGGAGTAGATTGTGTGGGAGGGGATTCTAGCTCCACATCTAAATATGTATTTTGCTTTGCTCCTAGGGAAAAGAACACAATGTGTGATGAACAAATTAGAGTAATTGATGTAATGGAGATCTTTACAAATAAAATACCATTAAAATAATATTTATTTGCATAAATATACCAACTGAATGAATACCTAACACAGGGTTTCTGTCATAGTATGAGACAGACTACTAAGTTTGTCAAGGTAATTTATTTCCATTATTCACCAAAATCTACTGATCAGAAAAAAGTCAATTTTCTGTTTAGCACAAGGTTTCCTTCAATTTATGCATTGGACAGGGAAGGATTACAAAGATCAGACAGGGGAATAGAGAGAACAAAACTTATGTGGTAGTTTGGGTGTGAACATCTGAAAGATTTTCACCTAATGTATTCGTTGGAAGGGTTGGATGCACTCATATAAACATTTGAAAGCAGTCACTTTTGTCAGATGCAATTGCAGTCAGGGAAGAATATGAATATATGCGCATCCTGCCAAGGAGCAGGATGGAGATCAGTTTGGCCTACCTGGAAAAGCTCCCCCTGGTACAGCCCAGAAAACGTCCCTGTGGTATAAGACACATTCTCTGGAGTCTCTGCTGCTGCGTCTTGGCGCTGATTATGATATTGACTTAAAACTTTTCTGACATCTCTTGTCTTTTTATACTGTACTATTCAAACTACTTCATCATTGTAACATGGTTTCGATTTCATGTGTGCTTTCCCACACAAAATATGTAGAATCTAGTTTATGAATAATGGAATTTACTTATTACTCTAATGCACAGGCCTATCAAGTAAAATAATTTATACAAAGTAATTTATTCCATATTTTGCATGTCTTTCTGTCTTTAAGTTATAGTAGGTTTGAATTGTGCTTCTGAGATGTGTGGTATGACATTTTCTCTTCCTAGTGTAAGAAATACCATTGACACATTGCAATTCAGGATATTCTAGAGCACCCTGGAAAAAAGACCTGTGCTTGGCTTAGTGCTGTTAATCTGATTCAGTTAACCAAATACAAAATAAGTCATATAGAAATAATTGGTTAGGTTTCAGGTCCAATTAGAAATTCACATTCAATTTATGAATGCCCTAAAATTTTTACTCATGTAAGAATTTCATTAATTCATTTTTACAAATGGATTGGTTATATTAGATTAACCAAATTGAAGGGTTTTGTGTAAGTGACACAACTTTAGTTCAAATCTAGTCCATAAGTAGGAACAGGGAATGTAGTGTGGATAAAATAAAAACAAATTTGAAAAAATTCTGCTTCTTTGAATCAGTCCAAATATACCTTGCAATACCTGAGTGTACATTAACCAATAGTGGAGAGGTTGGAGGGGAAACATCTCTAAAATCAAAATATTTGTGCAAAATTCTATTTTAAGCAAAATGCAAGAATTAATAGCTACAGTTGCAATGAAACAATAAGTATAAAGAAATAATTAAGATAGGGATTTGCAACTTTGTGCCTAGATATTAGGTATTACAGTGTACCAGAAATTGACAGGCTTGACAGCGTAAACTGGGCCCCTTGTTTCACAACCTCTGAATAAAATTTACCAAAAGCATAATGGTAACATGAGTAATGCGATTGGTTTTTGAGTTTTGTTTAAACATTTTCCAAATAGAGACGTGAAAATACTAAAACTCAGAAAAAAGAAAGAATCCTTAGGAATGGAATGAAAAGGATTAATTATCAAAAAGATCAGTACCTTAAGGGTATTTTGATATTGAAAGTAAGAAAAAATGTTCAAAAATGTAACCAGATCGAAAGCTAAAAATAAATTATTTACGATTACATGAAAACCAGTTTTCTGAACAGCTTTTAAGCAGGATCTGGAGATACTCTTGTTTATATGTGGACACGTGTGAATTTCATAAACTTTCCTGTGCCCCTGTAACCTTTGTTTTTGTAGTGTTCAGAATCCCCAGCTGAAATCATATGTGTGAGTTAAGGCAAACCAACAGAGAGAACAAGGTGTTAAAAATGTTCTGAGTTGGTGTTAGGTATGATATGGCTGTTTGTGGCAGATATTTTCCAGCCTGTTTAAGACAAGACTCTCCCTCCAGCTGGCACTTGTCAGAGGATCACAGAACACACTTGTGAATTTGCTGCTTACAAATGACAAGATGTGCATATAATTTTAGTCTTTCTTGGACATGTAAATCATGGTAACTTTCTAAAGATGATAAAAAAGCAGATTAAATTTAACCATGGCAGTTCAAATCAATCTTATTCAGTTCTTCTGAGACTCTGTCCTGTATGCAGCCCCCAGAGAGTCATCATTCAGTTCTGCTCCCTCAAGAGTTTCATTGCAAAGCTGGGTGAACACCAAGATAGTTCTTGCAAGTGCTGTCATAAATGAGGGATGGGGTAGCCCAGCTGAAGGACAAGTGAAAGCAGCAAAGACAGACTAAAGTTCTTTAGATTCTGCTCATGGAAAATTTAGAATAATGGAATAGGTTTGGTTGGAAGAGATCTTTAAAGGTGCTCTAATCCAACCCCCTTGCAATAAGCAGGGACATCTTCAACTAGACAAAGTTGCTTAGAGGTCTGACCTGACCTAAAATTTTTCTACGAATGGGGCATTTGCCACCTCTCCAGGTAATGTGTTCCAGTATTCTAGTGTTTATTTTAAATGTTCATGTAATGTGCATTCATAAGATTTAACTTTTTTAAAAATCAATTAACTCTGTTTTGAAGTTCATTATTCTGGACAAAAAATAAATTAAATTATTCATTGACTTTGAAAAGGTATGTCAAAATAAAGCCTCTGAATACTTCCCTTCCATAAGGGAGAGGCCAGGGAACTTGAAAGCTTGCGTGATTTGCTTAAGCTTGAAACCAGGCTGTAACAGAACAATGAGGAAGAGAGCAATTTTACCCAGCTGTTCAGTATAGTTCTCTGAATAGAATCAGATCTCTGTTCACTACTAATGGCACCTCCTTACAATATTAACTTCAATGAGTTAAACTTTTGATATTTTCAAGCTTCAGTTGTAGCCTATTTATGCATTAGGAGATTTTAAATAGCCCAGTTTCTGACAGATTGATTTTGATCACTGATATATATGATTTTTAGGATCTTTCATTCATCATAACAAAGATGAATCCTAAAACTGTGCTTCCATCATCCTTCCAAATGACAATTTACTGTAATCAGGTTTCCCTTGCAATATTTGCTCTCTTTTTCAATCCTATGTGTGAAACTTCCATTGAAACCCCAGGGAATACACTTAGTATCATTGTTTTCTTTTGAAAATACAGATAAATTATCTGAGAATTTATTTAAATAGACTTTATTATCTATATATCTTTTCACTTTTTCAACACAAACAGCTTTAACACAATATAAAAAAACACTGATATCTTATATTTTTAAATAGAAAACAATGACATTTATTACATTAATGAATTTGAAAATGTATGTCCAAATAGTTGCTAATATCTACAGTTTTCCTAACGGGAAATAATATTTTGGTCCTTTCATTGAAAGACTAAATCAGCAGGAATTGACCAGACATGTAATTTCTATTTCTGGGGCAATTATTTGTCTTCTTGACAGGGTCTAATGCATAAATCACTTATAGAATTCAGTCTACTTGTCATCACACAAACACACACACACACACACAAACTTACACACAGATATACATGTGTGTGTGTATATATATATATGTATATATTTATACAGACAGAGAGAGAAAGAGAGAAAGGAACTGTAAAGAACAAATGTAGTTGATTTTGAAAACGAGTGGTACATTTGCAACACAAAGTTTTTTGGGACTGGCATAGGTTTTCTGAAAAATCTAACTATAACAGAATTGAAATTTAATATTTTAAGTGATCAACAGTACATGCTCAGCTTAATATTAAAAAAAATAGCTCTTGCCACAATCTGTTGAAATCTGACTCATTATCTTGTTATCACATTAGACTATTGTGCCTGTGCATTTTTGTTCCTCAAAATCCCACTTAAATCTAGACAACCAACATGCTGGCTTGCATATTAGTTTAAATTACAGGCAGATGCCAGTGGTTTTTTTTCAATTCTTCTGAACCACCTGTAAATAAATTCAGTTATGAAATAGAAAATTATTTGAGCTCAATTTTTTAATTGTCTCTGTCCTGATGAACTTTTGTCTATCATTTAGGAGATTGAAGGTCAAAAGGACTGTGCTGACCATTGCTAGTTCAGCTCACATGCAAATTGCTTGTGATCAATGAAATTCAGATCAAATGAAATTTCAGGGTAATGCAAATTGTTTCACTAGACTTTTAATGAAATGAAATTTCAGGGTATAGAAACTATGTCTAGATTGTCTCTGTTAAATCTAAATAAATCCAGCTTTGGCAATATATTGCATATTGGTTTCATAGATGTGTGAGAGGGGATCATACTGTGAAAGTGAGTGATGTTTGAATGGTTTTAACCAATATCTAGCAATTTGAAAACTGATAACATCTTGCTTTTGTGTTGTAGGCTTATATAGACTTAATGGTGTCCTCCTGTTGTGATATAAAACCATAAGGCAGTGAGAGGAGAATGAGGCAATTTGGACATGAAAGCACTTTGATCAAAGAAATATCCAGTTTTAATAATTACAAATATGTTCTGTTCAGGAAATGGAGCAGTGAGTGAGAGAAACCAGTTGTCTTGACATGACCATTTTTATACGATCACCCTGTCCCTTCACAGAAATGATGCCGTCTCAGACAGAGATTGGACAGATCACTGTGGTTGTTTCTGCCAAGCCGTGCCTTATGGAAATGCTGGATCATGGAGTTTCTCTGGATTTCTTTCCACTCCCTGACCTTCCTGGGGATTGGAGATTCTCAGGTCATGGGTTTACCCTTCTGAGAGTCTGCCCTCAGCAGGCATAATTTTGACCTCAGCAGGTTTAATTTTCCTTAATTATAAAGAGCAAGTAGATATACTTTGTTAGTGGCTAGTCATTTCAAACCACAGAGCTGCTTTTTGATTTTCCACTTGGTGCTTACAGTCTTTGGTTGTTGGGTACTTTCAGACAGTCATATTTTTTGATGATCAAACAGATTTCCTTGCAGAGTGTGGCCCCCTACGCATTTGAGCACATCAAAACTATTCTGTTTGAGAGAGATGATTCACCATATTTCACTTACTGGAGCTATGGAAAAAGCTGGTAGAGTTCACAGGTTTATGCTAACAGCTATGCTAATTAATATCTTCTTATTGAGAAACAGGATCGCTGATTGCAGTGGCATAAGCTGGAAAATGGAGCCTTGCATGTCCAGTCACATTCAGCACAATTATTATGAGACAATTTTCCCTTTTCTCACAGAAGATGTGAAATGCATGGGAGATCAGGGCAATGTACAATGTCATCCAGAAAAAGAGAAAAGAGAGTAATTTTTGAAGACATAAATCAAACCCACACTATAAAAAGGTGTTTGTAAAGCAATTCTGATCCTTAGTTACTCATTGATCTTGGTTTTACCACATTGATCTGACTCTACTTCAGCCTTGCAGGTGAAACAGCAGTAAGAGAAAAATTAAAGCAGAGTAATTGTCATAAGGCTCAAGGTACTAATGACAGAGATGATAAATTGTTCCCAAATTTTCTGTGTGTCAGATATTGCTTTCCAAAGCAAGAAGTAGTGATTTCTACATGAATGTTGATTCAACAAGTTAAAAAGAAAGACTGATATGAGGTTCATCTAGATTCATGGTGTATATGAGTTGATGAGTCTGAAGAGTGCTATACATCTTGGGCTAAAATAACTAACTTCAGTTGTCTACACATAAATTGTCTATGGGACCTTTTCTGAGGATATAGTTAATATAGTCAAAAGTGTCTAGAAAGGATCTTATGTGCTCACCCAGGAGAAGTATTTTTCTGGTTGTCTGAATGACTGTTTAAGTTCCACTAACCAAATTCGCACTGATAATTAATGAACCTAACTAATAGGTACCTCAGGGTAAACATCTTAACCCTGATTTGATTCCCACTCTGGGGACTTGGTTTCTTACCTACACAAGGATAACTCTGTATGTAAGATATCTAAGAGATGGGACTCAAAGAAAATAAAGGATGCATTGAAGACCTGTACCTATTTGGTTAGGCATTTGGAAGCCCTAACATGGTATCCAAGACATCTCCATAGACATTGCCCTTGTGATTAAACAACAAAATCAAGCCATGGCTTTTTATGAGCTGAAAACCATAAAGAAGCATGGGGTATCTAACAGACCTACATTCCACACACAAGCAGCTGAAAATGAAAATCAAAACAACCAAAGAAAAAATAAAACTCCAGTAATGGACCACAATGAAATGGTAGCATCTGACTAAAGCATTTCTTCTGCTAGACCATGCACTGGGAAGGCCTCTAATGCTTGGGATGTAATTTCCAGTAGAAGTAAATTCCTCGCAGCGAGCAGCCACATCCAAAAATCAGAACATAAACTGGTTACCGTGATTTGAATGCTGATCTGTTCAAACTCAGAGCAAATACCCGAAGGTCACCATCCAAGTGACTCAGCTAAACTGCTACTTATTCACCATTCTCTCCTGCACGACTTGTAACCAGTTCTGTAGTTGTAATAGCTTTTAAATTAAATGTAAATCTCTTTCCCCCAACCAGTCTACTGATCCATTTCTTACGTAAATTACCTTTCAAAAATTGAAAGACAAAAGAAAAATAATCTTTTCCCAAAAGAGCTTCTAGAGTTCAGCAAATCCAGATTCTGTGAAAAAAAAAAAAAACTGTCTGAATGCTGGTAACAGAACCTAAGGAGAATCAACTGTGCTGTTCGGAAGCTGTATCTTCAAAAACTTTACTTTTAAATAGATGTGGATAAAAACATTTTTTTCTGAAGTTCGGGTAAGGGATATTTATACCGAACCTGAAAATTAGAAAGAGAAACTATCCTATATCTTTGGGGCTTGTACTGCTAAATTGATATCCAATTTTTCTGTAAGCAGCCCAGAATGAATAGACATTTAACATTTCTTTTGGTTTTTATTATTCTTTACTTACCTAATGGAAGAACCTTAAACGTAATTAACTTAAACAAAAATAAAGAAGAAAGTTAATCTGGCCACTTTGAAAGCATAGTATTCAATATTTAAAAAGAAATTGTAACTACCAATAGCCTTGTGATCTATGGAATATTTTTTTCCCATTAAATAGTGTACTTGTGAACACTTACATTATTTTACCCTTCAGTGAAGAAATGTTATGCCAAATTATTCTATGGAGAGTTTTTAGGATTTGTTGCATTAATTCCTTTTCTTGGCGCAGCAACATTTCCATGTGGCATGTATTATAATAACAGACACAAAAGAAAATAATCTTTCTGTCATTTAATGTGTTTTAGTTCTGTCACCAGCCAATTTAATCTATTTCTGAAACTTTAACTTGTGATCTTGAAGATTTATATTAAAATCTTTATATTAAAGCTTTATATTAAATTCTGATCTATATTAAAATACTTAACATAAATGTTTGTGTTATCCAGTTACCTGATTTTTAAAAATACTTACTAATCTCTGAATTTGATTGGACACACATCTTCCTAAATTCAAGACTTAAGCAAATCTATAGTAAAGTAGTTAGAGATAATGTCTTGACAAATCCAGTTAGTGTTGTCCCTTCTAAATTAAAGCTATTATGAGCATTTATTTTAATCACTACGGTTGGGCTAAGTCTAAAAATACAGATGTAAATGCATTAATAATCAGAAGATATTTTTATTTTTTGCATCAACTTGGCTGAGAGTCTCATTCTTCTTCTGTGTATAACAAGATGCTGCTTATCAGATACACACCAAATGTTCCCTTTTCAGCATTTTCACTAAAGATTCCATTGTTGCAATCTGTACAAACACTTTTCCCAGTTCTATTTTACAGCACACTGTTTTGTTATAGAATACTATTTTAATATTTTGTTTAAAGAATGGTTCAGCAGTTGTGTTCTTGACAGCAATTTAAAAAATTGCTAGTGCAGAGAGTTTCCAGACTCCAGAGATAAAAGATGTAAGAAAGGGAGCTCAGCATTTGTTGAGCAGGAATTGTATGATGACAAGCCCTTGGATTCTTAAACTCAATCTTTTCAAACACAATTTATGTAGTTAATTTTACAACATAAACCATATTTTTGAAAATAGATTTGAAAGGGATTTTCTAGCTATTCTAAGGTTATAACTATAAAAGCAATATACCAAATTTAGCCTCTCCAGTTATTCTCACTGGCTGTATAAGAGCTATAATTCTTTTGAAGAACTGGCAGTGAATGAGTCTTGAAAAGTAAGAGTATTGTTGGAACAGTTGTGATACAAAGAAGCATTTGGTCTTGAGGATTCAGAGTCAAGCAGAGCGTTGGCCTGCTAAAATCATCCTAGCCTGGTGATCAAAGAACACCTAACTGCAAGTGTCTGGTTGATCTCACAGTGCCCAATGAATGTCTGTCACATAATAACTGATATATTGAAATAAGATACATAAGAAGGATGTACAATTATGAGGATACAGGAATCATAATAAATCACTGAAATGGTACAGAGTGTAGTATGTGCAACTACCAATCTTACATGTCTGCACAGGAAGTCAGATGTAAAGACAAATCTGTGAGAGCAGGTGATGAAAAATTAAAGTCTTGAGGATGTCTGTGTAAATTCAAAAAGCTGGAGGGGTGAGGGAATGGTACGCTGAGCGATGCATAACAACTTACTGGGATTTAAATTCTTTAGAGAGAATGCCATGTATTAAAAATGCTGATCGTAAATTCAATATTATGCAACTAAAACATTCTATTAAATTCCCATGAGCTCTGTAAGACTGGAAGAGCTTTTGAACAATTGTTTGGGAAATTAAAATAAGTAAACATAAGGTAATAATATGACATTATATATTGAATTAAACTGTATAGAATTTAAGCTTAGAGTAACACAGAGTAAATGTACATCCTGATGTATAATGAGAACATCCTTTTACATTAGAAAGAGGTCTGTTTTCTTGCCTATTATTAAGAGAGATTGGAGTCTAGAAAGCTTCATGCTATATAATAGACTTTCTTTTTTCTTTTCTTCTTTTTTTAGTAGTATAACAGTTTATTTTAAATTATCCACAGAAATATTTCTTGAACATCCCTTTGCAGTGAATTTAGGATACCAATCTATGGGTGACTATCTTTTACAAATGCTTCTATGCTAAATAAAACCTATATAACATGTATTTGAGACACTTTGTAGTTTCTAAGAATTTAGCACATATATTTTGAAGATCAGGGTTTGTGTATGTGTCTGTATGTACACAACTGGGAATTATACACACGAATTTGGCTGGTTTGAAGTGAAAGAAATAGCATTAGATGCACCCCAGGGCAAATTATATAGACATAAATTGACTCCTACGTTACACCATACAATTTTAGTTCTTGTATGACAACTCTATGGCTGTCAGAAGGCCATGATTTATCTGTTCTAAAACTGGTTTCTGCTATTAACATTAATCTTCACAATTTAAAGTAATAATAGATTCAAATTTAAACTTCTCAAGTTAACACTTCATGTGCAAAATCAGAAAAAAATTGTCTTACCTTTCTAGATTATTGTTTTTAAGAAAATAAGAGCCATCCTATCTGCATAGTATTATCAAAATCAAGTGATGGCTGAATTTGTTCTGTCCCTTGGGTGAAACTGAGTTTGAGCAACACAAACTGTGTTTATTTCACCTGTAGGCAACTCTGCTGGAATTTAAACTTCATTAACTCATACCCAGAGACATCACTCAACTGTTATTTATGGTGATCCTCAGGTTTGGTTGTTTATTTTTATCTGTGTGTATGCATAAATTTTAAACTTACTTGTATATTTTCCACCTCTTGCAAATATATCTGATTTGAAACCAGAATTGAAATCACAAGTCGAAGAGCCCAGAATAAGAGAATATTCAAGAAAAGCAGTGAAGTAAATTCAAATATAAGATCTACCTACTATATATTCTGATTTTCTGCCCATCTAGAAGAGAGTAGGTTTTTGTTCTTCAGAATGTCATAAAAATAATGATTTAGTCAGAGGAGTTGTTCAGTTAAATTTTCTATTCGGTCTCACTCATTTACTTTGATTTACTCTTTTTTCTTTTTCAGTTGTGTCCAAAGTCAGTTTCTGCCACAGATAATGAGGCTATTGGAATATACTAGAACTGCCTATATCTCTGAGTACATTCATATTTGATAAACCCAACATACAAATGAAAAGACAGTGAGAAGACCAAAACTTCTATGAAATTCTAAAAGCTAAAAGTCTTCTGTCAAGAAAAAGTCTAATTTCCTTTGTGGAAGGTGAAGTATAGTATTCTGATACATGTCAAAGCCACCTAAAGTACCTTGTTTATGTTTATCATCATTAAAATGTTTGTTTAGAACAGTTTTTCTATAGTTGAAGTCAGTCAGCTCTGTGGGCTGCATGTGAGCAGCCCACAGAGTACAGTGCCACTTCTTTTGTTTCCATCCTCAATTGCATATCAAGCTTGCTGATCAGGCTACATTTGCACTGATGCATCTTTCTATCTCCCATCTACTAACTGTGGTGTTACACTTAGCACAGGAGTCACATGAGAGCGGTAAACCACAAGAGTGTCAGGACACAGTGACGAGAAGAGATTGATGCTTGCTCTATGATGGACGTGAGGCTTATCATGAGGGGCTGTCAGTCTCAGAGGGCAAAATTCTGGGAAAAAAAACCATATTCCTTAGAGTTACAATTCTGTTTTAGGGGTTTGGCATTTAAAATGGTAATAAAATATTTGATTCTATTTTTCTCATGTACACAAATTCCAAAAGACAGGGGAAATTCAGATGGGAATGGACTATGGAAATGGCTTGCCTTGTTTCAAAACTATGTTTTGATCCATAAAAAGTAAATGCAAATACAAAACCATCTCTGGTAAAAAGGGTTTTAAATTTCTGAATCTTTCTACTCAGGAAAGAACTTCTTTTGTCACAAAAACCTATAAAATCTTTTTTCTGCATAGAGTCTTCTCAATACCTTATGTAAGTCATTATATTATGGAATTCCATTTTATCCAAGTATGCACCCAATTGCAGAAATTGTATCAGATGCCAATTGCATCAAACCATTGACCAAACAAATTTCTCTTAACATTAAAACAGCTCTGACAATTCCAGAATATTTCTGTTCCACGTCAGATAAACTCACCACTTCCATACAAGTATTAATATGTGATTGAACCTCACAATTTCTTTCACAAGAGAATAAAACAAATTCCAAGGGAAAAAAACTTCAAAATAACCACTAGCTTTGTGAGGATAGTTTTCACATTGGTTAAGGGATGGTTCTGCATGGAGTTCTACTCTGTCCATCATCTTTGTCCTGCAGGATGTATGAGCTACCTGAGCTGGTCTCCCTTTTTTATTTCTCTTTTGTCAGGAAATTCTATCTGGAGCCTAAGTAATGGAATTTAAATGAAGTTTTTAAAATAATGACTGGTTGTTGCAATGAAAAGTTTCAGTTTTAGCAAATTAATATTTTTAAGAACACTTCCTATCCTATTTCTCCTTAGAACAAAATATTATGTCATATATCTCCACAAAGGAAGGCATGAAATGGTAGGTAAAATATCAAGTAGCTAATGCTTAGTGTTTTGAGATTGTTAATTAGATGCATTCCTCCTTTTTGTGTGATGAATATTTTGCCAATGGTTGCTAATTATTATAGCAATTAGGTTTAATAGGTTGAGAATTTCACAAGCTTAGGTCTTCTGGGTTACACTTTAGCCAATAGGGAATGGGTGTTAATTAAGGACAAAGAAAAAAAGAATTAAGAAGATTTGATGGGTTTAAGGAAACAGCAATTAAACAAAGTGCTCGAGTGATTTGTATATTTTCATAAGTCGAGAACTCTTGGATGTTCAGGAAAAAAATTACATTTTCATTAGTCAGTGTAATTTTTCCAAATGATCTCTTTACAGATTTTTAATACTTTTTCTCCAGGAAGACATGAGATGGATGTCAGTTTTCAAGTCTTTATTATTAGTGCTTAAAACTGGTTCTAGACCTCAAAATAGGTAGTATTGATATAAATATGAGCACTAATAGAGCTCACTCTTATCTTGAGAGAACCAATGTATTGTCCTGAGTATGGTATCTATAAAGAATGGCCTGTGCAGGCTACCTCACCTGCATCAGTGACCTGGTACCAAGTACCAAGAAGATCTATAAAAAAGAGCTTCTTGGTACTTGGTAAAAAGCAGTAAGATAAATATCATGGGGAAAAACACCCTTTTTTTTTTTTTTTTTTTTTCCTGGTCAAAACAACAGAAAAGATTTGTAGGGAAGCAGATTTATCTCCTGCAACAGAGATCCCTATACACATCAACAGTCAGTGATGGGACACTGTCAAACCTATAGATTCTGTCTTGGGTCTGGATTTTTTAGGCAACAAATGAACAACCCAACTGTTTGTGTGAGGAAAATCCACCTCGAATTAGTTCTAATTCAATAGGAATAGTTCTCAACAGACTACAAAGAGTAGTTTTACTCTTGTGTAATCAAGAGTACTCTTGTGGACCAAGAGAAGTTTTACTTAGAACTCAACCTCATTGTTCCATGAAGCAGTGCATACACACCTAGGCATTTTAAGTGTTTAAGACTTTGCACAATAGGAAAAATCTTACATAGCACATTAAGAAAAATCTTACAAAGCACATTGTAAGGAAAACTCAAATGGTATGCTCCACTAATAGTATTTATTCAGAACCAACTTTTCATCACCAAAATGTCAAAATGTACAAGATTATCTGAGTGCAATTCATACTAGGAGCACCAGTTTCTTAATGATCATGTTATTGTGTTGTAAGTTAACATTCCTAGTACTAAATTTACATGAGCTACGAGGGGCGTAAACTGTTGATTTATTCATCAGTTAGTGAGGAGTTAATCATTAGTGTCACAAGAATAGGTCTATTGAAACCTACTAAAGTTCAAACATCAATTTGCTGGAAATATCACACAGATGCCAGAATGGAGACTAGGATTGTGCTTCTGCAGAGCTCAACATAAGCCCTTTTTTGGGGGGAGTGGGAGGAGATTGATCAGGTTACTTAATAAAGAGGTGAGCAGGAAGTGAGGAGAAGAGATAAGGAAAGAGAGAAAGAAGGTGTGAAGAGGTTTTCTTGTCTATGGATCGGGCAAAAACTTCATAGAATCATAGAATCATTAAGGTTGGAAAAGACCTCCAAGATCACTGAGTCCAGACTTTGATCAGACACCAACTTATCAACAAAATTAGAGCATTACATGTCATGTCCAGTCATTTCTTCAACTCTTCCAGGGCTGGTGACCTTACCACTTCCCTGGGAAGTCCATTGCAATGCTTCACAGCCCTTCCTGTGAAGAAATTCCACCTGATGTCCAATAACTTCCCCCTGCACCTCATTTCTTGTCCTGTCACCAGTTGCCTCGGAGAAAATGCCAACCCTTACCTTGTTGCAATCTCCTTTCAGGTAGGTAATACAGTAATTAGATTGTAATATGAACTGTTTATTGAGCAGGAGAGGAAGAACATCTCCCTGTGCTCCCCACAATTACAATGTCATTTCTACTACCAAAATTAAATAAAAATGTAATTGTATGTGTGTTGTAGGCATAATAACAGAAGAATCCTCATTTTCAGTAATAACACAGGCAGCAAACACCTCAACCTCTACTGGTTAAATTGCCACTTATGAACAGGCTTTCGTATGAAGTTCTAATATAGCGGCACAGTAAGAATAAGCGTGACCAAAATAGCACTACACAAACTTAAAAGTTCATTGATTGATAGAAATAATAACACAAAACCACTGGTAGTCACACAGCCTTAGCCAACTGCTGCTGCAGTTACTACATTTTTCTTTTATGGGGCTTGGGCACTAGGAAACATAATAAAACATTTGTTCCTTTTAGAAATAAGCAGCTATAGTAAAGTTGCCATAGGCATACCAATAGTAAAACTACCTTCCATCTCTCCAGTTGCTCTTTAGCTACCCACAAAGTAGTTTCTAAGCATGTATTATCATTTCAAAGATGACAGTCAAAAATTCAGACTCATCTAGCCCTCTTAATTTCTGAATCCTACTAATCATAATAATGTTATATAAATAATCATTTATATATAAATTATCACATTGCTGAGGCTGTGAGTGAAAATATCTTCTGCTGACCTAGCTAATAATTTGGGAGATGCTTAATCAAAGAACAACATAAAAGAAATAGCACAGGTCCTTACACAATAGAAATGGTCTGCACAATTAATGTGCTGCCTAATCAGATGAAATTCAAAGATTCATAAATAGATTTTATGGAAAGAAAACCTCTTCTTCATTTTCACTGAAACCCTTTCATTATGGAAAATAAAAATTATCTCCTTTAAGACCACCTTCATAATACTTGATTTCAAGCTTCATTGAATATCACTTTTATTTTGCATTTCCCTTTCTCAGACATTCTGTGAATAGTTCATTGTTCCTTCCTGGAATCAAGAATTTGAACACCAGTTCCCCAGCCTGAGAGAAGTCTTCTGTCATCTAATCTCACTACTCCTTTTCCCTACAAGTGCTCCCATCTCCTCGTAGATGATGCCACTGGTAAAATTGGTTGGTGGTTTGTGGGTTATGTGAATGTCTCTGTACTCAGCATGGCAGTGGAGCATACCTTGGCTGGTGTGACATTTTGACTGAAAAAGAGAAAAAGACAAAGCTTTCTTTTAGAGTTATCCAAATTGTAAATCACCCAAGACATCTTGGACCAAGCTGACAACCTATTTAGATGAAATGAATGTTGAAATAAAAATAAATATAAGAGCTCTTTGAAAGGGTGGCTTTGAAAAGCTAGCAGGTCTTACTGTTAAATAATACCATATACATTGCATTTGTAATAATATTACTCTTTTGTAATAACTAAATTAATCCTCTGTCATCTCATAAGAAACCAGTGAAATCAGAGTAATTTTACATCAATGGCAATGTCACTGGAAAGCTATACCCGTACTATGATTATAGCCAGGGGAATACTCTTGGTTAAGAATGAGGGATACACTTCAGCAAAATATACAGATCAGCATTCCCTCTGATCTACCCAAACATGATTCTGCAGTATACCTGGAGCACATCCATCTAAACATGTCTAGATTGTGTTTGACAACACAATAGCAAATTTTACCTGTGTGATGAGTAAATACCTGTCATACATTGTTTGGAAGAATATTTTGCAATTGTCTCTGATATTGAGTAGCCTGAATATGATTATCAGTGACACAGTTGCTAAGTCTACTAAAATTATTTGAAAATAATAAATGAGCTCGTGACTTCAGGCTGAGGACTTCATGCTTATGACTACTTCCTGCTGGATATTACACATTGCTGGAGAAATGACCTTTAGCGACCTATGATAAAAATGTCAAATGCCATGTTTTTCTTATTCTGCAGTGAACAGTCCATGCCTAATGAATGTCCTAAATTTCAAGACAGGAGCTCAAAAGAGCACTTCAATGGGGGGAAATATAACAAGGGAGACTGAAGACCTCTCGATAACCCTTGAAAGAAAGGTCAAAAGCTGGAATTGTGTAGTGGTTCATAGCAAGTGAGGTTTTTGCTGTGTAAGGGTTATCTGCGTAAGAATATTATATTACTTCATTTAGTGATTTACAGTTCTTCCAAATGAGAATGTGTAATTGCTGTCAAGAATGAAAATCTATTTCCGCCCTCGTTATGCTTTTAATTTGGTAAAATCTGCAAGTTCCTTTGGTCATCTGTCTTTCTGACAAAAGCCTTGTGATCATGCTATGATATTAAAGGCAGACGTGAATTAAGAGGTGTATCTTATGTTTAAAAGATGACAAAACTTAGGGTCCTTTTCCAAGGATAGGAACATAGTCATAAAATTTCAACTAATTTATCATTCAAATTTTACTCATCTGAGAAATGCCTCTCATGGAGGAGGTGGAGCTGCTAAAAAAAATAACATGAATATATAACTACAAAGAACAGTTCCAGAGTACAGGAAATGTTTCACTGCTCTTAAAACTTTGAATGTTTTGTTGAATGCACAGTCTTAAAACTGTGCATTCAACAAACTCAACTGGACTGTTCATCTTTTTCGTTAAATGACATTTGACAGATAAAATTGGCAGGACTCTATTTCAAGAATGAGAGCACAACTAAAAGACTTTGGAAATCCTGAAATTATGGTAGGATGAAGGTAAAAAATGCACCTTTGTTTTTTCCATTAAGAGACCAAATTTTCACAATGCACATATCAAAGTTCAGCTGTAGAATCTTTCCTCTGACCTCCCCATCCTTGACATCCAGAACATGTGATCCTGACAGGACAGAGCTGACAACTTGATTTTGTATCTCTAAATTACAAGCGTGCCACCTGGAAAGACCTTGTGTACCCCAAAAGTGCCCCAGATCAGTTTTTTCTATATCAGTATATCTAATTCATATTATCTACAGTTTTCATGTTTTGCTCATTTCCTTCTTGAAAAACTTCTTGAAATCTAAGTACTAAAGTCAGACTTTTTATTTTGTATTTTATTTTCAGAAAAATGTTTTATATATGGTTTGGCATTTTATTGACCAAGAAAATATATGTCATCATCAGTGACAAAGCTCCCCTGAGAAGTGTCACAAATTCAGTGTCTGATGAGTACAATTACAGAGGTAGAAGAGAAGGTAAATAAAAGAATGTAACTTTATACAAGGAGAATAGATATACATTATGCATATGAAAACACTGGAATATAGCTATAACAATAGAAAATAAAAAATTTATCTAAGCAAATCAAAAGATAAGGCTTAAAAGAGAGCACAAGTGTGTAGGGGGAACCACTAGATTTCCAGGGATCTCTTAAAAGACCACAATTTATTTTTGTTTCTAAAGAACTCAATAGTATCACACACCAATATATACAATGGCAGTAGAAGACCGATCTGCCCACTACTAAAGTAGAGCAACTATGCTGAGAAACTTCAGAGTGTTGTGTACAAAGAAATGCTAAAATTATGCTTTATTCAGAAAAAAAAATTTGCAACAGTAATTTGAGATAAATTTTTTTAAATAAATGATTGTTTATTGTCCAGATTAATATTCTGTCACTATTTAACATGTTACTTTAAGCCAGAAAGTTTCTGAGGACATTTTTTTTTCCAGTAATAAGTGTCAGATGAGGAGACTACTTTTGCATTAATTTTCAGTTTTGAAAAGCTTTTCCAACAACATCACTGTCATTACCCAGGGACATTATTCCAATGCCATTACAGATGCAAAACTATCTCAAAGCCAGTTTTGTGTCTTGGCTGGGTTGTTTGGTTTTTTTTTTTTTATTTTCCTTGAAAAATAATTATCTATTCATTGGCAGATGAACTGTCACTAGTTCTAGGACCACAGTGGTAAGGCTGTTTATCAGTGTCTTGACTGCAGTCTCACTTTCTTTTATAAACATCTATTGTCCATCACAATTTATATTAGATCTCCAAAGTACACTTAAGGTTCAGTTCAGCAAAATACAGAAGCCTTTTCTTCTTTTTTTCTAGAAACCGTCATTATGAAAATCCGTGACTGATGTTTTCTTTTTTCAGAACTAGACAATCAGAGGAGCTGCTAGACAATAAAGGAGAAAAAAAATATTGTTTCTATTGAGAATCTGCAAAACTGCATTTAATTAAAAAAAAAACACAAGATATGCAGGCAAGAACAACAACAACAACAACAACAACAAAATGGTAAATTAATAGTCTTATTTTAAAAATGCAAGATTTCATAAAAACATCTTCAAACTGTTTTTAATTATTGAAATGTAAATATTTGGTGCTATCTGATTTCTGTGGGAATATATTGTTTTTGAGCTTTCGAGGGATATTCTTTAAGTTTGGCACATCTACTGTTTACTGCATATAGTGCAGTATATAATTGCTCATGGATATGTATGACCAGCTGATGGGCTCTGTGCTATCTGGCTGCCCTCTCCAGACAGATCTTTCCACCTCAGAACACATCCTGCACAACCAGCACTGCTTAAACAGCTATTATCCTTCAGGGACTTCAAAGAAAATTTTTATGGGACGAAAAATTTGGGTCAGGGTATTCCTCTTTAAGATACCAGGCTTTCACATGCTTTCTCCATCATCTGTGCCCAAATTTGTGTTTGTATACATAGGTAGGGAGAAAGAAAAGCAGGGACAACAAGTAATGATCTATACATTAATAAAATGCTATTCATCTTTGACATTTCTCTGCATATGCCCCTAAATTTTCCATGGTACTGCATATTTCAAAGTGACAGATGGGTCAAGGTCAGCTTTTGCCACATATACAGTTTTGATACAACTGGTTCCTTGGACTGCCTGGCAGCTTGTGTGCCTTGGTTTGCTGATGGAGGACAAGGACCTTTGCAATATGATAAGGACACAGAAATAAGGTGGTTAAGTTCTGCAGGCATTTGCTTCCACATGAGAAGCTCTGTGATTGCTTATATGAGCACCAGACACTTCTGCTTTACTGACTTTTGCTGCTTCTCCAGCAACCCTAACTGCAACATCCCAAGTGGCTTGAAGTGCCTAGTATATAAAATGCTTATGAAAGCATTCATAGAATGCTTATGAAAGTATAGACGTGTTCTAGTAAACATATTAGAATATAGAAAGCTGGTTGTTAAAGGATGGTTAATTTTCAATTCTAAAATAGCTGATTGCTTATAAGGATCAGTGAAATAGGTAGAATTGCCTGTCACTAAGCATGCTCAGGGGTTTCACTTAGGAAGGTCTTTGTATGTGCATCTGTATTGTTCTGTCAGTTTGGAGTTTCAAATTCTCTCATCTCAGAAACTAGATTGGGTTTAGCTCTTTGACTTGGGGGAAAAGCAAAACAAGTACTTATTTGCCAGCCAGGAAACCTAGGCCTGAGAATGGACTGTGTCACACTTAATTCCCCTGGCCACAGAAATAAATAATGGTCTCAGTGACTCAAGTTAGACTTTGATCTAAGATTCTACACTTGAGATAAACAAAGTCAAGAGAAATGAGCATCCCTAGATTCCATGTGAGATGTCCACCCAGCTGCAAGAATCCTCCCTAACAGAAACCCTGCAGTAAGACTCATCTGTTTAATTACATATTTATGTGTCTTGTGAATGTTGGTAGAAGAAGATCCACAAAAACTGGTGTAAATCCAATGCTAATGATCAATGTCTTGCATATAATATATGAAGATGTCAGAGATTAATATTTTTGCAGTTTTAAGTTCTTAATTCATACAGCTCAAACATACTTCACTGTTTTTAACAGGATTCATGACAGCTGATTGTATTTACATATATTTATTTGTTTATTCATTTATATTAGACATAAAACATCTGAATATGCTATGATCAGTAGACACATTAAAACCCCCAAGAATCTGACCTTAATATTGTTTCATTTCCTCTGACCTCAGGAAGAGTCTGTAGAGAATTTCCACAGTCATTCATCTTAATCATAGTTCATTTTTGTCTTTATTTTAAAGAAATATGAAATCAGATTATTGTTTCATACACACTTTTTTTTGCATCCGTTTCTTTGGGTTTTTTTTAAACAGCAGTCAAGATCTGATTCCTATCTTAGAATCATAGATTCATATCATATTCTCAGCTGGAGGGGACCCATCACAATCATCGAGTTCAATTCCTGGCCCTGCACAGAACACCCCAAGAGTCACACCATGTCCCCAAGAGTATAGTCCAAACGCTCCTTGAACTCTGTTGGGCTTGGAACTTCCTAGGGAGCCTGTGCCAGGGCTCAGCCACCCTCTCTGGTTAAAAAACGTTTTCCTGGCTTTGCCAGACAGCTCTCAAAGTCTTCCATCCCTAGAAAATTTTAAAATTGTAATTTTATATGTGTAAAAAAGTTACTGCCAACAACACACCATGCCTCCCAGTGACAACACCTATGCAGAAAGGGGCCAAGAATATGTGTGACTTTACCTACTCACACAAGTAAGAATCGTGTTGAAGAGGCACACATCCTTGCTGAGTGGGAACTGATGTGTCTTGATTATGACAATTTTTTTTCTCATTTCATTTTCCCTTATTTTTGGGCTGAGCTGTTGTCTCTCTCTCATTATAACAGGTTATTTTATGTCCCTTTTCCTCAGGAATCCTCTTTGACACAGAGTAGTCTACCTAAACAACAAGAACCTTTTTGCTTTTCTTCAGCCTTAGTTCATGGGAGGGAAGCAGGTTGGATATGCATCAGTTAAGATTTTGAAACTGAGGCAAAGGTGTCTGATTCTAATATTTTGAATTTTTTTTTGCAAGATCGTTCAATTTAGCTGATATGGTGTCTATCACATCTTTATTAATTATATTTCACACTGAAATTACCAGGCTGGGGTAAGGACTATGGTTAATGACACAGGTGTGATGTCATCTGAAGGTTTTAAGGGCATCACCCATGTTCAGTGTTATGGTTTCAGAACCTACATGGCTCTTGAACTCTGGTTTATACTGGAAATATTTCTCTAGGTGTATAAGATTTCCTTGTCAAATTGTGAGCTTGAGAACCCATTTTAATATTTTCATTTAGCTGAAAATTCCAGAGTTGATTATACTCTAGTAATACCTCAGGCTCACACTAAGGATGTTTATCCCTAATGAGGCTGTGTTCATAAGGAAGCACCTTCCGTGTGAAGAAAACAATTTTTTTCAAATAGAATTGAATTTGAAGCTATAGAAGGTAAACAAGAAATCAATATAGGGTGAAGGGAAAAAAACCCCAACACTGAATTTGAAAGAACAGCAATCATTTAAAAAATTATTTGTGACATTGCAGTCCTAGAAAAGCACTGCCTAGCAGGATCCACATTCCTGTAGTACATCTAAGAGCTGCCAGATGCAATTGCTGTTTAGAAGTCTCAGGGAGTTTAAAATACCATTTGTGGCCTAATCAAAACTTCCACAAGTTTCTGCAAAGAGAAAACATACCTACATTTTAACAATATTCAGTCAAATATTTTATCTTTTCAAGTAAAAGTCTAGAAATATCATGTATTTATAAAGTATATTTAGGGGAATAAAAATATTTCTGAAAGCTTTAGCAAATCTTTTCCAAGAATAATATAGCTAATTACTGGTCTTTCATAGGAGCATGAATGAGATCTTCTTAGTATATATTAGAAAAATTAAAGCACTTAATAAATCTTCTGCTTAGGATGTCATAGAAAAATTAAAGCATTTCACAAATTATCAGATATGCATAATCCTATCTAAAGCCTTTTAAACCAAAGAGAGGATATGATAGTTCCTGTGGAAAAGCTACTTCAGTCCTCAATTCCAAATAATACTAAACTCAGAGTAAATGCTAACTGAAGTTGGGTCATATCTCCACTTTGGTAACGTATGGCCTATGTTGGGAGGTCAAATCAATCAATAGTGTTCTCAATTGATCCAGCACCTTAGCATTCCCAGCAAATACACAGAAGGGACCATGTAATATAATTGTTTGATAAAGCTTTTAAGCATTTCCTACACACTGATGACAGTGGTTCCATAAGGCGTTTTCAGTAAGATGTTACATGACTAAGTGTGTTTCTTCAGCCCCATTTTTTTAAGTGAAGGGAAAAATCCTCCAAAACTACAATAAAATAGCACTATTTTTGGAGGTTTGTAAAATAAGCTTTCAAAGTTTAAATATACCTGCATAAAGAAGACTAGTGAAAATTAACTACTGAAGTAATATTGCATGCAGACTGTGGACATGATTACAGATTGCTTTCTCTACAGAATTCCAGTTTTATTCAACACCCAAGGACATTTGGGTCCTGCTTGTAGCATTTTGTCACAGAAGTTAAAGAACACAGTGAGGAGCAGAAGGAGCTGAGGCTACTACTGTGACATGGAAGTTCAAGGAAGAATCCAGTATTTCTGTTTTACAACACTATATCATTCTACCCATGCACCAACTAGACCTGGTGCCACTAATTTGTTCCCTCTAGAATGTGCTGTTCAGCCAGTTCTCAATCCACTTCGCCATTAACTCAACCAGTCCACACTTCCCTATTTGCCTGTGAGAATTTTGTGTGAGACAGTGCTCAAATTCTCACTGAAGTTGAGGTGGATGATAGTCACAGCTCTCACCTCACCCATCCAGGCTATTGCTTCACTGTAGAAGGCAATTAGGTTTCTCAAAGTGTAAAATTTAAATTATTTTAGAGAGCCAACTGACATGCTTTAGTCATAGAAATGGGTACTATTATAGAATAAAATAATAAAATTGTAAAAAAAAAAAGTTTGATATCTGCTTCTACAATGAACACTATTTTTTTCATATAGGCTTTCAGGAAGAAAAGCAAATGTTTCTATGTATAAACCCAAGGAACAATGCAACAATGTTAGCAAAGGAGACGTGTGAGTAAGAGATGTGTGAGTAAGAAAAAAGATTGGGAAAAAGGTACAAGAAAAAGACAAAGGCCAGTTTGTCTGAAATATATTAAGATCCTTTATTGACATGGGGCTTTAATTTGCTCCCATCATGGCATGACTCATCTTTCCAATATGTTAAATTTTTTCTGGTTTTTATACCATCAGGAAACTTATGAGATGGATTCCTGCAAGTTTTAATTCAGATCTAATGAGATCTGGCCCAATTATAAACTTACTCATGGTAACTCATAAGCTGCATCAAACGGATGACTTCAGGGAAGTTGCTTTAAAAGTTATGGAAGGCAAGGTCAGAATTAAAAAATTTAATGAGGGCTTCTTTACCTTCTCTGCTTAAAGTTAGAAGTAATGGAAAATAAAACCCAGTAAATTTCTATTATAGGAACGTTGCTTTAGAGTGAGTAATAGACATAAATAACAACAGACTGAATTAGTGGCAGCTCTGCTATTGCATTTTAGAGAAGCACTTTAATGTCGAGGCAAGTGTTGGAAAATGGGAAATGTTGGGTTATAATGCTGAGTTTAGCGCATTAAAATACAGTCTGTGTTGAAGATGGTTAACTCTTGAAATCGTTCTATGTAAAAGAGAAAATCGTGAGAAAGCAAGTAAATTTTGGTAAGGTTTTGAAAATAAAGTTAATATGCAGTGAGTGTGACAAATTCCTAGGAGAAAGAAAAAGCTTTATGAAAACCCCCAGAAAGGAACATTTACATTAAGAAAATGTAGATTATGCGACAAGGGGACCTGGGATATATTTCTATTAATAATACAGACATTTAATAATGTTTGAAATTCAAAAATTATACCAGAAAAAAAGGATTTTTTTTTTTTTCTGAAAGACATAAGTCAGTTTAAGGTTCTGCAGTTGCCAATTAAAAGCATTTGGTCTTTATCCTGGGATGACATATTCACACAAACTCCTGTTTTATTTTAATTATTTTTAAAATGGGTGGAAATAAGACAATTTAGAGGTAGACAATTAGTTGATCAAGTCAAATATAAGATTATTTAATACAGTGAGATATCCTCTTAAATTCTAGTCTTTCATTATGCTTCAGTGTTAAAATATCATAGTGGTGAAGTAAGTTTCTAGTAGAAATGAAAACCATTGTTCACTCTACCCTTTCAATACTACTCAAAATTAAGAAAAAAATCCTGTTCCAATACTTTAGCTCTATTCCTACTATTGTTATTTTTCTCATTAAAAAGGTCACCTTTTCATGAGCTAAATAATCTAATGAAAAAAAATTCCTTTTATTTATATATGTCTCATTTACATTTTAAGCTCTCTGGTTAAGAATTCTCTTTATAGGTATAATATCAAATTTTCTGTGCGTGAAACGTATAGGACTAACAATTAAAAAGAGGAAATTTCATTATTTATCTGAAAATAAAGTACCACGCAACAGCAGGAAGAGATTTTTGACTTCCCCTTAAATGACTGCCTGTCTTTACTAACAAATTATGCATTTTGAGATTTAGCTTTTTTTAATTATTGTAACTGTTGCTTGGTCGCTCTGGACATGAAATAAATAATTCTCTTTATTAGAATTCAGATCTAAAGTTTATAAAAACCACAATGCTGAAAAAACAAAGCAAAAAGAATGTTTTACAGGAGTTGTCTTAGCAGAATCTAATGTCTAGTTTTTGTGTAGCTGAGTTGATTTTTTGCGGAGTTTGTTTCCTTGGGTTTTACATTTATTTAATTTTGGAGGAAAATGAATTATTGATTTTTGGATGAGCAAATAAACAATGTTGTCTGTTCATGCAGATTAAGATATTTAAGTTTAAAAAATGAATTGTTAATTTCTTTTTTTGTCAAGAAACGATGAGCAATTAATTCATTATAATTTTTAGAGAACTGTGTCATATAATATCCTGAATTGCTGAACAACTGCTTAATATTTTTTTCCTTCATAAAAAGGATTTCAAGTGTGATGCTTCTCCTGCTTTGTCAATATAGAGAAGGTTATTTCTTCTCTTTCAGTGAAATTTCCAGCGGTTGTGACTATCTGGCAAGTAAAGTGGACACCAGTGATCAGACGTGGAGATAAGATTACACAGAGAGAGGATGGAAGGAAACAGGAGAGCTGCAGCTCCATCGTTGGCACCCGAGATTGTCACACAAACTCACCATCATGAGGCTGCTGCCACCAATGTTTAAAAAAAAAAATCTGAAGATCATGTTTTCTTCTTGACCTATATTTTAAAAATGCTTTTATAACAATATTTATCTTTTTTAACACCAGGGAATGCTTTGGAAAATCTATACATTTGAGATCCAAGAAAAAGCAAACATTTAATTTCTGATTGAATATTTCTATTACTTTCCTTTCTACTTCCTTTCTCAATTGGATTTCATTTTGAAAAGTTCGTGTGTTCTTGGGTTTGTGCAGATACAAAGGAAAAAAATACTGAAATCTCAACGTATGTTTATGTTTGCAAAGCTTTCCTGTTTTGGAGCCTCTCCCTTAGTGTCATCTCTTTAATTTTGTCATTTGCACCTGCCCTAGTATATTGTAATGAAATATTTATGAATCAGAAAGCTTTTCTGCAAGCAACAAGGTGATGTAGACCTGCATTACAACGCATAATAAATCTGCAAGAGGCTGCAATACTTAAAACCTCACAGTAATCATAATGAAATCAGGTACATAAAACCTAATTACAGTCCACTTGGTCACCAGAACAGTAGTTTCTAAATAATACAACACAAGATATATCCTGTGGCTGAGATAGAGAATAACTGATGATGAATAGCCTGTGAATGTTGGCTTATTACTGGGTTGTTGCATTATAACACTACTTCTATCAGTGCTATTTTCAAAAGATGACATTTCACTAATGACATTATACAAGCAATAAATCTATCTTCTGTTCCTGAAAATCTAGAACAAAAGTATTTAAATAAGTTTGGAACTTTTTTGTTTTATCTTATTATGTTTTATTGTTTTCCACATGTATTTAATATTTTAAATTAATATGCCATTAAAAGCTGTGTTTACCTCAAAAAAGACATGTTATGATAGAATCAACTTTGATTCTTGCTTGTTAATCTTATTGCAGTTTCTTTGGGACGTATGCTCACACAGTAAACACAATCAAGATTTTTATTTTAGTGGCAATAATTGCCATTATAAAATACTCAGCTTTCCTTTTCAGATAAATAAGTATTTTTAAAATGAATTTATATCTCTGAAAATGGTATATGTACTTGAATGGTTAAAAAAATCTAAATAAAGTAGGTTGATAGCTTTCTCTTTAAGACAAATCCAATGTATTATATATTACCTCATAAGTGACATATAAAAATTTACATTTTAATTGCATGCTGTAGTTTTCATCTTCTTCCACTACTCTTTACATGTACCTAGTAATACTAAATTTTTGATTCTCACCCAGAAACTTAACAAACTGGTAGTATGATTCACAAATGCCTATAGATTTCTTTTAATGAATTATAGAACTCAAATATTTCAGGAAATGGGATTCTATTTTATAGTGAAATTAACATGATGTAGCCTTCAGAAAAATATTTTTGTGAATAAGTGGCTGAAAAAATACTAGAGTCAGATTTAGGTATTTCCATTATAATGATAATAACCAAGGAAAATTAGATTATGTTTAGAGCAAATTTTGATTGCAAAAATTTTTCCATAGCATAAGAGGAAGAGAAGACTCTTGGTGAAGTTCTTCACAAAACAAAGTGCTCTTCCTAATGAAAAAATAGAATACCAGGAGACATTTCTTGGAGACCTAAACAGGAGACTGCAATTCAGATAGCTGAGTCAGCTATGTCCATTTGGAACCTTGCTGGTAAGTGATAGTATTCATAAAGTCTCATAATTCCAGCGTTTGGTCCAGGCATTGTCTATTTCAGTAGGACAAAGAAAACAGTGTCAAGAGATGCACAAAGATATATCTTTTATTACAAAGTTTAGAGACCATCATTTATGAAGCAAGAGAGAAAAATTTTCCACTGAAAAACTAGTTTCATCTAAGAGCTGAATCATGTTTTGGAGTGTACATTTCCAATTATGGAAAACTTATAATATGGAGAATTATAATGTTGCTAATTGAGCTGCTAACTGAGTTAAGTTGGTGGAATCAATCTGAATTTCTGTGCCAAAATCTTCCTTATTGATAGTAAAAAAGCCTTTCCAGACCACAGTGAGTTTAAATGGTTTTAGATTTGGCACAGTGAGGCTGGACAGCTATCTGGTTGTCCTTTGAGAAAACTGGGCTGTGATATCTTGTGTAATGATAAATTATGTGGGAATAGACATGATGGAAATAGCCACATTAATGCATCACGCATCCTTTCTATTATTTTTACAAAATATATTTATATTGTTTGAGATTAAACATTTAGACAACATCAAAAATTGATAAACATTTTCATTCCAACCTTGATTCCAATAAAACGTGAAAGAGAGCAAATTCGTGGATATTGCTCCTTTTCAGCTGGTTCTTTAATTTTAAACTTTATCTTGCTAAGTTTTCCTATTATTCTTGGAATAATATTCACTGCTTTACATAGACACTCAAAACTTTTTATCCTCCTGAGAGCAATAAGGAACTTAAGCAGTCTTCTTGCTCTGAAAGTAAACCCTTCTGCTTATCACAAATGTAAAAGAAAGAGTATTTGGACTGCTTCTCTGGGCAGGCAGAAGGAGGTAAAAAAAATTAATCTGATCCTCATATTCTAATTATGTGAGAGAATTCTGCTGGTTGTATTTTATGGTTTCATTATAATTCAGCAGTTTGTAAAGAAAATTACAATATTTGATCTGAAAACGACTTTCACATGAATCGGCAGGAAGGCAAGTTTTGCCCTTGGACAGCTTTAACACTATTTCATAAAGACTGAAAAAGTATTGCTCTGCTTTTCTATAATCCTTTAATTGTCAATTTTGCTAAAGTTGCTGTCATCCTAACTTGTTTTAGTACCTTTAAGATTAAAAAAAAAAAATATGCGCTTGATTTAAACAGTCTTTCTTCTGCCAAGAGAACACCTGCCACTTTTGTGAAGTTGTCTAAACCCAGGTTACATTTAGCTGCTTTTTGGGTGGCATTTTCCTTGGCCAAAGATGGGACTGTACAGATCATTTTATCTCAGAGTTAAAACTCTGTATTTGATCTGTTAAAGAGGTCAGAGACTATCAGCCACCCTTTTCATAAAAGCCTCTGTTTAATATCATGTCCCAATAAACTCTGACATCTACAGTTGATGTCTTTAACAAACTGAGTAGTGAATTCAGGGGGAGGAATACCAGTCTGACTCTTCTGATGGCCTTGGTGTTTTATGCATTGTGTTCTCTGATATGAATGTCTAGAATAGGCCTTATTTAGATGACACAGGAAGCTGCTTTGACCCATCTACTTTTTATCTACAGATGCTGCATGCTCAGTCAGCCCAGAAAATGCCATTGTAAAATGCCCTTTCTCATGGATTTCAATGGCTGGACTGGCAGCTGCACACTAAAGCAGACTGAGCACCTGCATGACCACAAAGTGGGTATCCCCCACATTATAGAGAGAGCACTTCATAGAGATGCAATCCAAGCACTGAATAAATAAAGAGTTGTAGCCCTGTCCAAAAATAAATTGCTGTAGCCTCTCTTAAAATACCACAAGTATGCAGTGGGAAAGTCAATTTAATGCAACATAGCTGTAGCTTATTAACTCCCCCATATTGCAAGCCATGATTATCTTTATGTGGTTTAAATGGATGTGCTACAGAGTTGGATTGAATAAAGTGCAAATATTATTTAGGTTTCAGAATGAGTGCAGGCAACTCAGAAAATGTTTAAGGATGTCGTTAGATCATGCAGAAAGAAAATCAGAGAGGTCATCCTCATCACAACTCACCTCCTAAGCTGGTAGACGGGGAGAGGGAGCAGAATGGGCTCCGTGTAGGAAGGGCAGAATGTATCCAGGAGGAAGCTGTTAGTGACCTGCTGAGCCACTTAGATGCTCACAAGTCTATGGGACTACATGGGATATGTCCTACAGTGATGAAGGGGTAGGCAGGACAGCTCACCAAGACACTGCCTGTCGTTTGTCATCAATTCTGGCTTACTGGGAAGATCCCAGATGGCTGGAAGATGGCCAGTGTGGTGCCTATCACACTGGAAGGGTCATTCCCATCATAGGAAGGGTAGGAAGCAGGATCCAGGAAACTCCATGTTCTCTTATCTTTAATTGAGAAAATGTCATCACATTGCAAATTCGAACTCCTGTTTAATTATACTGCCAGGAGAGAAGCGACAGTGTAAGTAGTATTTATTTAGAGTGCCTCTACAGATGTTCTGTTGTTTTGCTTCTATGTGAACCAAATTTATGGATATAACACCAAGAAGCCCACAACTCTCAGCTGAAGTGTAAAGAATAGATTTATTTTCTCATCTCCCTGGCTTGAGGATTCCAGAAAAGCAAACAGAAACACAATACCCGGCTAAGCTCATTTTAGCAGGAGCAAAATGTAGCAAGGCCTGAGTCCTGTGTTATATGTGAAAGGGGGCCTGGAGCACACACAGGTCTTCACCAGGCTGTGTTTTACAATCTCTGAACTTCTCATCTTCCTTTCCCCTTTACAAAGAGGCTGTGTGAGGAATGCTTTTAAATTTTTCACAACATACTGTTATCTGGTGAGAGGACTTCATTTCTTTACTAGACTGAAAACAACCCAAAGCAAACAAAAATACATGAATCCTCTCACACTGAGTATTTTCTAACATCTCTTGGGTGCAAGGTTGGTCTCTGAGTAAAATCAATTCTAAAACTAGCTTATTTTTCTCTCTTCTCACCAGTCTTCCATTTTTTTTCTTTCTTCTCCACTCAGTTTTTCAATCCATGACACTGCAAAGCACAATAAGAATTTGCAACAATAGAAAAGAAAATGAAAACTTTAGTTTCCTGTGGGTACATTATTGTGCCAATGAGCAGAAGGGCATCTGTGCATTTCCACTAAAGGGCTGGTAACTGAACACCACTTTGTGCCTTCTTGAATATACATCTGCTTAATCAGAAAGAATGAACTAATCATCCGGAGTCAATCTTAGGTGCCTGGAAATTCCCTAAGAGCCCCAAGAGAAATGCCCTTGATTTTTAACCAACTCCTTGTTGAAAGTGAGCTGTGCTGTGCACCTTAAGTAAAATGTCAGTTGAGCACTTGGTGTTACACAATAGGATGAGTGTTGAAGACGTGCAAGTAGTGACTGCACTCTTCTTGTGCCTTGAAAAGTGGTCCATAAAATCTTCTTTCAAATGTATTTCTCTTTAAAGTACAGCTAAGGGAGGAATATTGTATAAAATTACAACAGTTTGTGCTGAGAAACATATTTGTTTAAAAAGGGTAGGCTGTTTTACCATAAAGATTACCTACACACATTTTCTACATCCCCTTTTTGGTTGTGCTTTTTTATTTTTTACCTTGTGCTGCAATTTGTAGTTGTTCCCTAGATCATCCCTTGGTCTGATTCTAGCCCGTATAAGCAGACATTGGGCAAAAATCGGGTGAAATATTAAAAAGCAGATACAAAAGCCTGCAGGACTTGAAGTGCCTGTCTCAGAAGAACGTCTTAGCATTTTCACAACAATTCGACTCAGTCTGTGGCCTCCTACTTCAGATGGTGAATGAGTCCTTGACCATAGGGCCAACCCATGCAGCCACAAATCCAGAATCATATAATGGCCTGGATTAGGAAGGACCTTAAACATCATCTAGTTCTGACCCTCCTGATGTGGGACAACTTTTACCAGACCAGGTTTCTCAGAGCCCCATCCAATTCTGTCATGCACAAAGGAAAAAAAAAATAAAAAGAAAGGGGGAAAAAAACAAGGAAGGGAAAAAAAAAAGGAAAAAAAAGCAGCAAAAATGCAAAACTAAGTACCAAGAAACAATGAAATTTATATTTGAAAGCATAGCAATGTTCCTGCTCTTTTCCACCCTTGTGTGCATCATCTTTTTGTGCACGCACTGTTATGCTCATTTTAAATTGCTCTTAAAAGGAATGAACTGATATTACAAGCAAGAACAATTTTTGCCAGCCCAATTCAGGATTTGTGGTGGTTTATGTGATAAATTACACAAACACATAGCAAGATTCTATTAATGTGCATCTTAATTGATAAGAAATGCAATGAAAAATAGGTACTTGGTAAGATATAACAGTCTCAAGGACAATCCAGTTTGGCAGAGATGCAAACATAACTCCAGCTCTATATTATTTGTATGCAACTATTCTGTATCCAGAAGTACTCCAAATCACTCAACAAGCAGTGCAGATCTCAGCACACTGATATGCAAATCATACTGTCCATGGGGGCAGAATTGCAATGAAAGGTCTCTGTTATGCTTTCTTGACCAAAATGTGTTCATTGAACATCAGCAGTGAGTTTTGCCAATAGCTTTCACTGTTCTGCAATCCAATCACATGGGCAAAGGCTTCAGTTTTCTTGCATTTTGCTAAACGGTAACTGACCAAATGTTAGATATGTTTCTGTGGAGCTGAGAAAAGAGTGTATTATTGTTGGGATATTTCAATAAACATTTCAGGGAACCTCTGTACTCTGAGATAAAGTGTAGCATCCAAATACATATTTTGAAAAACCTGAGAGGAATTGAGCACACAAAATGGGAAAAATCAAGAAAAAATCCTCAATCCTTCTTTTAACTCTCCTAGATTTGGTGCACAGGGCTGACTAATAAAATGTTCCTTTATGGGCAATGAACTTCTGGCATTTTTACAGTATATGGTGTGTACCCTTTTCTAAGCTGCATTTAGGTTTTTCAGGTATCCAAATTTGAGCCAGACACACTGCACTCTGGTAGGAAATAATTCATTTCCTGCCTGTATTTCTACCTAGATTATGTAAGGCCCATGAACTGTTGCTTTTCAGCAGATACTCAGCATGATCTTCTGTTCACAAGGTCTGAATGCTTTGCTGGCTTTCTGGATACATCAAAACTGGACTTTGGACTGTGATGCTGAGAGGACAAACACACATCAATCATATTACTCATTTCTTGCTGCTATCTATCAGGAATACCAGTATAAAAGGAAAGAGTGTAGGCAGATTTAGAAACCCAAAAAGATGCATTTTAAAATAAAAAGCATCTTAACAACACTATGACAAAAAACCCCCAAAAATCAAACACAAAACCACAAAAATTGAAAACAATCAACTAAAAACTTATAGCAGCATGTTTAAGATGCATTCCATATATTTCATAATGGCTGAAATTCCCAAATCACTATAATATTGTTTGTCTTTATATGTTAATATGCTGGGTATTATTATGTTGGATATATTGCCTGGATGTGATTTAAAGAAGTGTTCAACAGATGTATTACAATGACATCTGGCTAATCCTGAAAATTAAGTATCTATTCCAATATTCCTTTGGGCAAAATAGTTTAACAGTTATTCCAAACATTTTCCATTTGCCTTTCAATTGGGAACTTCTTTTTATGTCTGAACCTTATAATCTATTCCGTCTCAGGTCTACAGGAGTCATGTTTCCAGTCTCCCTCCTTCATGCTGACCCTTGCGCGGTACCATGGAAGAGGTACAAAACGTTCTTTTATATATTATCTTAAACCTGGCTGTCATACTTGAGCACTTCACTCAGCCTGTGGATGCTCCCAATACAGTATGGAGCCATAAACATCTGCCTTACTATGCTGTAAGCGCAGAGCCTGCACAGCTGCTAAGTTGTGGAGGAAAATGTTCCCAAGAAAAATATTGTTTCAGTATGAATTTACATGCAAAAAGTGCAAGCAGCATCCTATATATTAAACGTATATGTTATGAACACTTTCTGTGCAGCAGAGTATGTTAGTGCAGATAGTTATCTTGCAATTAATCTGGAATTGAATATTTTGGTTGGATGACCTACATCATCCATTACATCAGTGATATGAAAGGAACATTAAAAAGAAAGAGTCAGTTAGTTTTGCACATCACTTTATTTATGGCAGACGGGTAGATCTGAATCCTGAGGGGAGAAGGTACTGAAGGACAAATATCAGGGCACAGCCCATTTGCTCAGACCAGAGCATTGGATTTTGAATAATTTCCATCATCCAGTTGTGGAGACTAACTGAGGAGAGATTTGTATTAATTTCCTCAAAGAATGCTTAGCACATGGAAAATACAAAGTATTCCTTCTGACTTGGCCTCATTCACCAGAAACGGATTGAAATTTTTTATTGATTTTAATTGCACACAACGCTGCTGTTACAAGAGAGAGCTCAAAGCAGTAGCATCTTAGTAAGCAAAGTCCTAATGCAACAAGGAGTATGCTCAAAATGCACATGCTTCTCTCACTTCTCCAGTTGTATAATTCTGATCCAAATCTGTAAAGTCTTAATTGATTTGAGCCTCAGCTATTTAGGGACCATTTATCTAACTATAGTATTTCACAGCAGCTGCTTTCACTGAGAAATCAAATTCCCCTCTCTTTCTTCCAGCTGTATCATATGATTCTCAGCTGCTCATTTTAAACTCAACTCCAGAATAAATGTTAGTCTGCTGTATCAAAATTTAAGACCCAAATTTTGCAGATTGTCTTCCAAATAAATTAAAATACAAGAAAACTTTTAATTATGTACCAGAGAACAAAAAAATTAACATTTTGATTTTATTTGGCTTTCTTCTCACTGGAGAAATCCAGGCAGGAAATATCAATGTTTAAGCATTCACAAGTCTTCCCTCAACTTCAGAATAATCCCATAAGAAACTGAATCTCTTTGTGTCTCCATTTCTGCTCTGGGCATGCATTCAGCTGCCTGAGGCTGTGGTTACATGGGCAGCCAAGCTCTTCTAATGGCTTGTGGCTGCCAAAAAGGGAAGCTTTGCACTTCTCTTGCTTTCTGTCAATTGCTCTTACTGCCCCTCCTTCCTTTACCTGCATATTTCTAAAATAGACAAACAAGGATTGTGAAACTGAATTTATCATTTTCCAATGATATCTGCTTGTAAAATAAATGTCTGTTCCTCCTTCCTCACATTTAAAGGAAATTGTTAGTCTCACAGTAGCTGCAAGCCAGTTTCCACATGCAAAGTACTAGTGGTGACACTGAGTCGAAGTTGAGCGTGGTTGCTTTTTCTTGGAGGTAGTGAGGATAACTCTGAATTATGTCTAGCAGAAATATTCAGAAATATGTGAGACACAGTGTATTTGTTTCAAAATATCTGAATTCAGACAAATAGAAACCAGATTTTTTTAATCAGGGGTATTTGCATTCCAAATATCTTCACTAATCCAAAATTCAACCAATGTTTTTTACCTCCTCTACTTTAAAGCAGATCTAGTGGATCCATATCTAATATGATGCAGTCAATACTCTTCACCATTTGACTGTTTAATTACATTGTTCTCACATTCTTATAATTAACATGGATCCTGGTTTGTCGACAGAACTTGTAATTATTTCATTCTCTCTGGAAAAAGTACATCCTTCTGCAGTTCTCATTATCACTTTTTCCTTTCACTGTTAAATTAAAAAATATATTGTTTCTTTTACTTCTTGTTTTCTAACTGACTGATATCTCTACATATTGACCATATGTTCCGATCAGGGGATTGAGAAGAACCAATATGTAAATTTATGGATTCGCTAAGCATACACTATTTTCTCCCTGAGGTTGCCCTATTATTTCTGTGAAGCAGTTAAGTCTTGTAAAATTTCAAGCATAGAGTCTGCTTAGTGATCGTAAGTCTAAATCATTTCAAGTAAATTGAAAACTGTAGTTGTAACAATTTTATAGTTTTTTTTAGAGAAGGCAGAGATCTGCATTTACAGGTAAGTGATTTTGGGGTTTTGTGATATATCTTTTAATTGAAAAATCTTATGATTGTTTGTACTCAAGCTATCTTCAAGTTTAAAGTGGCCAAAAAAGTTGTGGATTCAAAAAATCGTTCAAGGCCAGGTTGGCTCAGGCTCTAAACAACCTGGTGTACTGAAAGGGGTCCCTGGCCATGATGGGGAGTGGAGCTAATGATCTTAAAGGTCTCTTTCCAACCACACCATACAATGATTCCATTACAAAGGCACATGGACAGAAACTGCAGGTTGGATTTAGAAGTTCACAAAGCTCAGAATATAGACGAAAGGAATCCTGTTACTTTTAACTTTTTATGGGATTTTGATCTACTATCTGATGGCAAAATATCTTAATACTGAGTTAAGCCAAATGATAGATGTCATCCTTATTCCTTCTCTTTAATCTGGTCCACTTTGAATAAAATTCTTGCATAGCCATTGATTAGAGAATAAAATGTATCTGTTAAAAAAATTGTAAGAAAAAGAAAATCTGTAAGAAAAATTCATCTGCCCTGTACTTTTAACTCCTGTCATTCTTCCATCAGGTACTTAGATGGGAACAATGGTCATTGTAACACCAGCAGCCAACCCCAGATGATGGCCCTGCTTCACAGTCTTAAAATTTTACTCCAGTCACCAGAAGCTGGAGAATGGAATCTTCCCATGCACTGAAGTAGATAAAATGTCAACAATATCCCCATAATAATTTTGCTGTTCCAAATAACAGAATTACCTTTTAGCCCTTCTTGCAAATTGGGAAAATGAAATACACTTATAGCAAGGTACAAAATATTGTACATATAAGAAAATATTACATAATTCAGAACAAATTCATTCCTTGAAACTGAATAAAAAACATAACAAAAAGCTCCACAAAAAACCTGTGGGGCTTGATTTGTTTGATTTTTAAACTATGACAAAACCCCAATCAAACAAACAGAAAACCACATCATGAAACAAGACCCCCAGTTCCTCCAGCATTTTAATTTAGGTTATTAGTAGCCAAAATTCTTATTACAAGCCACAGACTGAACTGATTGAAGCCATATTCTAACTGGCCTTATTTACAAGAAATAATTCAACTGTTCTAAAAGGCATTGGTTGAAAAATAAAGTTATAATAAATATTCTCTCCTTCCATTTATGCCAAGTAGCTGTGCATGGGTGTACATAATCACAAAAGACCTTCTCAATTTTTTTTGATTACTTGATTGATTGCATTCAGACAGAAACATTGCAGAAAATATCTACCCTTTTCATGTGTTGTAAATATAGTCAAAATTGAAGCTGTTAGACTTATTAAAAACATGTAACTAACCACCAGTTAGTGAATTATGCATTCATGAAGGCAAAATATAATATTTGATGTTTAAAACACCTAGACATTTCTACATCAACTTCTGTAAAAATCCCAAGACATTCACACAGGCACACATGCACTCCCCTCAGAGTCCACCTCAAAAACACTCCCCTGACAGCTGAGGTTTTATTTATTCCTGTACTCTTCTGCTGTAAGAAATGTAAGTCTCAGGCTTACATGTGATCATGACAGTCTCTACAAAACAAAACATATTCTCATAAGAAACCCCCACCTCAACTTCAGATTTGTACCCCAGAAATGTGGATGCCTATTTCACGCACCTAAAACGTCATTCCTCCAGCGAGATATACACACTCATGGCATCTGATGGAAGGATTCTCAGTAGGGTCAAGGTACAGATTGCAATGTCAATGGGGTGATTTCTGACAGTGTCAAAACAGGTTTTGACTCTTCTTGGTTGCTTTCTTTGCTCTTGCCACTATCACAAATTTTCAAGCTTTTCTTGAAAAGCTTTTCTTGTCCCTTCTGATGCCTTTAGTCTTAAGCAGTTTATTGTGGCCAATGGATATCTTCTTTACCATTGTCAGTTTGGGGCAAACTGTCTCAGACAGTTTTGGATGTTCTGTTGACCCTCACCTCTGTTGGCATCCTAGACAGTTTGCCGAGAAGAGGCTGAGGAGACACCTCCATAAACACCGTTAAAAGCACAAGATATTCTCTCTCCTGTTACTGCTTCTTCTCATTATCCATCAGGGGTAAAGTTTGCCTTGCACTGAAAATAATCACAAGGGATTACACTGCAAAATTTGTGAGTAATGTTAGGATTTTAGTGGTCTTCCAAATTCATTAGTTGTAAATGGTCCCCGGAAAACTGGCTTTTTGGAACAAGATGGAGAATTCAAAGTAATTGGATTATTTGAAAGTCTGAATTAATGAAGCCAAACTTTACTCTAGTATTCCAATTAATGAATGCAAGAATTTACATAGATATTAATAATGTTTTTCTCATTAATCTCATCACCATCTTGTGGAATCCTCGGGATCTTTTCCTCGCAGGGATTTCCCCAGAGCCCTCTCTTGGAGAGACTAACCACACCATGTCATTTAAAAATAAGGGCATATACCATACTAGCACACCTAACCTTATTCACTAGAGATGTCTTTCTCACCATTTTCTCTTTCTTTGATTCTCTTTTCTTTCTTTTTATTATTTTACTATTATTTAACCTATTTTGCTATTCCTTCAGCTTGTGGGTAGAAATTGCTTGTTTTCATCCTTTCTATTCTTTAGAAAAAGCAAGAATCAACATTTTACTTCCAAAATAAAAAAAATAAAGAATGAACTCAGTTAGTTCAACATCCAAGGTAAAAAAAAACTATAATATGGTTCACAAAGAACATTGGTATTAGCATTTTTATGAAAAACTTTGCTGCTTATGAAATATATTAATATTTATTTTTCAGGTGTGTGATAAATTTAGACACCGAGTTGGGCCAGAGTGTTTATCTGTTGGAGAGTAGGAGAGTGCTGTGGAGGGATCTGGACAGGCAGGATCAATGCACCAAAGCTAAGACTATGAGGTTCAGTAAGGCAAATTTCCAAGTCCTGTGTATGGGTTACAACGCCTCCAGGCAGTGGTATAGGCTGGAGTGGCTGGAAAGCTGCTCAATGGAAAAAGATCTGGAGTGCAACAGCACCTGAACATGAACTATCAGTGCGTCCAGGTGGCCAAAATGCCAATGGCACCCTGGCCTGTATCAGCAATAGTGTGGCCAGCGGGACTGGGACAGTGATTTCCCTCTGTATTTAGCACTGGTGAGGCCGCACCTCAAGTACTGTGTTCAGCTCTGCACCCCTTGCTACAAGAAGGACACTGAAGCACTGGAGCAAGTCCAGAGAAGAGCAAGTCCACAAAGCTGGTGAAGGGTCTAGAAAGTAAATCACACGATTTGAAGAGTGGCTGAGAGAGTTGTAGGTGTTTAGCCTGAAGAAAAAGAGGCACAGGGGAGAAATTACTGTCCTCTACCTACTGTCTACCTACCGGGAGCAAGGCGGGGGTCAGCCTCTTCTCACAGACAACTAGTGATAGGATGAGATGACAGAGCCTCAAGCTGTGTGAGGAGAGGCTTAGGTTGTACATCAGGAAGAATTTCTTCATGACCAGGCTGCCCAGGAAAGTGGGTTCACCATCCCTGGAGGGACATGGCACTATGGTTTAGTTGAGAAGGTGTTGTTTGGTCAAAGGTTAGACTCCATGATCTTGGAGCTATTTTCCAACCTTAATGATTCTGTGATACTGTAAGGAAGCTACCTTCTTAAAATAATTGACCTTTTTTTACAGTTTTGAACAAGGGTGGGATATAAACTGTAATATCATATGAGCTATAAGCATGACTCATGACTCATGATGAGTGAACTCATCAAGTAGTGTTGATAAGTGTCAAGCGTTTCTTCTATAAACTCAGTGAATTAATTCTTTTCCAGTATGATGATCTTAGTTTAGGCAAACATTTTTCCGCCCTCAAAAGCACTCTGACTTGAAGATGTATCTTTTATTATTTAATATTCATGTGAGATCCTTCTTGGATAATGCATGCAAGACTGGATACTCCTTTTACTATATTTAAACAACAGATTAAATTTCTTCAAACCAGAGAGTAATAAAGTAGAAACTTGAGAAAATTCCAAGTATTACTCTTACAGCAGTGGAACTTATAAGAGGAAATAACCTGAGGAAGAAAATGAAAAATGCTGTAGACATCACTTTCTCCCTTGTTTACAGTTACAGTAGAAGTAGCAGTTTGGGAAGAATATCAATTTTATGAATTATGCATGCTTGATAATGCCTAGAAGGTGAAGTAAGTTAAAACACAAGAAATTTACCTTATATCAGTAATCCGCTACTAGTATATTAACAATTTTTATAGATTAAGACATCTGACAAACAGAAATATTAAGCTTGAGAGGTGTATGACATATCAAGAATACAGACAGAGACCTGTGAGTCACAAAACTCTAATAGGAGGCAGTTACACAATAAAGTAGACCATTTCATAAGAAATTATTTCACAGGAATACAGAGATGGAGGAAGATGAAGCATCTATTGATATCTTTCTTAAAAGGGAGAAAGAAAATAAATGGTAGGAACAAAAAAGAGAAATTAAGAACATAGAAGTAATAGAGTGATAAGGGAGGTCCAAAATCAATAGCAACTGATATAACATTTACTCTGAATTTGACTTCAAATTTTGATCAGGAGCATGAATTGGCTTTCATGATGACTACTAGCTCTGTCTAAATGGCTGACTCCAAAACTGTGGAACCCTAACCCTAATCAACAGCTTCATGCCATTCCCTCAGGTTCTGTCACTGCTCACCAGAGAGGAGAGATCAATGCCTGCCCCACCGCTAACATTCCAATCTTGAGCCAGTGTCTGAGTCCATACCCTTTTTACGTAGATATAGACTCTGTTTCACAGAATTGTTGTCTGCAGCTGGAAGATAAAATTTCAGCATAATACGTGTAGTTCAAATTTCATTTCCATGGAGACAAAAGGGTAAAGTGATAGCTGAAGGACGATGAACATCTGTAAAAAATGCATAAATGGAAAAAAAGGCCTAAAGTAGATGCAAAATAAAAAAAAAGTTACTAAGAAGAACAGAACAAGCAGATAAAATATATTTTCCTGCAGATAAACTGGCTTAATTAGATCATTCAAAGCAATAGAAATGTATTTTGACAACTGGGACTGGTATTTTCTTTATAGTATAGTTTTGTATCTTTTAAATTTTTTTTTATATATCCTAATACTGTGTAGAATTTGTCCTCCCTTCATTCTTCCAAATCCCATGCATGTTTGAAATCCTTACTCTTATCATCCATATACCATATTGAAATATGTTTAAATGTGATTTGACTTAAGCTTCAAACCTAACATTCAGCATTATGTTGCTCAGTAGTTACTGGCTCATTTGCTCTAGGACATATTTATCTAAAAATTCAAGTTTGTGAGGAAAGCAAACTTGAACTGTTTGACATTGGTCAATAGGCTGCAATTGCCTGAGCATGTTGGCAGCCATCCCCAAAATTAGTCACGATATCCTGTTGACCCAGTTTGAATCCTGTGTTGAGACTATACATACCCTATTATTTGGTTTCAGCCTTGGTTTGGGGAACACCGTTTCCAATTTATGCAAGGTTTAATTCTATTTTCACAGCTGTTGACTAGCTGTCTTCCTACTGCTTTTATCCTGAGGATTTTATCATGTTCTAGTCCCTTTTGATGCTTTTATTTGGCATTAGGAATAGGTTTACACTTCTTTGCCAATACTGCGTTTTAAGCATCCAACAAAATCCTCTCATAGGCCTTGTGAGATCACAGCAGTGAGGCTACAGAGAAATTTTAGGACCACATCAATTCTCCTTCTAATACAATAGGGTTGAGGGTTTTTCCTATGTTCTTTATTATCTATATTATTCAGGGTTTTTGGTTATTTGGGTTTTTTTGTTTTACCAGCCTAAGCACCCTCTCAGTTTGTCTTGATGTAATTCAACTGCAATTTAAAACAGCAATCATGACTAATATTCCATGAGACAGTGTATGAAGAAAAGGCATATTCTGTCCTTCAGCTTCCTCAGTATCAGTTTAAAATCCACTGTCAATTAAGCACTGGAAGGTATACAGGAGAATCTGGTAATTTTTTTGATAGGCACAGCTTAATTATTTCACTTGTCTACTCCTTTCTATAATCATGCAGGCAAGCCATACCACAGAGGTCCAAGTAGAATGTTCAAGAACTCCAGCAGACTTGCAATTACTCTCTTCTTTATAGCTGGTATCTGTAAGAAATTTACACCAACTGTTTATAGGCTGCATTGTCAAGAGTAGGATTAGCTATTCCGAACTGCTTAGTCTTAAATAGAAAAACCCACAGGGAAGAACTTAACTCCATAATTCTTTCTGTAAGTAATAAAACTGCTGCCTTTTTCCTATGGATTTCTGACATATTTCCTCCTAATGTTCCAGGCATGTTAAGTTTTTTAAAAAAACTTTATATAAAATATTTATTTATAAATGCTCACTATTGAAATAATATTCTTCTATTTGTAAGTCAAGGAATTCAAACAATTCCTTTGGTATAAAGATTTAATTTAATTCTCTCTGGCATGCACATCATTAAATTCAATAAATCTTTTATAATATGAAATAAATTAAAATTTATCTGGAAGTTTTATATGCCTACTTCCAAGTCAGTTAACTTACAGTGGTACTGCAGTGCTAGACTACCAAAACACAGCAGTAGGGGATTCTTTCTACCTAAAACTACCTCAGTCACTGAATAAAAATAATGAAGTCATTCAATGATGTGATTGTTCTACTATCACAGTCAAACTGTAGCTGATTCAACTGTCACTTTTTTCTTGTAGCAGCTATTTTTATAAAATTCAGGAGAAAAACCTGAAGGCTAAACATTAACTTTAATGGACGAGGCATGTGCTTAACTGCCTTTCTAAATATGTGGAGATTTAAAAACACATTCAGAAGGAAGCTGGAGACATCCTTGGCTGTTTCTCAATTGGTGTTTTGATTAGTAAATTTGCTTACATGTAACTGAAATATGTTCTACAATTTTGTTATTATGTAAGCATAGCTTTCCAGGAATCTGTAAATTAAAAATTACCAAGATTATTGCTAATTCACCCTTTTTGTTAACAGTTCATAATCAAAAATAAATAGTGAGGAAATCTGTGAAAAATTCAGAGAAATTTTTTTTAAAAAAGTTCTAAGTACTTGCATCTTTATATAGAAATTATTCACAAAATCTGATTTCAGGCAAGATTAATGGTTAATATATAAAATAATGTTTGAAGTTTTATATTTATAATTTCCAGCAAGCCTTGAGAAGTTAGATACCAAGATCTCATCTCTATAAATTTGAAATGCCTAAAATCACAGAGGCAAGTTGAAAAGGCCATTCATAAATTAATATGAAGTTAAATAAACAAATAGAATTTGTTTGACAAGCAGGAAAAAAATCCAGCTAAAACTCCTTTGTTGTTAATTTGAGTCCCTTATGGCCCATGCTCCACTTTGTTTTTGACAACCCTTCCAAGGTAACAGCCATCCTAATGGCCAGTCAATAGCTTGGACATTACACATCTATTGATTTATGGGAAATCAACAATCAAAATGGATTGCATGAAGTCTGGTATCTACTACCCTTTCACTACAGATACATATTTTCATAAAGCTCCCATCACTTTTTCAAATATAGCTGAAATTGGACAGGTTGCATTCAGGAAGAAAGGGAAGGAAAAAATACGGAAAACATATGGATGAAGCTCTTAAACTTGTAAAAAGTTCTGAGACTACTGAAGTTAATTAAAGATATAGGAAGATCTTGTAAAAAAACTTCTTTATTTCTTTTTCTTCAATGAACAGCTCTTTTGTTATAAAAATCATACTTTATGGGAAGATAAAAACAAATGGAAGGCCACAGTAATGCACAAATGGAAGGTCACAGTAATATGAGGACATTGTACCAGTCCATCAGTTATTTTTCTCAAGTCATTTTGATGACAAATCTCAATGTGCTAATCTTTGACAAGATTTTTTAGTAGGTTAAAGTAAGACCAATGCTGGAAATAGAAAACTGTTAAGAGTATTACTGCATCATGCAAATGATTTATTTGAGTACCTTAACATATGAATTTGTAACAGCTTACAAGAGCATTTATTGTTTCTAATATCATCACAACTCTTCCCAAAGCATTTTTATACAATTAAAAAAAATTTGAAATTATTTCAATGTTCCTTGAACCACATTTCTCAGATGCAATGATTTAGATTCTACCAATCGGCCTTGCTTCTCCTGAAGGGCACCACTTCAGCAAGGGCAGGATAACATAACTCACCGCCAGTCATGAAGTTATTGTAAAACGAGGAGGTTATTTCTCTCATACGTTTGTACCTCTTTTTTTTCAAAACTGTGAGTCTGCAACACCCTTCTTTCTCAAATCTAATGTCCATCTTACCAATATATAAAGTCAATATCACCCTACTCACCAGCTAGAATTCCTGTTTGTCACTCTTTTATACTTTGGCAAGGTTAGGAGATCCCTTTATTTCCTCTTGAAAATCTTTTTAAGCCTTGCTGTAAATGGTATATTGTGCTATGCAAAAGGCAGATCTCTGGAGGAGAGATAAAACTTCTCCATTTAGACTTCTAACAAAGATCAGGAAGAAACATTCTCAAAAAGAAATGTAATCATGGGACAAATCTCTACCAGCTGTAATGAACACCTGAGACCCTTAAATCCTATAGGATGAAAATAGCATTTTGGCTCCTTCTCTAACAATTTGAAAATGTGGCTTTTGAGGGGGGTATTATCTAACTTTAATTTGATGACACCTGCAGCATACCAATTATCTGAACAGTAACCCAAAGCCATATCATGTTATCTTTTAGTTCCTTTCTTGATTTACTAACAGGAGTTCGTTGAAGGATAATTTTTGTTCTTTTTCAGTGTGTAAATACCACAGTTAATTATGAAGCAAGTGTATTAGTCTACTATTTGGGGTTTAGATACTTATTTGCATTGGAAGAAAAACTGTAATCCTTTTTACTGTAGAACTGTATTCTTATTTTGTTCATTTTTATAGTCATTGCCTCATGATCTAGGGTTTTTTTACTTTTTTTAATCTGTTTTCCCTAGTTCTGTCACTGATTCTAAAAGACAGTACCAAAAATTTAGGTACTACTGGTAAATAAACAGTTAAAAATTGATTTCTTTTTGTTCCCTCTCACTCATTCAACTTGAATGGAGTTGCTTCAAATCCATGAAGCAGTGTGAACAACAAAATTAAAGCTTATCCTTTTATTTTTCTTAAGCTTTGTTGCTAGCCTCCATGCTTTTTTCCAGAACTAGATTAGAGGGAAAAAAAGCAAACTGAACAGCTAAAGAAAAACTCTTAAACTTCTTAACCAGTCTGTAACTAGTGATAGCACACAAAACATGAAAGTTGCCATAATTTCTTCTTCCATGTGTTGTAGTTTAATAGGCTTTCATTTGAATCTCAAGAGTAAAAAGAAGCATAATAGAAATTATGCATAACCTGAGGACTGGACTTTGAGCCAAGAATTTATGGAAATAATCACAGATCAGATGCCCTCTAGGGCTTGCCCTCTTGGCTAAATAGAAGAAGATACTAAATTAAGTTACTTATCACTTACTTATCATATCTGGTTGCTAGAGCATTTGTGAGGCAGCTTAAAAGCTTTGCAGTCTATTCAAGTCCAAGGAATGGAGTTTGACAAGAGAGGAGCAAATAATGTCTACGTTTGCAGTCTTCCTGCTGGTTCTCCATTTTTCTGTTTGAATTGTGTCCAGCCTTTAACTTTTTCAAGTGGATTTTTGTTAAAGGAAGATCAATGAGTGAAGGGAGGTCGGTCAGATAGGAGAGAGGAGAAAATGAAAGGAAGAAAAGAGTGGAGAATGGCATCAGTGGGAGTGAGACTGAAGCAATGACTACAGACAGAGTGGTGTGAGCTGGAACAAATAGCTAAGCGATACCAGGAGTGCTCAGTCTCAAAATTATACATAACATGGATAGAGTCAATGACCAAAGGTTCCTAGGTCAGCAGTAAGCACCAGGAAGCTGAGTTACATTTCCAGTATTAAGTTTTTTCTATCTGAGACTCTCCGATCAGCATGGAATGTTAGCAGAAAGGGAAAAGTGACATGTGGCCACATCAAAACTGCCTCTAAGAATTATTGTCAGGTCTCCCTGAGAGTATCTTGTTAGAACAGGCATTTATCCTAAACTTACATAAGGTTTAAAACCAGCTATACCTTAGGTCTCCCTTCCTCTTTTTTTTTTTTTTTTTTTTTTTTTTTTTTTTTTTCATTACATATCCATTTTAAAAGGTATAGAGAGAAGGAAAGCAAGGAAAAGAATATCCAATACCAGGATCCAGGATTAGAAGCTAGGGATTTATGACTAAAATTTTGGCTCTCTTGCATTGTATGGCCATTCTTAGAGGTGAATCTTTTGCTAAAAAGAAAATGGATGTAACAGACTGTCACAGCAGGTCTAGGAAGGTAGCCTGGATTCTAACATCTTTACCTTAATTAAGGCAGGTACTGCTGAATGTGTTAATCTTTCTATGGCCATTCTGAATCTTATTTTGTAATTCCTTGGGCCTAGCTATGGTTACATTCTAGAAACTTTATGGAATTCTTTTCCACTCTCTCTAGATGCCTTTGAGCAGAAAGACCCTATTACTTCTATTGACATATATCCCTCAAAGGCCTAGCTCAGATCTACATGCCAAAACTCCAATGCATATGCTTTCCTTGGATTTTTAGTAATTATTACAAATTATAAATTGTTATATATTATAAACACAAAGACAGTTTCTGAAAAATGTGTTTAAAAAGAGAATAATATATGTTTATGTTCTAAGCCCTACTAGAAAAGAATAAACACGTTCAATGTGTTAATAGCTTTGTTGCCTCTGTAAGAAAATGAAACCTGAAAATTAAAAAGAAAGTTAATTTTTTCTATTTAAAACAAATAAAACTCTTCACTCAAATGATGAGTTTTTTCCCAAAGTTGTGATAAATACCTTGCTTCTGTCATGTTTCTCACCTTACTTTCATGTAGCACATTAAATAATCTCATTTTCAAACCATTTCTGATTTGTGGTTTCTTGACCACTTCAAGGAAACTTGATTGTTTATTTACACTTGGCCTTTAATAAGTGACAGCATTACTTTGAAGACTGTAAACAGGTTTTGCTGAGGAATCAAAGTCTTCAGAAATATAAGACATATTAGTTTTTCTGTTTAACTGATATTAGATGCTTTTCTGTTACGTCTATGTATCTTATTTAGTGACCCTAAGTAGCACAAAACTTGGTATAATGGAGAAAATACATAATTCAGGGTATTTTTATTTAAAAATTAATCGATGCAGTTTGTACCTTTACATTTTTAAACATTTAATATTCGACAGATCAAACAAATTTCCTTAGTAAAGGATTTAGTTCAATTTTTGATTTTGTTACAGTTCATCTGACTTCTAACTTTTTTCAGGCTTCAACCTCATCAAGACATGAAGCAGATTTAGATTTAAATATTGCAAAAATATTTACCAATTTAAATATTTTTCTAGAAATATTTTTAAAATCATGGTTCACTTGAATTCATTGATAAAAGAGTTAATGAGAAAACAATGAAGGAAAGCAGGAAATATGTTTAAAAATCAGTGTGCAAAAAGGATGTAAGACACAAATAAAGGGCATGTTTCATAAGTCAGCAATGTACTCAAGCTATTTCTAAGCAAGCCCTAAGTGAGATGCCAGATGAAGTTTCAGACCAGGAGAAATTTCTTCTACATTGCAGTGAATTGAAGATTGCAGATACACCAAAAAAAAAAAAAAAAAAAAAAAAAAAAAAAAAAAAAAAGAGAGAGGTTACTACAAAATATCAATGAAATTGCCATTGTCACTGTTGAAAACTTTGTAAATATTAATTTTTTTTACATATCTTCTTTTCTTTAAAATGTGAATTGCTTAGAAGATTTCAGCAAATTTATTTAGTGCAATGCAAGTCTTATTTTTGCTGCTTAGTGAGAAACTGAAAATAATCTAACAGTGAAAAGCATGATATATGCAAACATTTTTCACAACCATATTTGCTCATATTTCTATTTATTCACTACATTCAAAAATCCTCCCAAATGGTAACATTTAATCCACTAGGCATTTAAAAACACAATGGAAAAGCAAGTTAGAAAGGAAGTTGAGCATTCAAATTATAATGCATTCTTCTATTAAGAAGACTAGATGCATTTAACATTTCACCTAAGTAATGTATTTAAAAAAATGTGACCATATGTAAAATAATTCAAGATTAGAAATAAAAAACTTAATCCTATTGTGTATCCATATATGACTTAGAATTAGGACCAATTGTATATCTTCTCTCTCTAATGTTATTTATATATCTATACTTATATATATATCTATATTTATATGTCTTTTTTATGAAAAATTCCTTAAAATGTAATGTATGTTTTAACCTTTGCTCTGCTAAGAATTGTTTTTGCATCTTGGATCCTGCTTTGAAACTGGTCCCTAAGGCCATTAAGCCCATGCCTTGAAAGAACACTGTAGAGGTTAACATCCATTGGTTAAACATGAGGCTGCCTGATTGCTTCCACAGCTTGTTTTGTGAATTCCCTATTAGGATTACTTAATAATTCTGTTTAGATTCATTACAAGAGGCAAAATTAATATCACTCTGCTTTTATAAACAGCATTTGACACATTTGCACGCTATCAGAATCATGTAGCTAGAGCAGTGACATCACTCAGCAGGTTGATTGCTTTAGGGAAAACAAAATTCTGATTTTAAATCAAATTCTCTTGGGAAAACACAAAAAATATACAACTAAAAATATATTTTGATGCTATATATTTATTTGAGGGCATCTCTTACATCTGAGGGAGATGCTTAAATCCCAGATTGCAAACCAGAATAACCAGTGTGCTGGGGAAGTCAAAAATAAAAAAATCAATAGGAAACCCTAAGATTTCCTTAGAACATAGTCCCATAAGGACACACATCTGTTTGTTTCATATCCAGAGGCTGGAAACCTACCCTGGTATTGATTCTTTTGGAATTCAATGCTTTTTCTTTTAAAATAAAGCTGTGATATGATGTCATCTACTAGCAAATTCATGCCACTTTTCCCCCTGAAGAATGCTCTAACTAATGACAGGCCATTTTTCTCTAGAAACCTTCTTTACCTGACAGACTGAGATTTTCAACTACACAAAGGAGAATTGAAGATCCATTAGAAACACCCCACATATGACTCTGTAACCTTGTGGGGTGGGGACTCATCAGGGAAATAGTCACTTATGGGTTTCTTGTCAAGTCTGCTCATCTTTATTCCCCAGAATACTGATTACTAAAAAGCATAAAGGAGCCTCTTGAAGCAAAGACAGAATTTATGAACACTATAAAAGCTGAATTATAGAATGATGTACATTCTAGGGCTTCTGGCTTCCCATCAATTTCTTCTTTTACCTCTGTCTGTATATTCCTATGAATCACATAATATTCCCTGCTGAGTAGCAGAGGAAGAAGAAGGAAGTGCTAACCTGTTAACCTTAGGCCTCTCAGTACTCTCTAAAAGTAAAACAAAAACACCTTCAGGAATGTGTGAATTTTAACCCCCTAACCTGAGATCGTTGAACCTGAGTGTACAAATACTATAAATCCTAGACATGTTTTTAGTTCATTGTGAGCTCTATTGTCAATGTCAGTCAGTTGTTCTTAGGAAATGCATATTAAATGTCCTTTGGAGACTTTGGTACTAGGCTGCTTTTAGGCATGTGACAGCTGCTGAGCCCTGTAGACTGCAGCAGTTTTGGGGAATTTCAGTGAGAAAGTCACACTAGGCACTGGGGAAGTTTCAGTCAAAAGGGGAGACACCTGTGAGGTTTAAACATCTGCAAGATTAGACTTTTTATTATCATTTATAGCTCCAGTCTGTAAAATCTGTCTATACCTTTCATTTGATATATGTCTTCGTGTCCTTGGGATACACAGATCTAACAATTTACCATTCACTGCAGAAGGATAAAGAAAAAAATCAACAAAACACAATAGAAAAAAAAGCCTTTGGGGTAGAAATGAAAACAAAATAAAAATATTATCTGTTGTTTTCAAAGCAAAGTAATGTGTTACTTTTATTCCCTGGCTTACTGGAAAGTTATTTTGTTTGCCTAAATTGTTCAATCTTTTTTTTTAGAAAAAGCCAGAATTTAGCCTGTTTTTTCTGCCTAAGACAAGCAGTCAATTTTAATTAACTCAGTGTGCAGGAGTCTTTGGCATTTGTGCAAAGTGGGCACACAGCCAATCCCCAAAGCACGTCTGATCAGTTTGCCTGGAAAGAAATAAAGAAGAAGAAGATGTTTGCTTAGAGATCTTGGAATTATAGTCTGAAATCTCAACAGCTGGAAATAAAATTAATTACACAGTCCTGCCTTCTTTACCTATCAGTGTAACACCCTTAACTTTCCTGAAACAACTGACATAGAGTCCAAGGGAGTCTGCTCTACATGTACTGTTTAGTACTTGGGAATATATATACCAGTTTAGTATTCATGTTTGTCTTGAGTTCAGTATAACTGGAGTACTTAATGCTATAATAATAATGGCAACACTATGTTATTTAAATTAATGCATATCTGTGTGTGTTCTCATGCATTTTAAACAATTCAGTAGAATCAGTTTTGAGGGGACAGTTAAAAAGTCATTGAAGATTTTCTTTAATACATTTTAGACTAGCTCCACAAGACATCATTTTGTTGATAGGAGATGACATCATTTTGTTGATAGGAGATCCAATTTTTAAAGCGTCAAGGTTTTTTGTTTATTTTCTTTAATCTGAAATATGGAATCTTTTGTATGTGCTACCTTTCCTCTACTCCTCTTATAAAGCATCATGTGTATGAATGGTAAAGCAGTCAGTGTGAGAATATAGATAATTTATTTTACAATTGTCTAAACCTAGAAATAACAAGGTAACCTTTTAAGATTTGCAGTGAGAGTTTCTCAAGGAAAAAAGTGTACTTTATCTAACTAATCAAATATTCACACTTAGCTTGATGCAGCAAATTCTAATATAAGAAAATGCAAGTTTGTTTTTCTCCTTGAAAAAGAGAAATCAGATTAAAATGTTATGTACATAACATTCCTTGCATTATTCAAATTCTTAGACAAAAAAATGTTTACAATGTTGAAATTTAAAGCAAAGATTAAAATTACCCATTGACACTATCAAACACAAACTTTTACTAGATTTTTTTAGAGCCTGAAGGGACATTTTAAAAAGAAAAAAATTGCCAGTATAAATCTAAAAATACTAAACTTTGGCCATTATTTTTGATACACAGTGCCTAATCTTGTTTGTTAGATGTTTAAACACTTTTCTTAATTTCACGACATTCTTTGTGATAAAGACAATTTTCATCAAGATACAAATGGAAAGAATGTGAAATGGAAAATTATTAACATTGCATGTGAATACAGCAAATTAAGATCCTCAAAGTCTATAACAGTAATATTCTTCTTCTGGGTAGAGGGTTCAGAACAAGAGTACATTGCAAAGTTGGACCCTCAGTTTTTGGCAGTAAATTTGCGCAGAAGCTTCAAGATCCAGCGTTTGGCACTTTTGTCTGTGTAGATAACAAATGAGAAATTTTTCCACAGACTGTTTTAACATCTTTACTTTAAAATGAAGCTGCATTGAGAAATGAGATTTGGAAAATAGTGTGTATAAAATTTCTTGATCCCCAGATGGGGAAAAAATCCTGAAGCCTAGCTTTTTTTCTAGCTTTTTTTCCCTGACAAAGGTCTTGTGTTCTGAAAGAACCAGGCTTTTGTGACCTTTATGATCCACTATGCTGTGGGCGTACCTGAGATTCACACTCAAGGTAATGCTATAAGCTTCATTACTGAAAGCTGCTTAGTAGGACTTCAATTCAGTCAACATTATTCTGAAACTATAATGTCACCAAAAAACTCTCTTTTTCCATAAATTCTAAATGAAAAATGCTTTTAGTCTGTGTCTAATGAGGAAAGTCAAATACACAGTCTGTTTCAAAATCTCTATTTAATAAACTTTATTAGAAAACTGTACAGCTACAGTCTACATCTTCATCTCTTGTTGCTTTGTCCTGCTGTCTTAAAACTTGAAGGCAACATTCCATTTTGAAATGCAATCAAGGTGGCAATATTTTGAGAGGTGGAGCAGATCAGTAACGTCACAGAGCATTACTAAAATTGCCAACAAAGTTATTCTGGTGCTGTCTGGCACTTATCTCACAAACATTTTAATCAGAGCGCTGTCAGCATGAACACAGGAATGTCTGTATGTTCATGTAGATTATTTTTCTCCAGGATATCTTTCCCTATTTCAGCAACATGAGACACTGCATGTTCTTCAGGAGAGAGAGTGTCTTGCAGCATGTGTATTTTTATCATTCACCACCAGATGATAAATTAGACATAAAGTAGGCTCATAGATCCATACAGACATTTATATCAGGAGATTTGATGTAATGTACAAATATAGCAGCAGAGATTAAAAGAACTCCAGTATCAATTAATGTTTTCAAAACACTTACTAGAATCTACACAACAAAATTTAAGTTACACTGTTCATTTGTTATTTCCCATTGCTTCTAACGTGTTCTTAATCTGTATTTCCCACTTTACAGAAAAAGATGCGCAATATTAATCTCAGGGTGCAATAGGTCTGCATAATGTATCCCTTCACATTCAAAAACCAACAGGCTTTTTAAGAGATAAAGTAGAAGATAAAGCAAGAGAAATGTGCCAGCAGGAGCATTCTACACCATGCTTATTAGTCTTTTAGGTGCCAATCTCCATAAAGAAGTCTAAAAGTCTATACTGCATCTTCAGTAGAGACTTTGTTGCCCTTTCCATCTTCATCACAATGATTTACATTATCTGCTATTGCTAAATATTTTGCTACCTCAATTACCTGCTGTCACAGACAATCACCAATTTAAAATGCAAAGTATAGCCACTTTTGACAGATGCTTCTCAAGTAACTTTTCTAGGTCACCAAAGGAAAACAGTGTGATAGGAATATAAGTACATTTCCCAAACCAAAATAATGAGTTACTCTGCATAGCTCGGGACATTATTGTCTGCATTCATTTTTCTTGAGTTTTTAAATCAGTTTTATACTATTTAATAGCTCAGAGTAACATCAGAATATAGTCTATTATATGGTTCAAAGTGAGGTGGTGTAGAACACAACACTCTCTATTAATCTTTGCAAAGGTTTAGAGTGGCTTCCACAGAATCTGTATTAAATTTTTATGGATCCCTTTTTACTGTTTTTAACTCCATTAAATTCTGTGCAGCTGTTCAAAAACATTCTTCTTTTTCTTCTTATCCTCAGCCCTTTCCTCTGACAGCTTTGTTGAATTTAAACTTCACAAAATTCTCTTCTTCTGAAAGGAGTCTTCTTGAAAGAGAAAAACAAAATATCCAGAGGCATATTTTCCATGAAATGTGACAATCCAGCCACAAAAGAAACATGTCTAGGAAGGAGGAGAATGCAGTGATAAAGATGGGGCATTAACTTTAATAATTCATTTGAGCAATGTTGTACTTTATAGACATAAAGCACATAAAGACCATCTACAAGAGCTGATAAGCAAAGTAAAAATACATAACTGGTAAATTATTGAATTTCATGCTTCTATGGCTCAGTAAGCAATCATCCAAATGTTCTTGTACTACTCCTAAAGGTGACCATGGATGGTGACTCCTAATATGTGTCATAATTGATAAACAAATTTCTTAGTGAGAAAAACGCAGGACATTAAGCTCTGCATTTTTCACCTAAGTTTCTGTGACTACTGTACTTCTCAGTAATCACAGAAACAGGATCCATTATTTAATTATCTGATCTAAATCCAGCCATCTGATGAAGGCTGGAATAAGTTACTGAAAGCTGAAATTCTTTTCACAAGCTGAGATGAAAAAACCTCTGTTTAATTTCTTTGTGGCAATGAAGATTTAGATTCATTCTAAAACAAAGACATTGAGGAAAAAAGAGGCTTCCACCATTTATTTCTTATGGCAAGGAAAAATTCCCATGATTATGTGGAAAAGAAATGTAAAGGGAAGGGGGAAAATGTATTGATTCACAGAACAGTGTACTGTAGATTTTATTAAATAAAATATTCTTCCTTGATTTCTAGAGTAAGCTTGGGGGAACTGATGTCAAAGAGCAGAATGTTCTCATTTATTCCAAATTACCTTGAGATGTAACTTACTCTTCCATGTACACAGATCCTCAGGACACCACCAGCGTAATTGAAGTGCATGATCTGCCACATACACAACAATCACGTGCAAATACCAAACATAAAAGTCTATTTGTACCTAATAGATTAAGTATCTGTTTATCTTTGCTTTTGGACAACAAAAAATGTCATTTTAATGTCATTTCAGCAAAAGGAAGCCGGTCATTATAAGTATTCCATAGGGAGACATTAATTATCAAGCCTACATCTGATGATGATACAGATGAAAAGGATCACTGGTCTGCAGTAGACTATGATCAATCAGGAGCAATTATTCTGAAGTACCTGAGCTTTTCTTCTATTGTGTTTTATAGACAGTGTGGAACATTTCCATCCAGATGAATTTGTCTCATCTTATGATGACTCTACACTCTTTAGATATTTGTGATACTAGCAAAACTAGCATTTTCTATGCCTTCTTTAAGTGTTAAAATCGAGGATTCCAATAATTTTAATTCATTTGTTCATAAATATCGAAGTTTCACTGAATTATTTTATTACTATATTTAGTAGGAAAAGAATCAGAATTTATACCCTTATTATAATTTACTTTTTTTTTCGCCCTCCAATTTGCTCTCATTTCCTAATCCCTGGGTTTCAAAGACATATAAAAACACAAGTAAGCTTCTTTGCTTGCCATCCTCCTTTAAGGCTTGATATATTGCATATAGGTTTTCAGTTGCCTATCAAAAATCAAGATGGCAAGCTTCCAGGTACATCATTGTTTATGCTCATATCAGACACTACCATGCAAGGTATTTTCTCCGTATAATATTTTAAGATAAGTGTTTGTAGAGTTAATATTACATCATCTCATCTCAGTTAAGTCTTTAGAGACACAAATTCACCCTGTTCAAACATTTAAAGTCTTGAAGGTAAAGGTAATGTCAGCTGAGTAATATCCATTTATTTGTATTCTTTTCAGCAAAATTACTTGCAGACATCATGACTCCATCACTCCATAAAACTCTTTATTCATAAGATAATTTCCTAAATTCCTGCAGAAAATTTTCTGTTAAATTCAAAAGTAAGATGAGAAGATGATAAAGAGATTATATTCAAAAACTGGAAATTTATAAATTTAAATTATGTAACATGAAATTACTGTGGTAGCTAACAGGAAAATAACCTCTTTCTATCTCAGGTTGTATATTTCTTCTTTATCACTGTCTATGTATTCTGCTTATTGAACCATCTCCATTCTTCTTTTTCCTAATTTTTACATATCAATATAGATCCTATCTCCTATCTATTTAATTATTCTAATACATTTTATTATGGTACAAAAATAAATTATAATTTAATTATAAATAATTATGATATTTATAGATCATAGCAATCTAAAAAATAGAAGAAAATATGTTGACGGTGACCTGGCTTTTTTTCTTTGGTTGGTTTTGGTTTGGTTTGGTTTTATTCTTGGTGGAGATTTTGTTCCTGTTCTCTCGATAAATCTTTCAATTATTTACAAGTCCACTTTTTATTAATATTTTCAGTCACAGATTTTATTAAGAAGGTATACTTTATGTTTTTCACAATGTCCTCAAAGCTCAAAAAGGAAGTTTGTTTCAGTATAACTTAGTTATACTCATAACTCTTACTCATACTATTCTTCCATATTTTCGTTTTCAAAGTAGAGAAGCTTTTCCATGGAGAAGTCAACTGACTTTATTATGGGAAATAACAAAGTATCTGGAGTCGTCCTGTTCTTTGGATTTATCATCAAAGAGGAGGGAAAGGTTAAGGCTAGAGAGGAACTAACTCTGAAAGATAAAGCAAGACTAAGATGAAATGAAAGAACGAACAAAGCAAAACACATGATGTACCTAATTAATTGTTTCAAATTGAACTCCAAGTCCCTTGGCACTTGCACTAAAACTTCTCCATGGTCTTGGTTTTTTTTCATTTGGAAATTCCACCTAAATAGTGAGGGCTTTTAACACTTTTCTGAGCTTTCTGGATGTTGGCTTGCTGCAAAAAAACACAAGTAAGCAGCTGATCCTGTCATGCATCCAGGAATCCTGCATCTCTACAACATTCTTTCAACAAGGATCTGTACAAATGTTGGCAAGGCAGAGCACTTAATACCGTGACTAGATAGGTCCTTTGCACAGAAGATATGCAGATTTGTTGTCCCAGTCAGAAATACAGCTGCAGAAATATGTGCATATTTGTACATGAAACTACATAAAAGGAAAATGAAGGCAGTTAAAACCAGACTTTAATAAGATTCCACCTCCGTACTGTTTAGCCAGTATGACCACATCTGATAACTGTGTCATACTGAAGATTAAGAGATTGTACAATACAGATATATATATTTCTATCCAAAAAAAGTAAAAATTATTACATTCTGAGAAGTTGCTTTTGCATATAACTTCAACCAATGCCCCAGAATACAAAGAAAATGTCTAACCTTTCACATAAATATAGAATTTCCTGCAGTTTCCCTCCTTCTGATTCTCTGGACTTTGTCACAAAGAGTTTTACAGACAGAGAATATCCTTCTGATATTAATTTAGTGAAGAAAAATAAAAAGCCATCTTATTCTGCACAGACATATGCATCTAAAACAGAACAGTCAGTATAACTGAGTAGAAATCGGTATCTAAAATCAGAAACAATTTCTTTTTAAAAAATCTTGATTCTCCTTCTAAAAATTATTCATAAATCAGTGCAAAAAACTAGACTTCTATCTAAAAAATCTCAATTTTATAAGCAGAAGTAAAAGAAATATTATTTTCAAAAGCTCTGGCTTTCAAATGAAGCTACAAAGACATCCACAAAAATAAGATTCCTAAATGATTATAGTGGATTTACCCTGGCTGACAGAGAGCCTCCAAAGCCTCTCTATCACTTCCCTCCACAGCTGGACAGGGAAGAGAAAATATATACCAATTGTTCATTAATTTAAAATTAATAGCTTTAGGAGCCAACATTTATTCATTTTAGTTAATATTATATTTTCACCACCCAACGTCTTTTGGTCTACGTGATTTGACATTCTCATAATTCCATTGCATTCAAGAGAAGAGTGTTTGGTCTTCTTTTTTTAGATGACATGTACAGGATATTTTGGAAAATCAGCTCTGTGTGTGCTTGGATGCTCAAGAGCAGCTTTCAAATCAAATATAAGCTGATAATGCAATTCAAAGAGCTAAGTCTATCAGCATACAGAAATTCATATCAGATAAACACATGCTGCATTTATGTTTCTGATATGCACAGATATATTGCTGGCCCTATTTTTGCTTTAATTTGTCAACTTATCTGTCATCACTGAAGTTCCTCTTTCAATTTAGTAGTAAATACACATTTATGAAAGTTTAAATATAAAAAATGCAAGCAGTTCCTGTGTTCCCATTGAGCTACAAATTTTGCTTCAATCACTCATTATGGACAAGTAAGCATTGAAAGAGCTTCTGCTTTTCACTAACTCATCCTGATACCAACTGCATCGATTCAAATGGTCATGCATCTGGTTTTCAACTTGAATAAATAAAGATAAAATGAATTTTAATTGAATGTCTTTGTTAAATTTTATATTTCAAAGAAGAAAAAAGAAAGGTTGAAATTTTTAATAGAAGAAATGATGGAAAAATATATTATATGACCAAAGTGAGAAAAGCTAGAGGAAGTAGCTAAGTTGAACAATGATAGGTACAGTGAACTGAATAGAACCTTGTGATACAACAGCTGTGGTTACTAGACGCAAAAAAAGTGGACACTCAGAAAAAGAAAACAAGATAAAGTCAAATCAAATAAGAAAACTCAAGGAAAAAAGGGAATATCAGAACGTACAAAGAAAAAGAGAACACAGATTTCAAGATACACACAAAAACACAGAAAAAAAATGAAAGAAGGTGGTTTGTGACTTGCATTTCTATACTGTACTTCAAACATTTTACCCTATTTTAATTTAATTTGAGACCTATATTTAAATGTATGAATTTTCCACTTTCCTTTTTTGATACACAGCAAAGAGAAGATTGAAAAGAAAGAAATGTATCCTATTGACAGACTATCAAAAGTGTGGAAATTTGAGAACTGCCTATTTCCTACAATTTTTAATGTTCTGATAAATCTCAGGTAAGCTCAGCAAAATGAAATTATTAATAATACCATAGTGACACTGTAAAAAAGTTGACTACATTGGATCAGAGCTCACTTACAAAAGTTGGCTTTTCCCCAGTGTTATGCCAATTAAAGGCCACTCAACTTCCATTTCTTTGCAGTGTGTTGTAATCTGTTATCTAGTGCCCTCCATGTACTACATTATCAGGGACTCTCTACAGTGATTAGCTTCAAAAATTTAATTAAAATGTAATTAATTTTATGCTTTACTTATTTAGCAGACTTTTTATGAAAACAATCTCTTAGATGAGGCTTGGATTTAACCATTGTTTTAATATCAACTGCTGCTGAATGTTCTCTAAACTGTGAAATGTACTTGTCAGAAACAAGCAGGACCCCCTGAATGAACACTCTGTCTATGGGGTAGAAGAGAAAACAGGCTGATTGAATTTGTCATGAAACTTCCAAAAATTATTGAAAGTCACATATTAGAAATTTTTTCTTAATTTGTGCATACCCTGACCTGCAGTCCCTTGTGATTATAATTATAATCTCATTGATTTATCTGTTTATTTTTATGCATAACAGGATCAGCATCACAGGAAGGCCTGGCTGCTAATTGCCTTTTTCCACATGAAGTGAAGTTAGCCTCCATGTTCTGTCAAGACACCTTGCGCTGATTTTGGTATGGCAAAAAATAGAAGTGGCACAGGTAACATTGAGGACTTTGAGACTTTCCAAAAAACTATGTGAACGAAGTCAAAGCACTTTAAAAAATACAACTCAGCTGTAAACAAGGCACCAGTTTTAGATATTTTCATTCAAATTTGTCCCATGTACCTTGAAGCACCTGAGAGCTCTGTTATAGCATCTCTTTTGCAGTTAGGGGGTGAAATGGGACAGTTCATACTACATGAGATCAAAGTCGCTTTCATCATCTTGGATGTCTTCCTTCCTAAAGATTAGGCAAGATGAGTCCAGGCCAATGACTTTAAAGCACTTGGTCAGGCTAAAATTGCACTTCTGTTGAAGATGTACTCAAGGTATTTCCTGACTGTAGCATTTAGACAGGCTTTTAAACAAACTAACAAATTTACTGTCCAGCTCTGAGCTGCATGTTCCCAAGAACCCCTTGTGGATCATCAAATAAGTTACATTATACATTTTTTATTAATTTCCTTCTAACATCCGGATGCACTTTGCAATTCCACTGCAGGAAGACACAACCTGAGAGTTGCCACACTCTTCTATAACATCCATGCACTTACACCTGTTTTTTTTCCATGGCAGTGCATTTGAGTCTCCTTCAAGAAAGGCCAGCAAACTATACTAACTACGGGGAAAGTGAAGCTTTCAAATAGCTAAAGAGTCTGTCTCAGTTTTATTGGGTTATTCTCAGAGATTATTTTTCTGAAGTGGCTGAAGAGATTATTTTTCTGGAGTGACAACTCCAGGATTTATAGACAAAAAAACTGGACAAAAAACCTGCCCAATGTTGTGACTAAGTCTCAGCTGTTTTGGTAGAACTGAAAGCAGTATAAAATGTGCACTTTTCCTTTGAGTACAGTTTAGAAGGCACAGTCTGTCAAAAAGCTGTCAATATTTTTTAATAAATAGCATTTTACTTCACTCAAAGCAGGTCCAAATGGCACCCTGTTAAAAAGGAACCTCAGGAGCAAGACTCTGGAAATCCAAAAGCAATGAAAAGCTTTTTTCCTACACCTAATCTCTCAGCCAGTCTCTCATCTATTCATGTCACATGTCCCAAGACCTCACTCGGTATCTTTATCCTTCTCAGTCACATCCTCCTGCTCCACATTTATCTGTTACCAGCTACAAGAACCACTCATCCCCAATTACTACATGCTTGTTCAACAACCAATATTTTAGAAAATAATCTGAATATTGTATGAATTTTCTGCTTCACTCAGTTGTGGTCCTTCTAGTTAAAGCCCCTTAACAAAAGCAGATTGCATCAACTATCTTTTTCCAATTTTCTGACAAACTCTGGATTTAAGCTGACAGTGCACATATGCAAGCTGAATGAGTTACTATGGTATGGACAGACTGCCATGAATGGCAAATTGAGACCCCTTGTATCTTTATCAGTAGTACTGGTTAATTTCCAGAATGCATAATTTATCATAAAAAAACTCAACAAAACAACAACTACATAACTGTTTCTGAGGAAATTGTACTGTAAAAACTTTTGACTACAAAATACACATTTCAGTCATCCGTCCAATTCAGATTTACAGATTTTAAAGGAATTATTATTTTGATTGGTTGACATTTTAACAGCTTTGCTTTTCCAGGAGCAAAGCTCCTTATAAAGTTTGGAATTTGGAGAAGATATTAAAATCATAGACATCTTCAACAAATATACAAAAATATGGTATTCAAGATAGTAAAAACAGAACTTGAAAACTTTTTCCTAGTGATTCTACAACATGCCATAGACTCTTTTCACTAATCAGGAATATTAGAAATGTAGTATAACATTCCTTTAATCCTTGATCTACTTATTTCTGCTTTCATTATGCACCTTCAATATTCCTTTTTATCATTTCAGTCAGTTGGCAAAGTTTTTTTACTAGACTGATATAGATGTCAAAGTATACTAACACATACTTAAAATTTGATTAAACTTTTCAGATTTAGTAGATGCCTGGTTTTTTTGAGTATATGTTGCCTCTGTTTAAAAATCAAGTTAATTATGCAGCGAACTCATTTGAAATGCTTAGTTTGAACTTTAGCTTTAGTTTAACTATAATAAGCAACATTACTATAATAATCAGCAAGTTTAACTATAATGATCAGAGATTATTTTAATTTAAGGTTGACACTGATATTTTTACTGCCTCTACACATGAAAAAGTATTTAGAAACTATTAGTCATGATGTATAATACTCAGGAAAAATAATTTTAAATTTTAATACATATTTAAATGATGTTGGTCAGGATCTACTTTTCCCTAGACTGACAAGGTGTCTCATCCTGATAGATGTCTGAGTTGATGAGGCATTTAAAAACAGGCATAATGGTAGGTCTAGCAGTCTGACTGAAGTCAAGATGCTTTTTGAACGCTTAAAATTAGCCACATGGTGAACTGTCTTAAACAGGATAATAGTGATTACAGTTATTACATTGTCATTTACAGATATGAAATCATCTCTGACTGGAATTTTTAAACTGTCCAGACAAATACCTAAAGAGCATGCTGTTTAAAGAATATACTGGTTGACAGGGGATGTAGATGAGCAAATTACTTTTTTCAAATTTTGAGATTATTTGATTGCATAAGACAGAGAGATGTGTGGAAGAAAGATTACTCTAAATAAGTTGAAATGTTGAAATACAAGCATTCTAAAGATCTAAAAATATGTATTGTTTTCCAAAAAGACCTTTAAGATGTGCTTAAACAGTGAGAATGTTTATATTACATGTATAAACTCTCTGTCTATTAATACAGACATGTATTTCCAAGCATTTTCCTTACTATTTTAGTTGGATATACTCAACTGATTCTATTACTCTAAAACTAAATTTATTATCAGAAAAAAAGGTGGGTTTAAGGCATTACATCATCCTATCTTCTAGAAAATGTACTATTTTATTAAAATGTTTTCTAAGATTTTTGACTCCTGCTTTCCATCTACTATATCCACTGAATCAACACAGAGATTTACTGTATAACAATAAGCTCACCTTGTTCCCAAAATTACTCTGAATCTGGATATGAAAATTAATGTTTCTAGCAAATTTTTTTCCCTTTCCCATGTAAGTTCTGAACCCTTTCATTAGGAACCAGTCACATACAAGTTCATCTCTTATGATCTGCATCTCCTCTAAGCAGAGTCTAAATTTACTCAGCTATGTCTATACTAGAAAGTAATTTGTTGCATAAGTGGAAGAAAGCACTTGGTGCTTAGGTCCATATGCTTACAACCATGGTTTCTTCTTCAGATTAAAATCAGTCTGGAACATATCTCCATGGGCATTTTGAAATTAAATTCCTCCAGGGTGGAATGAACTACACTCTAATTACGCCTATCCATCTCTGTAGAATGCAGAGAAAGTAAAAATACTACTTTTAAACCAAAAAAAGGTCCATTTTTAAGGCATTTAAATTCAGGTAAGAGGGTATGTACATTATAACTCTTACTGCATTTAATTTAAGAGAAGCTTTGTGTTCCATTTTTCTGAATATGTTCCAAAACCTGATCACATCATTCAAAAGATTCCTACTGACTCCAAATAGCCCAATATCAGCAGCCCAAGAGAAATTTTATACAGCTGAATTTACCCACTGCCAGTGTTTACCCATATACAGGGTTTATTAACACATAGCATTATAGTATAGTGCAGTTTTTAAATATTGGGTACTCCAATGGACATTTACTTTGTCTCCTGCAACATTAGACTCATCTTTAATAGCAAATATTGTAGAGTTAGTCTTGAATCCTAGTCAGATGCTTTAACATTTTAAATATATTTGATGTTTCTACTGAATTTTACCAGCTGGAATATTTTTTAAGAATACCTCAATTCATGACATTAAACTGTTCCATAACTTTTAAGTCTATTGAGGACTAGCTTCTTAATAATATTTAACTCTACTTCAGATTATATTGTGTCATTTGAGAGTTTTTCTCTTTGACTGCCTCCAGTATAATTAAACCTTCCTTATACTTTGGTAAATCTTCTAGAGTTGAATCAATGGATGCTATCATCTCCTCTACTAAAATAGATTTGGGCAGTAATGAGATTTTTAAACCTCAATTTAAGCTATTAAACTCCTTTTCACTTATTTTTAATGGCTAATGTATAACTATTTTTACAAGTCTGGAATGATTAATTGTAGCCTGCATATCGAAATCACTTTTAAATGAGCTACCTCACCTAGCTGGACAATAAGATGGACATCAATAATTTTTTTTCAATGCCTGTAAAGATTTTTCAGGCTCTATTGGACTTTGTGCTGCTGATGCCAGACCATTCTGTTAGCTCATGAAAGTAATTCTTAGGAGAGTTTGGGTGCATCTACCCCGTACTGCAGCTGCAGAGCCCACTATGAACCTTCATCTTTTCTTGGGATTTGGCATATATTATATATGGTACAATTCAACATCTTTGAGCACAGGTGTGAGCCTCTTCCACAGCAATTTTATTGGATTTTAAGTAAGATTATTATTCTTTGAAAATATTAATGTGGTTTTTTGACAGTCTTTATTCTAAGGAAATCACCATTTTGTATAGATGTTGGGTGGTTACTTAGGGCATGTTATCATCATTGGTTTAATTATAATTTGGAAATAAAATGCAGTTGTTGTAATCACCAGTTAAACCAATTATTTATTACAGGAGAAAAAAGTGATGATCTGTCATTTCCATTAAATATGTTTTTCAATGATGAAATAAGCACAAAAGTATATGAATGGACAGTGCTACAGAGGTACTCTTGGAAAAATCTAAACATTCCTTAACAATCTTTATATAGATATATTTTTAAAAGTAAGGGTTTGCTGTTAATGTATTTTAAATAATTTTAACAACTTGTTTTAGAATTGAAAGATATTTTCTTTTTATAGTTTTATCACTTTGTACCTTCTATTTCTTTAATATTTTTTACTTCAAGTTAGAATTAGTGAGTTTTGAGGGTACAATATTTAAATGCCCTTTAAACTCATGAGTTTTTCAACACTTAGAGTTTTATGCAACTTCCAGAATAAAAAGATATTAAAATCATTCCCTCTGAATGTCTAGTTCTCAGTTCTTTAAAGATCTATAGTCTACAATGCCTATAACCTAGAATCTTCAGAGATGTCTTTAGGTTGAGTAAATTGATTCAGGCAGGATTAAAAGATGTCTAGAAGTCATAATCAAAGCTATAAAATAATTACTGCCAGGAAGACTCCAAGAAGAGTCCATTTACTGCAGCTTTTTCAAACTGTTTATTATCAGGGTATCTAAGGCAGTGACAACACCCTGTATAATATTAAGAGACTACTCAGAAAGGAAAATGGCAATCTGAAAATAAAATTTTAAAAATTAAAAAATGGAAAAAAAAACCCATGCAAGAAAACATGAAGAAGACAAAATTTCCTAAAGGTTTCTTAAAATCAAAATATTTTACTTCCCCATAAGCAGCATGCTGTAGTATCAAATCATAGACATAAAGCAGAAGACATAACATGTTTCCAAATAAAAAACACTTTATACCAGGAAATGAGAAAACATTCCCCATTCCTAAGTGTGTGTTTACTGGCACTATGGTAAGATTTTTCCACAGAAATGTAATTCCATGTGTTTTGTACCAAGTACTGAGGGGGTATTATTCAACATTTATGGCACCAGACAAAAATTTCTGACTAAAAGAAACCACTTTTTTGGGTAAAAAAAATGTGAATAGTTGATACTATAATATACCACTAGTATATTTTAAAGAAAAATAACTGATAGTTTAGGGTTGCTCACTTTCAATTGCTGGGTCTAGGAAAACAAAAAATAATGTTTAGAGTTTCAAATGGCATCACTCTAGGTCCATAGGTTCTGTAAATCCAACCTGGTATAAACTTATTTTAGATTAGTGATTGTATTGCCATTATATGTACAAGATAACAATAGATTTCTCAAGTGACATTGTATTAGGCAAGCAGCGTTCAGTTCCAACAATAATCAGATCACTAATTTATAAGTAAACTTCCTAAATACAATTACTTGAGCATCCCATGCCTTCACCCAGTACCTTTACTGGTCTTGTTTGACCTGAGAATTTGATTGTCAAAGTCTCTGAAACACAAACCATTTTATTCTAATCTGTTTTCCCCAACATTTTAAGCAATAAGAAAAAGGTTATTTTCTTTTACAAATCTCCAGTGAATTTTGTCTGTTTGCCACTCCAACTCTGTCAGCTAGGGCTTGGCCTCAGGAGCCAACTGCATTCTGTATCTCTACTGAAAATGTCAGCCTGGTGTTGAATGTATTAATAGAATCCAGTATAAAGAATCCCCAATAGCTCTGTCCTTGGAGTTATGCCTTAAAATTGATATTTCTGTTTACTGATTAATTGCCATTTATTTATTTCAGATGCTGTCCATTCCAGGGAATAGGGTTTTTATTTAGGAACCATAGCCATAGGGATAGTATATGCCATATTGTTTTGGATTATGAAACATGGAACATCAAAAGAAATGATTTTCAACATTATCAATATCTCAGAACAAGTAGGATGGTATAATCAATGATGAATTAGATAAGCGAAATTGGAACATCGCTGTTTCTTTGATTAAAAAATATCATCCTACACATCTTTGCAGCTTGAGTGGGTATATATATATAAAATACAAATTTCAATACACTTCCCCTCAAGATTCAAAAATCAAATAGACCACAAACCTATCATTTATTATACAGAATGAAGCAGCAAGGCTGTAAAGTGCAACAAAAAATAAAATTGTTTAACCTATGAATGACAACCCCTGTACATGTTGACACTGCATTATTTTTATTACCCTCTTTTTGTAAATACCCATAATTCACAGGTTCAATAGCAGGTGACTGATGGAATTAAACATGCTGATGAATGAGCGAATGAGGAAGATTTTTTTTGTGTCCATGTGATTTTTGAAAAGGACTGAAAAAGATTCCCTTCTTTTTCCTCTTTAAGAGACGTCCAGTTTTCAGAGGTCCTTTACAAGACCTTTCAAAGACCTTTACAAGACCATTCAAACAGAAATATATGTCTCTATAAGTGCAAACATTCAAAAGCACAATCAGAAAGCACATGGATATATGTGGACTGAGTACATATTCTCCCTTGCTCACTAAGCTCCATAAGTCTGCTTTTTTTATTTTTTTCTGATTGAGAAAGAATTTCAAAACAACATCTTTTATTATGAGGGAGATTTTGCATAAGTATCTTGGAAGGCACAACTTTAATTTATTAGAAAGTGGATAAGGGCAGGAGGGCAGACTAAAAGGTCACAGAACAAGCAGGCAATCAAAGACTGTAGAGCTCATTCTATTTTGCCTTTGCATGAACCAAGTACTAGCAAAAAAAGAATATATATCTTACTTTTAAAACAGCATTTACTGCTTTAAACTCTGAGTGTTAGACCTTCTCCCTCAGGAGTCAGTGCCTGGTCCAGTATTTCTCAGTATATTTGTCAGCAGTCTGAAAGATATGGTATAGACCATGCACAGTTTTGTTGATAAAAGGCTGGGGGTAGCAGTAAATTTCTTGAGAATTGCATGATTTAAGAAAGGGGCAAAGTCAATCATGTGCGACAAAAAAAAAGTTGAACAAAGAATAGGTTTTGGGAGAGGCAGGGAATGTTTCCCTACCACATGTAGTACTGAAGTCAAAGATCAGAACAGAATAATGAAATTGGGTGCTGGAAAAAAACATCTTCTTATTATGACTGATCAGTTTTTACTGCTCATAATGCATTCTGAATTTGGTTTTGATTGTTTGTTTTGTTGTTTTGGGCTTTTTTAAACACAGGAATCAATAGGAATGAGGATATAAAGCACATAGTTGGGAGTTTTTTCCTCTAAAGTTGGAAACAGGGACTTTTAGCAACTTATTATACTATGAAATATTACTGGCACAATTGCTCTTACCAAGCACATGTATAACCTGAAACAGATGTTTGCAGGTATTGATTATCTGTCATCACTAGTTGTTGACAAGTACAGGATTAGAAAGGGCTTCACATACTTGAAAAAATGGCTCCATGTTATCAAAGCCACCAAAGGTGGAAATCATTCTTTAAAGATTATGGTCCTAATCAATCCATTTTGAATGTGTTGAGAAGTTTAAACTTAACATTCTGTCCAGGAGTATGTTCAAGTGCAATGACTAAAACTTCCAAGACACCCAAGAAATACATTGAAATTTTAAATACACTCACATACTTTGGAAAAATGTTTTGTTTCAGGCAATGTTACACAATAGCACAGTGTTCAGCCAATGGAACCAGATGCAGAAGAGCTCAAAATTACGAAATTTCCCCATTTTTTCCTTTTCCTCTTCTCTTACAAAATAATTTCACAATGTGTGTTACTGCTTCATTTCCAGCCCTTGGCACGCAGAACCTTTTTAAATAACAATGCTAACATATGTTCAGCAGCTCTGAACTGGTTTCCATTGTTAAAGAATACATTTTAATACCTACCACCCATGACAGACTGCCATGCTTGGAATTCATAGAGGACAACACTAATTCAGTTGTCCCCTTTTCAAACACATGTGCACAATTTCATAGAAAGATTCATAAAGGCTTGGGCCTTCCTCTAAGTGGAAAATCATCTGAAACAGCCTAATGTACTGGAAAATGTACAAGTATGCATGCATACAGAAACGGAGACTTTCACAGGAAGAGAAGCCCAAATAAAGAGAGAAGAATTGTTTAATGACATGTTACATCTACGTTTTTAAACTTCTCATCTGAGACCTGTGCTAGTCTCTTTTTCACTGTTGATGAGTGAATCAACAGAATCTTTCAATCAGCATTAAGTACCACAGAGAACCAATGTTGTAAAGGCTGTAAGAAAACAACCTGTAAATTTTTATGAGTTTTGAAATAGGCTGAATATTCTGGTCACCTCTGGGGAGCAGAAAGTGGACTCTCTATCAAAAAAAAAAAAAAAAAAAAAAAAAAAGACCAAAAATTCATTACTTCCCTTTCAATGAAAATAAAACATGGCTTACTTTTGAAGACTACTCACTTCTCACTTCCAAAGTTGCTTTCTTACAAAAAAGTAATGCAATTCTTATTGGATTCAGCTTTTAGTTTGCTAATATGGGCTATTAGTTTGACCTAGTCTTTCCATCTTTTCCTGAATGCACACTGTAGCTCCTGTCACCAAAATATTATCTATATTGGAAACCATGATTCACAGTTATAATTTTAAATATTCCTCCCCTGGTATAACTCCCCCACAAAACATTACTTACTGAAATCATGTGTAAGTAGGCCTCCTACACACTGAAGTAGTTTCATATGACCCATGTGCATTTAATACCATTCAGGGTACATGACAGAAAGCAGACTTTCTGAAAAAAAATCTGAAATTTGTGCTACACCAAGGAAATAAATTAAAGGGAGACCTCTAAAGTTAGACGCATCTGTATGATAAGGGTTAGGCATCCCTTACTTGTCTTTGAAAAAACAATTAATCTAGTGCAACCAAACTCCCTTGTGTCCTTCATGCTATGCCCAGAAAGTCACCAGATGTGAGCTGTTCTGGAGCAGGTAAATAATGCAATATTTTGAAATCTCACTGAGCTAGAAAGGCTCTCCAGTAGCTACATTTTCCTTTTTATAGGAAGAAGGGACCACTCCCAGGATTTCTGCTGACTGCCATATCACAGAGCTATCAGCAGAAATACCATTTCCTTCATATCTCAGCACCATCCATATATAATCTGTCCAGATCAGTGTAATTCCCTGGCCCACTCAGCTGGTTTAAGGGGAGGTTGTTGATATACTCTGGGCTCTGCATGGGAGAAGCAACAAAATTCTCAGGAAGTTCAATAACAAACTTTTATTTGCAAACTTTAGAACATTAAGGTAGAATAAGGTACTTAGCAAATTTAAAAACATCCAGGAAGTATGGAACTTCACAAACTTTAACTTAGCCAACTTTAGCTTATTCAGACAAAACAAGGCACTTATGAAGGATGTGGAGCAGTGGCCATCCCACCTATGCAGAGCTCGCTGCATTCCCTGCCCAACTTCCCACCCAGCTGTTTTGAGTCATCCCTACAACTGGTTTTAATCCAATTTAGTTTTCATGCACCAACTAATGTCCTTTTTTTACAAAGGTACAAAAAATTATTTGTGTATCACTTACAAAGATTTTCAACCAACGAGAACATGATTGGCACAGTAATTGTGTGAAATCAGAAAGGTAAATACTTATAATATGACTTCTATGCAGCTATTTTTAACCATGTATTTATAACTTCATCCACCCTATTACTAAGTGGCCTATGGCAAGGGTACAACCAGAAAAATATAGGACTTTACACCATCTGAAATAAGATAATGATTTTAATATTGGCAGTATTCAAGGGCCAAAAAAATGCCAACAGTGTAAATTATGAGAAAAAGAGGTGGTAAATAAATTTGCTTTCCAAACACGATCTTGCTACTTACATCTTGAAAATGTTATCCCCAGAAACCCGAAGGAATAATCAAAAATAGTATAGACAAGTTTACCTTCCCACAAGCATTCTATTAATCATGCAACAGGTTAAAAATTATTTTGCATGAATGATCTATTTTAAATTATCAACATTTCCCTCAAAAATCTCTTCTTATACAATTTAAAGCAAAGAAACCATAGCAGAAAAAAAAGCCGTTAATCTATCTTTAAAAGAGAATTGGGGAAGAACAGTAGGTGTTAACTATACCTGCTGACAAAATAACCAGAAGCGGAAATTATCCTGAAGGCCAAACCTTAGCGCCCAAGGCTTACAAGACACTAATAAAGGTCAAACATTTAATATTCTGCTCATAACTTACAATAAAATGAATGAGCAAAAATCCAATTTATAAGAGTCAGACAATTTTGTGTCATTCCTAAAGCTGAAGAGTTTTTTATGTGGAGCTATAGCTCACTAATTTTGCAGTCCCTCACAGTATAAGCCTTCAGTGTAGACAATCTTTTTTTACAGATTTAACTACAGTTTCATTGAGTCACTAAATTGTAAAATGAGCAAAAAAATTTTTCTATATAAATGCTATGGAGATAATACTTTAGTATTACAAATAATAGCAATATTGTATAAGAAGAGAATGAGTAAAGATGTATAGGATGATTAATGCTGATAATACACATGGAGATACCATGGATATACTTCCATATTAAAAAGAAATACCTTGATGCCTTTTTTTCCCCATGAAATCCTGTTTACCTTATTAGCATGTTAAATTATTCACTAAACTGTGATATTATGTGGTCACACTAGCAGCAGGCTGCACGCAAATTGCAAGTTGCACATCTCCTGAATTTCAAAGCCAATAGCTGAGAAAATTGTGACAGCTCCTTAATGTTGTTGTCCATTCTCAATTACATTGCTCATAACTGAAAGAGGGTTGCTGATTTGAATCAACTTTCTCCACTTTCTAGGTTTCCAAAGGAAAAAAGTGTGTCTAGCTAATTCAGGAAAATAATTGCTTCAAGCAGCAATTTTAAGATACTCTTTTATAATTGTCAAATTAAAGCAAATGTCAGTCAAGTCTATGATTTCCTATGAAATAATGCACGGCAACTGGTTTTGAGCAGAAAAATCTTATCAGCATGTTTAATGTTTAACTCATTTTAAAGATGGCTAAATTGTGAAAATTTTAATGAGTCTTTTCCCCTTTCATTGAGGCAAACTCTCACTGGCTCCACTGACCATCTTCTGTATTTTCCTTATTCTTCATTTTGTGAAACTGATATAGTGAGGAATTTGTCTGAGTTCGAAATAAATGTGCCTGATCAGGATTAAATGTAATTCATAGCCAAGAGCAAATTGAAAATTAATCACTTCTAGTTTTGCCATTACAAAATTTATCAACTGTGATATATACCTAATGTATTATTATTGTTATTATTATTATTATTATTATGGGGTTTTTAAAATTTTTAATTTAATTAATTTATGCCCTTGTTTAGTCTACCCAAACAAATTTAGTCTTTGTTTTTAACTTCTTACATTGCATTAACAGTTACAGCTAGACAAAACCAAAACAAATTTGACTCTGTTAATAATAATATTTATGAGGGTTTCAGGAATGGAATTGTATGTCTCTGTTAATAAAAGCTGAACCTGCACATAAACATCAACAGAAACATCTGTTTTACGCAGAGCACAACATTATAGATGGCTTGGGTCATCCAAAGTCTGAATACTAAAATATGTAGTAAAAATATTTCTGGAGGAGTGGACTGTTATACAAATGAACCATTCTGTTTCCTATTTTTTTCATTCAAGCGTTAATGGGAAAAGAGTAAAAGGATTGAGCTAGTGCATTATATTTTAAGATTTCAAGGTATATATTTGCAGCTAAATCAGTTTATCTTTTAGCAGTACGTTTCTACCTTAAATCACAATTACAGACATTATAGAGACTTGCACTTGCAATTCTGGGTTCAAAATAATGGAAATCATGCAGATAAGTACAGCTTACTTATAATAAGTATCTACCTTGATTAACAGATTTCAAGGCTGGATACAAAAGAATCAAAATGCCACCAGGGAAGGCATTAATATGGACTGCTATTGGGCATGCATCTCAAATCAATGTTAGACTTAATATTTCAGTAATTTGGAAGGTTTTTTACTCTCTTCTAACCTATTAATATATATTCTTAATTTATGAGGACTTTATCATAGCCTAATGTCTCTTCCACAGTTAGGTTACATAACAGTTAATGAAAACCTCTTAATAAAAATCTACTCAGCTAAAAAAGATAGAGTGAAAGTAAGAACAGAATAAGATGTTATTCACAATTCCCATACTTTTATAATTTTCCTGAAATGTTATCTAGACACTACTTATTTTTAGATTAATGGCCACTTAGTAGAGATATAATTCATACACAAAGTCACTACATCAGCAAATGTACTTTCATGGGAGACATCAGTGAAATACTGGGCACTTTCAAAATATTACCCACAGATTCGTTGCCTGTACTTAAGGTACATGCTTCTGCATGGATAAGCCAAATTTTCAATTGTTTTCAGTTACAGAACTGACCATCTACTTAAACATAAAAATGTCTTCTTCTACTTCTGAAAATAAAGGGAATTCCTGTATATTATCCCAGAATATTTTGATTAAAATGAATGGAAATTTCAATGTATTCCAAAATCGATATATGAATAACCATCCAAGCAACATTAATCCTAATAATGAAGATGTGATGGAAGAAAGCACTCTACACATTTTCAAATTACTTCACTTTTATCTGATATCTAGAATGATAATCAGTCATATTACCACCACCATTATTATCAGTTGTATTATTTGTATACAGAAATTTATTTATACACTTTCATAGCTATTTCAAACTATTTAATGTATTTATTCTGCTCCACCATTAAATAGTCTGTGGGGAAAAATAATATTTGAGGAGTCAAACCCTGTAATATGTTTTATTGCGAACAATTCATTCATTAATCTCTCAGTGATTTTTTTTTCTTTGTATTTTATTCTATTAATATAACTGAATTAAGCTTTCCAATGTACAGAGCTACAACAGACATTTAGGAAAATGTTGTTCCTGAACCAAGGAGCTAATATTTTAGCAAGATTTACCTGTAGTATTCATTTGTGCAGGAAGAATGTAAAAGGACAAGTTCACTTTCCTCTCTGATTATTTTTCATTTTTTCTGAAGTATTGTATCTAGAAGATGAGCATAGTGACTATTACTAGAACAGCAGCTAATCAGGTCTTATTAATAGATTCAGTTATATTCCAATATTGTGTAATTCCCACCTTTTGATGCAATTTTTACAACTTAGGTGTGGTATTTCTGTTTTCTTTCAGGATGGAGCAGACTTTTCTAGTAGGTCACCAAAGTGTCCTCTGTGGGGGCACATTTTTTAACATAAGTTAATTAAACTCCTCATTACTGTTAGAGAGCATGGTTCTTTCTGTAGACATTCAGGAGCTGCTGATTTCTTGTCACTGCTCTGGTTCTTACTCCTGTTATCTGAAGCACCTCCTGGCTCACATTTAGAAATGTATTCTTGCTTAGCTGTTGGCTTGGCAACATTCCTGCTCACAAGGTTGTATGTTGGTGTGAAGAGGGAATAAATATCATGGCTGAAAATAGCCTCTGAGGATTGACTTTCAAGCAAATGAAACTGATACACCACATTCTCAGAGGATGACAGTGTAGAAATGGAGTTTAGATTTCAGTGTCATAAATGCTATATGAAAAACATAGGAAGATAGAATAAATTGCCATTTACTTTATCATTTACATAAGAATTAAAATGTTTTTTGAATTTATAAATTATGAATTTACAAATTATGCTATGATTTCTTCTTCCTTCAGTGATGCACACAAGAACTCTTTTCAGTCACAGAGCAATGATTCACCACTCAAACAGCAGGAGATAGCTGACAGCAGGAGATGGCTGACAGAAACTGTAACTTTTTTTCTGCCTGTGTGATCTGGTGAAGAAAAACAACAATCTTTTAATTGTTTGCTTCAGATAAATTCTTCATCTCTTGGTTATGACCATTTGTTTCAAAACTGAGCTGCCAGAAGAAAAGCAAGATCTGGAAAAGAGGACAAGAAATTATACATCCTAATATCTTTCCTGAAGAGACTCTGAAACAAAGATGAAGGAGATTAAACCAAGTCTAATTGTGACTTTCAGGAAAAGCTTAAAGCACTAAAGTATGTCAGTGATTTCAATTAACCTGATTTTCTGTGTATCTACCTTTCTAAGAAGCTGGAGAAGATCTTTCACCACACAATATTTCCATACAGCAATGCGGATTTTATCCATAATTCCATTCTTCTGTTATGTTAAGATTCACAGTAGTTGAGACAAAGAATCAGAGAAAAGCAAATATTTTCTAATAAGGCATCACAAGATGTAACAGCCACACATTTTCAGTCTTCCTGATCACGTATCAGGTTAAGTTTTGTTTTGCTTTAATGGGTTCAGAAGAATCAGAAATGAAGCTTCATTTGAATATTATTTTCTCTGACTTTACTGATTATTTGGAGTCTCAAAAAGCAATGTATTTTTGTCTCATCTCTGAGCAGCTATATCACAGGTGACTAATTTGTTGGCCTGCTGGTGCAACTCTGTCATGAGTAATTTAAAGTGTAATTTTGTCTTTCCACTAATGCATCCAACATCTCTGTAATGGTGTTCTACTATCCTCCTTCAACTTTAGATATGGAAAAAAAATAAGTATTTTTATTATGTTATAAAGTATTCACCATGATAACATTGATTACAGGGTTATTTTATATTTTGCTAAAGATCTTTTTTCAGATATTACAGAATTAGGCAAAATTAATTACTTACCGTAAAAGAATGCCAAAAAAATTTCCCTAGGTTTTTTCTACAATAAGTACAAATTTTAGCAGAAGGACATGGCTGCAACGGAGTTCAGTTTTCCAGTAGTATTTATTACCCATTGACCACATTTACCATCATGTAAATCTTATATTGCAAATAAAACTTATTTTTAAAGTACTGCTTTTCAGTTTAGAATGAAAATGGAATTCATATTTTTACAGTTATATTTAAAACCTTAGAAAACTCCAAATATTTGTCTTAGAGCTACTGATTTTGTCAAAGAAATACTATTTTAAGAAACATATCATGCTAAGTGAGAAAGAAGTTTCCCTGTGGTTATAGACAAAATCCAATGCATTTTTAAGCAATATAAAGACTGAACAGTATAAAAAATCAGCCAAATATTTAAATGAAAGCCTACTGCCTTTGCAGATGATTAGAGACCTTCCAAAAAGCCTAAACTGAATCTGGACTGAAAACTTAAAATCCAAATACATTTGGTAAAGTTTGGGAAGGCAATCACTACAGAATAAGTAGTAGAATAACCACTCCAAATAAGAAAAAAAAAAGTCTCAAGCAAAATGAAACCAAACATTCTTAACATTCATTTTCAGAAATGTGTATAAAGTCTAGAATACATAGATACTGGACAACTTAGAATATCTAAATGCTATACACGCTAGGATTAAAAGTTAAATATAAAAGCAAACAAAAACATATGCAGTCTATTGTTACTGGTTCAATTAACTTGGAGTTTTCTTAAAACCAATTAAAAGAAAACTATTAAAGACCTCTAGATGTGACAGGCAGCTGCTAACTGCCATCAGAATAATTAATGAATATTGTCGTGAAGTTCAATGCTTTCAGTTACCTGGGTAAAACTCTGAACTGCTGAAGTCTGCAGCTAACTTCAAAAAATAGTAGCTCTGAGAGATTTTTAGGTACTTAAACCAGTTTTATCTTGGATTTCTACCTCTTGTCTGGATTTCCTGGACACCTAGGGCAAGTACTTAAGTAGCTTTCCCCAGGGTTATGTCCAGTTGTACCAGCAGAGTACAAGACCCTCTGGTCCCTATAAAGACATGACTGCCATAGCAAATGCTGCAGTTGAGACGGCCACAGCACACAGAGGGTCATCATACAGTTTCAGAAAGCTTCAACCCATACAGGGTAACACCAAAACACTTCAGAAGGCTTCAGGTGTCTGCCCATACAGAGTAACAACATTCCACTTCAAAAGGCTGCAAGCATCTGCTCTTCTTGCTCTTCAGCCCTTCGTTATTAACCTTCCTTCCTTATTAACCCCTTCCTGTTGATAAGTTGATTATATAATGTGAATTCTCAAATCTTCGTGATAAGAATTATTATTGAAGTACTGTTATAGTATTTGAAGTTAGCTTTCATGTGTTTTACTATCTCTCTGTGTGATCACCTACAAAACACGTCTCTTCATAATCCTGCCTTTTTATTCCTTAAATGTTTCATATGTTTTTGGTTTTTTTTTTTTAATCCGATTGCCAGTCTCTCCTTTTACACCCCTCATGTTGATGCACTGCCCCTGTGAGCCCTCTGTTCCCTTTGGTGGTGGGTCAGTGCCCTGGGCACTCCATGGCTCATTGCTGTCAGTGCTGCTCACCTGCTGCTCACAGCTGCACCCACTGGGGATGGGGCTCAGCCACAGCCCCATCCCAATCACCACAAACTCTGTGCCTACATGTGACTGCACTCCTCTTCTATTCTCTCCATCAGGAAATCATTGAGGAGCTATCTCCCCATCTATTAAGCATCTATTTCACAGAACAAGTAGGGCCTTGGTTTTCTAGAAACAGAAATAGGTAGCACTGAGAGAAATGTAGCTAACACTTGCCACCTTCTGTATTTTGGTCCCATCACCTTGGGTTGTACCATCTCTTGGGAGAAGGTGCAGCTGCCTCCAATTCCTCTCCTTTCTCATATCTCACTGCCTCTCCTCAAAATACTTGCAAACAGTTTGTTTCTGTCAAAATTATCCGTTATTTATTATATCTATTATCTATCTGTTATCCATTATCACATATCAGTCTTGGCAAAGCCCCCTTCAATGACAGCTAATAACTTGGTTTGAAAGCAAGTGTCTTTGCCTGCTACACAGAACCCTCCATTTGCCCTCTCCATCACTGTGAGAAACTTTTTCAAAGGCAGCCCTGAAGTGTAAATGTTCTTTGTGAACATTAAAATGTCATTTCAGTGCTTGTCTGGGTATTATTGATTTCATCTAACAAGTAGGTGAAAGTCTCCAGGGACCAGTGCTGTGTAATTGCTGCTGTGACACAGCCAACTAACACCACTCTGGCCAGAAGCTTTTTGATCATAATCAATACCGAGTTTGCTTCTTTCACGCTTAAATTTCCTTCAATAAAATATGGTCATGGATGGTATCAAACTGGCAGGTTATATTATTTCCACTTTGACAGTCAGACCCTCATATCACCTCAGAAGGAAGTTTGAAATCTGAAGTGATGTGTTCCTGTTTTCCTTTCTATCAGTCACATTTTTTTTAATTCAGTGAAAGCTTTTTCTTTTACCATGAATATTGCCTGATTTCCTAAATTGATTTAATTTTCAATTTCATTAAATTCCTTAGGTTTCCATTTCTTATTTAAAAACAATAGGAGAAAGCAGTAAACCAGTAAAAACCAGTGAGGGTTTGACATCTTTTCACAGTAAGTATTAAATTAAGGACTGTGTCATTTCTACTACATAGAGTGGTAATGGAAATTAAATACAGATATATATTCGGGGAAGTGAAGTAGTAAGAGGGTGCTCACTAAATAGCCATATGTCTTTAGAAATAAAAGAGAGAAGATAATGAGGCCTCCAAACATTTTTTCCATGACAGAGATTGGAGTAAATGTGATATTTGTGTGATAAAAATTAAACCTAATTTTTTCTCAGTAAATATCTGATACAATTTTTGTATGTATTCAAAAAATATTTTTTTTCAGAATTTCATATTTTTTCTCCTGAGTCAAACTTGCAATTCAGGCAAACACACTTGTTTCCAGGCATGTTTTTCCAAGGAAGATTATGTCCCTTAAAAAAAGTTCTGAAATGAACCCATAGCATCTTGCCTTTCCACTATCCATCAAAAAGACAAAGACTGGAAAAAAAGATGGCAGGACATATGACAAAGCAAATTCTAGGATTTTTATCTAAAGTGCTCATGACAGATTGGCTGATGGACCATGATATTTGTCTCTGGATTCAGCCTGGACGTATCTAATGTTGAATCCTAATGTTAGGATTAACTTTAACTCACACTCAGCCCTCACTGGATTCAGTGGAAAATTATGAAAATATATGTTGCTTTTGACTGTCTTGACTGCAAAAGGAGCCTACCTCGACATTTACGCTATTTCAGACAAGGATGGGTGAACCTAGGCTTTTCCATTGCACCAAATGCAAATTTGGCAGTGGTGGGGAGGCATGGTGTCTGTATATCAGCTTTGAAAGGGTTATCTACGGTTAAAAAACTAAAAGTAGCAGTGAATTCACCTCTTCCTTCATCATAGCTTATTTCTAGAGCTAAAGACCACAGAGAACATTCAAAACCCTCCACAAGACCTGCTCTTCCAGGCTACTTCAGAGACATGAAAAATGACATACAAAAGAAAGTGCATGTCACATTAGCATCACATTAGAAAAACAAAAAATGCTCCTTCCTGCTGCATTGCAACCTTGTATGGAGACTATCAAAGTCAGAAGAAAATTAGGGCACTTCTTTTTTAGCTTCTTTTTGATGCATGCTGATAAGCTTACAAATCATCTTTTTCTGTCTTGATTTTTTACTTAGGGATCATTAGGCATTCTTATTGCACATTTCATTGCATGGTTGGGCAATTAACACTTCTAAAACCATAAAAAACTTCAATTTTTACAAGGACAATGACAGTTTTTTAAGACTTGATAAACGTCCTTGTAGAATAGTAGCTGCACCTTTTGTCAGAAATGTGAGGATCTGAACAACAGACCCTTATTTTCAAGTTTGTAATTTCCATTTTTTTCCTTCTCTGTGTCTTATCACTAAAAGTCTGGCAAGACGCTGGGTTTATATGAGACTTCAGAAGAAGACAGTATTTAATCTAGCAATAGGACATCCCTAATAATCTTATGTCACGCTTAATACTGAACTTGTTTAATAGGTGATGGACATTCCTGCAAACAGATCACGCTAAATATGATGCACTTATTTCTGTTTAAAACGAACACACAATGAGAAAAAGGAATTTGGATAATTTCTTTGACAAATTCCAAGAGTCTGACACAATTATGCATGTACTTCTTTTATCTATAAAGCAATGAAATTACAATTTTAGCATGTCAAGATTTCAACATTACAGATACTAATAGCACTCTGCTATATCACAAAATCATAGAATACACTGAGTTGGAAGAAACCCACAAGAATCATCAAGTCCAACTACTGATCCTACCTGCATAAAACCATCTCCTAGAGTCACACCATGTGCCCCAGGGTGTTGTCCAAATGTTTCTTGAACTCTGCCAGGTTTATCACTGTGACCACATCCATAGGGAGCCTGTGCCCAACCTTCTTGTATTTGAGAATACGATACTGCTGAAAATAATTTCTAATACTTAAAATTCAATAAACCTCCACAATGCTTAGAAGGGCCTGGTTGCAATTCTTTTCTTTGAATCAGTTCTAGCTTCTATCTTGGCATTTCTTTATTCAGTATCAGTTAGTGGGAGAAATAATTGTATTGTCTCCTCTTCCCAAAAACTCTGGGGAGCACAGTTCAAAAACTTTAAACTATGTGTTGCATTCTTCCAAACTAACCCGTTCGGCAATGCAATGTTGCTCATAATTGAGTACTATTTAGTGCATTAATTCAATTGGGGATTGCTGATAATTATATCCCAGTATGATTTCCTCAAAGATATCATACAGACCCTTGATAAACAGCTGAGGAAAAAAAATCAGGGGATTAAGTGTAATTATCGCAAAGTGGTTTGCTATTAAAATAATTGAATAAAATTAATTGGATTATGTGTGATCTTCAGCAGCTCCTAGAATTTAAACATTAATTAAATTATCATACTTCTCATTCAGAAATGGAGAGCTTGAATATTAGCTATTTTGACACTACCAAAGCAGTAGAAACAAAATACAAAATATTTGTGCTGTATCTAATGCTCACTGTTGCTATTGTACAGAAACATAGGCTCACTTTGGTAATGCTGAATTTCTTATTTTTCACTTACATTCTATTTCACTATTGCTTCCTGATGGAAAAATACATGATAACTGGCAAACAAATTCTTCTTAAACAATTAACAATATAACATCCAATAAGAACAACCTTATTGCCTAATTTTGCCTGAAAGTTTTTCAAATGGAAATATGTGTTATTTCTTAGTAGAAATTACATTAACTCTGTTAGACCATGTAGAAAAAAAAAGAAAAATTTGGTTGTTTTTCTGTATTATTGGACCTTGAATATTCTATACATAAAATAATATTATTTTTAAATGTACCATTAATAAAATGTATATTCGTGTAGTTCATTTTCCCCAATGAAACATTTTTTGGAGAAAAGAAAATACCCTTTTTTTAATGTAAAATTGACATGGAGGCCAAAAGATAAATACTTCATTTAAAAATCTCTTGAAACACAATTTTAAAAAATTTTTATTTAAGGTAAGATAAATTTTTAAGCAAAAATACATTTTCCCCTATATACATTGCTATCCCCTATCTATAGCTTAATAATAATAATATTAATGATAACAACAACAACAACATGATTGCATGATTAGTTCAAACTAAATAATCCAACACAAATGAAAAAAAAATCTCCATTTAACTTTAACTCCAATCTCCAGATTTAACTTGAACATTCAGAGGAGCAAGTATTTTGTGTCAGTATCAAGTTGTCCGTATTTGTATGAGTACTGAGGTTGCCCACATCATAGTCATTCTTTAGGGGTTCATTATACCTTTGTGCCATTCTTTATGGCTCTCCCTGAATGCCAAAGTGTGAATGCCAAAGAATGCAGTGGGTCATTTTAAAAGGATCATAACTTCAGCAAATAATGTCTGCCTTTCATAAAGACAGGTTTTTTACATTGTGGATGCCATATATTTGGATGTATAATCAATAAAGGCAAGGGTAAAAGGTAATATTGTAGATGACTGTCTAGCACAATGAGACAGGGCCATTGGGGTACTGTTGGAAAAAAAATAGAAGTTATGACACATTCAAAGCATTGTTCAAAATGTACAGGTTGTGACCTCTGTATCTGTAAAAGTCTCTGATGATATAATGAACTGTCTAGGCTGAAACAGTAAATGAAACTTGATGGAAGGTAAGACATAACTGGGAGTGGAGGCAATCAAGATTTTTGGATTAAAAATTTTTTCATTGTCTCTGTCTTATTCTGAGCAGAAAATGCTCTGTGAGGGGGACTCCTGATGTTTTTAATAGAAGTGAGGCTGCTGTACCCAATGGCTTTCAACAGGAGTCAGGTGCCTACCACTGAAAATAATCTTAATTATCTAAAAGAAAACCAACTATATTCAATGTACTCAGGTGCTTATTGAAAGCTCCTGTGAAGAGATATTCAGTCCACCATGAATCTATCAACATTTCCATCACATCTATTAGGCATTATTAAAAAAATAATGAAATGTAAAAAGCCATTTTAGGTTTTATAATGAATGCAAATATTTAATTCACTTTATCATTAATTTGCCTTACTTGATCCATGTTTCTTCATTTAATGTCTCTGTCAATTTCAGCACTGTAAGCTCAATATTCAGAACTCACCATCAGAAGAATCATCCAGAGTAGTTGTTCTAAACAAGGAGAGTTGGGCGCACCCAGCATGTATGCTGAGCTGCTTAAGCATGATGGGTGCTCTAACAAGGTTAAACTGCCTAAACTGTTAGCCTGAATTATTCATAGACTTCAATGCATAAAATATTTTACATATTAAAGTCTGTGTGATCACTGTTAAGCTACTTCAGTATCATCTTGACGCGTCACTCCAAGTCCGTCCACCTCTTTCCGACACTTTGTTATAGGCTCTTGATATCCGAGTGTTACTGACAGATAACACTGCAAGTGTGGAAATGGAGGTACTCTATAACTTGGGAACTATCAAAACCTTCCTAAAAACTAGGTCATATAAAATATAGTTGAGATAACAAACAGTGATTAAAAACAAGTAAGATCCTAATAATAACAAAATGAGATGACCACATGCAATCAGTTCTGAGAAATAGAGCAGTTAAACTGATTTAAGGATCAATCAAGTTTACTACATAGATATAAGATATGAGATTTCTCATTGCATGATACGTAGAAAGCTCATTTTATAGGAATAGATGTTTTAAACTGAAGTAAAATAAGGGCAAGTTTTCCTACATCATTTGCCTGTATTTTCTGGTTAATATTGAGGGAGGGGTCAATTTAAGCATTTCCTCTAGAGTCAAATTTGGTTAGTATTTCTAACATGGTTAATAAGATTTCAAAGTTTATGCCATACTTGTATGGAAATGCATGTAATGAGACCCCCAAACTATCAAAAGCCTATTAAATCAATTTGTCAAATGAAGCTTCTGAGAATGTCACAACAGTCCAAGCAAGATATTATTAAAAAATGCATTAGCTTTTTAGAAGCATATTTGAAATAGAAGGTAAGACCCACTCAGTGTGTCTCAGAGACCAGAGCTTAGAAGGAAGTATTACTTGCTTCTTATTACAAAAATAATTTTTATTACAAAAATAAAACAACACACCTGGATAACAATAAATTCTTACAGGTGTCAGACATCATTCATCAAAGTAATATCCAAAAGTAGGTACAGTTGTAAGCTTTATAGAGACTCATGGAAGTACTTGAAAACTTTTGTTTAAGTTGTGTTTTGATGTTTATTAAACTAATCTTCAAATACCATCACATTCTATTAAAATTGTCATTAGAATCTGATGCAAGACATCTGATATCTAACCAAAAATGATAATCAAATTTAACTTTTAAACATTCGTTCACTGTCCTCTACAATATTCTGTCTATATACTTGGAAGGTCAAAACACACAGAAAGATCGTATATTTAGCCAGTATCAGAAAGTGATGGTTAACTATCTAAAATACTGTATCCAAGTGTGAACACCAGTTGTCAGCTTCCATTTGGAAGTAGAAGACTGTAAGTGGTTTTACCAAGACTAACAAGTGAACCTTTCTGTGTTGCTGTGGAGTTAAAATATGTTAAAATATCACAGTTATAAAAGACATCTGAAAATGGTTTAGATTAGAAAATGAACAAGCAATTACAGTACATAATTCTGAATTCCTAACTATATGCTCCTCATGATCAACTATAAATATTTATATAATTTGCATCACTTTATTAAAGTTATCAAATATTTTGAGAATTTAGATAAACTGGCTTTGAGAACCATGACCTTGCTGAGCTCATAGCAACCTTTACAGTTGAGTTATCACCTCTTGAAAAATGGCATTATAATGAAACTGCTGACACAACCTTTACTATAGCAATGCTTCTGTAAGGAAATTTATAACAGGCAATCAAGACTCTGGGATATCTCAGGTACAGTCATCTCTTGACGCATTTCTTGGTACCAAAATGATCAAAAGAGTGACAATCAAGATGTTTATATTATTGTAATGACTTATCAAAGCAATGCTGGAAAGAACAATGAAGCATTTCAATTTTTAACATACTTTTGTTGTTTCTTTGGGAAATAAAAAAATTATGTAATTCTTGTTTAAAAGAAAAGTGATCCTAGAAAACTACAATTATCATTACCTCCTATTCCCACCAAATGTGTCATGGCCTAACATACCAAACCACCAATAAGATCTTTAAAAGGAAAAACATCAAAGATGTATATAATACTGAATTTTGGCTTAAAAGGAAATAATTACCAGTGTGAAAAGGAGGAAAATGTTAATCATATGGTGATAGCTAAATATCTCAATGACTTCACAGACCAATATTTGGCATCGCAGAATTAGCATTTATGCAAGGTTCATGTTGTACTTGATTATGAGCTCTGAAGACATACCCTTACAGGCACATCCTTGTCGTAGACACTCAGGTTAAATAATCAGAAGACACTGCTGAACTTCATATAATATCCTAAATGGTCCACAAAATTTAACTTTGTGGTATGCCTCTTTGTTTTTATAACAGATCCCCACAAACTACAATCAGGAAAGAGTATTGCATTTTCGGAAATGCTTTGTCTGTCTCATATTCTGTGGTTCTTTATAAGGATACAGCTTTTAATCTAGTAATGTTGCATGTTTTGGGTGTGATGTGACAGTGTCTGCCAAGTATTAAGTAACTGTCATATAATTGATGAACTAAACCAGCATATTTCCATTTCTTATTACACAAACCTTATCCAATGCCTAACCCTGAAGTATATCCTGAGGGAAAAACAAAACAAGAACTGCATAAAAGATAATTGTATGTAACTAGCATGGTTATTTTTTTCCTTTTATAAATCAATTTATACAAAGTTGAAAGCCATCATACTAGCAAATGATAAACATTCACTATTGCCTAGAAGGTTAGAAAAAAATAAGGTCAATTGCAAATCCAAATAAAAAATAAAATAAAAAAAACAACAAACATTTGTCAAAGTTTTTTGAGACAAGATGCATCATATTAAATTAGAGAACTGGCAATTATAAAGGTAAAAGATCTAAAGCTTTGCTGTTTGTGTTCTGCCTCTTTAAAGATGAGGTAAAGTGACTTTTTAAACTAATGTATTTCAAGATGTAGCTGAGACATCACTTCAAATTTAAAAGTTCAATAAGCAAAAGCAAGTTTTGTAACTGAAGAAACAACATTCAGAAAAAGAGACTTTCCCTTGTTTGCCACTGTAGTGAATGTTTAAGTTCACAGTGGGGAGAAACACTGCAGTAAAAAAGTGTTATATTTGGGCTTTTGCAGTCCCTGGGGACATGTCAGTATTCCCAGGCATGAAGAAAGAAAAGGCAGAAGCCATCTCTGATCCAGAAATAATTTACAAACTGCTAGTTTACTAGAAACACTCTAATGCACTAATAGTTTCTAGAACGGTCATGTGGGGACCCATTCTGCTTGAGCCGAGAGCATGAACAGCTCTAGCTAGCAACCTTCACACCCTGCAGACATCCAGGAGAGGCTGATTGACCTTGCATGATTTGCTGTTTACAGCCTTTTCTACAAAACTGGAGGAACTGATGACACTCTGTGTCCACAGAAGAGTTGAACGTGTGATGGTGAGAACAGCTTCAAGAGCGTGGACTCTCCTTCCCCCAAAAACAGAAGATTGGCTGAATCACAGTCTGTGGAAGCAGCTTAGTTCTGTCATCTGTTTCAGGGAAAGGCAATTCGCAGAGGGGTTTTTTTTTTTTGGTGGGGTGGGGGATAGTTTTGCTTGGTTAATTTATTATTTTTAATATTCTCTCCCGCTCTGTGTAAAGGGGAAAACACCTTGAATACAAATAATTTGAACAGGTTAAGCCACTACTGATGATGAGTTTAGATAAGCAGTTATCCATTTGAAATTATTCTGCTGCTGACATCTGGTGAAGGATTTTGCAAGAGTTTACAAGGAAAAATCTTTTATGTCTAGGATTAAATCTTTTATGTCTAGTGATTCTTGGTCTATACTGCTGCAAATAGAAGCACAACTGCTTTCTGAGTTTTTGTCATTAATAAAAACCTGCCTGTCCTGTTTCACCCTCCTTTAAAAGATTTGAGAATGTAGACAGTAACAGTAGCCCACTGAGGAACATTTCTGAAGTTCTGAATTGGGTAGATGCTTTAAGTAGTTTGACTTTTGACTTTTTTTTCCTCATTTAAAAAACATTCTCTTGCAACAAAACATCATCTTTACAAAAGAGGCACTGACATTTAAAGTGAATTTCTTCATTATTGGATATATACTAAGATGTCTTTTTAGCTTTGGTTTAGTAACCCCAAGTCTTCATGGACCCTGATGTGGGCAAGCAGAGAGCAAAGGTCCTGTCAATTGAGAGCGACTAAAGAGCTTTCTGTATGTCCACACTTACTTTTTCTGTCTACCTCCTCAGACAAATTGACCTGAGGCATTAGAACCACCATTTATTTTGTTTGCAGTGATGGATCAGAGTAATTCTGTACCAGACTGCCTGAAAGCAAGACTTGGCTCTTCCTGGAGTAGTAGAGCTGAATAAAAGGGAATACTTAAGTGTCATTGTAGAGTTTCTAGTGCTTTTGTAAGAGTCTGAGAGCTTCCATGCCCTGAAAATTCTCAGGGACTGAGAACTTCATGGATGAGGCTGACCGTCACACAGTGCACTAGCAGCCTCCAAGTTACACTAAAAAAAATGAAAAAAAGATCACATTCATAAATCATATGAGCTAACTGGACTGGTTATTCACAATACAGTGATTTTACAGAAATACATACAGCTTCCATATAGAAAAGGAGACCTCGTAATTATTCCTTCTGAATGTTTGCAGTCTTCTCTATAAAAAAGGAATGATCCAAATATAAACTGAGACATCTATGTGGTAGCTATATGTGTCTAACTGGTGGATACAAATGAAGAAAAATAATGCATGAGTATGTACAGATCAGTTTTGGTTTTTTTCTCACTACACAGCAAAACTTTAATGATAATTTTATAATAGAGAAATTATATATGTAATATATGAGTCCAAAAAGCATTAAACAAAATCTAAATAAAATGCATTGCAGCATTAGCAGTAGGAAAATAATGTAGATATTAATAGAATTTTTTAAAATATAGAAGATAAATATGTGGTTAGCTTAAAAATTCAATCTTCATTGAATTGTTCCAGACTCTAAGTCAAGAGTTTAACTACCTCTCTGTCTGTCACTCTCCTTCTTCAATAACTTCTGTTAACCCTTTGAAAACAAACCTAAGAAAAGCATTTAGATCCTGGAAGATATTAAAATCTCATATTTGTGCTTCTCAGCACAGTGAGTGAAATTAAGAATGAATTTTTTTAAGCCTTCTGGTTTGTATAGCTAGCCAACAGAACAATTATTTTACTTGTTACTGGAGGCTGGAGATTGTGTTCTTTTTAAATAGTCAGTTGGGCATGAAAAGAAAAGGTGTCTTCTCTGAAGGTTATGTGGTTCAACTGGAGAAGATCCCTCCTGGATGAGATGGCTCTTTCCCTGTAAGCAATGAAAGCTGAGAACATACAAGCCAGAATCCTCCAGCATAACCTGGACTAAAAGACTCCAGAAAGGGCAGAGAGAAGACATATTGTCTAACTAGCACTAGTAGAAAAGTGATTTTTCAAAAATACAGATGCAATTGCAAAAGGTTGCAACCATTTTCAAGACCTTTTCAAGGATATAGTAGGACAAGGAATGATTTTTTTCCAAAGCCTTACTACCATATCCCAACCTTTAAATTATGCTTATTCATAAGGGTTTTTTCATGCAGATTATGTTAAATTAAATTGTTTTAAATTAAATGCATTCTAACCCTGAATTTTCAGTGTTCTCAGCATGTTCTAAAAAGGTGACTGAGGTAAGAGTCTGACTGAAAACCTACAGAAAAAATAATTTGGAAGATTTACAGACAATATATTTCATATTATTAGACCTAATGTTGCAGAAGGATTTGTCAACTAAATCCTGGCAGAACAGACATAACATCTGGAAAATTGTAAAATGCAACATATCAGCTGCTCACACACACAGAGTTTTTAAATAATTATGATAATTATCTTTCCTCCTAGAGCTGTGTTCATTTCTGCCTTGAGATTATTAGAACTATCAAACACAGGGAGCAAAAGACCTCCACAAAATACGAAGAGAAGAAAGCACACTGCATGAAGTAGGGTTAACTAATAGCTCAGATAGAAAAATATTGTCAGCTGCCCATGCAGAAGTTTGTTTGTACTTCAGAAACAAATTTCATTCCAAGTAGAAGTGTTTCAGTGAAATAATAACCAGCACGGCTCTGTGGGGTCTTTTCAGTGCCTTTCACAAGGTGGCAAGATTGATAACAATTCACTTCACCCTGAAGAAAGTTCCCTGCCTGTGATTCCCTTCAGACATCTCTGGGGACCTGTAGGGCTTCTATTTGAAGGTGTATCCAGAGGCAGTTCTTTTGGATAAAGATACAAGGTTTTCACCAGCAGGCATAATGGCAGTATTTGAGTACCTTTTGAATTTTTTTCCCCAGATATAGAGCAAAGTATTGTTATGATAAGATCTGTAGCCATTTCTATCAAGTTCTGAGTACAATCTGCGGATCATCTAATAACACATTCCTTTCTTCTAGAACCCAATGGCATCTTTGTCACTATTTTACTTCAGAAATATTCTTTTACATGAGCCAGAGATAGACATTTTGAGTTATGTTTTGTCCCAATTAACACAATCAATTTACAAGATTTTTAAAACAAAAATTCTGCTTCTAACTCTTTAATTGTGAATCAATTCTTCTAACCAAGACACGGGATTTGACACAAGCTTTATTTCCAACAACAGGCCCGTTGTTCATTCAATCTCATGACCTGACATTGCCATTAGGCTGTCACCCGTTTTCTGCTGCTTCCCTTTTAACTCATCTAATTCAATGTATTGACACCACCCTTCACCCTTGGAATCACTTGCAAATTCCAGGGTTTAAACTTCTGAGTAAGTTATTGCAGCTTAACTTGATAGCAGTAACTATTCATTTGTACATATTTTGCATGCAGCCATGCAAGTTACGGCATTTAAGAAGCTGTACAAGTAATGTTTTATCCATTTTCATAGTTAAATTTAGACACTTCAGTCCCTGTTGTTAGAGATCTAAAACTGCATATATATATGTTCATTTCATGTATGATGCATTTTTAGGATAAAAAATGGATCAAGACATTATCCTTTATTAATTTATTTGTATCAAGTACATAATGACCTTACCCATCTCATTTGAATGTTATCCTCTATCTCTCCTCCAGAATCTAGTTCAGATTTTGAACTCATTGCCATTTTCAGATTAAGAACTCATTGTCATTTTCATTTTAATGACCACAACTGGGATCTAACAGTTCTGTCTGTTGATTGGCTGAACTAGGTTTAAAGAAGCAACCAGAAAAATCAACATCAGTGCTTCTAGAAACATGAGATAAGAATTCCTTTGTTATGAAAAGTATGATGATAATTCATGGTTGATCTGGCTTCTGACCTATCATTATCCATTCTTGTCCGTTGCTTACAGATTTCCAGTAATACAGACTTATTTGTTAACCTCCCATATCTTTCTGCCAAATCTTGACTTGTAGAAAAATAAAGCCATTCTTTTTAACTCTTCCCACTCCTCTCATTAGCATTGCTATCCCTTTAGCATAAAGAGGTTCCCTGCTGTGTCTCTGACAAGAAATGCAGTGATGCATTAAATCATTAAATTCACATTAAGTCATCTAATGTATGGCTTCAATATGCTACTTTGTTTTTGTGTATCAGAGGTTAAAATACAGAAGAAAAAGACAACATACACAGTACTTGATAACTTAAAAGGTTTTACTTTCCATCTGACTGTGCATGCAACCATGATTTATAGGCAAGAAGCCTATGCAAGGTAAATAATCTCCATTTGAGAAGGGCCAGTCTTAAGAAGAAAATCCCATGGTTTCAAATCCTAAAATAGGAAGATTTCATCTTTATTTATGAGGACTATTAAAATAACTATTCCATACTTTTTCTTCTATATGAATGTGTGACATTGCTAAAAACAGTTGGACCATTAAGATAATGGAGATTTGCTGTATAAATCCCCCTTAAATCTCTCATGACCCTTCTTACAAGAGTATAAAAAAATCCTCTGTTCCTTTTAGGCAGAAGAAAAGTCCCCAAATCCACTTACACCTAAGACATTTCAGCCCTATGACACAGCATGGAATGCAGAGTAAGGCATCTTTTTCTCTTGTCTCTGAATTTCTGGAAAGCAGATTATATTCTACTTTAGGGCTTAAGTTACCACTGAACCCATTCATTAAAATTACATTTTAAAACATTGATAATAAAGTCTAATTTTCAATATAGTATGCCTCCTAATCCCATCTCTCAATCTAAATAACTAAAATTATTTAATAGGCCACTGTTTGGTAAGGCGTGCAATAATTCTCTACTTTGCTCTTGGGCTATATATGCATTTTTTACATTCATCTCACTAACTACCAAACTCCATTCACATAACGGTATTTACAAGGGAAAATAGTCCTTAGTGTTAATTAAATTTGCCACTTTTTGAGACTATTCATTAACTTGTGACCCACTTTGTGAATATCTGATGGCATTCTTTGCCTTCCAAAAATAACAAACACATTATGCTTTGTGAGATTAGAATGATGCATAAAATGTCATTACAAAAGTTTTCCACTGTCACCTTATAATCAGAAGTAATTATGTGAATTTTTTGTCTGAAAAATCAATACAAACCTTTTACTTTCCCAAGAAGGTCATTAGGTGTCATTACCATTGTTATCTTGAAATAGGGCCAGCATTAGCTTTCTGTGTCTGGCAGCAGCTCTTTTGTTAGACACAGTTTTGTTCAAATGGTGTGATTTGGATACTGTTCTAGGCAAAATTTATAAATTTTACAGATTTCCCAAGTTCTGTTTGAACAGATATTCCTGGGGCTGGATTGAGAAAGGTGTTTTTGGTCAGCAGGAACAAATCAATGGCTCAAATGGAAGAGAAGAAAAAACCAAGGAAATCTTTATGCCATACCTCTAATTATTACCTTGATTTGTATAGACTGTGGATTGACCTGAATATAAAAAGATTCTAAAAATTAAATCTCCCAGTGTCGGTCATGAAAGATTTCAATTTATTTCAGTATCCTGAAGCACCTCAGCAATTTGTAATTGTATTTCGAAAGGAGTAACTTGTCTTAAGATCTCAACTTGGAGCAAACCTGCAACTAGCAGGTTTATCCATTGACTCCACTGAAATAAAGATTTGCCTGTCAATCTTAGAGCTATAAATTACATCCCTATTTTAGAGAGTACATCTCTAGGGCTTTAGGCTCATAGACATGCCTTGTGAATCCTTTATCTAGAGGGCAGAAGCAAAGAGGTGTTATAGAGCGGCCATGGATGTACTGAAGATGCCTGTGGAATAATTTAGTGATGGAAATAATCACTGGATATCCTTTGGTACTCACTCAGGTCTTTTTGGTCTGCTATTTTTAAAAAGGCACAAGAGTTTGTGTTGTGTTCTCCATACCCATTTCTTCACATGCTTACCAATATTATTTTATGGAGATATTAGGAGATGATAATCTGGTTTTTACTACAAAAGAGCCTTGCTAATTCAGAGTGCAGAAAATATTTAAATTTTTTTTAAAAGTTCAAGCAATGGCTGAGTAGCTGAGCAGTGGCTTTTCTACCTGGCAGAGTACACACTTTACAGAGAATCTTACATAAATTAGTAGGGAAAATTATTTTACAGATTTGTGTTCTTGCCTTCTTGTGTTCTTCATTCTGCCTGCTTCTTTTTAGAGGGCTTTTATCCCTCAGAGGAAATATCAGAATATACAATAAAATTATAGTCAACACATTTCAAGACGTGGTTACTGCACTGTGGCACAAAGAATGAAGCTTGTAAATGAGTAGTTGCTGACCATGGGTGCTGAATCTCAGTAGAATTGTTTTTTGAAAGGTCATACACTTCTTATTCACCCTTCAGAATAACACTATCTCAGCTCAGAAAGCTGCTAAAGAGTGTAATACTCCAGATTTTAGGTCAGATGTGCTGACATGCCATAACCTGCTCCCTTTTATAAACCCAAAGGAGCTTCTCAGGTATTTGCCAGCAGATTAGCAAATTACTCTAGTCTATGTCATAAAAAAATATTTCCCTGCAACCACTAGAAAAATTTGTCTAAGATTGAACAGTCATGCTACTGTGTCTTAAATTCCAATCAATGCTCCATATCTGAAAAATGAAAAAGGTCCTAATAGCAATATTTCACACAACCTCATGCCTATCATTGCATATAACAGCAGAGATTTTCAAACCAATTTATGGGAGTAATAAAATTCTTTCATTTTCTCAGTAAGCATCCAGACATGACAAAGACAAGCTATTATTTCAATAACTAGGAAATCTTTTATGAGAAAAATGGGAATTATTCAAGATTCTTTTCATATACATGTGGTCACATGAAATTATGTAGATCTATACCTTTCTACTTTTTCAATAACAAAGTCTTATAGCAGGTGTAATTTGCCATTGCATTATGACAGTTCATAGTATTGCAAAGTTTTTTAAACCAGTGTGTGATCTATGTTCAGCTAGTGTCGAATCAGTGTCAAATCTGATCTATCAGAGAAAGTCTTTTGGCATTTGTGCCATTACAATGACAAGGCTCTTAAACTCATCTTTAGTGACTAAGATATCTTAGCATACCTTGTGTGTATCCTGAAGCAGCTTTCAATAGATGAGATAGACTAGGTCCTAGATGTTATTTAATGTAAAATGTGCAGATATTTCTGTATTTGCTTTGCTATAAGCTGTAAAGTCAAAAAAAAAAAAAGAGAGAAAAAGAGTAATTAGGTAACAGACTTTGCAAGAGAGCAGCAAGGAATTATTAACTTTTGTTTTTCAGATAGGAAATTTAACTATAAATTAAACTTGCCAAGTTGTTTCACTAAATTTCTTGGGACCCTTCAGCCTCTCTGGGGAATGTGCAGGTGGATTGACCTGGCCACACAAATGCCTGCTGGCTCCATGAAAACCTATGTCCTTTGGTGTCCCTTTGAGCTCTACTCTTCTTTCTCAACCTTTCGGTATGAAAAAATGATAACTTCTCTCAGCTAAGCCTTTCCAAAGTCACAGAGAATGGCTGAATAATGTGACAAAGCAAATTCTTCCTTGCAGGTGCATTGATAGAAGAATGGATTTTTCCCTAATATTTCACATAAATGTTGCACATCTTCATATACCAGAGAATTGACATTCCCACTGTAAGAAATTTAAATTCTTGTGAAATTAATTATCTACCAAGTTATGTCCAAAACATGAATGAAACATTTTCAATATTAATTATTTAAAAAAAAAATGGCAATATTTTAAAGCCTTCTTTAATAAAATTAAGTATCAAATTTTTATATAAAACAAAGTCAGTAACAGAATAATTTTGGTAGTTTTGCCCACATAAAGCCTTTCCTTTATTACTCCGTCTAGCCACTCATTTCAAAAGAGAAAGGATATAAACCATTTTTTCCCAGATTGTAGAGTTCTTTACATCTAAATAGACAGAAAGTGCACAAGCCCTTCATTTTCTTGGCAAAGTAGATGAGAAAGAAGTATGATTGCAGCCAATCTCTGTGCAGGCATTGATAGGAGATTGAGAAAAAAATTGAACAGGCACAGAGATTGCTCTAACTGCTGAATGACTGGCTGAGGTCCACTGGAGGAATGACAATCGGCCCTGTGGATTTGGTGTAGATTCCCTGCAAGAGCATTTTGGGACTCTTGGCTCTAAACAAAGAATTCCACAAATCAAAACACATCTGCATTCCTTAGAATTAAGTACACCAAGATTAATAACTTGCTTTGCTTCATGAATCCATAAATATTTTTCAAATAATAGTGGCATTTTCAGATGTGCTATTTTATGGTACTTATAATGTACCTAATGTGTTATGTGTACTATCTCTGCAATTTTGATGGGAGCACAAGTCAAGCAATGTGAAAAGTAGGTGTTCTGTTTACGGTATATTTCTGCTTCCAACAAATTGCTATTTCCTGTCTCCTCAGGAAATAGTGTTTGCCACCATTTCACTGTGATGTTAATAAGATATCTTTCCTTCCATCCTTTCCACATTCATCAACAGGTTTGTTTATTCCTGGAGGTTTTTGCCCTTTTTTAAGACTATATCAGACAAAAATCATATCTAATGCTGCTGATTAATAATGAGACACTTCATAGTGAAGCCTCTGCAAAGCAGGGAATTGCACAAAAAGAAGTATCTGTCACCACATGATAAAATTTAAGTGTAAGAAGCTTCTTGTCGAATACAATCGACAGACTGAGTGATAGATTAATCTTCATAGCAGTAAAAATAAGCTATAAACCATGGCCTTCTCTTGCAATATAAAAGCCTCTCCTTTTAAATACTGTGATGAAGTGCAGTAAACAAAATAAAAAATGGTAGTGGAAGAACCCGTGATGTTTCTTCTTCACTCAGAGCATAGTGAACTGCATTAATATTTTTAGTGTTCACTTCCTGTCAAGGTCAATTTAGTTTTGTTGCTGTTTTTTCTGAAAGAGTAACATAGACAAAAATAAATCTAGCCTCTTTCATGATTTCTGGAAGCTTACTAATGTTTCAAAATCTCGTTTTAATTCTGAGGCTTGTAAGCAGCTTTGGCAAAAATTACTTGGTTAATTTTTTATTTAGGCTATTTAAATATTTCTCTCTTTCTTCCGAATGGTCAAAAATATATATCTTCCAATGGAAAAGGGCATAATACACTGAAAAGCAAGTCTCAAAAAGAATTGGATTTTTATTTTTTAAGAAGCACCTATTTCTAATTTGCTTCCAGTATGAAATATAAGCAATGTTCTTCTTCAGTTCTTCAGAAGAACAAAATCCTCCAGTATTTTTATTATAAGGCCAAATATTTAATTTGAAACTCAGAATATTCCTTCTTGGATTACTTGCACTACTTCTTGCATTACGATTTATAACATTAAATAAATAAATAAATAAATAAATACATTTTTTTTGTCCTATGATGTATTTAAAGAACTCTTGAGTAGTCATTTAATGCATATTTTCTCAAAGCATCTTTGATATGCACTTCAAAGGATACTGAAATATCATGGAAGCACGAGAATGTACCTCAATTCCTTCTTACTTCATTAAAATAATTTTTACTGTCTCACAAGGTTTATTGATGATCTTATATTCCTTATATTATTTGTATCATTATTCTTTGAAATTACTGAAACATTAAGCTGCAAATTTTTTGTACTACTAACAAAAAGAAGAATTAATATACCGTAATTTAGATGCTGCAAATTTGGGTTTTAGGGGAATTTTGTAGGCTAGTTGGTCCTTTTGCACACCAGAATAACTCTATAAGAAATTCTTGATTTAGTATTTCAGGCAAGAAAAACATCTTCCAGCTCTGGTAAAATGCTTGCTTCTAATTAATCTTTGCAAAATGCAGGAAGTTGCCTAATTCAATTCTTCAGTATTGCAGAATACTGTAATTTTGTAAGTATAAATAATGTATGAACTCAAACTGTTAAAGACAGTGCAGTCTGAAGACTCCAGTGCCAGACTCACACTTCTGGTAACTATTCACAACTTTCCTATGAACCTCCTGTGGGATGTTGTAAACAAGATACTTTCTTGTTTTCCTACTTCCTTGACATTAAAAAATAAAGGACATGAGATAACATCTACCCCCTTTGAGAAGAATTTTGAAATCCCTGACTGTTGGTTTCCAAAATAACTTGAATAGAGAAGAAGAACTGGGGACTGACACTTTACCAGGACTTCACTGATCTTTGCAGAGGCTGGGTGAACCTCTGGCAAGCTCTATTACCTGAGCAGGTGTCAGACCTGCCCACACAAGCCCACATGTACTGAGTGACACAGGAAGAGCTGTATGAGCTCTGAAGGAATACTACAGAGACAGCATAGGAAGTTCCAGGTAAAAGGCTGGCATTACAACTGAAACAGAAATAAAATTGGAGACAGCTCTTATCAGAATTTAATTTGAATGTGTCTTATGTAGACTAGAATGAATGCTTATAAAATTGTACCAGTATGAACATTTGGTAAACTATGTATTCCATTAGATTTTAATGTTAGATAGTGACATTTCTGGGAATATTTAAGGACCTTAAAAAAAGTAAGTAGAAATTTCACAATTAAGAACTGTATTTGCATATCATCACATACTATCCCCTTCTATTTGCACAGTACATTAAACAAGTGTTATTTAAAATTTCTCCAACTTCTAAAACCCTCTGAAGATTAATACTCATAAGTTTATTTATAAGCTAAATTAGTTTATTTCAAGCTTATATTTTCTACAGAAGTGCTGTTTTACAGTGTGGAACTCTATCTCCAACCATTGTTCCCAATTAGTAGTGAACAATTACATTTAGGCTCATTTTCCTATTGCTCCATCAGATAAGTTTTCAGTCCCCTTTGCGACAGCACTTCGAAATGGTCTTCTCAATTTAACTTTGCACATTTTCTGAAGGTTGACTTTCTCAGTTTTTAAACATTTATTGCCTGTCACATAAAGAGGAGTTCAGGTGAGCTCTTATCAGTCCATCCTGAAAAACCATTGATGATTTCACCAATATTTGCCTAGCAGCTCCTTAGGCTATTTTCCCCTTTTTATGGCAGCTTTATAATGACAACATAATATTATTCATCCTTCTCTATCATATTCTATGGTGTATCCACAGATGTATTTTTGGTTTCCAATTATTTTTGTTTAGGGGTAGGGTTTTTTTGTTGTTGTTGTTTTTCTTTGAACTTATTTGTTCACAGGTACTTCATCTTGCACATTATAATCTTAAATTTTATCTGTTTCACAGGCTTTTCCAAGGTATTAGAGCTATCAACAAATATGTAGACAAGATTGTACCTAGTAGTGGAATACTTCTTGCTAGTAGTGGGATTTGATACATTTTGTGAAAATGGTTTTCGTAACAGACTGGAACGTAAGCCATCAAATTGTTTAAGAAATTTCCAAAACAGATAAATGCTGAGCAATATACTGGATTAACACTGCATAAGCTGAAGCTATATATGAAGAAATGAATTGTAACACTAGGGACCTTGTTCTGGCAACTCCTGGACATAGCAGTGGCATCATGTCCACATGTATATTCACTACTGTAAGCCCTAAAACATACCTCAGAGAACTGTACTTGTTGTTTACCATTTCTTTTCCTGTATCATTTCTGGGGAGACAGTAAGACAAAACCTGAAAGTGTAGAAAATCTCACTCTAACAAATAAATAGAAAAATAAATAAAATATTTTCTTTATAGCAGCAGGGAAAAAAGTATTTGCATGCCTGCAGTTATCAGAATCAAACCACTCCTTTCAGCATCTAGGAACACTTTATTTAGGAAGATTTTCAGCACAAAGCAACAGCAAGCATGAAAACAGTTCATGTTACTTCTGACTGTGAACATGCTTGCTACAGTCTTGTCACATCAGCCGGTAAGAGTATTTGGGCTTTTGACGCAATAGGAATGCCATATGGGTCACAAGCTTCCCATTTCTCACTGTTTGAAATGTTTTCATTCCAGTAAAAGGAGTTTCCTGGAGGCTATCATGAGTAGAAACATGGACTCTGAGATTAGCCTTTCATATGCATAACAACACTTGGATAGCAATAGGACAAAGTGCGTGAATCTGGAGTGTGCTGAACAGATGTAAATCTGCATCTACAACATTTAATATCGTTAGCGACTTCATTGGTGAAATAAACAAATCACTAAAGAAAATCAGAATAAACTTGTGAAAGGTAAAAGAATCCAAAATAGCAAATTAGAAAAAAAATAATATATTGAAGATACATCTTCAGACAAGGCTAAAAATTCTAACAATTTCTCTCTCATCAATGCAAACTACACTCACTGACAACATCATCCCTTTGGTGAGGCTTGCAGGAATGCTGCCCTAATATCCTATCACTAAGTGTTTTAGGAAAGGAGGCAGCTGAAAATAGATACATTAAAATCACCCGCCAAAGTGCTGGTTTTATAAATGAGAATGTCAAGATCTTTCACTACAGTCACATGAATTCCTAGTAGATTACTGACATCTAAATTGCCAATTGCAACTAATTGCAACATATTTTCTCATGCTTTTTTAAAATTTTCTTCTTAAAATAATGAACATGCACACGATTTAAAGATTATAAAATAGCTTAATAGACTATCTCAGAATTTCTCCTCAAATCAGATTCTTTAAAGAGTGATTTAGTGTGAGTTCAGGATTTTATTAGGTCAGAAAGGGTATTACCACTGGGTTAGATAAAATATGCATAAGTGAGCCCTTTGTTTGCACTACGTCCTTACACGACACAGACTCTGACAGAATCATTACTCTTTTGATATTTTCTAGTCAGCCCCTGAGCTCTCCAGCAGAGGTAACCTTAAAAAAAAAGAAGTGGAGAAATGCAACAGCTGGTGCTTATCTCTGTCAGAAAGGTTCTCTAGGCAGTGTTTCAGCACTGTCTTTTTTGCCTCTCTTTATAAAGAGAGGCCTGGAAAGAAGAGTTGGCATCACCCCTGAACATGATAAAATTGAGAGGGACCTGGAGATGGAAGAAGTCAAATGCAACAGAAAATACATCTCTGCATCTGCAAAAGGAAAAATATTAGCCAGCAAGGCTGTGAAAGAGATTTAAATTCTAAGAAAATAAAACAAAATATGGCAAAATACATGTCAGAATGAAGACAGTGTCCATATGTGAACTGTAGGCTTGTTTAATTTTTGTCTAAATAGTGAAATGGCCTTTAAGAATTTCTATTAAGCTTTCTAAGGAAAAATAATCCCCAACTAATGAACAAGGTAGCCAAAAAAAAAAGCCTCATAGTAAAGAATATCCTGAGCAACACTCACAGAAATTGATGCAATAATTTGCTTTGGGATTTTTTTCTCCTGCAGCCTGAGCATCTTTTCCTCCAGAATGTAGAACTGATATGCCAAAAGGTCTAACAAATATTTGAAATGCAATCTAGGAAGGAGAAACACTGAAATGGAATATATATTTAGTTTAACATTCTTATTGAAATAATTTTTTTAATAATAAATTTTCAGTTGGGTTTTTTTTCATTATTGTGACATGCACACCTTAGGCTGGTAGAGCCCTGCAGATATGAAGCTCCATGTGAATGATAAAAATAAAGAGGGACCTGGGAATATAGGCATGCCAAGCATTCTAATTGCTTTTATATTAAAATACATAGTATTCAAAAAAATAACAGTAAGGGTGTGGGATATGTTCTGTTTGTGTTTAGGTTTGTGTCTGTGTGTAAACTTATTCAGTCACTACTCCTAGTGGCTGGTCATTGCTTCTACAAATCTTGACCTGCAATTCCTTATTCACTTAACCTGAACACATGGGAACTACTGCAAATATAAAAATAAAGAATGGATAATCCAAGTGAATTTTAGGATGGCTTTCCACCATAAAAGCTAGACCGAAACCTAAGAAGCAACAGGCTCTTAAGGAAGTCAAAAGATATCATGCGTACAGTCAATAAACTGCTTTGTGTTTACCAGACACTCTCAGGGGGTGATAGAGGTGAAAGGGCTTCAGAAGGAAGAAGTAGGAATGAGTGTATAGGCACAAAAAGAGCAAAAAAAAGACATATAGTGGAGAAATGAAAACAAATCCACAGTTTAAAATAGCACCCAAAGAAAGCAGACAGCTGGGGAAAAGAAAGAAAAACATAACTACAATATTCAAGAAGAAAAAGAAAACTCTCTAAAGGGAAAGATATTCGTATGATTTAAAAAAAAATCAGGTTCAAGGCTGCTTTTCCTTTACAGAATTGTAGGTGTGGTATGCCAAGTTCTCCACCAAATGCTACCCAAACTAGTGATGCAATTAAGCTGAGTTAAAAACTGATCAGACTAGGAAACCACTTATATCTGGGAGCTGGGATGAGAGCTTAAATAAGACAAATATACATTATGAAAACACTTCAAATATACATTATGAAAACTACTAAGGAATAGCTGTGAAATACTATTGTCTTTATAAATATTAAAAAGCTGGCAGGCATATTTCAAAATATTATGTCATTTCAAAAAGTAGAGGAAAATGCAAGAATGTTACCAAGGTCAAATATAGACTGAACTTCCAGAATGCAGACCTATGACATTTCCAGCTTTGTCAGACATAAGGACTAAAATATAGCAACAAATAATATGTGTTTTCTTATACATGAAATAATCTGCCATCTTTTTTCACTTTATTTTACAACCATGAAGTACACTCTGTCGTAAAGCTCAGAAAATTTGTTTTGTCTGGTTATGACTGCCATGAGAAATAAAAGACTTTTAAAGTCACAGTCATTGACCATAAACACTGAAAGGTGTGTGGTAAGCTTCAAATACTCATAATTATTTGCCTTTTCTTTTGGCCAGGCAGTAGTAGCAGTGCTGATGATAAAAGCTGGTATATCTAGTCTTGTTACAGAGATCCTGGTTTTTTTGAAATAGGAACTTTCTAGGCACTGGTACTTCAGAGGCCAGCCAGCCTCTATTAGCAGACAGCACTGTGAAGCTGCAGGCTAGGTAGAATCAGAGTAATGACTCCTATGATTGGCACTGTTAATGACTTTTTCCCTCGGTTCTTGTTCTGACTAGAACTTACTATTTTTCTCTGTCTTCTTTGACTTTTTGCATGTTACACTGCGTCAGTGAACAAAAAAAAATTTCTAATTGCAGAACACTACTTTTGATCTAACAAATTTCTCTGACATTTCTTTATGAATCCATGGAATTCCTTTTCCTAATAAGCCTTCCAACCACACAAACAATGTCTTGATGTTGGACTAGTGGTAACATATGAAGACTGAACTCCATTGGAAAGCAAAGAACTTAATTATTTTTTCCTTTGCTTTTAATAAACAATCACTTAGGTAAAATTAAAGAGTTATTAGTTCCTCTCTAGCAACGAAGGTACACAGTTAGTTTGTGCTTGAATGTTGCAGAACTCATTCTGAAATTAATACCGCTATGTATATTAAAGGTGAAGTGTCATTAAAAGTGGCTATTTATTTTATCTACATCTTGCCTGCAGAGGTGCTTAATCTAATCTCTAATTTGCAGAGTCAGTAGGAGATAAACACAGAGGAGGAGTCCTGTGTGGGTGTCTGAAATAGGGTGTGGATAAATTAACTGCTGGAGAGGCCTCTCTTTTTGAATGACAAAAGAGAAAATAAATTAAATAACTCGGCCAGATTCCAAATCTTAGACAACTAAAGTTAATCTCACACTGAATACCTACACTAAACAGGAAAAACTAAGTTGAAGTGTCAATGTTTCTATGACCAAATTTGCTTTAATTTAGTGAGAGTTTTTTTGCTTCTCCCACATCCTTTAAAAGATGATAATAATCACTTTTATTATACTGTACACCTTATGTTTCAACCATTGCTTCTTATAAAAATAGGAAGGTTACATAGGGAGTCTGTTTTGAGAATTATTTCTTTTTTTACTGTAAAGTTGGATTCTGCCTTAGCCGTGTAAACTCCTTTATTACTCACTGATCTTATTCACATATTAGGCAGGACTTTGCAAAAGCCCAGCATTAGAGTTCAGAACTGCAGAGATAAATCTGAAGTCTTTGAAGATGTAAACTCTTTAAAAATATGGTTTGGTGACTCCTTTCCAGAGACCACTGGGGTCACTGTAAATTTTTGCATGTATTTCAAAAGCCTCTGGATCAAATCACAGCTACTCCACCTCTCATATAGATAACTATGCTTATTTCAAAAAAAGTTTTGTAATATCAGATTTTAAGGAAATTTTAAATTGACCACTCAGAAGTACTAATGTTCCCAGGCTGCCTGCTTAAACTGAGAATATATGAGCTCCACCGTGTTTCTGTACTGAAAATGGCTTTCTTATTTCATGGTAGAAAGTAATGTGTGTTTAACATTCTGCAGATGTCTATGCAATGCTTATCTGCAGCCAGAATGAATAATTCTAAAAGGCTGATGTTTGAACACACACTACAGCACAGCAGAATTAAAGGTGAAAGTTCAAGTGCTGCAATTTCAAACTATTGATCAATGGTAATTTTTGGCACCCCTGGGTTAGTGATGCTGGCATATGGCAAGCAAGCAAACCATGAAGGTTAACTATGAATCATCAGTACAAAACTAACTCACCTTCTTCAGTTTTCTCAGATTTAAAAAGCTTTTGCTGTTAGGTGTTTTCTCCTGCACACTTGTGTGCACTGCAGCAAGGCATATCTTGTAGACCAGGTCTTCTAAGCACATCAAATCAGAGAGAATGTTGAGAAAGAAAGCTGCTGGTCTGTTCCTACCAATTGGTTGGATAACCAAAAAAAAAAAATTATTTACATATTACCACTATGCTTCATTACATCAGGGACGGCTCAAATTTTCTCCAATTTATCTTTACACTTTCAAAATTGTCATAAAAAGATCCCTTTATCCTACAGTTCTTTTGCTTATTACACTAGAAGTTAGAGAAAGAATAATCTGTTTCTTAATCTGCTTACATAACAGAGCTTGTTTAACTAAACAGCATTTGGTAAATACTCATTGAACAAGGATATTAAGTCTGTTATACTGAATGGTGCTGCTATGTCCTTATCATTCAGCATTGATTTATTCACTAGGATGACATGTAAGAACACTCCTCTCTGTGAATTCCTGTCCTTTTGAACAGTATATAAGATCTGGGTTGGGCTCATTGTTGAGAATTTCAAGCATAATTCTACTGTTTCCAAATATTAAGAGGAAAGAATATTTTGCTTTCTTACAATACCTCTGTAATGTTATTACAAGTGCTAGTTTTATTCACTTTTTACTCTAATGATCTAGATATATAGCAAGATGACTGCTGATCTGTATGAAAAGAACAGGTATACCATTCATTTTGTAAGAACATAGCCAGTAATAAAATCCTGTCAAAGCTATTAATTGAATATAAGCTTTGTACCTAATTTACACTGTTTCAGGACTGTGATTTGCTCAACTTTCTCTGCCTGCATCTTTGTTTTTATTTGGTTTACCTGCAACTGTAGTTTCTCTGAATGAACAGGTGTCTATGCCTCATTTGTTTTACTTTCATTTACCTTTGCGTTGTAGAATTGTAGAATCATAATATACTTTTTATGCACATAACAGTAGCAAGCAGTTATTTCTTGTATTGTGAGGTATTTATGAGTCTCACATGGTATTCTAGTGTAGAGAAATACAGACCTGGATACCAGGAGACTTAAGAAGAAGAGACACAGGGTGGAGCACTGAGAAGGACAAACACAGGATGGTAAGAAATGGGCACAGTCTGACCTCAGAGGCAAACAATTATAAACTACTCAGTCTTGGTCAGTTAAAGAAATGCAGGCCTGGAACTGCGCAGGGCTGCATTTAGGAATGACAAGCAGAACACAAGACTGATGTCAAACATACTGGAAGCCACTACTCGTGGCAAATCGGGGTTTCACCTGGAGCTTCAGAGTAAGGAAGAAAGAGTAATGTGTGACAGTGTGCAGGCAAACACACAAAAATGACCCCTAGTGAATGCTAGAGTCAGGAAGGAACCATCAGCAAGAACTCCACATTCCTCCTGCTGATGAAAGACTCTGGTTGCCAGAGATTCACTTTAAAATCCCACAGCTAGAATTAAACCTCCAAACTCACAGCCCAGGGAAAAAGGGTGAGCTCATCAGGAAAAGATACAAAAACCAAATGCAAGATACAAAAAACAAATAACATAAGTGTTATTGCATAAGCAAAAACATAAGCATCACATTAGTGTTTCTTTATGCAATAACACTTCAGTCTGGACCAGGAAATTATTAGATTCTAAAGATTTCCATTATATGAGCAATAAATTATTTTCATTCCTCGAATATATATCAGGTGTGCTGCCTTTTCCTATAAACAAATTTGGAGCATCAAAGCTTGTGGCTAAACAATGCCCTGAAGATATTCCCTTACTATACATCATTAGCAAAAAATAATTTTGTAATCAGATTTGGTTTCTAGGAAGTTAATTTCACCTTAGAGACATTTCAGTGATGATTTCATTTTTTTTTCACTGATTTTACTATCATCATGCTTTAGAGGAAAGATATGCTGTCACATCATGCACATCCAAATATAATTTGAGAGAAAAAATACCTTTAAACTTCTATTGAGTGTCTTTATTTCAAAGTTTCAAATGAAAATGGGAACTTTTCCTTTTACCTGAACAAGAAACATAGACAGCTTATAATTACAAAGCAAAAGAAGTGAGTTTAATATGCATCTAAGATAATTTTCAGCTGCTATTTATATTTCCAATCTCCTCTGGAAGTTTTAGGGCTGCTATTTATATTTCCAATCTCCTCTGGAAGTTTTAGGGCTGTTTTGGGGTATTTTATTCTGGTTTTCTTTAAGGAATTTTATGTGAGATCAGCAAAGAAGACCTACTGACTAAAGCTGCAAATGCAACCTGGGATAAAAAAAAACCGTCAATGGGAAATTAAAATAATAATGTTTTTCCTTTACATAACTCCCCCAGGGAGTGGGGGGGGGGGGGGGGGGGGGGCTGGGGGGAAAGTAAGAGAAAAGGGGAAAGTAAGTCTTTTTTTTAAACCCACAAGCAGATAAAACTTACACAGGTCTTGTGTTTAAAGTAAAATAACACCAATTGCAGCAAAAAGGTGGATATTTATTGGATAAAAGTTACAGATTTTCATATAATGAAGTAAGCATGGATGTAGGAAAGTCAAAGTCAAATTTTAACAGTTTTCTAAGAACCAATGCATTAGTCATAATTACATGACTCTTGAAGCTCTGGTGTCTCATGTGCAGTGCTGTAGCAGTTAGTAGTACTTAGTAGTAATATGACAATATTGGGGTTTCTCACATGTATACTTTAAGCCTGAATATTCTTAATTCACAAGCTCAGTTTGAGATAATTAGAACATTTCTGTGTTGCACTTACCTAATGAATATGATGCCATAGCTTTGAGGTGGTACAGCTCTATGCAGAAAAATAAAAATAAAATACATTAAAATAAAATACAAGAAATTTCAAAATATTGAAAAGGCTCTATCCTTTCCTTTCCAGAGTTCCAGATACGCCTAACATAACTGATTCAGTAACCTTTACCATAGGCAAATGGGAGAAGTAAATCGGAAGTTATTTTTAATCTCTGTGGAGTTATTTAAGATAATTTTCTCCAGCTCTTGGAGAAATTTCCTAGCAATTTCCTTTTTCTGCTTTAACTCTTTTGCCTTTTGAAGGCAGAATTTACTTTTCTTTTTCCTTTCATTAGAATCTTGATCCCTCAGGGATTCAGCACCACAATTTTCCTCTATTTGAATGTCTTCAGTATTATATTGTAAAACTCTCTGAGTAGAGTACGGGGATTGAATACTTCCTACATCACTAAAGAAGTGTAGAATGAGGTGACATTAAATCCAGAAGGGTCTTCTGCCAGAAGAGGTCCATGTCCATGTCCATTGAAAGCTAAAGTCACATACACTTCCTCCCTTCCTCAGTCATTCAGTTAATTCATGCAATGTCGAACAAAGTCATCTGTGCCAATTTGTTCACTCCTGCAGGGCTAAAGGCTAGCATATACTGAAAAAAAAAAGCAAAAAATAACCCCAAAAATAAAATTTAAAAAAAAAAAAAACACGCAAAAAACAAACAAGCAAACAAAAGCAAAATGTGATATTAAATAAAGAAAATAAAGAAAACATGACAATTCTCCCTACATGTCCCTGCTCTGGACATGTGTCGTAGCTCAAAATTATACCACTAAAGAAAATGTAGTCAATTATGTGCAAGCAGCAATTTAGGGATCTAGGTGGAAGTCTCCAGCAGGTACTTTAACTGATGCAAGTCCATCTCTCCCACTCTAATGGCTTGAGTTTGAGAATTTTACTTTCACACCTGGGTAACTACTTGAGGTTCTGCTCACTGCAATGCATAAATCCTTAAAATTTTACACACAGTGCTAACTGAACAGTATTCTAGTTGCTTGAAACACTTTTTCAAAAACCACACAATGTTTCAGCAGAACATGAAAATAGTGGCTACAGACTGACAAAAGCTAAAAGTTACTACTTCTTAGACTCAATTAATGAAATTCTGCTTTCCCATTTTTCTGTGTGATCTTCCCCACGAATACAAAGAAATAGATTAAATGCATGAAGAGTTAGCAAAGATAACAACAATCTCACGTTGTGTAGGATGATTGTTGAACCATATGTTTTATTGCAATTGGTATAAAATCTCTCCTATTGTCCTGCAGTGAACCAGAGAGTAATGTCAAAAAAGCCCTGTTTCCAGTGTTTTTCATCCTTTCACTAGGAAACAGCCTAAAGCCAACTCTCTCTTCCATCTCTGTTCACAGCAACCAATAGAGAGACCAGCTCCCACTCTTTCTACACATTTGGAAGCCTATATACAATGGAGCTATCAAATTCTTCAGAAATTAAAGCAGGCACTCAATAAGCACAGATTATAATCTGGAATATGTTCAACCCATTCTTGTTTAAAGGATCCTGGAGGATTGTGGTTTCAAGTGAAAAAAAAATTAGAGAAAGGAAAAAATAAAGAAGAATTGAAAAAAAAAGAAGGAGAGGAAAGAAGAAAGAAAGAAAGAAAGAAAGAAAGAAAGAAAGAAAGAAAGAAAGAAAGAAAGAAAGAAAGAAAGAAAGAAAGAAAGAAAGAAAGAAAGAAAGAAAGAAAGAAAGAAAGAAAGAAAGAAAGAAAGAAAGAAAGAAAGAAAGAAAGAAAGAAGAAGAGAGAAAGAGAGAAAGAGAGAAAGAGAGAGAGAGAGAGAGAAAGAGAGAAAGAGAGAGAGAGAAAGAGAGAGAGAAAGAGATGAAAGAGAGAGAGAAAGAGAGAGAGAAGAAAGAAAGAAAGAAAGAAAGAAAGAAAGAAAGAAAGAAAGAAAGAAGAAAGAAAGAAAGAAAGAAAGAAAGAAAGAGAGAGAGAGAGAAAGAAAATCAGTATCCCTGTTTCTCTTTCCTGTGAATCAAAAAGTCCCTTAGGAGTACAATAGGAATATTTCTGTCTGCTGTATTTTACAATCATCCAGAAACTGAAGGTTTTATAATATAAGGTGACTCCCTAGCCTTAGTTGATGAATGGCTATAATTTTCCATTGGATATCCTGAATCACCCAACTTGCCACAGCAAGGAAACGCTGCAACTCTGAATTGAAGCTATAATTCTGAAACGTAAGAGTCCGCTGTGGAAGGGTAACACATCGCTCGTGAATCCCTGACTTTCAAGCACTGTCGAGGAAAAAAGCCAAACAAACAAAAACCAAATGCTATTTTTTACAGAGAAAAGGATTCTGAGTGAGCTCAGTCATTTTAATGCTGAGCACAAAACCCTAACTGAGGCCCAAAGAAGATTTACAACAGGACAAAGCAGGATGCAGGAGTAGGCAGTACCACAGATCTCAAATATAAAAGCATTATCAAGAATAGATGACTCAAACAGGTCAAATATAATGACCTATATTAATAACATGGAAGAAGGTTTGTGTGGCCTAAAACCCAGGGAGAAAATTTCCACCCTTTTTCCTTCCCTAGAAATAGGAATTTGAAAGAAAGAGGCTGAAATAAAGCGATCATTAGTTATTAAAATGATGTGATGAAACTTGGACTTCTCAGGATGAAAAGGTAGTTAATACTTCATGTATTAAACACTCTAAAACTCTAACATCAGCAGAACAAAATAATGTTAAAAAATCAATATTATTTCTAAGTGAAATTTGTTTTGGAGATCACTGAGTTGTAATTTAGTAACTAGACTAATGTCTGAGAGACATCAAGAATAATGGCAATGTTTTGTAAGAGCTAAAATAAAGATGAGAACAATTAGCAAACTAAAGGTGAGAAGTGCAAATGCATAATCAAGATAATCTCGTGAGAGGAGGGATGTATGGTATAGTTAGGTCACTTGAATACCTTATTGAAGATCTGAGGTTTTTTGCTGGAGCAAGCACACTAAATCTTCTATGCCTTGACAGCTGCTGAGGCCCTGGGGATGTGAAATATGCAGGACAGGTACCAAACCTTTCAGTGCTTCAGTTCTTACCTCTACAGTAAAAAATGCTGCCTCCTTTACCTCTGCTCAGCTACACTTGTGTATGTCTCTGAGACTCCTGCTCATGTTCATTTCTGGTTGGACCTACAAACAAGAATGTGCCATGCCTTTAGCCTGGTCAGAAAGCCCAGTTCACAGAGCAGTGAGCTGGGCTCCAGCAGCCAGACAGGATTGTTCTCAGCCAGAGAAGTTGGAGATATTCTCTATAAAATTGCATGGAAACCCCACGTCCACTCAAGTAAGTGACAGAGATAACTATCACAGAAGTTGAACCAGGATTTCACTATTCATTTGTACTCTCAAGTACATTTTCCATTAATTGAAAAATTTTGAAATCCACACAGAATTAATAGAGAATAAAACAATCCTGGTTTAAGTGGATGTGAGTTATTTTTCCAGGACAGTGGTCTTTTTTGACTACTAGCCATCTGGTCAGCTGTTTATTAATTCACAAAATAAATGCCATCTTCAGCTTGGTAAGTAGGGAATGCCCCAAGATCCTGGCAAGTGACTTGCACTTGGCAGATTTCATACTCATCAAGCCCAAATCAGGCAAATAAGAAAACAAACACCAAGCCTGCTTTTTCCCAAGCACTAACCAAACTTTCAGGAGACAGAAGGTGTTATAATAAATTATGCGCCCATATTTAGCATGTTCAAAATACAGTTGCAACTAGAGATATGTGGCTGGACTGGCAATACTCATTCAGTTTACATTTGAGGGCAGTGAGAAAACCCTATTTTCCTAAATGTCAATAACCTCATAGCAAACTCTATAAATAAGTACCAAATGGACTTTGTGGGATGGTTCGATTTCCATTAGATTCCATTTTGAAGTATTAGTGATGTCTGCTTTCCTTATTTTACTTCCAGAAAATGGCATCCACTAAGAAACATAGACTTGTGTGAGTGCTGCACTTTAAATGAAAAATTAACTGAAGGTGAAACCCTAACAGCAGTTTTCAGCTTTAGGTGACATTCAAAGCTGCATTCCAGCAAGGATCATTTTAACTTGTCTGCTGTAACAAGGACTAAAACTGTCTCCTGAAAGTCGCACTATAAAGCATTTTAAATAATAACTTGACCCTTTATCTTGTGTAAATTTGCCAGGATGTAATTGGATTAGCCAAGAAAAAACCCAGCACTATTCCTGTCTATTGGAAAGATACAGGATTAAAAAACAAGCTAACAATTCTCAGAGTGGATCTGTGCAATTTCTGCTGCAACCCATAAAGATTAATAGATTATTATTTAAGGAAAGAAGAGCATTGAAAATCTACACAGAAGACACATTAAAACTTATCTTTAACATGGTCTTCTATAAATAGAATTTTTTAAAAATAGGTATATTAAATGGAGAAAATGTACTTCCATCACTTCTAATTACATTTCTTTAACTTCAAAGATGATATACAGTATGCAATCTAACTTATTACAAAAGAAAACCAGTATATGCAATATTGAGCAGCTTCAGTATGTACTGATTTACATGTAAAAAATTAAAATATGGATTCTGAAATATATTAAATTTCCAGTGGAGTACTTTAATAGCTTAAGTACCATAACTAAAGAAGATCCCTGTATGCATTACTGTCAAGCTAATTTATTTGAATATTTTATATTAGGTAAATCCAGGACAAATAGTTAGCACTTTCAAGACCCAGACACAGTATTTTCACCTCTCTTGTAGATTACCATTTGGATAAAACTGTGATTTTACACTGAAAGTGGTTGTGCAAAAATTTGACTAATACTTTCACCTTATATTTCAGTTTGAGAAGAACAACATGATTTATCTTTTACTTCTCAAGTCAGCAAGTAATGCTGTGAAGAGGAACATCTGTAAATTATTTGCTTTTTTTTTAGTTTCCACTATAAACAATCTTTTTTTATGTATTTTACCATTTTGGTAAAGTAAATCCTAGACAAATGTGGTTCCAGAGCCTTCATATCCTGAGTTCCTGAAATGGGTAATGTTATTACATGGAAAAAATATCAGCAATACAAAATTTTCTATTTTTTTTTCCCAGATCAGTCTCCCCAGGTTGGAAACAGTTTATGTATATCAAAACATATAAAAACTGAAGAAAGTATATGGCATTTTCGTTGACTACATATATGTGCATCTGTGTCACAGACATTTTTTTCATAGAAATCCTTTCTTTGGGATTTGTTCATCTTCTGGGAAGCAGAAGAAGAATGTAAACAATTGTTATCGGCTGCTGTGAAATGTAGCAGGTGTCCCTGTGATTGGCTCATGTTCCGTGTTTACAATTAAGGGCCAATCACAGGAGCAAGCTCGGGGACAGATTCCTTGGACACAGAACTTTGTTATGCATTCATTTCTATGCTATTATCTTAGCAGCTTCTGCAACTACTCTCCTTTTTCTTTTTAGTATAGTTATAATGTATTATATATCATATATCAATAAATCCAGCCTTCTGATCATGAAACAAGATTCTCGTCCTTCTCTCACCCTGAAGACCTTATCAGGTCGCTGTAATACATCTGTATGTATGTACACAAACACATATGGAAATTATCTGACAGAAATGGTTTTTCTGTTCATGAAGTTTAGGTTATGCTGCATTTGGGAAAAAAAACCCAATTGCTGTGTCCACATTATTTTGTTCAGAGATTGATGCTTCTTAAATGGATTCATTCATTCTATACAGGTAGGGGATGAAGACCACATTGCAATAATTCAAGGGAAATTAATATTAGAAACCTAACATTGAAAAGATAAGAAAGCTTGTCTTAGGCTTAATATGATGAAATATTTTGCTACTTCTTATAAAGCAAATTTTAGTAGGTTGGGATGAAGCTGCCACACAGGTGCTTGGACAACAGCATTCACAGGTCTAGCTTTCAGTTATGAATCCCTGTCTGTTGAAGTGTGGTGCACATGACAAGAAACTCAAATCCTTCAGTGGCCAGGTAAGAAATGTATAGCCATTTAAGCTTGGTGTTTTGAGTTTTTTTGGTTGGTTTTTGTTTTTATGGATTTTGGGGGGTTTTATTTGTCAACTCTTACATATATTTCTAGGTCTTCGTTTTCCTGCACAGGGTGTGCATTTGTTTTATGTAATAAGATCTCAGAGTCATAGAATTTATAATTCTTTTCTTTTTTTTTCTCTCTCACTACTAAAGTATGATGCATGTCACATATGCTGGAAACTGGATGAACATAACTAGATCAAAACATGAGTCACTGCATTAATAGCTTGCTTCCAGGCATTACAGCAATATCTTGGAAATTTAAATGCATTCAATCAACCCTACCAACAGTCAAAACGTGTTTTCAGTCTAAACTGTGTTACTGTGATACTGCACCGTTACAAGAGTCTTGAAGACAGATTTAAAACGAGAATTTGAATACTGCCTTTCCATATTTTATCAACAAATCTACAGTAGTCTATATGATAACCTGTTATGGCCTACCTTGTGTATACAAAAACAAACCTTGCCATATTTACCTGTGACATTCCACATTCATGCTGGTGTAAAATGAGAACAACATTTGACCCTTTAAGGAGACAGAGTAGGGCAGATGCTCTTATTTCAGAATAAATTAAAGCTACCCTAGTCATAGCTTTTTCAAACTTACACATTATGTTTTTTAAGCTGCTCTTTGTGCTGGGTCTGCCTCTCAGTGCTTTGCACAGGTGGCTGATAGCACCCCAGTGCTCTGGCTGCAGCTGGGCAGCGCTGGCACGGTGTCAGCCCTGCCTCTCCAGTGCCCCACCACCACCAGTTGGAGCAGGGTGACAAAATCCTGGGAGAGGACATAACCAGGATAGCCAACCCAAACTGACCAAAGGGATGTTCCATCCCGCGTGATGTCTGCTCAGATATGAAAGGTAAGAGAAAAGAGGAGGAAAGGGGGGCTGAATTCATTATTTACATCATTTACCTTCTGGAGCAACCACTTGTGGTAAAGTCCAGCTTCCCAGCAAGTGGCTGCGCATCACTTGGTGATGGGGAGCATAGAATAAATATTTTTACTTTTTCCCCTTTGCTTGCCTCACGTGACCTTCACTTTTGCTTTTGTAAGCTGCCTTTATGTAGATCTACAAGGGGTTTTTCATCTTATTTTCTCTCACCCTGCCCTGCGTCCTGCTGAGAGAAGTGAGAGAATGTCTTGGTGGACACCTGGCATGCAGCCTAGGTCAACCCACCAGAGCCTCAAAAATCTGTTAACATTAGATAAGAATGGGATCTTCCCAATTGTAAATTCTATCATGTAAGCTATTGAAAATACTACTTCCTGTTAGTGAAAGCAAAGAAACCTGAGATACATTCAGCTGAGGATAATTTTACTGTAGTCTGTTAAGTGTTTACTTCTGTTTCAAAGCAATTTGATTGAAATTCTAAAGGTTCACTGTGGCTGGAGTGAAATGATCAATATTTTTACCCTCAAAAAGAAATTAAAAAAATCACTGTCCTAGCTAACAGTTAAAAAAATGTTTATAGAAAATAAAATTAGATAAAAAAACAAAGTCTGAAAAATCTTTTTGCAAAGAATATTCCAAAACCAAGTCTGGCAACTTATTTCTCTGTCAAATCTGACTCCTGTATGATTATGTTTTAATCAAGTTGGCAAAAAAATATTGTTAAATTAAATGAATGCCGAATTTCAGGGGTAATACTTGAGTGATAATCATAGGGAATTTCAAGATTTTCTGCATAGATATTCAAATTTTCAAGGACCATAGGACTGAAAAATGAGACCAAAGCAATCTTGATGAAAAGAAAAAGTTCATGGAGTAAAAAGAGCTGTTTCCTCAGTGTTTTATTGGAGGATAATCTACCCGGGTGGTTACAATGTGCATCCCTCATTGTTATGGATATCTATCAGCAATTTTTCATAAAGACTGAAGTAAGAGAATAATGAAATTGTTAATGCACAAATTATTTAATATGTTTAAATGTTTAATATTAATATTGATACATTTGTGTAATAATAATATTATATTATTTAGTTATTTAACTGCTTTAGTGGTGGACTCCACTATTTACTATGAAAAGGTTAATTGTTACAGATGATGGTCTCTTCTGCTCAGTTCTGGATTCTCTCTTGCAAAAAAGCGTTTTGATATATCAAATTGTATCTTACAAGTATATTTAATAATCTGATCAAAACATATTCCCAATTTAAACTCACTATGGCATAAGCACTGTGCATATGTGATCAGCTGTATTCCTCACCATTTAGTCTGTGAGTGCATGCAGCCATCATATTCATAAGTATTCACAGCCAATGGCTTTGAATATGCAAGCAACTCTAAACTGAATAATTTATATTTCAGTTTTCTGAAACACGGAGAAAAAAATATGTGAAAACTTAAAATCTGTAGGATAATAGGAGAATATTTCTGATATAATGCCTCTTTTATAAATTAGATACTATATGGTATGACCAAAATTTGGGATGCTTCTCTGTTCCCACATCATTACTGGTGAATTTATGGTATTTACAGTGATGAGGTATTTCCATTTATTTTTTTATGTGCCTATTCCTTAGTGTTAGTAATTTTTCAGTGTAAACTACATAGCTCTCTGGGTTATTATACTAGTCATCAGAAACCTAGTAATGAAAAATCCATTTGCAATGTATTGACTTCTGCAGTAGAAATTGTATGCTGTTGTCACATGCTTTCTCAGCTGCTCTGTTAACACAGACAGGATAAATTTATTTTAAAGTTTTCATTTGGGTTTTAGCTGTCTTTCTTTTAAATTCAGAAGAGACTGGACTTTCAGCAGACTTGAGAAACCAAGCATGGCCCACCTTCAGGAGCTAGAGCCAATAAATATTACTGAGACACTGCAGGCCTCATTGGCCCGTGCTGTCTTAGAAGAGGAAATGTCCTTGTTAATAGTGGGATGGATCAAACTGACAGCCTAAAAAATTCCTATGTGGAATACAGGAAAACTAAAAAGAAAATGTATGTAAAGGAGTAAAAAAATATATGAAGAGCAGAAGAGGGCATTTTTTGCACTCTTCAAGATTCTTTTTTTTTCCTTTCCTAAAATATCCCAGCAAATTCCATTTTTAAAAGTATCACGCTGCTACATATGTGATCACATGAGTACTGAAGCCCTAATCCTTTGTAAATATCAGCTGAAAGACCACTCTATGTAGGCCAGCCAATATTGAACTTAAGTTGACGTAAATTTTTGTTTGTTCACACTGCAGAATCAGGGCACAGTTCAGGATATCTGTGATGGTGTTCCCTGATCCATGAACAACCAAGAAGAGATAGCAGGCAGCAGCCAAGGGCTGTAAGTTCACACAAGCTTGGATGGTGGCTGGTATTGTCACAAGCTTGCATGGTGGCTGTCTCCCCATTGCTTTTGGGAGAGTACATTCACTCCGGAATAACTTAAGAACAAAACAATGTAGCTTTCCTTTTGAAGCCAGTAGTGTTTCTTTGTCTTTTGCACATTACCTTTCCTGAAAAAAACATTTTTTTTAAAATAAATGATCATATTACTTTAATAGTTTCCATTTACATTCTGAATTTTCATTGTGTCGGTCATCCGATCCCACTTCAATGGTGAAATTTGTCAGCCTCACGGCTATTTTCATGTGATGTCTTTCATGCCATAATTGATGCTTTCAGAGAAATCTCAAACCCTCAACAGACATCAGCTAAAATGTTAAGAGTGCCTCAAAGTCCCTCTGGTACTATATTTTATAGCCATGAAAGAAATGTCATTAGTGTAAATTCTCAGCCTTTGTCTGAAAATCTTGTACCAGCTCCCTTGAGCATCAGTTCAGTTAATTAATTCAAACAATTTCCCCTGTAATCTCTAAAACATTTTCATATTTAAGACAATAAATGGAACACTTAAGGGGCCCATTCGTTGTTGGTCATTAATATGCCATGGAATTAAAGGAATTATTGCTGGCCTTCGGTGACATGAATAATTTTCATATGGTTTGGACCCATACAAGGTTAAAATTATGACCTCACAGAGCTCTGAGCAAATGAATGTAATGAAAACCTTTGAATAGGATTTGCTACTCTTTTTCCTTTCTTGAAACCTAATTCGATACTTAACCACATGATTTATGCCAATTTTGGAATCATATTATTTAATGATAACTTTAAAATTAGTAATTAATTTAACAATGGATTGATTACATTTCTCTTGAACCAGTTCATAAGGTTAATGCAAGCGGATCCTGATGGGTCTGGTCACATTGACAGTAATTGGTTATTATGTTACATGTTAAGATAACGAGTCAGCAGTTGAGAATCCCCATGGGATTTGCTGGAGACAGATCTGTATGCTTGCAAACCTCTTTTCCTCCTTTCAAACACTTGTTTTAAATAAATAACAGAATTATTTTTGACCTTCAGGGTGATGTTTCATAAGGCTTATTTCTAACTAATGTGCAATAGCAGATTATAGCAGTGCAGCAAAATAATTCTCCCACAGGAAGCTCAACAAAGCCACTACAGTCCACTTGGTGCTTGAATGTGGTATTTCAGTGCAACTGTCAAAATAACATGCTGCCACCATAGAAAGCTATCAGTTTCTTGACACTATCTGATGTTCAGATTAAAAATCTTATACTAAAGCCCAAAACATATCTTAGTATCTTTCATCATTATTTAATGGATTTTTTCTATAATTTTAAATTTTATTATTAATAATTATAAAATCCTGAATAACTGAACTTTTTGTGACTAATAGGTTGCACTGACCAGCTCCTATCAAAGACTAAACTAAAGGACACAGAATGAATGAGCTATGTGTGCTTACTATTTCATTTTATGAATAATATAGCTATTGACAATTTTATATTAAGTGACAGCACATGGGTTAACTTATATTTTCAAGATTACAAAATATTGAGAGGATAATAGATAAACACAATACAGTGGAATCAAATATATTAACCAAGACTCTTTTCATTTGGTTTCCCTTTGAAGACAAATCATTAGAAAGCTTTTACAGTTTATGAATTGATTTACCACACTCATTGAGACTTTTAAAGAACTCTTTAAAGATATAACAACTTATAAGTATGCATGAAAGAAAACTGTATGCAGAGTACACATTCATATCTTAATGATTATATGGCCTTAGTTTATCACATCTAAACTTTTATAGTTCCAAAGGAAAAATTAAGAATTCCACTTCCAAATTTTTTAAATACTCAAGATAAATTGTTCAGGTTATTGCAACATCGAAAAATAATAAAATCCTGATTCAAAGACTGTGGAAATTTAAAGATATTTCAGAAAAAGAATGACATCAAATACATTGTCATAAGGGACAAGCCCCTGAGAAAAGTCTGCCATCAGGTCAAGAGAAATTAAAGGAAAGGGTATATGAAAATATTGCATGTCATCTATCTCAAAGTACATCCTCTGAAGGTCATGTTTTCATGAATTGGATTAGGCACTGTCAGTTACTTCAGTTTCTGAGGCATAGCATCCGTCACATTCTCTTAGACAATGTGCTACAAAATGACTTGACATGATGCACTGGAATACATGGCACTTCAACCAGGAAATTTAGAAAGAGTATTTGAGCATTTTCCTCTTGTCTGAGTTACCAAACACCTAAAGATGACTGCCAGTCCTTACTCAAAGTTGGTCCCAAGTCTTCCTGTTGAGAGTGCAGGAAATTTGGTCTGGATTTACTGTCAGAGCTATGTGAGGAAAATTGCATACTAACTGCTTTAGAATAGTGCTTTCCTATAAGCCACAGACAGGTTCCATTCTAGTAGCATCTAATTGTACCACAAAATTGCAAGCATACTTAAGATTAGTGGCTTAGGTATGTATTTGGATTTTTTCCCTTCTCCTTTTCTATTGAAGTTCTTCTGTGACTGAATACTGAGTACTGGTGAGCACTGTAGAAGTGAGTAAGGGAATTTTAATTTCCCTGGAATAGAAATTGCATCATAGTTGAAAGCAAAAGCCACAGTTCAATTCTTCCAGAAATATCCCCAGGAGGATCTGAACTTCACTGCTTGCTTCTATCACGAGCACCTGGCATGAAATGAACAAAGGTAATATTACTGTGAAACACCAAGGAAAAAAAAATCATCATGAAAAAATTCAAATTAGACTGGGTTCACGTACCAATTTAAAGTCCATTTCTTAGGCACGTATATATAATTATAAGCATTAATATAGGATATGCCTTGCCCATCCTGAACATGACTTATTACCCAAAAAGGGTATGCAAATTAAGTTCTATTATATAACATATATAGTTCATAAACTATCTTTATATAGACAAATTTTCATACTATTTCTATCATGAAGATCAGTGCAAAAAATATTTAAGCACTTTAAATAAATTTGCCACCATTTTAAGTAAAATTACCCTCACATTTTCACGCCTATTTATTCAGGCCTGACAGCATGACAAGACCCTTCCAGGTTCTTGACTTCATGTCTGAAAATCCTAGCACCAATGAACAAGAAGAAAACAGATTGAAAGGGCTATCTTAAGAAAAAAGAGGCTTCAATAACCTACCTTAAAGTATGCTATTGCTTTTCCTTAGATCAGGATTTTATTCTAAGTGCATAGATCTCTCACTATGTTCCGGAATATTAATACTCTTGTGAAAGTAAATGTATTCTCATCCTTAGATCTTTTAATCCCTACAGTATTACATTTTATTTCCTGGCTTATGCCCCATGCTTTTCTGTAAAGGCATTAAGTAGAATTTGCAATCTCAGATCATATTTGCTGATCCAGAGGGTTGCAGCCAAAATATGGCAAAAAAGGAACTACTGCTTCTTCTCAGCAGTGTTTCAAAGGAATCTGTCATCATTAATTCTCTGAGACTGCAGATAACTGATAATCATAAATATTTTCCTTTCTCTTCCTCTGCCTCTTCTCTTATCTACTGGATGTTAATTTGGGGGTTTTCTAAAATCATAGAATTTCTAAGACTGGTAGTCTTAGAAATATTAGTACCCCTGAGTTATCCTAGATTTTCTAAATGAAACTGAGTGCAGATAACCAAGGCTAAATACCATAAAAAATACCAAAATGTCCAGACTGTTAAGCAGAAGACATCCTTCCAAAGGGAGAGTCAAAATCCCTATTACAGGATCATTTATTTTGCACTGGACAACATGCAACATGCACAAGAATACAAAAAAAATCTGAGTTGGGAAAATATGCACTATTGTAGTGTTTTCAAGTACCTATTGGTACTCAAGTACCAATACATCAATGATGGACAAATCCTATCAAATTTTTTAAAGCAGAAATTACATCTTCATAGCTACTTCCAGGATGAAGGTAATATAAAGGTTATAGGTTATATTTGAGGTAATATATATTGATGCTGTAAAAGAGAGCCAATCATTCGAGAAAAAATCTTAAAACTAATTTTTTGTTTTTTCCATTAGTGTACGAAGACAGGGCAAACCATCAGCTTTTGTACTCATTAATCCAGTCTGTTTCACTGTTTTGTTTCCTGCCTTTACCACTTCCTGTGAAACTTTCAGCGTAACAAGCTCTCAGTCATACACAACCTTCCTGTACACTCCCATGACATTTCACATTAAACTTTCTACAAGACACTCATCTAATTTTAAAGATACCAGCTTCTGGTAAGGTAAAATGGAGAATAGTAAACCTGCATGTTTATTCACCTGTATTGATAACCAACATAATGAATTCCATAGGGAGACACCACAGACAGCAAACTGATAGGAATAAGAGGAATAGGAGGAACCTATCCCCTGAAGGGCTGCTTTAGCTCGTGAGGAGATGTGGCTCAGTCTGTCTAAGTGTTTAGCAATGGCCACCAGAAGCAGCTATCTGTCCTGAAGCTGCAGCTGCTGAAAGGTTAGGTCAGTAATGCTGCCATAGCATCAGCCAGTCAGACCATAGGGGAGATGGGAAAAAGAGGAAAACACTTGTGAAGAGAAGATCAACGTCATCAAAGGGATTTTGGCTCTTAAATCAAATGCAGTCATCAGCTCTCTTGCCTGTATGACCCCACATCTGCAGTGCTGTGCTTTCCCCAGCTCCTTTTTAACTGTGCTCCAAGAAAGAAAGCTCTTCTACAGCCGAGTACTCACACGGGTGAGAGATGAGGTCGCTTCAAATCTTTGGGATTGGCCTGTTTGGAGTAGTGGGCTGAAAATGCATCTCCTGGTCTTCCAGAGAATCAGACAGCTACTGGGATGCCAACATATTCCTGGACTAATTTTCAGTTTCTTTACTTTATTTTAATTTTCTGGGTTTTATTTAAAATAAAAGAACAAGTTAATTGAAATGGGAGTGAAGCCAGACACACAGGTGTTTATGCTAATCCCCTTTGTCCCTATCTTTCTCATTTTTGAATGACCCAAAAAGCTTTATGAAATCTTTCAAGCAGAAAAGCAAGTAGAGTTATGAACCTATCTTGGGATCAAAGGTCATAACTGCGAATAAAAACCTGAAATATGTACCTGATTACTGTCTAATTACTAGTTCTGTTTGAAGAAATCCTCTTGTGTGGTTTTTATTAGTTCCTGTTGCTTTGCAAGAGAACCCACATTGCTTTCCAGTGGAAACCTACATCGTGCTTCATATTAATATTACTTTGTCGAAGTACCAAATATTTCTTTCATATTCTAAACAAAGGAGGAAGGAGCTATTATTTACAATTCAGCAACTCAGAATGTGCTTTTGCAGGACAACAGAAAAGCAATTTTCGGCCTGAGGTCTTTCTTCCATAAATGTCAACCCCTGCTGTCCAACAGAGGAGACTTTTTTTTAGCAACAGTTTCAAACATCTTTTTACAGTGAAACTGTTTACTCAATTTATGTGTAAAAAATTGAGTCTTTCTCCTTTAGAAAACTCACTCATAGTCTCCATTTCTGTTTTATCATGTTGACTATTGTTGAATTGTTCTTTAATTTGTCCAGTATCCCCAGTAGCAACTAGCAACTACACAGGTAAAGTGATAAAGGAGAAAGAACACTTATCCTCACCCTTGGAACTTCAGCAACACTCTCCCTTCTTATTCTGCATCTCACTGATCAATTTCTGTCATTTTTCAAGTTTCTACTTTTTACTGAATGTCTTCTCCACACATAGATTTTGCTATCACAAAAAAATCTGTATATGGGAGCTTTGCACCTGGACTACATAATTATTAATATTATTTAATACCAGTGTTAGCTTTCCTTTACTATACTACTACATTAATGTGCTTTAGTATAAATTCCCTAAGAACAGTGCTTGTTTACCAAATTATCTATATACTCATTTATGTTGTGCATGAGATATTGCATTCATGGTTTCTTTTCACTTGCATTGTCCCTAAAACAAAAGACCTTTTTTGGTCCAGAATTGCTCTTTAATCATAACAGGGATTTATGTGTGAATCCTTCACTCACATTGCAAGTATTTTCTTTCAGACATCCAGAAATATTACTGTGATATCATTTTGCTGATATGCTGAGGGCAATATATTATTCCATTTCATTAATCTAGGACTCAAACATCTACCTGCAATTAAGTAACTATAGTTAATTAGTTCCCTCATTCCTTCCCTTCCTTCCTTTAAAGATTCAGATTGTAGTCAGTAGTCAGTTGTTCTCCTGAGTCTGATGTGCACTTTTTAAATTTATTTCCCTACTTATTTTTTATAGAACAAAATGGAGTTTTTAAATATCAGTGTTAAAGTATTGAATACCTATTTCTTTATTCTTTTTCCTATTTCTTCATTTTAACATTTCACTGCCTTACATCCTTTTCCATCTCTGTATCATTTCATGTAGTGGTTCATTGTATCTCTCTGCTATCACTCTCCCTTTAGAGCAAAGATTCCTCTCAGGCATCTCTACAATATCATTAGGATTCTTTTCTCTTTGGTGATTGCATCTGCCATTATGGCTTCTGTATCTTTCTTACAATGTAGAAAGCACTTTAAACTAATTCTTGTGTTTCTTCAGCATCCAAAAATAGAAAATACATATAAACTTCTTATGAAGCTATCTTTCATTTTTTAATAGCAAACTTAAATATCTCCAGTGTTTTTCTGAATATTAGAAAGTGAGTAGGATAAAAGTTTTGTAAGCCAAGACCTCCTGTAGTTTTAATCTACAACTCACTGTTAGATCATGTAGACATTATTCATGGAGAAAAACTTGAAGTGAACTCCTGCTTCTCTGGATGCATGTCTTGATGGCAAAGTTGTGGGTTGCCATTAAGATAGTCATATCCCACCACACATCTCTGCAAGAGATTCAATTCTCTAATCCCTAACTATAACATTAAGTAGCTTAGTCACAGAAGTACATAGAAAAACACAAATTTTTTGCCATCCCACCTACTGGAATATACTGTCCTCAGTAAATTCCTTCTTTCACCTCCCATTGACCAGCATTTATGGATTTCTCTTCAGGTTGCAGTTTTTTGTGAATTCCCCTTTCAATGAAATGCCTCCTCCAAGGCACCCCACAGGTATATTTTTCAGAAAAGCACATTTCAGTCAAGCATCGCAAGACTTCTGTGCGCTTATCCCAAAATCATTATTCTTCATGCACTGGACAATGGGCCATGCCATAATTTCTGTCCAGACAGAAACTCTCTGGAAGAGAGAAAAGGCTGAAATTTTCTTTCCTATAGAGAATATCATGAATACACATGTCAAAGGCTCACATATCATAAAATATTCTCATTATCTGTACTACGTAAACCCACTGTATCCATATAACACTGAAGCATAATAGTGTGAGTTCTTAAGGAGATAAATGATGTCAAGCTTTATGTTTTCCTTGAGAAAATAAATGATATTACATCTGTCTTTGCCTAAGGTAATTCTGGATAAACCAGGGAAATGAAGAGAAGGATTGAAGATCTTACTGATAAGAGAATGCAAAATGTTTACTATTTCTTTATTTATTGATATTATTATTGTTATTGTCATTTATCATTGTTATTATTTATTTACTTATTTATTTATTTAAATTTATTTGACTTAACATGTATATTTCATTATAGTATGGTTCAGTCTTCAAAGCAACATTTTTGCTTACTGTTTCCTCTAAGGCTACTCATTTATTCAAGTTAAAATGGAAACATCTCAAAATATTTCTATCATCTAAGTAACTGCAAAAGGAGGAGATAACATTGCTTTTTCACAAGGATTAACTACTAGTTGTCCAGTAATATTTATTTATGTTTTTTCAGGGAGTCTTTAAAATTGGCCTTTCTCTCATAAAACAAGATAATAGATGTGAGGAATAAGTTTTATGATGGCATCACAACAACGCATTCAGCATTCTGTGAACATATTTTTTTCTTGTAATGTAATTCCAACAATTTACTTATTAACAGGGAACAGGATCCATTAGATTTGGAGGAAAAGAGGAAATGTGAAGGACAAATGATAACTACTATGTATGTAGTATGAGTATGTCTGTACTTGTGAATCAGGCTGCACAACATACATTTGTAAATATAATTTTAGATATGTAATTTAGTTGTGGATAATTTTAGTTGTATTACACAAAAAAAACCATCTGATATATCTGAGAGTATAGCTCAAGGCAACATGGTAAATGTAGCTCTTGGCAAAGTACTAAATGAAATGCTAACAACACTTGTAGCAGAAGGTAAGGTAACTCTGGTCTGAAATATGTGCTGCTATTTAGTTTGTGTGACGATTCTTCTCTCAAGAACAAAGACGATGACCAATCCTTTACAGCAATTATACATCTGACACACTTCCTTTTATTCTCAACTGAAAATAAGCATAATACCCTATAAATAGCAAAGCAGAACTATTGGTGCTTCTATGCTTGATGGGCAGGAAGAATGATGTGCAGAACTCCATGATATCAGAAGCCTAATTAATTACTTTATTAAATGATATTATACTATATTACACTAACACTAAACTATAATGTATAACTTATTAACTATAAACTGACACTAAACCCACAAACACTGTAACCTATAAACTATAAAGTATATTACACTATATTACACTAGCAAGAACTATCACTAACTAACTAACTAGAAAAACCAGGACTCTCAGCCCAAGAGTCCTGACACACACACACACACACGGATCCAATTGGTCAATGAATCCAAAACACCATCACCAGAATACAACCAAGTATTCACCTCGGTAAACAATCTCCAGAACACATTCGACATGGGCACAAACACAGGAGCAGCAAATGAGATAAGAATTGTTTTGATGATTCTTTTCTCTGCTTTTCTCACAGCTTCTCTCAGGAGCATCCTGAGAAAGCGAAATCTCTCTCTGTTCAGAGGGCATGTGAATGCCACACTGAAGACTTCTGGATAAGTGTATCTGAAGAGTACACTGAAGTGATTTGAGAGGACAGCATCATGTTTTCATGATTTAAACATTCTCTACATGTGCAATTGTAATACTGTTAAATTTTCTCTACCACCCTTATCAAATTAAATGGCAGAAAACCATGGTCAATATCTGTTTTTCTGAGGACCAGGAACGAGTACCCATTCTCCACTCATTCATTAAACATTAAAGAACTGACTCAATTATAATAGATTACTTCAGCAATCAAAATTTTCTAAATTTTTCAGACTTTCTCTCTGAAACAAAGGATTTGGTTGAGACATGAAGTCATACTTAATACCATATAGGAGATAAGATTAAAATTTCATTTGTGAAAGTCTAGTGTGGAGATACCAGTTTGCTTAAAGCACCAGCACACAGGCATTAAAATGTGCAGAAATTTGTTTTTGAAATGCACTGGTTACAAATTACTGCATTTTTGAAACTATAGGTAGGACAGCCGTCCACTACCCTGTCCTGGCCATTATGATGCTACACCAGATTCTGCTATGTGTCTTCTCCTTCCTACCCCACCATGTTCTGAGATCTGATTTGAGCAGGATCTACCCAAAAATATTTAGCTTCTCTTATTACATGTTTTGCCAGAATCACCTCAATTTCAGAAAGTTTATTCTGCAAAGCTCTCACCAAAAATCTCTGGTAAGGGAACATACCTTATACCCAAGGCACCTTCCAACTAACTTCCACCAGTGAGCTAAGGAAATTCTTTCAGAAAGGTTCATTTGTACCACAAGACATAATACCATGGAAATATGTCCCTGAAGAAAATAGGTATGGCTCCTACATTATGGAACATATCCTTAGAAATATCCTCCTGAAACTCCAGAAATAATTGCTTACATTATCAAGAGCACAAATCTAGACTTTTTAGATTATTAATGTCTGGGGGAAAAACCCAAACTTTAGGCAACAGTGTTAGAGGATTTTTCCAATAAAAAAGTAATTTATTTGAAGCTTCACAGAAGAACCTAAAGTAAAAATCTTGGAAGCTGTTTTAAAAAAGCAACTTCTGTATTTAGGTCATAAGGATGGAAATTTAAAATCTTTTTTTGCATTTATCAAAAAAGCCTAAAGAAATCGAAAATAATGATTTCCATACCATGTTGCTTACAAACCTATGGAGAAAGGTTTTCATGTAAAAGCTGTCAAAAATTTGTGAATTTACGCATTATTCTGTAATTCTGACTAGCGGTATAGTTCAGCACTTATACTAATTGTAAGTATTGCTCCAACTATATATATTATTCTCCTTCCTAAACTTGGTCCTTTTTTTTTTTTCCATATATGTTATAATTAAATGACAAGGATATTTTGTAGTAAAATAAAACAGTATAAGCTTCTCCTTAAAAGGAGCTGCTATGGCAACTACAAAAGGGCTGATCATATAATATCCTCTCTGTAATATTTGGGATCTCAGCTCTAGCTGGCAGAAGTGAAACTAAAAACAATTAACACATCTTAAATGCTGGACCCAAAAACCTTTACCTCTGCAATTATTCACAGAAGTCAATAATGTTACAAAGTACTCATCAGAGTACATCAGAGTGAATAAAGGTTCACAGTCTGCCCTGCATAAGAATGTGATTGTCCCCTCTTAAGGAATATGAATGACCCATTTCATTAATCCTAGCTGTACCATGAGTGGTACAACTCATGTTGTGATGGTGTTTTATACTAGCAAAACATTTATGTTCAGGTCAGGGTCGAGACCCAACAGCTTTGCACTTAATAATATATCTCTCTGCAGATTTTGCTGAGCACAGAAATATATAAAGATCTGTATTGCTCTAGCTGAGCAGGCACATCTTTATGGTAAGAAAGACAGAGGAGTTTCCTGTGCAAAAGTATGTCCCTAGCACAAAGTGGCTGAAGTGTGTGATTCCAGCACAGAGACCATTCCATTCCAGATTCAGGTGCTAAGGATCTTCTTCACTAAAATATCTAAGAAGAAACATGAGCCTGATTTCATAATCATAATTCAGTTAATCAATGAAAAAAATGTTTACTCAGTTTTCTTTTAAATTAACTTTTTTGTTAGTAAGGTAAAGGCATTTTCTGGCCCTGAGCTTTCTTGTACTTTGTTACTGCAGCTGATTCTTCTAATGCTTCCCTAAGCATAGAGTATGATTCTTGTTAGTGTTAACTTCCTGTGATAACAAGAAAAAAATTAAGAATATATAGACAAGAGGTAGAGAACAAGTGGCATCAGTAGACAAGAGCAATATATGCTGTAATGAATATAATATTTACATTCCTCAGAATAGTATGAAACACTCAGCATCATGCTGTCTATGCTTTAGGACATAGTGAATCAAATAACTTTCAAGCTCACTACTGAAAGACCAGGTTGCCAGTCAAGCTGGCACACGAATGCTTCTAGAGTGAAAAGCAACTTTTAGTGCAGCAAATACACTATGTAGTCTCATGAATCCAGACAAAATCTAATACAGAAATCATTTACCCAAACATGGTTTTGTAATTATGGTCTAAAAAGCTTTCAAAACCTCACACAACTCAATACGTTAAGGTTACAACATGAAATTGTTTCCTAGAGCAAAACTGATATAAAAAAAGTATTTCCTTAAGAATTCTTTGGTTTAAGTCCTTTATCTTTCTGTTTCCAAAGAGAAAGAGTTGCAGAAAATCCAAATCAGTTGTGCTTAAAAAATATGAATCCATCTTAGGCACCTGCATTCCCATTGGAATCACTGTGTGGTGTCACAAATGGCACAATTGGCTGTAAAGCTAGACAAAATGGACTTGCTCATTCTGCTCAAATAAAATGAACATTCTTTCCTAGTCCTCTTAAATTCTCACTTCTGAATTTACTTCTCAATTAGAAGGACCTTAGGAGCAAGAAACAAGTTAAAGCAATAAAAGAAAAATGACTGAACCTCATTACTTTCTTATGCTTTTAATTTCCCATATTGCAAAGAGCTGTTTCCAAAATACATATGTATCAAAGCTTTCATATATGCCCTGGCAAATCTACCTTCTCTGGCATACAAAAAATCATCAAATTACAGAAATGCTGGCTATGAAACCCATGCAAATTCAAACAGGGATTGGTGTACACATAAGTTTCTCTCACCCCAAAGAGGACTCTATAGCATAAGATTTAATGGAAAAAAGGAAAAAACCTACCCAAAACTACCAAAAAAAAAAAAAAACCCAAAAAAACCACACACCCAGTACACCCCAAAAAAGCCAACAAAATCCCAATTGGGATAAAGCTTTTTACCACCTGGCAACAATTTTCCAGACAACTGATGGTGAGATGTCTGTGTGCCAAAACTCTGTCCCCTACAAATCTGCTCCCTGTGCTAAATGATTGCTATTCTCAGTTTCTTTCAGTTACTTTCCCCATAAGTGAATTTCAGCTGGCAACAAGGAAAAATGTCTATTATTTTTTTTTATGAAGCTGATGGCATCTTTAGTACAATTGCACACAGCTGCTGGGGACGAGTGGTGCTTTGCCAAGTGCATCCCATGATGTCTTGTTTCCCTCTTTTTGTGCATTGTTTCCTTTTCATTTTCTCTGCAATAAAAGAGAAATCACCAAAGTTGAATAGAGAAAACTTGTTCTCATTTTTTGCTTATGAAGCAAGAGAATGAGCCCACCACTGAGAAGGGATGGCTGCAGACACAGCTTTTATTAGAAGAGCCTTTTTAGGAAAGACAATGACAATAAGGGACACAAACATTTTAATACTAAGCCAGGTGAGGATGGTCAGGAGCTTATGGCATTGCAATAGACTTCACAGGAAACTGTGTGCAACAGCAGACTGCAGCCATGGCCAGATTGCTGTCATTTTAGGATGGATATATGTTTCATAAAGTCAAAAACTGAAATAATGTGGATGTTGATACAATCAGAAGAGTGGCTCAGTATGAGCTTTTTAATGTCTGAATAAAGAAAGGGAAGGCTGCAATTGTAATAATGAAGATGGATAGCTACAATAACCTTGGTTAAGTCAGTGTTTCCTATAAACCCATCATAAAACCACCTTTCCATTTGCAAAATCATTTCTGGTTTCTTATATGAGTTTAGCTTCCCCAGGCCAGTTCCATGTGCCAGCTCTCCATCTTTGATATAATTTTATGCATTCATTAGTTTATGAGGGAATAATATGTATCATTAATTTTGTCCCTAATATTGTCCTCTTAGCAAAAAAAAAAGCAAGCAATAAATAAAAAAAAAGAATAAAAATCCAACCCACATTACTTTAAATTTGCTAAAATAGGCCATGTGCATTCATGTTTTTAAAAAGCAAGCTGAGAACTTTCAGTGAGTACACTACCGACTAGCAATACTACAATGTTTTCTCAAGCCTAAATGTGCTTTTGTAAACGTACTCCAAGCCATTAGGTGCATGTAAGAAATTTAAAGTCCCTTCGTAATAGAATGCATGTATGATATCTCCATCTTGTTTCAAATCCATGAAGGACTGATACACAAGAAGTAGTGGAAAAAATAAAATCTGAAGCTGAGAATTTTTTTCAAATTTCTTTATTTTCTTAGAAAAGTTAATACACATCTCAAGCTGCAGTACTTGACTTTTCACAATATTCAAATTTCTATCTGACCCAGATTTAAGTTTGCAATTTTGTATATCAAATATTTTGAGAAACGTCCCAAGAACAATGAGTTTTATACTCACAAGAAACATGGGTTTTGTACTCTGCTCTGCCCAAGAAACTCAGTGATGAGAAAATATCTCTCTATCCCCCAGGTTTTAAAACTTCCAACATTTCTTATTTTGTTTGAGAAAAATTGAATTAAGCTTCTTCTTTCAGAGGTTTGTGCTATTTACTCAGCAAGTTCTGAAATTATTAACAAGTATATAAACTTGTAAGGATGTGTGAGTTGATGCAGGAAGCCAGAACAACCACAAACCACAGCTGAAATGCAAAGAATAAATATATTTCATTACCTCATTAACCAGAGGATCCTGAGGCAGTACCTGTGCAGAAACAAGAAAATGGCAACACTGGAACTGTCAGGCTCAGTAATTTTTTTCCTCAGGAGCTGTTACAGTGCTGTGTTTTGGATTCAGAGTAAGCATGGTATTGACAACACACTGATGATTTGGTTTCTTGCTAAGTTGCGTTTAACCCAATTCAAGAAATTTTTTCTTGTCTCATGCTCTGCCAGTGATGAGGTACAGAATGAAAACTGGGAGTGAGCATAGCTGGGACAGGTGACCCAAAGGGAACTGACCAAAAGGATATTCCACAGCATAGAAGGTCATGCTCTGTATATAAACTGAGGGGGAATTACCCACAAAGGGCAGTAGATCTGGATCAGGAGGGGAGATCTGGTACTGGTCAGTGGGTGGTGAGCAATTGCATTGAGCATCACTGGTTTTTTCCCTTTTCAACACCATTATTATTATAATTTACCATTGCTATTTTATCTTACTTTATTTTTCAATCATTAAACTGTTCTTATATACATATAGGTTTTATTTTGATTCCCCTCCCCATTCCACCAGCGTAGCAGGGGAAGAGAGGGTAGGGAGCATGGGGCTTCATCTCCAGCTAAGCTTAAAACAATGACACATCTTGTCATATGTGGAAACCAAAACTGGTTGGGATACACCTCTGTAGAACAAGCAAGCGGAAGCCTGGAAGTCAGGTTTCCATAACTGTTCTCTTTAGCACCAATATATGTGCATAATCACCCAGGTGTGCACAGACACAAAGAAAAAGAGTCCTAGTGGTAATTCTGATATCATGCAAGTGGGTCATTTCACATTTCATTAAAAACAGAAGAGGGACGTACTAAACAAACTTTGCATTACATACAGTTTTGGTCTTCTTTTTTAGTAAGTCAGAAGTATACAGGCATTTTCATATATTGAATATTTAAAATAAATAACTGACAAAATTATTCCCTTAGGCACACTTAGAAAATATAAGCATGATTATATGCAAAAGAATGCAGTCTTCTATTGACCTCCCATGTGCTTCCCAAAAGGAACATATTTAATTACTCAAACAAACCATTATGCAATCAAGAAAGAAATCCTGTTTTTGTACTTAAGCACGATTTCCCTTTAAAATACTCTATATTAGTTGCTTTGAAGCTGAATTCTGACATTCTTTTCTTGTGTAATTTTCAGAAATCTAGTACATTTGTTCCAAAAACCCATTAATTGGTTTTGGAACAAATGTACTAGATTTGTAATGGTTTTGGAAGTCTTTAACCAAAGGCTTCTTCACAGTCTGCTAAAGCTTTGGAAAGTTTTCATGTCAAGACATATCTATTTCAGGGAAATACAGCAAGAATATGTCCAAACAGGAAACAACAGCTAGCCTAGGAGAAAATTGATTTTTAATGTCCATAATTCACAGAAAGAGACTGCGTTATGCAGTGACTGCAGGAAAAGCTTACATGGATGCTAAATCATTGTAATAGTTGCACATACCACTGTTCCAAGAGATATAAAAGGTGGTGGTTTAAAATACAGCTTCCTCCTGTTGCAAGTCTCTAGTCTAAACAGCTGCCACTTTTACATCCACATTCACTCTCCTCCATGGGGTTTTAAAGGTGATGGTAGAATATTCAACAGTCACAACCTGTCAATATGAAAATGGTGGCTAACAAAGGCTGACTACTGCCTCCTAAATATGGTCAGTGTTTTCACAGCATGAAAAAAGATTTTCTACACTTGTAAATGATACATCCTTATACTGCCTGAAAAATAACCACCATAAATGTTGATGCTCCTTCCATCTCTGAATGCCCATCATCTGTGGTACAGCTGCCAGTACCACAGTCCAAAGGCTCCCAGGCTGACAGACTGGAATTCAACTGGTTGGACAAAACCCCCTCACTCTCCCTTCCCTCAAACCATATTTCAGATACATCACATCACTGCTTTTCCCTTTTTCTACCATTTGAAATAAAAATTAATATTCTTCTTTATGGTATTCTACAGGTAGAATCCCACTGTTAAGTATCATGTAAATAAGACACATGAAATATAAACCCAAACAATCTCTATTATGTCTTGATTAATTGTTCTCTTTTCAACTTCCCCATTTGGCAAGGACAGTGCACCTAGCCCTTATCTCCTGAAATGAATATTAACAGGTGTTTTCCTGTTAATATTCATTTCAGGATATTTTTACTTGAGCAGGAAAACAAATGTGCAAAATGTCATGGAAAGTATTAACCCTATAAAATAGTTTTGTCACTAAAAGTAATAAGTTTTTTTTTTTTTTTTTTTTTTTGGGGGGTTTTTTTTAGAAAATCATGGCACTCCAAATCTTTCCAGTAGTAGGGAAAAGGAAAGCTTAGCCACGGCAGTGACCAGCCAGCATAAGTCAGAAACAGTGATAACATCTCCAGGGGATTTTACCATCTTGTGAAAGTGGAGACAGCCACACACATGGAGTTACAGGATGGATATTGTCATATTAGCAAAATGTCAGCCATCTGCTCCTGGCTCTTCATGTCCTTGTGGCAGCCTAAGTGCCAGAGCTGGGGAGCCTGCCCTAGAAGAGCAGCAGTTTGAGGGGGCTTTCTCTCAGGGCTTTCTGGGAGACCTTTGCCAGGCACAGTGCCCACTGCTACTGTAAAAGAGCTATACATCCATCCCTTTATATAGACCATGAAGTTCTTTTTGATGCAAGAACAGTTTGCTTTTAATATTTATGTTTTTAAATATTACTTACTTTAATTTAAAGACTTAAATAACACAATAAGCACATTCCTCAATGTCTCTTTAGACCAGAGATTTCTTCTTTTAAATTAAAATAAAAAGCATCTAGTTTTTAAATTCTCCCTTTAGCCCCTTCTTTGCAAACAATCCTTAAATTCCCTTATAAATCATCTGCTGTTGCAAAATCTCCAGACATTGACTGTGGCTCGATTGTTCCTGTTCTCATTCTGGAATTTTTTTTTCTTCCCTTGCTTAATGGAGGATGGAAGGCTTAATTATTTGAATTAAATTTTATATTCAAGCCTGATATAATTTTATCACTGTCACAGGAGCTCCAGCTAATGTTTAAAGGACTCGTTATAGCCTTATTATGTGCTGAATTTTGAAACACATCTATATTTGCACACATCCATCTCCTTTGAAGAATAGGAATGCTGCAGTCCTTCCTGCTCACAGTTTAGTCATGGTTACAAAAAATTAGTGGTTTGGCATGTTGATTTATATTTTCTCTTTAGAATGAGAAATATAAAACTCCAAGATTGTGGTCTGAAACTATGTCATAAAACCGTCTGCTATTTGATAGCAATTCATTAATGCTTGGTCTCATACCTCCTTAGCTACTACTTCTCTGGCTCAGAACCCATTCCCAGCCACATGACAAGTGACTGCTGGTTCCAGTACATCTTCCTCTTTCAAACAGAGTAAGATTGATTGGAAAAGCATCATTCTTTCAACTACCAACACTCCTGCTTGATTAAAAAGATGGAAATGTTAGGCATCATAACAGGTTTCCTGTCACTTTTGAGTTTTGTCTCCTTTAGCCTGAAATCCAGCTCTATTTTTGACCTCTGCTGCATATCCACTGCCACTACCAGCTCTGGATTTTGGCAGCCCTTTTTTTCACTTAATGACAGTACAGTTGTCTTCTCCTCATATGCTGTGATAACTGCTTTATGGAATCCAGGAAAAGTTCCTCATCATTGAATTTTTCACTGGATTCCTTTGCTGCATGTAAGGATTTATTTCTCCTGGACTGAATGACAAAATGGCTGTGCAGCGCTCAGCTTTAGCTGTTTTTTTCAAATCTTGGAGAGTAGTTCCATTATATTCATTTTCCCACCCTGTAGGATCAGGAGGGCTCTTTCTTTCAGAATTCTGTTCCTCTCCATTCCTGCTGTGCCTTTTCTCTATATTCTCTGATCAGTTGATACATAGCCCATGACTCAATGATTACCTTACACCATTTCCTGGCACTTTATTTTCATATATATCAGAAATATTTTTTGTAAGAAAACGATTGAAGGAATAAAAAGAAGGATCAGGCAAGCTGGCACTGTTGGACAACTTTTGAGTTTCAACAGATTTCAAAGTAAAATGTACCGTTGTGAAATTTTGTGACAATATTATAATTATTGACAAAGCCATGTTAGTCCTTACTAAAGCTCAAGATGATTCTGAGAAATGACCTCTCTGTGTTTTATATTCACCAGCAGAGTTTGCTGAGTACGCTGCTTTGGCAGGAGCTGCATGGAGAGCACAGAGAGGCACCCACACCTTTCAAGCACACCTGATCAGAGCTCCCCTGCACCAAGGATGCTGCCAACATTGATGAGAATTTGTAAGACACGACAAAAACCAGCAAATATACAGTAGGTCTGTATTTATTAGACATACAGTCTAATGAATGAATTGACATATGAAGTTTTTGCATTTTTATTTTAAAGAGTTAAGAAGACCATTGCTACATATTCACATAATATTCATTAATGAAATATAGATTTTCATTAATTTGTTTAGGAAAAATTAATATTATTCATCCTCTAAATATTCCATAGCTAAAATTAGATGGTAAATTCTTAAAAGCTTTTACTTTGGGCAGTTAGTTGTGACTACCTAGAAATAGAAGGCAAAATGCATTACACTAGTTATATACATCAGAGATTTATAAATTCTGAACATCTTAATATCCACATTTCTTTCCCTGAGTTTTTAAGGCCTAATATCGTAAGTATCTGAAAAATTACTTTTTGCTTATGTAGATGGTAAGGTCTGTTCCCCAAGGATCTAAAACTGAATTATTCAGTGCTCTCTGACAACATTCAAGACAAATTAAATAAAATCAAAATGAATCCCGATGACTTTCCCCTTATATTCACGCTTTAAAATAATAAGCCCTGGCAAAAAGGGCATTATCATGTCATATCGCCCAATTAGGGAAACTAAAGGCTTAAGGCTGTATTATTTGCTATGGCAATTTCATATTGAACTATATTGGAATGATCTGCCAGAAGTCTGGCTATATTCCCAGCCTTAAAATTTATGCACGGGGATTTGTAGCCTGAGAAGGAAAAAGGACGTCACTGGGGAAAAATAGAAAAAATGTGTTTCAGAAATAGTTAATAGCAATATCGTGGAGGTGAGTTGTCACATTTAGCACACAGAATAATAGGACACACAATGTGCCCTATTTTCTTACAAGTTTAGTGACAGATCTGGTATGACATAGCCCAGACTTTTCCAAGGTGACAGCTAGCCAGTAATCACCTGGGATTAAACTAGAAATATTTTTGGTTTACTCATTTCTGTTCTGGTGCTATTTATAATCCTTTTTAAAAGTCTTTATCTGCACTACAACTTTATCCAATTCAATACTTATAAAAAATTTCAAATTTTACGTGGGATAAGTACAAAAGAACTATTTAGTGTTTCAAATCTTGTCTACAGAAAGCTATCTGTTACTGGCATTAAGTGATAAAACACAGTACTACAAGACTTTGTAAACAAGACACTTGTGTTCATAACATTTAAACATATACTTAAATGTCAAGTCTTTTGATTGGTCTAATGTTTTATGAGTATTTATCAATAGAAATTATAAGGTAAGGGACACATAACTTTTATACTTTAGACAATTTGAGTGATACAGCCAACTGTTGGTCATTTTTTGAAATATTTTTTCCATACCTTTTTATCATAGAAGAAAAAGATATGAACATTTGCTCATGTCACTCTATTCACATACTTAACCATTTGTAGCAAAGTGAAAATATAACTTTAGTTTTAGAGAATTTGCAATGAAGTGAATCTACCCTGGCACTATAAAACCCTGTCACATAAATATCAGACATTCTCATAATGTAGTGTGTAACAAATGAATGCTAAAAATCAGACAGAAAACCTGAAACAATGAAATGCACATGATGTTGGTTTAGATATTATACTTAAAAGGGTAAAAGAAATTTAATAATCATTCTTTTTTTTTCTTACATGTTTATATCTTAAAATCTCCATCTTGGCAAACGCTGACAGCAAATTCTATGATTTGTCACTTATCCTGATATAGCATCTTCATGATATTAAGTATCATATAAAATCATAAGTACGCTTTCCTCCTCAGAGTCTACAACATAGAAAGGCAAAACAAAGATGAAGGGTGAATGTCGCGGACATCTTTTATGAAAAATCCTTTCCTTAGGATTTTTCCTCCTGAGAAGCTGAGAGGCCCCAGGAGCAGAATGTAAACAATGGTTGTCTGCTGCTGTGGAATGCAACAGGTGCATCTGTGATTGGCCCATCTTGGATGTTCATAATTAGTGGCTGATCACAGCCCAGCTGGCTCGGACAGAGAGACCAGCCACAAACTTTTGTTATTCATTCCTTCTTATTCTATTCTTAGCTGGCCTTCTGATGAAACCTTTTCTTCTATTCTTTTAGTATAGTTTAATGTAATATATATCATAAAATAATAAATCAAGCCTTCTGAAACATGGAGTCAGATCCTCGTCTCTTCCCTCATCCAAGAACTCCTGTGAGCAGCGTCGCAGGTGAAAATAAAGGATGCATCACAAAGTACAGTAAATGTGCTCCGTTTCGTCTCTAACATATATGATTACAGAGGCTATCATTTTTCCAGAATTCTAAGTTAAATTTCTATGCTTCTGCAACAAACTAACAGTCAGTATGGAACTAAACTTGTCAGTATGGGACTATATTGTCAGTATGAAACTAAAGTTTCTTAACTCAAAACTTTATCTGCAATAACTTTATCTGCAATAAGGAATCCAGTAGGTTATTATGAAATTTGCATTCTGTGATTTGTGATATGTGTTTTGTGTTTTGCCCTTGCTAAAAATCTAAAATGGAGACCAGTCACAAATTTCTCTTGGTAGAATCAATTTATGACCTTTTATATCTCATATCATAACTTCAACGCTGAGAGCAGTAAAAGACAGCTGTTTAAGGAACTGTAGCAATCTGATATGAAGAAACAATTAAAATAAATATTTAATTAGTTTGTGTTAAAATATTTTATTAAATCAAATTAAAATAGTATTATAAAGGACAGCTCCTCAAGGACAACTCAATGTTAATAAAAAAATATATATGCCTAATGGCATTTTTTATTTTTTCAGGACATATATTACAGGAAAAAATTATTTCCCAATGTATATAGAAATCAGGAAAAACCAATTTACAGATTGTTCTTTAGATTATCTGAATCACTGTGAAGACAAAAAATAGAAATCATGAGTAATTCCTTCTTCACTATTATGCATTAAGAGTTTAATTCACCATTAGTTTTATACAGAGTTCTTTGACTATTAACTGTAGCACTAAGAGTAATGTTAGTAATAGCACCACCAGAAATGGCAACCTTCTAGTCCTGTTCACATGCCAAGATTTTAATGGTTTATACTTTATATACACAATGTCAGATGGCTCTTGTGCTTTAAATCTTCATGTGCTACAGTCCTATGTCAATTGGTCTATCAGAAACCAGATATTCTCCAGGCTGATCATACTTAATACATAAATAATATTACAAACACACCTTCTGTATGTATTTAAGAATTCATTGTGTTTTAGAATGCACTTCTGTTCTTCTGCTCTAACTTGGCAATGTGCTGAGGAGAACATCAGAAGATAGTCCCTCCACCCACCATGCAACACTGGCGTGCCACTAATTAAACATCATTCCATGCAGTACATATTCTAGAGTCAAACCTCATGCCTTGAAAAACAGACACACCTTGCCAAGCTTTGTCTTAGTAAGTGATTTGCATACAAAATCATAGCAGTAAACTCTGAATTTGGCCATTGCAAACAATGAAATAAATAGATGTCAGAGTTGATACATTTAAAAAATGTGTGGCCAAAATCTACATAAGACATTCTAAACACCCTAAAGATCCCAAAAACCAGAAGACAGAGTAAGCAGAGAAGGCTGATTTGAATACTAATTTAATGAAATAAAAATTAAAATTGCTTTAAAATAATCATCTCACAGATGGCCTGTAGCTGTCTCCATCATCATATGAGATCCATAAAGGGCAACCTTTGTTTAATAGCAACATCTGACATTTATTGCTATGCCTCAGATAGACAGTGTCCCTTTCAATTTATGAAGTCATAAGAGCACCACATCTCTCTTTGGGAAAACAATGTATGGTAACTGGGTTTGTTTTTCAAATATCAGAAAAATGTTTAAGCCACATACAAGTAGCTGCACAGCAACTGTCACACGGGATTTTTATGTAATAAAAATATTTTTTGGTATAACATATCTGAATTTGACAAGAACAAAGTACTCTCTGCAAAATAAATCCAAATGATAGAAGAATGTAATCAAAGTTTTCATAAAGGCAAAAGCCCAGTTGCTATATTGATTCTACTGGTGCTTTTTAGAGTCAGTTGTATCTAAGCTATGGAACTCCAGATGGACTCTCATCAGAAAGTTCTTTATATGGGTTTCCATCAGAGAATTTTTCAAAGCAATATTTCATCTTGTGTTTCAATACGATTTTGAAAGTTCTATGCATTCAAAAGTTATATGGAGGCTTACAACTGCCTTAAGAGTCATAGGATTTTATAAAATAGTAATATTTCCATTTGATTTACTCTATGATTTCTGCATTCTAAGCATTTATTGAAATATTGTTTTCAATATTTCCAGGAAGGAATCTTTTCTCCAAATTAATCTATATTTTAAGATGTCTAAATAGTCTTTCTTACATTAAATTATTAAGAACTGGCAATACTGAATGGATAGCAGCACCTTTTGAACCTCCAGCAGGGCATTAAAACTTGCACAGAAATGTTAGTGAACCTGGTCTTGATCCTGCCATGAATGTCACAGCGGAGGAATGTTAGGGAGTCCTAAATGTAAATGTAATCACAGAAGGCCCACCCTGTATATCACACTAGGTGCTCTTCAGCAGCAGTCCTTGCTCTGCACAGCTTCTGCCTTCAGGCACCCCTGCTGCTACAGGCATGCAAGAGGCTCCTGGGAACCTCACCCTTCTCTGCAAGTTACTCTACATTATATTAATGAGTTTATTTAATTTTATGAAATAGGGATTGTTTTACATTGTCTCTTTCACAGCACCATCCATTTCCCAGCCCACGCTTTAGCTGATTGTGTAGGTTTAAGCTTACCTCCTTGATAACATTGTACTAGGAATGTGAAGTGTCAAGTATTCCAGCTTAGAATTTTTGTCCTCCATTCTGGTCTTGTAATGAGGTATTGATGATGAAATCACTGTGAATAAATACTAAGTCCTTTTTCCCTCTAGTTTTGTTTCTCCAGAATTCAGAAAGAAACTGAAATTAGAATGAATCATTTTTTGGCAACAATTTCAAATTGTGCAATGTCTCATGGCAAAACAATTTTAGGGTGATGCTCATCAACTTCAGCAAGATCATCACTGTAATAGGAATATTGCCTTTAGAGAACCTTTGCTGTGAGCAGAGAGGGCACCAACCTTTACCCATTCAAGCCTGATAGACACTATCATTGTTTTTTCTTCTTTAAGCAATGCACAGAGATGAGTACAGCATGAAGTGGCTCTGGGCATTGGGAGATTACTGCATGCAGAAAATGCAAAAATTCACATGGGCACGACAGGCACCAAAGCACCATAGAGCTGGGATGATTGGGTTCACTTCTGTGTATACTTCATATCAACTATCTGTATGCATTTTTGACTAATGTTTTATTCTAATCTAGGTGTTTTAAATCAATCATAAAACTAGGTGAAGATAGAATGCTATATTTTAAACAGAACTAAATTAGGAATGTAACTTTAGCTTAGTGACTAACTCCCAAAATACAAGTTCAAGAACAGAAAATATCACCTCATTTTATCTGATATTAATAAATATAAAGAAGGTTTTCATGTTTTTCACTCCATAGGAGTTGAAGGCCTCAGAATGTACTTAGCATACTTATCACTCCTGCGGATCACATTTATGGATATAAGCAGCATAGCTGTTTATCTTCTGATTCTTTCTAAACTCCCCATAATTCTTTCTGGCATATATATGCCAATATTACCAGACTTGTTTAGGAAATCTCTATGATATCTCTACACCAATTCATTGTCACACTGGTTACACATAACATCCTTCATGCATGGGGCAGACTGCACAAGCACACCTCAGTGATTTGCTTTTGTTTGCTGTTAATCTCATGTTTCATCCCTTCCATTTGTTTTCATACCTCCTCCTACCTCCTCGTGCCCTTAACCAACCAATGATTTGAATGAGGCCAAATGTATTTCTTGGAAACATCTTTCAAATTTTTTCATCCTTTCTGCCTCCTCTTTCTTTCAGCTTCTTTCAGCCTCAGACTGAAAGATTGCCTTGGAATACAACTTTCTAAAATACCCTGATATCTTTGTTATGTATCCTTAGTAGAGCATTCATGACTGCAAAAATATCCACTGTTTGTATTAGATATGAAAATGGTTGACAATTCAAATTAAAAAGGGCTGCTGTCAAGATTTGGTGAGATTCACAGTATATTTACACTGTTATAGCCTGAATAACTTAAAAGCATATGAACCAGAGGTTTTGCTTGTTTGTTTTTCTTCTTTTCAGTTTTTTTTTTTATCCAGATGCTAACCTGAAGACAGAGGAAAAAGGCTATGATATGAACATGTATTGTAACAGGCAACAGTCTGAAGATGCTCATCTTATACTGTGTGACTGCAACATCTTAAGCAATGAGAAAAGATGAAAAAACTTCAAAAAAAAGACCAATAAACTATATATTAAATTTACATTTAATGTATGGATTAGTATTTAGCATTTCAGTTAAAATTTTAAAAATGCATCAGCAGAAGTGTGGACCCAAAACATTACCCTCGTGCCTGCCTAACATGCACACTTGTACACACCAGAGTCCTGGCCAGTCTGGATGCTGGATTCCAGGCATGTGATTTTTTAAGAAAGAAACAGCTCTGTCATTATAGAGTGTTTCCTTCTCTTCTTCCTTGAAAAGGTCAGTAATGACAGGTCGTCCTCCAATTGCATAGTCTATTTCCCCTCTTGACCTTTTCAGAGGCAGAATCCATGCAAAACTTCTGAAATACCATGTAAGCTTGAAGAAAGGGTTAGAACGAGTTTGGAAGAAAGTGTTGGTTATCAGAGTCTTTCAAGTGAAACATCATTGTGAGACAAAGGCTATTATAAAAACCTTTTCAGTGAAGTTTACTCTTTTTTAATCCACAATGGATTTCCTTTTAAACATTTAAGTCAAATTCTCAATATGTGTAAATCATCAAAGAAATAGAAGCAATATTTATTTCAATTTTCCTTTTTTTAATATCTAATTATTTTGTATAAGTACACATTTTCAACACTGTTTTCAAATGAATGTTAACGAAAGGAGAGGAAGCAATATCGCCTCGACAGGAAGGAAATGGCATAATCAGCATATGATTTAACTTTTACACAAGCAGTGTTAATGATAGAGTACAAAATAAAAAGTATAAATTCAGTCTTGGAGGGGAGTCCTGAAGTAACTCTAAACTTTGTCCAAAGGCAGGTAGTTGTCCTGAGAATATTTACACATAATAAAAAGGTCAGAAGTATGAAGAGAGAACTTAATGTTTGCCCTATTTCTTAGGTATTCCTTAGTAGAGAAGCCAGAAAACAAGGTTCAGGTGAAAAGGAAAGGAATCAAGATGAAATGTAAGGTTGTTACATAGACACAAAGAAAACAGCAAAGAGATAAGAAAATGAACAGCAGTAGCAACAATAGTAATAAAAAAAAAAGTAAACAAAGTAAGGCTGGTTTACATGCAAAATGCTCACCAAGCCTGGTACAATAGAAAACATTAAAGGACCCTCTGCCTTCCAAGCATTCCTCTGACCAGAAAAGGATCACCCTTTTTTTATCAGGAGTCCTTTTTCCCCACCCCAGCAATGATATAAAATGATATTGAATATCACAATGTCTTGGCCATGACCCCTCCCCCAAACTTGGCCAGAACCAGGACATTAATACAATACTAGTTTATTATATAATTTAATAACTTTACTGCACTGAGATTTCTTCATTTATTCTACTATTGATAGCTATATAATGATTCTCTGCATGTCATTTATTCAGCTTTTGTGACAGATCAGGAAGTAAGGGTATGTAGGGATAAATGGCAATACTGAGGGAAACCTGAAAGTGATAAATTCCTCTTACATAGATCTCTTAACCATAATTAAATATTCAGACCATCTACCAGTTTTTCTGTATCATGAGTCCTATACAGCTCAAAAATTTACCTCAAATGCTCCAATAATAAATATTTTTGTTTTTCTTTTCAGCATTGATGACACTTTGTGCTACATGAAAAGGTTTGTTGAGAAACAATGCTGTAACAGTTTGTATAGCAAAAAACAAACAAAAAAAAGTTTTGCCTTCAATTTGCAACTAGAATTTTTAGTTGCCCTTCCTGGCTTTACAGTCCCTGATATGTTTAGTTTTCTCTGTTAGTGGCAACCGCGCTGTGCTTGTAATCGGGCAGGACTCAGAATCACTTGGGTAAAAGAGAGAAAATATGATAACCCTAAAGGCAGTGGCGGTGTGGCGACAGCACAGTGCTCTCCCTTTCTGAAGGGAAACAAAACATTGCTCCACAGATGCAGAGGGTACTGCAGTGGGACTCTGCATCTGTCAGTATTCACTTCTCATTTCATGCTACAATTAATTTAGAAAGAAAATAACAAGGCATAAGGCAAGAGAGCTAATTTTACAAGCCTGTGCTAGGTATTATTTTTCTTTTTTGGTTGTTTGGTTGATAAAACACTACTACTTAGATTCCACAGTGTCTCAGAGAAGACATAGAAGTTATAAGGAATGGGCTATTCCAAAAAGTAGTTTAATAATTAAGCATTAGTTACAGTTTAAGTCCCATCTCATGGAATAGATTTGAAAAGTTTTCAGAAAATTTCAAATAAATAGATATCATCAGAAAAATGCCACAGAATACTTGCTTTCTGAGATGACAATTAACCTCCCCCCCCAAAAAAAAGACATTTTCTGACATATTTTATTAAAATAGGTACCACACTGGAAGAAAATATTCTTAATACAATAAGTAGAATACTGTCTTTCGTGTGCAATCAAAACATGTGGAAAATGCTCATTTGACACCTCATTTTATTTTGAATGAAATTATTTGCTATTTGAAATATTAGGCAGAAGATTAGGACATTTCATAGTGGCTATCAGTCCTTGCCAATTTTACATGGCAGGGTGAATGAGGGGATAAAATCTACCAGGCTTATCAGCATTGTGGAAAATGTTTGCAAAAATTTGACCTCCTGTAACAGACAGACAATTAAAGTTTGCCATTGCTTTATGCATACAGTCACATGTAGTCATTGTTTACAGTTCTCTCTTGTTTTCACTATTTCAAAAACTAATTTATATTTAAGTGACATGCTCTTTCCACTTCCTCGTAGCCACAAAAAACACTAAAGAAAACCTACAAGAGCCAGAAAGGCAAACTTACAGAGTGACCCTTCAGTCTGAGAGCTGGATTTGTTTCAAAATCACAGTTCCGAAAGAAAAACCAAGTTGATAAAGGTTAACCCTCTTCTGTGTCCCAGAACTCTTTATTTCTGATGCATGGAGAAAAAGAGACCTTTACAGATTGTCTTAGACTCCTGCCCAGGAGAGGCTGATAGTGTCTTAGAGAAGCAGCAAACACCTCATCCTCCCTCTCACAGCTAAGTTGCCAAGATTTTAGTGGGCAGGGCACCAGGCTGTTTCCTCACTTGCACCCTCTGAATCACATTCTGAAGGACAATTCATTCTTTCCTTTGCCAGGGGCAGCCCAAGATTGCAAAGGGGAGCCTATTCCCTGTGCCAGGTGGTGGGGCTGCCAGGCGGGAGGGCAGCTGGGGAGGGATAAGTTTACTCTGGAGTGACCCAACTTTCCCATGACCCAATGCCATCACCAATGCCCAGATGCCAGAGAATCCCAGAGGATCTTCATTCCTTTGGTACTACCAAATCCATTCTGTCACTCCCCTCACCAGCTGGGCAGTACAGAAAAAAATATAAGGAAAGGCTGGTGGGTCAAGATAAAGACAGGGAGAGATTCCTTATCAACTACCATCAAATGAAAAACAGACTCAGCTTGGGGAAGTTAGTTTATTTTGTTAATAATCAAATCAGAGCAGAATAATTAGAAATAAACCTCAATCTTAAAACCACCCCCCCACTTGTCTGTTCTTCCTGGGCTCAACTTCACAGAAGCAAATTGTTAAAAAAAACATGGAAGCATTACTCAAAACTAACCTTTTTTTCTCTTTTTCTTCCTTTCTTCCTCTCTTTCTCTCACATTTTTACTCTTTCTCTCCTCTCTCTCTCTCCCTTTTGTTTTTTTCTCCTTCCTTTCAGTCTTTCCATCTGTCCTTCTATCTCCAGAAAAATGGAGATTGCACCAAAGGATTCAGGAATCTAGCACAGGGGTACAAGGAAAAAAAATCAAGTTATGGCAACTTTCTCTCTCCCTCTTACAAATTATACACTATAATTTGGTTTTACATCACAGGGCCAGATAATATGTGATTGCCTTAGATATAATTTTACAAAAGCAATACTATAAGATAAACATGTACAATACAAATGTCAGCATTTCTATAACCTAGATAGTGATAGATGAGATAAATCAACATAATATCCTTTTATATGTTCAGCATGGGAGAAATTTTCTTCCCAATTGAGATATTTGTGACTGACAGTGTAAAATGTTTTGAGCCATCATTTAATAAGAATACATATGAAATTCAGAAGAGGTGTGGCTTCAGAAAACTTAGTTATCTGGGTTCTTTTTAATTAAAGGTACAACACTAACTGTCTTTGGCTCAAACCTAGCACAAATATATAGGCAGAACTAGAATTACCATGTAAGGAAAATGTGATTTAACAGTGAAAAGAGTAGATTAAAGGAAACTTCAGTTCTCACAGGAGACAGGAAAATGATAACCTGAGGAAAGACTGCAGTTTACTCCGGAAGATGTATAGTATGTCAGTTTATCACTGTAAATCAAGAGAGACTGGAGGGTAGTTTTGTGTAAAAAATAACTATTTGCTATTGAAACTTGAGAAAGAACTGGAATGCCAGTAAAACTATTGATTTATGCTCTGCAGCCTTCACACTACTAAAAAAGATGACTTCTTTTCATAGAGAAAATACTAAACTTCTCTTTTAAAGCCATGGAAAAGGAAGGGCTGTGCTCTTTGATTCACCTTGGCAGATAGGTATCTATGTCCAAGCTCCCATTCTGCCCAGTCAACTCGGCAGAGTTTCTTCAGCTCAAGAGGCCTTTAAAGAGAGTTAAGGAACTTGGCAAAGCACATGGAGATGAGGTGCATAGAGACAAAGAATGATAGAGTGGACAACATAATTTCATTGACTTTATATAGATTGCCTCTAAAAGTAATTATAGAGTGACCTTTGGCAGTCTTGTGCTAAGCAGCAGGTACCAAGCTTGTAAAATCATAAGAAAATTGTGGGAAGACCTCATGGCAGTGGAACTGCAACAAATGGTTAAAACTGAATTGCTTCATTACTGGTTTTAGTCTCACACTCAGAATATAAGACATAACCAGAACTGAAGAGATTTCCATGACAGTAGCTAAGCATTACATTTCAGAACAAGGTCCCATTTTTAGCTACACACCCATTTCTGCCTCTGAAGATGCAGAGGAATACTTGTACATGTGAACTGCACAACTTTATAATTTGTGTTGTCTTCTCCTGAGGGTCTAAAACCCACAGACTGAAACACTGCCCAATTCTTATTAAGTTCTTAAGTTTTCACAACCCAATGAAGAATTTGTCTACAGCATAAGAGTTCCCATACACCACGATGTCTTAATTTCATTGTGCTGGTTTTGCACAGGGCTAAGGAACATTTTCCTCTGGTCCATTTTTTTATGGTATTTCAAGAGGTAAAAATCTCTAGGAGGATTGAAAGTGTATGAACAATTTAGCAAAGTATTCAATTAATATCTAGAGATTTGTTTCACTCAAATCAAAAGGCTATTAAAAATTTAGTGCATGCTTAAGCGCTTTTGCTTAAATGGGACAGAAAGTAAGCTTATACCTTGGAGATAAGCTCTGAGACACTTTGATTCCTTAACTAACACATTTGGAGCAGCAGGATATTTAAGAAGTGGCAAGCTCATTTAACTTTCTTTTGGAAACAAGGAAAACATACTGCTTACTATTTAGTAACATTTTTAAAACTAATTTTATCTCTGCATTCACAGAAAATTTACAAGTGGTACTGAGGGACCAGTGATTGCACCAGTAATTATTGATCTATTACTGTTCAAATATAAATCAGGCTGTTTGAGAAAGTGTAATATAGGAAGAAATAATATTTGTTAGATAATCTTTAACAGGCTTACTAAAAGACTGCATGTCTTTCCATTTTTATTGCAAATACACTTATCCTTACCCAAACTGTTAATACAAGATATAGCATTTTAATAATTCCAGTAGCTGCATATTCTGGTTGATTATGAATGAGTGTCTGACCTCAGATAAAAATTAAAAAATAATGTTCATACTTTAAGATAAAACAGTCATCAGTGTCTCATTGCTCTTTATTTAAGGCTCAGTTTAGTTAATATTTACTTGCTCTATTTATTTCTATGCAAAGTATAAAATAAAATCACAATTTAATGCATTAATGTAGTTATATCACAATGGGTGGCAAGCAGCTTGTGGAGATTAAATAACGTGCTTTTTGCAGCAAGGCTTAGTTTAATTTGTTTGACAGCTGAGGTTTTGTACTTGTAATTGCAAATGTTGCAAGTGGAGTTAACAATGTGCTGCAGTCCATGTATATGAGACTCAAAATCGATGTGAAGTGTCAAGTCCTGAGGATTCTGAAAATCATGTTGGCTTTTTTTAATCTTCATAAATAAGATTATATTTGGATGCAGTAATTAAGAGTTAACACTACCGAAACAATCACATGCACTTCCTTGAATGGGTTCTTGCTTCATTTTGACAATTTGTATTACTATGGATTTGTGCCCAATTTTAAGCCTGCATGATCTAGTCCCAATAAAAACTTTACTACTGATCTCATTAAAATAAGCAAAAAAAATTTATTAATTGAATCATGCAGAAAGTCACTATAGAAGTAGTCTTCCTTAGAAGACTTAAAAGACATTTTTTTAAATTATTGCAGCTTTGTTAGAAACTAATCTTAGGCTATAGGCAAACAATTGCCAATGGTTGAGCTTTCAGTGGGATAAATAAGGGATAGAGTGAACTACATGATGATTCTCACATCAGCAAGAACTTAATAATTTATTCCCATAGGAAGCTACTTCAGAGAGAATCCCAGACACAAATTTACAGGCAGAGAGTATGTATACTGAGGATCCTGGGGAAAAAAAAAAAAAAAAAAAAGGTAGTAAGCTAAAGTGACAGTGGGGACACACAATGGGAAACACATCTGCAGCTGCTCAGTAGAAAGATACGAAAGTTCCAGGAAGCAGAAGCTACAAACTTTAGCTGCATTTTGTGGGCACTGCAGAGGTTTCCATTAAGAAGCTGGTCATTAAAAACTTGCTCCTTCTTTCAGGTGCCTATTCTTATAAAACTTACATTTCTTGAAGGTCCCTGCTTGAAAATCACCAATCAATTAAGGAAGGCAGAGAGGGATATAGCTATTCCTTTAAAAATTACCAGTGTAAAGGAACAAACATTGTTTTACTTAATGAAAAAAAAGCAGCTGCAGGGAATATCAATATGTAGTGCCCCATTCAGAGGTTAGATAGCATGTAGCTTTAGCTTTTTGTGTTAGTCATAGCATCTGACATCCCTACTGTCTTTTCAGTTCAATAGGTATAAAGAAGATATTAGGAACGTGTCTTGCCACATCAGCATAGCACTACTGATAGGAACAGTCACCTCTAAATGTTTTGCTTGTCGCCTGAGCCCAGATATACCCCTGCTGAGAAGAATTTGTGATTTTATTCTTGCTGTATTAGATGAGTAGACATGGCTCATTCACTGTGAAAACTACAAATATTGTAAGGCACAAAATACAGAACATGAACGCGGAAGATTCTTCAATTGCAAAGCAAAGAAAGGAAAAAGGATTCAGCAATTAGGTCATTGGTGGAAGTTAGGAAAACATAGCTGAATTCCTTCCTTTACATGTTCAAAAGTTGTCTTGCAGATACTCAGCAACTCTCTACAGACGCTCAAGAATAAATTTTCCTTTAGGGATAATGTTGATTCATTACAAAGGTAGTATAGCTCACCAGTTTAAATCAGTTATTATATTTTATGCCTTAGAGGCCAAGTGAGATGAATACCTGTAAGGATTTAAGGACTTCTACAATAAGGTATGAAATTTCAGTACAAGTAAGAGTAAAGTTGGGAGGGTAAGCAATGTATAAAAGCCTGAAAACATATACCTAAAAATGGATGCAATTCTTCCATGTAGGCTATCCAAAATGCTTTAATTCTTCTCAGGCTACTGAGAGAACACAAGATAAAAAAATGTAGTTAGTGATCATAGAAAGATCTCTTTAATTATCCTATGGAGCAATATTTGTAACAATAATGAAAGAAAAAAAGCTTTTGGGTTTTTAGATAGCTCAGTCAGCTCTCAGTAAGCAGTATCCCACAAAAACAAGTGTCAGAAACACTGAAGAGATTTTGTTCCCCTAAGATTTCCTGAAAATAGATGAAGATACTTTTTGAGTTATTTTATACTGCAATGTTCAAGAGCCTGTGACTTAATAAATAGACTGCTATAGGAGGCTGTACTTACAAAAGGTCTGTCTGCAGTAAAATTCTGGGATTATGCTAAGAAAACAATAGATCCTGTACTTGTCTGTGCTAAATCATAACACAAGTATTTTGTTTTAATTAGTCTTTCTCTCTTGCTGCTGGAATTTTACAGATTACCATGGTGAATGAGCTGCAAAGAACACTCTGAGGGCAAAGCTTTCATTTTTGTTTAGAATTTTCTACTCAAGTTAAGAATAAGCCTCGAGACCGAAGCTTACTACAAAGAGACAGAGAAGGGATATAGCAGATGAGAAACTTTTTGGGGTTGCTTTATTTTCATTAAACACTTGCTAATTTGCTGGGTTTTTTTCTTTTTTTTTTCTTTTTTTCTTGAAGGTTCAATACAAAATCCTGGCTTCTCCCCTGGTTACAAAGTTCAACATTTTTAGCTTTTCTGTGCCTTTAACACACCTGTCAATTCCTGCTTTGCCATGTCGAAGACAAGGCAGAGTCCAAGAGTATTCTCACAAAGTGAAAGCACCCGTCTCACTTTTACAAACTTTTTTACAAGCAGACTGCAAACAATCTGCCTGGGCAGCCACCAGTTTTGGGTGGCTCCAGCAGGCTCCCCCAGCTCTGGTGCCTGTTGCTAGTGTAGATGCCCAGCCCCAGATGGGTACAACCCTTCAGATGCTGTGAGACTGTGCTGTTCCTGGAGTTTTCCAGTCTTGTAGGGCACCTGACAGATGCCTGATACCTTCAGCACCCTTGCATTGCCCAAGGGACAGCATAAATGCTGGCACATCAACGTAAGCTAGAGCAAGGTGGCTGCAAAAGTGAGATTGTAGCTCTATCATGCTCTATCAAAATCCTGCCTCAATGGCGTTTTGAACTGGAAAATTAGCAGAGCAAAATGGATTAACAGTTTCTACACCAAGAAAATATTAGGAAGCATAAGTTATAGAATTGTTATTTCTGTATCAGCATGACAGAAAGTCCTTGAACTCATGTGCTTTTTACTTTACTGTACTTCCAAATACAGCCTAGTAAATATCAATCTATCTATAGAAGAAATTGTTTTTCTGGAAATTAAATGAAATTATAGTTAACCTGTGAAGCATTAAAAAATACCAATTAGTCACTTTTTATCTTCACTAGGAAACAAGAAAAAAAAACTTCATGAATTCTTATCTTCGAATAATTGTGATTTCTACAGCAATTTATCTTCTAATTCCTTGTTATGAACAGCAGATATCTCAAAATTAGGTATCTAGTCTAAGAAAGGCATCTAATTTTTTATATAACACACCTTACTTAGTTATTAATCATCTTACGACAATCCCTTTGTTCTTTTTTATCCAGTTTGACATTAAACTTCTTTCTACTCTTATTCACCTTACCAGAGTCAACACCTCTGCCTGTATGCTGATTCTATCCTCAGTGTGCTTACTCCCTCCATTACACTAATGTCACATTGTTCTGACACGGTGACCTGTTAATGCAAGGATTCAATCTTCCTTCCTTAGAAAAGAAAGTGTTTTTAAATGGTCTTGCAATAGAATCAATTTTTCATAGTTAAATGAGAAAAGTGCACCACAGACATTTACAAGACTTTGAAAGGAAGTTGACAATGACAATAATTTATAAAGCTAGATGTAAATCTTTTTCTTGTGTTGCACCACATTTACAAACAGCAGTTTGGAGGACCCCTAGATCCTATTCAGGCTTGTGAGAATATTAGTCCTGGAAGGCAAAACAGCCAGGAGCTAGAGAATTTTCAGTGGGGGAAAAAAATTACTGAAGTCACTCTGAAAAATGCAAAACTTATACGAACTATTCTTCTAGACAGACAGTGCTTCCCAAGGGCTGCCATGGGACACTGGCAGCCAAGAGAATGATGAATATGAAAATGTTCATGCTCCACCTGCCTCCCTTTAGCAGCCAGACCTTGCAGTTTGGCTTTGGACTGTGGATGAGCAGGATGTGATTAGTGACCACCTTAATAGTTAACTATTGAGATATTGGTGACTGTGGCTTGCTGCTTGCTCTCACTTTTTCCGTGCTACAAAATGCTTTAAAGATCCTGGATATGTACATCCTTTAGCTCCTACTTCACTTTATAAAGTAAAGTCTATATAAAAAGTCTTTTTATGGGAAATAATTTGGTATCACTGAGAGGAGGAGAAAGAACTAAACTTTCAATTAAAGTCTCAATCAAACTTTACTGTTTTTGAAGTCATCTAAATTGATTCCTTTATAGTACAGGGCTTTGATGCCATTTTAAATAACTTCATAGGAGAGTGAATTTGAAAAAAGAATCATGTTCAGTGCAGCTGAATGCACCTAAGGCATTAGCTGCACTGAGTAAGGATATTCAACGGGTTTTAACAGACCAGAAACCTTAGACTGACTTCCAAGTATTTTCTGCACTTTTTAAAAACTCTCTTGTAATTTTAGAAAGCTGTGGTTTCAGGTCAGATCCCACTATATTACACTGGTTTGTGTTATTAAGCACAGCCAATGGGTGAAAATTCAGCAATTTACCTGTGTGTTTCTCAACACTGAAAAATTCATTAACCAGTTAAACAATGCCATAAACTACACATATTAAAACATACAGAATCTGCCATCATTAGGAGCCCGGATGCAAATTATTGATATCTATGGGAGGAATTTCCAGATTTCCTGATGTTTTTCCTGCCAGAACAGGAAAACTGCGCAACAATATCTTTAATTTTGGTGAGAAAGCCTTCAAAGTTTAGAAATAAATGTCTTCTTCATGCCCCCTGTCTTTGAAGGGGTGGCCACTTTGCTGGGGCTTTACTCTCTGTCCATTGGTTTTCAGGGGCTGCTTGGATAGCAACAAACCATACCACAGACACTTCTCCAAATGGTAGGGAAATTTCCTCCTCCCCATAATTTCTGAAGCTAATCTTCTCCCCTTTGAATTCTGTTAATACCTCAAGACTCTTTTCTAGGCCTGTTTACCATCTGCCCTGAGAGCTGTCTAATGCAAGCGGGAAAAAAATGTATCTAGCAATCTTTTGTTAAAGGAGGCGTGGGAGATGATGCTGAGAAGCTATTTTTCTGCAGGGCCTGGCAAGGCAAGCTGCTTAAATGAGACTTGAGGAGGAGTAAGACTTCAAATGATGTTGGTGAGCAGGAATATTTAATTAAAATTACAGTATTTGTAGCTTTTTCTCCCACTGTATTTAGGTACAGCCGAATTCCCCTGATGATTAAAAAAAAAAAATCACATCAAAACGCCAAAAATTAGAGAACAAGCCTAGATTATTGTTAGTCTTTTATAGCTCTTTTAAGTGTCCACAGTGAGGACAGGTGTTTAGCATGTCAAAATTATTATCAAAGAACTTACAACTGCACCAAGGAAATCCCTATTAATATTATATCTCATATAGAGCTTTATATCCAGAAAACCTAGTGCAACAATATTCATCAGAAGCTCGAAGTCAAGTCAAATTTTTGAAAAAAAAATAGTGAAAATCCAAAATATTTTTTTTCAGGAAGCCAAAATCTTCTTTAAAAGCAAGATTTATTAATGTAAATGTTTTAAATACAGCGTGTTTGGTTGAAAACTCTAGAGAAAAATAGTTTCAGCTAAGTACATCTGAATTAAAAGAAATCTCCATCTAAACTGAAGCAAATTATAAAGAAAAAGAATCACAGGTTTATCATAGAAAGCATTTTCCAAAGAGGTTTCTAAACTTCATAAATAAATATGACAAAAGAGAGGCTGTTTTGCAAAAATGTTGAATTACAGCATTTTAATCTTTCTCCAAGAAAACATGATTTTAAAAAAAGCCTGACCTTTATTCTATATTTGAAATGAATTAATACAAAAACTATCATTTAGCCCTCATTTGCACACACAGCTGCTACTAGAGAAATGAATTGCAGCATAGAACTTTATATTTATTGGCATTTGAGCTCTCTAGCAATAAAAAGTGCTGCTTGGAGCAGAAATGTAGAATAACTCAATAAATCATAATTTAAATTATTTTATAAGTTGATACTGCCCTAGAAATGTCCGCTTCATTGAAAGTCATGGGATATTATTTAATTGGTTAGAGGACAATGCTAATGACACCAAGGATGAGGGTTCAACCCCCATCTGGGCCATTCACTTAAGACTTGGACTTGATGGTCTGTGTGTGTCCCTTCCAACTCAGAATATTCTGTCTTTATGGTGAGAGACTTGAAATGTAGAGTAAGAAGCTGAATAACAGTATTCTATTCTATGGTAGAAAGGGATATCTATTTAGGAGGTGTAGCCAAGTACATCGATCTTTGCTGCCAACCAGAAATAAAATGTCATGTGCAGAAACTTTGTCATTTCTCTTCCGATGTACTGCATGTTCTGTGGTGCTGCCTTTTAGATTTTACTAAGGAAATCCTTGGTGATCTCGGTAAGAATTTGGATTGTTATAGATCTCCTCAATACTTCATTATGATGAATTTCCATTTTTCTCTTGCATGATGGCATTCCATGAGAGGAACATGGCAGTAATCTCTCTTTGGACTGAAAATATGTTCTGTTTATATCATAGAAGGCTCAATCCTGCAAACATACAGAATTCCACTCAGCATCATTAGGACTCCCAAAAACACTGGAATTGAAAAAGGTGTCTTAAATTTCATAATATAATCTATTTTCCACTCATATAATATAGTTTCATAATATAATGTTTTCCACTCATCTAGAATCTGCTGAGGTTTCCTAGAAATATAAGTTTCCACTTAAAAGTGCTTGCTAAAAACATATTAAAGAATGCATGTCAGTTACAGCTGTAATAACAGCAGTACATTGGGTGGCTCCACCCACACTTATCCAGCTTCCTGCAAAAACCTGCTGCAGGTGAAAAAGGTTAAGGATAGCATAGAAGGTGATATGGAAAATAACAACACTTACTGGGTGGAATTCAGTCCACCTAGCTTCAGCTATGTTTGCCAGGCTAGTACCTAATATCATCTGAATGAACAAAATGTGTTTAAAGCACATTGAATCACCCTCTGAAGTTATTTTCTTTATTAAACATATTTTCTTTATCAAACATAGAACTTCTATCAATAGTTTTCAATAAATAGCTAACTTCTGGAGGACAGGATACTAAATTTTCCATTTCATCTACTAAAAAGGAATTTAAAAAATCACCTCAATCATGTGTAAATGCCTTCCACTGACCATGTTCAAAATATTCCCTGTTATTTCCTTGCACTGACAAACAGCCAGATAGACTTGCAAATTTCATCATAAGAACCTGGTCCTAATCCTTATTATCGTCCTTTTTTATAGTCTGACACAGGAACTTCCACCCACTTGCTGTAGCAATCAGCAGCTTAGCAACCAAACCTTGCAAGGGTGCAATCTTATGAAACTGTATTCTGCTTTTGTGTGTGCAGGTATATCTGAGCACCTGCCTCCCTCCGACATATATATGCTCAAAAACTTTTAAAGCTTTCAATCTACTAAAATCAGAATTTCAAATATATTAAATTTCATTAAATTATTTGAAAATGTGTGTTTCTTATTAGCATGTGCACTGATGAATAGGTTGCTGTCTGAGCTCATTTTTTATGAAATATAAAAGTAAACTTGGGAAAGGTGCAATCAAGGCAAATACCCTTAAGAAACAGAGATAGTGGTTTCAGACTGGATGGGACAGGTTCCCAGCTAAAGAGGACAAGACTAAAATATTTCCCAAAATTCTGCTTCATAGGAAATTTTCCAATTGAATTAATGATTTGCCAGTAACATTATTACTATATTTCTGAAGTTCTCCATAGCATGTGGTCAGCAAAGGTACTTGAGATAAAATGGATAATGAGTCCTAACAGCACTATCAGTGTAACTGTTGGCAACTGCAGCATTATCTTATTCATCCAGGTGGAAGAAATAAAGCACAGGAAAGGATGAAGGAACCAGTAAATTTAGATACTTGAGACTATTTTGGGATGGGCTTTCTAATCACACACCAAACCTGCTATTTGTGCAATCAGAATCCCAAGAGAAAGACAAAGAGAAGCAGTGCAAGGGGTAAAATTATGTTTGTCTTTCAGCTATGCCTTATAAACATTCTCTTTCATTATTTCAATATAGGGAAAAAATAATAAAATTAAATTCAAGACACCCACAGCAATTCTGTAATAAAATAAAATAAAATAAAATAAAATAAAATAAAATAAAATAAAATAAAATAAAATAAAATAAAATAAAATAAAATAAAATAAAATAAAATAAATCCAGAGGGAATCCCATTCAGCTTGCAACCATTTTACAAGCCAAGGAGGACAAATTTGTTCAGTCTACCATTTAATGCAGATTATTCCTCAAGTCCTGATGGGGAGGTAGTGATCCAAAATGAAGTCCTAACAGTACTTATAGATTGGGTCCTCCTGTAGTTTTCTATGCACTGCTTTATGTGTTCCTAAGAGAAATCTCCTATAATATTTTGTAGAAGTCAAAGTCAGAAAGATTCCTAAAGAATCATTTAAATAAGGTCTAGATTTCAACAGCACATGTTTTCTATGACTCTTTGTTTTCAATAAAAGTTAATGATATTTAATTGTACTGCTACAGAAACACCTGAAAGTTGATTTTTTTTTAGCTCTGTAGTAAAGTACTGTTCTACTTCATTAAATGAGATCCATCCCATAAAGAACTAGGAGATTCTGCATAACTCACTGCACAGCTATAAGTTGTGCCTGACCTAGGTGATGTGCAAAGTTAGATGACAGCAAGACCTGTGGTGAAGGTGAAGTAGACTTTCTTATTAAAAAGGACAAACAGATTATTATACAGTACAGGAAAAAACATTTCCAGGCACCAAGTTAGCTAATAAGTATGCAGAGAAGGCAATCATTCTTCAAGAATGTGGCCTTTTAGTGTAGCTGTGCAAAGCAGCTTGAATTAGAATTAGGTGGCCAGGAGGATTGCTTTTGTCTGTTTGCATATGTGAATTTGATGAGCCTGCAAGCTTCTTACAGGGAAGAGAAAAATGGAATGAACCCCTGTGTCTTGCTTTAGAAGAAAAATATGAAAGTGAAATACTATTCTCACTTGGTGTTGAATCAGCTGAAATATATTAATAGAGAATTATATCCTATCTTTAGTTCTCTATCTTCATGTGTTTTCTACCTATTTTTTATGCAACCTGACTATAGCTCTACAAAAGTATTCAGAATAATCCTTGCAGAGATTTCAACTATGAGCATTAGTCCTTTTTTTAATAATGAGTCCTTTATTTTAGCAAGTTTGTTAGATATGTACATCAGTTCTTGTCTAAGTGCTCTAACGAACAGCAATCCACTTCTTTGCAGACTCACAGCTGAGCATATCATAAAACTTTTGGGGTTCAATTCATCACACCTGACTATCACTTTTTTAATAGTGATGTAAAATAGAAAAGCAAATTACATAGGATCCATTTATGTCTTCAAACAGGTTCCTATTCTAGACCTAACACCAGCTTAGAGTAGCTGTTCAACTTTTAGTCAATACCACTCTGGGATAAAATTGTATAGTGTTCCATTCCATGAACTAAAGCTTCTAAAAGATGTAGTAAACCAGAAAATGCTTGGATACTACCTGTGCTGTACCAAACATTGACTTATCTTACGTTATTGTCTAAGAAGCAGAAAATATTTTTTACCTAATTTCATCATAAATGAGGCATACACAATTCTTAAGATGCAGTTAAATATGCATGGCATCACTCTGAATGTTTGCTTTTCAATCCACAAATGGTTTTTTCCCCTCCAGGATGCCCAATTAGAAGAATCAATATGTTCCCACCAACTTGGAAAGCCATTTGTCTGTCTATCCCTCACAGACAAAACAAAGCCAGATGTAATTATCTGAACTTCTCATGGTGGGAGTCTTCTTCCACTTTTGTCCCATATCCAAAGTTCATAAACCAGCAAGAGAAAGAGCTGTGTACCCATTTCTAAAATACACTGTCTTTCTCAAAGCAATCAGTAGGTCCTACTTGTTCTTGATCAAATAGCGGTTCAAAATTGCAGTGATTCCAGCTAAATTCTGCCTCAAGATCCTGACAAATGGAAGGTAGTTTCTCTCTCATGCTACATGATGAGTAGTAATGAACATTACTGCATGTAAGACAGACATCTGCTTCTTAGACAGAAAGCTGGATCATCCCTCCAAATTGTGGCAAAGCTGATTCAGGAGGCAGATGTGCTGCTGTGCAGGTAAGGATGTGTCCAGCTTGAACAGATGTTTGTGACTTTTTTGGAATAAAAATGGGTTTGATTGAACAAAAATGGGTTGGAAGTACTATCAGAAAGTTGGCTAGAGCATTAAAACATTATTTCTTCTCAACCCAAGATTCTAAATTCTACCTCTGTCTATAATAATTTTCAATGAATGTAATCTGTTCAAAGTCATATATTGGCTCTGGGTCCATGAGAGAAAGACAAATTCATATAAGATTATACAAAGTAAGAAATAATACAGAAAAAAATAAATTAGCTTTTCTGACTCGTCTGTTCTCAAAATACAAGTTACAAGATTTAACAGAATTAAATGATACCATAAGTAAAATCAATAAAATAATAAATAATTCTATACCTAATACATATAAGACTATACATGTAAATTATATTTATGTATGGGTGTAATTTCTGAGCACAAAATATTACTTTGGAAAAATATTAAAAGAAAGCAAAACAGATGTTGAATTATGCAGCAGTTGAATTATGTAGGGTAGTTACTATGAAAATCAATAAAATAATCTGCAGAAGTTTCATACTTTACAGGAAAGCTGGAGGAAACATATGAATGTTGGGTAGAAATATCTGTCAGAGTGGGCTTTTGTATAATCTTTAACCCTAGGGAATATAAAGATCTTTGGTTCTTCAGTATCTTATGCCAATATTTGGGAGACAGAGTTCTGTTGATAGAATACTAACTCAAAATAAATTGCTGTATTCATGTGTTATATTCTTACCATGTGTTGAAATTATATCACCAAAAGCTCCTGGGTTTTTACATGTATTATCTTTTAAAAAAATTAATTCTTAGTGAAATATGTAACAGGGATTTTTTTCACATCTCACTAAAAAAATCTCACTAAAGTACATGGGCTTTTGAATAAATGTCTGCCAACTTTTTTGTAATAGACTTCTCCTTTGCTGGTTACAAAAAGGGTTAATTTAAATTATTTTAGGCACTTCAAATATGCAGAACTCTTCTAACAAAACAAAGTCTGTTCTCTACATTGCCATCCATGCAGGTATTTTTATATGAAAGGATACATTTTCAAAGTACTGCAAGGGTGGTATGTGCTAAAATCTGTTCCTGTATAACAGGATTTGTGCTAATACTGCCTACACACTACTTTGAAACTATACTCCTCCCTGGTTTCACTAGTTTACCACCATGGAAGGACTGTGACTTGAAAGAAGCTGACATTTGTGGAACAAAAAATTCACTAAGAAAACAAAACTAAAATGAAATTCATAAATCTGAAATAAAATGGACACAGTAATGAAAAATCTTATTTTTTTTCTTTTAACTTAGGGAAGTCTCTTTTTCATAAAGATCACAGTAGCTAAAAAGTATTTTCCTGTTCTATAACCTCCTTTGCACATGTAACAAATCAGGTTGATGAAATTTGTTCTGGAAAATGATACAGATTCTCAGTGTATGGGAAGAAAAGTAATGGTATTGAATTTAATAAAACTACATGGATTTAAGAGAATTTGAGATTTGGTCCAAAGCCTGAAGAGCATTTACATTCATAGCTGTTCAGAAGAAGAAAAAGGTCTGGATTTAGCACATACTATATAAGAGAACGAACAATTTCCTTTAAAGTTATTTCTAGTTTCTATTTTTGTTGTTGTTCTATATGTCATACAATTAAGTTTATAAAATGATAAGATTATAGAAGAGAAACTATATATGCACATATACTTGAATGCATACCTTATCTATAAAAATAGATAAGATTGCACAGATCACCCTAACTTAATTTTATCAATTATGGGCTCTACATTCTGACTCATCAAGGGAACCAAAAGTCATCAGCATTTTTGGAAAAGATGCAATGACTCCTTCCATATGGCAGTTTCTAAGCAGAACTGGAATTCTGGTCTGCAGCTCAGCCTGGAAGCTGGGTGGAGAAACCTCGTCACACTTAAAGTAGAAGCTCAATCAGCTATTTGATTTTTTGTTCAGGAAAAGAGGGCCAGGTTTTGTGTAAATGCCAACTACATAAGTAAGCAGGTTATTGGATACTACTCTTATATTCTTTTAAATGTGAGGCAGACTTCACAGAAGAGTCTTCTATTTGTAACAGTATAAGGGGAAGGTGAGAATAAATGGTCAGGGAGTGGTACTGAACAACATATGCACTGTCACCACACGTCTTCATATTTTGGTATGTGTGCAACTGTCCCTTCAAAGACATGCAGGTGAAAAAAAATTTTGATGTAACACTACTAAATCTTATACAGAAATATCACCATCAAAGTCACGTCAGACTGCTGGCTGAACACAGTGCTAAAAAAAGTGTATTTTATAGCTTGTAACTTATGTATGCAATACAAAATGAAAAGTATTTTGAAACAAAAAAAAGTACTGACACATTAAAAACAGATTTTCATCATAAGAAATAGAAATTGGTTTATCACATCCAACACATCACCATAACTTGTTGCATCCAACACTCATTGCTTATGTTCAACAATGACTACCAGTTACCTGAGGGAGCTATTAAAATGTTTTTCCTTGTAAAATCTAAGGGAGAAAAAAAAAAGTACGTGTTTTAAAACCTTTGTTGTTGTTAAGTTAATAAAGCATTTCTGCTCAGATCAGTTGTAAAGCCTGTCAAGTGTGTATTTCCCTTTTGGACAAGAGCTCTAAAAGATTTAGTGTGTTTCTGTATGTACACTTTTCATGTTTCTCCTTTTTATGTCCCAGAATGCAGTTGGTATTTTTGTCTTCATTGCCATTGACTAGGTCTTACTATGGTTTGCACCATGGGCTGCGGGAGAATCCCTACCTCAGCATCTGGAGCCCCTCTTCTCCCTCCTGCTTTACTAGCTTTGGTGTCTGCAGAGCTGCTCCTCTCACATATTCTCACCCCTCTCTCCAGCTGAAATAGCTCCTGCACAGCAGTTTTTATCCTTCTTAAATTCTTTATCTCAAGTGCTACCACTGCGACTGATGGGATTGGCCTTGGCCGGTGGTGGAACTTTATACTAGCCTAAGTTCCATGCCCAGCCTATAAGATTTGATTTATAAGTATGCAGCCACTTTAATCATTATCTGGTGGACCTCATGCTTGAATACTTCAGGGAATGTCCCCTGATCACTCAATCCTACCCAGAACACAGCACAATCTCTCTTGGGCTGTGCAACCCGCCTACACTCCCGAAACCTTAAGGGAATGAGCAGAGAAAGCAGCACATGTGATGCTCAGCCTGTGGAAGTGCTCCTGTGGCTCACAGATCAGGAAGAGGTGTACCCTTACCCTCTTCAGTATCCTGAGAAATAATTCACAGATCCAAAAGATTAGTTCTAAGTAGGTGGAGTGAGTCCACCTGTACTCAGTCATCTGTTGTAGCTCCGCGGGTTGTCCAATTTCATGTCATTACTAGGCTGCGCCATTACCTGAAAGGAACATTTAAACGTTAAGTAGAACCTTTGTGAATATGAAAACCAGAGGCATGGGAGAATATTTGAGATTAATTGTTAAGAAATTATGAGTTTTACACCAAGCTCAGAGTTATTTCACTTTACTAATTTCTAGATTGCTAGGTATCTAGTATAAATTAGAAACACCCTTATATTTAATAAAACATACTGGCACACAGTAAGAATATTCACTTGTCTTAAATACCTGTTTTAGACTATGATTAGAACTTAAGAAATTATGACCTAAATTGTAGAGGTCTAAAGTGTGAAATCAGGTCAAAGATCAACACGGACTTCCCAGGAAGCACAGAATTGAACAATATTTAAACAATGGTCATAAATTTATACTTGCTTCACCTTAAAAGCTAATAAATTATTTGATTCCAAATCAGAATGAAAGCAGTTTGATTTTTACAATCAATTTTGGAATTCTGTAAATTCTTATGATTATTTCAGATAATATCTGTAATTAAAGCCACCTTCGAATTCTCCAGGAAAAAGTCTTAAACCATATCTTAGAATCATTTTGAAAGCCTCATTTCTGGACTTGACAGATTAATTTATTTATTTGTGTCAAGTCCTTTATTCACTTTTTAATGGACTAAAACCTCATTCAGATGATGCATTTAAGCATCAAGCTAGCTGACATGAATATCAATATTTCCTTCAATACAATTAGTTAAACTAGATTAAGTGACATTGAAGTAGTGTCAATTTTATCACACCACTATGGATCATACTATCAGTGTTGTCAAAAGTTTTCAACCTTGCCTATTTTCATTAAATGATAGAATAAAAAGGAGATTGCATTAATAAAGGCCAGTGGGCCATGAGGCTCTGCTGCTCTCATTTAACAGAGCAGCAGAGCCTCATGCACTGTCAATATGTTATAGGGGTGGGACGCACAAATGAAGAAAGCAAAGCCACACACCAGACCCACCCAGTAACATCCTCTACAGCAGTCAAAATAAGCATGCTGAGATTTTTGTTGTGTTTCTCACTGCATGATTAAGCTATTCCTCCCATTTACATGCAAGCTAATCACCCAACAAAACTGAAAAAAGGGTCATAGAAACAGATGGGAAGCTTTCAACACTTCCTGGCTTCTGACCACAAACTTTCTTGTTTTCTGATTTAAATTCAAACACTTCTCATTTTCGTTAAACTCATCTTTGGAATTTTAAAGATAGAAAAGAAAACTCATAGATGTGGCGGGGGATGCCTTCTCCCAGCCCTTTCTCAGGCCTGCTTTACAATTTCAGAACCTCCTGATAAGCCTTGACTGAACCAGCTGGGTGTGAAATGGCCCTTGTCCATATGAAATGAGCCATGATTTGGATCTGATCATACCTTGTATGACAGAGGTGGGATCAACCAAAAACATCAGCTCTCCAACCAAAGAAACAAAGGACAAACAATTGTCCTTCATAGCCACAGTAAACCATTTACCTGGATCATAGCTCAAATGGAGTAGCATTACTGGAAGTTGTAGCTTTAGTGGGACTGTGCCATTGTTACTGCACTCTGGGCAAAAGGGTACATTGTTTGCACTCCGGGCAAAAGGCGCAGTAGTTATTGGCTTGGATTATGGCCAGGATGGAAATTTACTGCTGACCAAAGTAAATAATCCTGTAACACTACAAACAGCAGTGCTTAGTGAGGCCCTTTTCATTCTCCTGGAGGCTGCAACAGTACCTCCCTCTCACTAGGACACCTCTCAGAGCTCCCAGGCCCCCAAGATTACAATTGGAAGGACCATCATTGATGGTGAGACCTAGACTGATAACCCCTCTCACACAATTCTTCAAGGGGCAATCCTTGCTTTTTGGGAAACACAAAAGGATTTGATGTAAGTATTTCACTGAAACTGACTGGAACTTTTAATAGGTATCTTTATACTCACAAAAATACGTGTACATATTGTTTTACCTCTGTGTATGTGAATTTATTATGGTATGAACGGTAGTATCCCAAATCTATAGTTAAATCCTTGTTACAATTGCAGTGAATCCTATCAAATCACTTTGTAAACAGTAAAGTATTCAATTATTTAGTGCTGCTAAAGCATTTTGCACCCTTATCTTTTCATTCATGTCCTTTGCACCCTTACCTGTTTTTGCATTCCTGGCTTCAATGCAAGTCATACCAAATTGCTTCTAATTGAGTCTTACTTTGTATGCTTTCATTTGTGTAGTAACTAACAGAGTGAGCCTTTCCATCCAACTCTGTAAAGCTGTAGTTTCACAAATTCACATGAAACCCTACTTTTGCCAATAGATTTGACAGTGGTTCTTTAAGCAGTCAAACCTCTCATTTGTGGCAGTAGACTGGCAATATGCAGTTAAGATACAGTGAGGCAAAGTCAACACATATCTAAACTGCATTGAACTCCTGTGGTTTTTCACATCATCTTGTGTGTCTCAGAGTCTGTGTCCAATATATAATTCTTTGTTTTGTACCAGGAGCATAGCTTCTCTCTTAGGAGGATAGGCTGCGAGAGTTGGGTCTGCTCACTCTTGAGAAGAGGCGATAGAGAGTGGACCCCAGCAGTGTCTATATCTGGAAGGAGCATTTCAAGGAGATGGAGCCAGGCTCTTCTCAGTCACATCCAGCAAGAAGACAAGAGGCAATGGGCAGAAACTGATGCACAGGGAGCTCCACCTGAACATGAGGAGGAACTTCTTTAATGTATGGCTGAGTGAGCAGTGGCGCAGACTGTCCAGAGAGGGTGCGGAGTCTTCCTCACTGGAGACACTCAAGAATAGTCTGAGTGCAGTCCTGTGCAGCGTGCTCCAGGATGACCCTGCCTGTGCAGGGAGGTTGGATCAAATGACGTTCTATGGTCCCTTCCAACATTATACTTTCTGCAATTCTGAGCACAGGCACAGCTTTTTTTGAACTATAGTAAACAAAGTAAGCACAAATAATGAGACAGAAAAAGAAGGTTAGGGTTTCCACTGCTTTACATCTTGAAACAAAATATTATTTGTGTTTAAATTTAAATTTTAAATTAGGATCCTTAATAGGAGCAATAAAAAATTCTTCTTCAAATTTAGTGCATTCAAATTAACCTTAGGAATGCGAAAAGAAATACACTAGGACACTAACAAACTTCCACATAGCATTGGTGAAGATTGCAGAAATAATGTTCACAGAACACCCAGTCCTATAAGTATTTATTCACTTTTACAGATATCCAAAACATCTTTCTCTCCATTCAGATGTGCATATAATCGCAATGAATTTTTTTGGAAATTAATAGTTAAACACTTTCACAGGAGCTCTGATACATTCTAAGTTTTCTAATTCACCCAAAAGTTTCAGACAACAGTTCTGCTAGACAAAATATATTTAATCACATAATTTAAGCTTATTTTGCCTTAATAAATATACACAACTTTTCACTTTCTTCCTTCCATAGTACAGAGAGTTTTCATTTATAAATCTAAAAGAATAGAATTTGATAGGAGGATTTTATCAATCCTCATTGAAACTAATAGGACTCAAGGTCAATCAGATTTTTTTATATTTAGATCTGCACAGCTGGATTTTGTAAGATATTATCATTGAATTAAAGACGATGTTTGACCAACATAGATAAGAGGAAAAAAGAAAAAAGCCGCAGGACCTGAGACAAGTGAGGTGACAACCAAAAGACCCAATAAGACACAGAGAAATGATGACAAGAAAGGCATCTTGATTTTTACTGCTTTGATTTGTGCATTGCTTACAGCAGCAAAAAGCACACAGCTAAGCAATGAAGAAAGCAGCAGCAAGAACTGAAAGCAGTGAATGCAAGCATCAATTTACTGTGGTGTATTCTGCTGACTAATAAAAGGAACAACTATTTTGATTTGGAATTTGCTGTGAAACTCTTGAATGGACTTCTCATTTTCAATGTACTCCAATCTTTTAAACAAAGAAGACTGTTTGTCTTTTATAGTAATGTATTTGTTCATTTCACTGGAAAGACTAAACTGATCTTAAATTCAAACTGGTCTCATAGAGAAAAACTAGAGGACCATTTTTCTAATTAGAAGGTATAAATGACACACACATCTGTATAATAGATTAATTCAGGTCATATTGTTTTAAACAGGGATTTCATAAATATTATTTAAACCTCTTGAACAATAAGCCTAAAAGGAAAGATTCTTCTTTTCTAAACTACCTCCCCAGAACGAAATTAGAATAAAAGTTAATGCAGTTATCCTCTGGGCAGCTTTGCTGGCAGGCTTTATGGTTTGTGATCATAAAGCATCTCAGTAAACTGAATTTTAAGTAGTTGAATTCTAGTCAAGAATTTTTTATCCCACTTAGGAATTGGTTCATAGTGACAGAATTTATTCCCCTTGTGAGTTCAAACACTGTCAGAGAGAAAAGGCATTTTACTTTCTGCTGATCTGCTTTTGAATATAAAAAGGCATTTACTAAAAATGATTATCTGAGTCATTTAAGATATATAGTCTTGAGTGCTAGAATTTCCTCTGGTTTTCTCTCTAAATAAAAACAATTGGAGAGCTGCTCTGGTCCCAAAAAATCCATAAATATTCCTGGCAAAAATAAAGCTTAGGAAAAGGGAGGGGAAAAACACGCTTGTTCTATTTTGGAGAGCAAAAAATGAAAATTCATGGCAGAGACTTTAAATATCCTCTTCTTTTCCCAGTAGAAGGAAAGTCTCAGTCTTTTTTATACTGTTTTCTCTCATTTTTTTTCTAAGGCTGAAAATAATACATACAAAAAAATTTGTGTAATGGTTTCTTTCCATATAAAAGCTCCACCAAAAATGCAAATCAATCTCTGGGTAAATATATCTTTAAAACAGGAGAAACAGTCTTAAATTAGAGAGAATGAATATTTATGAAGTAATGTCCTAGGGCTTCCAATTTATCACTTTTTTTTTTTTTTTTTTGGTCCAAAAACCTCAAAAGTCTGCTGAAGTTTACTGGATGGGGAGCAATTTATTTATATATTTATTGTCAAAGGTTGGAGCTGAACAAAGAATCAATACAAATAGCAACTCTAACCAGCACCAAACAAAGATTTCAGGCATATTATATCTTCTTTCACTATATCTGAGGGTGAGTCATCAGAAAAGTGATTTATGGTAATGTTTTGCACTGGAGGAACCTGCGAGCAACACTGAGTAAAATGAGCTTCATGACATTTCTCACACAGCCTTGACTTTCAGTGTCGGGTTAACCCTGTTGGGAAGCCAGGTTCCCACCAAGCCAGTTTACCACTTCCATCCTTAGCAGCACAGGGAGCAGGAAATAAGATGGAAAAAAACCCCTCATGGCCCAAGACAAAGGCAGTTTAATAAAATAAAACTTTGTGCATGAAAACAAAGGAGAAAATACTTTTTATTCTGTACTTCCCATCAGCAGGCAGGCAATGCCCAGTCCTGTACTTCCTAGGAAGTTGGGCTTCAGTACGTGGTTACTTTGGATAGCAAAAGCTGTAATAAAAAATTTTTTCTCTTCCTCCTCCTTTCTCTCAGCTTTTGTGGTGAGCAGATGTCATACGGTGTGGAATATTCCTTTGGTCAGTTTGGGTGGGTTATCCTGGCTGTGTTCCCACCCAGGATCATACCCATCCCCAAGCTACTGGTGATGTGTGAGTATTGGAGAGACAATGCTCATTCTGGGTCAGGGCTGCTCAGCTGTAGCCAAAACATGGATTGTTATCAGCACCTTTCTTGCCACCAATGCAAGGCTCAGCAATGAGAGGGCTGCTACAGGGGAAAAACTTCATCTCACCTGGACTCAGTACATTTTCAGGTAAGAAATAACTCCTTTGGCACAGGCCTACAGCAAGTAACTCTTTGGGAAGACACAGGAGAGCATCAAGAATGCAAACACTATTGAAGTACAGTGCGAGTGAATCTACACACAACCTGAGAAAAATACAATTAATGGCATTGAACTGAAAGTTATCTTCTCTTTAATGTGTTCGCTTTTCTCCTCTTTCCTTTCTTTATTTTTCCTTCACTTTAATTGATTGGGTTGTGCAGTGCTATGAGCAAGCTCTCATTTAAAACAGATTTCCTACATAGCAAGGTCAAGCTTTGCTGCACTGATAACCCTGAAGCAAGCTTGGCTGGAAGCCCTCAATCATCGTGCAGTTTTTATTATTGTGTAATTGGATATCAAAAAAGAAAACTGAAAATCAGAAAAGAAACTTCTGAGAAGCAAAACTATTGAGATTTTCAGGACTGATTTTATTGTCTGCATCTCTGTTTTGGGACATGTTCTGTACGTATATACAGTTAGATGGACATAACTTTTTTATATACTTTACTTACATATTTTACTTTACTTAAATATTTTTCAATGTACACCTGCACACCTATGCAAATACATTTGAAAACAGAAGAAATATGCTTGTGACTTTGCACACTTATATAAAGCTATAATGCAGACATTTTTATGCATAGAAGAGAGGGGAAATCCTAATATCCTACAGTCCTATCTCACTTTGTCTCCAGGTAAGGTGGCACCATTTCTTAACATTCCAACAAAAATATATGCCTGAAAGTGTTCCCAGATTTTTTTCATATATTTATTTTTATATATCCATACATGTATATGCATAATGAATTATGAGTATTGATCTCACTTCTTTGATTTCCCCAAACTGCTGTATTAAAATTATCATCCTACAGTTCAACACTTGAAAAAGACCAGTTATCTACTGGCTATTTTATATTCTGCCTCATATTCAAATCAGCAGTTCATCAATTAATTTTGTGGGAAGCAATTATAGTATTCTACTGTTCCAGACTCAGTACAAATCTGTTACATTGAGTATTGCCTTTACTGCAAGATGGAAAAGTTTAATATTACAAAGTAATCATTCTTGCTGAGTGATAGATAGAAAAAATTGATGTTAAAAGATGTGGTAGCTAGAGAGTTTTCTGAAACAAAATACTGAGATGGGAAATAAATTATTTCCATGCAAAAACTGTGAGAATACTTTTGCCAAATTCGAATTTTATATTTCAGAGTCACAGGCATGACTCCAATGCATACTTTCAGTGATATTCACAATATTTTTCAGAAACAATCATAAAAAGCCTTCAAAAAACAAAACAAAGAAAAACCTCCATACAAATATGTTTGTACCCAAGATAAATGAGCCACAGAGAGGAGCTAAACTTGTAACACGTTACTTAAGAGTTTGGCTAGACAGAGCACAAGTCGATACTCTTCACTGAAAGAGCATTATATGGGAAAATGTCAATTACTAAAAACCAAAATGTCCTTAGAAAACATAAATAGCAGGAGCACAGAAAACACAAAAAACAGAAGACTGAGACTGTATTTTCAATCAAAGAGTGTTCAGATCCAGAAAATTTCTGGGTAGTTGCTCTGATACCATTTCTAGATCAGCCTATCTTAGCTATTCTGTCTACAAGTTTGAAACACAGTGGAGAGTTTCTCTTAGCTATTCCTGTTGGAGAATTATATAAATAATAGTCATTGTGACAGGCACATGAACATCAATTTTTTCTACTGTAATGTTACATCTTCCAGGCTGCTTTTTCTTTCTTGAGATGAAAATGGTGTAGAAAGTCACTTAGGACCTTTTTTGTCCAATTGTTCCCAATACTTATTTTTCTTTCCATTCAGAATTCATTTTAGCTCATTTTTTCTCCCGCTTTTCTCCCAAACCCACATACTGTCAGTAATTAAAGCAAACACCTTTAGTTATTTGGCATAAAAGAAATTTTTACAAAATCTGAAATCATTTTACTTAACAGACACATCAAAGTCTCTGTTATGAATAAGTCCAAACTGTGACATTCTCCTCAGGTGTTTTGAGCATTTGTGAAACTTCATAGAAATCTCAGATGAGGAATGACTGTCAAGATTTTTTATATTTTAACATCATATTTAAAAAAAAAAATCTTAGTATTTCAGCCACTTTTACTTCCTGGAGTGTCCAGAGGGCCTTTAGAAACAACCAAATCCCCAAATGAATGAGCCTGAGAAATGACACTGTGCTTTACACTGGAAAATATTCTTCAACATTGACTCATCAGTTTTTTCCAGATTCACTTCCCATATTTTCTGAAAGAGAATCTTAAGCCTGAAACTTATGTCTTCACTCATTCTGCTCCATACTCAAAACCACCTAAAGAGAAGCCCACTATCATAATGTGGCTGAAGTCTTCAAGATTAAAAAAAAGACATAGATGTTCCCAAATGGTATGGAGCCTGAAAGGCATCTCCAGTAAATGAATGACTGGACACTAAATGATAGAATGAAATTATGTGATTTAGAGGTCTCACCTTAAAGTTCTCTCCCTTTGGAAAACAAAACTGGCAGACAAGATCAGGCTATAAAAATCACTGTCTATCATGGATATTAGTAAAAGTTCCCTCTATAGAATACTATTTATTTTCTTAGAGGTGTACTTAGAATTACTTTATGTCATATACAGTTACTGGACTTGAATCCTTAGCAACATACAAGAAGACAGATACCTTTCTGCCTTCCACAGTTCCTTTTTATGAGTTCTCATCTTTATCTACACGTTTCATAGAATTCATTTTAATTAGCAATGAAGCTCTCTCATGTTTCTTTTTGGCACATATAAATGAAAACTACTGGTCTATAACAGAAATAACTATTCAAAGTCAGTGCTAGTTCAAAAGTTAAGAAACCTTAATATTAGCCAGAAATACTGAAATCTATACTATTTTTGCATTCACCTAAATGTACAGAACTCAGAGATCTTAACCTTCTTTCCTACACCTACAATAAAATACTCAGAGGTACTAAGGCCACAGAATCAGCTTTTCTGAGTCATTAAAAAAAGGTAGAAAGCACTCCATGCGACATAATTCATGTCTTGGAGCCTGGTGAAAAGGATCATTTGTAAACTAAATTAAAGCATCAGAGCCAGAGAATGGTGTTGCTGTTGATATGATGGTGATTCTCTGCTAAATTTGAGTGGAATGTGTCCTAGGAAATGGGGAGTAAGTTAAAACAGCTGTGAAAGTGGCTTAATTGATGTCTAGGTCAGTGCAAAGTTGCTTTAAAAACCTTTTCATTCCCACTTCTGTTCTAAGACCAGCACAAGATTAGCAAAAAAAAAAAAACACAAAAATTGAGCTTTGTGATTTCAACCCGAACAAACTGAAAAACAAACCAAACAAATCAAAAAACCAGACAAAAAATCAAACCCAAAACAACAAAAAAACAATTGTTTCTTTAAAGATCACAAGTAGTTAAATCCTCTGCTCTCATACCAGGTCATAAATTCATCCTTTAGGCCTTTTTGGGCAGTAGCTTATTGAGTCTGAAATCACAGTGGCTATGGATAAAGATTCGGCCGTGAGCTTATTACAAACAAATTTGCATTCAAGTCCTTCATTTAGATTTCTCAAACCCAATAACTGAACACCCCAGGCTACAGACAGTTACTGCCCTGTTTTAATCAACAAGCAAAAGGCATTAAAAAAAATCTTTATCCATCCACATGGAACCAAAAACAGGAAAAGCAAAACATCAGGACATATACCCCAGGGGGATTTAATGGACTACTTCACCAAAGCAGACTTAAAATAAAAAATTGACAGAACAAAAACAACGTCAAAGAAAACAACCAAACAAAAAAATATAAAAGAGACTACAGATATTTCTCTTTTTTTTCAAACTATAAAAACATCAAGTCTTTTTGGATCTCAGTTGAAATGAAGTTCCAAGAGCTACAAGAGCAATGGTAGCAACAGGTGCAGGATATTGAAAGGGATGGGTCATTCCTCTAGAAAATACATACTTTAACATGAGTAGCAGTTGTAATTGCACTGATTATTTTGTTTGTTTTGCTGATTGGTTTTTTTTCTAGGAAATCTTTCATCACCTTGAGAGGGCTTGTGAGTAGAAAAATACAAATATATTTTTTCTTTGCCTGTCCATTTTCTTTGACTATTTGTACAAAGAGGAACATGGATGATTAAGTATTAATATTTCTCATGGAAACTTAAGGGAGTAGTATCATTGTACTGGGACTCTAGAAGAAATTACAGTTTTGTTTCTTGTGTCTGCCTTTCCATGTCTCCCTTGTGGTGTGGTGTCAGTGTGTCCTTATTCCAACATAATCCTTGGGAGGAAGATTGGGTGGCAGGTAGTTGAATTCCAGAAGTTTAGTTAATGAGGGATTAAGAATAAAGAACAAGTCTCAAAAAAGTAGGAAGATACAACTAAGTAGTAGACAGTGCATCTTCAACAGAAGTTATCAGCACACTAGGAAGTCCTTACAGTTTTAATGAAAATGTGGCTTAATTTGACAGCAAAAGAGAGAGGGAACGAAAAGGGAAGGATCTTTCCTCTGAAGTCCATTTTTCTTGCCCTCATCAGTACTGGCATGAGGATGGTATAATCAGTGTCATATTATGCATACAAAGAGAAGTAAATACCTTACTGACTTTTGGTGATTAATTGCCTGATTCTGAAATTAAATTACCATTGTCTAGCAAATTTTATTACGCACATTTATGCTGCTCTGCATCTTTTCTGCATTTTACAACAATACTTAAATGAAATTACAATTTGTTTACAAGTACATAGGTTACATAACTCAATATAGTAATTGCAGCATTAAGTTACAATAGCAAACAATGGTCATAATCAAGAAAAAGAAATTTATAGTACAGTGATGTAAAATATATCACAGCAGAAGAACAGCATAATAAAATCATTAACTAAATTCAACATTAAATCATATTTTATTTTTTATTAAAAATAAAATTTCTCTGACTTCACTGTTCTGAGTGACAAGAGCTGCATCAATGAAAAGTTAAAATGTTTAAGTTTACTTTGAAGATCAATCATGATATCAGTCACTGAAAATTAGAAGTGACAATGACTTCCCTATTAAGAGAATTGCATTAGTTCAAAACAGATAACAGGCACAAGGGTTTTAATTCTGTATTTTTGTGTGATTCTTCAAAGTATTGCTGGTAATTTTAATTAATCATATGCTATCAAGCTCAAGCAGAATGTTCATCTTAGCAGTGTTAGTATATTTCCTGGATGGAGTCAGTTCCATTCAACTTAATAATTGGTCTCTAAATGCGTTAGTGAAAAGAAGGAATAAAATATTTTTTAAGGTCTTATATGTATCAACTTGCCTTTGCAATCCTTCAGTTAAAATATACACATCTCTTGCCTCAGTTACTTTGAGCACATTCTATTCCCATTGATTTTGCTCCTAGCACTCCTAGTATCTTATACCTATATCTATTCTCTATATACATCCAAGTATTGCATAATGTCATATTTGTATTTGAACCCTGAAGTTCTAGTCATTCTATGAAAAATATCAGACTCAAATTATGAAGATAAATAATGTCAAAATTTTGGCATAGCTAGACCTTGGTGTAGTTGAGCACTGACTAACTCTATGCCAGTTTTTCTTTTCGAACAAAGGTTAACATTCTGTGCCAGCATCAGCCAGCCCTGGCCAGAAATTAAAACCATTGCATCCGGCACTGTGCAAAATGAGAATTAAAAGCACTGGGTGTTGAACAAGTAGATACCTTCACTTACTGTTTGGTAGATTCTACAGTCTTAGAGTCAAATATGTAAATGTGTAATTTTTAAAAAGAGAGCAATTTATTTTTGAAAGCCTCGACATTTAACGAAGCAGTAGTCAGTGATAAACTGCTCACAAGGACTGCCAGCAGGCGACTTCACACACTGTAAGCACTTTACTACTGAGTGATTAATACTTATCACAAGGGAAAATAATATGCCATCCTTTCTTGCTAAGAACATAAAAGAAGCTGCTTAGGTCACCAGGAGCAGAGCTGTGGACATGGCCACAGTAGTTACAGCCACACTGAGATGCTCAGGTCAGGAATGGGACATGATTATTGAGAACACTAGATAAAATGTAATATTCAAAGGCCATACAGGTGTTAGCTGAGTAAATGAATACTCAGACTACTTATGAACTTCATATTGATTACAATGCAAATGTCAGCTGGAATTAGACTGCATGAGAAATATTTTATGTATCTGTTATGCAAATGGTGCCTTGACAAGTCATTCAAACACTTGCTCAGCGTCTGGACAACTCAAACACGCTGAATTGAGTTCTGGACCCCTTGTTCCTAGGGTGACTCCCTAAATCTCAGTAGCTGACGTAGCTTTTGGGAGACATCAATAAAAAACGCTGGATACATATTTGCATTGTTTCAATTCAGAACAAGGGCCATGTGAAATGCAGCAATGAAATGTCCTTGCTAGCTCACTGTCTTGCTCATGCAGAGAAATGAAATCCCTCAGCCAACAATATTTCCTTTGATTCTTTACTTCAATTGGTGATAATTTTATATATATATATATATCTCCTTGCAATCTTTACATTATTAACCTTGCTAGCAAATGGTCCTTCCTTTTTAACAGGTGAGCAAATTGAAGACTAGATTGCAGCAAATATTGGGCTGCTTTAAGAACAGGTAGGTATTAGGAGTGTGGGTATATGTGGCAATTTGAAAGTAAAAAGAAAGTTCCTGCTCTTTGGCAGAGAAGGAACTGAATCAAAGCCCACTAATATTAATTCTAGAACACATTTACTTCTCTGCTGCATTATGAAAGGAAGGCTCTGCCACATTATCTGTACAAGCAACCTGCTGTACCATTACCAGTTATCTTAAGTTAAGGCTGCTATTTGTGTTGTCACTGCCTGCACAGAATAAAGACAAATCCTATCATCAAACTCAATTCCAACCCTGTATGAATGTAAAACTTGAAGGGTATTTTCTGGGCATATCAATGCTTTTGTCTGACGTCTAATAGGTTCATATTATCTTCATTTCTCAGTTGTAATTAAATGTAATGATTGCATATTTCTTTTTATTTACAAAGGCAGTTGCTTGTACAATAAAATTTGATTTAATCGATTGAAGACTCATTTAATGGACTTTTGAGGACCAAATGCATGTAAACAATGCTCTAATCAGACATCAAAACATGCATAAATCAAAGTAATTAAATCAATGTAACACTAAGAAAATTGTGAACCAGACAGATACTTTAAAAAATAAGCAATAAAAGATATGATTTAAGGTCTCAGTTAAGAGAATGGCTGCAATACTGGTTGCTGTATCCATTGTTACTCTCATTAAATAGCTGTCCCTGATCAGAGCCCTGTGATCAAGGTATCATAATTAGGAACTGAGAACAATATCCTCCCCATAAGAGCTCTTCAGTATAAAATGGATAAGATCATGGAAGAAACCAGAAATAGCTGTAATGGTGGAAAATTATAATTTCTCTATATGTTCAAATTATTGAAGCCATAAACTTTTCCTACAACTTACAAATGACACAAAAAGTTGAATGTTCAAGCTTTCAACTAGGACAGCCAGTGAAAAGTTTAACAATCTTCTTCCATGTGTGCCTAATCATAGTGATTTGTGAAAAGAAATCTCCAAATCTCTAAATCAAATATTCATTTTCTCATTCTTTTTTGAAAAGAATATTTCACCTCCCATACGTATCCTCACACAAGACAGATGAGAAAATAAATGCTTTTCTGATGGATTTGTTGGTATGTTTGTATAAACTCTGCATCCAGGTGGCTCCAGGCATGGCCAGTGTCTGAAACTAAGGTCTGCATGCATAACCAGCTTAAATGCCCTTTGATGAGTACACAATGTAAAAAACTTGAGATGCAGCTGCCAGAAATAAACCACTATGATGGGTTCTCCCCCCTGATACTCATAGTGTCTGGTTGTTCACAGCACAGTTTCATTTGTACAGTGACATCTCAGTACGCGTGGAGGGCAGGTAACAAGAGCTTTCTGCTGGTCGTGTGCACAGAAGGACACACAGTTATTTGTCCAGATGATGAAAATCTGATATAAATAAGCAGTAAATACTACAACTGAAAATAATCTGATCCCCCAGGCTATGTCCTCTTTCCTCCAGTGACCCTTTCTCTCAGTTTCTATCACAAAAGAGAGGGAAACCACAGTCAGATTAAGGCCAAGATTTATCACTTCTAGCTTTAGGTATCTAACAACTAAGGCCAATTTAGAAGCCTCCTTGGCTGTAAGGTATCTTCTACAGTCAGTGCAAATAGGCATCTACTGAGGGCTATTTAGTACATGTAAGATAAACTGGTTTTAATCCTTCATCAACTAGTGAAAAAGATGGGAAAACACCAGTTACCTGACAAAGGATACAATGGGTATAAAGCCAGGTCTTACTTCCTCTCCCAGTTCATTCCAAGAACCTATGTGGGAACAGAAAAACTGGTGTGTGTTTGCAAATTAGAGAATGGCACCCAAGAATTCATTTTCAGGACTGCATCTCTAGATGGCGATGCTCTTACCAATGGAGATTCTTTTGACTTTATGCCTATTAAAATGCTTCTACCCAGGTTAATGCAAATGTTCTTTGAGTCACAGTTTTTTCAATCCTGTCCTGGTGTATCCTTCCTCCACTGTCAGCTCCAATGTTTCCCAGTCTTTGCAGATAGTGTCTGCCAGTTTAATGTATTTCTTCATTCCCCTGCCCCCAAAAGCTTTTCTTCCACTTTATCTCTGGTAAAGGAGCTTCCTCAGCACCTCCATTCCTAAACTCTGCCTTACTCAGGAATGCATGCCGCTCATCCTTTTTCAGCCTGGATGGCAATGCTCGACAGAAGCAGCTTCTTTACTTGCTCCAAATGTGTCTACCTGTTTTTCACCTGAATGTTCTGTCATCTTTTCCCTGACAGTCAGCATCCAATCCTTTCTCTTTACTGTTTTTTCATTCCTTGATGATATTTTCCATAAGCATAAGTGAGGTTTCAACAGGCCTGTACAATATAATTATCATTTGACATGAGGCTAGATTTCACAAACAAAGAGGCAATCCACCAGTTCACAATAGTAAACCTAAGATAAAATTCTCTTTTCAAATAAACTGACATGGATTGGTTGTTATTAAACCTGAGAATTTAGACCTTTATCAGGTTAAAAATGAAAGCTTAACAGATGGCTTGTTGGAAGTTATCTTACCCAAGAAAAAATGTCAGTATATTGTGATGAATCTTTAATATAAGCCAGAAGATTCCTGGAAATTTTTGCAGGTATTTGCCAAAATAACCTTAGGTCTTTTGTGCCTTTTCAATTTTTTTACTCAATGCAAAAAATATGGATTATGTGAGTGTTTTTCAAAAGTAAAAATAGGAGAAAAACACCTTTTAGCAAGCAACTTCTCTTACTAACAGTAAAACATGAAGGGATTCTGCACCTGATACCACTTAATGATTTTATGGAAGCAATAAAATGGCTTCAGGTGTTTCTCCAGGAATGAGTTTTAAAACTGGTGGGGAGAAGATCCATCAAAAATAAATCAAGGCTTGTTTTGCTTGTGCCACAAGAAGTGTATGTAATAGAAAGTTATTAAGACCAAAGCTACTTGCTGCATTGCCTCAGAACCCCGTCCAATTGCCAAAGCATTCTCCAATCAATCAACCGTCAGCCCCATTTCTCCTTGCCAGCACTGACAAGTCACCGCCTGACTGTAGATTATGAGATAAAAGGGAGCCAGTAGCTTTGTTTCCCTCTTTATTAAATTATTTGCATCACTCTGTTCTGTCTCCAAGACAGGTGTGAGCTGATAAGGAAGACCTGCATTTTCTGGAAAATTATTTCAAAACATAGATCAAAATATAGTCTGATGTCTAGGCAAGGTGTTAATTAAAAATGTATAAAAATATAATGGGATTTGAATTGTCAGATACGTAATAAATGAAATAATAATATTCAGCCTTAGAAGAAATCTCATTTTTAAGATACCTACAGGTTTCTCTGTTCTTTATTGGAAACCACATATGAATTTTTTTTTGCTATATACTTCTTTTCTAAATTCACTAAAAATTGCTTGTTTTCCCTCTTATTTATAAATGAACTACCCTGTTTGACCCTGAGATTAGCTCAGTTTGTTAGAGCATGGTGCTAACAGCTACAAGGTTGTTGTGGGTTCAATTCCCATAAAGGCCATTCTAATCCTTAAACATCAGGAATGTAAGTAAGGATTATCAGAATAACTGGTGTAATTTAGGTTTTACAATACAAATCTGGAGTCATAGCACAAAAAAAAAAAGAAACACATAGAAAAAGAGATTTCCAGATTAAAATGACTGCATTTTATTAGCTCTTCCCTCACCAATTAGTCCTGTAGCGATACCTGTCATGGCCTTCCAGTGAGCAGGTGCACAAGAAGCCTGGAGGGACCATAGGCAGGACAACTGACCTGAAATTCTGAAGCGATATTCCATACCACAGAATGTCACATTTGGTGGGCAGATAGCTAGGAATCTCTGATCTCTTCTGGGGAATGGGCTGGGTGTCTGTCCTCAGGTGATGACCAACTGTGTTGTGCATTTCTTGTTTCTCTTCAGTTTTGTTCCCCTCTCTCTCTTTTTCATTACAAGTACTATTATCAGTATTATTAGTTCTGTATTATATTTTAATAAAAATATTAAATCATTCTTATCTCAACCCACTGCTTTTACTTTGTTTTCTGATTCTCTGTCCCACTGGGGTGGGGAGCAGGGGCAAGTGGATGAGTGGCTTCATGGTGCTTGGCTACTGGCTGGGGTTAAACCATGACAGCTGTACATTTTCATCAAATATAGCTGTGACTCTGCCAAAGGTATTGGTCTTACACTAATTCATCAAGGAAATGTCTATGAACACCAAGATCCACTCTGCCTTTGTTCTGCTGGACAGCCTAGGCACCAGCAATACCTTAAATTGTTAAGGTGTCATAAAGAGCTTCTCCTAGATCTCTATTTTACACACAAATGTGCTTTTCAGTACTTCTCTTTGTCAAGAGTGAGATTTGAACAGTATTTTGTGTTACTGAGTAGAAAGTAATTTCTAACTGCAGTCTTTGCCTGCCGAGATTTATGAAACTTTTTTTTATTTTCATGGCTGTATTTATTTTTATTCATTTTGAATGTTATCTGGTCAAATAGCTCACTGGGTGCACAAAGAAGCATTTGAATTCACAGAAAATTTCACGCATGCTGCAAACTCTTTACAGGAAAAAATACCAGAAAATTAGGAGAAAAAATAATCCTAGTTCATCAGCAAAAGTGTTGTGGTGAACGTAGTTCCACTCATGTACAGTATACACACAGGACTGTTCTGATAAATCAGTAATATCAAGACTCTGTGGGAGTCTTTGAAACACAGAGAGGATGCTTGTTAGAGGATTCTCACTCTCTCTATTTGAAATGCATCAGAAGTTCATTTCAGCTACTCAGCAGATCCTTATTTAGCATGGACCTGCCAGCTTGGGCTTAGTGTGTCAGGGTGCATCAGTGTGTTCAGAAAAGTGATTTATTGTGGCAGCATGAATGTCTAATTATGTGCATAGTTTACAGTTTTTCAACAGGAAAGAGCCCAAACAAGTGAAAAGTTGAAATTAAATTTATTGTTACCAGCATTTTCTTACATATGCCTGTTGTTTTTTCCTTTAAATTAAATTATTTTCCATCCCCCTCTCCTCCTGCCTTATCAAAGCTATATTACATTACAAAGTCTTCCTTAGCTGGATATGTTTTTAAAAGCATCTCTATGCCTCCTTCCCACAAAACATCATCTCAATAATTTTTCTCATGTATGCTGGCTGACAGTCATTTTCAGTATCTACAATGCTATTAGTTTCACAGACATTAAACTTAAAGGAGAACTATTATTAAATCAAGCCATTACAGCATATAAAACACCGAGTTTAAATTGCCTTTAACCTTGGGTTATTTCCTGAATTGTACAATTTTTATTTTAACTCCAGCCTTTCCATATTTTCAGTCACTGCTTCCCGTGGGTAAGACAGGTGCTCAGCCATCTTCAGGAGAGCAGGGCCCCATCACATGTAATGGCTACTCAGAAAGACAAACACCATCGCTCCAAATGTCTCCTCCCTCCTCCTCCTTTTCTCCACTTTATGTGCTGAGCATGATGTCATATATCTGGAATGCACCTTTGGTCACTTGGGATCACCTGTTCCAGCTGTGTCTCCTCCCAGCCCCCTGTCTTTTTTTCCCAGAATGGCAATATGAAAAGCAGAAAAGACCTTGACTCTCTACAAGAACCTCTTAGCAAAAAGAAAAACATCTCAGTATTACAAGCCCAGCATTCACCACAAACTTAAAACTTAACCCCATACTAGCCACTGTGAAGAAAATTCACTCTACCCCAGGCAAAAACAGCACAGTTGTGAAGACAGAATTATTAATACCCATATAGCGCCTTACTGCAGTCTTCACTGAAGTAGTTCACAAATGTGAATTCATTGATCTTCACAGTACTCATGTAAGATAAGTGATTATCTTACATGTAAGATATAATAATCATACATCATGTAAGATAAGTGATTATTAATAGCTCCATTTTATAGGGGCAGGGGGGAAAAATTTAAGACAAAGGTTTTCACTTAGTATGCCCAGTTTGAGATTTTGTTATTCCTTTTCACTCTGCACAGAACATTTACAAAGCCCATCTCACAGTAGTTTCAGTTGCTGCTGTGAATGCTCAGCAATTATGTAGATCCAGGTGGAGGATGCTAAGTTGAAAACACAGCTAATGCCTAAACATAAAATTAGTGCCTGCCTTTGTAGAGTTTGATTCAAGTAACTTACCCGTAGGAACACTCTCACAGCAGCAGGACAGAAAATAATTCTACTTACGAGCATCCAATTGCCTTGACTCTCCCATCTCTTCCTACAGTCCCCTTCCTCACTTAATATTTAGTTTTCAGAAATAGAAACAAAAGTGCAAGCAATGCAAAATGAGATACTCTGGGGTTTTTTTGGTTTGTGGTTTTTTGGTAGGTGTTTTTTGTTGTTTTTTTGTTTGTTTTTTTTTTTGATGGTTATTCTTTCTAAAGCCTCGAGTAATGTTTTCTTGTAAGAAAACTGAAACCAAAGCTGGGAGAGATGAAGCCCTGGTCCAGATAATGCAGAATTGAGCAGCCTCATACTACTCCTGGACTGTATGACCAACTACCTATGCTCCTCAGTCCTGTGTACCCTTTGTTAAAACCAAAGCAAAACCACAGGCATAAGCATCTGTAGCACACACTGAATGAGCCCAATGTTCTCCAGATATCTCAGACCAACTTATTCTTCAGACCAACTTATTGCATGCACAAATTGTAGGTCTGATGTGTTCAGAGTAGAATGGATTACAACTTCATGTCTATTGCCACCTCTACCCAGGATCTGGAGGAGAGATGATTGAGAGGGGACCTCATCAATGTCTGTCAGTGTCTGAAGGGAGGGTGTGAAAAGGATGGAGCCAGGCTAGTTTCAGTGTTACCAGCAATAGGACAAGAGGGAACAGGTAGAAACTGATGCACAGGGAGTTCTACCTGAACATGAGGAAGAAATTCTTTACTGTGTGGGATTGCCCAGATTGTGGTGCCTCCCTCACTGGAGATATTCAAGAACAGTCTGGACACAATCCTGTGCCATGTGCTTTGGAATAAACCTGTCTGAGCAGTGAGGTTGGACCAGATGACCCACTGTGGTCCCTTCCAACCTTCTGTGATTCTGTGACTTTGCCAGGAGACAAAACCTTAACTCTGAGGCAACCACCTGAAATGATGCTGTCTGAATTTTTGGTCTATTCACCAATTATACTCAAATCTATTGCACCAGTCTGTTGTTTCAACTCCCAGGTTATCTTCAGTGAAGTCTACATAGGGAACAATGGGTCATGAATAGAAAAAAAACAAGCAGAATACATGCTTTTAATGGTAGTTTCATTCAAAATTTAGAAGACGGTCTTCTTAACATTTGTTGTGTTGATGTTAAGGAAAATGTCTCACTAAAAACTGATGATTAAGAAAATAATATTTTTTTAAGAAAGATCAGAAACATTTTTAAAAAGTGAGGATTACAGAAACACTCATCTAAATGTTCACCCAAAATTAATTTAGACACTTAGATCAAAGGGATTTAATTTTCAAGTCTGTAGACCAAGAAGAAACACCAATCATTTTCCAAGAGACCATTCATCAGTTCTAATTCATAAGCAACTATTAAAAACATAAGTAAATGTGAAAATACATTCCAGATTTTATGTGAGATTTTGAAAAAAGGCTAACTTACCAGAAGGTCATTAATGTTAATTCTCTAGAATAAGAAATTATCTGTGTTTAGGCAAGTGATAAAAAAAATCATGAACATATGAGATTAAAGCATTATAGTAAAATTCAGAAGTAATACAAATACTAGTCTTTTGTAGCACTTATTTAACTCCCATTTGAGATAACTAATTCACAATGGGCAGATGACTAATGGAATCTAAGCTAGTGAAAATTATCCAGTGATCACAATGTAAATTTATACCTTCACGCATATCTTTGTTAGAGATAAGAAGAAAACAGACATTTAATTGTAATGCACTTAGAGATTTTATATTCTGTCTTCAACTCACATATAGCTGAATTAAAAAGAACTCAGAATGGTTACCAACAGAAATAAAAATATTATTTTTTCCTATTGGCTTTGTGACAATTTAACGTTCTGCTTCTTGTATAATACCATAAGAGCGAAATAGACAATGAAGCAGGAAGAAGTCTAAGATGTTCTCCTTATCCAAAGGAGCAGTCGTCCTTGGATATTATGTCAGATTGTATTTTGTTTCACCAAGAAATACTTTTTTCCCCAAGAAATGAATGAGTTAACTCTGCCATTAGCCAGCAAATTCTGTGGCTCAGAAGAAAAACTTGCCAAGGGTGATCAGTAGAACCTTGCTTCCATTACAGAGAACTGTCCTCGTTACAATAAGTTCAAAATTTAGTGGAATGCAGGCACTACCTTGAGGACACCTCTTTAGAAGTCTCACTGTGCATGGCTTCCCCTACGTGAGATGCCGTCATTCCTGTGTAAGTGATGTATGCCCTGGACTTTTGCTTCCAGCCTCTTCTTTTCAAAACAGGTTCAGCTGTACCCAAACAATTCATAGCAGGTGTTTTTCAGATCTTTCAGTAAGATTCAAAAGTGATAGAGATCTCATCATTTATTTGGATTACATGCTCCAGAGGTGTAATTCTTAAAATAGGACAATTATTTTAGGAAACTTTCCTTCAACAGAAGCCTGCTGATTATTATTGTTTCTCCAAAGGTACAACATTTAATTTTAAAAAATGTAAATAAAGCTAATTGCAAAATAAATTAGAAACACCTAATTTAAAAACTTTCAGAACAGGTTTGTTCAAAGCAATTAATGTATTTCTAATATTTTCTCATCATACATCTCATCTGTATTTCTAATATTTTCTCATCTCAGGCTTAAGCAACTGAAGTGTGTGAAGTATTAAACCTCAACAAACCAACCAGCATGTCTCAACTGATTGTGGCTCCACTTAAATTTCCCTGACAAATTTTTCCCCTCAGCCTGCATTAAGATCTCTCCGCATGGGCAGCTTGGGTTTGTTCTACCCGTGGTGAGCACCAGCTACAAGCAGCGTGGTCGCATGAGGATGGTGCTGTGTTCATACTGACGTGATGCTCAGCATCCCAGGGGAATGTGTTAGCTCACATAAGCATCACCTTAACGCAGATATATGGTGCTTGCTCACAGCTGATCAGGTCTGGCAGCTCTAAGTGTAGGCAAAGTTATTTGTATGTGCTTGTATGTCTGTTTAAAGATATCCCAATTTACATCAAAGCATCTTTTTCAGACAGCACAAAGTGTTTTTAAGAGTCCAAGTGAGAATGGGAAGTGTGTTTGCAAAACTGAGACACTATAGCAAAAACATGTATAGTACTTGAGAACTGTAAGCATGGTAGTGCTTATGTAGAACTAGAGATATCAAGAGGTATAAAGTGATAAGGATGAAATAAAATGAAGATTCCCTCTAGACCTTATTAATGTATAGGCATCAGGATTCTCATAAATATATTCAATAGACTGCTGTAAAGTTCAGCTGGAGGTTAGGATAGCAAGCAGACTTTGTAGTATGAAGGTGAGATAGCTAAAATTGGCTTACAGAACAGCTAATCTTCCACTGATATTTCTGAAATTCTTTGTAACTGTCTTTGTCATTTTCTGATGCCCAGTAATTTCAGCCTTGTCCTTTATATGCTGATTGATTCTTCAACTCATAATCCATTTTCCATCTTTAGCTCTTTATTTTTTCACACAGCCTATCCAGGGCACCTAGGAACTTCTCCATCAGAGTAATTCACACTACCATCATGCAGCCAGCCATAGCAGTGTGACAGGATTGTCATTAATCAAAATTGACTATATTCAGAAGTGTAAGTTGAGCAGGAATTCTGAAAATAGTTGTAACAAATTTCTTCCAAAGCTCCTGTAAACTGGGCACTGATCTGGACACAAATGTGTTGACTCATTTACGCATCTTAGAGTTATACCAAATGGATAAGGACATTACTTGATACTGCTAGTTGCCTTTGAAGGACCCTTGCTGCTGAGGGACTTCACTGAAGACCTCAAAAATTCCTTTGTACCAATGAATTACTTGGTGTTTATTAATTGACTTTCAAAGAAAAGGAAACATTTTCAAAATAAGATTCCCAGTTTATTCCCCAAGGAAAGATATCAGTTGAGACTGCAGGGTTAACTCAGATTAATTTTACTTAAAGACTGGACTCTGAGTCTCAATTCCATGGTTAGACTCAGGGTAACTTTTGTACAGGGAAAAGTAAAGGGTCAGACATTCTAGTCCCTAGGGAAAAGATTGAACATGCATAAGATGCGTATGTATAAACATTTTCCTTTTGCACCTTTCCCCACTGCTGGTAGTTTTTCCCTGATGATGAGGCCAGCACAAACAGAAAGGAAAAGCAAATAAATACAAAATAATAGACTATTTCAAGCTATAGTATGTTCAATGTACTAACATTATGGGAATTACATGTCTAGTTTGTGGTTTAGCTTTCTTTTCCAAATTCTTTCTTTAAGAAATGGCCTAAACACGTGTTCTACTGTCTATTTATACATCCATTGTGAAGGTATTAATCAGAGATTGCAACTTTGCTGATCTGACAAGCATTTTAAAATTCATAGTGTTTAATCCCTGGGCATTGTTTTCAGCCTGCTCAACATTTTTCTCCTTCTAATTGACATATATCCAGGGAGGGCTTTTGCTCATCTATTATTAACTTCTTATATCCAGGATCACATGACATAAATGGCTTGTAAATGCACACTTGTGACACTTCTTTGTAGTGGGACCTTCAGACATCAGTCCTGATTTCCTTTTTCTCTGCTTCACTGAGTAGCTGGTGGGTCATTTCTTTTGGGAGTTCAAGGGGATCTGTGATATCTGCCCAGTTTACCATTTTACTGACATTTTCCTAATTTTTTTTCTCTGCTACAAAATATGGGACCTGCAAGCCACCATTGGGAGGTTTGTCATCCAAGCCTCTCAATGAACCTAGTGGTAAGAAAATCTATAGAGATCCTTACCAAACTCCTTTATTCAATGATAAACCATTACGTAACCTGAACTTCCATAAATTTTAGTGTGCAGAGACTCACTAAAACAACTCACCATCACTCAAACTACCATCTTTCTTTTTGTTTCAGGGGATTTCAAGCCATTTATGTCTGCAGTTAGTTAGTCAACCTGAAAACTACAAATGGGGCTTATATTGATAACAAACTCCTTAGGATACCAGCATCATGCACTTACCTACCCACACAAAAAATATCAGGATAATTCTTTACATTTCCAACTAGACACCCAAAGATTCTCCTGTAAAGTATTAGTTGCTCTCTTTCATGACTTTTACCTGTTGTTTGCAGAAAATGAAATAAGAAATAAAAATATAGAGGCGTACAGAAAAATGCTTTGTGTCAAGGAACAGGCACTCATTCCTTCTTGCATCGAAAAAAAAATACAATCCTGTCTCTTACTTTATTGCTCAAAATTTCAAGGCTTATCACACTACCTGACTTGACAGTCTGCATGAGAATGGAATGGAATAAGATGAAAAAATACAAAAAGTAACAATTAGTGAAAGCATCTCCCAGCTAGAGGTAGAGGGGCAGTCTGATAAAGACACTCTTAACTGTGGTAAAAAGGCACACACACACTCAGTGGTGGCAGGCTCAGGATTAAATGCGCATCAGCACCGTCCTAGCCCCTGTTGTGGAACTGGCAGGATGTCGGTCTCATGCATTATTGCCTCTTTGTCTGCACTTCCTACCACCTCATGCCATTACTCAGTCTGTGCAGGATTCAGACACCTCTGCAGCTGCTTTCGCAGGAGACACTCCTAGCAATGGGAGAGTGGCTGGCACTCAGCTCATACAAACCTCACCCCTCCTACGTAGCAGGATGCATTGCAATCAAGAACCTGTTACCAAAAGAAAAGTACAGCAGATGGGAATATTAACTTTTATCAGGGCGTGCATTGCCAAAGAAGGTGGTTACTAGTTTATGCTACTTTTAATTGGTTCATGTGGAGCATGCTACAGACTCTTAGTGAACACCAATCAAGAACTTTACTCCTAAAACTGATGGTTTTAACATGGAAAGATGCTTACAGAACACATAATACCTGTGTAAACACACTCACGCATGCGCACCCACATGCACTTTGTATTTAATCACTTCATGTCTCAAGAGCAAGACCAGAAAAATATATAATGAATACAAATTCAAAGTTTATGAAATTTTATTGTTGCTTATTCGATCCACCGCTCATATTATAAAAAGACTAGCACACAATTAAAATAAATAACAATAATTTTTAAAAGGATCATGAACAGAACACATTCACACATCATGCTGCTCTGAATCAGTAAGTGTGGAATGTTTGGTCACCAGCAAGTTATTATTTTGCAAGGGCACAGGAATAGGAGGCTACACTTTTTTTCCAACCCTGAACCTCTGATTAGCCTGGAGGACAAGTTTATCTAGACCAGAAACCTAAGAGAATCCTAGATATATACTGTGTATATAGACATGCATCCTATGTTTTAAAAGTCTCATAAATGGCGTACCTGGAATGGAGAATACATCACAGTTTTTTTCTATGGCCATCTGGAGCCAAGCTTCTGCCCCATACATGGGCAGAAGCACACCATCAAATTTTCTCTTGTTAAACCCAGGCATCAGGATTAAGATTTCAAGACAGTAGAAGAAAACAGGAAAAGAAACTATTAATAAAAGTTTAAGATTATCCTAAACTGACCACAATACATTCCTTGAATTCACTGGTCTGTTTGTAACTCTCTTGAATGCGTTACATAGTTGACTGGTTGCTACTCTGAGGTGAATTGGAAAGGAATTGGCAGAGTACAGTCACAGATTCACATCATGAGGCAGCTCTGCTCCACTCCACTGTCAAAGGACTTTACTAATGCTACCAGTATAAAAAAATCTCTATAAAAACACAAAAAATTGTGTCACATTCCTTAAACACCTGTATTTTTTGCGCAAGTTCATTTTATCTTATAAAGTACAACCACACATCAGACCATGAGGAAAGGATCAGGAGGGCAATGAGTGAGGACAGAAGCATAAGTCAGCTATAGCAACCATCTCTTTCTCAGGCTGATGATGTTTAATAATCTACATTGAATCCTCTCAGAAATGTGGAAGAATTGTTGGAAAAACAATGGAGAAATTCTGGCAGCATAACTAGTTTCAGGGAAAGGGTACTAGTCTTTCTCTCTTCTCTAAGTGCTGGTCGAGAACTTTCAGAAGAGTAATTAAAAAGATACATTTCTGCTTTTCGTTAGGAAATGGCTGTAGAAGATATCTAAAGACAACTTTAACAGAAAACCTAAAAATATGGAAAATTCTGCTTCGGAATAAGAGAATGTGCCACCACAGAAGAGCTAATAATAATTTGCACAGGAATGAGAGTCTTCATGGTGGGATATCTGGACCATCTCTTTGATCTGAATCTTCCCTCTGAGAGCTGAAGATGGGATCATATTTATGCTTTTGATCACAAATTTCAGCCTGGTTTTGGGACACTTTCACAATGAAAGATTCCTTTAAAATATCAAGAGGATTTTTAAACAGAGAAAGACAGAGTCTGATTGGTTTTTTGGATTTAATCCTAGAGAACATTTATATTTTGCTTCACAAAGTGAACAGAGAAAATCTAAGGCCTTGCCATTCCTCATCAAATGATTCTAATGTCCTGGTCAGCTTTATAAAACAGAACGCAGACAAGCAAAACAGAGAAATAAACACCTGAGAAGGTTTAATAACTCTCCTTTATCTCTGCATGTGTTATTTTTTGTTACCTCCATACATATGGAGAAAGACATAAAACATTCATATATGGTTTTAGTTTAGTCACGTGGTGCAGCCAGTTCACAGTGACTTTCCTATTTAATATAGTGTAGATTTAATCTGACTGTTAGAAAACTGCCCTGTTTAAAACAAGGTTCAGGGCAATAACTCCTGATTCATACATTTTCCTTCACTTATTTATTCTCTAATGAATTGTGTTTCTCATCTGCAAAGATAGAACAGCTTATACATACCAGGCAATGCATGTGAAATAATGCTAGAGACAGCCTAGCTATAATGAATAACACTATATCCAGCTGTAATTCCCAGATGAAAAGTTAATTCAATATTGTACCAGGTTCAGCAGATTGAAATTCTGCCTGTTCTGAATTATTCCACACACATTTTTATGAGAGATACAGTGATATTTTTGTGTTCAGGTTGATATATATGACATTTCTTGCAAAAAGAATTGCTACTGTCACTAATATCCCTGCTGGTTTACAGATTGGTTTACCACTGATCAACACGCTTTTAGAAAAAAAAACAGATTTGCTGTATTCCAGTGGTGTCTACCTATTAAGTTTTTGCTTAATAAGTTTTTGAACATATATAAGTTCATATACATTTCCAGAGTACACTATTAATAGTAATTATATTGCACTATGAAGAGATTATGCCTTAACTAGATGATGGCTAAAGCTTCAAATATGAGTTCCATGACAGAAGCAGCTCACCTCAGTCTGTAGACTGCCTTGAAAAACTGACCCACAGAACTGTTACCTGATACAAGTTCAGACTACCTCAGCATACACAAAGATATTTCCTGTATTATTTTCAGACAATACAGATCATGGGTGTCAAACATTCACTGCCTTCCTTACTGGAGAAAATCAATCTGAGGTCTGGTGCTTTCAAATTTATGAAATTGAGATTTTCCAATCACTTACATATTTTATATGGACACATTTCTTCAAAACCTGCACAGAATGATACTACTTGCTCCTTCTTTGCTGTAATCTGACAGACTGGCAAAATGGGTGTGCAGCTGCATTCATCCACAAAGTAAAGTTCAGACAAGTTAGAAAAAACTTAGTCACTGCCTTTGTCTTGCCAGGGAAGCTCTTTCTCAGGAGCACTGCAGCAGGCAGACTTGCTGTTGTATCATCCAGAGTATGCTTAAAGGGCTCTGGTAACAATTGCTATATTATTTCAGGGTTTTAAAAGACATTTAAGTAATTAATCCCTTCAAGACTAAGTAATAAAATTAGTTATTATTATATATATTATATAGTTATCATTATATATATTTGAGCAACTGGTCTGGAAAACCAGGAATGTGATTGTGTATTTGTTTGAGTAACACAGGTTATGTACCTGGTAAACTGAGCTGTAGCATCTCCTTGCTTGTCACAGCTATTTCATAATAACCTGAAGATATATCACACCACACTGGATTTTTGACATATATTATGATATTTTATTAACTACAATATCAGAAAGAACTCTCCTGGTTAACTTTTATCAGTATCTCTGATGTTTTATATGGTGTGGCAGACAAATACTACAGAATCCTTTTATTATTCTGAAGACTTAAAAAAAATAAGGTAAAAAAATTAGCTGAATTGAATGACTGAGACAAGATCACTTAAATCTGGTTACACCAAAAAAGTACACTGATATACAGTCCAAGATGGCAGCTAAAATTCTTGGAAAAAAGGAATATGGCCAAGTGTCTGGTGATGCCAAGCTATTCTATGCACACAACAAAATAATTTTAGCTTTTCATACTTTATATGAATGCATTTGAAGGGATTTCCTATGTATAAAACTGAATTAATATTGTTATTGGCCTTGTAAGTGTATGGAGGTTAACTCCTGCAGTCAAGCAGTGTCATCGACCATCTTATCTCTGAAACTAGACATGGTTAAAAAAAGGAAGCGTCGGAAGGAAGTGTCGGAAGGAAGGAAGTGTCGGAAGGAAGGAAGGAAGTGTCAGAAGGAAGGAAGGAAGTGTCGGAAGGAAGGAAGTGTCGGAAGGAAGTGTCGGAAGGAAGTGTCGGAAGTGTCGGAAGTGTCGGAAGTGTCGGAAGGAAGGAAGGAAGGAAGGAAGGAAGGAAGGAAGGAAGGAAGGAAGGAAGGAAGGAAGGAAGGAAGGAAGGAAAATCATTGCTCATCTTTGCTCAGGAAGTATGTGAAGTATCGTTTTGACTTGGTGCTCTAGCACAATAAGTCCATTAGTCCAATGGAAAAGCCACTTCTAGCTTTCAGGTTTACCAAACAGATCTCAATTAAATATCATAACAAAGGAGACTTTTTGTTGTCCTACTTCTAGGAAATCAGAATGCCAGTTGTTGTCACTGTCTCTGAAAAGGCTGGGAGTGGTACAGCATCTGTTTAGGTTACCTAAATATCTCCAAAAAATCAGCTTTGGAAAGACTGGAAAATAATGTAGCCTATGCGGAAAATTAATGCAGTGAGAAAACAAAAGATCAACATAAATCCCAGTATACTGAATCCACAAGTAAATAGGTTCAGATAAAGTGATAACAAATAAAATATTCCTTTCTGGAAAGGCTGAAGCCAAAAAAATTAATTAAATTAATTCAATTAATTGAAAAGCAAATGATGGAATTAGAAAGCACAACAGACAGAGACAGGTTATGCATGCAGACTTTTGATCAAAACGCTTTAAACTATCACAGCATAATTTAGAACGTATTGGATAAATTGTGCTCTGCCTTCAGCTGCTTAAAATTATCCGAAATCGTGATCTGGTATAATGTTTGCCATAATTAGAAGTACAAAACTAAAAAGCGTTAAGTCAGTTCTGAGAAGAAAGGAATGAAAATAAACTGCACTGAAATTCCACAGATATTTTTCTTGCTTGATGCTTTAAGTCACTACTGCCCTTTTATAAAGAAGTATTACATGTAGTGTGAACATGAACACTCAGAAATTATATTTTCATACAGTGGTTCTTCTGGGAAGTGAAAATCTCTTTCAAAAGTGATAGCGAAGGTTGCTAGAAAGTGTGGGATGTCAAGAAATGCTGCAAGTTTTCCCTGCGTGTGACTGTAAATTGTACTCAAGTAAAGCATGGATTCAATTAGTATTTAAGATTTCATCTAATGTTTCCTTCACAGGACTTGCTACATTTCAGAAACAAGTCTATAAAGATTTTGCTGAGTTTTTTGTTATTTTTATTGTATCCCCATTTCAGTAAATATTACCTTTAGCAATTTTTCCAAATAGTCCTTCTCTGCATAGCAGCTGACTGCCTTACATCATTTGATGTTTGTAGGGCAACAAGCACCAGCATACCACAGAGCTTTAGGAGAGCTGCACTCCCATCCCACATCTTATTTCTGATAGGGCCACCTACATAGTGAAGTTGATTGGAAAGCTTATAGGGCAGGATGTTTTGCAAATGATTGTGTTCAGGAAAACAGCAGGCACCAAGGTCAAATTGTCAATCGAGGTCTAAAAAAATACAAGGAAAGAGAGATCCAGAGAAAGATCAAAGATCAAAGATCAAAGAAATACATGTGCCCAACACATATATGAAATATATGTTATCATTATTCTGTAAGGAAACAGTGCAAATCATGTGTGCTGTATAAGCATATACATTTTGGAATGATAAAAGGACAGATTATATAAATGCAAATTATACTCATTTCATCCTTCATCATAAATGATGGCATCAGAGATGTCAAATGAAAGACCATTAGTTTTCTTGACTGGTGGGTGAACTGAAACATCTCTCTCGTTTTTCTTCTCAGTACTGATAGTAACAAATCCTAATAACATTAGGACTTTCATGAACCATTAAGATTTCAAATTCCACTGTGCATGTTCACATTAAGTGGTATTTTAGTCCGTGCAGAGCTGAACAGTTATTGGGAAAATTTGTAGAATAAATGCAGAGATAATATAGATTATTGCACTTACCTTTAATAAAGGGTTTGAATATATTTTAAGGGCTTTTTAAAATAAATAATTTTAAACAAAGATGAAAATGAAATGTAGAAATATGACGGAAGATTTATGGTGTTTTATTTAACAAGAAAATTGGAGAGACTGAATCTTGTCTTGAAAACTAATGTTAAATGACATACAATAACTATTGTGTTACATTATATAGATGGGCGAGTAATTTAATAATATGTATTGTGTACAAGTGTATTTCCACAAGGAAGGAAATGTTTATAAGGAGAAATAATAAATATTATTAGACCATCTATGCTAGTTGAAAAAAAATTAAAAAACTTTCAGATTGAACCCCTTTGAATAAACTATCTTGTGTAGCACATGAACTGTACACATGCATACACACATACACACATTTACATCTCCAAATGTCATGTCTACTGTCCTCAGCAATTTTCTGCTTCCTTTGCCACACATAAACTTCCACAGGATGAAACCTGATAGGTGCTATACAAATAAAAGAAGCTTTGAATTTGGATGAAAGAGCATATTTTTGTCTGTGCATAGTGGGGGGCCTTCAAATAATTCACCACAGTTGATGACATCACCTCAGTCCAACTGTGGTAGTTTACTGGTTTACTGAAGCTGGAAAATAATATGCTTTGACTCCATCTACCAAAAAAAAAAAAAAAAAAAAACCACAACCCAGTCCAACTTTGTTCTATAGGCATTTCTTCTGTCAAGCAGTAGCATGATTTCCATCAGGAACCATCCAAAAACAAAAGCAATGTCAATTTAAAATAACAAAGCCCAGTAACTGTGGAGCCACCTCACAGCATAATATCACAGTTTTGGGCACTCATCTGTGTGAAAAATGGGAACTCTCTTTCTTTTGCTGGCTTCTGCTTCACTGGATGTACCTAGAAGTCTCAGAGAATTGCTTGCTAACAAGGTTAGTGTCCTAAAGTCCTTGCAATATTTTAGGAGGTACAACAAGGACACTCAGCCTTCTGGACTTAGTTTTGAAATAACAATGTGGCTTCCACCAAGGATATGCCAAAAGGAGGAGGCATTTCCAGACAACCAGGTAAGCCACTGAAAAAAAAATTATACAATTAAAGCACAACTCTGGAACTGTTTTTCAAAAAAAAGACATTTTGGGGACATCACTGAAGAGCAAGAACTCTTCTTTATCCGATCAAATAAAAATAATGTTTTGTCATTATCATGATTTAGAGTGGAGCTAGTGAGAAAAAAAATTACTGGACTTAGATCAGAAAGCAGTACCTGGAATTCCTGAAGGTGTTTTTACAGACCTAAGTGTACATACAGAAGTGTTGAGGGTCCTGAAGTGTACATACAGAAGTGTTGATGAAGGAATTATTTCTCCATCTCCAGCCGTTTTTCTAGAGTATATTAACCTTTCATTATCAAGTACTTGTCTTTTCTGAAAATTTGAATATTAGAAATTTTGTGATGTGTTTTGTCCTTCATTTGTTTTCAAACAATACACAAACCCCCAAGTGCGAAAAGTGAGAAATATGTCATCTCCTTTACAAACACAGAAGCTAAAGCCTTTTAGCAGGATCAACATTCTGCCACAGGCATCTACTTATCAGTTGATAAAAGCAAACTTCCTTTGCGGAATTCTATTAATCCCTTTACCAACCTGCCAATAATGTCATTCTCTAGAAATCTAGTTTTATTTATTTATAGTCTGAAGAGTGTATTTTCTTCTCTGCCAATTAAATAGAACAGCTCTGTCAGGTCAACTATATATATGAAATTTCAATAAGTGGTCATGAAGACTGTATTTGATGCTCAAATTAAAATATGCTTTGCAACATAAAAGCATACACATTAAATCAAAAAATGTACTTTAAATGCTCTTTCACAGCTGTAGATACATAAAATTTACACTTACTGAAAATGCAGGGCTGGTTTTGCACATAAATGTAGGAAGACTTACGTGCTTAAATTTCTATTTCATTTTTTTGAATGATCACCTCATTAAAATATACAAAGTGTGATTCACTACAAATCCCATGTCTTTACTACTAAAGCTTCAAGTATATTTATCTAAATGTAGTTAATAGATATGGTAAATGCTTATTTCTCTTTTGAGTTTGCAAGTCGGTTTCTTTTCAAATATTGAATGTGATGTCTATTTAATGGAGTGGAAGGGATACTGAGCAAGTTCACAGAGAATACAAAACTAGGAGGAGCTGTTGACTCCCTGGAAGGCAGGGAGGCCCTGCAGAGTGACCTCAGCAAATGAGAGGGCCGGGCAATCAGCAGCTGTATGACGTCCAACAAGAGAAAGGGCTGGATTCTGCGCCTGGGGAAGGGCAGCCCTGGGTGTGTGGACAGACTGGGAATGAGAGGCTGGAAAGCAGAGCTGTGGAACAGGACCTGGTGCCCTGGTGAGTGGCAAGTTGAATCTGAGTCAGCAGTGCCCTGGCAGCCAGGAGGGCCAAGAGTGTCCTGGGGTACATCAGGCACAGCATCACCAACTGGGCAAGGGAGGGGATTGCCCTGCTCTGCTCTGCACTGGGGCAGCCTCACCTCAAGTCCCAGGGGTAGTTCTGGGTGTCACATTAAGCTATTAGAGAGGAGGGCAGCAAAGATAGTGGAGGGCCTTGAGGGGAAGCTGTGTGAGGAGCATCTGAGGTCACTTGGTCTGTTCACCCTGGAGGAGCAGCTGAGGGCAGGCCTCATTGCAGTCTGCAGCTTCCTCATGAGGGGAAGAAGAGGGGCAGGTACTGATCTCTGCTCTGTGGTGACCAGTGACAGGATCCAGGATCTGAGGGAATGGCCTGAAGTCATGTCAAGGAAGATGTAAGTAAGATATTAGAAAAAGGCTCTAGACCCAGAGGTTGATTGGGCACTGGAAGAGACTCCCCATGGAACTGGTCACAGCACCAAGCCTGGTGGAGTTCAAGAAGCATTTGGACAATACTCTTGGGCACACAGCGTGAGTTTGGGCATGGTTCTGTGCAGGGCAAGGATTTGGATTCCATGATACTTTAGGGTCCCTTCCAATTCAGCTTATCCTGTGATTCTTTAAAAAAAAAAATCCTATTTCTGTTTCAGAATTGAAAAATTGTATACTTAAAGTGAATATTTACATGTAAAGAGACCTGAACAGAGTAGGGGAGAATTCCTAACTGTTGATTCCAGCAGGGGAAAGCACTTCACCATGGACTTAGGTTCAACAAAGTTTTAAAGCATAAGTCAATTTCACCTGGCCTTGACCTTGAGTACTGGTTTTGACTGAGATAGAGCTAAATTTATCAGTAGTAGCTTGTATGGGGCTATGTTCTGGATTTGTGCTGAGAGCGCTGTTGGTAACACAGGGATGTTTTTGCTAGTCCTGGGCAGGGCTGACTCAGAGTCAAGGCCTTTCCTGCCTCTCACCCTACCCCACCATGGGAGTGCACAAGAGGCCGGGACGCAGCACAGCCAGGTCTGCTGACCCCAAGTGACCCAAGAGATATTCCTGACCAAATGGTGTCATTATCCATATGTAAAGCTGAAAGGAAGAGGGAGAAAGTGGGGAAGTGATGCTGTTTTTCTACCAAGTGATGCTGTTTTTCTACCAAGTGTCCTCCATGGACAGAACCCTGCTCTCCTGGGGATTGTTGAACACGTACCTGCCCATGGAAAGTGGTGAATTAATTCCTTGTTTTCCTGTTGCTTGTGTGTTCAGCTTTTGCTTTACCTATTAAACTTTCTCTCCATTTTTTAATTTTCTCACCCCTGTCCCACTAGAGCAAAGTGGACAAGTGGCAAGTGCCTGTATGGGGCTTACTTGTTGTCTACAGTAAATTCATGATACCATCCAAAGGCCAAAAGTTAAGCCCAAGCTCTTTGATATCCCAGTAATCAATGGGAGGGAGAGAGCACATCCATATAGTATCTATTCATGTTATATTAGGCACATTACACCTCCTAATAAGATATCCTTTGTTTTGTCAGAAGGACCATCTACCTGTTTTGACAGCAAGTCAAGAATAATACCTGGCTGAACATGTACTCATCAGATTAGCCTGACTCGAGACATCCAGACAATGAGGTTATTGGAACTGCTCAGTCACTTTAGCCTTCTAATAAATAAAGGACATACGCTGCAAAAGAATAGTTCATCTCCTTTATTTGAGGAATGGGCATTGTCTATCTATCTGTCTTTTTTAGCAATGGGATTGACTTTGTAGTGGGAGTTGGTATTTAACACAAGTAAAGCTAAACTGGAAAATTTTCACCTGAGGCATTTTGCCAAGTAAAGATGAAAATATATTGTTCTTTTGGTTAAGTGATGGAATCAACAGAGAAATTATCTAGCTTAACAGTAAAAAGGAATTCAATTATTAATATGCAAATATGATACTCTACAGCAAAATTTAAAAATTTAAAATGCAACAGAAATGATGGAACCTTAATTAAAGGCTGGTAGTTTTTTCTTCTTTATAATATAAAAAACTAATAAAATATTGATGATAATTTATTAGACGAGCCTGCTCTGGTTAATTAAAAAAATTCTACTCTACAAACATTTTCTCTGCACCTGTAACTTTGCCAGGTTTGACAGGAAGAATGTGCATTGGGTCACATTTACTTGAAATTCACACGGAGAACTAGAAACCCTTCCCAGCAAAGAGCCAAAAGGATGACACTAGTTTCAAATTCTACTGTAACTACCTCTTTGGCTTTCCTTTAGAAGTCCTTCTAAGCCCCTGTTCAGCAAACTAGTCTGGTGAGGTCTGTAAGGACTAAACTTGGGCCACATGTTTGAAAACAGTTATTCTTACTTTAGTATATTAACACAGTGGTATCACTGAACTTCCTCAGTTCAGGTAAGTAACAGTATTGCCCAGGGATGATCTCTGCTTTGCTTGTTACATTTCCACAAAGATAACTTAGTTATTCAGAAGAAATATGAATTGTATAATAGTTGGCAGAATGAAAGGAATAAGAAAAAGAAACTTCAATGAAACCTAAAATGTTATTATCATAACAATTCTTTACTTGTTACATCCCAGGTAGATGTACAAAATGGACACTAAATTGAAAATTTGGATAGTTGGACATCTTGATAGCTAGTAATTTGAAAGAATTTTTATTTCACAACTTTTTAAAAACACCTCAATCATGATGTGTATGCTTATGATTCAGAGGTAACCACTACTCAAGGTAGACTGTCTATACTTGGTAAGGCTAATTTCAGGGGATCATGAAAAACACCACCTATTAAACTATGGATGAAGTAAGTACAATGTCCACAATACCTTTAGTGTCTTCCTGACTAAATGGTTCCCCAAATATGCTGTGTGAGAAATGTTGTTAGATATACATTATTCAAATAATCTCTTGAAGCATTCCTTCATGTTACCCAGCTTAAATGTCTATATATTTCATGTTAATATATATTTGACTGCAGATCACCTTCTTTTTCTCCCTCTTTAAACACCCACCCTTGTTATTGTTTAATTTATTGAAAAGCAATAAGCATCAACAGGTGCTTTAACCAACATTTCAGATATATGAAATCACACCCTGAGAATTCCAGTCTATATTAGACTAGAAAATTTCTCAGCAACTGCTCTAAATCACTGGCCCTGATTCAGGGTAGTGTGATCCCACCCTCTGACCCTATTGGTTTTATCATCCTCTGAAAGGAAGTTGCAGTGCACCTGAATAATATGCTTAGCCTCAGTAGTCTTACTAAACTTTGTCACATGGTGTGTGAGATGCTAACAAATCTTTACTGAGTAGTGCACTTCCTGTCACACATATGTACTATACTACCACAAAAATACATGACATTTATACCACTGACATACTGAGGATACCATATAACGACCTGATAATCATCCAACCATTCATACATTACTGCCAATAGTCATGGTAAGCTCAAATTTCTGGGGAAAAAGAGATGTAATAATCATCCACATACAGCTCATGACTGGCTACATCAACTGACTACAGTTGATCCTCTTGTATAGTATATTTTTCAAGGTTCTCAACTTGGAAAACCATTCCTATTTCTCAGTGCACCTAAATATGTGTGTTTGTCTTTAAGCACATACACTTACACTGCACAGTGCCTTGAGTGTCTTAACCCTCCTAAAGATAAGGTCTCTACATTTTAAATGCTGTAGTCTGACTACAGCTGATGTGGCAATATTTTCCCACTTTTGTTCCCATGCTGGTTTTCTCATGTTATTCTCATGGCCTTGCAGCTGCCAATTCCAATGTTGTAAGAACGGCATATTCTCATGAGAAGCTACTTCCATTGGCATGAGGATCATCTCCCTATCCCTGCCCTATTCCTTGCTTTGTAACTTTTAGTTTATACTGCAGGAATACAGGGTTTAGTGAATAACATTCCAGATAATGGTCATGAATCACTGACAAGCATTACTCAACAACATGCAGGCCCAAAACACAGCAAACCAATTTGTGTGTAATGCTTGTAACTAATTAGGCATGCTCCCATCAGTTGTAAAAGCACAATAAATAGGAAAAAAAAAAAACAGCAAGTTTTTCTGTGTCCTGAGGAAAACCATAAAGGGAAAAAGGCTTATCAGGAAACTCATCATGTTTATCAGTTCCTGCTACACCATTGCAATGGAAAAGATATGCAAGAGAGGATTATGCTTTTCTGGGGACCCTGGCACTTAATTTACCAGCTAGACACCAGGGAAAAAGATTTCTCTCCTCTCTCTTCCTTATTTAATTTTACTTTTCCCATTTTTTCTCTCATTCATATGAATTCCTTCCTCCCTCCTTCACTCCAAGTAACTTTCAAGTCAATTAATGCCATTGTCTGTGGACCTCACAAAAAAAATTTTATGCGCATATCTCATCATCCTTTCAACAGCACTTAAATATTGATTAAACATGAGAGTCTAAAGATGCTCTAAAGAGGGGTAAATTAAACATCTTTAGATGCTTTCTGAACTTAAACTGAAAATGTGATGCAAATCTCACGGGCAATAGGCTTAGTGATCCAAAGATGGCACCACAGGGAGTATTTTACATAAATAAGCTATAAAGGAGACACATGAAGAGACAGTGGTGGATGAGATAAGGTTACAAACTAAGTGCTACAAAGTCAGAGTCCATCCAAAGAACAGCAAAGGCTGACATATTTTGAATTATTTGAGTGCATCCCTGTCTGTACTGCTTTCAGAAACTGACAGTGTAATTCATGACCTGTAAGTCATTAGATCATGAATGCTGTGGATAGCTGGCAAATATGATTATTTGACTCTCTGAACAATCAAATTCCATCCAAAAACTTCAATTAGACTGTTTCAGGAAAGTGGATTTAAGTGGATTATTCAGTCTCTATAGGTCCTGAATGAAGGACAACAATCATAATCTTAAAGAGTGATCTGCAGATGGATATCAGCATAATAAAGAACTAAAACTAAGAAAGGAAAAGAGTCACCAAATAATGTATTTAAATTTGCATGTCTATAGGTGAGCTAAGTGTTTTCAATTGCCATGGTAGTTGCTAGATATTCAGTCAGTAGAGACAGCAGAGGTTCAAGAATATGATTAAACTCAATGTAAAAGTTAATGTCTATTAGCTAGCCAGATGAATAAACCCCTAGGTTCCACTGCATGTATTGACTGTTGACTAGACAGGAAGTTTACACAATACAGACACCGACACTTAACAGTCTTCATCTCAAGTTGAATTCTGTCCTTTCTGTCTCCTCAGGTTGTATATAACAAGAAACAATAAGTACGAAACATAATAAGTGGTATTTCATTAAGTATGGCCATTATTACTTTAAAATTCAAACTTACAGCATTGTGGTAAAAGATATTTCAGGGGAAAAAAAAGACTAAAGGAAAGTATTCTCAGAATGATAATCTCAGTCCTCTCAGTCCTAAACCAGATGAAGAATTAGTACACACATTTCCACATTAAGTGCTCCCTGACAATAGGGCCATGAGAAATGTTACAATATCTTCTAAGATATTTTCCATGAGAGGAAATAGTTTTGCTTTTAAATACATATGTAAATCACTAGTGATAACACAGAAAAGTCCTTTTCTTCCAAGATTATGCAAAGATACTTAAAGCCAAATGTTTATAAAAATTCTAAATGGACAAACAACCCATTTGGCAGAAGCCTCATGGTTCTGTGATAAACAGAATACAATTTATGTTCACTTAACTCTGTACATCACTAAACAGCATTTAGAGATGTCCATGTGATGGAGGGGGTAGGATTTGCTTGTAAACTAGAATTATGCATTGTTCCTGAAGCAGTGCAAAATGTAATTTGTCCTTCACTATATTTGTGTTTGAGTTGGTTTTAACATTTATTTAGTTTTATCCGTTATCAACCGTTCTTGTTGGCAATAAGTAATTTTTGCAGCAGATCAGGCTGGAGAACTTAACCTCCTAACACCTGAAAGATGAGCTATAAAGGCATCCAGAGAAAGGCCTTGAAATGTTTGAACTCTAGCAGTATAAGCTTTTCCCAAGCCATATTTCCACTTTGGTGTGATGGGAATAGGACTAGGATTACTTTTTCTTTTTCAAAGAGAAATTATCCTTTTTCCTTCCACTAAATAACAAGTACTTTGCATAGGTGACTGCTACTTTGGTAATCACATTGATTTCCTCAGTTGTTATTGATGCATTTTAAAATTTCTCCACAAAATATACCTAATAAGAAAACTATATGTATGTGCCAATTGAAAAGGTGTCAAAGACACAGCTTTCCACTGCATTTCTCTGCATGGAGATCTGTAAATCATTGATCAAGAACTGCCTAATAGCCACTTAATGGAGCATTCCCAGAAGACTACAGGACTACCTCCATTACTTTGTGTCCCTTGTCTGTGTGTCACAGCAGCTACTGACTTCCTGAGGGTGTCTCAATTTTGCCAACAGTTTGTAGCAGTTCCTAAGATGCTTCTGATATTAATGCACAAAAATACTGCTATTCCATTCAAATGCATGGATGAATGATCTTTTTTTCAAGAAAGAGGGAAAGCATGAAAAAAACGTAAGCACTTAAAATACAGTTCAAAGAAAATGATGTCTCATTAATAAAACAATGATAAGTTAAAGAAATATTTAATTGATGAGAAAAGATGATTGTTGGAAGTTATTTGATGAAAGAAATCACTGCTTATTGAAGAGAGGTAGTGTACATGCTTCAGAGTAAGCAAATTTAAGGGAGAAATAATTTAAGTTTATGTTTAGTAAAAATGACCATTTGAAAGGACCAAATCCCTTTTGTCTACACTGCTTGAATGACTGCCAAATCTGACAGCTGAAGTTCCCAATATTCCCTGCTGGTCTGCCATCAGAGGTTGTAGATACTTGTTGCTATGTGAAGAGAAGTGCAGTGAGCCTCCCAAAGTCCATCCCGTGCTCTTCTGTGGTTCTTCTGTCTCTTCTGGGCTTGCACTTGTTATCTCAGCTTAAATGCATTTCATGGCCACAGCACAGTACCAACAGGATATCAATACTAGGTAAGGTCTGCTTGGAATAAGAGCAAAGCAGTCCTGAATACCCAGAAAATAAATAAAAAAGAGCTTGTGTTTTGATCAGGCTTTTCCAAACAGAATGTGAGCAGTCCTTCTAATGTGTCTTGAAGCCTTATGCCAAATGAAAAGCGGCATGCACAATGCTCCAAGGGCCATCAAGCAGCTACTCCTCAAAATCATAGTAACAGAGACTCCTCAAAGCAAGCAAGGCTGGTATTTGTCCATGGTAATGAGCTTGCTGTTTGCATGCAAAATGAAGTTTTAAATTATTTTAAACCTCTTCTGTTTCATCTTAGTAGTCCAAGGAAGCATAAAATAAAAAGGGAAGAGAGAGAAAAGAACTAGAAAACTGTCAAAATGCCCTTCATGTTTACATGCTTTTACAGGTTTTCTTCTGTTCTCAGAGAGAGCTAATTTCTGTGTAGTATCAACACAGTTAAAAGTAAAATTGACTACAACTAACAGTGTGAGAATAAAAAAGAGTAAAATTATGATAAAACTCTTTCTCTCAAGTCAGAATTGAGAGACTCTAAGGAAGTTCCGATCTACAGACTATGCTAGATAGGTTCAAATCTTCAAGAAAGTCTTCAAGAAAATCTTCAAGTCTTCAAGAAAATCTTCAAGTTACTTTAACTATTTTAGTAAATAACATTTACTAAAAATAAGTTCAGCTGTGTAAGAGTGAATTATTTCTTGAATCTCAGTTTATCATTAAAATGGAGCAGTGATAAGCTTTAAGAAAGAATAACCTAGAACCTGCACGTTACTTCTTAGTCTAAATTTAGAAAGCACTACGTGAAAACCTAAAACATTCAATAACAGCATTCATAATTTCAGAGAAGTTAATTAAGGAGTAATTTACTAGAGGAAAAACTCTAGATGTTAGAGAATTAATTTAATTTCCTTTTCTTCAAGATAAACTAGACTGTAGTCATTTCCAAGGAGCCTCTCTCACTTTCTGTGTTTCAGATAGGAAACACATGAAACACCATAGCCCTCTGCTAGCTAAAACCAACCACAGAAAGAAAGGTTGCTCTTTCAACCTTTCTTTTAATGGGAATCAGAACCCCAGCTGCTGAAGTTTCGGAGAGAGGGTTCCATACACCCCCCCATCAGTAAATTATATAAGATTTTTGATGGAGCAATTGTTGCGGAGACTTATTTGAGAGAAAGAAAGCAAAACAAGCTTTTTCAGTTAAACACCCTCTTTAGCCAATGTTTTTAAGCTGGGGGAGTATATTTCTTTTTCTGTGAACAGCTAAGCTACTAAAAATACAAATAATCAGAAGAATCTTCAAAAACAATTCAAATGAGCTATTTTGAGTATTTTTGATCTATAATTTCATTACTGTTTTTTCTTCTTTATATTCTTATTTTGCTAAAAACAGGGCTTTACCAAACCGGTTCTTGCAGATTCTCACCTTTAAAACTAAGTGAATATATTCTAAAAATTCATTTTACACTAAAAAACCTGCATCTTGTATTGCTGAAATATGTAATTTAAGGTCAATATTTATCCAAAAGAAGGAAATTTTAGGCAATATTATAGGCAAAATAACTTTGTTTAAGCACAGTTTATGTAAACATTACTAAACCCAAGTTAGCCACCTCTTCCTAACACATTCTATTTCATGTCTTCTATTTCCCATATCCTAATAGTCAAAGAGCAGTGTCACAGCTTCTCTGCCCAACCATTTAATTCTGCTTCACCTTAAACTCTTGAATTCAGTAAAATGTGCGCTCTAGAGCCAACTGTGATGAATCTTAGCTTTGATGATTAAATAGAATGCTGCAACAGAAAATAACAGGAATGAAGACAAAGACTATGTTACTAGAAGGTGCTGTCAGCAAGGATGACATTAAATAAATGATTACAGAGGTTCAGTTCACCTGGGCCTGGATCAAAACCAAAACCTACTGGTCTATGACTCATCAGTTTGCCAAATGAGAACAGATGCCAGGCTCCAGGAAGTCAGCAGGATCAAATGCTTCAGTGCAAAGAACAGAAACCTGGCAGTAACTAAACACAGGCCAAATTTGCCTTTTAAAAATTATTTTCAATAATTTCTAATCTGATTATTTACTTTGTATTGATACTGTGGATTGATTTTATAATACATTTCATCAATTAACATTCAAGAATCCTACAGGTTTTAACATTGTACACCTCTTACATCTTGCCATATCATAAACCTACTGGAAGGTTTTAAGAATAAAACCTGATAGATTATTGCAATTAATAATATAAAAACTTCTCATAGAAACAAACTTCATCAATAACCTAGTCCAATACTCTAGTGTGACTTCATTCACTTTCTGCATGGGTTTTCTTCTGAGAACACAATTAAGGGACAGTCCTCTGGTTGTAATGAGAATCTGATCAACATTAATTAAAAATGCTTGGAAAGTACTTCTCTGAACCGTAGGTGGCTCCTATCTCATCTAAGCTTAGCAGATGAAAAATTAGCTCCTTAATTTATGCCAGTTACCTTTGAGCCCCATAGAGTAAGTGCAGAGGCACACATGACTGAAGGGAATTGCTCCATTCTCACAGAGCTGTATGCCCACAGCTGTATCCTATGTATAGGATCCAGCTGTTGATTATGACATCTAAATTCAGGTGACAGGAGGTAAACTAGATATCCAAGCACCCATTAAACTGGATAATTATGATCCTACTATCTACAAACTCAAAGTCATTGTACAAAACCATTATGAAAAAAATAAACTTTCTTGCTAAATTCTGTTTCGATGCTTATTTCTGTCCTCTAATGAAGAAGGAAAATTTAAAACACTTTCTTTAAAAAGCTATTTAGCCAAATCTGGATATGGAAGCATAATTACTCATTAATCAGAGCCCTGTGGTTATTTCATAACCTTGTAGATATTGTGTGGCCCTGTTCCAGGGAAATATGAAAATTGGTTTCTGCCATCTTTTTATTCTGACTCCAGTTCTGGATTTCCTGTTTTCATAGGGAAGATTATTAGAATAGCTCCATAATATTTTTATGCTTTAGTCACTAATACATACTTGACCTTTGAACCCTTTAAACTCTTTTATTTGAAAATAAGATCTGCACATGAATAGACATATCATGTAATGAATAATTAAAATGTATCTATAAAACTAATTCTCTTGCAGAAAAATCCATTCCTATTTCCATTGCAAGCTGGTGTGATTTAGTGTAAGTTCAATTGAAACACAGCTCTGCCTTCATGTCACATGGATTTAGTGAAATAGATAAGATACAGTCTCAGTTCAGCAATATACAAGATTTTTTTTTTCCACCATTCATTATTCTGGTGAGTTCTTATTTTTCAATAATTTTTCTGGCCCCTGAAACCATGTAACAGCATCCCCATTAGCTGGAAGTTTATTCTCCATGTAACATCTCTGGTATATCCAACAGATTGGCCATCAGGTGCTTGTGCCATACTACTTTCAACCTAAGTAAAAAATACTCTGTAGCAAAATACTTTGGAATGAATCTGCTTTGACAGTCGTTAGCTGTACATCTGGTCAAGACACTTTCCAAACAGTCACTGTTGGAAAAGTTTTCATAACTAAAAACTGTAAGACATGACTCAATGAAATACTAATAAAATGTTTTGTTATTCATTGCCATTTAAAAATGTCCATGTGGGTTTGTCAGTACAGCTTTAGAAATGTACTGAACTAATATCCTTACTTTGTCTTAATTTGCGGACAGATGGTGTGAAGAGGCTGAGTGATCCACAGTGCTGTCCCTCAGCTTGTCAAGACTTATTTACAGTACAGGAGCCATCCTCTGATGGCTGATTATCTGCTTCATTTAGTGAAAGTGAAATTAACCTCTGGTTTCTGCGCTGGTGACTCAGCAGGTAGTGCACCAATAATGCAAAAGTAATACCAGAAAGACATTGGTCTTCAACCCTAACAAGGCCCATTAAAGAGCCAAATTGCTTTATTAGACCCAAGAGATAGAAGCAATCATTTCAGTCTACTAACTGGAAATAATAATGTCTGAGAAAAAAAAAAGAGAAGAAAATGAGTTTTCTTTCTACGTCTGACAAAAAAAAAAAAAAAAAAAAAAAAAAAAAAAAAAAAAAAGCCTTTTAGGTGAATTTTTAAAAAAAGCTCATAATTCTGTGATTAAGTTAGTTGGAAGCAGATCTCTGCACTGAAATTGAAAAATCAGCAAAGATACAAAAGCTTATATACATTGTTTTGGCTACTGTGGTTATTGCTTCTTGGTTTGCATTACCTGGTGCAGAATATTATGCACAGTGCATCTCTAACAAGAATAATCTTAGTTAAACAGCTTGATGCTAAGTACACCCGATGCATGATTCTTTATGCTGGTTAATAACACGACAGCAGTAATAATCCATCCGGAAAAGCAAATTAAATGCTTTCAAAACTGTAACCTCTTTTGAAAGGTTCTTCTAATGATAGCATTTATGAGCTCACAATGAAAAATCAGCACAGAGGAAAGCTAATGATGAGCAATATGAACCCTGTTTAATTGAATGTTCTGAGAACTACCTGAATCTCGAGGGCTATCTGTCAACAGGAGGAAAGGACAGGCTATTTGAAATCAAATTTACACTATATTTCTGCAAGAAAAGCTTCAGTGGTAACTCCTTTCACAATGCATTCTGTTTCATTACGTGATGCATTTACTCCCTCTGAAAATATCCTCTTTAGGCAATGTTTGATGTATCAGAACTCTTAAAAAGAAAACAGACGTTTTCTGTGCTGAACATACACAAAATGCTTCAAGTGAAAATATTGATTACCCATGGGTAGTTTTTTTGAGCAAGTATCAAGCAAGAACAGATATCAAGCATGATGCCCACTCATGTTCAGAAAAGCAAGCACTGAGGTACATGCCAGATGAGAGATTAAACAGAGTTCAAAAGATTTGCCTGAAATATTGAAAAAGTGTATTTATGGACACATTGAGGAATTCTTATTATGGAAATATCTTGGTGGCATTTATTTAAAAACATCAATTCTACAGGTGTTTTTTAACCCCTCTTAGTCTTTGAAAGCAGAAGTATTTTCATTACTTCAAATCATTGTCTGAAAGAAACTTTAGTTTGACTGTGTTGGTATGTTAAACTCCCTGTCATTTTTTCCTGGACATATTGTGATCTATTTAATTTCACCAAACAAAGGCCACATAGCAAGACTCAGGACAGTTTGACTTGGATAGCACTCAGTGCTTCTATACAGTAAAGCATTACTGAAAGCTGGAATCACCTTTCCAAACATAAAACTTCAAGGAACATTAAAGGTGAAAAGCACATACTTTTTCTTTATGCCAAGATGCTTTCCATTTTTATTCCTTTTCCTCTGAGACTTCTTGCCCAACTTAAAAAAAAGAAGAAAAACAAAAACCTACAGAAGTCTTTTCTTAAATGATTTGATCAAAGCCCCGGGACTGTTCAGGGAAATTTGCTGAGCAATAGGTTTTGTTGTTCTATCAGGAGATCATAGACTGTCAAAATCTGATTACAGGTCTGAGATCTCAGGCCAATTGTGGGACTGTGCTGGACTCAGGAGAGCTCTACATCTTGAGAAGAGGATGTTTGGGAATAACAGTTTGAACATCTGTATTCTCATGAAAAATAAGTCTATCATTCATATTTTGTGGAGGAAAGACAAGGTACATAACTATTATGTGTATCTGAGCTTCTTCTGGAAGCTGAAAAGTGCCATATTACATTTAACTTGGTTTCTAACATTCATCCCACTCTCCACATTTCTGTCATGTCACCCTACCAAGTCATCCTGATTTTTTTTACCTCCTTTGGAATTGCTTCACCTAAAGTTTGTCACAGCCCAAGATTTTGCAACTGAAAAGATGATAATTTGCACATCTTGTGTGCCATATGATGCCAACCTTTCCCCACTGACACATCTCCTTCTTGTCACAGTTCTTCCCAGTTAACAGATCACTTTGTCCAAAATTTTTTAGCAGTTTCCTTTATGACCAACTACCATCTCTTTTTTCTACACAAATCAGTCATCTTTTGCTTGCCATATTTCAGTTTTCTTCTCACTCAGATCTTCTGGCAGATCACACTGTTCCTATTTAAGAAGCCCTGTTTTAATGGGATAGGATTAAGTCTTGGGATCATCTTCCCTGATGCTAACCCCTACATTTGATCATATTTATCTGCCAAAGAAAGGCATAAGGAAGACAATACATTGATGAATGCATTGGACTGTAACAAAAACTATGAGCAGCATCTTCCAGGTTGCAAACAGATTCAAGTCACATTCTGAAAGTTACAGGCAAATCTCCTGCTCTCAGTCAGACTGCAGATTCCTTTCTGGCTTTGAGCTTCACATTCCCTCCAGCTAAGAGCACGAAAGAAATTAAGTCTCAATAATGATTACACATCAGTTTCAATGGGAGTCCCAAGAGGAAAATCTGTCATTTCACTTCAACATTTACCGTAGCAATATTGACAAAGTGTCCCTATGCCACTAGCTCAGAGCACTGGATATATGCATATCTTCACCAAGTGTGTGAACAGGACTGATCCTCGTTCACTGCCACTTCTTTAAGGACTGTATTCTGTGATTGAGCAGTCCAACTTCAGTCTTGTCCAATATTTAGACTGAACTGTACTTTTGCGCAAGCATGAGAAACGTTTGTTCCTAATCTTCTCAGTTTCCTAATGACAAAATGGTTTTCTACAGTGCTGAAGAGGTAACATTATAAAAAGCTAATAAGAATGGTCAATAAATTCCTGTAACAATACATATCACCTATACTGATGCAGTTCATCTAAATTTAAACAAATTTGTTTTGTGACATTCCTTCCCACACAACTTTTATCTACTATTCCAGGAGGCCGAAGGTCTTCTTCAATTTTTTGTGGTTTTATTTTCTTAGATATATGTGGTATCTGAAAGGCCAAATAGTACATAATTCTGTCTCCTGGAATCTCTTGCAGCAAGAAACTTACTTAAAATGTCTAGCATTCATTGTTTGTCAGAGAAAACTTATTCTAATTTGCTCAGGTTTTGAAGTGATCTCTCTGGAATATTTTTAATTTCACAAAAAGACATTTCTTCCAGGAACTGGTTCTTTTAGTCTCTTTTTAATTTTTTTCCCCTAAGATATCTAGGAAAAATCCATAGTATTTCATGTCCACATGTTTCTACAATATGCACCTGAATCTCCAAAAAAAACTCCATCGAATACTTTTTGAGTTTATTTATTTATTAGCATTTCAGCAATAACAGATTGCAAATTTTATTTTCAATATGGCATAAGACACTTGCTGCAACAACACTTTCCAGACCATCTGAAGCAATAGCTCAGAAATATGGATTGTCATTTTTTTGCTCACAAATTTATTGGAAACAACAGAGTGGCTTTTTGAATATTTAGCATTTAACAGAAATACATTGCTTAGTCCTCAGTCTTTTACTCTTCCAACAGTTACTAATTACTTAAGCTTAATGACTTCTAACTCATTATGACTCAGCAGCTATGTTTCACTTAAAATCCATAGAACTGAGAAGCCAAGAACAATACATAATACCACTTACCAAGACAAGGAAAATGTACAGTACTGTACTGATTGGCTTGTTCTCTTATGTGAAGTTAATGAAATCCCTGCATTTCAAAATTAATCCAATTCTTCTGCGGGTCTAAAGTGTCTTTTTAGACCATTTGGTGAACTGCACATCAAGCTCCGGGGAAAGCACAGTTTTCAGCTGAAAAGCAGAAAAAACACAAATTCACACTTTTAAAACATGTCAAGTCCAAAAGTGTAGAGTAGCCCAGATATATGTGAGGAACATTGTCCACGTGTAGGAGAGTGGAAATTGGAAATTAGTATTTTTAATAGCAAACACTATTTAGTACCTAATGCATAAAGACTATGGGAAAAAAAGAAAGAAACCTAAATCATATATAGATTCTCAGCAAACTCACTTGTCTATAGGGCTACAGAGTTGCACATGGCTATTTCTCTCCTGGAGGCTTGGTTTTGCATATCACCTTGTCCACCTTAAAAGGATGGTGTTTGTTCTAGCAATTAAAACTTTAGCTGAATTATCAGAGGTAGGTAACCTTTAATCTCATTGAGAAGGACCTGGGAACCTGTAAAGCATCTTCCTAGCAACCATCTATTACCCAGAGACAGCACTGAAGATTTTAGGTACGTTCTGGGAAACAAATGAAGTCTAATACTTGAGCATCAAATGGCCTAAGGAATCAAATATATGTCTAAGGCCTAGAGAGGGTTTCCAAAATGAAAGCAGTGTTTAAGTCACAAGCAGAAATAGGGAAAGTAAGAATGAAATTTTTTGCATGAAATCCCAGCAATCCTCAATGTCAAGGGCAAGCTTATCTGGAGAGTTCCTTAACATTAATCCCTCAATGATGCATTCACCAGATTTTAGATTGTTACATTTTGATTCTTACAGGTTTCTTTTACATGTACTTTGCGCCTCTCCAGGATATTTTGTAGAGATTTTGCAATATTAGCTGTACATTTCTTCTCTTCTGGGGCTTCTCTGTTGCACACCCAAACAAGAATGGGCATAATTTGTTGCATATTCAGTCCCAGGTATCACTTACTCTTCACTGAAAGAGTTCAGTTGACTGGGACTAATTTTTCTGTCCTATATTCTTGTTATTTTTATGTTCATTAAAGTTCATAAAGAATATTAGCCATTTTTCTTCAAATTTGAATTTACCACAATTCAAATTTAGTGTGAGGCAACCAGGATTTAAATTGGGACTTATTATCACAAGATATTTTCTTCATAATTTTTCTCATTAACATAATTAAACTGGTGATGATGTACTTTTTTCAGTTCAAGAATATTATATCCATGGGTTAGGCAGCTATATTTAATTTTTTTAAAAAAGCAACTTCAGATAAAAAAGATGCTATGAAAGAGAATTGCTTTCTCCTTTCAGACTTTCAGCAGTAAGGCACACACAGCATAGCATGGCTTTCTTTTGTGCACTTTATGCCACACGTGTTCTATCACAAAATATTTTACTGTGAATATTATGGGAATATTAGCAAGCAGACAGGCTGTGCTCTCAGAGAAACTGTGGGATAGCCATTTTTGTTCAAAAAGGAACAAGAACTGCCAATTTAGAAGAAAAATAATAGGACAAAGAAAATTATTCTAAATATCACCTGAGGATCTGTAACTTCTTAAGTGATGACCTCACAGCAAGTTCTAATGAGCAGGGAGGGTTACTTTTGTCTTTGGCTAGTGACCTAGCCTAAGGGAAAAGCTGATTCCTCAGAAGTAAGGCCTTGTCCTTTGGAATCCTTGTCCTTTTGGTAAGGGAGAAAAGGGGAGCTGAAGAGGTGGCCTTAGATGTTGTATGAACTACAGATTGCACTGAAGATGGCAAATAGTGGATGGTAATGTATACAGGTGTCTGCAACTATTTGATGCATAAATCAGTAAGATCTAATAAGAAACATGTTTTCTTGACTGTTTTATCTGCAGCAGTAGAGACAGAATACGTTTTATACATGTAAAACAACGTGAAGATTACGTTCTCCTGAGTTCAGTTGACATTGGTGTATGTGGGACAGCTGCAGCAAAACAGGAAATCCCAAATGAGGCTTAGCCCAGTACATTTTTGAGATACAGTTATTAGAACAGCTAAGAAAAATGAAGTCAAAGTCAACATATCTCTGCCTTAATGTGATGATTCACTTATACCTGGCAAAAAAAACAAAAGAACTGCTTCAAAAGAAAACTCAAAAGTTCAGACTTGTTAAAAGACCAACATCCTAAATCTTAGAAAATATGAAAACGTGGCTAGAATAACTGGAATATGGTGACAGCTGAACTATAATGATTAAGGATGATGACAACCTTAATCCTTACTGAGAGATGGTACTTTGGGTAGTATGAAGCACCCATAAGTCCCATTGAAATCATCAGGAGCTGTGCCTATTCCTGTGATGAATGAGAATATTTCTACAGTTATAAAAATATCAGATTAGGTGTTCATATATCAAAATCAAATTTTGCCACACCGAAGTCTGCAAAAGAAATACACACTCACAGTGCTTTTTCCCTGGGATTTTGCTATTTCTGCCCACTGAGCTACAAAACAGAAAGATCAAATTAATTTAAAATACAAGTCTAGCAAGGGGGTAGGGAGAGGGAAGGGAAGAAAACCAAGCTGTAGGAAACATCCTTTAATTTCATTTTTAAAAATCCTATTATTGTTAAGTGTTACGTGGCAAATAAAAGGTAAAAAAACCCATACAAAATTGATATTCAAAAGACTAGGATTTTATAGTGTAGCTCAAGACTTCAAAAAGTATCTTAATGCGTTCTAGAGCTGATGGAATTGTGAACCTAGTAACCATTGAAATTTTTATTTTCTAAGTTAGTACTATAGTATCAGTGTTGAAATATGCAAACTAAATGAGATCTCAAAGGAGCTGAGTACCAGCAGGCTATATTTCACATTATAATTTGTAGGATGTAACCCTAAAATCACATGAGAAGTACTTTTAGGCGCACTGTTATTAATTTACTTACATTTTATTATAAATCTGAAATGGAAAGATAATGAACTGAACAACATATTTTCTGTATCTCCGGCAGTTTTACTAAAATCACAGTTCTACAAAAATTGTAATGTGATGCAGAAAAATATTACTGTGTATAGCTAAACTATGGTCAAACAGTAACTCTTATTTAATCTTGTTCATAACCATCCTTGAATCTTCTGTGTGACATTAATGGCTTTTACAAAATTAAATCAAAGACAGGTATGATGATAGAAAAGGTAAAAAAGTCTTCAAAAAGATTAGCATTAAACATCAGAAGTAAGTGGCTACCTATTTCTGTGTCAATGGGTGAATGGCCAGAGCAAATTGTTCTTCTTTCCTAAACAAGTTAAGAAATCTTCACATTTCACAATATAAATTAGCCACATATCCGTTGGAACAAGTACATAAAGTCCCCCAAAAAATTGCATATATGGGCCCTGTATTATTAAAAATATAAACATAAGGTAGAAAAATACTACAGCATGAGCTTGGTAAAGTTAAGTGCATATGAATGTAAGCCAAATTTTCATCTGGTTCCTGCAAATATTTAAAACTATATCCATGGCATTAGCAGCAATAATTCCTTTTTTTTAACTCCTTACTGTTTTTTAGAAAGTTTGATACTCTAGCGTTACAGACAGCATCTAACTGCAGTTCTAGAGACATGCAACTGCAGAATCTACATTGACAAATAGACCCACATTTTTATATTAGAATATACTTTATAGGGTTTTTTTCACTGATAGTTTTCCTTAAGCACCTACAGACTCACTAAGTAAAGGTTGAAAACCAATGAAACAAAATGTACCCAAAATCCTGGAGATCCTAGGGAGAAATCTTCCTTTTTCTTCTATGTCTGCTAGAAACAGACTATCAAATGCTGGAGATGATTCCGCCATGAATTCTAACTATTCATGATTCTAACACTTCCCACTCCCAAAAATCCATCCCTAACTCCACAGAATCTGGTAAACTCCTGTTTTTATGTTTACATTGCAAAAAATTCAGTTTCATTTAGAAAAAGTGTTCTCCACAATTTTGGGGAACAGGGTGAAAAATAAAGCTAGAAAAGGGCAAGTCAATATTATAATTCATTCATGTCTCATACCTGGAAAAAACCAACTTGCTCAGTCTTAGCATTAACAATATTGTTATGAACCCTCCTATTGATGTACCAAACCCCACTAACAGGAGGCAGATTTACAGGAATTAATTGCAAAGCAGAACAGGAATACTTGACTGAAAATTTTCTGAGTAGTTTACAAATCAGAATGAAATCCATTTCATCCTCCCTTTGCTTTCTGGATAAGATCAAAGTGCTTGAATCATATCTTTTAGTATCAGCAGCCAAGGTCTGTGTTTAAACCAAGGAATTAAAACATCCCAGGAACAGTCATAGTGTTGGTGTGTTTAAACCAAGGAATTAAACATCCCAGGAACAGTCATAGTGTTGGTGTTGAACAGTCATTGTCACTGTTGGTAAACTCTAACCCAAAAAAAAAAAAAAAAAAAAAAAAAAAAAAAAAAAAAAAAGTTATTATGTACAAACTGTCTACTCTGAGTAGTTCCTGGAACATCTAAAGTTCCACACCATGCCCAGAATCATTTAGGAGAGTGCCTGACACCAGGAGCCAAAAGCAGGCTAGCAATCATTCTCACAGCTCAGCAGCACAAATGACTGCTCTCTACTCGACTTTGCTTAATCTGCTAAAATAGCCCTAAGGAAGGAGTCCAGCAGAGTGCTTCATTCATTGCTGCATAACTTTGAGCCTCTGCATCACAAGAAAGTCAGCTACAGCTTTTTCATTTTCATTATATTTACATACAGACAGACCCATTTTTCCCAGTCTTACTTTCAGTATGGAATGTGGTTAAGGGATAAATAGCAGAGCTGCTCCAACTGTGCAACTTCACAGATACACAGGTACACAGATATATTATAAACTAGAAAAATGTGCTCTAAATTCCCTACTGCCGATGCTTTAAAGGGGTTGTAAAATGTCCTACCCCAGGACTACCACACAATGGATCTCCCACAGGGGCACAAAAGGTGAGAGTAAAAGGGGAGTTCAGGTTTCGCTGATTTGTATGCACCAGACACTGAGATGCTGCAGTCGTGAACACACACAATACTCCTCATTGCTGAGGTCTCCTGCAATGGGAGCATTTGAACACTCCACTTTAATGGATTTTTTCACAATGTTTTTACTTTCATCTTGGGAAACTGGAAGATATGAAAATGAAGATGGTTTTCAAAGGCCAGCTTGCCTAGGGTGACTCCAAAATTTCAACTCAAAGCTCAAAACCATTATACATTCTTTAACTATTGTTTTCTCCACATAATAATTGCCCAGTTCCTGCCTGCCAAGTACATACAGACACCTTTACAAATGCGTACAAACAGGTACCAAAAAAAAAATCCATTGTTGCAAATAACAAAGGAAGATTTTATTTTCTTATTTCCAGAAAGATTTTCTTCACAGCAAAAGGTTTTCAGGCACTGTATCTGTCTTCCTGGGAGGTGATGGAGTCACCATCCCTGGAGACTTTCAAGGAAGCACAGGATGTGTCACTTAGTGCTCTGGTCTGGTTGACAATGTGGTCACAGGTGGGACTCAAAAACCTTGGAAATGTTTTTCAACCTAAATGATACTGTGATACTCTAGAAAAGAGAGATTTATCATTAATGTTTCTCATCTAATTCAGACTGTGAATTTGTCACTTAAGTGGCGAAAAAATTTTAGCTTACGAGAGTAATATAGAATACATGAACTAACACTGTAACAAAACTTTTACAGAATAAGTTTTACTTTGGCTATTACAATTATTTTAAACCGTGTAATTTACTAGAAAAAAATGAATTTTCATGTTTTTTATTGAGAAAGTTTATTTTTCAGTCACAATTAACTTGGAAATTAGTATTCATCATGGATATCAAAATTATTAACAAGACATCCCTAGAAATTTTACCCTTACTTTACATTGCAAATTGTACTAAATGGCAAAGCATGGTATACAAATATCAGTAAATTTCAGTACAGATGTACAGATGAGAAAAATTCAAGGCAATGAAATCACATTTAAGAGCTGTTAAGACATAAGTCTATCAACTAATTTCTTATTCTGATCATTTTATCTGAAGTAACACTTTCTACATGCATGAAAAAAAGCACTAAGTCAAAATTTCTTCTTCCTCTTAAACTATATCAACACAAACTTACTCATATGTAGTCACTGCCTGGAGCCAAACTGGTATCCAAATATCATAAAGAACAACATTATACAACAGTAGAGAGAGCATAACAATCATTATAAATTATACACCATGCAGAGATAAAAAAAGGAATGTGAGGCCTTGCACTCTGCTTACTAATAGTATTAATGTATTAATGTTACTGCACTTTCTTACCCAAGATATCATCTCTGAAAATATTTGTTCTCTCAAGCCCTTATCTTTTTGAACCCACCTCAAATTAACAGAAATTAGAAAAATTAGATCCAGAAAGGGTGGAGAACCTTTCCCCTCTAGTCAAACAGTTCTCCTTTCTGTAACACTTTAGAAGAAAGGCATGACCTGTACTGAGCAACTGAGAGGGGATGTAAGGAATATCTTAAATTTGCAACTGTATCCCTTCTCTTTTGTGAATATGAAACCAAATTTAAAATCACATCAGATAAGAAAATTCCTCTCTGCTCCCCATCTTCTCTACTGTTTCTTCATTGCTACTGCAGTCATGCTAATTGATGGAAGCCAGCAACATTAAACTTGAAATTAAGTGTCATAAGCATGTCTTTTTTTGTGTTATTTACAGGGAAATTAGTGGGCAATTCTTGTGAAAGATTGTAGAGGATCTGTTTTGGCTCACTGAGTATGGCTGCTCTCTGGTGACACAACAGAGAGCAATGAGATACCTCAGAGCCCAAAAAAGCCTGAGAAAGAGCTTTTAGGAGCAAGATGGAATAAAGCTTTCTTTCTGCTTTGTGTGGCTCACTTAAAAAGTCTCAATGAGACATCCTTTTTATTTCCAGCCTTGAAATTAGCTAATGCATTTCACAGCTATAACAGTCCTTATTGATAGTGATACAAAGTGCATAGTTCACTAACCCCACGAGAATGATGATTCTTCCTTTTTACCCCTGGCACTAGGCCGAGCATCCAGTTGTGAAGCACAAACACAATTCTGGGTGGTCCTGGATGAGGATCCTGGTGTGGGCCTGGTGGGTGTGCATAAACAATGAAGTCCCTGGGATGTTTTTTCTTTTTTTTTTCTCTTCCCTCATAGATATCACCTAATCCACTTCCCTGAGCTAGGTCATGGTTAAGTTCTTCCATTTGATGGAGCAATTTTTATCAGAATGCCCTGGCTATGAACCATCATAGCTGCTACCTGGTACTGAAAAGATGGATAAGGGAAAGAATAAATGTGAGCTTTGCTCTTGAAACAGCCTGAGTGGTTCAGTACAGGAAATTTCAGCAAGTACTTCAGTGCAGGAATATTCAGAAGGTACTTCAGCAGACTTTAGTTATCCTATTTTTTTATACAAAGCTGCTATATGCTATACAGTAGAAATGGAAAAAAACAGTAGTCATCAGTTTGCAATATTTTCATTGCTCCTCTTATTGCTGCTGTTCTTTCTTTTTTAGCTAGCAATCAGTTGTCCAGCAGGTCTACTGTCACTCAGATCACTGGAGTTTGGATTGCAAGAGATTGCGAGGAATTGCAAAGGCTAACCAAGAAATCATAACCAAATAATGCTGTGAAAATACTGAAGCCAATGGTATTCATTTACTTATGCTACAAAACCACAATAAATCAGTTGAAATATGCTGCAAATATGTGAATCATCTACCTGTTAATAATTAAACAAGATACATCTACAGAGGAATAGACATTTCAGATGTGTTTGCAAATGATATTGCAATGATGAAAGAAATTATAATTGAATCATTTAAATAAAAATGTGGAAGACAGTTGTGTATTATTTTTTTGCTTCATTAAGGTTAAAATAACTCAGACCCTGTTGAAAAAATGGAAGAGAGCTGATGCACAGTGGGAATAAGCATGGGCGTATAATGGCAGTTTCTGTGGAACAAAAAAACGCTAACTGAATTGGCATTGAAAAGAGAAAACTTCAAAACCTAAATGAAAAGATTATTCACATTGTCAGTGCTTAGAAAGAAACCATATTAACTGAGGGTAAACTTTACTTCTGAAGAAACACATATCAATAATATCAAAAAAGAAAGGTTTGGGCTTTTTGAAACAGATAACATTATTTATTACCATTCCTATCATCTCCTGCCATTTTGGAAGAGAGTTTCTCTTTAATATTACCATCATCTGAACTCTTTTGCTTAAAAAGAACAGCAAAAAGAAACATTTCTCCATGCTTTAAATAACAGAGCAGAATTTTCTAAAAATGAAAAAAAAAACCAAATCAAACAAACATCAAAAATGCCAAGAAAAATCCCCCACCAAATCCATACAAACCAACAAAACCAAATGCAGATTGTCTCTCCAGCACTCTAGCACCCCATGCAACCTCACATAATACTAAGGGGGAAAAAATCAATTTCAAATTTGCAGCCTTACCTTTTAGCTCAGGAATGAAAATATTGATTAAAGCTAAATTGTTTAGACAAAATTTACTATAAGTCTAAATCACTTGCAAATAGAGAAATTCCAAAGGACAACCGAAATCAGTTTTATGTTCTTTCAGTGTCACACAAATAGTAAAAATACAGTTTCCAAATACACACATTGATTCCCGGCAGTACTAAAATGAATGCCTTATGATCATGATAGATTGATTTCAAATAGAAGGGAAAAGGCATTCCCTAAAATGTATAAAAAACATTTATGTAATTTACTAGCCTCACAAGGTTATCCCCACAATTGGTTTGAGTTGGCAAAACTGGTCTCAGCAGAGTCCTTTATTCAGGAAGGGAAAGACACATGTGGAGAGTGATTGAAAACTTCTAAAATTAGGCTCCATCTCTGAATTTCTCTGCAAAATCATGTTTCTCCCTATTAACTCAAAGAGTGCCTGATGGCTCTGTGTGGTTTGTAGGCACTGTCCAAGCCCCAGCAAGACAGTCAATTAAGGGTTATTTTCCAAAGTGTTCAAGGGCACAGATCACTCTGACAGACAGCAGGTACTGTAGAAATTGTCTCTCTTTTACTATAAATATTCAAGCTTTGAGAGAGTTAATTTCAAACCAGAAAAACCCTGACAATTCCCACATGGAACTGCTAGGATTACTGAGTGGTTTAAGAAGTGACCATGCAGATTTTCAGTGAAATAGCTAATCAAATTAATAAGTATGGGAATATGAACTACATGAAGATCATCAGTACCTCCAGAACAAAATCTTTAACCTGAGGAATGTTTGTGATGTTTCAGTACAAAAATTTACTAATAAAGAAAATAGTGAGAAGGATGCTTAACATCCTTTTCAGTTTGTTACTGATGAGAGAGATTTAGACAAATGGTTTTGCTTGCTAACCCAGGCTCCTGACCTTCAATCTTCTCCCTTGTTTGTCCTAAGATTAAATACTTCAATCTTCAGTTCTTCCAAGAATTAGAGCTTTTTCTGCAAATCTTCAGACTAAAAATTCCCCTGCTGATTCAGAGACAAAGAGAAAGAAGATATTCAATATGAAAAAGAAAAATAATAATGTAATAAAAGAAACACCAAGAACTGTATTTTCTGGATTTCTTTTTCTAGTTTACTAAATAAATATTTTTTCTGCCATTGAACTAAAACAAATTTTAAAACTCTGTGTCTAAGGATATTCCAGAAGCAGAAGTGTACTTCTCTGCAGGGAGCTAGCTTTATGAGCCACACCAATTACCTAAAGGTATATCCTTTTAATTGCAACAAGCTCTTGGAAACGTCTGAGAGTTGTCTTGCTGCAAAAATAAATTTCACATCAGGAAAACATCAAGCATAGATAAAATAGAAACTGCAAGCATCTGTACCTCACAGACATTAGGGATAGCTTTCAAAAATTTCCGAAAAGATGAGCATCAGAACCAGGATTCTCCTATTAGTATTCCTAGCAGCATTCTCAGTTCAAGAATGCTCACACTCCTCATGCTACAAAACTGGAAGGACTGCAGTTTATTCCACAGCAAAGCATTCTAATAAATGGTGCTGAATAAGTCCTCCTAGGGCTACACTAATTTTCATGACTGCGAAAAAATTAAGTGAAAATTGCTGTGAATGCAGGGCAATCATCTGAGCTGGTTGTGTTTGGAAAATAGTTTTGGTAGTAGAAAAGAGAAGCTGTGAAGAAGCACCCCATTTTAAGGGAGTACTGTTAAGACTATTTCAGAAATTGTAGGTATCAAATGGCCTATTTTGCTACTTTTAAAAGAGGAAATCTTGGTTGAAATAATAAAGTAGCAACAAAGTCAAAATAGGAACATTATAGAGAGCTAAATAAGACTAGATGCTGAGCTTTTGCTGTAACCCCACAAAGTTGCAGACTATGAGCTTCTTCCAACAAAAGAATCCATTGATCCTAAGAAATATCACAGAAGCATGCAAGGAGGGGACCAAAGCAAAGCTGGGAGAAGAGACTGACCTGTGAACTCCTTAATGTCATGGGACAAGAAACTTTCATTTTGTAAATATCCCTATGCTAATAATCTCCACATAGGTGTTTCTAAATGTTTGATGCTGGATTACACTGGGAAAGAGGGAAGTTTGGTATGCCCAGACCACTACAGGTTCACAGCCATCTGTCTCAGCTGTGGCAAGACCTGCTCAGGCTTTAGGTTAGGTGCAGGTTTGCCCATTCTTTAATGTTGGTGGTGGATCCAGCTAAACCAGACATCCAGGCTCTCCTTACAGTCAGGGCGAAGGAGTGGGAGAGGCAACTGCTGAAAGCCCTTGTCCCACACAAAGTGTCTGTAAGGTAAGCACAGATTAATTGCCTCCAGGGGGCTTAATTATATCAGCCCTGGACTATGGAGATTCTGGGTTTCTACCCTGAGCAGAAATAATGATTCTCAAGGAAAACAAGTTCACAGAGGCCAGAGTGATTCCATAAACAGAAATTTCAGGGAAGTTATTTCAACATAGAGGTGGAAAGAAAAACCAACAGAAGTGTATAAATCACAGGCAAGAGAGCAACACAGCCTTCTACACAGCTAGAGGGAAAAAAAAAAAAAAGTAAGCACAGCTCTATTTTGCTAAAACTACAGTTCTTTTCATACAAAAATACTGAGCAGTTTGCTTTAACTTAGGCATGGCTTGGACATCATCTTGTCTTTCCTCTTTCTAACAGCTGTGTGAAGTAGCCCAGCACACTGAACCATAAGAAAACATCTTTATTGGGGCTTGTCTATAGGAGATAACACCGATCACTGACTTTCTCTCTAATGATTTATTCTTTCCATTCCCAAAGGATGAGTGTTGTATTCCTTAAGGCAAAATAATAACAAGAGGACAATAAATAATTACAAGCACCATAGAAAGATTAACAGCTACCAGTGAATAAGGAAGGTAGATGTTTATACTTTGCTCTGTGTGAATTGTCTATGTTAAAAACATAGCTGCTGTAGTTATACACACATGTAAAGCAAGAAAAGATGACAGTATTAAAAACAACGTGACAATTGTAATCCAATTCCCTGTAACTAATGGGCCTTTAAAATCTTCATTTTTGGAAAGAGTGACAATTGTTCAGCTATATGTACATTAAAAATTTCAAAGCAAAAGAGAAGTTTTCTATTGTTCTCATCTGAAAGTCATTGACAGGTAAAGTGAAGTCCTGAGTTTCTCATTCTAGAATTTTGCTTCAGCAGATGAATCTTCCCCAAAGGAGTCAAAATCTTCCTAGTCAATATGCTGGGGATTATCTTCATTATAAGTATAATTATCCTCTATATTTATCCTTAAAAATGTATTCCCAAACCCCTTTCACTGCACTAAACTTGATTAAATCCAGGAATGCTCTCTATTTTCAGAAGGCAACTTTTGGTATTCTGGAGTAGTAAGCTTGAAGTAATTAATTCCTCATTCTTGACTGCATTCTTGGTAATATAGCCCAGTACATGTGATCAGCCACCTCTGCCCTTCTGGCTAAGACACTGCATATAAAAACAGGGGTTTTGTGCTAAAAATAAGAGAAGAAATTTAGCATGAACTTCTGCAAATGTAGGAAAATAAAATATTTTTTAAAAATCACTTAACTTTGTATATAACCCATGTGACACGGGTTTGGATAGTTCTGCCAGTTTTTCAGTTATCTGTATAGTCACTGATCCACAGGTTAACTCATAGAGGTGGGTGCAATATTGCAATATTGCTCTATAGGTATTACTTTTGGCTGGTAGTATTTCACAATGCATTAGGAATCAGCAAAATTGTTTTCTGGTGTAGTGAAGAAACAATACCTCAAGTCATGATAGTTTTTCCTTTATGATGAATATATGGGAAACTAAATGTGTGTCTAAAACACACTTGCTCGTATTTTCTTCTTATATTGTTAAACTACTCTGTGTTCACCCAAAATTAATATATACAGATTTTCTTGCAACAAATGAAGCAGGAAAAATCTTTAACTGCAAAAGAAAATTCTCTAAGAATTCATCAAGAATTTTTTTTTCCTCAAATAGTCTTCTCCTTAGAATAGCATGCTCATCAGAACTATTCAGTGTCAACCAAGGAGGTATGAAATACAGAAGTAGAATATAGCCCTAGGACACAGTCTATGATCTTCAATAATAATTAATATTCATTACCCTCCATCATTCTATAATCTTCAACCATTTTAGATTAAAAATCATCTTTAATTTTACCCAAAATCAATTTTGACTATGTATTTTATCACAAGGAAAAGAACCCCTGAAATTAAAGAATCTTAGTAGAAGTCCCAGCACAAAGACCTTTAAAGCTTGCTGCAAGAGATTTAATCTGCATTTTATGACCAAGTCTGCAAAGATGCTTATCAGAACTAGTTCTAACCCAGCTAACTTTAATATGTGAAATTTGCAAGACATTTAATTTTAAGACAAGAAAGAAACCATTAGAGATACCCCTTTCACAAGCTCATTTTCATGAGAGGCACCCTAATCCAGGCAAATAAGAATCTGAAATATCTCTAGGAATTAACACGGGATCCTTCATTTGTAGTATTATGTACGTGTACTGATTAGAAAATAAAAAAATGTTAACCAGATTAATACTACATTCAAAAAATCAGAGTCATACATCCCCTAAATCTTTCAGAACATCTTTAAGGAGGTATGAGCTACACTGTAGGTTAGTACATAATGAATCAGTAAATTGCGGGTTTAAAAAAATTGCTCATCTGCAAAAAAGTGAAAGGGTAGTAGTTTTCACAATGAATGTGCATTAATCAATTTTATAGGTCACCAGCAAATACTAAAATAAAAAAGCCGAAACTAAACCAGTCATAGGATTAACTGCTTAATGCTCCAAATAGCAACAGAGAGAAGAGTGGGCTCAAGGCGTTCTGTCTCTCTTCTCTGCACAGGAAGCTCTGATGAGCACACTGCTACTGCAGTTTACTGGTCATATTCTCTTTTGTTTTGACTCTAGGGAGCAAAACCAAAACTGTTCCAAGGCATCCACAACCCTTCAATGCATTAGGGGTGTTTGCAGCACCATCATTTTATAGGACCAGCATGGATTTTGTCCTTAACTTGAATGGTGGGATAGCAGAGAGACAATAATATTCATTTTGATCACGGAACTCGTAATCTCTGTTAAGGTTTCAAGGTCTTTGTTTGGCTGACAACTTTCTCACAACCTTTCAATATAAATTGATGGATTATGCTAAAGCTTGACATTGTCATTTCAACCTTAGAAATGAAGGACAGGGAATAACAAGAAATTACATTAAAAAAATTATTAAGGATCTCTATAGAGAATGAGTCTATTAAAGAGGTCACGGAACCTCTGTTGGTATCTCATATAGACTGTTAGATATCACAAAAGAACTAGGAGATAAAAACATTTAATCATTAAAGTGAGCAGCGTAGCTCAGTTACAGTAAATTGGGCAACGATATGCTTGTTTACAGAAGATGGAATCCAGAGGATAGCCATAGTCATTATTTCTTCAGAGAGCTGAAATGTCTTGGGATGGGCATAGCAAAGTTGATTTGGGCTTTAATCCCATTTTTGATGCAGTGACTAATGCAGACAATTGGTTTTTAAAGATTGGTATATTACAGCTGCTGGAAGGCACTTGCTTCATGGTTGTTCTGTAATTCTTCAGAAGCAAATCCAAAGTTGAGATCAAGCTTGGCACTCCTTGAAGGCCTAGAAGTAGCTCCCATAGGACTGATTAGAGCATTCTTTTTCTACAGTATTTCTGTCCCCCTGAAGGTTCACATCAGTCTTCCTTGGCTCCTGAGGCTTTCATCTCATCAGTTATCTAGAACAGGAAAAGAGGGAGGGGGAAAAAAAAGGAAATATCTGTGGTTTTTCACTGTTATGGAGATTTGGTCATATGTTTTACATTGGGTTGTCATATTTCTGCCATTTCCTGCTCTTTTTTAAGCACTGTGCTGGTTTCCATCATAACTAAATTTCTATTTATATTCAAAAATGGTAATTAAAAGGAAGTACCTGGGACAGTTCTTGCAGCAACTATATGGGCACACACACACACAAACACACACTCACAGACAAACCTATTTTACATCTACACATTCACTGTCTTGAGTTGTTTATTTAGTTAGCTCAATAGCTCTCGGGTGTTTCGGATGACTTTTTCCTATGAGCATGATCTATCAATTTTGGCATAATGAACTCCTGCAAAGGTCAAATTTAAAGGATAAATGCTGCAGGAAATGATGACTCTACAATAATCCTGTTATCCTCCTACAACTCTAATTTCATTTTATTGAGTTGAACAGTGTAAGGGTAAAAGGGTAACTACTTTCTCTCCGCTACCACCCATATACCCAAGTCCCCTGAGCATGGTATTATGTTGAATCACTCCTGTAAATGTATTAGTAATAATGATCTATTACAAAAATAATTGTTATCTGGTGTTTATTTGTTTATGGTGGCTTTTTTTTAAATTTTACAAATATCAGCAAAACATTTCAAAGTATTATTTCGTTGGCTTTCTGTGGAAAGGGGGGAGGGAATGGGGGAGCATGGCCTAAGAGGGAATTTTATCTTGATAAAATACTGTAAATGGAAGGAAACTCTTTTCAACAACTGTGTTGTGAACAATAGCATTTTTGTGGTTGTTATCAACTGTTTATATTGCTACTGGGCAGATTTTCTGCTAAATATTTGCATATACTGATGCCTAATGTTTTAGCTTTCATATTTTCCAGATTCTACACTGTGTTAGCATACAAGTCTGAATTTTATATAAAGTGTTAGCAAGTTCTCTTCACAGTTTAGTTAGACAAAATCCTTTTCCAGCCTGAGAACCAAGGACACAGTTGCAGCTTCAGGCCCAAAAAGTGTAAACAACAGGGAATTGAGGAGAGCAATCTGGGAGGATGGGACTTCATAACCTGAAGCTGTAATTGGGCAATTAACCCCAATTTTTAAATGGAAAAAAACTTATAAAACTGTGAAAATTCATGACCAGTCACCCATCTGGGGTGCATCTTGGGTGGAGCCGCAGGCAGGCTCTTGTACTGCCCAGTGTGTATCCTTTAAAGGCCTCTTAATAAATACCTACTTTATTCCTTTAACATTGTCTAGCTGCTGTTCCAGGTAGCCTCTCCTCTCAAGGCATCAAAACAGGATAGAACAAAACATCCAGATAATATTTTCAAAAGAAATCCTAACATCTTTGTAACCTTGTGCTGTTTAAAGCTTGTATCGAGACTGGGGATTTCTTGGTTTTCCTTTTTTCTTTTTTTTTTTAACTTAGTAGTTCTACTAATTCATTAGTGCTTCTCATTAACTGTGACTATTCTCTGGTTGATGCATCCAAACTTTCTGTTCCAGTAATGTTAAAAAAAATTCCTGGATAAAAATGTAGCATACACAGGGCATCAGAAAGCCCTGTCTTTTCTAGAAGGATTGAGGAAAACAGGGCTTCACTGCTGTCCTGCTGGATGAGCCCTTTCATCTAACCACAACATAATTATCTCAGCGAGTACATTCAGTAGCTTACCATATTCAAGCCGACATACATTACTTTATCCTAAGGTAGGGGCAACACTTGAGCTGTTTAAGAAGCACTACCCCTGCTTTGTAGTTCTCTTTCCAAGCTCTGCTTGTTATCAAAAAGCAATTTAACAGGTATCTGTGTGAGTGATATCCCCTCTCTCTGTTGCCTGATGGTTAAGTGTAACTCTGTTTTTCCTAAGGGCACATATCCAGTGGGATGTGGAGCAGACCAGCTACAGCAATACCACACAGGCTATTTGCTAGCCCACAGGTAGCCCATCTTGGAACAGCTTTGGCATCCTGTAATAAACAAACCACAACTTTTCATTTGTTAGAAGCAGCACAGTGTGTGGTAAGGCGAGCATAGGCATATCCAGAAGAAGTTACTTTAAGAAAGCCCATTTGAATATCTTTTTATATAAAAAGCTTTAACTTTTACTTGTGTACATCTCCAGGGCGGCCAAACAAAATTTCAGGAGGTGCTGCAGAAACCAAATAGAGAATAGGCAGAAATATAAAGTCAATTAATTTGTTAAAATAATTGACATATGCTTATAGACAAGTATACTCATTTTCAAACTTTTAATCATATGAAATACATTGATATTTGGGTCTCCTCTGTGCGCTGCTGCAATAAGTAATTTAGGCCAGTCTAAAGTCTCACCTGAAAGCGTGGGAATTTTTTAACAGTTCACCAGCTAGGAAGACTCAGCAGGTACTGGAGGTGTTCAAAAGGGCTACTCAAGTTGTATTCCCCCACAGAATATTTTTTCCTGGAGAACTCCTACAGACAAGATAGGCCACAAAGAAGATAAAAACAATTTCATGTCATTGTCTCAGCTTCTTCTAAAACATGCAAAGCCCCTGTGTAAAGGACACATTTCAACAGCTATGGCTATTAATTCTAACCTTTTGTGTTTTCATTAGGTGTGAATCTCAGCTGAGGTTTGCTGCTTTCTTTGTCAGCTTGTGGCAATAGGTTGAAGACATGCGTTTACTTAGATATTGGAAACAGAGAAACTTGAAAACACATGAAAAATTGCAATGACAAGGCAGGAATTCACTGCTTCTGATGTAGTGAAATGAAATTCTTGCCCCATGCACCTAGTGTGTCTGCATAGGCAATAGATCCCACACAGAGGCAGGAGTGATATTTGTTTAAAACTAGCTTTCATCCCTCCATAAACAATATAAATGTCAGCTTCCCATAATCTCCCTTGCACATTTTTGACCTGGCAAAAAGGTTGTACAAGCCAAAAAGGCTTACAAAAATTTTGAACTAAAATTCACCCCCAAGCCTTCAAAAAGATTTTTCACTGGCTGAGTACTAATCAAGAGTTCTTGAGCCCAGAAACAGCAACATGTGGTTTATTAACAGGGTAATACATATAGATCAATACACCAGCTAGACAATCATTATTATATATAACAAAAATTATATCTGCCTTCAAAGCAAGCTGCTAGCAAAGTCACCCTTAGTTTTAAAAAATTTGGTGCATAGCATGCAACCCAACTCCCCTCCGTTATTAACCTTCTCATAATCTATGATGTAGACTAATTCAAAAGCATCAAAATATGCATCATGACTAGCTGCAGACTTTAAAGGGCTTCTGGACAATATTCTAAAATATGCTGATGGCCATAATTCACACAAATGTAAGTGACATAAAAGAGGATAGAAGAGACAATCCAAAGAAAATATTGGGCTGATACTTAAAGATAACAAAGTAATTCTTTAGATGTTCCAACTGTCATTGGCAAAATAAGATTAAAAAAAAAAACAGAGAGGATATATAGGAAAGTGATGTAGAACAGAGTAGTTTTAAGTCACTATAAGCTGAGGAAATAAGGAAATCCTGAACTACTAACATGTGTGTAATCTCTCCCTTGCATGAATAGATATCACAGTATATAACTCAGAATTTTATTACTTTTATGATAAAAAAATATTCTAAATTTACCTTATGAGAAAAAAATGCTAACTAGAAGTCAAATCTGTATGCCAGTAGTCACAGAAAGGAGTTTTCTTTTATGTCCTAGGATAGAGACTAGACTCTACCTAGAGGTAGAGACTTTCTGCAGCATATTCACAAGGAGGGAAAAAAGAAGAGAGACTTGCTTCACTTTACTTAAAAAGAAATTGCTGACAGAAAAATTTATTCTGTAGAAAGAGCTGGAAAGCACAGTGCAATATCATCTTTTTTAAAAGTAGGGTTCAGTTTAATGTTCAATCTTTTTGCAGCACTTTTGCCAATTGGATAAAATATTTAACGGCATTGTATTCTGAACTATGTATTTTTGACAATGTATTTCATGCCTTGTATGTCACTGAAGTTATGAGATTGGAGTGAATAATGAAAGAGTAACTCAGCATTCTTCATGCTGTTGCATTCAGATTTGTTATTTTTCATTGATGTGCCACTAGCTACATCAAGCCTTGATAATCCATACCATTTCTTACTTTGTAGCAATTATATTAAGGTATAAGAGCATCTTAACCTTCTCTCTTTTTCTATGCAATGTTAAAATCATGTTAATACATGAAGCTTTGGTATCCATTGCAGGAAATAAAATTTTAAAGAGCATGTCTTTATCTATGCTGCAAAAATTTGATTTGAGAGCTTTAGTTTTCATACCAATGTTATCTATTCACAAAACAATTCATCCAGGAAGAAAGAATAGTAAAGTTAAAAAAAGCTTTCAAAATGTTTATTATAGTGTTTTTAGGAACGCTATATTTTTCAAAAGCAAATATATTGCAGAAATACAAACCTTTTCCATGGTGATTTAAGGAGCACAGAAGGAGTTTGGAGGATTTCAATACCATTTGATTTAAAAATATAAAAGGAAAAGTTTGAAAGGAAAGGAAGTTATTAAAGGGAAAAATGTAAATTCAAGGGGAAAATGCTGCCCTGTTTTTGCAAAGCATTCTGATAGTAAAGCAGATCATAGACCTTTTTTTGTATTAAGGTCAAAGTACCTGCTGTCATCTACATCTTCATATTGAGACATTCTGTGCTCCATTGGCAGCCTTTTGGAATGTTGAATATTTGTCATAATCACAGAGAAAGGCAGGACAGTAGGAACAATTTTTTGGAGACTGTCCGATGTTCAGAGACATCTAGGAATGCAAAGCAAGTACCCTGTGAGGTATGATTGTCTTGGATCAATCCCAAGGAGTTCCTCCTGAAATTACTAGCTGGGTAAATCCAAGGGTGCACATGAATATGTACTCAGGATATGGGTGTAGGATGCTGATTCTTCTTATTTAGAGGAGTAGCACATTTCAATTTTTAAGTGAAATTCAGACAGGTCATGTGTGGCAACTAAGAGAAGGACTGGTTAAATATTCATTTCAGTCAACATGGTTATCATATATCTAGCAGAGCTTTACAGAGCTATAAAAACCAAGTTTTTATAGCAAGCAAGTTGATTCAAACATTTGAAAACAGGTGTTGTCAACCAGGAAAATATTTTTAATAAAAATCTCCTCATGATTTACCCTTTTCCTACTTACTGTTACCTCAAATTTGTCTAGATTTCCACTGAAGCAAGCTGCAATTCTGGTGGGCCACATGTTGGTCAGGCATCCAGGACCAGCACTTCATGTAAAGCTTTAGGAACATCTAAGCACATGCTCTTGGTGGGCAGACACCAAGATGAGGTGAGATCACACATGTGATGAGGACCTACGACATCCTAGAAGAGGTGATCTCTACAAACAGAGCCCATGGGTGGCTCTCTCTGCACAGGAGGGATGCAGCTTACTGCAGCTCTGCACCACATCAGCCCTGAGTTTGCACTGCCTTCATCCATAGTGCTCCTCCTCACCCACGGCAACCTCCCTGACCATCACTAAACACACACTGCCCCAAAGGCTCATAGAATGATGCTGCTTATGGTAGACCAGAGTGAACTGCAAAATGCTCCCTAATCAGTATTGTAATAACAGGAAAATGTTGAGTTTTGTCACTGAGCATGTAACGGTTTTAACAGAATGCATATCCTAGAATAAAAACCCCAAACAAACCATGACTGAATCCTACATCATCAATTTAAGCAAAATGTATTTAAGAAAAATACGAGAAAATGTTATTAATTAGGTGGTGATAAGAGGAGAGGATCAATGTCATTAAGTATTAATACAAATAGTGTAGTTGCATTTTAAAGGAGAAATAGTACCTCTCCCAAGTTAACAAAGTAATAATTTAATTTCAAAACTTTCATATTTGTTTTATGTTCTGGATACACCAAATTCCATTTCTGGATACACCAAATTCCATTTATTTTTCCCATTATTTAACACCCTGATAAGGTTTACTTTGCTGACTTTGTCCTGTGCAACGATTGAGTGACTATGGCTAATTGTGAAGAACGAATACAAATACCAAGGGGAAAAGGTGGAAAATTTCTGTGATCGGCTGCCCTAGGTACATAATTAATCAAATGGCAGATGATATAGATCCTAGGTTGTTGGTCTGCTAAGACAAAACCACTAAGATATTCTATCTGCCTGTAAATTAAAGAGAGTCTTTAGCATTGTAAGGTATTTACTGGATCAGTTGCAAAACAATGACAGCTCGGATAAACTGTTGGTAGGTGACACACTCTCATGCTAAAGACATGACAGTAATCATAGTGGGATGGATTCCACAGAGAAACATAAGGAAATACTAATGAGTTTTCAGTATATCAAAACTAACATGAAAAATGCACACATGCTGACACTTTAAAAGTATATCATAATTTGAGGTTTACAATTTTTAAATAACAGATTTTCAAAGGATAGGTATTCATTAGATTCCCAGGGGGAAAAAAAAAAGAAGAAGAAGGAAATAACAGCTTTATGACAGGTATTTCATATAAACATAGAACCGAGAAATCACTTTTATTAGTGATTCACTTGCACTTATGCAAGATTATAAACAGAAATACATCAGAAAGATAATGTCAAAGTGAGTGAAAAGCAATTGAGAACACACTTTACTATATTCATCGTTAGTTTTTAATTTTTATTTTTAATCCCCTTCACATTTCTTATTGGAGGAATGAAAGTTCTTATTGTTGGTGAAAAAATGCTTTTAGAAAGACATAAAGTGACTCTAAAGTTCTACATATATCATACCAACATTTGTTTGTCACATTATGGTAGGGCTATTTTGTTGAGCAAAATGTCCTTTTCTGACATGCTGGATCGCTTTAACGACTTCTTAATTTCACATGTGTGAATACATATCCATTTCAATATATATATATATATAACCTGAACAACTTATATTGCATGAAGAATTGCTTTGAGCTTAATGTAAGACTATGTGATAGTTTGTTCTTGAAAAGAAATTAAAACAAATTGTTGGGTAACATGAGGACTAAGTGAGTAATACCTTGTGAAGTGCCCTTGGATGTCAGTAGTTAAGGTTAATAATCCCTCCAAATAATGGAAAGTAAGATGATAATTTTGCTAAGAAAATAATAGGTAGTAGATAAATAGGATTTCTACTTCAGCAACCTGCCGAGGACACATGCGGCTTAACTTCTGAGTGGAAAATATGGATTGCAAAAAGTTATGTTCAAAGACACAGTAATGTTATGTTTAAATATGTTATTCTTACATTTCCCTTCATACTCTTCATAACCACTGCATTATACTTGGACTCCTGTAGGGCTGCCGAAGACAGCGGCTTTCCTTGTGACAAGTCATAAATACTTTCCTGCTGTGCAATGCTTTACAGGGTTGAGGGTAATTGTGTGAAGCTTAAAAACACACTGGTAACATGACCTCCAGACCCTATGAGCTCAACACAGACAGAAAAAGAACAGGCTAAGTAAGAATGGTCCAAACTTTATTTACATTTTATAGAAGACAACAAAAAAATTTTAGACATTTAATAGAGTTATATCTGCTGTGGGCTTATGAAAAGTGATTTACGTCATTAAAAAATAATCATGCTTCCCATGTTTCTGTTTCTTTCTATCTTTGTTGCGATCTTTGTTGCAAATCAAACAGGTTTAATCCTGCTTGGCCTCATCACCTGAATTTTGCCCAACATGAGTATATCATACTTTGTTTCAAGTGCTGACCAATTAAAAAAAAATAGACTTAAAAATTGAAATATTAATGGAATACATTTGATTGAACTGCATTGAATGGGAACTGTGAGGGATTTTTCTTTCCCAGGGCTGTGAATTACAAACAGATACATGTTGGACACACACTAATTTTAAACGTCTCTGTATTAGAGACTGCCCAATACAGAGGTCGACAGGACCCAGAAAGTACTCCTGACCTAGCCATGAAGATGTGAGGCAGTGTCAAGGCTAAACCAAACATGTACACATACAGTAGTTGTATGTACAAACATACCATAAGCACACAACTGGATACACAGACCAACACAGAGAGAATAAAGAGTATTTTATGGCATCTACTTAAACACCCACACAAACATGAAAGGCTCAGCCCTAGCCCTTCTCTATGGTTGATAAGATCAAAATATGTTAGTGAAATATACACACAGTAGGGGTCTTGCCAGAAGCTGACCCTGGACATTCAATCTACTCGGTAGCAGTTTGCCAGACCTAGGTCTTCCTGACTTCCTAGAATCTCAGGTTCTCAAGCCTCTGAGACTCATGGTCTCACCTCATTTGCTGGTTATCTGTCTTAGTCTATCACTAACCAGTCCAGGTTGAATTTCTGTAATATCTACATATATGAGGGGGAAAAAAAGTAATTTAGTTAGAATATAAAACAGATTACAGTGAAAAAGCACAGGGATTAGCCACACAAATATACCAGCCAACCCCTGTTTATATTCAACTGACCTTTACCCTTTCTCTTTTCTTTACCTACACTTATTCCTCCAAAGTACAGTCAAACCCTACCCTTTTCTTTTTTTCCATTCATTAAATATCCCATTATAAAAGTTTCACATCCTCCCAAAATTCCCAGATTTAAAGCATCTGATAATAAATGTCACACAGTCCCAAAATTCTTTCCCCCCTGCATTCCATCATGGTCCCCGTACCCTGTATTCCATGCTCACCATGGAAGGTGCTGGGAGTCCCAGGTCAGGGTGCTCTATCTATTACCAATTCTTAGCTTCTTGTGGTCCCTCTACCTGCCACAGTTCCCCTGATCCCCACAAATCCTTTTGTTTATGGGCATTATCCTTTAATCATAAAATCTAATACTCTGAGCTGTTGAGCAGATGAATGTCAAAAAAAATCAGGACCATGTGTTGAAAGTGGAAGTGAAGACAAATTGAAAAAATTTTGCCAAAAGTTATAAAATTAGGCAGTGTTTTACTGTCTACAATAACTTCATAAGCCAGAGCTGCAAAGCTAAGTTAGAAACAAAAGGCCACTGATAATCTTCAGAGGCTTTCTAACCTACCCAAGATAGAGGAGAGAAAAAAACATAACCTCCTTGAAAGAAGGAATGACTCCTACTCAGTCACTGCCTGAATTCTTTCACCAATAAACTCATATGTCTGGGGAAAGGGTAGGGAAAAGAAAAGCAGACTGTGCTCCAGAGGTGGTATTGTCCCCTTCAGGGTATCTGACAAACCAGGCTGAGTTTCCCTCATTTTTTGATTGTCAGAGGCTGCAGATTCTGAAAGTTGAATTATGCTGTCATTAGTCCAGTCTCTCACAGCTCAACACCAAGGATGAGTCTTCACTACTTAAAAGGTAATTGTAAGAATTTTTCACTGCAAATTTATTTATACACATTTCTTTTACCAACAGTGAAACCTAAGGAGGGACAAGGAATTGCAATTCCACTCAGAGGTAAACTGAATAAGGTCAGCCCAGCAAGGTAGCTTGACTGCTGCTGGTATCATGTAGATATTTCATGATAAAAATACAAGTACTCAATCTTCATCTGAATCTTTCAATGTGTTTTCATGTAGCAGTGTTCCCATTTGTAAAAGGTACATCTTTTTATAGACAGCAACAAACCCTCCCTCAAGTGCCACCCACAGTGTGCAAGTCCAAATGAACAACAGGAACAACAGAAGATTTTAAGCCGACAGTTTTGCACTTCTTTTTTTTTTCTTTTGCAGAGGCTTGTACTAAATAACTTCTCATACACGACTCACTGGAAAAAAATATCACAGATAACATATGGTAGTCTTCCTGAACAAAAATGTCAGATGAGATACACTGGAGATGAATAAAAGGAAATCCAGAACAGTGCTTAGGGAATGTGGATAATTCTGACATATGTAAGATTTGAAGTTACATTGAATACCATAGGGATGCATCTGAGACAGAACAAAGTGAAAATGCAACATGGTAATACACAGGGACCAGATGTGTTAGAGGCTTGTGCTCTAACTCCTGTATAGAAAAAGACATAATAAACCACTGGTGAAGAAGGGAAAAATAAGTCATTTTCCAGACAAAGAAAAATAAAGCTTAGGAAGACACCAGAATTCACTGACAGTAATGAGGAAGGGACTGCACAGAGGAATGATGAGTAAGGTGAATTGCTGGCATGATAATGAGTCCTCACAGAGTTTAAATAAACCCACAGCTGTAAAGAAGTCCTGAAGGAGCCCCAATTCTCTATGTCAAGAGTTGAAAGAAACACAACTAATGTTCACAGCCATGAATATTAACATGACATACCTACAATATCAATGTGAAATTCTGTCATACTTCGATTATTAATATAAAGTGAATGGTTTTTCAATAATTTATATCTATAAGAAGAGATTGCAATAAAATAAATATTTATCATATATAATAAATACATAGTAAATATATCATATAGCAAATATATTCAGCACACATATATTCAGTACCATCACATCAGGTTGTCTGACAACACTGATTTATTCCCAAATATAATTCACTAAGTAGAACTATTTTACTTCCAGAATTCTGTTTTAAGCCAGAATTTTTCTTTCAATTGTTAAATATGTAATATATCAGTGATTTTTATGTTATTATATCTTACTTTTCTGAAAAGGGTGTGTTGCTGATCCCACTGTGCTAACTTTGAAGTTTGCTGTTTTTCTGAGAATAATTTTGACTGCAACACAAACATTTCATTTCAGGATTTCCACTTAACAGGAAGAGCAATTAAGAAATTCTATGAGGCACTGAAGTAAAAGAAGCAAAGTAGAAAATTTAATCACATTCTCCCATACATAATATACCACTTACCGGAAGGGAACTGGAGTCACTGTGGGCCGTTTCAAATATTCCACATTACAACCCTTTTACTGCAGCTGAAAAAAAAAATGAACTTTTATTAAAGGCTCTCTCTAGAACTAGAATTTTTTAATAATTAGTATCTAAGTCCTTCTAATTTGCTCTGAAAATGCTAGGCATTCTATGCTTAAAAAATTCAAGTGTTTTCTTCAATTACCTCTAAGTCCAAATGAATATGAGGAACAAACTTTGTTGAGAAATGAATTGATAATTTTCTTGGAATTAAAAATTTCTTCAGTTGAAATTCCAGTCTCTATGCACTTGATGTTCTTAATAAAAAAGAATGTGACAATGACAAAACAGTGCAAGAAATACTTGGGTGTAAAGATATGAAATGTCAATTTCTATGTACTTTCCTTGAAAGGATTGTTTTTCCAGTGTTTCCTTTACATAATAGACTGCAGGAGGTAGACATCCCTGCTATACTTGCTCCAATTTCAATAAATAATCAGTTTTTTCAGCAGAAAACACTGGGATGCCCAAAATATTTTTTCAGTATATTTACTGAACTGAGAATCCAGAGGTTTATTTATATAATAGAACACAAGTAAACACAATGAGCTGGGAAGTGGTTTCAGCTTTATATGCACCATGAAAAAAAGAAAAAAATGAGCCAATGACATTTAGCAATCACATTGGTCTATTAATTAATTTACTCATTGTGAGCCTCATTCCACTCAGTTGTGAGCCACCTACTCAGGTCTTTTAATAGGGGGAGGGGAGGTTGCTAAGGTTTCTCTCTGCACTGTCTTTATTGATAATTCTTACAATGTAGATTGTAAACTGGTTTGGTTCTTATAAATCAGTGACAAAATTTCTAATACAATAGTTTTGATAAAATAAATAGATAATATTCTAGACTGTTTTGTATTCCTGTTCTCATTTTTCTCAGTTTTATATCTTTTTTTATGCTATTTACAGAACTATTTCTAATTTGCTATATTAGCACAGGAGGACATGAAAATAGAACTCAAAGCTTAGCCCTCACAAAGAAGGCTTGACATACGTACTTGTATCTGGTTGTCATGGTTTGACCCGGAAACAGGATTTCTGGGATGCTGTGGATGGGCCAATGAGTGCTCAGATTTGAATATTGCCATCTGGCCCAACCACTGGGCATTGGATCCACCTCTGAGAACACAGGGTAAAGCAGGGCTCTCCCCCTGGCAGTTCCTCTTTGGATTTCCAGCAGGAAGGAGTTGGGTCTCTCCCCCAGCCCAGTTGCTGGCTGGGCGGGGGGAGGGGAAAAGCCATGTGGCCCGGCCTGGGAGAGGTAGGCCTGGGACCCCCTCCAAGTGTGGAAGGAAGAAGTAAAGAAATGCCGGGAAGCAATGGGCAGCCTGTTCCCCGCCCCACCCTTGGAGACAGACAGAGAGAGTGCAGCCTGTGTTTGCGGCCGTTACCTTGAAATTCAGTAAACATGTGCTGGCAGCAGGCAGCCTGGCTGAGGAGATGGGGGGGTGCAGCCAGGAGTCCAGCTGCTTGGAGGAGGTTTTTAAGCCTTTTTGGACAATGAAAACCTTACAGAACATTAACCCTTCCTAGACGAGGGATAAGAGTGGAGGAGGACGAAGGAAATGAGCGAATGATGGAAGTCTGGACCAAAGAGAGAGTGAGAGATGTTAGAAGAATGGAGAAGAGGGAGTGGCATTTTATGCTGGACTCTTTTGTGTAGCCATGGACAGAGCCACGTTTCCGTGAGATACAGAGACTGAGTCCAGGGGGAGAAATGTCCCAGAGCCAAAGAAGATTCAGTGTGGTCTACCCCTCGGCCCCAGGGGGTATATAAAATATGGGGGGGACAGATGTCCCAAAGGTGAGATACTGTGCTTTTCTGGAACTGGACAAAGCATCCTTAAAAAGACAACCCTGGAAGCAGCCCTGGTTCCTGTTCGGTGGTGAGAGCACCGGAACGAGGACGGAAAAGGCCACCACGACACATGGAAGGACTCCCTCTCCTCTTGAGGAACTGAAAGTTGAGCATTCTAAAGGGTGGTGTTGGACCCAGAACTGGTGATTTTGGAAGATGTATTGGGAATTTAGGGGGGAGGAGGAGGAGAGTGTTTTTGTGAGGTTTTCATTTTCCTTGTGTTTTCTTTTTTTCTTTTGTGTGTAGTTTAGTAATTGTTTGTGTAGTTTAGTTAATAAACTTTTCTTTATGTTTAAGCTGGAGCCTGCTTTGCTTATTCCTGGTCACATCTCACAGCAGACACCAGGGAAAGTGTATTTTCATGGGGGCTCTGGCTTTGCCAGGCCTAAACCATGACACTGGTTTTCAGCAGTAAGTGAAGACTGCAGCAGCGATGGGCAACTGAATCCCACAAACATTTCTTCTTCTCAATGAAGACTCCTGTGGATAGGAAAGATGACCTAGGATCAGATTTCCAAAAAGTATAGGAGCCATATATATCACTATCATAGAATCTTGTAATATTCTGAGTTGGTAGGGACCCACAAGGGTCATTGACTCCAACTTATATGTAATTTCAATATTCAAGATTTTTTTGTCTGCTTTGAAAATGGTTTAAGAATAAATTAAAAGCCAGATTTTAAATTCACATTTTCTTTATGAGCAGGTCCAGATTTACATGCTATACTAAGATCCTTTGCCAATACAACTTTTTTTTCTCACCAACCTAAACTAGGATCCAAAAGAAGTCCAAATCTCTTAACAATGCATAAGTTCTTAAATCAAAACAGAAGAGGGTGAAAGCATCAATTAACCATCTACTGGTCCCAGTATTGTTTTATGAGCTATTCAACTCAGAGACTTTGCTCTACATTGCACTTTACAACCTGGTCTTGCTCCTCAAATAAGATTCTCTGACACTCCAGACTATGCAGTGAATAATAAATTAACAAATTGTCATCAACAGCTGCGACATGATCAAGCACAGTCCTCCTAATGGAAATAGAGCAATCCCAGGCCAGTGGCATCCTGGCTTGTATCAGCAATAATGTGGCAAGCAGAACCAGGGCAGAGAGTGCCCTCTGCACTTGGCACTGGTGAGGCCACACCCCGAATCTTGTGTTCATCTTTCGGACACTCCCAAATAAAGGACACCGAGGTGCTAAGGCATGTTCAGAGACGGGCAATGAGACTGGTAGGGGGTCTAGAGACTAGACTTTCAAGGAAAGAGCATATAAATTGTATTTGCTTTACATAAAGGACTGCAGGAGGTTGTCATCCTTGCTATACTTGCTCGAGTTTCAAGAAATAATCTGTTAAAAGTGCTGGGTTAAAAATTGGACTTGATGATCTCAAAGGATTCTTCCAACATAAATTGTTCCATGATTTTATGATATGAAACTTAATTAATAATCTGTGGGAATTTTGACAAGAGTTTTGTCTTGTGTATTTTTGGGAGCCTCATAAAGAATCAGGGTTGATAGTCATTGATAATTAAGAAATTCCATTTGGGAAATATAGTTTTTGCTCACTACTAAAGCAACCACTTTTGAAAAATTTAAAGTGGGAAGCTATTACTGTAGTCCATAAACCTCTCCTCAGCCCTGAAGGCAGAAATATCTGCTATCTGTTGAAAACGAAGTCTACTTAAAAGAAAGCTACCAAATTATCATTACTGCTCTTGCCTAGGGAATGTCTCTGGAGTCAGTAGCAATTACTACAATAGGTTTCACAAATGGAAACAATTTGCTTGTTAGTGCCACTTGGGTTTGTGCTAGATTTAAACTGTCAGTTTTCAAAACAGTACATGCTTACTATAAGCTCTGAGAACACAGACAGGAAAAATTACTACTAAGCAAGAGAGTGTTGTTGTTGTTGTTGTTGTTATTACTAGAATGAAGTGGAATCATTAATTACCAGACAAGATGCTTTTTGAAATTGTGTGACAACATAAACAAGTGGGCTACATTATTTGTTTAGGGTAAATGTTTCTCTAAAGAGACAATAAGCTATATTATTCCAAGGAGAAGATAATATTTCTGTAGAAAAGTCCTTTGAAAAGAATGCACATAATCATTTGGTCACTATAAGGGGTTTTGGATTTGGAATTTTGATTCAGGGTCATCCATAGGAATAAAAATACCTTTTTCCTTTGCCTTTCAATTATCTTTCAGAAGCTTGAACTTCTTTTAGAAGGATGGTTTTGAGTGTGCAGACTAGACCCACAATAAATACATGTCAACTAAGGAAATTAATTTCCCAGTGGTTGACTCTCTATTAACTGAGTGACTGAGGTTAAAGGAAGGCATAGACACCAAAGAGCAGACCACTATTTATAACAGTTATATATATGCCCTCAGAATAAATCATGTCTTGGATGGAGATACCACTCTCCCATCTATTTTTTCTGAGTTTAAGATTTTAAGAAGTTTTTACACAAAGAGATCTCGTTTCTGTTTCCATTGTCTCTTATACCAGAACCTACTCAAAGATTGAAATGTAAAACTACCAAACAGATATTAAACAGATTCAAGCAAAACACATCATCTTCTGTGATACAGACCCTGTCATGTTTTACCTTTCCTCCTCTCTGTATTATCTCTCCTATTACTCATACAAAAATATATTTTGTTATTTTTTAACAGAAGATACAACTGTGCATTACCTACTCTATAGTCATCTCTTCTGTCATTGAGGTAAGCACCAATATTACTAATATAAAGGTTATGTCTGCATACAAAATCATCCAGAGTAAAGTAAATACCCTGATGAATTCACAACAACCACAGATGTGCCTTGAAACTCCACTGAGGTAATTTCCAGAAAGTGATCGCTCCAGCAAAGGAAGAAAAGGGAACCAACCCAGCATAGGCTTGTTCAGCTGTGCTCCTACACCATATTCTAAAGCTTTAATAGCTTAAATAATCTTTACCAGCCCTCAGAATGACAGTATCCCATCACTCCTCCTCTACCAAAATATGTTACTCAAGGAGTAATCACTAAGTAAGTTACACATGACAAACTTTGTTCTAGTTACCTGTAAGTCCCCATGACTGCACAGTGTATTACACAACTAGTAATCCAGATAGCACCAATTTAGACAGCTGTGGTTTTGTTCTCTACTGATGCTGGCACCAGTGTTCATGTTAGTTGTTAAACTGAGTCTGCATCACGTAACAGTGACTAGAGTGTGAGCATAAAAGTCAGAAAGGATCTCAGTCCCACCAAGAGAGTTATTATTCATACATCAAATATTATTCTGTTATCCTTAGACAAAACTGGTTCTGCAGCTGTAACTTTTATAGGTTTTATTTCATTTTATGTTAAAGTGAATTTTATTATTCAAAATGTCCTTTCTTATTACAGGGTCAGCTATACTTCTCAAAACAACTGACAAACAACATTCTTTCTTAGTCAATTAATTTTAGTCAGCTAATTTTCACTTTTTCAATGGAGGGAAAAAATATCCAAGGGAAAGTTTCTTGAAATGAAATATTTAACTGCAGCATGGCTGCAAAAACAACTCAGCAAGTTAGCCAGCAGCACCAAGCTGTAAGTGCAGTCAGCACACATGCCACCAACAGGGCCTTGAGAGTCTTGAGAGGTGGGCAAGTGGGAACCTCATTAGGTTCAAGGCCAAATGAGAGGTTCTACAAATGGATCACAGCAATCCCAAGAACAAATACAGGCTGGGCTGGGAATGAACAGCCCTGGGAGGAAGGACACAGGGGTGTTGGGTGACAAGAAGCATTACATGACCCAACAAAGTCTGTTTGCTGCCCAAAAACCCAACTGTGTCCTGGGCTGCATCAGCAGGTCCAGACAGGTGAGACTGCACCTGGACAGCTGTGTCCAGTTCTGAGGCCCCAACAAACCAACATAAGGAAGACATGGACCTGCTGGAGTGACTCCAGAGGAGGGCCATGAAGGTGATTAGAGGGCAGGAGCGCATCTTCTATAAGATAGGCTGAGAGCACTGGGCTTGCCCTGCCTGCAGAAGATGAGGCTTTGGAAAGACCTCAGAGCGTTCCAGCCCCTAGAGGAAACCTACAAGAGAGCTGGAGAGGGACTTGTAACAAGGGCATGTGCTGATAGAGCACAGTGGAATGGATTTAAACTGAAAGAGGATTGAACATAAGGAAGAAATTCTTTACCATGAAGGTGGTGAGACACTGGCATAGGTTACCCAGAGAAGTTGTGGATGCTCCATTCTTAGAAGGGTTTAAGGCCAGGTTGGATAGGGCTTTGAGCAGCCTGGACAAATGGATATTTTCCCTGCCTATGGTGGGGGGATTGGAATGAGAGAATCTTTAAGGACCCTTTCAATCCAAAGCATTCTCTGATTCTTTGATTTCAAAGACAGCAATGGTTAAGATGCTTTGCTTCTGGAAAATCATTAAAACTGTAAATAAATTCACAGAATAATAGAACCATTTAGGGTGATAAGACCTCTAAGATTATCAAGTGTTAACTCAACACTGCCATCTTCACCACTAAGCAAATGCCACATCCACATGTTTTTAAAAACCTTTCCAGAGATGATGATTCCCACAGTTCCCTAGGTACGCTGTTCCATTACCTGTCTACTCTTTCAGAGAAGAAATTTTTCCTAACATTCAACTAAATCTCCTCTGGTACAACTTGAGGCCATTTCTTCTCATCCTATCATGTTACCCATAATGTTGCCTTCATCCACTAAGTGGGTCATCTAGTCACAGAAGATCAGGTTGGTCAAGCAGGACCTGCCTTTCATAAATCCTTCATAAACCATGATGGCTAGGCCCCATTTCCTGGTTGTCCCATACATACACCAGAATGGCACTCAGGATGATCTGCTCCAGGATCTTTCTGGCACTGAGGTCAGTCTGAGAGATTCCCCAGATCCTCTTTACACCTTTTTTTGTATGTGGGTGTTACACTTGCTACCTTCCAGTCAACTGTGAGTCAACATCGTTAGCCAAGGACTGCTGGTCAATGAGAGTCACTTAACCAGCCACTGAGTTGACAGAATTCACAATATCACTTACATACAAGTGTTAAAATTAATATCAAATATGAAACATACAAAAAAACCACAACTGGTAATAAATTTAGAAATGTTTGTCATTAAAAAAAAAAAGTACAATAAGAGAAATAAAAATCTTTAAACTAGTGTAATATTCCTTCTCAGATTTAAGTTCATATTTCTGTCTGAACAATCAATCCTTGCTAAGATTTCTAGTTGCAGGAAAAAGTATTTTTAACACATAACTGATCCTTCAATTATTTTTAATCAGGTCTACATCTAGAATGGTAGCCAGTACTAAATAATACTTTGTAGGCTTCAGCAAAAATGTCAATGTATAATTGCACTACACCTACATTGCACCTGCTGATGTAGTTAGTCATGTTTTACATTCCTCAAATAGAACAGCTGAACAGAAATACCATGCAGGAATGTTTACACTTTTAATTGGCAATTATTCTCTGATTTTTTTGTGTCAAAAATTTTTATAATATCTACATCTGATCCTACACATAAGTTTTGTTATTATTGATTGGTTTTGTAACATCATATAAAATGGTGCATTATGAACAATGTTTATTTGAAAGAATTTTTCCAAAACTGTTTTAGAATTAGAAAGAATACCATAATATTCTACTCTATATCAAAGAACATTTTTGCAGAGATGGACAAAGTCACGCGAAGGCAAATCCAACATCTGCATAGCATTTAAAAAGCCTGTCAGTATTACTTCTGATAGCTTCCGTTCTAACAGTCCTTTCCACTGAGCTTATATAATACTAATTATATAAAACCTTTTCATAATCACTCTCTCAAGCCATAATGTTTGATCAATAGGGTTTAACCTTAGCTCATCTAAATTTAGCACAAGGCCTCTCTCTGATCTGTTTCAAACACAGTCTACTAGCAAATGTCTCCTAGCAAATGATAAGTTAGTTTTAAATCACTTGGTTTGTTCTCTAGGAAGAGGAAAGTCAGGGTATACAAATTACTTAACAGTTATGATGAGTTAAGAGAGGAATAGAACTAAAGTAAAATATATATGTGAGTATATCTTGTTTCCCCAAATTGTATTTTTCACATGTTTGCTGATTCTTTTTTCTATAGAAAAGGCTACATGTTTATGCTAGATGTCTTCAGCGTATTTGTCATACCAGTTCATATACATGACTTATTTACAAATTAATTTATGACACTTCTGAACTCAGTCCAGAGTGTCAAATTCAGTCTACAATGGCTATGGGGAGATCTCATGGATTTCATCATGTATTTAAATTTAGGGGTAAGAAAAATATTTTTTTAAATTTAAAAATATATATATCAAATAAATTGCTCAAAAACCAGTGCAAATGGTAAATAACAGGTAAATTAATCACAGTTTAACATAAGAATAAACTGAAACTGTTTTGCACACTGAGGTTAAGCAGGACTGCATGTACCAGAAATCTAGGCAGAAAAATACTCCCCTATATTACAAAATAGTGTCATACTAATATTCATTATACATCTTATGTTAGTTATAATACTTGCTGCACTCTCTCTTCGTTGTAATCTTACACCTACATTAAAACATGTAAATTATGATTGCTTTTGGTGCATGGGCAGCTTTATGTGTGTTTACCTCAAAAGAGAGATGGACTTGGCCCACAAATCTCAGAATTTTTTCATGTTTTAAACCAAATGAATTAGATACTCTCTGGATTTCTGTATATTGGATATATATCTGAAGTAAATTGACATAACTTTTTCCTACTGATACAAATAACCAGTTCAAAAGAAAACAGAGCTATGTACATTTATAGTGCCAGAAATTATAACATGTTTTACTTGTAGAAAACCTTAGACTAGAATTTCCCATGCTAATTATGTTCTATCAATCAGAAATAAGTAAGGCAATATATAAACTTCACCTGACATGGAAGGCTGTTTCTGTTTGCATTTTTGCATCCAGTGGAATAAAAGCTCTATTCAGGATATTAAATTAATTTTCAGATTAATAAAGTCTTAATTTTCCAATTATTAAAGGCTGTCTTTCCAGAAATTTCTGGTTTAAATCCACAACACTCTTTGTGAAAACAATTACCCAATAATAATGGAAAGTAGATTGGCTCCTGAGAACTCCGAACACTGTGGATCACAGCAAGGTTGCTCAGACACTTGAGACTCATGATATAGAGTCCCTCGGAGTAGGAAATATCCTCAAAAATCAAGGGTTTAAAGTTAAAATTATTAGCTAATGAAAAAGTATGGTTTTGTCCAGTGTCTCCATTGGACACTGCAAGTAGCCTGCCTGCAGTTAGGGGAGCAGGAGTGCAGGTGCAGCATGTGCAGCAGTGCAGGTTTTTTGCATGTGCAATGAACAGGGCACTCTCAAGCTGGTGAGGGGGTAGCTGGGAGTGGTGGGGAAAGGCACAGAGCTGGAGCACCCACATCTTTCAGGGCAGGAGAAGTTTGCAGCTGCAGTGAGAGCTCCCTGGAGGGGAAAAAGGCCTACTGACCACCTGGCTGGTCACTGCAGTTAACTGTGAATGCATGGTGGGAAGTATTAGACTTTTGGAGATCTTTCATTATAGAAGGTATTTGAAAAGGTGCGCATTAACATTTCTTTCATGTCTATTATTTTTGTTTATCTGTTATATGGCTCATATTGGACCTGAATTATATTTTGCTTATTCTTTGTTGATTCTGTGTCATCAATAAATCAGTATACCATTTCAATCATTATTTGTTTTAAACTACATATATTGAGCAGGTTTTTTTCTCTATGGTAGCCCTCACAATGGATCTCTCAAACCTCTTTAAAAGAAACAATCACTCTGATAGTAAAAGTTGAGAAGACAAGACCTATTGCAAAAAACAGCCTGCAAAATGTTGGTAGAGAGGCAGATTATTTGATAGAGTTCTTTCTGAAGGAATGTTTAGGAAGCCTCACATCAGGTGCTCATGCAGTGTTTGTAGATAGACTGAGCTAAGGGAGGCACACAACTCCCAGGGAGAGCTATGACTTATGTGGATTCACCACCAGAACTCCTCTGCTGGATCTGACACCTGGGGAAACTTTCGAAGCCTTAGGCTTTTGCAGAAAAGATTTTAGAGGCAGACATGCTGAAAAAAAAGAAACTTAACTCGTTATACTGAGTTCACATAGCAAACCTGAAGAGCAGCAGAATCCCCCATTCCGCACCTGCAAACTCTCACTCTGCTGAAATCTGCTCTAGCTGCAGGTGATAGATGAACCTTTTTGGCAGCGCACAATCAAGCGTACTGCAGCAATTCAACCGTGATATCAGAAAGATCCATGTAACAGGTCAGCTTCTGAGAGAGAAATGTAAAGTTCTCATCAACCTAAAAGGTTTAAAAAACCTTTAAAAGACATTTCAAGCTGTGACTGACAGATGATTTTCTGACATTCACTTTTGATCGATCTGTGCAAATAAATTTCAAGGCCAACACAGTATCAGATCTGCAATACTTTATTTTATACTATATCATTCAAGGGGTATATAGCACTGACAGTAATTAAAAAGCAGGAGACATGTTCTCTACAAGTATCCATTTTTCCTCTCTGAAATGACAATAGCCTAACAAGATCTGAATTAGATCATCATGGTTTTAGTTGAATTTTTTTTTCCCAAAATTTTAAAGATCTCTTGAGCCCCCAAATATTCTGTGGACATGGCAGAACCCGATGCTGTAAATTCCTATAAACTTGTTGGTGTCTTCCCCTACTTCAAGCCTTTTTAAGATGAAAGTTGATATTGAGAGTCCTTATCTAGTATAAATGAAAAACAGATATTCATTTCTTCCTCAGGGAATTCCTTAGTAAACAGCAAAGTCAGAGAAAAAGCAACTGAGGAGTAAAAGCACATTGAAAACACAAGTGCAGAATCCAGAACCAATGAATGGTGCTCAAGACAGACACATTCTGACCCTTCCCTCTCTCTTCTGTGGTCTTGAGCATCATTTTAATCCCAAGTCATTTCCTCAGACATCTCCTGGAAAACTTGCCTAATTGTATGAAAAGCATTTGTAGCTGAAGAAAATGCTGATAGCTGTTGAAATGTGCTATTTTTAGAGCTGCTTAACTTAGTAGCAATAATAAAATCTTATGTGAAGACAGGAAAGTGTTGAAAATTAAAAGAAATTGAAAGAATTTTTAAAAATTTATTTATTTAAATGTTTTCTTTGTTTGCTAGGTCCTCTGGCTACCTTCTCCATATACTTCACCTGCCCTTTCTGCCTCTATCTCACTCACAGCACTGCTGTTTCTAGGTGACATTTAGAATGCCTGTAAGCAAAATTTTCACACATATTTTAATGGGGAAAAAATCGAATATGACATATGTGTAAAGCAGATAGCATTTATTTCACTGTGGGAAACTCTAACTTCAGTTGCTACTTTGAACAATTGGGAATATACCTCCCCAAACTACCAGCTTGCTAATATTTCAAATTCTATATATCTATGTTTAATCCTTGCCTAGTAAAATACCTCTCTTCCTTCTTCCTTGTAATGAGGTTCATACTGAACTGTATTAGGATTATATATGATCTCAATAATATTGAGACTATTTTAACAGAATAAATTGACTAGCTCAGTGCAAAAATGTAGTTATTTACCACACATTAGTATGTCAAATGCAGACATAGACTCATTCTATCTCACTTTAGGGACCTAAACAAAGTGACTAACAACAGTATGTCTATTACCAATGCAATGACACAGACACCTTCATATGGTAATCAGATCCTCAAGAAAGATCTTTTTCTGTCAGCTGCTTGAGTCCATAGGGCAGCTCTGTTCAGAGTGTAAGCTACTCAGTTCTGTGTCTAATGATGCACAAGATGAATCTGGACCTAAGTACCCATAAACTTTCACATGTTTTGGAAGGACATGTTCCTGTTAGCTCTCAGAAAAAACATTTTCTGTGAAATGCCAGCAACTACTGCAAGATCACTGGGAAAACAAATTAAAAAAAAAAGAATAAAAATACTTTGGAAAAATAATTAAGCAAAAGCAATACCAGAACCTGTTTCTGGAATAGGTGGTTGGAAATTTTTTGAGGTATAATAGGAATATAACGATGCCTTGAATAGAGAAAGAGCAGCAAATATAAGCAGGATGAGAGAGAGCACCTTGTATAGAGAAAGGCAGAAGAATGACTTGAAAGTCTCTCTCTAGGGAGATACAAATGGAGAAAAAGCTTAAGAAACTCAGGAGTTTTCTGATTTTGGCCATAGATTGTAAAACAAAGGCAGTGAAAAGATAGGTAAAAACTATTATTTTATGTTCATTCTTTTCTTTGTTCCAGGATGAGTTTTTCCAACTTCTCTTTTGTGAACTCCTTTTACCTTGGGTCTTGGCTGTTGGCGATGAAAAGACCAAGCAACTGAAACACGTGCAACATTTACAGAAGTTGATCCTTTGGGGAAAAACTCTAAATAGGATTTTCTGACTCACTTAAGGGTAGGCAGAAATGTCATATTCATTTTTGTGTATGAACATGCTCAACAAGCTGGCTCATGTACCTGAAGCAGTCAAGATCAGCCACAGCTAATATACTCTGTGCATGGGACCTGGGGAAGAGGGAATTTAAAACACAGCCCTAGTTGCAGCAAAATTTCCATATCCGGAAAAAAATTGTCTTATCAGAGATATTTGTCAATGTTGCATTTTTGCAAATAATTCTTAGGCCCAAGGAAAGGGCTTTATGTGCTACTTTGCTTTTCAGTCAACAAGTATTTTCTTGCATTGTTCATCAATGATAAAGATGACATTTTTAGGTAAGGAATATTCCTATTAGTAAGGGTCTAGTCAACAGTCTGGGCTAATTCATCCTGATGCTTCATTTTCTGGCAGGCAAATAATGTTTAAGTGCTAAGCATTTAAGAGTGAAGTAGACTTTGTGATAGATTTCTGTTCTGAAATGCTACCCTTGGTGTAAAGTCTGGTAATGAAGAGTCAACATTAGGAGCCTAGACTTCACTTGCTGTATGAGTAGTAAGGATTCTCACTTCAAACATTTTATTTCTGTTTCAGTTTAGCCTACAGTTAGCAGAGAACTTTGGATGTTAATTTCTATAAAGATATTTATATTAAGATATTGAGAAATAGGATTTGATTAACCACTTGATTTCTTTTCCAGCTGTCTCCACTTATTCATGTTGCCATCTCTGTTGGATTGCTAAGTTCACTATGGCAAGTCTCTAACAGTTCACTTGCAAGCAACCTGTCCTTATTAGTTTTAAACTATCCCTTGGAAAAAATTACCATTTACAGCTTTTTTTAGGTATATGCCATTAATCTATTAATTTAATAGATTACTGGTGCCAGATTGAATAAGATACATTGCTTTAAGTTTAATTTCTCACATGACAATTTGCAAAAGCTTCTGTAGATTGTTCTCTCCTGCACAGAGCGCTATGCTGTGCATACCCAGACCCTGCATCTCCATAGCTGTGTATAAGTTCATTTCCCAGGTGAAGCACAATACATTATCTTCCACATAGCACACTATTAAATAGCCATACTAAATCTTTGATACAACTGGGCATTTTGACAGTGCTCAAAGCACTGATTCCCTATAGATACACATTTCATAAGGTCACATCACAATAGAAATTTTACTGATAAATTAACGAGAACAAGGCCTTGGTCATCAAGACAATAAAGGCAAGTAGCAGGTGATAAAATGGAACTGCCATGGTAATTTTGACAGGCCAAGAGTCAGAGTCAAAAAAATTACTTGCATTCTGTTTATGAGTTGTAGACATCCATTCTACACATTTTCTGACCACTCTGTGTTTGATCTTTTTATATACAAATTTTGTGCAGCATTCATATTTCCTCATCTGGCTCATAATTCTGAAACCAAGCACACTGTAATGACGTAGTAGTGCTGACACCATCATCTAAAGGACGTCACTTAAGAGAGCTTGTTCAGATCTGTGCATTTTGGCTCAGAGAGAAGAAAGTTGGGTTTTTTTTAAAACAATCAACTAAAATCTTTTAAATGGGCTCCAAACCTTTTCCTTGCTCAGCTGTAAACAATAACATCTAAACTGCTTTCTGAACAAAAGAGTTCTATAGGACGTTAACAGAAAATCTTGAATGGAATTGCCAGTTCCATTGATTAGATTCAATTTACGATGTCATCAGAGTAAAACCTAATTTTATTTAACTTCCTTTGCCTATTGTTATTCTGCACATCAGTAGAAGACTAACCCATTTTCTCTCCTATATGATCCTATTATCAATCAATCAATAATTTTCAAGTGAAAAAGGCAGAATTTAAAAAACAGTTTCAATCTTGAATCTTTCAGAAGTCAACCTGTTCTCCTTGGTTTTGATCAAAAGGCAAATAGTGAAGAATAAAACTTTAGATCTGTTTATGTCAGTTTAAAATTCTATAGTTGAAGTCAGCTGCTATTTACACTGGGCGTGACAGACTTCAGACAAACCTTCTAGGAGCAGCACAAATGCAGCCTTCATATTTTCACAATAAATGACAAAAAATAATTTCCCCTCAGGTCATAAGCGTAAAATGTGCATGAATCCCAGCTCCTTTACAAAAAAACTAGAATGAACTTCTATTATTTAATCAAAATCATCACTGCTTGTTGCATTTTCAGAACTGAAAGGTAGATGAACAAGTAATTACTAATCAAATATGAGTTTGGTTTTGACACTGGTTAAAGTTTGAACCAACCATTCACTGACTGCCACAATATGTTGTATACTTTTAAGTATTACTGAAACAGTACAATTCAGAAGAAAAGCAATGTGGCTTGTAGTCATAATCATCAGTCCAGTTTGAGGCAGGTTCAGCAACTCTGAGTTATGGCCAAATTAGTCTCTGTAAACATGTTGTTCAACTATTAAAATTAATTATGAAATGACACATTTTGAGCCCATGGACTGCAAACATACAGTTTCAGGCAGCAAGAAAACACAGAACAGAGGAAATGCTGTAGGTGAAGTGACAAGGAGTGCTTTAAACCTTTTTAATATAATCTTTTATATGACATTAGAATGTTACAATCCTACAGTATGGTGGCTGTGACTTTTTGTTATCATCATGGCAAAAAGAGTGCAATTATATCTGTTTATGCACGGCTCCACCTAGATTTCAATCTACCCAGAACTGGATTTTGCAAAAAAAAAAATCCAATTGCCAAAATAATTCACTCCAGGAATGAGTAATTGTGTTCATTCTCCAGGGTAAGTGTCTTGTTTCTACAGCAAGAGAAAACTTCTGTCTTTTCACCATATCTGCAACTTTCAAACAGGCTCAGCCATCCTGTACTCCATCCTCTACAACCATCCTCTACTATTTTTCCTCTAAAAGCTGCAATATTCCTCAAGATCATCAAAGGAACCTTGCAACTCAAGCTGTCACTTCATAGAGCCTCTTTGAATTTCTGGAGCAAAAATTCAATATTTTATAATTTTAGATAACAGATACTGTTAGAGATTCTGCTTCTAGGGATGCATCTCTTCTGTGCTTAACCATATTTAATTAAATTGCCTTGGTTTTAAGCCTGAGGTGCTAAATATGATACTTCTTTCAAATTTTCATGAAAGCTGTTTGAAAAATCTCATCAGTGGACAAGTACAAATTGTTCTTAAGCAGTAACCTTTCTTTCCAGGCATGTGGCTTAACTATTCTGGGAAAGTAGTTTATTATTTGCCAAGAAAACCAAAGATAAGAATATGACAGGACCAGGATGAAATCCATCTGCCATTCAAGCAGAACAGAGGTTGCCCAGGGCTCTGTGCTGCCTCAGTTTGTGCACTGGTGCATTCACAGGCATTACCTGTAGAAAGTATATCTGCTTTTCCCAACAGAAATCATAGGCATATAGCAAAAGAGTTTGGAGAATACATAAAAATGAATATATGAAAGCTGGATAAGAAAGCTGGGGCCCCATTACAAAAATAAGCATCATCTTATCAGCCACAGCTCTTTTTAATTACTGGTGTGAAAGTCAACAGACACAGACACACATTTTGTTGAGCCTTTCTTAGTGATTAGCACCATTTTTTCTTGCAGATCCATTAAGTCCATTATCACCAAATTATTGCAAGTTGCACATATTTTATTTAAGCCTCTACATATACATGGATTGGGAGGACTGCTTTTTTTGCTGAACTATTGTAGTGACTAGTGACTTGTAACATGGTAGACAATAAAAATCATAACCTCTAAGAACATATAAATAAGACTTCTTGAACTCAGCAACATAAACCTCATTTATTCATGGACCTTAGGCTGCCAACTCTAGAGGCAAAGCTTTGCAATAAGCTGTAGGATCTTCAGTCTCACGAGATTTCCTGCCTGCCACACTGCTTGTCCTTAAGTTCATGAGACATTATCAATAGCATGGCCAGATAAACTTGCAGTAAATTAACCTTATAAAACATGAATTAAAGGAAAAAGGGGTCTGGATAAAGGAGATTGCAGTTGTGTAAACTTTTTCCTGTTATCACAACCTTAGCAAACAACAGGTTTTAGAATCTGAGGTCAAAAGAGTGGGAATATGGGTTTTGGATTAAATAATCTAAACATGAACATTTTAAAAATTAAATTCTGGATGTTGAACCCAGAGTTGCAATGCAATATCAAGTAATTATACCCACCTTCCTCATAAATTTGTTAAGTGTGTCTTATTTAGGTATAACAGCATTAGTTTACTGAGGTAGCTTTTTCCCTGCTAGACAAGGTGTTCCCCTCCCTCTGTAAGGCATTGTTTGAAAGTGGTTTCTAGTACAACTGGGAGGGTATGTGACAGGAGAGCTGGCTGAAATTACAGTTTTACAGCAAGGGTGTAAAAAGATTTTTGAAATTAATCCTGTGCTCTAGAACACCACATTGCTTACATTATTTACATGAAGTGTCAGGATGCTTGTAATACAATCTAATGCTACTGAGATGAGCATAGCCAGTGACTTTTGCTGACTGCAGCAGGGGAAGATGAGCAAAGCTGACATTAAGATAAAGACAGTGAAAACTCCACTGCCAGGGAAAAATAGAAGAAAAAATATGAAGAGCCAGAGAGGCAAACAATATAGATCAAAACTGTTTTGAAGAGGGCATTCAGAGTTCTAAAACATAAAAGTGAATTTATCACATAAAACAGAATAAGCAAATGAATCTATAGATGCACACCTTTAAACAGGCTGAGTTTGAATATACCTATTGAGCAGGCAGGGAAAGGACTAAAAGGTCGGGACTGGTTCCTGAGAGAGTGGCAGAAAGGAGAGAAGCAGATTAGAGACAGAATAGGAGCACACTTTTGTCTTAAAGGGCCGGGTGAGGCAGCAGAAGGGAGGGCAGTAGGGACTGCAGTTTCCCATCACGGAGAAAGCCAGAAGGCATTCTGCAGCAGTGCAGGGGAGCTTGCCCTGAGCACCCTTTCAGATGGAGTGGAGATTGTGAAAGGTCTTAAACTTGCATGTTGGTCAGACACTGGCTAGTGGGCAGAGAAGCTGTTTTCAGAAACTGTTGAATGGATTAGCAGACACAGCTGTAGCAGAGAGTTCCATGGTAGGACTTAAAAAAGAACAGAAGAATTACAATTAACAGCTGAATGTGTCAATGAGAGAATTCAAGTACAGGTAGTTAGAAATGAGATTATATTCTGCCTTGCTCTCCCAGTGCTTTCCAGCTTCTATTAATAACTGGACAAAACAGAAGAAAATACAATTTTTAATACCCATTAAAAATTTTAGAGAGGCTACAAATTCCCAGTTTATTTCTTGTTGATAATACCAGTTTTATGCCAAATTTTATCTTTAGTTTGCTTTGCAAAGTAATCAATGCTCCTAGAGCTACAGAGGATGTAGAATTATAAATCACTACAAGCTTTGATAAAGATAAAACTCATAACTGAAAAGTTTTGTTAGAAATTTAAAAAATCATTCTCTTTATAAAGTAGAGAAACAGTATGACAGTCACAGTGCAATCTGCTATCAGCTGGCCATGAAAAACAGAGCGCCAGAATTCCAATTGCATGTCAGCAAGTGGACATACAGCTGCCCATGTCAACAAGAAAAATCTGAATGTCCTTGATTTGGCTCTTGACACTGTGATCATTATTCAAGATATAAAGGAACTCAACCACTTCAAAGACAGAAACAAGCTGGTGCACAATGAAAGCTGTGAACAAAACATGAAAATATAACTACATACAGATATAGGAAAGAGAAACAAAACTATTTTTCTTGCCAATTTGAGAAGATAAAAAAATCTGTCGCTCTGTGTTTTCTGAGCTTAATTTTGCTTTATCCAATCCCTTCTCCGCAAATTCTTTCAAGGACTCACTGGGGTGAAGTTCTGAAAGATGTGGAAGATAGCAGAGTTCTTCAGAAATTGTCAAGAGTGAACATGAACTTGAAATCTGGTGGCCATAAAAGTTCTCATTTTAGGTGACCGAGCCTTGCAAAATATGTTCTATATTAAAATCCAGACCAAATCACTTGACATTCATTTCAAGTTTATCTAAATTCTTCAAATATTCACACGGGAAAAAAAGTTCAAAAACACAGAAAGATGGAGATCCGGTCACTCCAAAGAACAGAGTTTGCAGTTTAATAAAAAATTAATTGTCTAAACTCCATTTTAACATTCTCTAATGGACTAATAATTTAAATCCTGTGTTTTTCAAAATCATTTATATACATAAAGGGAACCCACAAATTGCTGGAAAAGAGACAAATCAATTTGAAAGGAAATATTGTCATAGTGTTACCCTGATGAAAATATATTATCCAGCTAGCCTATTAAGTTACACTAGCAGTGAATATTACTAGAAAAGGGAAACTTCTGAGACAATTTTTACTCTTCTCTAAAATTCCATTTAAAAAACTTTTTAAATTAAAAATATGATTCTATGTATGAATCCTACCCCTTCCTTAAAAAAAAGTCAATGATTTAAAAAAAGTCAATACATTTACCAAGGCAGAATTAAATATTCTATTACACATTTTGTTGAATTCTTTGCATTCAATTATATTTAGAAGCAAAGAGCAAATATGGCATGCTTTCTATTTTTGACATCTCTGTAACAGAATCAGTTATGCAATATGTAAAGAAAAAGAGAGGCAAAAAATCCAGTAAAATAATTAGTCCTATAGCACAATCATTGCAATGTTTTCTCGACACATAGTTCTGGCTTCTGTCTCTATTTTGGGGAATTCTGTCTACATGAAGAAGAAACACAGCAAGTTATTTACAAACAAACAAATGAGAAAATTAGGCAATCTATCTAAGCCTTTCTCCTTAAATAGATTTTATCCTTGAAATGGGAGTAGGATGACAGAGAAACACATTGTTAAGAAAATGTTGCAATTTCTAAAAATTAAATAAACCTTCCATTTTCATCACCTAGACCATATATCATACAGAAAGTGTTGCATTTTATCTTTACAGTATTTCCCACTGTAAGAAAACCCAAGAAATCTTGATTAAGTCTTAGGTTATACAATTCTTTGAAAATTTTGCAGTTATCCAGGCCTGATTCCTTACTTTCCATATGGAAGTCTCTGCCTCCAACCTCAAAGCTGCAGAACCAATTCAAAGCATCCCAACAAGATTCAGGATCCTTTCTAGTGGATGCCTGATCCATGGCATTAGTTTGAAAAGGAAGTGAGTGATAGACATTGTGACCACATTCCTGTTTTCTGTTTTAGGAGCCTGACCTTATTCTTTTCTTCAAGAATAAATCCATAACATATGCAAACTTTTTTTTTTTTCAATAGATTAACATATAGAATAGTGATCTTTAACCAATAACTATATTTTCCACCTACTAAATAGATTCTCTGAGTGATAGCTTGGGATTTTCCTAGGCATCTATCCCCTTGGACTGAGTACTGTAAATATAGAGACTTGATCTAAAAAGGACAAAATCATCTTCGCCTCCCTCTGAGAGCTGGATGATTAAACTGCAGACACAATAAAACATACATCAGGGATATGAGATCCCAAGCACCTTTTTCATCTAATTTTTCTGAGGCTAGGGAGGCTACAAAATTCAAAGCCCTGTGGGGTTGCATTTGGAATATAAACAAATACATCATTTTAGAAATTACCAGGGAACTATTCCTAAAACACTGAAGAAAGGAACACAGAATCTTGCCTTGAAAACTTTACTTGAAAGCAATGAAAATATTCACCTGAGCAACCTATGAGACCAATTGATACCAATTTAGAGGAATAATGAAAGTGCTGTGTTTAAGGAAGATGTTTACTTCCATGTGGTTCCAAAAACAGGACAATACAGTTCCTCTTGCCTAAGGTGCATGTGAAAATCAATGTGTTTCATGAAATGGTCTTCTTATAACAACAAGTTTTTTGTTTACAGAGTTTTGGTTTAGTCAAGCATGTAAATCTCACTCCAGTACTTTGAACTGTAAGCAGGTTTTGTCAATTTAAAGAGTATTTAACATCTATTCCCCACCCACAGGTCAGTGTTCTAATGGAATTGACAGAGAAATTTGAAAAAAAGCAAGGCAGTTTGTGTCCTTATGGCTCTCTGTAATGAGATATTCTCAATGACTATTCTCAGAAGTTGGTCTTTAGGTACTTGAGATTCTTAACATGTAAAATGTATTCTAAAGGATGACTCTTAGCATAAATAATGCATAATTTAATAGACAAAAATAGTCTCAGGTGGTTTTGATGGGGAGTGTTGTGAATATTACAAGATAGATTTTCTCAAAGAAGACTTAGTAACAGTAGTTAGGCAGGTTTACTTTTTAATGTTTTTTTCTAGAGTTGTCTATCCTTTGGGGGAAAAACGTGCATAGACAAAGACTTATTACAGTAGATGCTATCATTTCCAAATCTAAAAGAAACAGTTTGCTCAGACACAGGATTCAGACTAAAAATGTTTCATTCTCAAAAGCACTGACATTCTGTTGATAGGGATTTCAATAAACAAACAAGAGTAGCTTTTTGATAACCCTCTTTCTATACAGTAGTATTTCACTGCAGAGGCAGAGCTCTTTACAGGCTCACTGCTGTGAATGAAAAAAGATGACAGTCAGATTAAAGGCTTCTGAGGAAAACTTTTATTTTATGTCAAGATAAAAGCTGGTGAATTTTATTTACAGTTCTGTGTCCTTATTCAGGGCATGCATGCTAATCTAGACATATGATTAGAAATGTTGAACAGAAATAGTTGCTGCTCTTCAGACCTCAACATATACGCATCCTTGAAGATATTTTTTGTGTACACCATAGGAACACCATAGAAATAGCCTACTGAAATCACTTCCTCTTCCTTGAAATAATATTTACAGAATGTTATATATCTAACACATAAATACATCCAAGGTTTCATCTGTTAAACAAAAGCCCTGAAATATTCACTCTGTATACTATCTCCCACTGTGCATTAATCTATAAATGCTTTCACAAATACAGTTTGTCCGCAAACGAACAGACCATGTTTTAAATAGACCATGCTTAGACAAACACATTGAATTTTCACCACAGCATTCATGGAAGTTTGATGTACCTCCTTCTTCCACAATTTTTTTCATATATTCCTACCTTTTTTGTTTTAGTTACTCACAGGTAGGCTAAGATTCATAGCATCCTTTATGGCATAACAAAAGATGGACCTATACTTTGCTGATAATTCTGTGAGCAAAACAGATATACACAGTCACTTTTTCTCCCAAGGAAACAGCTAATAGGTTGCAGAAGGGGGTCTCCTGAAAACACTACTCAATTTTCATTTCAAACACTGCTTAGGAACACTTTTGGAATGTGTGGTACCATAGATGTCAGCAGGATCAAGACTCCATGATTATAGTTAAATGGGGATAAGCTACTACTGCAGTATAAGACTGTAAAAACTCCACAGGTAAACAAACATAAAAACAGTTGGATGAGAAACAAGAAAAGTAAATACATAGCATGTCAGCTTGCAGTCACTTGCATCTTGTTTCTGTTGCTACTACAGAACAATTCAGAAACATGCAAATATGCTGTATGTGTATGTGAGAGATTTGGAAATGAGAAAATGCTGACTCTGAAATATGTAGAAATTAAAAGGTACTTGTAAAAAGTCTAATTTAAATATCTGTTTCAATAAATACTCCTCCTATATTTTTATTTTCAATTTTACATGTCTCAGAAGCCAAAAAATACATCTTGTGAATGTTTAAGGAAATGCTGACTACTGTATAACACTTAAGTGGCATGAGAAGTAGTGTGAGCTACTAATGTGTATTAATCAAATTTTGTCAACCATTTGTAACATATGGTATTATAATTATGTCAAATATGTTTACAAAAGATGTGAACAGGTGCTAACACTCGTGTTCCAAATGCTGACAGTCCTTAACAAGATGTTCTCTGTTACCAAACTGTGTCCTGCAGACAAGGCAAGAAAAGGACTATAAACTAGGGCCAAAATTTTTTCCAAGTAACTTAAATTTCTTACCACACTTTTATGAAGCTTTCTGTTTTCATACTAATTTGATATATACACAGTAGTCAAGATTCTACATTATGCATGAAAGATAAAATCAATTTACAAAGTATTATTATTTCCAATCCATAAGGTGAATGTAATATACATCTACTGCTAACACAGTTGTCACTAATTATTATTACTAACATTGCACTGGATTCTAGAGGCCCTGCCAGATATGACAACCACAAAGTAGCTATCATATGTTACTACACATAAAAGACAGAGTCTTTTATGTGCAGGAGACACATGTCTGCTGAGTTCAAAATCTCAGAAAGATGCACAACAATGAAACACAATGAAAAGGGAACATAATGAAACGATGAAATATAATTTGAAGAGAAAGTGCAATTTGTAACAGCTTTATCCAAGAACAGTGAGGGCTTATTTTCATAATATAGCTCCTTTATCTCTAGTAGTGTAGTTGCCTAAAATTTTGCTCTTATTTGTGTTTGTTCTAGAACAGTAAGCATCACATATGGTTCGGTTACCAACACCTTTTAGTAGTAAGTAACAGAATGTGTAACTATTCTTAGGAGGACAGAGTGTGCAGCACTATTTCAGGCTGTTGAATATTTTAATTGTCAACCATTTAGATACCATGCTTATAGGCACAATTACAAAGGCAAAGGAATGGACTGGCTTCTCCTTCTTTAAAGAATTGCTTTAAATTGTCATTGATGTTAAATTATTTCCATTATTTCATTCTCCTGTCATTGCTTTGTGTAAATCATTACCCCTTAGAAATAATATGCAATTCACCTGTATAAATAGGTTCCAGGTCAAGTTAGAAAAATAAACAAATGTTTGAATTCTTAATTTACACCCATATAGGTCAAACTAAGGATTTTCTACTATGTTGATTACTTCAAGTAGCATTTTTTCACTGCTTTAAAAAAGACTTTAAACCTTATCTAAAAGAAATTGCTCACCTCAATAAAAACCTCTCCAGTGTCTCATTCAAACATGTCTTCTCCTCATTATTCACATGAAGCTGCTTTAAGCCTTTGTGAAATAGGACTGACAGCACATTGTGGATTTCTGGTTTGCATTATTTACATGATGAAATTTGTTATTTCTTCTAGTATCCAGTCATGTTTAGGATATGGGGAAAATGTGGAGCTCAATTCAAACATGGCCTGATCCAAAACAGAGAATAACTGTAAAACATACAAATATTGCCAGGATATCTGGCTGAGGAAGTTCATTTTTCATAACCTCATAGAATATATAATTTACAGCTGGTTTTAAGCCATTGCTGAGAAAAGTGATAGAACATTTGTTATATCACTCAATCATATTGTGATATCTCTGTTTAAAATTCAATTGTAGCATATTCCTCTTCAAATTTTTAATCTCAGATTTAAGCCGTTACAAAATACTCAGAACATCTTAAAACTGCTTATTAATTGAAGCATGTATAATTTCCTTAGCTACCTTTGAAATCACAGCCCCTGGATCAGATGAAACCATATTCTAAAAACAACAAAAGCAGGCAGTGCTTACCCATCCGAATGGCTGGACTGATTCACCTCATGGTCTGCTTCTCTTTGTGCTATACTGGCATGACTGAGTGACAACGTTGTTTTGTGCAAGGTCTTTCATTGTAATGAACATTTTTATCTAATCCACCAGTCTCTACAAACATGCCTTCACTGCAGTATTAATCTAAATTTTCCCCTAGGTGTTGCCCAGATGTTCACATCCATGAGATCTGATCCAAATGTCATGGTAATTTAAAGCGCAATCACAAAACAGAACCTTCAACCTTCATTATAATTTAGGTAAACTGGCTGAAAGATGTATGATATTTGACAATCTTTAAACTGCTTCTCTTTATTCAAAACACATTTCTGAACATAGAGGCAATGGACTTTCTGTCAAAAAGGCACTGTAAAAGGCACAAAATTTAATTCAATTTCACTTCCTTCTCCTGTATCTACATTACATAAAGCCAGCTGCAGCAAAGGTGCATCTCTTTCAGCAACCTGCTCCATAGCTCTTGGTCACTGCTGCGTGTCAAGCAGCCACGCCTTCCATCTCCACTGGCTGTGCTTGTGGGGGCCGAGAAGAGTCCATCATCAGTGTCTGAGCTGAGTTCTGCCTTTGCTTTGTTGTCTGTGACGCCTTTGCCACACTGCCTGAAGCAACAGACAAAATGTGTGATGGATGGAGCAATACATTCACCATGCCAATAAGAACTCAAAAAAAGATGATTAAGCTTCCAGACAGTGTAAAATTTAAAATTGGAAACTGCTTTTACCCAGACCTGGGCAACTAAAAAAAGGCAGGTTGTAATATTCTGTAACATGAAATACTTCAAATGTTTTACAAATACAAAATGCTTTATCATGATGACATCCATTTTAAGGTGACAGGAAATTTTAGTTGCATGCATTTGTAGATCATTCAGACATCATCAAAATGCATTTATTTTCTTCTGAATTTGAAAAATGTTCTTGCTTTTTGAATAGAAAGAAAGAATAAGGAAGAGGCAATCTACTTTTTACTATATATGAATCATTCTATATTTTTCCATATAAACTCTTTCTTCTTTCAAGACAGAGTATTTAATTTTAGATCAAACAAAAGAAAAAACACAGTTTTTTGCAGTAAAATTTAAATTTTATTGTTTAAAATACTCTTCATTAAAACTAATTAATATGATTTAAAATATTATTCCACTCTTCCTACTAAGATTACTTTTTTTGAGAACTGAATAGATTACAAATGCATACATGTATTAGTTCATAACAATTACCTAAATATTTCTAAAAGACTTTAAGGAATAATTTATTTTTTTTAATTCCCAAAAGCATTGAAGGAAATGTGTACTAAAAAGGATATCAAAAATCATCCAATACTATAAAGCCAAAGTTTATTATCTGTCTTCCTCTCAGCAGCATTAAAAATTTTTAACAGATGAAAGTATTGTAAAGGCAAAACTAAGAGTATAAAAACAGAAAATCAGGAAGGCTGAAGATATGAAATTGCAGGGTAGGTGGAGGAACAGATAATACCTGTTTGGAATACTAGAGTGGAGGTGAGTATATAAACAATTAGACACTAATATTTTGGGGGAAGATCCAAAATAAAAAAGACCCAAAATTGAGGTATTTTTTACATATATTATGTTTAGCATGGGTTACTTTTTTGGTGAATCCTGGGTATTTCAATAAACAGCAAAATGCACACATTGCATGGTGCATTAGCCCATGCTATAGATATTCTCTCCACAGCAAATAAAAAATGAGGTAAATGTACACCCTAGATGTATTCCCAGCTAGCTCTGGTTCAAGCCTGAATTTTATCCAAGAAGGAGCATGAGAGTTTCTCTCTGATATTTTTTTTTTTTCACAGAAATTGCCTTTAGCTTTTTACACATCAGCCTTCACACAGCCAAGTGCTCTCCCTTGCTTTCCCTCTCTCTGTCTCTCCCGTGCTCTTTCCTGCTACGTGCATTGCAAAATAACTTCTTCAGGCTGATGTTCTTAGTATATTTTACCTCTGAGACTGGCACATTAGTAGATGTCAAATGGCCCAAGTCACAAAGCATTTTTCATAGACCTAATTGGCCGAGTCTAACCTATATCAGCCCACCTTCACAGAAGCCATTTCAGCGATGATTCCTCAGACAGGCAGCCTGCATTTAAACTGATCCCTCTGGTCAACTAGGAAAAAGAAAAACAGGGGAAAGATAAACACTGTGGTTGCTCTGGCAGGCTGGCTGCCTACCACACTTATTACTTTCTGAAATCCCTTTGAGAACTGTCTTATTTTATTTTCCGTTTAGCTCAAGATGAGAATTTCCCATTTTTAAAGGGTTATTTTTCCCACTGATATCAAAGCTTACCTGTGCCAACAGGCTATTTTTACACCATAATATTCCTGTAAAGAAACTTAAATATACTCTTCCATACTACTCCAATATCAAATTACCATTGCAATTTCATATCTGACATTATATAAGTGCTTCCTCCATTTCCAAGAGAAAAAAGGGTGTTGTTTCACTGCTGTCTGAAGCCTGTTGTAATCCCAGGCCATAACATGACAAGCTGACCTTAGCAGTCATACACATAAAACATTAGCAGTTTACTATTCTTTCTTCCCTACCAGATGTCTGGAAGTTGCTGTAATACTAGGAATTCACACCTTATAGCAAATAATTGTCTCCTGTTTTCACAGGAGAAGTTTCTTTTATTAGATCAATTAAATTCCACCATCAGTCTAAAAGATATGAAATTGAGTAGAAAAGGAGGGCAGAATTCAACCAGGGCATGGCAGTGAAGAAGCTTTGCCATTGACTTTTCTTTATACGTCCCTTCCAGTGTTTCAGGAATGGCCAAATATCCCATGTTTCTCTGCTTTTGTGATATAATAAGCATTTTCATCTTCTTTCTCTTACACATAAATAATTTTCTGGTAAAATTGGTGAAAGTCAAAGGGTGACAGTAAATAATGAAACCGGACTTGTGCAAACCCAAAACTTTTCATCTGGATGAACATAAAAATTTATCAATGTACACCTCACAATGTATTGCGAGCACCAGGCAGATGGGAAACTTTTCAAAACTGAGGGTGAGAAAAATTCAGGACGATAGCACATCTGTAGAATACAGATTTCAAAAAACCTCTGATTTTTCCTACCTCAGGCGCTCCCAGTTTTGATAAAAAGAAGTTCAATAACAGTGGTTCATAACCACTAAGATATCTTGTTTTCCTAAACAACTGAGCATACATTGGATTTAAAAAAAAAAGCTTTTTTTTCCAATTAATCAAAAAAAAAAGTGATAAGTAAATTCTATTTAGAACAACTCACATAATTATATGCTCAAATAAAAATAGGCTAAATAAAACCTAAAATATTCAAGTTTTTTGCTGCATGGTTTCAAAAATTGTAATTATGAAGCCGAAGGAAGAAAATAACTCTATTCAGAAAATTTCAAAGTGAAATATTTTGACTTCAACTCTTTTCCTTTTCTTTTCACTATTTTCACAGTTCTAGTCTGTAATCTCACTTTGGATAAGAACCATTCTTTCTAACTTTTCTAAGCCTGCTAAATCAATTTTGAGATGGATTGACTAATGCATCACTCAATATTTTACATTTGAGCGCCTCGTTGTCTTATAAACCAATTTTCAGAACTGTTCTTTCTGCTTAATTATTTTCCCAATGATTCCTGACACTGTATTAGATTTTTGAGGCACAGCTAAATTTTTACCTCATGTTTTTAAAGAAGAATCTGCAATAATTCTGGTAATGCTGATTTAGACAGCAGGTTGCACATAAAATTAGTAGTTCTGCATTTTTATAATTGGTTCTCTTTAGATTGCATGTTATTCACTCATAGTGCTTTCCTACCAATCATTGTATTGATTTTTTTTCTAAAATCTCTTATGTAAGATTAATTTAATATTATTCTTGATATCCATTTTCTATACAGAATGGTGAGTGAAGCATTTTAGTGAAGCAGCATCTTAACTTATAGATATAATTTCCCTATAATTTAAAATAATTAAAATTATTTTTACACTGTTTAAAAAAATTTAGATGCAGCTAAAAATATGTTTTGATTTAAAAAAAAATTAACCTGTCAAAATTTATATTCTTTTAAATAAACCAAGATTTGCGCTTTTCAATGGAAGCAAAATATTTTGGCTCTGCTGTTAACCCAGTAAATACTTTTGTCCTCAGAGTCTATTGATCACTTTACATTTTTACCACATCTATAAAGTAGAATTTTTGAACAAACTTTACACTATCTATGAATGTTTTACCTTCTCAGCTCTCTATTTAACTTGCTCTCTTATGTTTTTAAGTAATTCATATAAACATTTTCTTGTAGTTTTCCATTTCCATATTAAATTTGCTGCTTTGTGTTTATGTACTTTTGAATTTCTACTCAGGTGTTACTAATCTGATACCCTAAAAGCTGCATGAAGCCATTCTAGACATAGGTCCTGCTAACAACAGAAAAGTAAATCAAGATTCATGTCACCTCTTGCTCACTAACTGACCAGATTTTTTCCAATAAATAAGCATTCAAGGGATCTGAAATGTAGAGTTTACATCATGCATTTTTTGTTACAGAGTCAGCAGAGGAATAAGTGAAGTTTTCTGGTACAAATATCTTTCTGCCTTAACCACGCTCTAAATTTCCCTTAGCATCTCATGGTTACTGTTACTGTCAGCCCAATACAGCCTAATACTGTACTCTTATTCCTTTGGTGCGGCATTTGAACCTACTGAGATTGTGCTAAATTTTGAAAAACTCATCTTGCTAATTTTTCATATTCCATATGATATAATTACTCTATGTGCTCCAAATTCTTCATTGGAACGTGCTTCATGTTGCTTGTGGGCTCCATAAATATATACAGCAACCTGGCCAAATAAACAAAATGTCAGGTATTTGGCCAAATAAACAAAATGTCAGCTTCTGCAGCAGAATATTTTCCCCTCTCTTTGCTTCAAAGCAAACAATTCCTGTTTCTCTTTCCAGCCACTCTGAAAATCATCTCATCTTGGCCTTAGAGTTCTGAATAATATCTCCTCAGAAAAACATTGCCAACCTTGACTACCTCGTTTCTGTGATCTTCAATAAATCAATTGCTGCAAACCATTAAAAGTAAAATAGAACAGGGTTTATTGAGCAATAGCAGACAAAATAATATGCCCAGATTTAAATTAATTAACAAGTAATGAAAAAAATCTAAAAGTAAAGCAGTTAGAAAAATTTTGCTTCTTCATGTGACAAGACAATCTTAATTATACCATCCATAGTCACAGGTATCTCTTGGGCAGGACATCTATGCAGGTGATTCCTGCTTTGTTGATTTTCTGGGTACCTCCAGGCATTAGATATTGACTGGACATTTGGTTACCCAAGCCATTCTGTGACATAGATGTGTAAGGGACAATTAAATCAGAATTTTTTAATCACAGCTCTGGACTTGCTGCTTGAAGTATCTTAGATCCATTTCTTTCCCACCTAGCCATACAGCTCTGCTCAGGTAAGGTTCTACCATTTCCTGAAACATTAGCAGAAACCTCTTCATACTTGTAACTGGGACAATAGTGTTCTAGACTAAATGTTTCAGTCAATATAAAGAAAAATATTTACATTAGTGAAGGATTCAAAAAAGGATTATCTAGGAAGGCCTAATACAAACACACAAAATACATTTTCTATCACATAGAAGCAGTGCAATGAAGAGTCTGATATTTGGTCTTCTCTTGAATAGTAGTTTCTTTCTCATGTTACTTCAAAGCTAAAGCCCAGTTAAAGGATATTGATTTCCCATGCTTCAGAGTAGGTCCTACAGTTCAGGAAAAAAGTACCAGACATTGCAATTCCAGATATTTCAGTAGTTATAATTTAGTGATATACTTCATTCCTGAGACAAACTATTAATTCCCCATGGAAATAACATTTCTTTTTATTTATGTTTTTTACTGTTAACAAACAATGCTGTAAGTTTCAGAGGCATAATATAATACAGAGTTTACAAAAAAGGTCAGATTCCAGCAGATGTCTTCCATATGCATGCAACATTCAAAATAATTAGTATACAAACTCCCTCCTTTCTCTAAGTAGCAAATTTAAATTCAGCTTTGATATTATGTAAATTTTTACTCAGTTCTCAGCATTTATGACTGTGTAAAAAACCACTTGTTAAAAACAAGACCAGATATATTTTATGAGTCCAGAAAAAAAAACACCCCAAAAATTAATGTAAGAAATTATGTTTTGAGCAGCCCTTCTCCTACTGGAGTTTCTGGTTGAACTTTAAAATGTTACAAAAAAATATGTATTTCAAGCTTTGTCTTTCTATTTGACATTAAAAAAGATTATTACCTTTTCAAATTGATTTGCTATTAATCAGAAAAAGACCTTTCCACACAAAGGTTCTGATAAGACTCGTATTAGTCAAGCATGCACACATTTCATGCCCATTTCTTACTCTGCAAGGATATAAAATGTGCAAAAAAGACAACTGCAAACAACTTTTGACACTCACTCCTTTTATGATTTTTTCCAGACAGCAATAATAATAAAATAGTTTGAACTAGTTATTGAAACGATGGCATGTAAATATAAATAACTGTGTATTTTTAATAAAGATCATCTGCAGGGAGGATGGTGGATGGGGACAAACCAAGTTCTGTGCAAAATGCTGCTCATTTATAAACTACTGACAAATTATGGCTACATCTGCTCTCTGCTTTACTGTTAAATGTCTGTCAATCCAAACAGGTGCATCACAAGTCCCCCTTCAGTAAGGAATGCAGACTAACAATTGCCAGAAATATGTTGGTGTTAAAGGTTTTTCTTTTTTGAGAATCCTAATTTGGAATGAAAATTTGGAATGCTTTTGTTTGCCGGAGACTTGATCACCTAAAGCTAAATTACTAATAGATCTCAGAGCAGAGTTCATGTTTGGGGCTACCTGCCTTCATTCAAAAGTCATTTACATGTCAAAAAGAAAGAAAGATATTTTCCATTTTATGTGTGGTTTAAGTTCAATACAACCATACCTGATTTGAATTAAATATGTTGTATCCTAACCTGACAATGGTCAGAAGAGCAATTTTATGAAGTACAATAAATAATCTAATTTCTTTATTTCTGCAACTCATTTTATCTGACATAAAATTTTCCATTTTGAAATATTGAGTATATTTTATGTTATACTAGGCCTAATGTCACAATTTGATTTACTTCGTACTCACTTCTGTTGCTAGTAAGAAAATTTCATTGTTTAAACCCAGTGAGAATCTAAGCACCACCAGTCACTTACTCCCCTTCCAGCTGAATGGGGGAGAGAATCGGAAGAGTAAGACTGAGAAATCTCATGGGTTGGGATAAAGACAATTTAACAGGTAAAACAAAAGCTACCAAGAAAACCAAGGACTTCTTTCACTTTTCATGAGCAGGCAGGTGGCTCCATCAAATGCAATGACACCATCACTCTGACTCTCGTGCCCTTCTTTCTTCTTCCTGCAGCTTTTATTGTTGGGCATGACTCCACATGGGCCAGGATATCCCTGTGGCCAGCTGAGACCAGCTGTCATGGCTGTGTCTCCTCCCAGTCCCCTGTGCATCCTGTCTCCTTGCTGGTGACATGATGAGGGAAAAGACTTTGACTCCATGGAAGCACTGCTCAGCAGTAAGAAACATCTCTGTGTTATCAACACTGTTTTCAGCACAAACCCAAAACAGAGCCCCATAATAACAACTGTGAGGAAATTAACTTTATCCCACCTCAAATCAGAACTGAAATTAATTTCTCTGGTGGGTAAATTATTCTTTGCAATCAGTAGGCCTAGAAGTAATTTTGGTTTTATTTGTTAATAGCATAAAAAATGTTTGTGAATCCATGGAAGATTTATGTGTATGTAATAGCACAATCTGCCCAGTATTTTTTAAAGTATTTAAGGAGTTATTGGGATAAAATTAAGTACACAAGATTTATTTGTTTAGATGCTTGAGAATATGAAGTGGTTTAATACTTCTCCCAGATTCACGAGCTCACTTGATTGGAGAGTGAAAAATTAAATATCCTAAAAAATTCCAATAGTCTCTCTAATTAGCAAATGCTCCTTACAGGGATGGGAGATGACTGCTGTGCTTTAAGTATTGCTATTAATTATAATGTTAGCTGAATATTTGTAATCACTTCAAAATTAACCTTTGTATCCTCAAGAGATTCTTCTTTTTAAGAGTCACTCAGAACCTGAGAGAGAGAAACTAATTAGTCAATGACTGATAAGTGCAGAAGGAACACAAATTAATTCTTTGTTTACTGCTTTATGGTTGGTACTGCATAACTTGTACTGAAATTAAAATTGGTTTTATATTTTAAAAAGAAAAGTGTATAATCCTTGGATAATAATATTTTAGCGATGCTGATGTTTCATTAGTGCAGTCTATTCCTTGGCAAGTTCAGAGGAAGCCTTCTGGTAGATCTTTGACAAGAAATTATCTGCATCTCTTGACAGAGTCCAGTTTTGAAACACACAAATTAGGAAGCATGGAGAAACACATTTAATATGGAATAGCTGAGTTTCAGCACAGCTTCAGACAATTCCATTTGCCAAAATGTTGTGTCCTTAACATTCACTGACTGCATCTTGATGAACAAAGTATTGACTAATGATGTCATCCTCTTAAAAAGATACCCAAGGCCATTCCATTAATCTAATAGCATGTAACAGATTCAATTAAAATCTATGAGATGGTTTTCATGTGGCATAAAATAAATGTATAAAATAGATTTATACTATTTGGACTTAAAGCTCTAGGAAAACTCCACAAGTTTCCACTAGCTGCTATGACTCACATGTGTGTCACATGCACTAACCCTGCAACGAGTGTTGCATGGATGGAAATATAAGTGCAGGATCATCTTTGCAGATCTTAAAAGACCTCAGCTGAAATATTTTTTCCCACTTTCATTCCTTTACCATGCATGCTATCATTCTCATGTGATGCTCTTTTATCACAGCTATTTTGAAATTTCTTAATCTATGATAATTTATTCCAAATTATCATTTTGGTGTGATTCCTGGGGTTTCCTTGCACAGGCACTTGATGATCCTGGTGGGTCCCTTCCAACTGAAGATATTCTATAATTCTAAAAAATAACATTATACTAGATCTGTTAAATCAACTTACAAAAAGATCAGTGTATCCTAGTAACTGTGCTAAATATTTTTATACTGCCTTTATTCTTCCTTCCTACACTAGCTAACGCAAATATTTGTAATCTGATTCTAATTTTCTGATAGAAAAATTACATAAGCAATTAGGTTTATGGTAGGAGGTGTAAGACTGTACATCTGCTGCCTGGACAGATAATGTTTTCACTGTGATCTTTTCTGAACAGATATTAACATATTGAGAAGTCTTTACTGCAATGAAGTTGGTGGCATAGATTTCTGCTAACTGTTCATGGGAAACTCCAGTGTTTTTTGTTGGGTGGTTTCTGATAGTTACACTGCCTTTTGCTCTCCATAGAGGAGCTCACAAGCCTACAGGTGTCCCTCAAGAAATGCATATATAGGTCTCAATTGGCACCCTTGGGACCAGCAGCTGATAGTTTATCACAAGGTAAAGCATAACTCGGCTGCTAACTAACAGAATTTAACTTAACTAATAGAATTTCACCTGCCAGAAAGAACTTTCTGCAGCTCTGAAGAAGTTAACCAATTAGTGAGCATTGTGCTGATGTTTTTTCCAAGAACTGAACCTGCTCTGCTCCTTTCAGTCTCTCAGCTCAGTCTTTGGCAGCTGCACAAGCCTTCACATTTCACAACTCAAATTCCAACATTTATGCTTTGCTTTTGCATGTCTGCTTTCACATATCATGCTTTTTTAAAATTCCACTTTCTGTCCTGGACACCAGGATTTTTCCACAGACCAGTTACAAGCAGAAGCACTGTGATGGCCTGCTACTCCCTCGGCTCAGGGGAACCTGGAGCTGGGAGCAGCGCTGATGCCCTTGCCAGTTGTTTCCATCCCGTGGGCACTGAGCTTGGTAGAGAGAACCAGGGACTACAAACATCCAACAATATCCCAGGCAGGGAGGGGTGAGCCAGGACTGGGGTCCAGCCAGGAGAGCACAAAGCAGAACAGGCTGGAGAGAGCATCCCTCTGAGGGTCCCTCCCAGGCAGGAGACCCCAGCCCATCTGCCATCAGGCAGGGTTGGTGGTCAGGGGGGCCAGCCTGGCCTGTGGCCTTTGCCTTTCCACATTTTTGATACAAAAACTCTTAATTACTCCTGTCTTAATTCCCAGATTATATTCTCTTCAAACTAATACCTTTTAATAGCACTATGATGTTTCAGTGTGTGGGGATCATTTGCTCTTAAAAGAAACTGCCAATTTTTTTTTTTTGTAGTTGTCCAGGACTGAGTTTCTCAAAAGTAAATGCAGAAACTTTCATTTCTCATGGGGAAAAAACAATTAAAAATCAAGAAAAACCAGAAAACTATTTCATTTTGTTACAAATATTTTCAAATCTTCCTGACCTTATAAAATATTTAATTTCCAATGAAGTTTTATTTCTCAGTCCTTTTGAGAAAGAATTCATCAAATTAAACATTAACAAGACTTCCAGAACATAAAAATGTAACTTCAAATCAATAATCTCAGAATAGGTCCACTTCCTACTTCTGTAGCCCTGCTTTCCTTGGTCTGTAGTTCCTGACAGTTTTCTATTCATTGACACTTTACTAGCATGAAATCCAGTCTGTAAGTTAATTGTAAAAACTAGAACTTTAAGTAAACCTCCTGGATCCAAAATAGGAACATAATAGCAATTAAATTTTCAATAGTTATAATAGTAAGACTTATAAACAACTTGAATCCGGTTCCAAAACATTTTTTTCTTTTATCTTATTTCTGTTACTAGCATCTATTACTATTTTACTATAAGGATCCTAGCCTTGCCATATAAATTCTCAGGTAGGTTTTGCATATGTAGGCTGCCGGGGCCACGAGTCCAGTTGTCCAGAGATGTTGCCTATTTTGAAGTAAACATTTAATGCAGAAGGTTTTGCTGAACCTCCATTCACTGAGTTTCAACTGACTGCATACCTAAAGACATTTTTACAATCACATGAAATAGATTCACAACAAATTTAATTAGCAAAACCTACAATCATTACATCCAAAAGAAAAGTGGGAGAGATCAGAAGTTTTTAAGAAGTAATCATATCAGGCTACCTGACACTCAGGGTTAGAAACGCTCCCCTTCCCAAGAGTGCATCCAAAATAAATCCATTGGAGTTATTTTAGTCTGCAGCAGCAAACTGAAGAGAGTTTGACCACAAGGCCAGAGTTCAGAAACATTGTTGGAACTTTCTTATGCTTTGAGAAATCAAAGTTTAAAAATCTCTGGTAGCTATAAAACATTGACATCATCTACTCAGCATGGGAATAGGTAACATGCTGATTCATTTCCAAATTTAGTGGACTTTACTGTTATTCTCTGTTATTCTCTTGTAAGTATCTTCCTAAAATAATTTCTTTCTACCAGTCTTTATTGTGGCTCTATCCAGCTGGGGAAACTTGTGATTTTTTTATTTTTTTTTATTCAAAGCTGCTTTCAGAATATTTTGATTTTTCTTTCTTCCCCCACATATTTGATGTTTCTAATTTGGATTGTTGTACCACGAATAAAACTAATTACTTGGTGGAATCAACTGATATTCAACTTAAAGTAATTAATTGTTTTATTTTAAGGATGTCTTCTGATATCTCCTGAACCATAATTGGCCCACTGGAGACGTTATTTAAAGCTTTCTATACTAATTAAGCAAATTCCATCTATTTTTCTCTAATTTAGTAATTCTCAGTTAGATTTATTCTATTAGTTGCACTAATGTGTCTATAGTGTTCTAAGGACTCAAAACCTTACATTGTTATTAGAAAACCGTTCTTTTACTCTCAAAACTGAAAAGACAAAAAATATAAAACTTTGGCTTAGTTTGTATTTTATGATGGTGATATTGAACTTCATTTTTCCTCTGTGTTTTTTGCAGTTTTTTACTGTTAGAACCAAGGAGTCAGTTAGAATCACAGAATCCCTTATGCTGGAAATGGCCTTTAAGTCCATCAAGTCCACCTGTGATGTAGTATCTTTCTTTCACTGGACAAAGTGTCACTGTTCCCACACATGACTTTATAGTCACCTAGTTCTTAGAACATTCCCTGTGGACCAGGGAAGTTTTCGTTCTAGGAGGATATGTTTAAACCCCTTTCCCATAAGAGCTTTACTTCCCAAATAATTGTCAAGCTTACGATGAGCATCAAAATTACTTTAGTAAGAACGAGGTCATCCTTGCCTCACCCAAGCGAGTGGGGCAGATAAATTATTCTGACCACACATTTGAAATGTGTTTTGGGGAATTGTAGAAAATAGCTTCTCTGTTAAGCCCCTGGGTTGAGAGATAAGCATGCACAGAGAGATTTTCACTTAATGGTGAAGCTCCATCTTATAAGTTTTTGAAACACGATAATTGCACCAGCCTTGAATACAATATTATTAGTGCAAAGCATAAATGCATTATTCTTCCTATACTACTTTTTCTACCAGAAATACCATGTAATAATAATACTTAAAACTGCATTTTTTTTTATATCATGTTAGTGGTTCAACACATTTACCAGTCAATAACATCCAGATCTTCTTGCCTGCCATTTTCCAAACCTGTCTATATGACAGTTAATCTTCTACAAAGACTAGATTCAAGAAAAGACTGAGGCATCTGAAAACATCCTGCAGTGAGCCACAACTCCTGATTCCTTAGTAAACACCAGGGAGTTGATAAAATTATTAAAATGAGATCCAAAGTCCAAGACGCAAGAAATAACTGCTGAGCAAAGGGGTGTTTGTTAAAATCTGATGGTCCTCATGCAGGAGTTCTGGGAGGTGTTGTCATCCAGCTGTAAACCATTGACCTGGAATCTCTTCCCAGGAATGATGCTTGTAACGTTTTCCTAAGGAGCGACACGACATTCAGTCAGCTGAAGCCCAGCTCCGTGAGTGGTGTATGATGGTGCTCATTATTCTGAGAGCCAAGAGAGGAGGGGCTTGGGTGCATTGTCCTGCTCCTGCTGAGCAAACTCTGGTACCCACTGCTCCCCTCCCAGGAGAGTGCCCTTGCTAGCAAGACTATAATGAGGCCTAACCCAGGATCCAGCAGTTCTGTAGAACTGGGCAGCAAGGTGTTCACAGCTCCCCCAGTCAGAGGGGAAAAGCAGGTACATAAGGAAAGTAAGAACATGACATGATACAAAGCAGGAAATTAATATAGACCCTGCTGCCTGTATGGTTTCTATGCTTTACACTTAAATAAATAAATAAGCCAGTTTACTATCAATGTAAATTGCTTTTATCAGTGGGTCATAACACATATGATGAACAAGTGTTTCAGTAAAGGAATTACTGCATGGTTAATTAATGATGCTGCTTTCACAAAGTGCACAAAGATACTTAGCACAAGTAAAAAGAAGGCACCCTAGGGAATGGTAAGATCCTGCTACAAAATAATGAGGTAGTTAAAGCACTTCTGCAGCTCGAATTGTACCCACTGTGAGGTTAGAGTTATATGTTTGGACATTACCTTTCACTTGACTTCCCTAATACTGGCTTAAACTCATATCAGGCCCTTGGTAATTTATCTTTTTCCTGTTGCTAGCATAACTCTATTTATTTCTAGTTAAAAATTGATTTCTATTGACAATGAATCAAATGTTTCTAAATCAGTAATAACATTTTAAATATTAATACAATTGTCAAAATATTGATTAAAATTGATCCATAGACAAATCCTTAAAGTCCTGGAAACTTCTCTTAAGCCTCAAATTTCATCTTTTGTCACAGCACGTTCTGCATTTGCTTCTCTTATATATATTTTACTGAGTTCCTATTCCAATTTGACTAACATTTTCCAGTGAAGACACAGATCAAACATTTTGTGGCAAACACATTTACTACCTCCCTTTATTTAAGGAATTATTTATTTTAATCAAAGAAGGATAATCTATTATTCAGACATGAGTTGTCTTTGATGAGCTAGTTGTACTACACTTTCTTTTCATGTCCATGTCATCAGTCTGCTTTCCAGAGAAAGTTCTCAAAAACACACACTCTCTTTTGAAAATGAACTGCTGAGTCACTCCAGCTTCCTTCTCCAGCAGATGCAGTGAGATTCACTGTTAACAAAAGTTATTCATAAGCTGATAGATTTGTTAAAAAGTTCTGACTGACCTACAATTTGATTCACTGTGTGAGCCAGAGCCTCAATTTTTCTTGCGTCAAGCTTTCAGAGCTTTTCATACGTTACTCACTTTTGTCTGTCCTTCATTCTCATTAGCTCTGTTTTCACTCCCATGCTCAAAGTCAGTAGCTGTACTGAAAACAGAAGCAGTAATTTTCTCCTATGCCTCTAACTTCCCTCCATCTTTAACCTCTGGCCTGTCATCTTTGTACTTACCTTTACCCTCGTGTTTTACATGTTCAGTAGTATTAGCCTAAAAGGAATTTACTTACTAATTTTATTTCTTTGGAAATAGAACTCAACTCAATATTTCCTGATATTTTTTAATTACTATATAATCTCCAGACTCCTAAACAAGAAAAAGAGAGATTGTCATTCAGTTTCATTTTCATCCATATAGATCTCTTCCCCACTTTTAAGATAATGCTTTTGAAGAAAAACTTTTCTTTATGGTAGATAGCTTTCAAATATTATGTTTTTAAATTGTACATGGAAGAGTGTAATTTCTTCATGTGTCTGAGTCAATAACTACTAAGCATTTCCCTTAAACTGTTAGACTTTAAATTTCAAGGATTTAATTCATTTTTAGAAATGTTTCTTGAGCCTCAAAACTTTGAGGTTTTTCAAGAAGTCCTGACCTATCACAAGTCGGTATCACAATTGTGCTAGTGCTCCTCTAACAGGTTTAGAAGACAGGAATATCTCAACAAATGCAAAATCTTTTATTCATTAGGTGCACTTCTTTAGGTTTCAGTACTTGATGACATGAAACTTCACTGGCCAGCAATTTTTTTAGATAGGTATTCAGGATTAACTCAGTGTGATTATTTTTTCTCTTAAGGAGAGCTATTATTTTGGTACTAGCTCAGTAACTAAAGCATTCAGTCTTTCATAGGTCAAGACCTCTGGAGCTGTGCAAAAGCATCTTGCTCTGCATAATGTCAGTCAAGGGCAAGATGCTGGTGGCCGCGTGCTTTTGTTTTCCATTTCGCAGTTTCAGCATGGTATCATCTGACCCTGCATTGAGCTCCAAGTCTACAAACGAAAGATTCCTCTGGACCAATCATAACCAATGGCCCAGGTCCATCTACAAGAACTAAGATGAAGTTCCATTAAGTATGAATTATATCCCAAAGTCTTTATTACGCATAAGCATATTTCAGTGCAGTCTCTAAGAAATAATTTTATTTCATTTCTGAATTCCTGAGTACTACTACTTCAAACAGGCACAAACAATATACCAGCTAAAAAAAGGAAATCTAATTTTCAGACTTATCATATTTTTGTGTTCAGCAGTATAAGGGCATCAAGGAAAAGGTTTCAAGGTCCCTGAGAAAATAATTACATTTTCTTTCTGTTCTGCAGCATTTTCCATTTAAGTATGTGCCTCTTGATAGCATCATCTTGATTACCCAAAAAAGTACCATGCACACTGCCATATATTGCAAAGGTCCTCCTTCTTCATGCAACATTGCTCTCTTAGACATCAGTTGTGTTACATATGTGCACTCACAACTGCGGTCAAAGTCTTGCTGCTGAGAGCCCTACTGCCTGAAAGGCATCACAGCACCACCCAGAGCGGGGGATGAGGGATTCAGAACTCCTGAGGCTCTGTGGTTTGGCATTCTACACACAAAGGTTCAGGTAACGGAGGACACTGCAGGAAAAACATGCACAAATAAAGGGTGAAACCCCAAACCCACAGGCTGGGGCTTGTCCACTTCTCATTATACCTCTTTCACAATTAGTTATTAAGACAAACCCAAATTGTCTCAGTGCTACACTTGCTGCATGCTTCTACTGCAATCAGTGCATCTCCTTGGGAATCTGCTGTCTGTCCTGTAGCTTCCTCATCTACAGCAAAAACCTTACTCACCCTGGGTTTGGTGTGTTGGGAATCTTGCAGGGGTTGTCAATAGGAAGAGACTAGGATCTATGCTCTGGACACAGGGAAAAAAAAATCTAGAGTGGTTCCTTTCATGTTTAATCCACCCCCTGATTTTTTTCTAAGGACCTACCAGGAACACTGAAAGTACTGAAGATCTGCCCATTTAATTTCCTACTCTCCCCTTCTCAAACAGCCATTTTTAATATCTCTGGCTTCAAGTAGGATAATAACAAGTAGGTCAGGTGAATTAAACCAAATTTGCATAAAATATAGCACAGTTCTTGTTTTTATCTTGAACTATAAAGTGATTTAATTGATAAAACGTCTTGAAAACTTTAATTTCAGCTCTATTGGTATGCTACATACGGCAATCACATAATAAACTGCAACTTCGAGCATAAAAAGAAATAAGAGCTGTAGTAGTAATTGTGCTCCAAACATGATTTGGAAGCCACCATAAAAAGTGAATGAGCATGTATACCAATAAACTTTTAGAAGTCATTCTTCATGATTGCTGGATCCTATTTTAGCTGATTTGCTGGTATTGGTGACTTGAAACATCTTTGCAGTTCTTTTAAGACATGCACAGGCAGAGGTATATGCAACCTCAGTATGACCTCTGACACTAAAAATCAGTGTGCTGGAGAGAAAGAGAGGAGTGGTTAATTGCCAGAAACTCAACTCAGACTGTCAGAATAAGATTTTTTTTCAATAGGTATGATTCTGACAGGACTTTTCCTGGTTTTAAAATGCTTCAGTACATTATTTGACTTTTGATATGTAGAGCACCTCTCTTACAAAGATAGGATGAAGAGCTGGACCTGTTCAGCCTCAAAAAGAGATGACTGAGAATGGACCTCATCAGTGTCTGGGAGTATCTGAAGGGAGGGTGCCAAGAGGATGGAGCCAGGCTCTTGCAGGTGGTGCCAAGCAATGTGACAAGAGGTAGTGGGCTGAGACTGATGCACAGGAAATTCCACCTGAACATGAGAAAGAACTTCTTTACTGTGCTGGGTGACTGAGCACTGGAACAGATTGCCCAGAGAGGTTGTACAGGAGATATTCAACAACTGTCTGAACACAATCCTGTGCCCAGGGATGGTCTTCCTAGTGGTTGTGCCTGAAAGGATGTGACAGGATAGAAGGAATGGATAAATTTAAAAGCCATTGTTTGCTGATATTTCTTAAGCAAAATAAAAATGTTAGGAATCTTTGAATTTCTTTGATTGGCAATTTTCTGGTCTTTCTGGCACAAAAATGAAAAATGCTACTTCAAAGTGAAAAGCTACAATTGCTTAAGGTGAAAGGAGGGACAGCTGATTATATGTTAAAATACCCCTAACAGGATAATGGTTAGATAAAACTTTCAGATAAAGAGTAACAAAGGAAATAACAGTAACTACTATACATGAGATGTTTTATTTCACTGGAATTTAATTTTAGTTATTTGGTTGACTCTAAGCTGACTTCTATGTTCATATCTTTTTTGTTTTCTGCAAAAATAATTATAAAAATATGTTCCTAATCCAGACTTGGAGATGATAATTTATGATGGACTGCTTAATCATCATAAATTAAATGGAACCCTCAGTATTGTAAGATAGTTGTGTTTATGCCTAGCTATACTAACACAAGTTATCCCATTATAAAAGTAACAGATAGAATGCATGCAGCATTCAACACCTCACAATACTATTAGAGTTCTGAGGGATAGAAAAGATCACCTTGCCTTCGTGGGACTGAGTTACAAATCAGCATTATATTCCTCTGTTTACAAGTAAATACATCACATCTGTATGTGCTATCAGGAATTTCTTTAGTGAACTACATGCATAATTTGAGAACTGTCAAATAAAAAGTATTTCATACTCTATTATAGAGCTCCAAAACTAAGGCTTTGTGATTTCAACGTTTTCATGTCTTTTTGTCAGCTCCATACAAATTTAATCATTTTTTCTGATGAAAAAAAAATATTTTTCCCTTGTGTGAAAAAATACTAAAAGCAATAGTTCACCAGAAATAGTGCAAACAACTTCTCACACCCTGTTTATACTAATGAAGTCAAACTTGTTCACACTATCTATGACAAACAGCTACAGAAAGAAAATTAAATATTTTTCATGTATAGAATTTTTACTAAAGCAAACCATATTTCTAATTTAAGTATGCTTAATACTGTCCCAAAATGAAATGACAACACTCAGAACCTTGGACCTAAAGGAAGAAAGGTTTCAAAATAATGCAGTTTAAAGAGGAATTTCTTTTAAAAATTGTGCAATATATTTAAAGCTTAATAAAAAAAGACTCTTTGGTCAAGAAAAAAACCAAAACCAAACAGTCTGCATATGCACAAGAGTCATGATTTTAAGCTGCTCAAATCTAACTCTATCATTTGAAAGTTCTGAATACTTGAAAAACCGTAAGAGAAGTATACCTTGGGGCACGGAAGATTATAAGTTCCATAATGTAGTTCACAAATATATTATAAATTCCATAATTTCTGTGAACTAGTTCAGCATGTTCAAAGCTTTCAGAATTTCTCTCTCTGAAACTGGTATCAATACTAACATCTATAAAATAAATATTTAGGTCAGTGATGACCTCACAGTGTAATTATATAATCTATAATAAAACAACAATTCTAAGCTAAGGAAATAATTCCTTAAATTGCATTCATCTCAGCTTTGGATCTTTCTCAATTTTTCTAATCTTTTACAAGGAGAGGACTCCAGATGTCCATCAATATTAAATATCCTACACTTGATGTACATTGGTCAGCTTGTGTTAAGCAAAGACAGTAAAGAAACTCTTTATAACACTCATTTCAGTAATTGCATGAAGCACTAACCACTGGTATAAACACCTTTGGGTTTGTCCAAGGATTGGGTTAGTTCTTACTCAGAGCACCACGCATTTTCTATGGTAGTAAATCAAATTCAGTACTGTTAACTATTATGAAGCATTGTGCAGCTCAAAGTCTCTTGTAGAACTTAAATACAGGGCATAAAATCTAATTACCTCGAAAGCTCAGATAGCTTTTACTTAATGATTTTTTGGAATAGTAATTATTGACTCAGTTAACAAAACCAGCTTCAGAGATGCTTTGACCAGCTGTGTAGACATGCAGTAAAGGGGTTTCAAGATGCCATAATGGGACTAAAGGAATAATTTTGGTCAATTGTGTAAATGTTTAGCCTATGTAATATTGACTTGAAATATGTCACCTCCCTGGAGACCTAAGTTCCAGGCATGGTATTGAATTTGTCAAGACATTTCAGTGTAGAAAACAACAAAAAGTCACTGAAGATTAATAACTTTTAAAGAAAAGCATACTTGTAAAACACATAATATGCAGTGGAAACTGGAAACAATAAATTTTAACTACACATAAAAACTTCTAAGCATTCAGCATTGATTGCATACTAGAAAAATGACACTAAATATTTTTTTAAATTGATGGTTGAAAATTACAAAGGTTATTGCTATGAAATATTTTTCTCAGTTTAGAAAAACAGGAAAAAACCAGTCCTATTTTCTTTTATATCATGAAATTAGTTCAGTGCAAATGCTCTTCCTCCTCCTGATCCTTCCTCTTTTTATTCTTCCCTTTAATTTAGTCCTCATATGTAATGACCTTAGGATCAGAGCTGTACATGAATAGGTCCTTTAGTGCCACAGGCTTTCCAGTCTAAAGAAACTGGCGAGCAGAGCACAGCACATAGCTCACATGAGAACCAAAGTGTTTTTACATTTAAAAATCTTCATAAAACAGCACTGCTTTTTAAGAAGGAAACGTACTTTATGTTTTTTCCACTTAGTGATCCCTTAACCATATTTTATAAAACACGCACATTCCTTTCAGATCATAAATTTAGCACATTAAATAAAACCTTGCATTATCCAAAGGAGGAAAAGTGTACTTTGTTTTGGTAAACTGTCGATTTCAGGGCACCACACGAAAGGCTCTGTCTCCTTGCATATCTAAGCATGCTCAACATTGAATTCAGGCAGTTGGACTTTATAAAATGAATTTCCCAATTTCTTCAAGTGATCCAGGACTCCACTGCCCAACAGTACTGCAAACCCCAGTTACCATAATATAGATGTTGAGAATACACTTACTGTAAGAATGTCACTGCAAATATTCAGAATGCCAAGTCTTTTGAGGGAAACAGATGTAATAACACAAATCAGTATGATCTACAACAGCCTGGATTAAGTTCCTGATTATTTCTTCACAGAGGCATGATCCCCTGTACAACCAGGCTCTTGTCAGACTTAGGTAATGGAGAGTGACTTCCTCACTCAAAGATAGTGGAATATGTATAATTCACTTTTGAACTTTCTCATTTTGAAAAACTTCAGTAGTCTCAGTATCAAGTGTTCACTGATCATTTGCTATGACAGCAGCCCATTGCAAGAAAGAAAAAATCAACTAGAAAATCCAAGATATAATGAAATTCACTGAGTAAGAGATTCAGCTCTCCTCTAGGTGTCTTTGTATACAACCCTGAATAGAACAAGCTTAATATTAGATCTTATAACTAGTGCCCTGAATGAGGAATCTGCAATTAAAATTAAAACTAAATAATGGGTATTACAGCCTTGCACCTACTGGATGCATTAGCTGAAAGCACACACCACTACATGGGAATAGTTGTGCTTACCAAAAATTACTTCTTGAAGACCATGCCAACCAGTCTGACAGCATATCATCAAAGTAATTTTTTTATTGTAAAGAGAAACATCTGAAAGGCCCAGACTCATTAGGCACTAAATTTGCATGGTTATTCTCATGCACTGATAATGTGCATTTTGTCAGTGTCACAGGCTGAACGGAGGCTTCAGGCAAGGTTTATTAGAGGAGTCGTCCTGTTGAACCTTAAGATTTATTAAGGACTCCCTTGCTTTCTAAACTCTTTCTCAGGGATGAGCGTAGGTGCAACTGCATTAAATCCTAGTCCAAGACTTGGTAAACAGTTCCTATCTAAAGCATTGCATAGATGCAATTGAATCTTTGTGCAACTTTGTCCTGCAGGACAAAGGATTGCAAACCAATATAAGAAAATTATTTATTTGAATTTATCATAATAATGATTAAACTAAAGTACCTTAATCAGAAGCATTTCTGCTCAATATAGGCAGATTACTAGTACACGACACTATTTTTTAAGCAATATTGAAGCAACTATACTAGAGGTAGAAAAACAATTATTAAGCAAAGATTAATGTTGCTCACTCCCAGCAATTACTATGGGCAGAACTCTTTTGCTCAGCTAGAGGAGTAACCTTGAGGGGTGTGCCACTCAAGAGTGGAATCTCCACACATTTGTAGAATGGGTGTGTTAGAAGTTCCTGCTGTTAAAAAGTGAGACTGTGCTTTTATAATGAATGACCATCACTCACATGTTTCCAGGCTGGCCATCCCAGTTTGGCAGCTCTAGACAAGCTGTCAGTTCTATCATTTGTTGGTTCCTTGATGAGGAACTTTGTCTGACACATCCTCACCCATGCAACTTTCTGCTCTTCACATCCTCAGAATTTTTGACTTTGGGATTGATGAATCAGGGTGCTCTCAGCATTCTTTAACTCCAAGAGAAGCATTACCCCCCTTTTATATGCACTGCTGATAACTTTTGCGAATTGGGTAAAGCTTTACTTCCCACTTTGTCAGAACACCATGCTACACTTATCCACAGTAAAGACTGACAAACTTTCAGATCATATCCACCTCAGGTATTCATTCAGAAATCTATTCTGTATTCTGAGATCTCCAACCTATAAGTATCAATTCACAATTATAAACAGCCATTATCCATAGCTACTGGAAAGGAAAAGGCTGTTCTGAAAAAAAAAAAAAAAACAGAGAAAATAATTTTACAAAAGTGTATTCACAGTAAATTTGGGGGGCTCAGGCAAAGTTTTGATTAAAGTCAAAATACCCTTTATTTCTTTTTTTTTCAAATGATTGCATTGATATGTTCAGTTTATGCCAGGAATTGGTGCAAATAAAGCAACAGCTTCTTATCTTGTGCAAAAGTAGAACAGAAGACAAAATAAAAATAGATATGATGAATACCAAGGACAATATAGAGACGTTAGTAAATGTAAGAAGCAAAAACAGGTGTATAGAAAAAAGATGTTAAAATACAGGAAGATATAATTTAAACTACAAACAAAGAAACATGGAAATGATTAACAGAAAACACGAAACTAAAAATACAAATCTGACAATTGAGGCAATAAGGTTAAAAAGGAATAATATAGAAAAGCTTAGACAAAAAAGCCATACTAAAATCTTGCAGGAAGAGTTGTGTGCAAACACAATATTGTTCTAGAACAAACAGAATTTAGATCTGAGTTGAATTTTTTACTTCTTTCTTCACATGTTCATAACTATTTATTATATTTTTATCTTGCACTAAAAATTAAAAAGTAAAACAAACATCTGCTGTTCTATACATCATCTTCATTTTATTTTTTACCAAAAAGCATCCTAGTACCAATATCTGAGAAGAGCTGTCAAGGACTTCCTCAAGAAAGATGCTTCTGCTCATAAAATGACTCATAAATTGTTCCCCTGATCATAAAAGTAACCTGCTGTCATTTTGCCTTATCATTTTTCAGTAATGGTGATTTTTTAATCAGAGAACATTATTGTTTTAACTCCCAAATCAATATAATAGAGAAAATTGCGTATCTGCCATACAGAAGACAGAACAGACAGAGAAGTGTACCTTTGTGAGAGAGTATAGATAGAAGTTTGGATAAAAAAATTAACAATGAAAACAAGAACTTTGGGGAAATGACAGAAAAAAAGAACAAGTCATCCAAAGGCTGTAACTCTGAAAACAGCCTTAGTTATCTCCTTAAATTTTGTGTTTATAACAAGAAAACTTTATTTTTGATTAATTGTTTCTCCTTGCCTTCAATAAAGCCCTTCACAATGGCACGTATCAAGGAATTTCTTCTGATAGTTAACTGTCAGTACAGAATTCAAGAATTTTATGTACCTCGAGGCAGTAGAGGCAATGAAGAGAAGGTAAACTTTATATTACACATTTAAAAGTTTCCCAGCTAAGACGGGTTACCAGTAACTCCTTGTGCTGCATGAGTGTTTCTCAGACAAACGCATTCTGATAGTGAAATTGGGGAAGAACAACTCTCACAGGACAAGCAACATGGCATCCAAATGATGAAAATAATGATCAGCAAACATATTTTGGGAACTGCAACAAAAATATCCTTAAATAAATAAAGGTCCCAGTTCCTGTTTCCCGAAAAATGCAACAAGGATATATTGCACAAATAAGAATTTGGAGTAATGGAATTCCAACACTTACCTTATAGACATGCTGTATTTTGTATTATATGTATTATATTTAAGTGCAAACTAACTCAAAACCAGTTAGGTACCTTATAAAGGCTTTTTAAAGATTTTTATTCTCTTAAGATTTTTTTTTAAGATTTAAATGCTTTCTACATAGATATTCATGAGCTGCCCAGACAAGCAATAACAGTACCAATTTTTAAGTCAGAATAGAAAATGCTGTGCAATCAGATACTAACCTGATAATAGGATTTTCAGCTTAGTTCCATTATATTCTGAACAGCAAATGTAAGAACGATGTTAGGTGATGGAGGGAGTGAAGGATTTTTCCTCAACAGCCTCTATGTCAGAGCGCTGTAATAAATGAATGAAGTTGTGAATTATTATATAACCATTCTATCTTATTTTGAATTATTGATAGAGGCAGCCACAGTTAGCTTTATGCACTTTTTATTTCTCTTTTTTCACATTAAATTTAAAGTAAGTAACTGCTTGGATAGGGAGAAATAGAGAAGTACATTACAATGGACAGTACAGCTAGAGAGGGTAAGAAGAGTAATAGCAATTCAGGGAAACAATCTTGAAGACATAAAATGGCAATAAAATTCCTATTGTCTAATACATATGGAATTTCATAAATATATTAGAAAATATATTGGCAAGAATCATAAGTAAATATTGTGTGTCCTGAAGAATAAGAGAGAAATTTAAGGAAAAGTTTAAAGAGTTGGCTACTAAGGACAGCCAGGTGTCGACAGACCACTTCAGGGGCTAACTTCTGCCAAATAAACATCTGTCCACCTTTTAAACATTTTCTATGAGGTAACCAATCTGTTGTTGGAGCTAAACAGCATCTATCTATCAAGATATTCATGGTGAAAAATCAAAATAGTTTATATTATCACTTCTATTTCCCATACTTGTTCATTTATTCTTTTGTTGGTGTTCAGTTTTGGTTGTTTTGCTTCATTTTGGTTTAGTTTGCTTATTTTTTACATAAATATCTGCATCAATTTCAATAATCTAAATCATTGATGTAAATCTATATTGTTTCTAACTGAAAGGTGAAAATTAACCAAAACAAGGATGAGATAAAAACCTCAAAACTTTCTGTGGGTGTCTGTCTATAAAGTGGGATTGCTGATTCAGATTACACAGCCAGAGTACCTGATTGATATTTATAGTGCTGACATTATAAGGCAAAAAGTATAATCTCAAATCCTCCTACCACCATAAACAGTTCCCTGTAGTCTGTGTATTCAGGACATGTATCTGCTACATTTACTCCTGCAATAGTCCCTAAAATGGCTATCAAAACATTCTACTTCTGACACTCTGCAGAAGGTACTTTGGAGTGGTGATGTTTTGCAGTTTACCAAGGAATTCTTTATACCAAAGGAATGTAAATATAATTTGTAACCCAGGTGGGTCACATCTCAATTGTATCATCGCCTAAATCAGCATCAAGGATACTAAAGGACTGAGGTCCATAATGAGGTATTTCAGGATGTTTTATTTGAGACTTTTTTTTTAGTGTGGTCCTGTGCATTGAGCTGCTCCTAGTGGCTTGGGTGCTGAAAAATGAGCTTCAACTTGATTAACCAGAAAGGCATTCAAAATTCTAATAACTTACAGTCTGCAATCTCAGTAAGAGGATTGCCTCAGAACTCCAGAATTCTGTGACATTAAGGTTTTCTTTCACAAACAGGAGCTCTGCAACTTGGGCATCTTGAGCTTGGAGCTGGCAGCACACACAGCAGTGCTGATGCAGCAGGAGGGACACAACACAAGGCAGCCCTTGGCTTTGTGTGCTGAGGCTTGGGCTTTGAGTGCGCCCTTCTAAAGACCCAGGATCCTACACAGAGCTAGGATTCAGCAATCCTGGACTGGGGGCTTAAAGCTGTGCTCTTCAAGGTGTATAATTCCCAGATTCATGCATGCCTGTGGTAGTCTTTTTTCATGGCTGAAAAGAATAATTTTCCTTAAGAATCAGAATAAAAAATTTTTCAAGGTCTAATTTTCCTGCAATGCAGAAATTAAATTTCACCCTCTCCACAGCATTTAATTGGTAATTGCAAGCCAAAGGCACAGGTGTCTGTCCCATCCTTCACAGTAGCATTACTACATGCATATATCTGTACCTCACACACACACCTACCAAAGACTAATGAATACTGCAGAAATTATCTGTGATCTTTAACACATTTTCCACAGACAGTGCAAGGACAGAGCAAGCCTAGCTTGAAAAGAACATGAAGAAACTGGGAAGCTTAACTTCTTTTTCTACCAAAATTAAAAGCTACAGAGCATGAGTAAAAGAAAGAAACAACTCACAGGGAAAGTAAGTTCATAGAAGAAATAATATAAAAAGCAATAATTTCAAGACCAACAAAGCATGTATGAGAATGTATTAAGTAGGAATGATGTTTTTCAAACTTATTTCCTGTTGACAAAAAAAAAAGTTTGTCAGCAGATCAAGGGTTTCCTAGATGAATTTGTTTATTAAAATAATATTTCATACAACTATGTTCTGCCCTGTGGATTGATTACCAACATCACATTTTGAATATCTCATATCTCCACAGAGAAGGCTTAATTGGATATATCAGTCATTTGGTATATTCTTCTTTCCTGTCTAGATTATTTTTGCTTTTCAGCAGACAAGTTATAGTGAATGTGAATAAATTCAGAGAAGAGTTGAAATCAAAGTCAATGTTGAAAATGAATGAGAACAGAAAGTAATATATCTATACTGAGAAAGAGAGAGACACATACATTGATAATAATAACATTCATGCTCACAGTCCCAGATCCCTAATATTTCCTTCCTGTTGGCAGAGTCTGCTTCTTTATATTACTTTGAAACTGTCCTAAAGTACGCATGGAATTTCTATAATCAGCTGCACGGAGTCAGCCTCTCACCCTCGTACTCAGTAGCCACAAGCCATTAGATTCGAAGTAAATCAGTCTCTCAAATGCACTTATTTAAGCAGGATGGCTGGTAAGAAATTTAACAGTGTGTACCTCTGGTCAGACTGCACAGAGGACCACGAGGACTGGACCAGGAATGCAATCGGAGAGAAAGCAGTAATCTCTTATTTCCAACTATGTAGTGACTGAAGTAAACGGTGTGTTGAAAAGGATTATCCACCAAATGTAATAAACTTACATTTGAGAGGAAATCTGAATTCCAGGCTTAATTGTGTATTTAAGTTACACTAAAGCAAAAGAGGGTGTGCTCCACAGCCTTACATGCTTTCTTCATGACAGATCTCACCCTTGCACTGGAAGAGCAGCAATCCTTCTGCTCCCCTGGCAGGCGTCTGCCTTCTAATGAAGCTCCTCTCATGGTGTAAGAAGAAATAACACTCATCTCTAGCCTTCTTTGTAAACCCTTTTTTAATCACCAGGGTTATTCTTACAGCACTTCAGTGGTAGTGGAAATCACCAGTTAATTAAGGTTCTGGAGACTCGAGGCATCTACATCCTCCTAAACATTCTTTTGCCGGGCAGTATGTAAAATGTCAGCATCCCAATTAATATTTAGTTTGTAGCTGGAATTTTAAGGTACAGTTATAAGAACGATGTAAGAGAACTATGCCAAATAATCAAGTTGCACAGACCTTAAAAATATGCTTAATGGACCTTGTTACTCTCAGCCTGCTACATCTGAACTTTGACATTCAAGTGTTATGTGCAAGCTTCCTAAGGGACTTGCATCACAGTTTGAAAGAACTTGGGCAATATTTTGTATGAAGCATAAATGAATCACCAGTAATGACAACCATAATGAAATAAACCATAATTATATTAGACACTACTAAGGAGGTCAGCAGTAATTATGAATGCCCGTGGTGAACCCAAAGAGCAGATTGAGTCAAATCTTAACAGGTGAGTGTCATCAAGACTGTCACACAGGTCAGCTCTTGGCTTTGCTGGTGGCAGTGAAAGACAGTTTCAACTACGGTCATTAGATTTTATTAAGATTGGAACTGCAGTTATTTTCTTAGAACACCCTCATGGAAAGTGAGTAACTTCTTTTTTCAGTCTTCCAGCCATAAAATCCTTGTTGATTCATTGATGTTTTCCTGATTTACAAAGTACCGCAGAAGTTTGATCCCCTCAGAATCAATACTTCATTCACACCTCAGACAGCAAAAGTCTATTGGTCTTCCAGGAAGACAGAAGGGCTGCCATGAAAAGCCTTTAAACACCTCAGCCTGACCCTGTCTGAGGTATTTACATGGAGAGAGAAAAGCATACATGACCACAGAGAAATACCTAATCCTGTGATTAAAATCTTGTTCTAAACAAAAACAACCAGCTTTGAACAATTTTTACAGTGTGATCTACTACAGGATAAACATTAAGGTGCAGATAAACTTTGCATTAGGGTGTTTATTTTCTAATCAATTAGGAGAAGTGGGAAATATTTATGCTCCCTTTTACTATCTGACAGTTGAACAGACCCAAACTCTGCAAAATGAAAATGAGGACACATTGATCAAGCTCTTTGCTTGAAAACCTGATTTTCATGCCCTAAGGTCTAAGTCGAGCCTTAGCAGATTCATTCCAGCATTGTTGCTATTGACAGTGAAGTGGATTAAGTTTTTCTGGCAACAGTCAAGGATATTTTGCTTTCCCCACTAATCAGCTACTCCTACTTTCACTGAGAAGCTCTCCCAAATCTGCAGGGTGATTTGGCACTCAGCTAAATTCTGCTAAGGGAGTTAAGAACACAGGTCCAATCCCCCACTTAAAAGCTGCTGGAGGGCTTACAGAGGCTCTGGAGTGATCCAAAGCCCAGGACTGAATTTCATTAAAGGCTGTTCACAACCAACAGGTTCCAATTTGTAGCAGATTGGGAAGAAAATGCTATTCATTCTGAAAATATGTACTAAATCTTCATCCAAGTAAAATCAAACGCACATTCCCATAATATAGTTACATTTTATTGGAATTTTTCAGATATATTAAGATATTATGCTAAATTAATATATTTATATAACAACATAAAAACACATGGGTTTGTTAGCCTATATAAAATTATGATTATAGCCTCTTCATTTCAAATCTGCAGAATATTTTTAGACCTTTTGGAAATCTTAGCTAATGACTAAGGATTTGAACTGCTTAGATGCATACTAGAGAACAAGTCCCTGCAGCTGGAGTTTGGGATTTATTGTTAAGGGAATGTTGGAAAATTATGTGCACTAAACTCTTATCAAGGGATAAATAGAAGTTCAAAAATGCTAATCTGCTTTAGCTCATAAATGGGATTTGCCTGTGCATGCAAAGCAGACAGACAGAACCCAGAATCACAGGTTAACCAGTATGTCAACAATTCAACCTCTTGGTTGCTCCACATATACAAGATGCAAGATATGCCACTACAAAAATAAACACAATATTAGATAGAATACAGACATAGACATAGGCTTAAAAAACTTCTTTAGCAGAAAACCCTTACAGACAAAACCAGAGTCCCCTTTCCAAAGATATAAATAGGGTTGCTATGAATGCTATTTGAATATATCTCAGACAAATAGAAATAAATTTAAATCCTCACAAAACTGAATTAGGATCAGTGTGTAATGTTTATCACACTGAACGCATAGAGCCAATGAAAAAGAATTTTGCATCAAAATGCCTAATTTTAAAAAAGGCACCATAATCACTCTTTTTAGCATTCTGAATGATATTGTGTGCAATGACATACCCTGATGCAGAGTAATTAAAAACTTACAGACTGGCGACCTGAGGACACCATGCTGTTAGGGTCATCCTCCAAGTACCAATGATCTATATTAGATAAGGGAGATAGAAGCCTTAAGCTCAGCAGCGATGCAACCTATGAGAGTCGAAGTGTAGTATTGTTTTGGAATCACACTTTCAGTTTTTGCTCCCTCAATAGGTGATTATTGTGTCTAAAACTGAGTACACCTGGAATTTCATACTCAAGTATCTCAAACATTCAGTATGGTTTAATTGGGTTCACTAGTTCTTTCTCTACCCCACTCCTCTTCTTCCTTCCCCTCTTTTTTCCCTGTCACTTCTCTCTCATGCTGCAGTTAAAAAGAATAAAAAAAAAGTTCAGTTTTCAGTTTGGCTTATTACATCCTCAACCTTTAAGCAAGCTCATTGAGGCTCACATCATTATGAAGTCAATTTCTGCCACAGTGCTTGATACACACACCTACATTACCTTTCCAACATCTTGTTTAAAATTGCATCCTCCTAAAGGGTACCTTTTAAACTACAGATAGTCTCTTCATTATGCCCTTTCCCGTATTTCACTGATACTTGCTCTCATAAGTGACTGTTTAAAATAATTTTGATTAACAATTCCTGATTCACCACCGTGCACATCTAATCACATTGGAAGAATGTAATTTTTATGGAAAAACTAAGTATAGAATAAAGGTAAAATGTCAAATATGACAATATACAGCTTTTGTCTAGAGTTATTATTCCATAGTTAGACAGGGGGCTCTAGGGAAAATGGTGTTTATTTGCATTCTAATGGAAGAAGAATCATTTTCTGAAACCTGTCAGTATTTCATTGTAAAGTAAGACATGCCTGAATAGACTCACCCCAGACATCTTTAAATTACCATATCCATTTAATTTTCTTAACTGAAACTCCAGTAGGATAGCAACATGTAGCATGGGGTTAACACACTGGGATGTTCAGCAAAGAGGATAAGAGCAGTGTGGCATTATGGTTCCATTGCAGCACTCAGAGAGGTTTTAGCAGGCAAGATAGACTCTTATTCTTCTAGATGGTCAGACCCCAGTGAGCTGTGATAGGGCCCACTACAGCACGTTGCCCCTCTTTGGAAGAGGATAGGAAGAACGGGACAAGGAATGCTGATTACGTCTGCATTCTTCTGACTGGCATATCTGAACTGAAATTAATTGACTCTGCTAAATATTTTATTTTCTGAAAAGGCTGAGTAAAGAATATTCAAATGCAAAAGTATGCAAACTGTGTAGGCAAGGTACTATCTATATACCAACAGTACCAGAGAGTTTAAAATTATATTCATTCCTGTGAGAAAGAAATCAGAGTATTGAAATATAGTATTGCTCCTGGGAATATCGGATCAGTAAGAGTCCAAAAATGCTTACTCCAGATATTTTTTTAGCGCTATTTTGTCTTCTGTGGAAAAAAACCCAAACAAACAAAAAACAAACAAACCCACCCAAAAACCCACTCACAATCCCACCCCGCACACATACAAGAGAGAGAGCTTTCCTGTTCCTCCAATTTTCAGGTGTAATTGCAATGTGTTATTAGCAGTTATTGATCTATTTCCATGTCACATGCTGCTTTTCCTCATGCCAGTAGGTAAAGCAATATTATGATAAGAAGCTGCATCTCAATAGGATAGGTCCTTGGAATTATTTCATATCTAATATGTTTTTCCCAGTGCAAATCTTGCAGCATAGCACAGTGCAATTCCAAGGAAGATTCAGAGAATGATTCAGAGAAAAAGATTTGTTGTCCTTCGCTTGCCCACAGAGCAGCAATATGAGTTCTCACCAGGTTTGCACTCATAGGATGTTACTAACCTGAAGGGACAGCCCAGTCATGTGCGCAGGAATAAAACATTCTGAGGACATTGACAATTTAATAACCCTCTGGAGTATGACTATCAGAAGTAATTTGTAACCTGCACCATGATGTTACCAATACATAGTTAAGTTCATCTGTTGGCTGAAACTAACACAATTTTCTCCTTAATTTTTTAAATTTAATCCCCCACCTTTCACAGATTTCCCAAAGGTTGCATTATAAAACAAACAGGGACTATTTCACCCCTGAAAATTCTTAACTCTTATCAATTACAATTTATTCTGGGAACTTTTCTTGAACCAGAATCATACTCTGTTACACACTGCAAAAAAGAAACTAAAAGACAATCACTGTCCATGTATCAACTAAATGTAAGAGAAAAATATCAACATAAACCAGCAGGGATATCACAGGAAACAATGAGATATTATTGGTCAGGACATTAGATGATGGTCTCAGTCTAACATCTTATAATGTCATACTTTTAAAAGTATCTTTAGGCCTTATAGGCAAAGCAGTTTTTAGGGTTAGGGGTCAACCTGAAAAAGCTCAAGTGTGGAAACTGCAGAAACCAATAAATACACAGGTTTACAGAACTTAGTAGACAATGACTGAATATAGTGCTCAGTAGAAATCAGCAGGGCAATTTAGTGCTCAAACTCTATGACTGCTCACCAAAATCTCATTATATGGCTTCTTTTTTTAATTAAGGCTTTCTAATCAGAAGATATGATGAACTCTCCAGGACTTTTGACTTTTAAAATAAGTGTAAGTAGGTAGAATAGCAGGTCTAGTGAAGGCAATTAGACTGTCAAAGATTCCTTTTATTTTTTTAAATCAGGATGGTATTTTGGCTAGATATATAGACACCAGTTTTTTCAAGCATCAACAAAATAAAAAGTTTACGCTCACTACAAACAAATTCTATTGACTGTAGCACACAGTGTTCTACTTTCTCCTGCCACATTCCTGAAAAGTAATTGCACTTTCATATACACGCAAAATTCTTTTCACCACGTTTGAGTTCCATTTATTCTGCCTCCACATCATACCTTTCTGAGCAATATTACATTCACTCTTTATCAAGAGAATAGGTCCCTTACTGAAAAAGCCTGCCCACACAGGATTGTACAATTCAGCCAATGTTATCTCATCTTCACTGATTCAGCTCTTTCGCCCATTTTATCCTTTACCTAAAATTATCATCACAGAAGAAAAACAGAATTTACACATAGTACTATGTCAAAGAAAAGACTGCAGATTTTGGGAGAACTGTTCATCATGATCTTCTAGGAACTTTAACTGATGTAAGCACTAATGGAATCAGGAGTCTAAATAACAGCTTTTGAATTGACCTAGGAAGACTTAATGAACAGTCTGTTTCCTACAATAAATAACACAGAGACAAAAAGTCTTCAGAAACATCAGAAGGAGCACACATACAGCAAGGAGAGGAAACATTCACTTACATCAAGAAAGAGAAAGACTGATTTTTTTTCATGTGACTTTATATACCTAATGTGCACTCAGAAACATTAAAAATTAGGCATTAATATGTAAAGAACACATAAATGAGGATACACAAACACTGAAAAATTCAAATCTTTCAAAAGATTTTAAATCTTTTCTTACCTAGAATCAGAGAATGGTTAGGGTTGGAAGGGACCTTAATCATCGTCTAGTTCCTACCCTCCCTGCCATGGGTAGGGACATAGGCCAGGTTTGTGAAACCCCCATTCAACTCACCCAATTAAAAAAAATTAACAAACAGGTCTTGGTATGAAAGGAACCTGACTCATCACAAAACTCGTCAAGCCACAGTCCATCTTTTCCTCACAGGTCTCTGTATCTGGGCACTTCTTCCCCACCCAGAGCCACACAGTGCTCCCAGGAGTGCAGTGAGCACTGTGCAGAGCTAATGGGCATACAGACACCATTGCAATTCAATTCATGCCTAATTATGTGTGAAGGACTGTGTGGAGAACAAGGCTGTGTCACTTTATAGAAGCTGATGGATACTTTTATTGACTTCTTAGGCTCTGACTCAGCACACAATCAGGTCCTGGATTTTTAACTCAAATGATGTACTCAAGAATATGTACTACTGCAGCAAGGCCTTTTCCATTAAGCCTGCACATCAGCATAACAGTGAAGCTCTCCAAAAATCTGTGATTTTTTGATGTGCATGAAAAAGCTGATATTATGAATGACCAATTTTGAATGGAAATATTAGCTTAATGATAGATCTCCATTACATGGTTTCAATATGTAGCAGGACTTCATTTTTAAAGGGTATATGTTTCCACTGATTTCAGATGGAAATACAGTTAAGTTTTAGTGCATCTGAGATTTGACAAGATTTGAGCAAATTAATTATAATCTTCTTCTATATTCTCTTATTTTAAGAACAATTACAAGTACAGCAAGCTACTTTCCACCTCTCCTTGTATCTGTAATACCAGGTGTATTTTGAAAGTAGGCAATTTGCATTAATATTAGGTTTTGAGAAACCAAGTATATTTATGAGTGTAATATAGCAAATATCAAGGAGGGACATACACAAGAAGTGCAGAGTGCTTGAAAATTTGTTCCTTTCATATGAATGCACAGTATCAGGGCTCAGGTCTTGTAGCTGAATACATTATCATGTATTACACTGCTCACTTGCACACTCCTAGTTTATGGCAAATGCAACATAATTCAGCTCAGCCTTCTTTCATTGAAGACTCCTGTATTCATTGTGTTTTAAGACATGTGTACTCAGTCCTACTAGGGTCACTCAACTAGTTCTTTTGCCTCTAATGGTGAGTAAGAAAGCCTGGCACAGGAATTTGTGCAGTAGCCCCTGCCTATGAAGAATGTCTATTTTCCTCTCCTCCCTCCCCTACTATGACCGCAATACAGCAAATGTCATCCCTATTCTCCTTTAGGGCCTCAAGAATCCACATTTTATAGGAGTGTATTTAGAATTAGTCCATATTTGAAATTGCTTACAGAATGTTATACAAATCAATGAAAGGTGGTAACATGACTCATGAACAAGAATATAGATGAGTTCTCTGCAATACTAGAGGTTAGATTTAAACTTCAGTTTGAAAACATCAGATTATTACTAAAATCACTGAGTAGAATTCTTCAAGAAGTATTTGTTTCATTCTCAATATTAACCATTACAAAAATGATCATAGAATATGGGAATAGAAAAGACAAAAAGTGAAAGGAGAACAGGGGGAAAACAAAAGACAATGGAAGGGGAAAACTGGAATCACTTCATACAGAAAATTAGTCACTTATCTGAAAAACAAGTCATCTTATTTGGTACTTAAATAGGAAAACAAAATTTTTCAGAGTCTATTGCCATGCAGATTTTAAAAGCCTGGACAGCAACTTCAGATGGATTTACAAAGGATTTTGAAATGTCATTAAAAATTTTCTCAGACTGAAAAAACAAGACTACAAAACTCCCTAAACATCACTTGCAAATTCAAATATTTATTTTGTTTTTAAAACACCAAAGACACTAAGAGAGACAGAATAACCTGGCAGCATTTTTCATGCAGCTGCTTTATGTTTAAGCATATTAAGGAGGCCGCAAAAAAAGAAAGCATTATCAGCACTTTAGGGATTAAGTGTTAAATGTCATTCACTAGGGAAACTGGCTCAAATTTTTCCCTCCCCATCAGCCTCCAATTCAAGATTTATTTAACATGATCAGACTGAGACTGATCAAGGCAGAAGACAGAACTGATTGCATGCACATCTGGTCCCAAATTCCAGTGACTCACAAGAGTCTCACTCACAGTAAAATGAAATTCATTAAATGCATTTAACATATCTTTTGCCTTTCTGACCAATCTTTATCCTACAGTATTCATGCCTTTTAATATTAAGCAAAAATTATGCAAGGAGGACACCAAAAAAATCCATTTCTGCAGCTGTCCAGTCACTTTCTATAGCCAGTCGCTGAAGAGCTGTCATGGAAACTGATTATGAACAGCAACTTATTATTTATGAGCAGTAGTTCATTTCCCATGAGCCTTTCACAGGAGGGCATAGCTTTTGGTGGAACATAATAATGCAGTTCATATATATCTCTTCCATTTGCTTTGGGTACAATCCCCAGGTGTGGGCAATGGTCTCATATTATCTCTTCCATCAAAACTCCATTAAAACATAAGTTAAGGTCTTGTTTGTGTTGAGTTCTCTGGCCATTTCAGGTTTTTCAGTATGGCATATTTATTAATCCAAGAGTGAGTACGCTTTGATGACTGCATTGGCTCAATCACACTGTAAATTCACAAACTGCCACTCACCTAGTTATAGTCTGAATTCAAACTCAAATTTTTAATTTAAGGCAAAAATCAAGAATTGCATCATCACTGTCTTGCAAGCTGAGACAAAACCCATTTTTAACAGCTGAATCAGCAGGGTCATTACAAAATCCAAAACTATGGCAAAGTTAAAGTGGAGTAATTAACTTAATTTCTACCCCTTGAGCTAACATTGCCATCTTCATTTTCTCATACCTGCATCCATGCCATGTATTCACAGCAGGCTCAATCTGTCACGGATGCAAAGAGAAGTGCTAATGTTACTAGAAAGAATGTCCACACCTTAGTCACAATCTATTGCACATTTTATATGCAAGAAAATCCCTAGCACTATCTATTTCTACCCTCTTCCTTAAGTCAGAAATGCTTTTTCCTTCAATTACTTTTTGACACTTCATATGCTATTTTATGGTAGGACAGAATACACATAGTCACCTCAAGTATTAATTCAGATGAATACTCTAGTGAAAATTCACTGCTAAAGAATTTTTATTGTTGTTACAAACTTAAATTATGGGGGGGTGGGGGAGGGAGAGGGCATGGAGGAGGGAGAGGAATTGTTTCTATCGTTGAGTTGCTTTTGAGGGTAAGAACTCATGGGCAACTTCCACTTTGCAATCTCTATACACTAGAACAGACTGCTTGGAAAGTTTTCTCCCTTGAAAAAGGAATCCAGGCATACAAAGTAAATAATTTTTGTAGAACTAAAGAAAATTATGTTCTGTTTTTTACTCACCATAAATTTTCCCTTGTGAGATTTTCTCCTAGATTACTAAAACATTACAAAAATATACTTAAGTTCTTAGAGAGATTAATCACAATTGACTTAAGTTTTATTTCAAAAAATTATTAGCATTTTTACAATTTTTAATGATAATAACAAAAATGAATGTTGGATATGACTATGTTTTAATATTTAGATATGTCTAAGTCTAAAGTTAGTTAATGACACTAATGGGTCTTCAAAAGTATCTTAGCAGACATGTTGTTTAACTCAATATTTTTCTAAACCCATGTCTAAGCATAATAAATTGAAAGTTAATTTTAATATCATTCCAGATTCTCAAGCTTTTAGCCAAATATTAAGTTTGAGGTAATATTCTACATGCCCCAATTGCAATTGCATATAAACAGACATTAGCAGGGGTTTTTACAAAAGAAAATTAGTTACAGATGGTTGGAGAGTTAAAAATGGCTATAAAATATTAAAATGCTAATGTGGAAAACAACCCCAAACATAGCATCAAATATCAAGATCTTCAAAACTGACCAAAGAGACTACCATCATCCTACCATCAAGTAACCCTAACTCAAAAATGAGGGGAAAATGCTTTTAATCTTTCTGTTGAAAAAGATAAATTTATAATAATTTTCTGGAAGACCCTTTACAATATGTTAAAAAATTAGATGAACACATCATTCAGACAGTATTCTGTCTTATTAGGTACAAATAAATCTTTGCACCAAGGAAGTGATACATATTCTCTCTATTCAATGAAGTTACCTACCCCAACAAAAATGAATGGTACTGCTGACAGCTTAGTATTATTGCTACTAAGAAACATCCCACTATCCTGAGACTGGTTTAACAATTCATTTGAAGTTTCTTTATTGGAAAATCTTGCCCAAAGAAGAAAAGTTCAAAGTGTTCTTTTTCTAAATAAAGGTTTTCACCCAGAGGGTGGTTGGGCACTGAAACAGGCTCCCCAGGGAAGGAGTCGCAGCCTGAGAGTTCAGGAAGCATTTTGACAATGCTCTCAGACACATAATGTGATTCTTGGTGTGCTCTGCACAGGGCCAGGAGCTGTTCTCTATGATCCTTGTGAGTCCCTTCCAGCTCAGCATATCCAGATTCTCTGATTCACTTCCTAGCCAAGTCTTGTATCTCTGTTCCTACTGGTGGCTTTAACTCATTTGAGTTTAAGGACATCAATTTTATGGCTGACAAACCATTTCTATGTAAAAGATACTTCTCTGGAAAAGAAGAAACCTAGATTATGCTTCTAATCAAATAATGTTTTTTTATTCCCCAGATATATGCATTAGCTCTGCGACACAAGTTTCATCTTTCCAGAGCAGTGTTACAAACACTTTCTCAAATTGGTATCACCATAATACTCTTGGTGCTTGAACTCCAGTGAAAGTTCCATCTTCTAAACAATATTACTGACTTAAAATTAAACAAACAAAAAGATGGTTCTTCAAAACACCATGGTCCATCAAGCAAATTTACCAATGTTTTGAAAGTTCTGGTTAATGTGCTCTGGGAAGAGCTTGTACCATAGCTGCAGGAGAATGGGGTCCTCCGTGGGCTGCAGGGGAAGCTCTGCTCTGACACCTGCAGCACCCCATCGTTTTTCTCTGACCTTAGTGCCTACAGGGCTGTTTCTCTCACATTTCCCCTATAACAGCTGCTGCACAACTGTAATTTTTACCCTTTCCTTTCCTAAATACTATCACAGATACACAACCAGCATCACTGGTGGACTCAGCCTGTGACAACAATGAGTCCATTTTGGAACCAACCATAACTGGCTTTGTCCTACTTGGGGGCAGCTCCTAGCATCTTCCAACAGAAGGCAAAAAACCATAAAACCATCCTACTACCCAAAGTTCACCCCATAAACAAAACACACTCATTTTAATAGTGATGAAATTTGACTTTTTTTTAAAGCAAATGTTGACCTGTTCCCTATAACTCCAAGGAGGACAGACATACCTTTTTACAAGGACATGTAGTGATAGGACAAGAGGGAATGTCTTTAAACTGAAGAAGGGTAGGTTTATATTAGCCATTTGGAAGAAGTTCTTCATTGTAAGGATGGTGAGACACTGAAACAGGCTACCCAGAGTACCTGGGGACTCTCCACCCCTGGAAGTGTTCAAGGCCAAGTTGGATGAGACTTAACAATTCTAGTGGAAGATGTCCCTGACCACTGCAGCAGGATTGAAAACAGACAGTCCTTAAGGTCCTTCCAACCCAAACTGTTCTGTGATTCTGTGCTTGAAAGTAGAAGCAGATCACACATGGACTTCTGTTTTAACACCTAGACTGAATGACAGAAGTAAGCATAATGCATTGTTTTTCTGCAGTCAATATTATATATGCTTCAGTGACTGGCAAAAAGTTATTTTAATTTCCCATCTCTATACAGTGAGACAGCCTTAATAGTGTTTTCTCTACAAAATTACAGAAACTTTAATTTTGCATTAACTCTTCCAAATAGTACTGTACTCTATAGGCTGGGTCATCCTCTTCCTCTCAGAGGAACCTACTGAAGTTGTGTTTCAAGTACTGCACATTTAGGTGATGAAAGTACCACAGGATACTAACCATTATTTGCTCAATACCAAGCAGATCTCTTAATGTTTTCTTGTGCATAAGGATAGCACAATTATCTCCTTAATCTTTATGTAAATATGCATCATTTTTAAATTTCCAATGCCATGCCTTCATTTAAAACTCATAAAAGACACATAATTTTTTTTCTGCAATCTTCCTGAAATTACTCTTTCCATGTTTGAGAACTAGGAATAAAAATAAAATCCATTCATACAGAACTAGATTTTTTTGTATTTGATTATTTTATTATAGTTGTCACTCATAGAATCATATTTGAGAAAACCTTCCATACTTGCAAGTCCTCGCAGCCCTGAGAACCATCTTTACAGCATACTGGCAAAAAAAGTGCAGAAACTACACTCTCTGCCTCCAAACAGTTTATAACCTAAAATACTGTCAACAGCAACAAAAAGTATTCAGGAGCACTGCAGAAGAAAAGAGGGGATAGCAAGCTTCTAACAAGAGAAATAAATGATGTAGGGTGGATTTTAACAAGAACAGGGTCTTAATTAGGGAGGGATTTGGAGAGAGGGAGGAAAAAAATTCTTGTACTAAGATAATTAGTGGTGGTAGTTTACATCAGCACAAATTAGGACGGGCAGTTGGCAATTAGAAAATACTGCTTCCTTGGTGGTGTCAGTCAAGTGGCACATAGCAGCTAACATTTCTAAACCCAATAAACTGCCAGATATCAGCTGGAAGCACAATCTTCTCTCTTTTTGTCACCATAGTTTTGAAACCCTGTAGTAGTCCTTTATTTAAATACTTTGAAAATTAAATGGAATATTTTGAAAACAATATACTAGATACTGCCTAAAACAGACAAGTATGAATAGGCAGAGAGGATGGTAAAAGGAACCTCTCATATTTTAATTTTGGACATCAAATGCAAACACAGCAGATGTGTTCAGATAAGAACAACTTTATACCCAGGAAGGAGTTAAGTCAGAAACAACACAGCTGAAAAACAGATTAGATTTTGCATAAAAGGCTTAATATCTTTGATCTTAGAAGAATTTAGGTAGCTCCTGCATTTTTGTCTGAGAGATTTACTAACATATCTGCCAAAGAAATGAAAATATAATTTCCAACCAGCTAAGCACACCCTGCCTGTCCTCTGGCTCCCTTCTCAAATGGCTTTAGAGACTTGGAAGTTACAGCAAAGAACCTCTTTTGTAACCTGTCAGAGGCAGCAGAAATACTCACTATGGACTGAACTGTTTACTCTCTATTCTTAGCACTTGTTAAATACTTTTTTTTTTTTTTTTTTTTAATTTTTTTTTACAGCCTGTGCCTGTGTTTTTCTTTAATTTCTCTGACACTTGCATCACAGCGACTCTGCTTTGGATGAGTGATCTGGGTGCTCTGAGGTGTGTGCTGACTGACATACAGTGTTTTGGCAGACCTTTTTAGAATCCAGTGCCTCGAGCATCTTGTGGTGCATCCCACACCAGCCCTACAAATGTTGTTACCAGCATTGTGTTTAGCTGCAAAAGAAGCATTTACAATTTCTTGCTCCTGATGAAAATCATACATTAGTTCTACACTGGTGGAGGAAATCTCCAAATATTAAACCAACAACTTGAATTGCTTCAGCCCTCCATTACCTGACTGCATTTCTCTGATATCTCTTGCACCACCATATCCTTCTCCCCTTTGCTCACTCTGCTGAGATGTCCCCACAGAAATTCCAGAGTGACTTCTCTCACTACCACTCGTTCATCCCTCCCACCTGCAGCCATGAATTCCCACAGACCATGAGTGTGGTCTGAGCAGGAAGAACTCGAGCAGGGGCCAGACAGAACTCTTGGGCAGTGATGACCTTCGTCTGCACGGTACCAGTTACAGCTCTTGGGTCTAAGGAAGAACTGGCATAAACACTCTCAATTATCAATGTCATACTCCTAGTCAGGCATCTGCACAGAGTGTGAGTTGCTGATTGGCACTACATATTTTGGGGCTTTTCAAATCCTGGGACATTACAGCTGTTGGCAATGAATGAGGGCAAAAAAGGCATAGAAATCATTCCTACACTTACAGTAATGGGCTAATATGGGAAAGAAACAATCAGCAGCATAGTTTGTGTCTCTAAGTGATTAAATGGGATGGTTCAAGGGCAAAAGGACAGCCAAGGATTATAAACATCAGAGAACTTCTTGAACATTGTGTTAATTGAGTCCATCAGAGATTTTATGTGCTCGGTTGTCTGGTTTTGTGGTATAATGATCCTGAGGTAGAAAACATACTCTAAAAAAGGGCAACTAAAACTCTTGCTCCCAGAAGAGTTCTGTTTAAAAGGAATTCCATGTTAGTGAAAGCCTGTATCACACACTGAAAGAAGGTATTCTTACAGAAATACACCCTGTTCTGGGTAGCAGTAGTTGGTCCTCCTGAAAGTAAATCATCAATTTCCTAATCACTTCTGAAATTTAGGCCACTGCCTTTAAATTACTCTTCAAAGGTAGTCAAAGATTCTGGGAGCAGCAGAAAGAATAACAAAAGAAATTTGTTTTAATCTGAAAATAGCACAAGGGTTTTATCTTAAAACCTTTTTTGTTTGCAGTTTCTATTCACAAGGGGATCTGCTGTAGTGTTTAGCATATTTGATACCAGTGGCACTGATTCCAGGAGCTGAGTCAAAGGACGGGGTGAACTGCCACCACAGCACTTTTCTGGATTGAAGAAAGCTTCTGAGACTCAAATATCTGATGGGCCTTACTTATGACAACAGTAAGTCTTTACTGTGCATTAATGTTTCAAATACTCAGTCGACTAAGCTTTTGAAAACTAAGAGCACACAGAAAATCATTTATTCTGGCCTAGCAAGAAAATCTTTGAGACGCATAAATCCTCACACTCTCTTCCATTCTTATCTCCTCTCTTGAACCATGCCAAGCTTACACAAGAGGAGGGAAAAAAAAGACAAATTTATTTAGAACTATTTTTTCTAGCAGGTAGGAAGAAGCAGCACTCACCTGCAAAGCCTGTATAGGCACATAAAAATAGTGTAAAACAAATGTGATGTTACATATCTGTTAAAATTTCCTTTCACTGTAATGACTGTTTTCAACTGTAATTACCAAAAGTTAGATTTTTTTTTCTTAAAATTACAGTCAATTGAGTATTAGAATAGAGAAAATTTGTCTTGTTGTGGAAATAGAGGTGTCTGGGAACTTGAAAAGAGTATAATTTTATAAAAATATTGTGTTCATCAAGCCCAAAATTTCTTTTCATAAATGCCTCAGTGACAAGAAATTTTCAATGCAGCAAAGGCAAGGTTTCAAGGCAACATTGTCTCTCTTCAACATCCATGTGCTACAAGGCCGAGTAATGTGGAAGTGGTGGCTTTCTGACCTTGTAATAAAAAAAAAAGTAATAGTATAGAAAGAGCCTCAAAATTTTAGCTTAGTGAATACATGCTCTGTTCCAAGCCAGAAGGCTCTAATACCTCCTATATTACTTTGTCAAAAAAATCAAAAAAATGCAAAATATGCAGAATACACCAGGGGCTCCTCAGACCACCAAACCTTCCTGGGAAGACAGCATGGCACTGGCCTTGATACTGAATAATCCCTCCAGTTTCCCAGAAGATAAGAGAACTTCAAAGATTTGGAGGAGTTTGAAAATTTTTTCTTATTTGCTCTAATTCAAAGTGAATACAAAACAAACAGAACAAAAGAGAATCCCGTTGAAAACTAAATATCACTCACTGCCTAACTGTGTAGGGAAAGAGATTTACAGTGCAGTGTAGCAGGCAGTGGGCATGGGGACAATGACAGAGCTCGGCAGATGCCTTGGTTACCTCGGGCCATCTCTAATGACACAGACTCTATATGTAGGCAACATATCTGTATGCTGAAATAACTCCAAATTAAAAGGTGCACATGTTAATCTCTACAAATTTAATGTCTAAACTCCCACTTTTACAGATACAACAAGTGGAGCACTTCAGTTCATCATAAAGTTCTTACTTAGCATATGGTGACCTAATTATCTCTCCAGACTCCACTGGTTGGCTTGACTGGGTAATTGTTTGCCATGGCAGAAGTTTGGACCTCACTGACCTGTATACCCATAATTTTAAGTGTCTTAATATCTAATTTTAATCTCACACCAGTGATTAACACCTTGTCCCTTCAGAGAAGCAATTCTAATTCTTCCAGTTAAAAGCACCAGTTCACACAGATGCAGGTCTCTCCTACATCTTTTAAAGTGAGGGACCAACAGGACCATACCAAAGGTTGACCAGAACCTGATTTATTTCTCAGTCCTTTTAAGAACATGTGGATTGGACATCCTCAGTTAATTATGATGGAAAAATTTACAGGAAATGAAAATAATCAGGGTCAGTTAGAAACAGTTTGCATAAAGCAGAAAAAAGCAGATTATGGTTCAGGTGGCATGTCAGAAACCACAGGGCAGTTTGCAGAATTAACTCAGGAGCAAAGGCAGTGTGCACATTTCAAGGTGAGCTTGTACATAACAATTTGGTGTTCAGAGAAAGATATGTCTACATGGGGGTGACAAAGATTTGTGTTGAAGGGCACACTAGTCCTCTGTTACAGCTAGAGTATGTTTCATATTAAAGGTCAGCACTTCCAAATGTTCCACTTACTTTGTTACACAAACCTCATTCTGAGAAAGCAGAGAAATACTATTTTTAGCACTTTTCATATATAGAGTATACCTGTTAGTCTATTAAAAAAAAAAGGGGGGGGCACACAATCTAATAAATCAATCTAGTTAATCTAGTAAATAAAATCTCTCTTGCAACATAGAGGGAACTACCATGAAAACTCAGCTCACAATAAAGTCCTGTACCTTGAGCAGGCCATCAAATAGAGTGCCAAGCACTGTTCGACGTGAGCAAAAAAAATTAGAATTTGAGCTACAGGAGTTGGAAAGAGCAGAAAGAGACAGAGGGAAAGAAAGAAACAGAAATCACATGTTTGAAAGCGCTTGACCTGCACCTGTATCCAATTCTAATGTACCCAAAACCACTGAAATAAATCCTCTCACAAGAATCACCTACGAATAATAAATTCACATTTTAATGGGGCATGTGAGTGACTCTGCTAATGAAAACTACTACTAAATTTAAAAATTAAAATTTACTTTCTGGTATGCACCACTCACAATGAAAGATCCATCTTTGGAAGTCTATATGCAAATCCCTAAAAGTGCAAAGCAAACAAGCAAAGCCCTCATGTAGCAGGTCTATAAATTACTCTTCAGACCAATATTTGGACAGGGTAACATCACAGTTGGGCATGTGCTTTATAATTTGATTTCTTTAAAAAGTTTCCCACCTGAATAATGTATATCTGGTTTACCTTTTCCTCCTCCCCACTCCCTTTAACACCAGGTTGCTCCTGTGTTAGTTTGACCCTGGCTGGATGCCAGGTACCCATCAAAGCCACTCTATCATTCCCCTCCTCAACTGAGCAGGGGAGGGAAAATATCACAAAATCTTCATGAATTAGGGGCAGGGAGAGAACATTCACCAATTACCATCAGGGGCAAAACAATCTCCACTTAGGGAAACTGGTTTAATTTATTACCAATTAAGATCAGAGCAGGACAGTGAGAAGCAAAACAAATCCTAAAAACACCTTTGCCATACCCCTCCCTCCTTCCCAGGTTAACTCCCTACCTTTTTTCACCCTGCTGTGAGGGGAGATATGGAATGGGCACTGCAGTTAGTTCATCACACATTGTTTCTACTCCTGCTTTCTCTTCAGAGAGAGGAGTCCTTCCTCTGTTCCAGGGGCCTCTCCCACTGGAATCAGTTCTCCCCAAACTTCTCCCATAAGTCACTCCCACAGGCTGCAGCTCTTTCAGAGTGGGTCCCTTCCCATTCCTTCAGGAACAGGCTGCTTCAGTGTGGATCCCCCACAGGGTCACAAATTCCATCAACCAACTTGCTGCACTGTGGGTTCCTCTCTCCACGGGTCCCTCACGGGAGCCTGCTTCACTGTGGGCTTCCCACAGTGCCACAGATGCCTGTCAGGCAACACCTGCTCCAGAATGGGTCTCCTCCACAGCCAGCAGGTGAATATCTGCTCCCCCACAGCCCTCAAGGGGCTGCACAGGCACAGCTGCCCCACCATGGGCTACAGAATCTCAGCTCCAGTAAATAGAGCACCTCCTTCCTCTCCTTTACTTGGTGTTTGCGGAGCTGTTGCTCTCACAAATTCTCACTCCTTTCTTCTCTGGCCACAAATGTGTATGCAAGATAACCCCAACTAACCCAAATTTTCTTCCCTTTTCTTAAATATTTTTTCACAGATGCATTTGGGTGATCTGGCTACCCAGTTTCTGCTCAGTTTTCATCAGCAGCCACCTGTGGGACTCATTAAAGTGATCTGCCCCAGTCTGACCTTGCTGACTTCAGGGTTTACTGTTTATTTTTTGTGTCTTAGAGCTGTTGGTCTGTTAAGTTTGCAAAGACATCAGAGAGCTTTCTAAGGTTAGCAGCAAAATAATTGTAGGTTATCTCTATATTTGAAGTGCTACTGTAGTTTTATATAGTCACAGAAACAGTATTTCCTATTTGAGGACAATGAAAACTGCCCAGAAACAAGTTTAAAACAATTTAAATAGTGAAATTGGAAAATACACCAGACACATACATTGCAATTATCCAATTGCCAAGAGGAGATAGTAAAAATTGACTTATACAATGGCCAACAAATAATCTCAAAGCCTAAACTCTCTTTCCAAAACCATAAGTGATCCTGGAAGAACAGCGTTTGCCCATGATGCTGGCTTCATCTGAGGGGCTCCCAGCATAGATACATCAAATCAGTCAGCTAAGGTCTATGCCAGACAAATTTTGAACCACAAAGAAACCTGAAACATAGCCACAACTATATAAGTCATTAGTGGTCATGATCTCATGCTGCTCCCAAGATTGATCCAGCCCTAGCACAAGCTGCTGTCACTCAGCTTAGATCCTGCAGCCTGAGTGTCCCACTGCATCTTGTGGCAGATGCAGGCAGATGTGCCAGTGTTGTCCTCTGCAGCCTGCACAGCAGCTGCTGCAGCTCTTCTCACGGCTGATGTGATTGCAGCCCGCTGGATGCACCTAGGACTCCATTCCAGAAGACAAACAGGAGCAGCCCATCACAGATCTCAAGACTGATGCTGTCTTGAGAGCAGCATATGATTAGCTTTCTGCCTCAAGGTCAAATTGTGGATGTTCTAAACAGGGTTGTAAATGTCGGCAATCAATCCAAAAAGACCTGACCAAATGTCAAAGTATTTTGCTGGTTTTGGAGACTCAATAAATACATTCTTACACTACACAGCTTCCCCCAAGGAGTTACTCTAGCAGAGAAGACTAGCATGGGCTGGAATAAAAGGGGCTTTTTAAGAAGCCACAGAAGACTCTTGGTGTTATTAAACAGTATATACTGGTTACTTACTGTTTTGGTAGAGATCAAATTACTTGTAAAACACAGAAAGTGCTATTATAAAAGAAAGCTGAGAATTTATTTTTTTCTTTTGTGCTTATTACATTCTCTTGTTTTGACCTTGATGGAGCAACAAAGACAACTTGTGCCTTTTTTGCTCAACTGAGTTTATAAAGGTATCTATTACATGCTCTAAGAATAAAATCAGTTATATCTTTGAGTTCATACATGACTTTGGACTTAGGAGCAATGATAAGGGGGTCTCATTTCAAATGGCCTATCTAAATATCTTTATCAGACCAGTCTCAATTCTCTCTGTGTTACCACCTGTCCCCTCCATGTCTGTTCTTTTAAAAACAAAGCAAAAACCCACCCACAATGCAGAGGCACCAGCCTATCCTTCAAGAAAATGTTTTTTTAGACCATGTAAAGTAACATGCCCTTCAGTCCTGAACCTGCCCTGATGTTTGATCTCTGAGGTGAAAATGTGTCACACTTGGTCAATGCAGACTAGTGACACCAGGAAAGTAAAGGCCAAATTTTCCTGTGCTGAGAACAACAGGGGCCATTCACAAGCCTGATTTTCTGTTCTCACCAACAGCAAAGGAACTTCATGAAAAGATCTAAATTCCAGATCAGTATTTTTACACAGGTTGATTTTAACAGAGATTAGACAAATGAAAGGAATCAATTGCAGTTTTCAGAACTAGATCTCTGCTGAATAAACAGTAGAGACAAGGTGCATGATGAGAAGATGGAATAGTTTGAGACCTGTTGGTGAGGCAGGAGGAACCCTAGCATGTTTCTTTAGCCATTTCCTATACAAGCTTTATTAGGACCTAAGTCAGACCGACATTTTCACTATTATTGCAGCTTTCTGTCTGTTGTGGTCTGGCCCCAGGTAGCAGGTAAGCATGCACTCAGCTATTCATGCCCCCAGCAAGACTAGGAGAAAATAGTCAGGACAAGAGCAAGAAAACTTATTAGCTGAGACAAAGATAGTTTAATAAGTGAAGAAAGGAGGAAAAAAAAAAAAAAAACAAGTGAAACAAAGGTAACTCTCGACAACCCACAAGCAGATCAATGTCCAGGCAGTTTCTGAGCAACAATTGTAAAATAAATCCCATAGTTTTTCTTCCTACCCATTTTACTGCTGAGCCTGAAATCCTATGGCAAGGAGTATCTATTCAGTAGTTGGGACCATCTGTTCCAGCTGTGCCTCCTCCCAGTTTCTTGCCCACCCCCAGCTACTCATTGGGATAGGAGGGAACGAAGAGGAAAAAAGGAAAAGCCTCCAGTGCTCTGCAGGCACTGCTCAGCAGCAGCCAAACACCAGGTGGTTTAATCACAAATCCAAACCAGCACTGTATGAAGAAATTTGACTCCATCACAGACAAGCACAGTGCATTATCTGTGTGGATCAGAGATGAAGGACTGAAATGTATGCTCCCCCTCCCCTGTGTGGAGAGAGGACTTCCACACTGGAAAAGGAGAGATTTGCTCTTCACTCTCTCATTTCTTTCACTGTTCACCAGCTACACTGTTTTTAGACTACTCTACACCAGGGAGTCATTAACCATCAAACTGCCACCCCCTTTCCAAGGTTTCAGCCCAGCAGAGGATAAATAGTCTTTACTTGCTCTAATGTTGGATTGTTAAAGTACACAACTTCTGATCCCACATTCAGTTGCCATTCATCTAGTTCACTTTAGAGTATCTCTGATCAGTTGGAAAGCTTTTAGAAATATAAAATAAATTACCTTACAGTTCTTAACATCGTTACCCCATTTGCAAATAAAGTGACTAAAAGTCACTCTAAACAATCCCGCTGAAGTGCAAGGGATAGGAGGAAAAATATTTTTCCTCCTGTCCCTATCTTTTTATGAGTTTTTTTACTATTCTAACAGTACTTATATTCTTTCCTTACAATTTAAAAGGACTGAACAAACTTTGAAGAGGGGATTGCATTCCAGGTTTTAATCTGAACCTGTGTGCAGAGAAGGGTAAATTATAGTTCTCATCTTCATATAATTCCAAAACTTTTTGAAAACTTAGGTATTACTTTGGGTACCTATTGAAAGTAATGAATACAAGGTTAGATATTGTGAAGGACAATACTATGGGGTAACCTTAAAATGACTTCTGACTATGTTGCACTGTGTGGACCCTCTTACTACATCACACCTTTAGGATTCTGTGAACTACACTGGACTTTGAATGAATTTGTAGTCAGTGAATCTTTGCCAATTTACAGCAACTGGGAACTGGACCACTGCTTTTTGTTGCTGAATACCAGAGTAACTGCTTCTGTAGGAAGAAGTGTTAAGCAGCAGAAATGAATGTGAAATCACCTCACCTCATATTATTTATTGTATTTCTTTATCTCTTGAAATAGAGAATAAGCTACCACACTATGTGATCCTTTTTGGAAAAGCTTTGTGATGGATCCTCCCAAGCATGCCACTAAATCTTAGGAAAGCCATTTCAATGAATTGAATTGGGAATATTTTAAAACTGCTGACAAACAATTTTAAGCTGAAATATTCATTAGCATATCCAAGTCTGTTCAAAAGGCATATCCTGTGAGATGTCTGAAGGGGAAGCTTTAGCAGAACAGTCAGGCATGTAGTTGCAGTGGCACTTGATGGTGCCTCAAAATGACCTAATTTCTTTTAATTGACTATCAGATTGTGTTTTCAATCCCACTTTAGCATTTGCAAAAATCTGTTCTTAATCCTTAACCACTATTCCAAACAGAAATGTAATTGACATTTCTCTAATATACAAGTAATCTCTGCTTTTCATATTCTATTAAATGCTTCTATGCTTGCAAAAGCTGATGTTGAGGATGCTTTTGGAAAATAGATGGTGCTTCTGCTAAATCATCTAAAGAGAAACATACATTTTGAAAATTAAAGCTGCCATAACTTTACTCCCTAATCTCTGCAACATTGCAAGTGAATTAAGCAACAAGACTTGAAAATGATCCACATCCTCCTACTATTGAATGCTGTTTTTCCACTTAAGTGCAGAAACATCTGTAGGACTGTTATCCTTATATGTGTCTTGGGTGTTAATGGACCAAGCTTCACTTCAAAAACCAAATGAGTCATAAACCTCAGACAGCAGATACTGTTCTCACTGAATGGCACTGTTTAACTTCCCATAATCCATCTAAAATTTCACCAGAGCGAGTGTACTAATAAGAGTAGAGATGCCCAAGAACAACCTGCAGCAGACACAATTCCCCCTTTTAACATTTGATTCCACTGATGTTCTATGATTTTTATCCTCATAAATGAACCTCTGTAAGGCATTTCAATAACAATCTTTATTGCCAACATCAATGTGACATTTGATTAAACCAATCCTTCTGGGCTTCATCTTTGAAGTTACTGGATTTTTCAGTGTTAAGAACTTAATCACTTTGTTTCTGATGTGAATCCATTTGTAGATTCAACTATCATTTTCTGTTCTCTGGATTACTTTAACTGAAAGCCTTCCCACAGCTAGTTAATGCTCATACTTTTTCATAAGCTGAACCTGCTTATGACACTGAATCTGAGAGCTAATCTTATTGCATTTTTTAAATCTCATTAATTTACTGTGAGTCTAGGTAAACTGTAGAATCCAGTGTTTGCTAGAGGTATAGTGCAATTTATACAGCATTTACTATAGCTGCTAGACTTTATGCCCATTATATAAAAAAATGGGCATTTTAAAGATAGCATCTTAGATACCGTCTAAGATAGCATCTTAGATATAGCATCTTGAATAGCACTGTGAAAAACCTTCTTGATTTTCTGTGCTAAGACTAAAAGTGCCTTGGGTAAACACAGAAACTTAGACAATATATGTGATGACCTGCATCCCTTCACAATAACAAAAACAACAACAGGCATTCAGCTCAGGAACCTTGACTGGTATCTGCAGGAGATGGCCATGATCTCAAATCTCAGCATGGGCCAGATGAATTTGGAAAAGCATTCAAAGCATTTTTTTATCAGTTTCTGTTATCTCTGATTGTCAGAAAGGCAGCAAACTCTTTACATTTATTCTTCCCCTCTAGGTTCACTGTGTGCAGCTGGCTGCTTAGGAACAGAGTCTTCTAATTTCTTATATTCTATGTCCAACAGAGAACTTAGGCTAGCAGTTTCTCATCTTTTTTGGCACATATAATTAGTACACTAGATTTTTTGTGAAAGAAGCCCCCAAGGGGGAAGCTTCACAGGAGAGAGTGTAAAGATGTAAAGGAAACACCCAAGAGCAGTGGTTTGTTACTGCAAGAGAACTCACAGTGCCATGGACTGCCATCACCAAGATACTCCAAAGGCACATCATACTGAGGCATCCAAAAACTGAGCTTTGTAACTGAGAAGCTGAACTACCTTCTAAGCATCCCCCTTGACTTACTTATCAAGAGAAAACTGACAATGGCAAAGTAAGTATATTGACGAATAAGGAACAGGAATACAAGATAATAGGAAGGTGGTCAATTAGCAAATCCATGAGTTACACAGTTAGCAAATGAACACCCTTTCCTATGAGCAGGTGTTGGCAGACGTGTAGAAAACTGCAGGTGCTGTGTAATCTGAGATACAGCTAATAGAAAACCAATGTTCAAAAAATACACATGAACCCAACAGTTACTGCCTAACAAACTTCACTGCAGGTTGAGAAAATGACATGTTCCAGATGTCATTCTAAAAATGCCTGTGTTCCAGATATTAATTTAACTTAATAAATTCTTGCTTTATCAAAATCTATCATATTGGATGAAATTAGTATGTTATGGGAATACAAACACATGGAGGCAATTTTCAACTTTACAAAAGTTTTGCAGGTATTTTTGGGCTATCTGTTGATGTTCAACCACTCTATCCAGGGAATCAACACGTCATCATTAGAAAACCAAATGAACAAACACAAGCAATAAAGTAACAATATAATAATAAATAGCAGTAAAATGGACTAGGAGGTTTTTTGCGAGATCTGTAAGTGTTGCATTTGTACTCTTTTAACACACCATTTTTCATCAGCATTGAAAATGAAAAAAATGTCATACATTCATCTTCATTAGCAACCAGGAAGAGGTTAAACAGCACAATAATTAAATTAGCAGATGATAATAAATTGGGAAGTGTAGTAAATGACCTTTCTACAACAAAGGCACAGAAATGCAGTATAGAATTTCCTCAGGTTCTACTCAATATGTAGAAGATGGAGAAACTAGATGAAGTTGTTTTTCAAAACATGAGAAAAGAAACGGGACCACCAATGCTACTTCAGTACAGTAAAGTGGGAATTTCACAATAGCATATTGCTTATAAAGGACAATGTGACTTTGAGCAGCCCATACAGAACTACCTTTAATTATAGGAAAGAAAAAATATTCCATTCTACAAAGTTAGTAGAATTTAGACTAATGTATTCAATTCTAAGCACAGCCAAATAGACATTGAAAAGCTGAGGGAACCAAAAGCATGAAGGCAATAAGAGTGTGTGGAGAGAACAATTTAACAGAAAATACTTAGAGCATGAAATATCTATAGATTGATTAAGAGAAAATGCTTAAATAAGTTAAATGAGTTGAGAACTTATTGAGGTCAAACTAAGCAAAATAAGCAGGTTGCGTTGCAAGTGTTTAAAGGAATTTTTGGAAGAAATGAGACCTTTCAAGGTGGGTTTTGTTGGAAACCCTCTCTGAAGTTCAGAAAATAAATTGTTGGAGACCATCTTACTTTTGCCAAGATGTTAATTGCTTTTTACCTCATATCTAAATCCACCTACATTGAACATTTTCTCCATAGCCTTCAAAAAAAAAAAAAAAAGCCCAAGGAAAGGCAGCCAAGCAAAAAACCCTGAGGAAAAGAAGTGGAAGTAACTGAATGTCTAGCTAAAGTTGTAGATTTGCAGAGATCTAGTAATGCCATTGAGTTCAAGGGCCTTCAGCTTACTTGCTATAAAAAGTAATTTTAGTAACCTCTTTGGCTCCTTATATGTATCTTGAAAATTATTACCCTAAAAAGCTGCACTGGTTTGGTTTTCTTTAAATATGAAGCTTCACCTCTTTTATCACATTTTTGTAACACTATTTCACATCAAAGTGCAGACACCCATACTGCAGACTTACAGACTGACTTGAGAAAAAGACCCCAAACTCATCGTGCTGAACCAAGATTGATCATTCAGCAGAAAAACCTTTTTTCTTTTTTTTAATTATCCATGAGTTAACCTATTATCCAGTTCCAGAAATTCTCTTTCAATTTTTCATAATATCTTGCAATTTTAAAAGTTACAGAACACGTTTTTGTTACATTGTTTGTTTCTCATACTATGTCAGAAATGGTACTTTGAACAATAAACCTATTACATGTCTACTGCAATAAGCAAGAGCTTCAGATAAGATACTATTTAGGTACATTAAAATTATAAAAAATGCATTTTTATTATTCTTTCTAAGAGAATTATTAATTTTGTGCAATTATTGCATTTGAAGCTCAATGTAAATTAAGATGTTTTATGTTTAGAAACCAGCAAAACCACATTTTTCTGAAAACATTCAAGGTAAAGTTGAGATATTTGCATGCATTACACTTCATGGTTGAGTCCCTTAAAATTTTAATTGCAGTTTAGGATGCAAGTTAGCAGGAATTCATTATATTATAACAAGTGAACATTCGTACTCTAAATATGGAAATATTCAAGGAAAATAAATGCAGTAAAATGCCGAAGTCAAACAAATTTCTAAGAAGTTGAGCATGTTTCAATCCTTTCTTTCTCTTCTGGCCCTCAAGTCCACCAGAAAGATGACTGAACTTAGCTGGTTTGTTTACAAACCAGCAGGTGCCTGTAACAAGAGGCTCTCCATCAACTCCATGGGCTCAGCTGACTCATTAAGCCACACTACTTCAATCAATCACCTTCAATCATGGTCAGCTACGTTCAAATGGAGATAAGGGCTCCAAAACCAGCGCAATGATTTCATATCTGTACAAAGAGGCACAAGAGAGCACAATTTGAGGAGGAACATCACATAGTAATTTTAGGCTAATGTAAAGTCTCCATAACTTTGAAAAGATATTTAGTTTTGTTGATTTAAACTGAAGTATATGAGGGGGTTTTCTAATGGAGATTCAATAGAAGTTCATATTCCCTTTTAAAATAAAATTCTATTAAAGCTTCCTCTGCTTTGTATTGCTTAAGAGCCACATTTGAGAACAGCCTCACCCAGCCTACCCTGCTGGCCTGGCTGAGGCACTCTGGCTTCTGTTGCCCTCCATACACAAAGGACTGATGTGCTGGAGTGCTCCTGTCTATTTCCATCTACCAAGCCCCCATTAAATATCTTCACAATGAGGTTGGCTGGAATTATTTGATCTCCTCTTGGGGTCTTTATTTCTTTCCAATGATCCGTCAAAGGTAAAGGAGTTACCGCTGCCCAGGACTACACACTTTCTGGGGAGGAGCCCCATAGTTACACAGGTCCTCTACCAATTGGGAGCCACATTCAACAGTTTATAGCATTCCAGGATGGAGTTAGCTTACTACAAAACCCTAATAGACCAGAGTCACTACAGGCTTAATTGATTTTTGTACAGCTGACAAGCAATGGTCTTATAAAAGTCTTCCCACCCAAAAAAAGGGGATGAATTCTTACATCATATCAGACTTCATACTAGGGTAAGAATTCCTCCCCCCTCCTAGAAAAAGGACCTTTTACTATACAATGAAAGATTTTATATTTGAGAAGAAAAGTTTCTGACCTTCATGCTTGCTAAGAAAACAGCAAACACATGGATGAACTGCCCCATTTTTTCCAGCTCTGAAATCTGAAGATGACAATTTAAAATGTCAGCATTGTTAGCTACTCTAGTGCACAAAGTTCTATAGATTCAAGGGTATTAAAGCCAACAGGCATTAATGGGCTAACATAATCTGACCTGCATAATATATGTCACTGAATTCCACCCATCCTTTCCTGCATCAAATCAGAAGCCCCAGGCAAGCTGGTTCCTGTGCCTTTACAGCTGGTACCTTTACCTTTAGAAAGATGTTGAATTTTGATCCAAAAATTTCCCATGATAAACAAGCCATCGTATTCCAGAAAAAGTTATCCTTACAACTAAATAAAAATGAGCCCACTTGTGTTTCTATTATTTTCCTGCCCCTATCCCTTAATTAGTACTTTATTTTCTGAACAGACTTAAATTTCTTCCCCTATAAAGACTTTTTCACCACCCAGCAAGCTATAGGATGTGTGTGCTCCACACAGCAGAGCTCAGTGCAAATATTCCCAAGTTAATGGATGGTCAGCAAATCCATCTGGTTCAGCTTCTCAGTAGAGCTTTTAAAACGCAGATGAAGAACCATATGAACACAGCATAAAGGCCTGAAACATTCTCTTGCCTCACAAATATTTCATGAGTCTTTGGATCTGTCAAGTCACCCTGCAGCTACAGAATTCCAGTAAAACAAGCAATTGTCTCAGTTATTACATCAATTTCCTCTATTCTTTATGAAGTTGCTGCAATAGTGGGAGAATAAAATTAAAGTGAGTTTATGTCCCATAATCCTGACAATACTATTCCTCTTTGTTCCTTCCATTAAAAACTGCAGTAATAGCATCATCACAGTCTTTCCCTGCTCTGAATCCAAGTTTTCTTTCAAGAGATCCAGGGATCTCCACTTCTTGCTATCATTGCCCTAATCCTTTCACCAAGCAGTTCAAAAACCTCCTTGCAGTAAGTTCCCCAGGTTTAGCTGAATACCTGTATGTAGTTTTCCACAACTGAGCCTCCTTCTAATTAGGGAATTACAGAGTAGGAGGTTTCAGAGCAGTTAGATATGCCAGAATGCTTAGTTCTCCAATGCATTCATTCATTATTCTGCTCCCCGGTTTCAGATTAAAATAAATTAAAATCAAAGTAACCTCCCTTTCTCTCTGGTCTCATTCCAATACACACACTCTGCTATCAGCCTTTCCCACAGCAGCAGCACTGTCCCTGCCACAATAACTTGCTTTTTTCCTCTCCTTCATTTCCAATGGTCAGTTCTGAAAATTGATGGGTTTTGCTTCCATTGTTTTAATAATTTATATAGGACTTTCTGTCCAGAAATCTGTCTCTTCCAAAGTATTATTCCCCCATTGATGCAGGCTTGTTCGGTTTGTAGCTGCTGTTTCTCTCACACCTCTCTCTCCTCTGCTGTGGGTCTCCTTTGACTGATTGTTGCTATGTTTCATACACATGCAGGCTAATCAAGGAAAAGGTCTCCTAACCTAAGCTGACTCCCTAGTATGAGAATGATTTACTGTAATTGCAGACAGAATTCAACCTATGCATGAACATATTAGCTTTATCTTCCTTTTCCAGAATCTACCTTCTAGGGATATTTTCCCTACTTTGAGTCACCATTAAGTACAAGAGATCTATTTCTAGTCTCACTCTTGCTAGAAATTAAGACTACAAAGGCAAAAACAAGGTGGGTTTTGTCTCCAAAGAAATGTTATGTTAGAATTTACCTACCAAGCTGAGCTAAATGATATTATGCCACCACCAAGAGCCTGTCATTCATAGTTTAAGAGTAATGCATCTTGAACAGTGATTTACTATAAAAAGATAGTGCTGTGAATGAAGCTCAAGCCAGTGGAAAGGAAAATTAGATCAGACAACAGCAGTTCTAATAAATCTCATATTCACTGTGGTCTAAGTCTGCTTCTTTCAGCAAATCTTTTTTATAATATCCAAAAGACATTGGACCATGTGACAGGACTCCAATGGAGCCAAAGCTTCAAGATTAATTTCCTACATCATAGTAAACACACTTAGGTCTCACAAATCTCAGTCTTAAAAGATGCATTTACTTAAACTCATATTAGAAAAATTTGACACTTAAAGTAGAAAAACTGATCTGTTAAGTGAGGAAAAAAAACCTAAATCCCTTTAGTCTGTTGTACTTCCTAGACCATGTTTGTTCTCAGTTCCACTTGCAACAGTTTTCAACGACACATTGCTCCATCTCCAGTAACATGCTAGGCTGGAGAGGGCTCTGAGCAACCTGTTTTAGCTGAAGATGTCTCTGTTCACTGCAGAGGTTTGGACTAGTTGACCCTTAGAAGTCCATTCCAACCCAAAACACTATCATTCTAGGATCTTTCTCTGGTTCATGTGAAAAAAAGCTACTTTCCATCACAGCTTTGGCTACGCTTCAGTCTACTTTGCTTTTCAGTAACCTTCCAGTCTGGCTGTCACCGGAGCATCCTGCAGATTATGCCTTTCTCTCTGCCAGCTCCCTCTGCTCTCCTTCATACCCATCTGCCCAGATAAAGGCTCACATCATCTGCCTTGAAAGGACTCCACCTGACAAAGCAAAAAGGCAGCCTTCCTCTCTTCTCCTAAATCACTGCCTTTAAAGCAATGTATTCAACATTACATACAGCACATCGTGAAGGCAGATGTTTAAACACAGGATGTCACAAGGCAGGTAAACATTATCCCCACACAACAGACCTGGAGGACACATCTGTTTTCAGTGCTGGAGGACTGTATGTGAAGATTTTATAGCAGTACCTCAGGGCAAATCAAGATTAATGCTCAGGCCTTGGTAACATAAGGGCATAGAAATTGCCAAAATAGGTCAGTCCTGCTTCCAATAGTAGTTTGCTAATAGATGCTTTGGGAAAAATTATATCAGGAAGAGCAGGAATAGTATCCAAGCATAACCTCCCAGCTTCCAGCAATGTGTGTTTAGGGATTTCATGAGCTGGACATTGCATCTGTCCATCACATTTAATAGCTACCAGGGGAACTGCCTTCCATGAGCTTATCTTACCTGTCTTTGAATCCATTTTTACTCCTGGCCTTCAGATTCTTGTGACAACAAATACAATAATTTCATCATTAATTATATGAAAGAAGTCAAGACAGAAACCTGTCTTCACCAAGCTCCTTGCTTCTGTGATGAAGTTATCAGCTCCCATTCACCTTCTCTAAACCATGCATGGCTTTATAATCCTCCACAATATACCTTTTCCAAGCTGGAATGCTCCTATATTTTTCTCTTATTTAGAAGCTTTTTTGGTGGTTCTTATTAATGAATATTAGGAGCAACTACTCTGTCCAGCAACTGTGGACCAGGACTCTTCCTGCCTGACCACAGGACCCCAGCCTGGTATGCCTGTGGACCCAGGGGTTCCACCCAGGTTTTCAGGTTCAACAGGCAGTGAAGGTGAGCACATACCCCACGCACACATAGGGCACTCTCTGGAGTTACACACACACAGATTTTCAGGTCTCCTGAATACCTGCAGAGATCCCCCAGCAGCCTGGTCCCCTGCCCAAACCCAGGCCCCCATGACTGCTGCCTGCTCCAGCCTGAGGTTTGCTGGCAAGTGACACAGTCACACCACGCCCATCCCAGTCTGGGGATGATGCTGACACAGGCCCCCCTAAAGCTGGCATGAGGCACATGGACTGTCCCACTCCAGCTGCCAGCACTGAGCCCCTCAGTGGCCTCATTCACAGTGGTGACCCACAGCAGGTGGGTTTTTTGGAACACATAATGGAGAGAGGCAGAGACTCTCCACCCTCTGAGGCAGCTGACACTGAGATCCCACTTGCTCCAGTAGCTGACACCACAGACCGTGGGGTATCCAGCCACAGTCTGGCTCTGGCTGGCACCAAATCTGGTCACAGTGACTGCCCCAATAATTGGCACCTACTCTGCAGAACACAAGGGGCAGAGCATGAGATGACAAAGAGAGATTGCTAAGAAAGGATTAATAATGGTCAATTATGCGTCTGAAAAGGTGTGTGTTGCTCCTTGCCTCCCTTATTTTCATCTCTTAGGTTTGTGTCTTTTTTATGGCTTATTCCTTTTCTTATTACTTCTTTTGTACTGAAAAAATTCCTTGACCAGATACCCTTAAGGGAGTATCCACTCTCTCATAAAAAAAGAGAAAATGAAATTTATGTATTATTTTAAGGTTTTAAATGGCATTGTTTGAGAGACCGTGTATGACTGCCTAAATCAGGCAACACGATTGCATTTCCAGTGACACCATTTTCTACCAATTTGTGCTTGTTCTAATTTGATGCTTGTGGGTAGAAGTCTTGGCTATACATTTTGTGACTTAAGAAGGGCCATATGTTGATGAATGAGATACTGAGGAACTCCAGTCACATGGGCTTTTCTTACAGCTAAAACTTTTGGAGTCTGGCAAGGGAGAGACTGCTGTAGTACTAAAATTTAGTTACTTTTCCATATTTTCCATGCTAGAATTTCAAGATAACTATTTAAGCAGCATGATGGCAAACAACTAGACTAAGAAAGAGGTCAGTAGCTAATGGTGGTTTTGGTCATGCATGACAGAATTAGGAAGCAAAGCCATTATGAGATAAATTCAGGGATAGTCAGAAACATTTGTGTTATTACTACATTAATATTAACATTATTAATTTTTATCATTAGAGAACAATGATATTAGGTCAAAGATTTTCACAAAGAAAGATCAAGTGAAGTCCTCCCTAAAAGATCTTTTATTTCATGCAAAACCAGATGCTTCAGAGATTGGAAGGTGTGGGAAACCATATAAGCACAGAAGCCAATGTGTGGATTTGCAAACACCACAAACATTTTCTGCACTGGTTTCTGGAGTGTGTTACAGACATATCAAGTTCTCACACTTCCTGTGATAAGTGCAGTTGTTCACACTTACATTCTCCTATTACACACTGATATTCCATGTTTGGTACTAAGGCACAACAATATTCCACACAGCATCTGTATCTTATAGAGCAGTAGAGAAGATTTGGTGCTGCATAGCATTTGGGAAGATTTCCTAGCAGGGCTACCAGTCAAAGAAAAGCTCTGCTAAAAGATGCATTACCCATCAGCAGCTTTTTTTTCTGTCCAGAGAATTGATGAGCATATGCTGGTGCCTGTGCAGTCTGACAAGTAGTATTCCCTATACTGGGGAACAGAAGTCTTGATGCTAAAAAAAGAGATAAAGGGGGGAGGAAATGTCCCAAAGGGGAATGTTTTGTGAATGGAAAGAGAGGGAAACACCCCTGCTCTTTCTTAAGCAGGAGCGGGACAAATTACAACCAGTAGAGAAGGCTGTCCAAGGAAATTCTAGGTAAATGCAATCTGGAAAAGTACTTCACCAGTCTCATCATTTATCATCGATATTACCATATTCACAGTTTTGCAAGCTATATAAACACTACCTATTTTTAAAAATCAGAATTTGCAAGCATAAATAATTTGGCCAATTTGCACAAAATGTTTTTTATAGAGCTGCTTTAGCAAAAAATAAAGTGAAAATAGTAAATTATTCTAAAAGTGTTGTCATTCTATTACAAGAGTTCTAGTGTCATTATATTGTAAAGGTTCCATATTGCTAGAGTTTCATGCCTCCTTGATGTTTCTTGTAGGCAGCTCCTCCAAGCACTGACTCTTTCTTCTACTCACAGTAGACAACAGACTCCAGTTCCCCTCAACCAACCAATCCACTCTTTTATAACACTCTTCTTATGGGCTACAGCTGTGGCCTGTTGACATCAGGTCTGCTCCTAATCTTTAATAATTAGCCCAGCTGCAACTCTTTAGGGGTTAAGATTACTTCCTATACTATCTTTATTTAGTTATATTCTATCCCTCTACATAAAAACAAAATGGCTAAAAGCCACAACAAACTTACACGCATAATAGCAGAGTACATTCTAATTAAAGTTGTCATATTTTCATTAAACATTATGTGAAGATTATCATTCATAGAATCCCAGGTTGGAAGGGACCTCAAACATTTTCTGGTCCAATTTTTCTTGGTAAAATCCTATTCTAGATAACATTAAATTGTACCCATTACTCTTCCTCTTTTCCATATGACTCCACTTGAGTATCTATTTTCTTTACAGTCATCCTTTAAACACTGTAATATGGTGGTAAGGTCTCCCTTAAGCCTTCTTTTCTCAAGCTGAACAAACCCTGTTTTCTCAGCCTTACCTCATATGGCAGGATTTCTAGTCCATTGATCATGTTTGTGGCCCATGCCTGGACCCTCTCCAGCCAGTCCACACGTTTTTAGCATAGCAAAAACCAAAACTAAACACTGTGTGGCCTGATAGTTGCTGAGTGGGATAACACCTTTATCTCTTGGTGACATCCTCATTAATGCAGTCTGGCATCCTGTTGGGTTCTCTGCTGCAGAGCGCACTGTGCATTCATACCTTGAAGCTTGCTGTCCAGAAAGGTTCCTAGGCCCCTTCTTATAGAGCTGCTCCTCGGTCAGGTAGAGCCCAATCTTTGCTTCACTCCTGGATTATGGTTCCTATATAGAAAGCCCTGGGGAAATACAGGTGGATAATGTCCATCCTCACTCAACATCAGCTGAGCAGGTTATTTGTCCTAGAAGATGATGTTTATCAAGAATGATTTGCCCTTGATGAATCCATGCTGGCTTTTCCCAGTCATGCTCTTCATCTGAACTGTGATAGCCCTTAGGAAGATTCATCACACAACTTAATTCAATGTTAGGTAACATAAAGCTAACAGGCCAGTAATGAATGTAACTGAAAAACCAGCAGCCTGGAAAAAGTGGTATTAGAATTGGCTGTAAAAGTTTTGTTTCCTTCTAGAAGAGCATCTTATTTATACTTTCCTGATATTGATACTTACATAGGTGCACCTATAAAGTTGTAATATTTGTTTTCATTTTAGTAAACTCAAAGAGAAGAGCAAGACTGAAAAAACTGTCTGGTAATATATTAAAGGAGAAAATTGCTCACTCTTAATAATTAGTGTTTTCCATTTCAGATAGAAATGTATTTTATTCTTTTAGAACAAATAGTTACAGAATTTCATTCTTGCTTGTAATTTAGTTAAGCTATTCTATTTACATTTCTAGAACAGTGCAGGAGAATGACAGCATCATATCTTCCCATGACATTTTTCAGCATAGCAACATGTAATATGGTCTGTTCACTTACACAAACTGACAAAGTTTGAGTTTCATTCAAACAAGAATGCTTTTTCCACATAAAGGCAGCAAAAAATATTAAAGTGTCTGATGTCAATTGAAGTAACAAAATTCTTCTACTTGAGTTTGTAACTATTTAAGCAATATAACGTGTTGACACTCACAGAGAAATATACTCAAACAAATGATAGGTATACACCAAACAATCATTTTATTACTGTCCTGTGGGGAACAACTTTAAATAGTTTATTAATATGCCAGTCACTGGAAAACAGCAGAGTGCTGTAGACAGGCAGCAGAGGGAGTTCAGGTTTATGCCGATCTCAAAAGAACAGTAGTTGGAGTTTCACAAGGGAGGGGGAACATTAAAAGGCAGTTTCTAAATGAATTGCACTTTTCAAGAATGTTACAGCAGATTTTCAGGATTTACATTTAAAATCTTCCAGATTCTTAGTCCCTTGTGCAGGAAGATTTCCTACATGATGGTAACGCTGAAGCCGTAGTGCCGCCTGTTTTGCTCTCCTGAGGGAGCATGTGGTGGACATGTGGCTAACCACTTTCCATAGCAGAAGCCCTCCTGTCCTGGCCCACCTCATCTTCCTTTTGTTAGTCCCCTTCCCATGGTGGTAACTGTTTCACTGCCCCAGTTCAATATCTTCCAGGCTGGATCACAAATTTTTATAAATTGCCACACCTTTCCCAGTGCAACTTTGGGACAAAAAAAAAAAAAAAAGGTTCACAGTCTCTAATATGTTTCTATCTTTGATCCTGGTTTACTACAAAACATGCTAAGTCACTTTAAAAAGCACAGTATGAATAGTAAGGTCAGAGCAAACTTACCTTCATCCTGTTAAACATGGGATTTTTTGCCAACTATATCCATATTATATCCATTTGTTGAACACAGAGGCTTTTTCACAGCCTTTTTGAGTTTGATGACTTTTCAGGAGACACTGCTGTGTGGTAATATGAAAAGCCCTCTGCTGATTTGTTACCATTTCACCTTTTTGACAAGCTATGTGTCTTTATTTCCACCAAAGGACAGAAAAGTTAATTTCAGTTCCACATCACCCCATTCATTATCTCCTTGGGTAAGCTTGGTTTCAGTTTTGACCAGCTGAGGGTAGGCACTTTGAGCCATAATCTAGGACACACTTCAATTAACTCAATTAATTTGTCTGAAGCTGTGTTGATCCTTATCTCTATATCATGTGGTTACACCTGCAGTGAAAAAAACAGGGAGAGCAATAAGCATAATTCCTCCAGCATTTCTGAACAGTGCAAGGTCTCCCCTTTCCTCTTCTTGTAGGAAACAACAGTACCTGCATCTGCATAATCTAAATATCCCTTCTCGATTTTTATTTTTCAGTTTTAGAAAATTGAGAGGAAAAGCAGAGTGATACACAATTTCTTTCAAACTCAAAAGAGGGAATGTGGACCTTCTAGTCTATTTGGACAGCTTTGCCCTGTTCCAGCAACCAGTCTTCTAAAAGCAGGAAAAGGAAAGAAAATGTGGGGGGAAAGGCTCTTTCTGGAAAATTAATTCATGGGAAGAAACCAGCAGAAATTATTTTACCTGACTGTGATTAGGGTACAAAGGCCAGTGACAGCAATGAAACATGAAAGAAAGCAGTTAATATGTGCACAGTTTATCAAGAAACTTAATGAGATGCCTTATTTCACCAGTTATTATCCAGTGATTACCATTTTTTAAAAACATGAATCTGAATTCTTCAAGGACTGAGGCTCTTTCTTGGAGCTCTGAAGGAGAAGGAAGAAATTTTCTTACCTATTTTCTCACTGAAATAAGGCCTCTGCACTGGGAAGTGACAAGACATGAGCATTTCTGAATGATGAAATATGAAGTACTCAGTCATTCAGCACAGGGAGGAACAACACAGGCCGGTGGGTCACATTCCTTTCCAAAGATGTATGCACTATTATTCTGAGGCCAGTGGAGGTATATTTTTCAGAGAAGACACTGTCAGTGACTGACTCAGATTAACTTTGTCAATATCATCAGTTCACGTGCTGCATTTGTTGTCTCCCAGTGCCCTTGCATGCCATCAGGCACTTACTGAGAACCCAACTCAGTTCAACAGAGATCATACACTGCAAGACATATTTCCATATCCAATGAAGTTTTGGTTTATGAATTAATAATATTCCAGCAAAACCCACATGCAAGGGTGGACATCCAACCCAGCAAAGCCCAAATACAAGGTGGGCATAAGGGGGAATACCATCAGCTTCGAGTTTGAAAATTCTGAGGCTATGTAAAAGGAGAAAAGAAAAATTACTTTCCCCCCACTTCTTTTCCTTCCTGTCTTTCTTCAACTCCATTTATTCCAGTCAGTTTGTCTAAAACAATGAAAATTACGCTTCACTAGCTCACCCTTAATAACAACTTCTGCTATTCTCCTTTTCGCAGAGAACTTCTTGCTATTTCAAAATACATCCTTCTGCTTTTTCTCATTCTTTCCTACAATATCAATCTTGGTGATTTTGAAATAATGTAGCAAAGGTACCTTTTATTTTTTTTATTGATTTGTCAATTCTTCAAAGCATACACTGCGCTACTTCTACATCTAAGGAGGCAACTTTTAGAGAAAATTGTTTTAAAAGGATCAAAAATCACTGAACACAGATCTTGATATTTCATTACAAAGAAAAATATCTCCCAGGATGGTTTTCTCACTTTGGGAGATAGTATAATGGTCAACAAGTTTCTCAGTGTACCACTTATTTTCCAAGAATTTTTCAAATGGTTTTTTGCTCCTATTTTTCAGAAAAAACCTTCTTTACAGATATTCGATTTCTAATAATGGAGGATAGTAATTTATTTACTTGGTTTAAATGACTCAGAGTTGTCATAATCATTGCAGTTGTATGTTCTGTGAATCCACCTGCTCAGAGGGAAGATAGTATTGGACTAATTGCATATGAAGAAGAGGCATAGGTCTTCCCTCTTTACCGTTTCCCCATAAACAAATAAAGCAATCTTGGCTGCTTCTTATCCTATGGGACTTATTTCACTAAAAAGTCCCCATCTAGATTTTGTCAGAACTCTTTCCCAATTAGTCAGGACTAAGAATCTCCTCTATTTTAATCTAGGTACAAAGGCAGAATTCACAGAATACATGAGGAAAGTGTATAAAGTGTAGGAATTAATGTTATATTTTATGTTACAAAACCAGACCAAACATGTTGTCTAATAGCTAGTAGCATAAATTCCAAGTGAGGAAACACAGAAAAGTAAATTAGCATAACATACGACATCATAAATAATAATTAAATAATAACATATGAACCTTTTGCATTATTATATATATATTTGTGTTTCTATATCATATATATTATGGAAAGAAAGAGACATCTGACTCTGCTGTTAAGTGTTCTCAAGTTCAATGTTCATAAGAGCAAGCACTTTCCTGGGCCAAATTCCATCATATCTATAACACAGTTGTCCAGCTCCCTTTTTCCTCATTTAAACAGTCATTGTCCATCCCAGCCAAGGTTTTGAGTATAAATTTCTTTATAACAAGAGTTACATCTTCATCTCACCACTCAGCTATGTCACCATGCTGCAATAAAATTTCAGCAATTACCGAGAGACACCATCCTAGTTTAGGTCAGAAAAGGTCAAACGTTTTTATTTCGCAGTGTGAGTGGGATGTGATAAAAAGCACAGTTTTGATTTAAGCCATTAAGCCATAAGTTAACACCATTCCAAAACATGTGGTTCCTCTTTTTTCATTTTCTATTTCCAAGTTTCAAGCTATATAATGTTATTAAAAAAGAAAGGTTTCTCTTTTTTTATCCAGAAGACAATATATATAAAAATATATACAAAAATCTTTATTAATGAGGTAGATATATCAGTTATAGAAATATTTAAACAAACACAGAAACTTAGAGTATCTGGATATCAGGAACTAAGGGCCATTGAGTACTTAAGTTGATGCCATTTCGAGACATCACAGAGCAAATTCTTGGAGCTTCCTGAAGAAAATATCTTTAAGATCTGTTTCTCAGGCTGCATTATCTAAATTTTGGGGGACTCCAAATTATTACCTTGTGGAAGATCAGATCTATTGAGCCAGTTAAACTTTAATTAAGGAAAGCAAATTAAAATAGAAATCTGCATTGTCAGTATAATTGTAATCAGTCATGCTTAAGAAAAATTCACTCAAACTAGAACTGTTGCAGAGCATGATACTGTGATGATGAGAGGAAAGGAGACTTGTTTAGCCCAACAGAGTTTATAATGATATGCATTAGCAGAACACAGGGACAACAAATTAGTACAAAGTGACTGTGATGAAATTTAGGGTGGAAAGAAAAAATAGAAAAAGTCTGTCAAAAACTACAGGGTTATAGCAGAAAATTCTAGTTAATTAAATCTATTACATGATGGATCACACTAGCACTAACTTCTGAATTAATTTGCCTGCATCCAGATACAATTCCTCCTTTTCTTTTTCCTAAAGAAAAATTCACCTGGCACTAGAAAGCAATTCTTAAACATTCAAATCTTCCCCAACTGGATTGCATGCATGGAAAGGGCTTTTTTGGTCATGCATATTCAAATTTTTTCTGTATTCACAGGATCAGTATCATTCCTGAACTTCCTTTGGATGATTTTGATTATGTAGGTGAATTCATATAATCCTGAGATTGAGATGCATTTCTTGGTCAAAAGAGGCAGTTGTGGGGAGTCATGGAAAAATCATGGGAGGAAATAACTTAATAAAGCCTAATTTAGTATCTGCTTCAAAACTCTTAATACTGAGCTTCCTTTATGACTCCTCTGCTACTTAAATATATTGCTTGTTACTATAAATGTGACAACATTTCAAAAAGTATTCATTTATGGCTGACTGCTTTAGTGGCTTAGTGAAAGTCAAGTGGATTATTTTTGCAATATGTTCCCCACAATTAAACCTTCTGTCCCAGTCTGACAAAAACCAAGAATGTCCCAGAAGAACTCTAAACTGTAGTTTGAGGAAACCAGTAATGCTGTTCTGCTTGTTTTTATTAACCATCTTCACTAGATAGCTACATTAGCAAAGAACTAGTTTTTGTCCTTGACTGCAATTGTGACAATTGTTTCCAGTCTGGGACAATAATTTTTGACCTGTTAAACCAGAAGGATTCCCCTGGGAGCAAAAGGGCAAGTTCAGCCTGCCATTTGTGAAGCTTCATTTAGTTCTGCCCTAAATGTTGTCCAGAAAGGAGGTGGAAAGGTCAAGAGAAACCCTTCTTCTTCCCTCAGTTAAAACGGGTATGGTGAGTTTAAAAAGCAGCAGTAACCCTTCCTCTGCACTCTGTTTTTAATCAAGGTTTGTCAGTGATCCTGGTTTCAGTGTAGTCCAGGGTGTAACTGGCAGCTGTTAAGGAGTGAAAGTATCACCTGTGACCATCTGCTTCAGCCTCCAGGCTACCATGGGTAAAGATGGTGGTAACTCTGACTTTTGCTAGAATTCATCCTGGCACTTACAGATAGCACAGAGCTTGCTAAGGTATTGCAGCCTCATGAGTTAACTCACTGTACACAAATTAGTGCTTCTTATTAACTCTGTGCTGATTGATAAAAGCTTTGCATGACCTGGCATGGGATACAATTCATTTATAAAAGAATTATAGTAGAAATATATAGAATTGGAAACGACAAAGTAGCTATCTTATTCTTGGATGATTTTCATGGCCAAAGGCAAAATGAGAAGTCATGAGAAACTCCTCAGTAAATTAGGATTCAGGGTTTCTCATCATATTCTCTTTAGTGAATATTTCAGAAATGTATTTTGCTGCCACCAAAAACTGCAGCATGAGCTAAAATTTTCAGCTCTATTGCTGCAGCAAGTACAGAATAAAATAGAAAATATGCTTTAAAATTGCCCATGACATGACACAATATTTACCTCTCACCCTGAGTCAGCATGTGTAGGTCTATGGCAAGCAGTCAGACTTTTTGGGGGGGTTGCCATATCCATGCATATAGCTGCTAATAACATTCTAACCTCTGACTTCTTAATATTACCTTCTACTTACATCATTCAGCAACTCAGTGTTAAGATCCTGTTAACATATTAGCACATTAATGATTTTTTTTTATTACTAATTATATTTCAGGATTGCTTTTCACAATGCCCTCCTGCTAAGTGCATGTCATCTCCTTGATTCTGCTCTGATGTACTGACGCTGTAGTTAAAAATGGCAAATAACTCACTCGTGACATTACAGGTACATTTGGTACCTTTCTCTCCTCTGATTATAGACATATCAGCTCATTAAACACTGCTATAAGAACACTAACTGAGCCCTTCCTTTTAACAAACTTCCACTGCGAAACTAAAAGCTAAGCCCTTCTCTTTTAATCATTAAGTAGCACTGCCTCCATAACTGGGGGGGCTAGGAAGTGGTGCAAGACCACACCATATTTCAGCCAGCATTTATTGCTACAGAGGTGGTATTTTTTTCACGTCTGATTTCAAGCATATTTTTAAAGGTCTTCATGTGCCCTTTTCAGATTGCTTCTTTTATTAAAAATGTTGATGTTCGCTGTCAGAAAGGTTACTGTATTTGTGTATGTGCCACACTGGAGAGGATTACTCCGTGCAACCATTCAGAAGCTGTATAGTACTACAGATACAATGAAAAAACTAGTATAGCTCATAAACATATGTATACTAAATAATATAAGTATGTACAACAACATATATTGTAACACTAGGTCAGACTCTAATTTGGAATCTTTAGAAGTCCCCAACAAAACCTCTTTTTTTTTTTCTACAGAGAATAGGGAAGTATTTTGTGTGATTGCTTTAATAAATAAAGTCAGTCATTTTCTGCTCCCAGTCAAATTGCATACTAACTGTAAATTGTATCATGGCACTCACCGGTTTCCTCTCCTGAAGATTTAAAAGTATAAAAAGGCTTTACCATCATCCAGAAATGAGTCTGTAGCCTTGGGAACGTCCTTTACCCTCACCATTGGAAACAGCCTTCTAGCTATAGACATGGAAGTCCTTCCTTTCTGGATTTATCAGTGAAGGAAAAACAGATGCAGAAATAAACACAAAGTGGAACACTCTTTCCTTAGAAATTCTTGTCCCTTAGCTATTACAAGGACATGCAGTGATAGGACAAGGAGGAATAGCTTAAAATGAAAGGAGGGCAGGTTAGATTAGATATTAGGAAGAAGGTGAGGGTGGTGAGGCACTGGAATGGGTTGACCAGAGAAGTTCTGGACATGCCATCCCTGGAAGTGTTCAAGGCCAGGCTGGATGGGGCTTTGAGCAAACTGCTCCAGTGGAAGTTATCCCTGCCCATGGCAGAGGGATTAGAACCAGATGATATTTAAGGTCCCTCCAAACCCAAATTATTCTATAATTCTGTGATGCTCTCTGGTGAAATGTTCCACCCAAGACATGGATCAGGTCACAGGGCCCCTCCTCTATCTGCAGGAGCTCACAAGAAAGGAGGCACCACAGACACAGTTGTACACAGTCCTCTCTAGGCACAGCAAACTCTCCCAACAGCCTATGCCCTCCCATTTTACACCTGCTAATGATTTCTGAGTTCCTTTTCCTTCCTTTCAGTCTGATTTTCATACTGGTATGTTGAGGTAGAACTCCGTGATCTCATCACAGTTTGTCAATCCCTATTTTGGCAGTAGCATGCCTGCATAACTGTTCACATGGTACCTTTGAAAGGTATAAAGCACATTTCATCAGAAATATATGCTGCAGCAATATAACAGTGCCCATTGAACTCTTGACTCATTTTCATGGCCAAAGGCAAGATGAGAAGTAGTAACTAATTCTACAGAAGATGAAGATTTAAGGTTTCTCATCTTTTCTTTGCTGAATATTTAGATAAAATGCATTTTATAGCTGCCAAAAAATTAGAGCACAAAACACAATTTGCAGTTCCATTACCCAAGATAAATTAATACAGTATGACAAAGTGATTCAACAGACTTGCTCTGTTATTATTACCTGTTTCAGAACTCCCAAATAAAATCAGTCAGTTGCAATGTATGGTGTTCTTCCCAGATCTCCATTAGTTGTTTTGTACCTTAAACATGAGTAGCTGCTGGAAAGGGAAAGGTTATATTAATGACTCTAAATACTGTACCAAATAATTAAGTTGTCAAAGCAGAAATAACAAGCTTCTTTTAGGATTTTCCTGATACTAACAATTTGGTAATATTAGTAGTTAATGAGACACACATCCTAAAGGGCTATTAAATTACTTTACAAATGACAGTCCAGGAAATAACATTATTTGCATTTTAAACTGAGGAAATTGAGGAATAGAAATGCTACTAGACAAAACATAAATGGTAGATCACATTGAAGCCATAAAAAACAGAAATGGTGACAAAAATTCATTTAGCTGCATTTATCTATGTCAAACTAGTACAGTCACACCACCCTCTCTTTGTTGAGATAGAGAGTAGCCCAGCAAATACATTTTTGCTGTTATTAACAAAAGGCTTTATATTGCCCTTACAGTGCAAGGGCCTGAGTACTTACCAGGGATTGTCTTGGCATGGCTTAGCCATGATACCGATTGTCTAGAAGTGAGGCAACTATTGCCAAAAGTTTGTTTTGCCATAAGTTTTATTTTATAACAACAAGTGGGTTAAATAATCTAGAACTCTAGAGCAAAAAATTGAAAAGTTTATCTGAGGTACCAGACTGCAAATGCCAATGACAATCAACCAGAATCCAACAGGTGGTCACTATACAAGTGCAGCCTCATGAGTAGTGTGGCACTAGTTGTAAAGAGAAAAGCAAATAGAAAAGCTGAATAATCTGAAAACCATTAAAATAACCAGCATATAAGAAGTCTGTGTGAAGAAAATATATAAAAGTAAATCCAAGCAGATGCAAGACTGAAAAAATCCATGTCACGAACATCATGCTCCATCTGACAAAGACCTCAGGAGTCTGATGACTTTTTATAGTTCCCTTTTCTGTTCTACTGAAGTATTGAAGGGTCAGTCTTGGACTCAGAGGGATATTGAAAAGGTGAGGACAACAACATTGAACAAAGAGAAAAATATTAGGAAGGTTTAGTATAAATAGGTTAATACTATTGATGAAGATGCTCTGTGTTGGTTTGAATTATTAGCCTGTTAAAACATTGACTGGGTGGGCAACAAATTCTTATCTCCATATATATGACATCATTTGCTCATAACAGAATTTTGAGCATAGTGAGACACAAAGCCTGGTCAGATCCCAAGGCACACAGACTAACATAAGGTACATGGGCCTTTCATTCCCAGAGTGAAGCTCTGTAAGTTCTTCAGGAGCTCATACATTCCCATCCAGCAATAATGCCCTATTTATAGACTCAGCAATGAATTCTTCCTCTATATTTAGAGGAAGTGACACTGCTTTCAACATATAATAATTATGGAAGATCTGAATGCAAAACTAGTTTTCTAATGTGAATTATAAATAAACAATATCCCTTTTCAGAAGGAGCAACTGAACTCATGGTCAGTTTCAAAGATAGTAATCAGAGGCAGAATTTCAAATAACACTTTTTCACAAAAAATATTTCATCCTTCCTGATAATGGCTCTACTCCTTTCAGTCTTATGTTACATAGTATTGTTGTATTCTGCCTGCACTGGAATGGTTGTATTTCAATAGGAGTTGAAATAACATTCTTTCTAATTCATATGCCCAAAAAACACTAACATCTAAATAAAATACCATTTTTATTATTAGCTCCTTTCCAGTCCATTCTTTATAATGCAAAATTAGTACTTTTCAGCAGACTATCACATTGTGAAATATCCTCTTTCTCTCTTATATTTGGTATCACAAAATACCATGGCAGATTATTCCTGTTCAGCAACATGATGCCCCAGCAGGAACATAGGAAAAAAATACCCCAGCTTTTTCAAAACCATAGTTCCTGCAACAGGAACTTTATCTTTCATTTCTTTAGAATTCATGATTTCTGAGTGGACAAGAATAAGAGTAGGAAATTATTGTTGATGAGCCTAAAACGAAACCAAACTAATAAAATCAGTATTTGGTAAAATCCTGGGCAAAGGAATAATGAGCGAAAATATTTTGGTACTGCAACCAGTGCAAAAACAAATAATATTGAAGTTAAACAATTCTGCATATGAAATGTGGTAAGACTAATTTGGGATTGCAGGGAGCTTTCTGATGTGTTTCAGAATCAAGATTGTCCAAAAGTATAAATGGGAGGAAATTACTTAGGATGATTGAGAAAGCAGTACAGATGTACACACAAACAAAACAAGGAGTGATAAGTGTAAATGCATAAAATCCAGTAATGGGCAATAAACTTGCAAATGATAGCCCCCAAAAAAAAATTAGGCACAATAGATAAAAGCTGTAGAGGGCATGGCAAAATGAATTAAAATGTCTTGAGCCTTGTGGAAGAAATGAGATATTAACAGATAACATATCAGAGGCAGAAATGTCCCAGGGTTTTTCACTTCCTTTTTCACAAAAAGGTTAATAGTGATCAGCTGATTCATAAGATTGCTGTTAACAACAAAGGGATGTGAGCATAGGCCAGAATAGAATAAAAATAAATCAAAGAATATTTAGGTATTCAGGAAAGTTATATATATTCAAGTCACAAGGCTTGAGAAAATTTATTGTAGAGCAAATCCATCTTTGAATTGTTAGTGATTATCTTCTAGACTTCATGGCAAATAGATGAAATCTGAAAGGGATGGAGAAGGATAAATATTGATCTTAACTTTAGGAAAAAGAAAAATAAACACCTGGGGAATTAGAGATCAGTAAACATAACTTTATCTTTGCAGAATAATGCTGAAGTAAATGATTAAATAATCAATTTATAAGCTCCTAAAAGCAACGAAGTAGCTTTAAGCATCCACTATCCATTTCTTGAAATGGAACCTTTTCAATGACCAACCTGTTTGTCTTTACCTGGCTGTCTCTCCCTCAGAGAACAGAGTAGAAGCCCAGGCCAAACTGTGATGAAACTGGGAAATATCTTTGGCCCGGTCACTCTCAGGAGAAAATGGTGGGTCTGGTATTTTGGTTCTGGCTGAACACAGCCGCCTTGCAAGTAAAAGAGCCAGTTTTAACATAATTATCACGAGGTTGCATCACACTGTAGGATCACATTTGGTGGGAAGAAGGTAAGGCTGCACTACACATAATTCTAGTCAGTGTTTTCATGAACACTGTCAATTACAGAAAAGCTCCTCATATTTGTAGATAATAGAGCTGAGGGGAGCTGCAAGCACTTTGGAGTGTAGGCTTAGAATTCAAAATAATTTTGATAAATTGTTGAAATGGGTTTAGATCAGTGCAACAAAATTCAATAGCAGAACCTGTGAAGTACTCCAGGAAACTCATGGGCAGACATAGAAGAAGGCAAACAAGTTTCTAGATGGCTACACTGCAAAAAAGGGTCTGAGATATATAAAGGTTGTAAAACTGGAAACAAGTCAACAGTGTGCTGTCCTTGCAAAGAAGGGTTATATTATTAAGAGTTTAGCATATAAGAAATAGAAAGCAACCATCCTGCTGTCCAAGGCACAAGAGTGGCAGGCACTGGAGTCCAGTTTTCAGCAGCAAACTTTCAGGAAGATATAAGTAAATAAAAGAACAGGGTATTTTTAGGTTGAAAAAATCAAAAGGAAACTCAAGATCCAATCTGTCATTGCTGCTCCATGGTCTGTCACAATCTTCATGCCTCAGCTGACTCGTCCTGCGTAGGTCTTTTCCTTGACAGTTGGTTAAAAAAAAATCAAGACTAAATTCTTTCATATTACCAGCAAAATAATAGCTGGGGAAATTAAAACTGAAACAACCTACTTCTCCACCTAAATCCTGATTTCTTACAGCGATTCTTAATAATTCTGTGATTGTAGTATGTAAATTAATCTGCCTTTGAAAAAGCACAACTAGACATTACTGACTAGATTTAGTTCAGTGCATGACTTGTTTACTGATACATTTATGAGTATAAATCAATCTGCCACTTTTAGGACCAGATACTTGATAATATGCATAATCCTTAAAATATGCAAGATAGAGATAAAAAATATGCAAGATGCAGATAAAAAATATGCAAGATACAGATAAAAATTTCCTGTCTGTTATCAGGAAGCTATTCTAAATCATCTCTAAAATCATATCAGTTTAAATCATACTTCTCAGCTGATTTCTGCTTTTATAGTGCTACCTCGCTCCCAGAGTACCATAAACAAGGGATGCATTCTCACAGAAGAAACTTAGCTCATCTGTGGCACTTGAGTAGAGTGAAGTTTCTTACAAGACTTCAGGTAGATGGCAATAACAGTTAGATTTTATCAGCTGGCTCAGTAAGTAGAGAATTTCAGCTAGAAGATTATACACCCTTGTTTACATTGTCAGATGAAGCTGGAGGAATAGTATCCATCACATATGGATATGTATCCATCATATATGGATATATACATCCTGTATGCCACACACTACGTGAAGTACTGAACCTTTATTTGAGTGCAGAGAATGGCAAAAGAATGTCAATTTCTTTTTCAGGTAAGAGTCAAATAAACGTTGGAAATTTTTCAGCCCACACCCCATCAGATCGAGACAACCTGCAAAGCTGACTGTTCAGTCACATAAAAGGGTGCATTTTCAGAGACTTTAGGGTAAGCTTGCACTTCCTCCTCTATTTCAGTTTTCCATTGCTGGAGACAGCATTTCCACATTTCATAGCATATTTCCATTGCAGACAAGTGTTATTTCTACTTTTTAAAATTTTTTATTATATTCTCTCCTAACATCTGATTAGGACAGAGCATGACCCACGAAAACTCATGAATAAGTACTAGAATGTTTCTTAGGAGTTTTAGCAGCGAATTTCTCTTTTCTACTATTTTTTTTTACTTTGGGCTGCAATCTGACATGACAGCACAAGGTCTAATTACTTGCTAAGGATTCACAGATAGATGGATAGATAAATAGAGAGAGAAAAGCAGTAAGGTAATTGCTTCTAATGGAGGGGGCGGGAGTGGTGGCAGAGATTACAAATGCTCCTAAATCAGACTGTTTCTTTCCTTATATCAAGGCTTGATCTATTTACAGAAATAGCCCTGATATTTCTATAAGAAATATTTCTATAAGAATATCTATAATATTTCTATAAGAAATATCAGATCTCAGAGAAAGATCTTTGAGAAATGCACAATTATCAGCTCCCAAAGTAAGCCCAGAGTAAAAGGCAGTATGTCAGGAGAAATCAGGCCAGATTCAGCACATCAAGGGCTGTGAGGATGCTGCATGAGCAAGTCCAGGTTCAGCCAGTAGCAAGACTGAGTGTGGGTCCTTAGCAGGCATTAACAGAGCACAGGTCTGAGTCATACATTTTGTGAGATGTATGCAACATCCACAGCACTCACACAAACACATGCAGCACAACAGCCTCATCCTGCTCCCACCTCTGACTGAGCAGAATGGAATACCAATAGTCAAAGAGTTCATATACCTCTCTATGTCAGACAGAAGAGGGGAGAGAGAGAGACAGGGAGAGATATTCATGGCTCCCATGGTCCCCCGCAGCCAACCCTGCTGTGCTTTGACCCTCTGTGTTCCTTTCAGCTGCGCAGAGCATCTTTAACTGCACAGCTTAGCGAGAACAAGGCAGTCAGTGACTGTATATTCCATTCAGAGATGGGAAGGAGGTAGTTAATTGGGAGGAGAGAAGCCCATTCAGGATTGTAAGGGAAATCTACAGAAAACAGGCAAATCCTGAAATTGTGGGAGAGGGTTCTTCAATAACACTATAAGACAACAAATGAATATGTAGGGACTTGTTTGGATTCTGAAAAGTGTATCACACTGAGGGAATGAATCATAGAAAAGAAAGTTTAGGGTTGAAAAGGACCTAAAAAGTCACCTAATTCCAACTCGACTGCCATAAGCAGAGATATGTTCCAGCAGTAGACCAGATTATTCTAAGCCCATTCTAACAAGGCCTTGAACACTTCCAGGGATGGAACATCCACAGACTCTCTGGAGAATCTGTTCCTGTGTCTCACCACCCTCATAGTAAAAATGTTCATCCTCATATCTAAAAAACATCTAATAAAACATTGACAAAACACACAGTGGGCAGAAGCTCAAACTGGTACTTGTAAGTGTCACTTACTTGTCACATATTTGATTTGGATTGGCAAAACATCTTTAAGTAAAATAAAATTTTTCAACCTTGCAAAGAACCCAAAAGGCTGTGATATTGGTGCAACAGGGGAGATGTCCTACACTTCATAGCAAAGAAAGCCTGCCAGATGTTTGCCAATATATGCATACTTCATGCCATGGCCCTTCACAGAATTCTGTATATAATAGAAGAGAAAGAATGCACAAGAGGAAGCCATACAAAAGGAAGGAGTAATAGAAATGGACATTTTGAGCAACAGAATAGGGAAAATATGTCAAGTCCATTTTGTCAGACACTTTCCCAATACTAATCTTCCCTGCACTGATACCCCTTTTTTTTCTAATTAGATTCCTTATGAAAACACCACTGAAAGATTTATTTAAACAATTGTGCCGTCTCCATCCTTGGAGATTTTTTAAATTAATCTGGATGAAGCCCTGAATAACCTGGTCTGATCTGAGACACAGCCTTGCTTTGCGTCAGAGGTTGCACTAGAAACCTCCGGAAGTTTCTTTCAGCCTGAATTTTCCTGTGATTCTGGGATCCTAAGAAACTTTGTACATCAACAAGTTCATTTGCATATCTGAAAGCAGTCAAGGCAGTGGGCATGTTCTGATGAGTTTGTAAACATGTCATATCTGCAGATGTCTCTTTCTGCAGGCTATCAGTTTCAACTGCATATAAACACATGGCATAGAAGTTTGGCGTGTTTTTACCTCAAAAACTTTTGAGTTGAAACCAAACATTCCATTGAGCTTGAACCCAAATCATCTTAGAATGTCATTTTGTGACATCTGTCAGTATAAATATCATCAAACTATGACACAAGAAGAGGGTGATTTTCAGGGAGGAGTCATCCACTCAGAGGAGCTGTCAGCCTCTTTAGCCTGCAGGGATGCGACAACAGATCTTGGAATTGTACCAGTAGCTCCTTTCTTGACAATTGTCTCTAAGCAGGCTCTTGATGTGCTTGGTTTTTATAGGTTGCCATAACAGAGTTGCTGCAGGATGATGTTCACATTATTCTTTTTTAAATTCATTGTGACTTTCCGAGATGGATTTTTCTGTCAGCAAAACCCACTTTCCCCTTTGCTAGCTGCATGAAGGATATAATTGATAACTGATGAGAATTATGCCTCTGCCAAGGAGTTTACATTGGAAGAAAGATGTGAAGGTGGAACTATCACCCCTCTTGGTGCCCTGTTTCATTTAATGGATAGAAAGGAAATTTCACAATTATGGTTTTGAAACAGTGCATAGTGTCAGCTGATAAATATCAACTGGAGATGTCCTTGGAAGCACAGAACCAACTCAGCAATAGAACACAAAAATTAAGTTTTAAACATCTCATTTCATCTGAATAAAGCTCAAATGTAGTTTAAGCTCTCTTCCTCCTGTCCCTGTTTATTTTGGTTAACTGCCTGTGAGCAGTTCATATTTTCATTCCAAGTTCCTTCACCTCTACCCTAAAGTTTTCTGTAAATACTGAAGAGAATGCAAAAGATACCAAATAATACAAGAATTGGGAGAAATCAAAACAATTACTGAAAAAAATGTCACTTTCATAAATTGAGTGTTAAAGGTGTTGATGTGAACAACAAGAAAGCTTAACTATGAACAGCATTTTGATTTCCATTCAGGCGAGTAACTGGTGCCCTTTAGAAGCAGTCATTCATAACACTGGGGGAAATTCTCACTATGCTGAGCATGCAGCAACTGGTGGGATGTTCAAATGTCATGCTTGCTCTGTGAGGGCAGGAAACTATTGAAGAGTAAACATGTTCAAAGGGAAATAGTGCTAAGCAGGGTTTTACGGGTGTGGGAGATTTGTCCTGAGAGCAAGGTTGTTCTTTCCATTTAAGTTATGCCTATGGCAATTAAGAACTATGAAACATTTTTTACTGTATGGCAGACATGTGTGAACCAAGAAAAGCTAAAAATACTACCTTACTTAAAAAGTCATATATCAATTTGCATAAAATTTTCCATGCAATCATAGTTGCCATCTCAGCAAGATGGTTAAAGTGGTAAAGAATTTTCTTGTTACGGTACAGAACGTTATTATGGTATAAACACTCATGTTTTTCTTCCAATGTTTCTTATTTCTCTTCCTCTAAGCATATTATATATTTATACACATCTTCTATTACTACAGTTTGGTTTTCAAAAACAAATACAGAATAGAGATCTAAAATATTAGAACACACACACACTGAACACTAAATACAGGTTGTTCATGGGTCTATTTTCTGCACTGTTTTCTGGACTTTTTTTTTCTTTTGGCTCAGATGTGCTACTAATTGTTAATACCTTTTACTAGTATTTCTATTTCTAACATATATTAGATTACATTGGCTAATTCCCTCTTGCAGACTGAGAAGATTATTGTAGGGGCAAATGAACCCACTTTGAGCCTCATTTCTTACAGTCCCATGAAGGATGAGATTAACCATCACCATGTGGTGATGTAACCATAAAATGTCCAGTTTTTTTACTGAGCATTTTAAGCAATTCTGACTTCATGTTTTTATTTATACAGCTGATTATTAACAGATCTGGAATCTAAGAAGGTCTCCCAATTCACTAAGGAGCCAAGTGAAATTAAGTGCTTGAAAAATAGTATTCACAGATTATGCTGCATACTCCTGTCCTATAATAAAGGGTCATCTTGAAAGTGAGGATTGAATACCTTGTGATCACTCTACCCTTATCCTTTTTTATAAAGCTGCCTACACAACAGGCTCAATGATGATGACTTTGAAATACAAACATTCATCCAAATGGAAATGAGCAAAACACTGAACAGATTTGTAAGACCCACTGGGGGAAAAAATCCCCATGAAATGGAAACCACTTCCTGATTCAGCACCAAACTAAAAGGAATTAGTCTAATTTGTATTGGTTACTAGCTCTATGGTAGGATTTTCTCTGGCCCAGGTAAGGCTAATTGGAACTACATCCAGCGCACAGACAGTGAGAAAAATGCTTCTATTGCTTCCTCATAAATTTGTCTAAAAAAGCATAGCACTGAGTACCTGCATCCAAATATCCCTTCTGATTCTCACCAGAGTCGTTTGCAGGAATGCCTCCAGAGCCATCTCAGATTTGCCAGCAATTCATAGAACTGTACGAAGAATAGCTCCATGATGCACAGTGGGGAAGGACTGACTCCTGTTAGTGTGACGGGGATTTTGTGTTGGCTAGCCACACCCATCAGTTCTGTGTTTCTGTTGTCAAAAGCAGGATCCAAACAGGAAGACCTTTCTGGAAGCTCCAGTGTTAATCATATCCAAACACCTTTCAGAGGATCTGCACCTGTTCTTAGGCACCAAAGAAGCACCTGCATCACCAAGGATAGCAATTTTTCTTGTGGAGGGGGCTTCACATAATTCATTGTACCCCACAGCACATTCACAGCCCCTACAGTGAATCCTAGAAGCAGTACAGACCCAGCATGAATGCAGGCAAGAAAACTCTGGCACTCCTCCCAGCGCTGATATCTTTGGCACATATGGTGCAATCATTGATTGCAAATGCATATATTTTAATGGAAATAACTTAAAACCTGTAGTATTGATATCAGGTTTTTTAAGAATTGTGGGTTTAATTTTTTTTTATTGCTATGGTAAAAGGACTGCTAATCTGCACTTAGTATATTGCATCTGATAAATTTTATGGGTTTGACTCTATAAGGGTTGATTTCTTGATCAAAGAAAGTATTAATTTAAGTGCAAGCATCTATGCCTTCTACTTTAGACACATAGAGTGCTATTTAATTGGCTTGTGTATATTGCTTGCTGATTTTTGATAGTTTAATAAAACCCTTTGGCATTGCTGTAGTTTCTCATTTCCTTACAATTAAGCAGAAAACAAGTCCTTAATAAAAATGCAGAACTTTATTAAACTTAGATTTATATACAATAAAAAAATTCCAGAGCAGTGCAGTCCAACTTGTGATTGCCAACAAGGTACGAAAATCCTTTTTTTAAATTATCAAACAATTCTTAATCTAAAAATAAATAAGAAAAAATAAAATAAAACGTTAATTAAAACTAAAGCACCAAACCACATTGTGGAAATAACATTGTAAAGCATTCTACAGGCAAATTGAATGGCACTAATCTCTGTTTTCTTCCCTACACCTACCTTTTCTGTTATGCATGGTAGAGCAGCAGCACAGCTGAACAAGTAGGGAGTATTTGTTCTGTTCTTCCCACAATTACTCCAGCTGTGCATCCCCTAAAATCTGTGAATGTAGCTAGTAAATCCCACATTTGGGTACTTGCTTCTTCCCTACCTGATGGATCGCCAATATCATGTTCTGTGCTTCTCTCAGCTCTTATTTTGAAACTGTGAGGAGCCCAGAGCTGCGGAAAATCCAATGCATCTGCATTTCATGATGTCATGCAGAGAAATAGACCATAGCAGAATCTCAGTGTGAAGCAGAAATTAACAGCATTTTGTGGCACATTTCAGCTGCAGCAAACAGCATTGGTGCACGTTTTAATCCTGAGCAGCCGGAGGAGAGAAGGTGATTGTGTGGTCCGTGCTGCTCGTGGCCTTGTGCAAGATAGGTGGGCTTAAGGTTCAGATAACAGTGCCAGTCTCTCACCTGTGTTGGTCTGCTTTGCATTGTGTGTACATCTACATCTTCAAAGTACACGCCCAGCCTTGCTACAGCCTGCACCTGAGATTGAGACCATCAGGGGCCATGTCTGGCAGAGTAGGAGCAGAAACCTTTTGTATTTTAAAGCCCACAGGATCCAGCTTTCCCTGTTCTTACTAGAGGCTCAGCTTCAACATGCAAGTTCTTCCAGAGGCCAGTTTTTTTATGTAGACACAGATGTGACACTGTATTAAGGAGAAACCTGGTACAGCTGGGAATACTTTAGCATGAACTTGCTTAAGTATAAGAGAAGTTCCCAATCCATGGAAAAGCTATTATGTACTGGCTTGTCTGTGTGGTGAGAAATGTTCTTCACTGACAGCAAGGCTGGTCACCTGTCCCTGTAGTGACTGGCTCATAATAAGGAACATGCATTCTGCTGAGATTCAACCCCAGCGCCATGCAGCTGCTCACTTACCTCCCCCGTGAATTGGGATGAGAGTCAAAAAAAAAGGTGGGTTAAGATAAGAACAGTTTAATATCTGAAACAAATAGAGATTATGATAATAATTTCAATAATAAAAATTTTTTTAAAAAGAGAGAGGAAAATGAAACCCAAGAGAAATCAGTGGCCCAAAATACAATTGCTCACTACCCACGTGCCAATGCTCATCCTGGTGATCACCCCTCCCAACCAAATCCCTCCAGTTTGTATACTGGGCTTGATGGTCTGTGGTATGGAATAAACCCTTTGGCTACTTAAGATCTGTCTGTCTGTCTACTTAAGCTGTCCTGGCCACACTGGCACTGGCAGAGCATGGAGCATTGAAAATTCCTTGACTTACAAACCACTTATACACAAGCAAAATAGCAGTGCATTTTTCACTTTATTCTTATACTAAATACAAAACACAGCATTGTACCAGCTACTAAGAAGAAAATGAACTCTATCCCAGGACAGATGTGAACAGATGTCCTTCAAATTCTGCTGGTCTCCTTCTCTTCCTCACAGTAGTAAAAGGAGCAGAGTTTAGACTTGTTAGAACTGCAAAGCATTCGTGAGTCAGTGAAGGATTTATTGAAACGAAAATATTATTCCTCTGTTTAAAAAAAAATTTAAAACCAAAAGCAAAACACAACAAAAGTAATCAAAAGCAGAAGATAACTCAGCACAGAGGGAGATCTCAGGCTGGATTTCAAAAAAAGTGGGCCTGTACATTACGGTATTGTTGACAGAAGTACAGCATCGCATGGCACTGCAACTCCCCCATCCTGTAGTCTGGACCACAAACCCCATTACACCTACTCCACTTCAAATCTCTGAAAAGTGAGGCAGCTCATGCTTCTGGGCAGATTATTGCTCCTGCTCACACCAGCTCATTGCAAGCTGGCTCAGACATCTCTTCAGTCTGCCATGCGGACGCCCCACAGTGCTGCAGATCAGCACACTCTGCACCATTACACTCCTCAGAGCAGACACTTAGGCATTCACACAGCATTTTTTGTTGTAATTGTGAATGAAGCATGTTGAAATTCTAAGCAAGCACCATTCTACAAGCACCGATATTTCAGCCAAACCCATTTGTGCACTTACTGGTTGATCCACAGCCCACTAGAGACAATGGGAAGACTGCCATTAACGTCACATCAGGCTCATAAAAGATGAGGCAGATAACTTCCATTAATGTTAATGAGAGTCATGTATATATATCACCTAACCACTGACGGAAAAAGAAACCATCTTCTGTTCTGCTTTTTACACAGCTCCCACAGTCTGTGATGCTCATCCTCCACCATTAGCTTTGTAAAGACAAAAGGTTCCTCAACAGCCACATCTTTCTGATGATTTTGCTTTCTGTCAACAGGAGTCAAGCTTCATGTAGACAGAATACATCTAATCATAAAGTCATGAAACAATTACATTTTAACATTGTAATGGACAGATTTTTATTATTACTACTATTTTTTCTAGTTACTTCTATTCGTATAAATATGTACGTAAAAATTTTTTTAAAAAATTTAATTTTGTCCTTTTAAAATAGGAGGTAATAATATTGTATTATTACAATATGGTAATGGTATTTATCTCATTAATATTTAAATTAAAGAGTTTTAATAGCAATCCAGAAACTGCGTTTTTCATATGCATTTCAACAGTGAATGGTTGAGATACCAGCATCAGCTATTAGGATTCTACAAAGAATTGCAATTGAATTTTTAGTTTCCAAGACTAGACTGTAGCTGCTTTGCTCCACCAGGTTTAGTTTTTCTTTGGCTGCTTATTCTTAACTCCTTAATGTGGCACATTAATTATAGCCTCTCAATGGTTCCATTCCTTCAGGTCCTCATGTCTAGAAATGCTGCCACTCAAATAGCAAAGTGCAAGCTTTCCATCATTCTAATAGTTAAATAATGGCGAGACTATGCAATTGAAGCAGCATGAAAGGTCACCTTGACAATATTCTGACTGGTTAAAAGTAGCTTAAGGCATCACATTTCTTTATTGTGAATGAGTTGACTGAGTTTATTACTGTTCGTGATATTTGAACATTTACAATTTTGAAATAAAGCAAGAAATATCATTTTGTAATTGCTGCAAATTACCAGATACATCAAATTCAAAGACTGTTTATAAAGCATTTATTACTATATTGATCAACAAAAAAGTGTGGAGATGCAGGAGTATGAACCAATGACACAATTTTTAGAACAGCTCACATAGATAGTCAGTAAGAAATGCAAACCTCAGCAGAAGTCCATAAGAAGATTTAGTCATCAGCAAAGTTCCCAGAAAGCTCTACTTTCAGGATGCAAGATGCACAGGCATGGAACAGAGACCTCACACTGGGGTTTTGAGAAAAAAAGTTTTGTGCCAAATGACATTCATAAACAGCATTTGGTATGTATTTAATGTAAGGAATAAGACCAGGACTGAATTTCACATATTTCTCTGTTGGAGGTGGGACCAGAATCATAATTCCCACCATTATATAAAATTGTGATATCTGGTGAAACAGTAAAAGAAACCTAAATTTTCTGTTATCTTTATTTTATTCTCACCCAAGCCCTTGGAGTTTCACATGCCCTTTAATGTAGATCTTCAAATTAACTGCAGCTTAGTTTTTGGAACAATTTATCTAGAAAGTTAAGATTAGATTTAACTGGAGAAAAACTTCACTAAAGACAGTGGAGTTAACCCAGGCATAAACAGCCTTGAACTTGTATTTGTGCTTCCTTTCAGAACTGCTAATTGCAGAAATCGATTGGTTTAAGGTCCTTATGTTACATGCTTTAACAAAAGGTGAGGTAAGATCCAAGCTATATGGACTTGAGCAATAAAAACATCATTAACTGAAGTACAGTGAGCACTTCTGCTGCCAGTCTTCTGGTATGTCTGTATTTCCTTCCAAGGACATAAAACTGTGGAACATACTTGCTATTTACCTTAGCCATTAGGAGCATTAGGTAAAGCCCAGGATTTAAAATGTGCTGGATACTTGATCACATACATCAATGTTAAGGATTCATCTTTCAAGTTGCTATTAATCTTTTATATTGATATTACTACTGCCCCAATTTCTTATAATCAAATTTGAATCAAAGCAGAGGGCTGAATATTCTGAATGATGGAACACAATCTTACACAGAGGAGCTATAACTTTCTTCACTAATCAAGGTCTATTTGCCTGAAATTAATTAAATCAGTACGTCTTCAAGGCTCTTTCACTACTTCATCATCCAGTTTCTCATGCACATACTGAGAGAATGGAAAAACCACAAAATGCTGATGAAAGAATTTACCACCACTCAATGACCATTTTTCTGCAGTGATTAAAAAAGTCAGTAATAGATGACACTATTTTAAAAGGTGCCACCAGCAGCTGACAGAGAGACTAATACATATATAGCACAAATTAATTTATCATAATATGATAAATATATACGAAATTGCAAAATATATCTTTTAAGTGTGATGTTCAGACTGGTGCAAACTAAAAATTTTACATTTTCACCTAATAACAAACATTTTTCCTGCAGCTGTCAGGAAATAATCCACACATAGAGAATAATCAAGGTTGTCAGTATTAAGACAAAGCATTTGTGGTAATGCACATTTTGCTTCCTGCTGAGGCTTGTCAGAGTAACTATTTTGCTCTGAAGGGTTCAGAGCACTTGCCAACAGTGTACTGTGTGACTCTGGTTTAGAAGAACAGTATAATAACACAGTCCATTTCCAGCAGCAAAGGAGGAGGTGTGGATCTGAACTTCTGTCTCTCATAACATGACAAATCTTGGCTTCAGGAAGGCATATTGGCCAGCAAATACACACACAACTCTACTGCAGATACTATTTAAAGAGCTATGTTCTGTCTTCTTTTAAAAAGGCAGTGACCTAAATGGACATCCTGTGGTCATATCAAACATTTTTAAGGTCTACAGAGCCACACTATAGAGCCAGAGATGCCCTACAGTTTCCCTGTGTCCTTCTCTATTGATTTGGGTATAACATTTGATTCAGCTCCATGTACTGAGAGACACCCTGTCAGAACTGTTCCTTTAGGAGCTGGGCAGATGTGTTTCTCTGGAAGCACTTTCTACACCTTCTCTTGGTGATAGGCCGTATTTTACCAGCCATGGCAGCAAGGTCACAGACATCAGTCTGTTCCCCCACACCTGGCTGACAGGGAGCTCCTGCTAGTGCCCACCTCGACTACAGGGAGGGACACTTTATGGCACCCCAAGTGCTCCCTATTGAAATCTGTTTCATGGTCAGTCTTGAGTAAAAAATAACAGAAAATAAATTACCTTAAACCAAGAAAGAGTCCTAAGTATAATGAAAAAAAGGCATCACAAACATCTGTGTATAATACTTTGAATAAATGTATGATTAACTTTTTTGGGGGGGTATTTCACTGCTGTAGAGGATAAATAATTATCTAATAGTAGTCATTAAAACATCTCTGCACTGGATACAATACTCATCCATTAGTCAGCTGAGATGGATGAAAGAAATATTAAAACTCTTTTGAGAACTAGAAACACGTTATTCATCAAAGATATTATGTTGACACTGAAATCACAACCCATAGCCAAAGGCCTGATCCTGCCAACAGACTTGTATGGGTGGAACTTCTGATCATTCCAATTAGTAAAAAGATCTTAATTGTAGTTTAAGTAAATATTTGCGAAAATGTAGGAAATACAGAGTTGGCTTCAAATTAGCAGCAAAATTACCACTGTTAGCTGTAAAGCCAGGTTTTAATCCACCATCTAGAAGTGGATTTGAATGTACTAACAGCTCCATAAATGTCAATTTCCTTATGAAGTGGAAAGAAAGAGTTTGAACTTTCTCTGCTAAGTTTGCCTGTGCACAGAGGTCTTTTATAATATAAATTTAAATACACAATCTGTTTTATAATGTTTTCCATCAACTCTCTTCTCCATATGTTCTCCCACTAGGAATCTAATGAGTTCTACATATGAGGGATGACAAGGGAATATGCCTGAGAAATAATTCCAGCAATTATGGCATATGGAGGCATTGTTTTTGAGTCACTTTTGCCATGAATATTCCGCAGAGCATCTGGGACCAAATTATGTCTACCTGCCCATGGACATTAGCAAAATCATCATCTTCCATTTGTAAATTCTGCTGAGGTAATCTGACATACAGAGAGGACCATTTCATCAGCTTTATGATCAGGGAGCATATTGAAACACAGTCCATTTATAGTTAGAAAAAAGTGCTTCTCTTTAGAAAGAGTAGTTCAAACTGGAAGCTAAGATAAAATTATAGAAACACATCACCTCTCTCTCTTCTCTCCTGTCTTCAGTTCCAGGCCACTATTTATTAAAAAAACTTTTCTAATCCTTACCAGAGTTTTGAAAGAACTGACTGGATTGCAGGACATGAGAAAATTACCAACGAAAAATAAAAGTAACACAAAGATGCACAAACCCTCAATCAGTAATAGTAGGGATTGTATTCTCTGTGCCCAAATATGACAAGGCATCAAAATTAATCACAAGGAGGAAAAAGACTATAAAAAAACTACTGTATATGGAGAAATAGTAACTAAAGCAGTGTGCATTTTACAAGTTCTGATTTAAATACTAAGACATAAGGCTGCAGTACAGTTTTCAAGCACAGTTTCTGTGATGTTTGTTATGGCAGTGAGAAGAAAAGGGTTAAAGAGATTCAACCACTATGCTTACATGGAGTAAACTTGCAACTTTACATATTCCTCACACTCAAGAAAAATGTCTTGGCAATGTGAGTAACAAAAGTATTTCTACGTGTTGTTTTCCCAGCTGCACAGTTGAAGCAGTGAAAGGCATAACTCCCAAACTGCAGTGTCCTTGGGTTACCCCAGTGTTTTAACAGAAAAAAAGAATTTCCCTGATGTTATAAAGGATGTAAACCAAACTTTACATTTCACAGTTATGAACATAAATATAATTTGAAGAGCTGATATAGAAGTTTTACTGTTAGGGTTTACATATATGCAATAATATTTCTATTACACAAACTATTTCATTTAGTTGGGCAATAAACTGGTTTTCAGAACTGAAATCCAGATATATTTCAAGTCTTTCAGTCATAGCTAATATTGATGTGATTAGGGATATTTAATCAAGAGAATCTATTATCGAGGAATAACTGGATTTCACTTCCAGTTGCTACCTGTATACTTGCAAGGAAAGAGTGAAAATAGAGGGTAGTTCCTTTAACCATTGACCTGAATGGAGAGAGAGATGTGGAATTCCATGAATATGTGAACTTTAATGAATTTGCTTGGTCAGAATTTTCTAAACAAAATGCTAAACAATCATCTGCATCTGACGGCCTTATACAAACCACACTGAAATTACCCAGGTGCCCTGTCATTTCTGTCATCTGACTGTGGAGAAAATCCCAGAGACAGGAGTCAAACCTTTCCTACAACCCAGAGAACAGGTCTAAGGTCCTACTGTCACCCCCACAGCCACAGGTTCAGGATGCTGACTGTACCCCTGTGCTCACAGGCTGGATCCACTTCCCCAGACCCTACATCTCTGGTGATGAAACCATGCTTCAGTTGTTTGACTCTCCCAGCATCCTATTCACGGCAGTCTGATAAAGAACTGTCACTCCCTTACACAAGAGTTTCCAGTCTCACCATCAGTGGCCCTCCTGCCAGATGGTCTTAAATTAGTTTTGGATAACAAGACATTGACAACACTTGTAATCTCAACTGTTAGCAAAGCTGTGGGAAATTCAACCTTTTCATGTACTACCTCTTCTGTAGTACAGATGAATATAGAATGTACAAAAAACCCAGCCACAATTTTGCTAAAATATTTGCAATGACTGTGAAGTAGTGTCCAAAAGTTAAATAAGCTCTTACAGAAACAAGACCAAAGATGTAATCTGGAAACATTCACTCATTCTGTGAAAGAATAAACAAAAATGTTTTTCAGGATACAAACTTTGTTATAAAGACAAAGTGATTAGGAAATTCTTATTTTACAATTTAAGACCACTGAATTCACAAGAAATCATTTAATGGCATCAGATTATTCAGGTGTGACAGGTTTGATTCAGAGTTATACAACTTTTGGCAAAAAAACCTAGAAATTAGGGCAACAGTTCTCTTGCAAATCAAAACTGTGCTCCTTTTCTTTGCCAATAGATTGGTTAACAGATGTGTAAAATTTGAGGCATGAAGGAGGAGGCAGTAAATCAACAGAAAAGGATGCCAATCACATATTTCTTTTGTGTTGTTACAGACTTTCATGCATTACCTAGAAATTATAAAAGCCAGCTGTACAATTATAATGAGCAAAAAAAATCCCTGCATATATTTTTATGAAAACTAACAAATTAAAATACTTTATATCAGATTTTTTATTTTCAAAATAAATGCATCTGATGCACTCCTAAAGCATATAGACTCTTAACAAAATAGAACTGCTTTTGTTTGGTGAAGTACTGAAATGCTAGACCAGAAACATTTTTAGGCAGAGCTGAAGGAGTCAAGATCTTAAAGATACAGGATAAATACAGGAATTGAAAATATATAGCACAATAGGTGTATTTACAGGTAGTAACAGTGTTACCTGCAGCAGTGCTGTTTCAAAAGGTTAACATTTTTTATGACCAATAAACCACATACAACCAAGATCTAGACTTGAATGCTTTTCAAGCTTTATTTTAAATTTGAATCTTTTTTCATTAAGATTCATATCAGGACTTCCTTTTGTGCTTTGCTGAACTGATCCAATACATCTAACTGTGAGAGGTATCACAAAGCTGTGATTTTTCTTCCTCTCTCAATGCACTGCCACTTGGAACTGCAGAACTTCATATTCTGCAGTTCAGCATTCTTGATGATTACTTAATTCAAAGAGTAACATGGATCTGATCCTAATGCCTGATCATTTTTGCAATCAGATGAAACAATCTAGAAAATATTATATAAATGAACAAATTATTAATTGAAGCAATTAATATTCTTACATGAATGCACATAGCTGAGCCTGTCACTCCATTTTTGAAGGAGCTTAAACCTGCACTATGGACACCTGAACTGGGGCTCCCAGCTTGCTTCAAGGTGCACAAGCAGATCTGAGAATCTGGCTTTCTTTTTCCTTTTCTTTTAAACAGTTCTACATATTAACCTGAAATATTACTTTTTCAGGATTGTCTACCATGTCTTGTTGCTACTTAAAACATCTAAATGATAATTTTTCAGGATTCATATTTTGTGAAGAGAAAAAATTTATTCAATCTGAACTGAAAACAACAGTACACCCACCAGAATTTCCCATAGGTATCAGTTCCTTTCAAAAAAAGACATTTCAAAGTGGTAGGAAATATAAAGTTAATAAAACCTTTGAGATTCTTATTCACCAAAAAATTATTTTGTTCCATGAGTAAACAGACCTCCAATGCACACATCCATACAGGGAACTCTATTTTATATTACAATTTTATTCACTTGCTATGAATAGTCACAACATTAATCTACTGCAGAGAATCTATTCAGTATATTTGAAAATCCATTTATTTTCATTTATTGGTATGCATGTGTTACACTTGTATATAATACAGTATTTTCAGCGCTGTTTAAGAACAAGGAAACAAAGAAAACAAGTATTGAGAAGCATGATGTAGATTTTCGACCAAACAGAGGTCATATTTAGATTTTACAAAACAGCACATTTACACTTTGAACTGTCCCAGAAAACCTCTTTAAGATGTTACTTCCATCCTGAACCTCTTAGCACAAATCCATATAATACTAATCCATCCTAAAATACCAAGAGACTTAGTTTCTGCTACAACCGGTTTATTCTAATTAAATTTTAATCAGAAAATAAGATCTTTTTCTGTCAACATATTTCTTATTATTTCCGAGCAAAATGATAGAATATACTTCTCAGTTTTATTCCCAACGGTCATTTATTTTATTTAAGCTCTCCTGTGCAATAATACAGCAGAGGTAATGAAATGCTTTTGGAACAGCAGGGGCTACAGCGACAGGCAGAGCTCACCAGGGTGTTCATCCATCACAGAACTTAATATATAACTAAACTACCCATGTCAATGGCTTGTAATGATTAAACCATTTCTTTCTATTCCTCTTCTTCTTTTTTTTTTCTTTTTATTTGCTTTTTTTTTTCTATTTTTGGGGGTTTTGCTGTGTTTGATAACCACAGACTTAAACAAGCTTACTTCTATGTATTTTTGACTACCATTAGGTGTGTGTGGCTTTCATTTCAATTCTCCAAAGCATACAGTCAGAACTCCCTCTAGTCATTGTATTTATGCAGTGTCACTAAAAGGAATTGCCAAACTTCTTTTGTATCAACATTACAGATGGTCCAATATACATTAAATGGAGTATAAAATTATACATTCTGTAATAACTTAGAAAAAAGCTCAAAGATGCTTAAGGCCTTCAAATATTGAGGATTTTTTTTCATGTAACAACACATTTCAAAGTTCAATATTTTCTAACAAAACAGATCTGAATTGGATGACTGTATGCAAGCAAAATACCCATGAAGTGTAAGACTGGGAGAGCACTAGGACTTTTTTCCTTTATGGCAAACAGACTGAGCAGACATCTACATAAGCATCCATCAGTATTTAGGTTCAAGCAAGAGATTTTATTTTTTAATAAAAAGACAAAAATCCTGAATGATTCCCATCCAATATCATAACTGCAAAAGTCATTTACATCCCTGCCTATCTTTGTAAAAAAGGGATGAAATTGTGTAATTGACTTCTTACCATCAATTTAAATGAATTAAAGGTTAGGAAAGTAAAGTACATATTGGGAACACCCATTTCCTTCAAACTAAATCGAAATGCATATATTAAATATATAAAATGCCTTATGATGGAAGTGGTAATTGAGTTTTGACCACTACTTTCTTTAACTGTTAAGCTGCAGTAGTTGGTTAGCCTTAGGGAAACATGTCAACCTGACTATACATTCTAATATGACTGATGTATTCAGATAACTATTACTTGTCAACAATAATTATTAACAATGGATATATAATTCCATTCCTATAACAAAGCAACTTCAAGATGTTGAAATATGTACCTTTGAGAGCTGCAAGATTAAAACACAAATAAAAATGTCTAAAACTGTGCCATGCTTGAGGACAATTTCTGCAACAGAAATTTAATTAAAGCCATGTGCAGTCCCACCAGCAATCTGAACAGTGGACCAAGGATCATTTCAGAGTGAAGGATCCAATACATTTCAGAGTTTGACTTCAAGATGAAAAGCCACTGTTCTGCAACGGAGAACCCAAAAGTTTGTTGCTTTTCTGCACCTCTAGTATATTAGCTCATGATTACAGCTGCAAATTCCTCAGCAAGTGTAATTCTACAAGTGTACACAGTTCAATCAGTTGAAATATTTGTGACACAGAAGTTCAAAATAACTTTCCAGTAGTTTTGATCTCAAGGCTCTTGCTGATTGCAAGCCAGGTTCTCATTGAAACAATTGATTCTGAAGGATACACCCCAGCAGTATAAAATTTCACTTCAAGGATTGCCTGGATGACTGAAATTCCTATGTGTTGTATTTAAAGTTATCAGCCTTGAGACTGGCTTGATTTGTCTTTAGCTATCGGGTTACCTGTAAAGAAAAAGAAAATGAGAAAATCAGAAATTGGGCATAGTGAATCTGTTTCTGAAGTACTGGAAAATGAGACTGCAGTGTAAGATCTCTGTCCAGCAAACATCCTTCTATTGTTTTTAAATAAGGGCATAAACCCCCATGATATTAAATGGCATTGCTCCCCAACTTAAATGGTGTTTTTAAGTGTTTAGTGAGGATAGGATTTGACAAGGAAAAATTGAACTGTGACCATGCTTTAAAATACAATAAAATCATGATTTGCCAACCCACATGTTGGCATTTAATGTTTTCTGTTATTCTTTTTTTGTTGTTGTTAAAAATTATGTATATAACTATGCTTTTTAAATGTTAGCTATTGAGTATACCATGACTGATACTGGAGCTGTATTCTTCCATTCTTTGCATGCATTTTTACAAAGCAATCATAACATCATAAAATCATTTAAGTTGGAAAAGGCAATGTCCTTTTAAAGGCTTAATGTATCTTAGCAAGCAATAATCACCTAGTGGAGAAACAGGAAGAAATCATGCAGAAACTAAGTAGAGATAGAGATCCTGTTATTCACAAAGTAAAAAATTACAGAGGATTTAATTTAGAGTGGTTTCACCCAGCCTAACATGAAACAAGAAGGAAACAGAAGGACCACAAAGAAAGAGTGGGGGACAAAGCATTTCACAATAATTGGACTTTCCCTCTAACTGATTTGGATTTTAAACTTTAAAAGAAAAAATCTGTCATATCAAAGAAACATAACTTTGAGGAATATTTCTGCTGTGTCAGTAGATACAATTAATCATCACGTAATCTTTTAATATCAAACTGTGTCAGGGGGAAACATTCCAAGGTTTGAAGAACAACTCATTGGAATGGTCACAACACTTTATGACATCAAGGGACATATGCTTTTCATTTTGATCACAGAGAGAAGGGTCATGCTCCTTAATGATGAAACATTCTTTTGCCCTCAGCAAAACTGTTTGCATACAGCTCTTGTCAGCTCTGCAGAGCATAACTGTACAACAAACAGAATATTAAACAGACTGTTCAAGGAGTTCATTACTTCAGTTTGCCTTTTCCGCAGAGTTGTTTCTAGGAACTGCACTTGAGGCGATAATAAAATTGTGCTTCGTGATTTTTATGATACACAGGCTTATTTATTACACTGCTTTTATTTTGCTTTGGTCTTGCTGTTGGAAACAGCCTCATGTGGTCCCTTCTAAAGTGGAAGATTGCCTGAAAAAATAATAAAGAATTAATTTAACAGTCAGGCAACATATTTCTGTGCCCTGCACCAAAGCTCAAAAGGCTGATGTACCATCTTATTGTATTTATTTTTTTGCTTTATTGTAGCAAGCTGGAATTCTGCTCATAGAACCAGGTGCCACTGAGCTACACAATGTAAAATACACATCTTCTGATATTATCCACAGGTGGAATTTTACTGGCTTCATTTGTGATACATTTCTCTATATCTATATCTATCTCTACCTATCTGTCTATCCAGTAAAGAGCCACTAAGGCAAATAAGACAGAGGAGTATCTCATATGAGGAAAGATTGAGAGTGCTGGAACTGTTCCACTTGAAAAAGAGAAAGCTTGGGGGAAACACATCAATGTATACAAATATGTGAAGAAAGGGGGGCAAGAAAAGTGAGCCAGAAAGTGGTGCCCAGCAGCAGGACAAGAAACTGAAAACAAGCCAACACAGACAGTATCCTCTCAGAAAAAAAGTTTTTTACTGTGAGGGTGGCAGAGTACTAGCACATTTTGCCCAGGGAGACTGTGGGCTCCATTACTGAAGATATTTAAAAGCTGTCTTGCCCTTATAGGCTTTAGATGTCTCTAGTTGAGCGGGGGGGGGACACTTTCAGAGTTGCATTCCAATCTCAACTATCATGTGATGTATTATTTCTATTACACACAGATCTATGCATGGGCTAAGGTGATAAACTTCAGATAACAAAAATGGTATTTTTGCACACACATGACTGCTCAGCTACAAGGCTGTTTTGAAGTGCAAATGTGCTTTCAATCACAGAAAAGTCAGTAAAATCATAATCTGTGTGCCTATCTACCCCTCCCACCTAGTACTACAACCCTGTGGTGAAAATATCCCCATGGAAGTAACATACACTGTCACATAAATTAGATAGGTGATTAAAATAAGAAAAAAAAAAAGAGCTGATAGCCATTCAGATTTCTGCTCTATATCAGGTCACTCACCTACATACACACACACATACACACACAAAAACAAACATATATATGTATATATTAGTGGTCCACATTTGCCTCTATGTTTGATTTCAATACTTCTTGTGTTCAAGCATAGATTGCACATCAACATTAATGGAAGTTATATATCCATACACCATACACGTCAGGGAGTGAATAAACCTCTTGGATATTAAAGGCAGTTTCATAAAGAAGCAATGAAATTTTAGCTAATACCTAGAGGTGGTAATCCCAGAAATGCTTAATTTTGGATATAGTAAATGTTACTTGATTCAAGTGTCTGGGAAGTAAGGTATTAAGGTATTGTGCCAAAGACCTTCATAGGAAAAGAGGGACCAATAACAATACATGTCTGATCTTTAAAATCCGTAGAGAACAGTAACACCCTGAAGCGTGCAAATCAAGTTTTCTGTTAATAATTAATATGTATGGAAAATTAACAATACAAAATTTAAAAGTACACGAAACCTTAGCATCCTATGTGTTGATTTGAATTAATTTGTTCCTTCTTGGAATGCAATTACTCTCTTTATAATAATAAATTTTCTCACATTGTGGTTATATCATAAATACACCACATTAGATTCTCTTCATTTTCTTGTCCTAAATACGCAATTAAAGCATAATTACTCTGCAGTTGCAGACTTTTTAATTTAAATTAGTGAGTGGCTGCTGTAAATTGGCTGTAATTGTATGTGGACTCACTTGTTTTATTTTAACACAACATATAATTAAATTCACCTGAAGATTTCCACATTATTCTGCTTACTAAATGTTCAGAACAAACTGAGTCTTTGGGTAAAATCTTTTTGCCAGGATAATGCAGAATGGATCAGAGATTGAAAGATCTCATGACATCACATTAGAAAAGCTACCAGCCTCAAGAGATATTTCTGGACAACAATGGGTGAAAAATATCCTCATTTTTGAAATCCACACAGTGGATGAATACAGCAGATAATAGTATTTATTTTGTTAGAATAGATTTTCAATAAAAACTGTGATACTTTTTCTCAGGACTTTCTTCTGCCTCAGAAGAGAAAGGAAGAAACATCAAGACTGTAGGATGTAAAGAATGGTGAGAGAATATTCCCTGAATAGTAAAGCACTTCTCCCTAAAGTCAAGCACCTAAGCATCAAAGTTACAGAACCCCAATTAGGTATAGTAAAATTCTTCTGTTTCTTCACAGAAACAAATATATCACAAATCATTAGCTAGCTACAAAATAGCTTCTGCATCCAAAATTAGGCACATAATTAATTATTATATAATAATGTTGGAATAAAAGAGATAACAATAGATGCTTTATTGAAATTAAGTGCGTGCTGGAAAATTTCATAACACAACTTGTACGCTACTATTTTTTTACTGGCAGCTTTTTGAATTTTTTCTGTGTTTATCATAAGCCATACACAGAATCCATATTGAAAACTAACTCTAAAGTTTGCAAAGTCAAGCACTTGGAATGTGGCAACTTGCCTTTTTATATCTCCCCTTGCAATTTAATTCTCTCTCTTTTCCATCATACACAGTAAAGAAGTTAATTTAGTGTGTGAGGAGAGTTGGAGGGAAGACAGGGCTATGTATCAATGCAAATGCAGAAAAGGTAAAATATTTAGGCCAATGTTTCTTGCCTTGACAGATGATTCCAGATGGAATGGATGGACCCTCTGTTCTGGGTTTTCTCCAAAGAAGCAGAAAGTACTTAATAGAGGATTTTTTCTTTTTAATTAGAACTGTTCCATCAACTATATAAGATTGTGTGTGATCATAAGTCATGTCATCTAAGCATACTCAGGCTTTTTCTTTTTGCTCTTGAGATACATAAGGCACAGAAAGGAATTTTTTTTTTTTGTGATACCAATTAATAGTTCACCCTGAGCTAAGCAGAATTTCATGAGATGAAGTTGACTTGGCACCCCTTCCATTTTTTTCTAAACTATTAAAAGCCTCTGGAAAACAAAAGTGGTATGGGGATTTCAAGCAAAAATAAAAGGGGTCTCACAAATTTATTTAATAACCAACATGAGATATGCTAAATACAGGGAATGACAAAAGCCTAAGTAATGGCTTGAAGAAATGCCTACAATGGATTGTCTTCCAAGTGCTGGAGAAATGACAGAGATCCCATACCAAAACAGCCCTTGTTTGTATGCAGTATATTCCTGTCCATTTTGTGTCATTATTGTGGTATCCTTTCTTAAACTGTATGCAAAACACCACAAAAACATTTAATAAAATTATGAACAAAGTGATTCTTTAGCAAAGCGTTTCTAAAAAGGAATGAACTCAGGAGGGCTATATCAGTCTTGTTCTTTTCTAAAACATAAATAATTTGGTTGTGGTAGCAAGAACTTAATATAAATACTACAGTGTAGAAACAGGGCCCATATAACCAGAAACAAACATCTGCCAGTGCATTTTCTCTACTCAGGCCCTCTGAGAATGAGGTTGAGGTTGGAAATGGATCTTTTGAACAGATGGAAGCACACTATTTCCTGGAACTTTAAAATCCATGCAGTGTGTTTGCCATGTACTATCATTCATACATCGCCTGTGAAAGCAAATGACAGCTTGCATTGCCACTTGTGCTTGTTCATTCACTGAAACAGTTGAACTTTTAAGCTTGGAAAATGCTTCTGTTCTAGTACTACTATCTTGTACCAGTGATAATCCTAAGTACTTTGCAAATGTTAACAAAGGACAGGTTCACAATTTCCTCACAGATGGATAATCATGTCATTTATGTTCCAATGAATTGGGGAAAGTGGACAAAAAGATGTTAAGGACCTTTCTGGAATAGGGCTCATATATGTATAGACCCCTTACAGCAGGTAGATGTGGATTTGGGTCTTTATTGCTAGATAACTGGGTTTCTGGAGGGAGGAGGAACCATTTCAAAAGCCTGAGAAATGAAGGTGACTCAAGCACATTTCAAGGGAACTGCAAGAGAAAACCATTAATGAGGACACAGGCCCTTATTTTAGTATTACAGACAGCCCTTTGACTGGGCTAATGACAAAATGCAAAATTTGAGTTACTTTTTGAGCAGTCTGGAAAACAGATATTTAATAACTACACAGATTCACTTACCTTCAGAGAAGGTTATGTATTGGAAGACACTTTTTCAAGTCATCAAATATTTCATTCCTGTATATAAAATTTTGATCCTACCTAACTTTTTATTTAAGGACTCAGCTTCAAATTTTTCCCTTAGTTTTATTTTAGGCACTGCAGTATGAAAAGTATTAATCTAAACATGTTGCCAAGCCTGTTAAGCGATTTAGAATTCCAGATCCTCACGCTTGTCCTTCAGGAGCTATGAGTAGCTCATTTTATTAATTAAAAAGTGCATTTCCCACGACATGACTCAAAAGGCTCCCAGTTCTTTGATAACCATGAGACTCTAAAACCTTATAATTCTTTCATATTTTTATTGCATAGTGACTAATCCAAACTGCACTTTTGATAGTTCTTGTGCTTATGACTTCCATTATAGAGAGACAAACATTCTGAAAACTCATTTCATGCAATGCCATTTGAAATATAGCTGTACTCCTTTATTTCCCACCGCTCTTAAGGATTTCAGCTGGAAATTTTTGGTTGTAAAGTGAAGATCTAGACAGCCAGTGTTAAAAATTTTTAAAAGTCTTTAGAAACCTTTCCCTTGTCAAGTGATCTTTCCACTTACTTCTAATAGTCTGAAAGGTAGGACTAGTAAAATAGGTAATGGAAAAATATCTCAGAGCATGGCGTATGTTCCTGTAAATGATAAAGGTCTTCAGCCTGAACACAGTTTTAAGATAGGTAAACAGCTTCTAGCCTGTCTTAGGAATGAAATGGAAATACCCAATTCTTGGGGTTTTTTTATGAAATTTAAGTAATTCAGCATGTAATACTGAGCTTTCAACTACAGATGCCACACCAGACTGGATGTACTAAGATGGATTTCTCTTCCAAGTGCTGTTCTCCAGAGCATCTGCTGTTACCCATGAGAGTAACTTAAGCTTACCAACTGGGTCTATCTCTGAAAGTCAAGAGTGTGAAGATATTTTAGGGGTCCCAGAAGCATCTAAGTAATGCTCTGAGGCTGCTTAGTAGCACAGTCAGAATCTCTCCAACCACCCTCCAGAAACTCTGCCCAAATGAGCCACAAGTCTTCAATGTCCACAGCAAACTAAGCAACTGCAATGAGGAGTAAGGTACAACAATTCCTTTTAATACTGTGTAAACCTGTATTTGTACACACCTGCTGCTCTGTGAGCAATAAACCGGGGCTGGAACACATTTTCTGGAGTGGTTTGACTCTTTATTCCTCAACGAACGTTCTGGCCCTTCCTTAGAATCCGACCAAGACTAGGACTCATCACAACTAGTGCTCCATCGTGGAGCCAGAATATTTTTTGAGTGTGGAAAAAACAAAAATTGTCATCAGGCACAGCAGAAACCTCCTTTCTCTACTTCTCCATTCGGACTTGAGGAGTTTTACACGTTTGCCTAAGAAACAAACACATGTCAAGTACTACACTCTTATGAAATTAGTTACAGAAAACAAAACTGGGATAGTTGGAATATTTTTTTAACTTACAAGGATAAATAAAAAATGACAGGTTAAAATATTTCAGAATCAGAGAAAATTCTCTTAGGAAAAGTGCATGGTCTTTAAAATACCCAAACATACTCAAATTCAAACCAAAAAGCAATAGAAACTGATAGATTACACTCATTTCTGAAAGTAATCAGCAAAATTTAAGTATGACAAAACAGTATTTGGAAAGTTCTTTGAGAATAAGTTCATACATAGACCTGTGGTACAGAAAGGAGTCATGAAGTCAGAAGACAATTCCTTCAAAATGAAAGATTTGAGTGTGTTCTCCTCATATATGTTTAAAGCAAAAAAAAAAAAAAAAAGAAGGTTACAGGAAACACTATAAAACAACAGAGGACACATTTCAAAAGACAATATTCAATTCAGACAGATAGTTCTTTATCTAGATATTTGAGATAGATTTTGAACCTGCCAATAATAATCACTTCTGATGTGATACACAGCATCTTATCAGATCACCAAAATTTCTTGAAGTTTTCTTCTTTTATTTTCTTAAATATCATGCTGCAGATCATTGAAAATATACAAGATTAAACTCAAAATTTCAAAAATTTCTTGCTTAAATAAAATCTCTACATATTTGAGTACTATGAAATCAATTAATATGGTCCTGTGTTCATACTTCCTTGAACTGGATAGTTTACAAAATAAAATAAATTGGTACATCTCACTGGGATAATGATGATAGTGAATCGTTGATGAAGATATATGAGTTACATCAAGGCTAAATCCAATTCATTAGTCCTTCCTATACACTCATTATTACTGTCTTCCAACAGGTTATGCCACTGTTTTGAACATACCCTAATTTTCTCAATGTTTTCTGTAACTCGGTAGAGAACAGAGTTTATGGTAGAATTATTTTAATGTAACACAATGTTTCATTTACAGACAACAATTTTAAATTAAAAGAAGACTTAAACAAAAACCTTATTTTACTTTCTGTAACAGATAATAACTGCAGCAATTCAGACAAGGATATATTCTTTTGAGGTTTTTATGGTGCTCACAACTCCATAGTGGGACTGCAGCATGGCGGCATAAAAGACTGCAAGACAATTAATTACAAAAAATGAATTTTTTTCTCTTCTACACCACTTATCCTGCTTAATCATCCCAACTGGGAGATAAAAATAACCTCTTTCCTTTCAACCTATGAGGAAACTGAAGCATAAGAAAGAGTCGTGTTACCCTGTCAGGAAGTGTTAATGGAGAGATGGGAAGAGAGTCCTTCTGTCTTTGGCTTTATCTGACATCATGTACCTATGGAAAAGGCTACACTTGTTTTTTATTGGAAAGGAAAACCTATAACAAGCATTTTCCTGTGTTTACATTCTAAATACAAAAAAGCAAAACATTTAAAAAACTCAAATCCAGTCTTGTTTTAAAACTAGACTGAGGTTCTAAACTGTCTAATAGGCATAAGGAATTTTCATCTTTTAATATATTTGTCTAGAAAGGAGGTCAGAACTTCCAATTATCCTCACTAAAAAATCAGGTTGTCCAAATTATTCAAATTTGAGATCTTTTTCTTCTTCAAATTTTATGCTCTAGGGTTTTTCCTGGTATTTTGAATGGAGAGTAACAAGCCATTTGGACAAGTTCAAAATAGAAATGTAAATTATTTCCTTACCTGTAATTTTATCTTCTCTATAAGAATACCTGCTGTTCTGTTAGTGCAGTACTGATGTGTTTTCTGCCTTTGTCCCAAGCTTCAGAGATTTCTCTGGTGATTTTTCCCCACTTGCTTACCAGCTTCCACTGCTGGCATTTTGAGGAAGTGCATTCACATTTGTCTCCAGGAATACTGCCATAGCTGAGGGAATATAAGATAACTAAAACACAAGTTAGAAAACAACAGAACCAATATCCAGGAGGGAAAAATGATTTAAAAACAATGAATCAGTCATGAACTTGAATCCCTTTGATCATTCTCCTTTCTCTTTTCATCCATTTAGAATTTCCACATGAAGAAAAGACTTTTCTGTGCTTGGAGAAATTTTGGCTTAAAAAATGGGTACTGACAGAGTAGTGGGTACCATTTCAGAGAATATAAAATTAATTTCAGGAATCCTAATTTTAACCTTCTCCTGTATGAGTACCCATCATGCCATTAGTCCAATACAGATAAGAAAGACAAGAAAAAGAAGAAAGGTGGCAGATCTGGAGGATTTCAGAAAAATCTTTGATATCTTTTCTCAAGTCCTAGTAGAACTGTGAAAAAGGAAGACACGGGTTTTCACCCAGAGGCTGAACAATAAGAAGGATTTCTCATTGCCCAGGAAAACAACACATAAAGCCTCTTTCACTAAGACATAGTCAAGATTATGGTTTCTGATTCCCAATAGTTGTAGTCATCTTGTTCAAAGATGAACAGAACAAGTGCTGTCACTTTAACAAGTAAATGTTTTTTTGCTTGAGCATTATGGAGATATACAGGTGAAAGTTACAACACCTTATAACATCTCTGTACTCAGGATCACCTGGATATTATTTTTGAACTTCACAGTGAACAGAAGTATTCGGTCAAAGCTAAAAATGAATTTAATTTAAAGTGTCTTGCTTATAGAACATGTCCAGTTGTCTTCATATATGCATTTTCTCATTATCTTATCTAAATATATTGTGACCTAAGACAAAGTATGAATGAATCAAAGTAGCTAATTACAATTAGACTCTGGAATTCTAAAATCTCATGTAATGAAGGAAAGACCAAAAGTCTCAGAAGGGGTTGTTGCCTTCAAATTTCAGGAATGTAAGTACCCATAATGTGCTTTAAGGTTGCGAGAAAGAAAAAGGATTCTGGCAATTTCCCCATTGACTTTTGAAAAAGTGATTGGCTTTCCAAGAAATAGGCTTCAAATTTGTCAAGTTGAATTCCAGAATAAAGTCTCCTGCTCCCTTTTTATTCTTCATGAATGAGGAATAAAAATTATTAGCAAGTGGAATTGGAGTGATGCCTTGAAGATGAGAAATTTACATTTTCCAGGGTGACTCTGAAAAGGTGACAAGGAATCAGGACAGAGAGATGTCAAATATCTAGAACAACTAATCTGATTATGGAGTGCATTTTCCTGAATTAGAAACAGCATGAGCAGACACACAGTCCTTTGGTCTTCCTTTGGCAGGAACATGGTTCTAAGCCACAAAGTTTGAACTCAGGATGAAGAAACAAGTTCTTCTGGCTGGCATCAGTAATTTATCTTATGACATTCTTCAATCTGAAGAGACAAAACTGCAGCTCTATTAAGATTCTCAGATCTATTTGTATTCTCAGATCTATTCTCAGATCTACTGAATTTGTAGATGCACGTTGATTTGACACAATGCTTTGTTTCCTTGAGAACCTATTCTTCTTCATAAACAGGAGACAAACTTTGGTTGGTCTTGCCAACATAATTTTACAGGTTTCATCATACAAATAAGCCCTGGAGGATGGGATATTTTTTAGCTTCAGAATCTGCACTTCAGAGTTCTATGGCATTTATCATTGCAGATATGGAAGGTGATGGATGATAATCAGGACTGTAAGATCTAAGAAGGGATCATCTGTATATTTTAATAATGCAGCAGAAGAAAGCTGAGAGTCCATTTTATAGAACGTGAAAAGTCCTTTGGAGTATTTTCTCTATACACAGCAGTAATGTCTTTCCTGAAATTGACTTGGTGTTCACCAGGGTGATAGAAAAGTAAACTACAAGTCATAAAAAAATGTGCAATTTTGAAATTCTCATGGAAATTAACTCTATGTTGGTGGCTTTCTTTATTAATTTAGCCATAGGCAGCCATCTTCCACTTACTCCTGTCTGAGTTTTTTCTTTGTTTAGAAGAGTTTTCACAAAGGATAAGACTATCTTCATTATTCTTAGGAAGAAATATTTAAGATTTACAATCATGCACACTTTGCTATGCAATGGAATAATGGCTGAGTAATCTGATTTCAATTGGTTTGAGAGCTGTTCACTCCTCCAACTCTGTGGCTCTGTAGGCTCAGAATGCTCTGTATGTCTGATTCCCCACTTCATAGCGATTATAGTTCATTTCCTTCCCTATAAGAAGGCAGAAAAGCAGAGCTGCGCCAAGGGGGTGTTTCTGATGTTTTCTATAATTAGTCCTAATGAGTAAGGAAATACCTCAAGAAAACTATGTTGTTTTGAAGAAATTAAAGCATTACCTTTTGAACAATGGAGGGCCAGCCTCATACATTTCTGCAACTTAGAAGTGATGTAGAGTTTGTGAAGCCTGAGCCAAATACTCAGGGAAAGAGGAAAAAATTCTGTCTGAAGCTATTTAGGCAGCAGATCATGTGAGGTTTCAGAATATCCTGGTCTCTCTGACTTTCAGAAATATATCATTTCTGACTTTCAGAAATTATCCAAAGAAGCCCCTACAGGCTAAAAAGGAGGGCGAGACAAGAAAGAAGCACTAGTCTTAAAGCATGCCAGCATGACTCACATGATACTGGCATTTGAATATCATCTCGTACAGTAATTTCTGAGATATTAGAACATGACAAAAATTTTCCAAGAAAATTTAAAAGGACTACTAGATATTCAAAGAGCCCTTTTTGCACAGCTGTGAATGGCAAAGAGACTGGCAGAATGAAGCTGCAAATGGAAGTAGAAACATCTTTGATTTTGGTGTCAGGACATTGGAAAAGTGGAAATTCATGGGGTGAATGAAATGAAGAAAACCAGTCATTAACAAACGGCCTTAAGTACTTGCTCTTATTTTCCATCACAGAGGCAGAAATTTTTTTTTTCAGACATGAGGTCAATATCTCAAATATGCCAGCAAAGGACAAAGCAGAAGAATAAAAAAGTAAATCACAAGTTGAATCTTCTGGGACAAAGGCAGAAAACATCTTGGCTGGACAGATTAATTGGAGAATTTCCACATGGAAAGAAGTAATGGTTGCAAAAATCACTGGTTAGTAATTAATGACATGCAGTTGAAATCTAATTGCATTTTTCTTTAAATAGTGAATAGTTTGCTTTGATTGCAGAGAAATTCTGTCAATGTTCAGGTTCTGGAGAAGCTAAAATGCTGCCTTACAATGCATTCTAGCTGCAATCTTACCTTCAGGAAGACTACTCCCTGACAAAAATGCATAAACTACAGCATATACTACTATGCTGTGGGTGTGATGAAGAGATTGCAAAACATTTCATTTTTCGTTATTTCTACAATGTGTCTACACACAAAAAAAAATTATATTGCCTTCTATGAGTAGCTTGAGACCATACTCAGTGCATTCACAGGGAGATATAGCAAGGCAATTTATAATCAGGCTCCATCTTTTCAAAAGATCTGTACCTGTGAATATTGCCTTTAATCCATTTTCTCTTTTGATGTTACTCACTTTCATTCTTCATTTCAGTATCCATAGGACTCAAACTCAGAACAGAACTAAACAAAATTTGAAACTGAAAATGTCTTGGGATTTGAATGCTTGGGTTATCCTCACGTGCCCAACAAGCTTTACTGACCTTTCAGTTTATTACTTTGCTCATTGCATTTCACACCACAACACTTCTTCCTTTAATCCTTTATTCCATAATTGCTCTTTTGCAGATATTTCAGAGTACATTTGCTTCTGGAGAAAGGACCATGACATGTCTAGATTTCTGTGACCACAAAGGAACATGAGCAAGGCCTAGACTCCTGCCAAATGGAGACTCACAACTCTACTTAGGGTAGAACTAGGCACACCAACTTCACACTAAAGAGGCAAATCTGGTACATAAAAGCTATTTTTAGGAAAATCAGTAAATTGCATAGCCCTGAATACTGATGACTCCTTTTAACATGTGTTGGCTGGCATGATAACTATTTCCATCAAAATGTCCACGTGTCCCAAAAGATTAGTGTTTAGGTGCCCTACAAAAAATACAAAGCTTCAAAAGCAAAGAACTGCCATGCTAGATCAAAACAATAATTACTGATTAATACAAAAGTCCAGTTTGACCCTAGAAAATGTCATCCTATTTACACTACCAGCTTATTCATCCCCTAAAACTTGTATTTATTCTTAGAAAATATGTGCATACCACTTATTGCTATTTTAATGACAGATTAGATACAGTGGTCTCTGAGTTAGCAAAGAGAAACATGCTGAGACAGCTGCAAATTTCTCCTTGTGACAGATTAGCCAAAGGCATGGAAAGAGATACCATAGCAACAAAGAGGCTGTCACAAGTGCAATCACTCTTTTCCATGGGTAATATTTTGCTACAGTTTGTGCACTCACTTATATTGTAATCACATCATTTTTATGAACCTCCAGGTACTGCTGGTCACTGTATATATGTACATTATTCCAATAAATCTTCATTATAAATTAAAGTAGGCGCCGAGGAGTCTATACAGAGGCTCTGAAGTGAGGCAGAGGAGCAAAGTAGTTTTACAGTGAGGTGGTTTCTTCAATGATAAAACCCCTTACATAATAGTAGAAAAAGTGCTTCCTGTACCTGACACATGGCAGATCATTCATCTATCCTACAATTATTTCACATTTCTCAGTGGTCAAATTTTTTTATGTCTTGTAAGTTAGCAGCATTTTTACTCTGTAAAACTTGTCATGTGAGAAATACACTGCTCTCTTAGCAGTCACTGAGCACAACTACCATACATTCTGCCTACCAGAAACATCTTGGAATAGCCTATACATTGTATTTAGATTATGAATTTCTGCTTTTTCTAACGCCATATCATTATTACTGCTGTTTCTGAAAAACCTGGAGGAGGAAGAGGAACAAAAACATGAAGGAAGAAGCTACCACATTTTTAACTTTGGCAGAAAAAACAGTAACACTTAAAGAACCTATGGATCTGTTGCTTGTCTGAACTACGGACCAACATCTAACATTGCTGCATTGCTAACTCCAGGTAAGGCTCAGTTACAAGAAAAATGCCATTCTCCTTTCATATCCAGGGACACATTTTAGCTCTCTTGTAATTATTATTATTATTATTATTATTATTATTATTATTATTATTATGTCTTACTCAAGCAGCACTTATGACAGCACTGATAGCAGTTGAGTCACCACTTTATGCTGCCTCTTGATACTGGGAATCTGAGTAGCCCACCAAAATGTAAAGGTACCAAACAAGGGTCCTTCCATTCCTCATGCTGAAAGGGTTATGAACAGCATACTTCATAAATTGAAACATAAATAAAATTACTGTCTCCCCTTTCATCAGCTGTAATTAATTTAGAAACAACTCAGCATCTTCAAGTGAGAAAGAGGTGATAGAGCAAAAATGTAAGCAGTATTTATAAATAGCAACAAAACTGCATTGATTGAGAGCAGTGAGATGCATATACTGATCACAATTTGGCTTCAAATGAAGCCAGTTGGTGTGTTCAGACAGTAAATTTTCTATTTTTCCAAGGATCTTATTCAATTTTGAGTTTCCTTTAAATTCTGGAAGCCATAATGTAAAATTAGATAAATTGGAATATTTCAAATAACTGAGTACGGGCTCTCTCCTATAATGTTTTTGAAGGTATAGATGCTCTCAGTATGAGTATGGATTTCTCAGCATCCTGGCAATATTTCTGTTCTTTTCACACTAGTCATCTGTCTCTGCTATTGATTTGGAATGCAGATTTGGATTTGGAATGTAGATAAATATACTCACTATGGATTTATTCTTGGATCTGTAATATTTCTCTTTTATTTCTCTCTGTCCTTGTAATATTTATTTTATTTTATTGCAGTACTCTATTTCTGCTATTGGTTTGGCATATAGTTACATAGTAATATACTAGCTATTGATTTCTTTCTGTTCTGCAGTTTGCTTTCCTCCACATTCCAGTTCCTTCAGCCCTTCTTAAAAGTGTAGGTGCTCAGCTATTCCAGAAGCTGAATGCTCATTTCCAAACCACATCCCTTTATAACCTGGCTGAAAATACTTCTTACCCTGTGTTTATAGGAAAACATTACTCACTTTCAATTTCTAGAAATTTTCAGGGGTTAATAATCAATATCGACTATGTATCTGATTTTTCCATTGTTGTTAATTTATATTTTTAGTATTAACAATTCTAAAACAGGCACTGTTGCCAATTTTTAGTGTATAGTAGATACTGGACATGTTGCTCATCATAGTATGAGTCACTAATTTAGCTCACAGCTGTGTACCTTCAGAATATGAGCATTTTTAAAACATATATTATATTATATTATATTATATTATATTATATTATATTATATTATATTATATTATATTATATTACATTACATTACATTACATTATATTATATTGCATTTGACAGGGGTCAAAGTCCAAATCTTCCCAAACTGACAAAGAATGAATGGGCCTTTATGGTCATTTTCCTGCTGAAGACCACATCAAAGTGACTAAATTATCTAAGCTAGCTGCTTCTTATTCAACATTAAATTTCTAAACATTAGCAGCTAAGTTAGTCATGTTAGTTTTACTCTAGATTATTTGAGAAACATAAGCACCTCCAGAAGACAATTTATCAGACTTATAACAAAATCAACCGTCCTCTGGAACTGAACAACTCTATCTAAAAGTAAAAAGACAGTCTAGAGCTTGGGCTAGTTATCTCACTCTAGAGAGTCCTAATCCGAGCAAAGTCCAGTAAATTCTACCCCACATGATTTAACCACAGTTTAATGTTAAACTATGCCTCATTCCACAGGCAGTTCTACCAAATAAAACTAAAAGACTGAGGACAAGGTACCATTTAATTACCATGTAATGGTTTGACACTGCACCAGGGAGGGCTTGGACTGAACGCCAGGAAGCTTTTCTTGACCAAGATGATTGTCAAACATTGGAAGAGGATTCCTAGAGAGGTGTCCAAGCCTATCAGTGTTTCAGAGACATTTAGATAATGTTATGATTTACATGTTTTAATTTGATCAGCCCTGAATTGTTAAGGTAGCCAGATGTGATGACCGGTGTATGCCCCTTTCAACTGAAAGAGCTTATTTTTTCATATATTTTTTGTCATGAAAAATACCATTGCATACTTTTCTATATGTTCATAAAATATCAGCCCAGGAACACTCTCCCACTGCCTGGAGCAAGTACACACTTCTTCAGTCATGTTCCACTTCCAGAATCTCAAGATGAGACCCAGGATACACCACTTTACCTTGCCCTTTTTCTCTAAATTTTGCAGGAAAGGCACACAGGTTAATGAGCTGCCCAGGAGCCATGACATCTTCCAAGCTAGTCCCGGGGTGGTTGCCTGGAGAACTGGCCACCACTGGGGCACTTTATGCAAACCCTGCCTGTATCACAAAGGTAGCAGGCAATGTACTCTTTTTAAAAGTACAAATAAAGCCTGGCATCTAGATCTGCCCTGGGAAAAGCCCTATCCAGAGAGAGACCTCTGATGTGGAATATACCCTATAGCGAAGAGAAATATTTAATTCTGTCTTTTCAGCTTTTATCCAAATGCAAAATGTTAATTTTCACTCTTTGTAAAGAGCTTGTCTGTTTGATATAAAATCAGAGAATTTTTAAAATGTCATGGTCAGTTTTATACGTAATAACAGTATATTTTTCAGCTGATGGGAAAATTACTTTTTTAAATAAAGACCCTTTCCTGTATTGCAAGGAGAGAAAGGAAACACAACAAAAAGAAAGAAACAAGAAGGAGAACTTCTGGAATTAGAATAATTCTATTAGAAAGAGGCTATAGAAGAAAGAGTACTGCAAATGTAAAAACAAAAAAGGATTTTTCACTTTTTTGAAACTCTTTTCTCATCATTTAGAGAGGGCAATGTGACAAAATTTTTTGTGTTTATGTATCAAAAATTGAGACTTGCCATGTGGGGGAAAAATGCAATAGTTTCCTTTCACAACAGTTTCTTAGCCTGGAGGAGAATGCCCAAGCGTCCCTGGTAAAATTGCAGCTATGCTCATAATCCTCTCATAATTCTCCTAATGTATTCATGAACATCCTCTTTTGTTGTGGTATTATGACTGGGAACACAAGCCCATATTTCTTTATATGATGTCAAAAAATTTACTGATTTACCTAAGTTGTCAGTGTCTTTTTCTCCCTTCCTCTCCTGCAGGTTACATAGACCCAAAATAGTCAGTACTCATCTTATTCATACACATTTTTCCCCATATTCTTTTCTATGTTTAATTTTTCTATTTCTTTTCTATGGTTAATTTTTAATATCAACCTTTTCCCTCTAATATGTAAACAGATTAGGAAAATAATACCCAAGTTTGTATTCTAAAGGTAAATAATTTCCAAATTTGATTTCTTAACATTTGAATTCTGAGTACTTCTAATTCATTATTCTTGTATGACCTTATTAGATCTATATAACTGAACAAAATGCAAAACCTCAAGTAGACCACATTTTTAAAAATCAATTAGTTTTCTGCCATTTTTTATCTGGCCTTTTTTGCTTAGTGACTAATACCATAACTATTAGGAAGTCAGTATCATAATTTTTTACAATAGTGAGATTATATAAGCAGAGGTGGACATTCAAAATACCTCCTTCCTCCACTGTTTTTATTTCTAACATAGAGGTTAACTATAAATAACTTGTGATGTGGAAATGTAGGTGCTAGTTTTCAATTTGGTATCCTGTAGAAGAAAGTACTTCAGCAGGTAATTAGGTCAGGATTTTTGCACATGAAGAAGGCAAACTTACAGAAAATGTTTGGAGGTGAAGATAAACTCTTTTATTTTTGGCCTTTCAGGAAAGACTTGAGAAGATTTTTCTGTAATTTACTTAAATCATCCAAGCTATTTAGTTCCCTTTATTTCTTTATGCTTTTACATTACACATGATAATCACATATAGGTTATTTCATTTGACAATCAGAAACTTATTATTCATAACTTCTTAATATTGGCTCTCTGTACAGTTATTTTTTATTTTTCTCAAAAGAAAAGAGGGAGAATTTTGGAAAAAAAGAGCAATTTAGAATTTTTTCCTTTTATTTATATAGACCTTGGGGAGCAGAAAGAGGAGCTACAAAAATATGGTAGTGACTACATGTAAGGGAAAAGTACTTGCCATTTGATAATAGGCTACTCTGTTAACACAAAGAACCACACATATTTCCAATAGCAATATGTATTTTACTGGCCATCGGAATGATGTCTCTTAAAATCACAGGTCACTGATTCTGAAAGAGAGACCTCCATTCACCTATCACTGACCTGGTTTCAATGACTTAGGTCAACTTGCAGTCAGAATTTGAATTAAAGTTTGCTATTGTCTCAGAATAACCTTGCAGCTCTGTGGGAAATGAAAGGAAAAGGAGGAAAACATAGAGCATGTGGACAAGCAGAACAAACAGGGGGGATTTAAGGTGACTAGTATTTCCCTTTCACTGGTGCTAGGTCTGTAAGCAGGCTATGGTGGCCATTGCCCTGAATCAGTTTATGATAGCACATAGAGAAAAGGACTGGCTTTTCCAAAGCATCATTATGGAAGAGGTATGAAATGAGTCCTGAGGATTGCCCCCACCATGGAGGACAAGAAAATTCCAGCTGCTGCAAAGACACAAACCTAAAAGTCTAAAAACAACAAAGGCATAAGCTCCTGGGGACAGGAGCCTTGCGCTTCTTTCGATCCCTAAGAGCAGAAGAACTTCATCACCTCAATCAATGCAGAGAAACCTATCTGACATACTTTGAAGAAGAAATCTCATCAAAGAAATCATAATTGATTTTCCCCTTTTTGTGACCTCTTTTTTTCCAGCAGAAATATAATTCAGGTCCACATTTTTACTTACAATTCGTTAAACTCTCTCAGTACATATAAAATGGCAAGTATTCTGTAACACTAATACTGTGATGTAGTAGTAACCAGGAAAAATTTCAAAACACACACATTTCTATTTCTATTTCTATTTCTATTTCTATTTCTATTTCTATTTCTATTTCTATTTCTATTTCTATTTCTATTTCTGCTTATGCTTATGCTTATGCTTATGTATTTATATATTTATATATTTATATCTTTGTATATTTATATATTTATATATAAATATATTTATATATTTATATATTTATATTTCTTTAACATCAATCTGGTTCCTTTTTTATTATATTCTATATGCAAATATATTTTACGTGCATATAATCAGATTTGCATTGGCATTTATACAGTTAAGTGTGGGCAGCATTCCAGCAAGGTTGTTTTCAGAAGAAAAACATCTAAAAGTGTATTCAGGAAGGGAACTTTAAAGCAAACATTTGGGAAGCATCCTTCCTTCAAAGAATGTCAAAATGTTTTGGAGACTTATAAATACAGAAACTGAGACATATAGAGTTCTCTGTGGAACAGAAGAAATGTAATTCAGTCAGTACCTGCTGTATTTCACCACATCCAATGTGTACCAGAAATTTAGTGCCTATGTAAGGAATATTTCAGTAAAATTACATAGATACTCAAACACCTGTTTAGAGTAAACACCAATCTAGCATATTATGGCCTGACACTACAAACTATTAAATACACAAAAGAAAAATCAGTCATGACTACATGTCCTGGGGTGCAGGGAGGAAGGTGTTTATACTTAAACACATGCATATGTCTTCAGAGTACATTTTCATTTTTGTATGTTGATGAAGAATTGTGTTGTCCCTGACAAGATACAATGCCCTAATTTTAGGAAGTTTGTGCGTTTAATGCTTATCTGAAAAATTTGTTTTTCTTCTGTTTCTGTTATCCACTAAAATGCAACGTTGACAGCATGTATACTTTTTTGTCAGACATTGTATATGACCTTTAAATACATTTCTGTTAATATAAATTTTAACCAATAATATGAAAAAGTGTCAAGTGGAGGAAAGGAACTCCCTGAAACTCTGTCAAAATTTTTTAGCAAATCACAGTTATACAAGATGGAAAGAACCAGATCATCCTGTAATGACACCTCAAATGCTTACCATGCTCAGTGGTTTCTATGTAGAAATGTTGTAATTCCATGCAACTGAAAAAAATGCTGGTTTGAAGCATTTATCCTTTGAATGAAGAGGTTAGAAAAGTGTACAGACACAGTGCAACTGATTTCAGAGAGAAATACATATTAGATTATAATGCATTCCATCATTACAGTTGAAGGGATCAACTCTACTATCTCCAGTGCTTACCTGAGAAGGTCTGGCACACAGCTTACTATGTTCAAACAATTGAAAAGTATGCTGAGAAAAGTGAGGGACCAGGAAGTCCAATCCCAGTATAACTCTCTTCCCACGCTTCTTTAGTCTTCTCAACTTAGGTCTTCTTTGTGCACCCAATTTCCTGTGCACCTTTCTTTTTTTTACTTGTTGGTAACATGTCAGGTTGGTATCATACCTACCCTAGTTGTTTTCACTTTATTCCCAGAGGAACAGCTCCATCCCTTACGATCTGGAAGAACTTTACATTCCTCCCCTTCAAGACATGGTTGCATGTGGCACCACCATTTCTGCTCCACTATCGAAGCTACAAAAAAAAAACAAATGTATTTGCATTTTGTGGAAATGGACACTTTAAGATGTCATGTCATTACGCTGCAACATTTCATTTATTTTCCAGGAAAATATGAGAAACAGGCTGACTGACAGCCAGTCTGTGATTTTCAGCCACCTCAGAACCTTCAGAAGAAATTAGGTTTCCAATTTGCAAAAGGTGCTACGTGCTTCAAAGTCAATCTCTTCACAGCATTTCTTCCCAACTTCATTTTTATCTTGCTCAGTCAGATTTCAAAGTTTTAAGTAGAATCTCATCTTTTGCTTGGTCTAGAATATAGCCTAGCATAGCTTGATTAAATTTATTCCCCAATGATGCCATATTTACAGCCAACAACATATCAACATTAAAGAGATCATGTAAAGGGTGAATCTTGTCACTCTTTCAGAGAAAGAGATGTGAAAAATCATCTAGTATTTTCCCAAATAAAACATATGAGCCTATACCAGAATTGCTAAGACACTAATATTGCACTGTGAATAGGAATAACGGTGTAGGTCTAAAAAGATTAAAAACCAGACAGAACTGTGTTCTGTTTGTTTGCTTGTTTCTTTCCTGTGAGATAAATATATAAAGATGTAATACTGTAGTACATGAAAATTATATGCTTATGTAGGTTTTGCATAAATACTTTTAATTAAGTGAATTTCATACAATTCCAAAAGTCCTCTTTTTAGTTAGATCAAATTTAGCCTCTCAAGAGGCCTCTTTCTCTGGCATAATAATTTTGTTTAGCATTTCCACAGAGCAATAGCAAATAATTAATTTTTCCATCTTTCTCCCATTCACCTTGGACACTCCCTTCAAAATGCAGAAGATTTCCTACTTAAATAGTTAACTGTCATGGAGTGGGTCTCATTAATGACCTTAAGCCAGCAAAACTCCCAGGAACACAAAGAAAGGAAGCAATAGAAGGAGTCGCACCATCAACACAAGAAGGAGCTGCCCGGGTGGTACCTGCTACCTGCCCAGGGAAGCAGGAACACTTCACTGTCTGTGATCTTTCTTCTATCTTATTCTTATTGCAGCATCTGTGAAGCGCCACCACTTCACAGGTCCCAGTTTTAACATGGTGAGCTGTGAAAACAAGAAGATGAACAATTTGATATCTTCAAGAAGTAATATCATATTGTTTCATTTGGACTTTTTTAATTAGAAATGCATTAAACTTGGCTCTGTAAGGCAATCTGCCACACATGAAATGAGAGTTGTGATGTAATTACCACTGGAATGGAGAGTTGATCTCTTTTCCAAAAACAGTATAACTATTTCAGGCAGAAAATACTGGCTAAAGAAGAACAGTTGGGCGAGGCTCCATATGGGCCTGTACCAATGAAGCGGGAAGCAGAAACATAAAACTAATCTAGAAACTACATTAATTCCTGGACTCCCATAAACAGCTGTGTACATCTACCAATATTATTGTTTCTTTTTCCCTATGGCAGAAACTTTAAAATGAAAGTATATCAATGCTAAAATACCCATACATGCATATGTTTTCTCAATCCATGTCTCCAGACTTTATGCCCAGAAGAGACTTGACATGGTACTCCAAAACCTTCCTACAGGCAGACAGAGAACAGGATACAGGGAAAACACTCAAACAAAACCCAGAAATAAAATATACTAAGGAATCACACTTTAAATTTTTCTGCCTGGCACTGCAAAGTTAGTTTGGGAACATGGGGACCCAAATCTTTCAAAGAAGGCAACAGGACAATCCTCATTATTCCATATCTGTACCTATCACTTCCATTCATGCTGCTCTGAGTCCAATAAGAGGAGCAATCTGGTAAGAGGAGAGCTAGCAAAACACCCTTTCTGGTTCAGCAGCCAGTTACCAAAGGATCTGGAGTTTGGAAAATGTTTTAACTGAACTTTCAGCAGTTGCTTATACAAGGCCAGATATTCCTGAGGGTAGCTCATTACCATCAGAAGAAAGAGAGAAAAAAATCTGAACTTTAGCTGATATCGACCTACAACCTTGTACGGGTGGAATACTAATTATGTGAAGCAATATGTGTCCCTTAGTTCTGCAGCTATTTAATTTTTTGTGTGCTTTATGCAAAGCTTGTATACTGAATACTTCAGCAATCTTTAATATCACTAATGTCAAACAATAAACAAGAGCCTCTACAAGGAAAAAGCCCTAAGAACAGGAGACCAACACTGATGTCTACATTCACCCCATTGTTATTTCACAGTGTCAGCTCCTAAAAGGCCTGAGGAAGGAGCAAAACTTGATGTAGGCTACGGACCCATGAATTTCCTAGAGGCAAAACCCACAGACAGCAATTACACTCTGGGTCTTCATCAAAAAACATAAACTGCTAAACATTTCATTGGGGAATTATGCATTTTTCAGTATAACAAATTCCAGTGAACAGTCTGTGGTCTTTGTCATCACTCAGTGTATTGTACCATGTCAGGTTTGATTATACTCAACCACATCACGCTGTGCTACAGCTGAAATTATATAACAAAATGCAAGCAATTGACCCATAATCCTTCATATTTTTATATGCTGAAATGTTACATTTAAATCAAAAATCTAGGAGGAAAAAAATCTCTTTATACACAAACACTGATTTTCTTCACTTTATAACTGTAATTTTTAATTCAATAGAGGATAAGGAAAGTAATTCCTACTATCTGTCTGAACTTTGCAATCTCTGTTATTTTATACCTTTAATGACATTGAGCAAATATTTTTACAGCTACTAGCACCAGCTGCCCTAAAAATTACTTTTAATTCTTTTCCAAACAATTCCACTGGTATATATGATAATAAAGCAATTTAAATAAATACATTCATTTTTTTCTTAATAAAATGCTTTTAAAGTTCTTTATTTGTGAATAAGAAAAAAAAATTTTCCTAGGATATACTGGGCATGTATAATATATAGTAGAACAAACATATCCCACTTTTTCAGATTCACATTAGCTTTAATTTTGATAGCAATTACATATCTTATATCCACTTTTTCAAACACAAATTCACTAAATTTCATTTTATGAAAGGTACATAAAAAACCCTAGACACTGAATCTACAAAAGAAAGTAAATTTAGTCGTAGGATAAGAACTTCAAACCACTTACTTTTTTCTCTAAATTAGTTTTAATTTGTATTCTGTATATCACTCATCCTGAAATTTTGTGTCCTCACTCTCTTTTCATATAACTTTATACTGCTTTACTGTGTCTACACATTCACCGTAATAAAACCACTAAGGGAAAACAAAGTACCATGTACAAAATTAGCTATCAGGAATGGAAACCAGTTAAAAGAGATATTGTAAAATTTTGTGAGGGAAATTTTCACACAGAGACAAAAATTTTGAATGCCTCCTTTTTAGTAATAAGCATTGTAAGACTTCTGGAAAAGGAGTGCAATGAAATGAAGCATTCATATTCATGTACAATAAAGAAAAGCATTTCAAAGGGTCAAAATACATATGAAAAATGGAAGAGAACAAAAAATAACCACATACTATCAATATTATTTGGGAGATCTTTAATAAAGATGCTTTGAAATTTTCTGGATATAAAGCAAAAGCATCTTAGAAAAATATACAAAGATATTTCAAACATTGAGAAATCTTAGCTAACCATCCTCTAGTTTCTATTTGCCATCTAGAAAATGCCATGAAAATTCCTTGAGAGAAAAAGTAGGGATTTCAGGTCCTTATGCTATCAAATAATTAAGTTCCAGTGCAGCAAGTACAGGTTCTGTCACATCCATGTGAAATTAAAGCTTCTATACAGTAGATAAAGAATTCCCCACAATCTAAAACAAATTAACCTCATTAAGCCACTGGATCATTCCACAAAAGGAGGATAATACTTTGGGTGATTCACATTTTGGTTTTGTTTCTTTTCATCCTAGCACAGATTTCAGAGTAGGCTGCTTGCTTTGCAGAAATTGTTTGAAGAACCGAATGTCATTTCTGTAATCCCACAGAAATTAGTTATTCAAAACTGCTGCAAAAGTATTCCACTTGATGCTAATGCAAGCAGTGTGGAGAGGGACTGAAGAAAGAGACTCTGAGGTCTTTATGTGTACAGGTTGCAAAGTTTTCCTAATGATTGTACATAACATAACATACATATAAATTATGTTCCAGAAGATCTAACAGTGTATCATGAGATTGGAGCTCGGAAAACAGGAATAACCCTATCTGACCCATTAATGGCATATGCTGTAATTAACCTGCCACTTTTACAGACTTTTTTCTTGTAGAGAAATCATCAATACCTATCTCATAAATCAGAACTAGAAACTTCAGTGATCAGTATCATGTTCCAGGAAAAAATATAACTAAACAATTACTAGTCTTCATTTTAGATAAAACTTTTCTTTTTCCTTCATGGTAGGAAGAAACCTTTATATTTCTTTCCTTCAGGTGAATAAAATTTCAGTTACATTGGCAAAGTGCATCTCACTCTAAGTTATGACCCTTACTCCTCTACTTCTGTGGGAAGATTACCCCAGGGAATCTCTCTACATTGCTATTCTGTAATTCAACTCAAAAATATGAATATAAGGTATTTAGTGTAGGAATGCGAACCTTGCATTAAATCAAGAAAATCTTCTGAATAGCAGCATTCATCATGATCACCTTTCCTAGTCTCAACACTTAAACATTGATGTTCATTTCTGTCACCCATCTGCTCAGCCATTTGCATCTTTTCTTTCCTGCAAGTTGCACAGATCATGTATCAACACATACACTGGTCATTAACAAAGAAGAAGAAATCATGTTGCCAAGAACTAAAAAAATTAAGTCACAGCTTTATTATGTTTCTATCTTCAAGATCCCCATCATTGCAGTAGGCACATATAAATAGCAGGGGAAAAATCAAAAAGGCCCTATTGTATGCTCTCTGCAAAGACAGCAGCACAGCTGGGTGATACAGTTAAATCCATCTAATGACTAAGAGCTACTGGAAGCAAAAGATCCCTTGTGTCTTGTCCAGCATTCTTTCATCTGCTGCTTGCATGAACACTGTCATTTGATAGTGCAGATGGTAAGCCAGGGATTTGGACTGGAAGAAAAATTTCCCTTCTTTTAGGGTTAGTTCTCAACCAGTTTAGCTCCTACAATGAGGTGCAGAGACCACTGAGAAGCATTTACAGCCAAAGGGAAGAGGAAGGAGATGGCAACCACAGATACCTGATTAACTCCTGCAGAAACCAGTTCCTATATCAGCTTGCAGGAACTGCAGCTCTGCAATCTTACATGAAATAAATGTATCTTATTTCATTCTATTCCAGGTAATTTTTCGGAGGTCACAGGAGTATTTAAAATCTGCAAACTTTATTTGTTTGAGTCTATGCTATAGATGAGAAAAGAAGCATTAACAATAAATAGAAAAATGGAAATTGCATTTAGCAATGATTCTCAATCCACATTGCATCTAATGTTTTATACACTTTAGACTTTTTGTCATCTTGGATATGATCAGGAAGATTTTCCATATGATGTACTACAGTAACCCAGTCTTTCAAAGTAGGTACATATGCACCTTTTATTCATGTAAAGCATATCCACGTTAATGATTATCATGGAATGACTCTTTTAAATTATCATCTGTAAGGAAAAATAGACAGTATTTCAGGATATTGTCAACTTACTTCATCCATTTTCCTAAGTGATTAGTCACTATTCTGTACCACAATATTCAAACAAATGAGTGATTGGATGTTATTGGTAAAATAAATATAATTAGTGGTAATAATATACCACTTTTCCAGAATGGGCTCTAGATCACTGCCCTACTATTAAATGAACAGAGATAAGAAAGAGGGTTTTCTTGTTCACATAGTTTATTTGCTTTGTTCATACTGATTGACAAGGAAAACAAATGTAGGTTATTTTTCTGCTACACTTCAGCAATTTCAGTATGTCATATCAGTCTAAATGTGTCACTGTAGAGAGGAAGGATAAAAACAAACTTGCAAAATCTCCTGCACACACACAAAACACACACTCTCACACAATATTGTTGCATTTTTTCAATATTTTAATAAGTGTTGGTAGCTGCCATTTCTAAGCAATCAAAATTTTGTATAACCATTGCCAAGTCAGGATTTCCATCTAACTTGCTCTTTAAATGTCAAAATAAGATATATGAAAACAAATACACTATCTAATTTCTTCATTCAATTAATTTTAACATTCTGCAATATTTTCTATAATATCCATGTAACAGCTGTTAGGGAAAACCTTGAACGTAGTTTATTTCTACCCTACCAGCCACGGTTCTGACATTCCTGCAGTTCTGTGATGTGAGGACACAAGAAATGTGACACTTTTTGTTAGGGATGAAATCTTTGATTTGACCAGCCATTAGTGCAGCTGGGAAAAAAGCAGCCAAGATTTTGGGAACACAAGCTTCAGCTTTCTTTTGTGAACACAAAACAAAGCACAACTCCATTTCAGCTCCATTTCATGGGCTGAAGAGAGAACTGGCAGCACAGACATTGGGAAAAGACGCCTAACTCCCAAAGCAGCACTGGTAGATGTACATCAGCAGCAATCTTAGTGAACATTACCTCTAAAGATCAAATTCAGAACCCTTTGAACTCAATGTTTTTGGTTTGATAGGTGGTTTGTGGACCAGAATATCAATGACAGAGTAATTTATTTTTTTCCAATAAAGGTGACATCTGGATTTGCAACTGAAATATTTATTCTGATGATTGAATTTGCAGCACCTCTTGCAATGATTGAACAAATGATGATATATAGTCTAGACATGCAAACTGTGGTGAATTAAGATTATTAAATGAAACAAAATCAAAGAAAATTGTATCCACAAGGGTTTTCTTTTAAATTTTATTTTGCACATATTTAATTGGTCTGAAAATCTTATGATATTTTTTAAATTGGGAAAATTATCAAAAACAAAGCTTTTTTTTATTTTTTAAAAACTTCCTTGGTGTTCTTCTTTTTCTTTGCCTTTTTTTTTTCCTTGTTTGTCCAGGGAACAGAAAAATCAATTACAGACACAGCAGCAATTCCTGTGTCCTCAGTGGTGACAATGAGGCATGACACAGTTGTGGTGCATCTCAGGAAAGGCATTCACGTTGCTTTATTTTCAGATGACATGCGGGGTTGTACTATAGTAACAGCAGGACAAAAATGCTAATTTTTTGCTATCCTATTCTACACTATCACAGAATCACAGAATGGGTAAGGTTGGAAGGGACCACAGTGGGGCTCTGTCCTTTTGGCAGCCTCCCTCCAGATACTTATGTACATCGTGTCTATACAAGCTGTCAGGAGCCAGCTGTGTTTCCTTGAGGCCAACAAGGCCAATGGCATCCTGGGGTGCATTGCCAGGCCAAGGGAGGTGATCCTGATCCTCTACTCCACCCCAGTGAGGCACATCTGGAGTGCTGTGCCCAGCTCTGGGCTCCTCAGTGCAAGAGAGACATGGAGTGGATCATACAAAGATGAATAAGGAACTGGAGCAGCTCTCTTGCAAGAAAAAGCTGGAGGAGCTGAACCTGTTCAGCTTTGAGAAGAGGCACTGAGAGGCAATTCTCATCAGTGTATATATTATATATTCCCATACAATTATTTCTGAAAACCCTACAAACACACCTTATGACAGGTCCTATTTACTGTATTCACGTTCCCATGCTTTGTACCTCAGCTACAGTTCTTAAAATCCCTTGTTCACTTTGGGCACTGAAAATTCCAGGCAGAGTGTGCTCTACTTAGACCAGTGGAGAATCAATTTTAGGTTAAAAGTACAGCATTGTTTTTCATTTCTCTTTTACTCTGATGTCTCTAGCATCTTGGGAGAGGTTTTCAGGTGAATTGCTAAAAACACCATAGCTGATTGCTTGGAATATTTTGCAGTGCCACTTGTAGGCAACACACACAGAGAAAATACTGCTAACTGCAGCTCCTCCCAGGCTTCTTGGATTCGACATGATTTTTTCTCTCCTGAGAGAATCATTTTAAAATAACAAGAGTCATTCTTGATAAGTGTTTATTCTGCAGATGCTGGCCCAGCTCCTCTACCCCTCAATTAACCCAATTAGTCCACTTGGGTGAAGGAGGATGAGCAGAGTTCATATGACAATGCTATGCACACAGCATCTCCAGTAGCCTTTAAAACCTGAACTAATGAATGGTTTGCCACAGTCACACTGCCAAGCATAATCTTCTGCACGGTGCCAAAGAAAAATCTCATCCATCACTTTGTCTGCCAGCCGTCATTTACAGCCATCTGTATGGGAAGACATCTTCCCTTTTGGAAAAACATCAAGGAAAAACTACAATATAAGCATTCCCTTGAGAAGAGCTCACTAATGAATCTGTGAGATTTAGCCTCAGATATTCCCATAGCAAAATCTATGCACTGGAATGGACTGCTGAGATAGCTCCACTACAAGAAGAAAAGACTTATTGGAATAAAGTAGCAAGCTGGCATAGTCCCAGCTGTTTTCATAAACAAAAACTACAGATGGAGCACTTCATGTAGCATCCCTTGGACCTGGAGAGCCCACAGCCATCTCCCAGCCTTTCTGAGGCTAATTGTATTCAGTCAGTCCTCTGGCAGGAGTGAGCCAGTCTTAAACAATCTTACCTCCTCTCTTTCAGAAAAGTCAGTACCTTTTTATGGCAATGGCTACAAATTATTACTTCATACCAAGGTTTTAGCCAAAGAAATAGGAATTCAAAACACAACCGATTTTCAGGTACCCTGAAGAATAATTTCCTCTTTTCCATATGACCCCCACTCAGCCTAGAGTGCTGCCCTCCCTAGGACCAACTTTTTAATTTTGAAATTGGGTAATCTCTAGGTTCACAAAACCACAAAGCATTCAGAGACAAGATCACAAGCAGCAATCATTTGGGGGGTTTCCAGCTCTGTACATGTCCACCCACTGGAAGAGGAGCAGAAGAAGCTTCTGCACGTTATCCCAGTCCTCACCTCAGGATGGGCTCCCTGACTGCAGCCTGCCTGCTGTGTCCTACCCCACCTCCCACTGCAGGTGCAGGCAGGAGCTGCTCCACCACAGCCACCCCATTTGCCAGGCTGTGGATGAGAGGATGATGACAGCAGCAAAGGCTGCGTGTTTCTTTATGGGACAGAAATGCGGCCACTTTGCTTTTTGCAGATGAGATGCTTCCCACATTTCTTCTCCAGCAGCTGGGAGCTGACACAATCTGTGAGAAAGTTTGTGTAGGACTGGTAGAAAAACACTCAGGGCGAGGTGCAGTTTATAAATACTACAAGTCAAAAGCCCAAGTATCTCTGAGGTTGTTATCAAACATGTTAAGCAAACGATATATTAAAGTGTGCAGACATTTTGCAAATTACCAGGCTGATGCTTGAGATTACTAATTATATGATTTCACAGAGAAAAAAGACTAATCCAGCTTTCAAGCACTCAAAAGAACATTTGGCACAAAGACTTTTTATTCTCTCATACTCTCTCTTTGGGCCTTCTGCCAAATATCTCGACTCAGCAAGAAGCAGTAGCACATGTCTCAGTGCAGCCTTCAGCCTTTGGCAGAAACCAAAAACCCCCACATTTTCTCCTCAGCCTCAAAGAGTCAGAAGTTGGTCATTTACACAATTATGGGGAATATATTTCCTGTTCCCCTAGATGACTCTCATCATTGATTTTCTTTTCTTTCTAGCTGACCCAAATGGTCACATTGTATAGATGACAAATTAACATGTTCTCAGGGATACATCAGCAAGAAAAAAAAAAAATTGTGTTTCTACTCCCTGTATTTGCATAACCCTCCGGCACAATATCTTCACTCTAAGTAGTGCCTTAAGAAAAATATTGTGTGTGGAAGTTTCTATGGAACAGGATTAGTGCAAAAAGGTGGAGAGGTGTATTCAGCAGTGCTTTTGAACTACCTGCTTGCAGCCTCTTCATCCTTATTAAAAAGTATCTCAAGCACTTAGAGGTGCCTCTACGGAGACAGCAGACAAAGCCCAGGGAAGGGGAAATATGATTTCCCCAAAGAAAGGCGCAGCTGTGTCCTTGCATTATAGTTCCATTGCAACACACATCTAACTGCTCATGTGTGATCCTTCTTCTGCAATTAAGATCTTCATTTATTAAGGTCCAGAAGCTACTTTCACAGAATCTTAAAATTGCCTGGGTTGAAAGGGACCTTAAAGATCATTTAGTTCCAACCTCTCTGCTGTGGACAGAGACACCTTCTCCTAGAGCAGGTTGCTCAGAGTTCCATCCAATCCTTAAACATTTCCACAGATGGGGCACCCGCAGCTTCTCAGCGCATCACCCTCATGATATAGAATATTTTCTCAATATCTAACCTAAATCTAATCTATTTCAGTTCGAAGCTCTCTCTCACTTGAAAAAAGACCTTCTCCACTTTTCTTGTAGTTAAAAGACCTCAGTTTTAAGATGGTCAATTCATATTTAAACATGTCAACGAGAATTTCATTATCAAAGTATTCATGTTCTATTTCACTTTTCTTTTCAAAAAATTATGCTTAGCACCCTTTATTCAGCCTATGCTAAGACTTTTCAAGCTTTGAAAAGCAAGTCCCCCAAATTTATGTTGAAAATCTAATAAATCGTATCAAATAAAGAAGAGTAAAGAGAAAGCCATGATTTCCAAATTAGGCAGCCCAGTTTTTTTTTTCCTGATGGCAAGTATGAACATCACTTGTTTAATATCTGTACTGAGGATCTATCAATCTGATAAAACTTGCTATAACAGAAGCATTCCAGGATTTTAATGATGACCTGATAGAAACCAGAGGTGAAGTCAAGGTAAAGTTCTGAAAATTCTACAAATGTAAAGATTCCCATTGTGCAAAATCTTTCCAAAGATGATAATCAGAATACTGAGTCACTCACAATCCCTCTTCTATTCAGAAAGGTATTTATATACAGCTCTGCACTCACTATTTGCATGAAAACATACCACAAGGCACTGAAAATACCTTTTAACACTTGAATGTTGTATACATTCATCACACAAATATGTGATGAAATTTAACATAGTATCTATAAAAAGCAGTTATTTTTTTAATTCCACCTTTTAAAAGCCCTGGAAGATTTTTGCTCGCTTGTTTGCCTTGATCATTATCTCTTTGGCTCATTTTATTTTACACATAGTTTTAGATGGTTTGTTAAATTTTTTTGGTTTGTTGTTTGGCTTGATTTTGTTTTTCTTCACCTTATCTATTTTCATGACTGGATAGAATGCATTAATTTAAATTTTCTTTAATTCTCTAATGTATTTTTATAATACATTGCATTCCAGCTTGCAGCTCTGTAATGCACTTTTACTTAATCAGTCAGCTAAAGAAAATTATCAAATACAGTTTGGAATATTCCTCCCACAAACCATAGGCACATATATGCACATTCACCTTCCTGACAACTATATAACTGCTTCTTTATTTTTTCCTTTTTCATTTTTTACACCCCCGCCTGCCAGGACTTCACAACCGTCCTTCAGACTCCTCCATATGCGTTAAGAGAAACTCCATGGGATGTCCCAGTGCACAGTTCACTGTCTGAAAGAAAGATCTTAATTTTAAGTTTCAGCTTGCTTCTTTAGAGCCCCAGGCAAGCTCTTTGAAGTGTAGAGTCAGGAGGGAAACTTAACTCAGGCCTTTAGAAAAAAACTGCTAACAAGGCACATGTCTAGTACTGTGAAATGCCTGCCTTTGGAGTGATCTCCCCTGCTACAACCTTCCCTCTACATTGTTGATTCCATATAAATAGCAAGTCTCTGAGCCATGGGTATGATTAATCAATAAGGATCTAGACAGAGTCTATGAATTGAAACTGGATGGTCTGGGAAGACACTGGCTATTCTTCAAGACAGAGGAAAAAAAAAAACACATTCCAACAAGCCAAGTAAAAGAGGAGAAACTGCCAGGAGGGCCATTCAGAGTAGTTCTATGAAGAATATTTTTGCCCAAGGATTCCCAGTAGACAATACTTTCAGACATGTCTTCTTGTTGAAAACATACCTTTTAAGATGGTCCTCGCAGACTCCCTGGCATTTGTTTCTGAAGGAACTCTTGTTAACAGAGGCTGTTGATAGGAAACATACACACCACCCTCATAGCTACCCAAAGTCAGAAGCTGCAAAAATATCACAGAACCCACAACTCCAGAAGTGTGTTTTTTAACAACTATATGTAACAAAAGCAGCTGAAATAATTCACACCTTCAAAAAAACCTATTCAAAACAACAATATGGACCAAAAAAATCATAATTATTCAGGGACATTTTCAGACAGTGAATATTTGGCTTCATGTTTGACATCTTAATCCTGTATCTTTATGGAAGCTCATACATTGCACACAGGGATGTAAGAGGCCATACCAGGCCACCTCAGGATCCTTTTCCCTGCCTATCCACAAAATAAGCTGGGCACCTTGTGGAGCTAGACCACTGCTGGGACACAAGTACAGAGCACAGCAGTTTGCTGGGCAGCTCTTGGACATGAGTTTTTTGGGACTGCACACCTGGAGCAAAATAAAAGCAAATTATTAGTAAACTAACTTTCTATTACCCCAGAGAAGTCAAGTCTCGTGCATTGAATATGAGACTCACAGACCAGCCAAGCAGCTCTGTCTCCTGCCATGGAGCAGAGAGAAGCCCATGGTGCTGGGCTGCTCCTGCTGAAAGGGCTGGTGAAGGGGCTGCTGCTCAAGGCACGCATCCAAACAGGTCCAGCTCCCACAGCTCTGCCTTGGCCATGCTACCCAACACCCAGATCCATCATTCTCCCACAAGAGCCAGAGCATTGCTTCTGCAGGTGCCAGGAATGAGGCCCTGTCCAAGATGTTATGTCAGTGCCAGAGACTGGTCGTGCCAAAGGGAGAGTCCAAAGAAGCGTCCACAGCATTCACATCCTTCCCACCATTGTGAAAGTGCAAAGGTGGGAAAGGAGAGTGGTTGTCTCTCAGGGAGATATGAAATCTAAAACAAAAATAATTAATCCTTGAGTTTTAATGCAATTCTTGCCAATAGGAACTTGCAAGGAAGACAGACAAATTACCTACTGCACATTATAGCATCCGCTACTGGCTTCATACATTTTTATGAGTGCATATTCTTTGATCTTTTTGCTACTTTAATGTAGGAATTTCCTCACAGTGGTCAACATTAGAACCTCAAAACCTCAGACCTCACGTTGCACTGAAGTGTGTGTTTTAGTGGAACAATTGAGAGATTGGGTCTCAGTTGTTATCTGTGGGCTGGTTTGAGTCTTTCAAAGTCCCAAGTGCAAAGCTGAATGCCACACACAATGCATTGTAGTGCAGTGTATTTGTCTGCCAGGGTCTAAAAATGTGTCAGAAATGACAGCAGACTGTTTATAAATATCCATAGGGCTGTGCCTCTTTCCAAGGTTAGATGAAACTGTAATGGGGAAATTGTGGGACTACCCACAATTCCTTACAAATATCTACACTGCCTCAAAACAAAATATTTTTACTGCTTTAGTTCTAAAATGCACACTAGAAAAAATACATAACTGTTAAATAACTGTCCAGGTCCACAGCACTGATATGCTGTGAAGGGAGCCAAGTGTAATCTTCTTTAGCCTGTGGAAGACTGTCACAAAACTCGGAAAAAAATTGCCTTCCCCTTCAATTCACCACCTTAAAAGCTGAACAGCAAGGGGATACACCAGAGGATTTGACAAAATGCCATTCATGAGACACCTTGTCTGATCACACACACAAATCTAGCAGGAGTTTTATCTTTACAGGGCTCACAAGTCAGGGAAATCTTCAGAATAATCCTAGCACATATCCTTCAGGTGCAGCTGTAGTTAGCAGATCATTGTACAACAAAACAAAAATATGAAGAAATCAGAAACTGAAGATGCAGCAGAATGAGCCAGCATTTCCCAACTCCAGTGGGAAATGCCTTGTTTTAACACCTAATTCTTTACGTGGAAGTGGTGCCTTGTCTAGGAATTCTATGTTGACTGGGCACCTATAATTTCTAAGGGAAAACAAAAAAAGTAAACATGGGAACTGTGAATCTTTTATTTCACACACAACCACTCTGATATTTGTTTTGCTCTTCACTTGGATTCTTACTTTAATGAACATGGTGCATAACACAGATGTAATCTGGTTATTTCTGATCCTCTACCTCATCTCTCCAAGGGAGCCACATGTTCATCCACCTTTCCTTTCTCATACAGTTGTTTCTAGAGTCCAGCAAGCAGCACACCGACTTCTATTACATGAATATACATTGTCATCTGATAGAACAGAAACCAAATTTCTGTGGTTCGTGCATGGTTCAGAGTCCCAAAAGCAGTGCACAGCAGTGTCCAAACCTGCAAACTGGAAAGATTTGCTGGAATTTTGTCCCTGATTATTTTTTCTCAAGTACTGCACATAAGCATACTGAGATAAACACACATATCAAGGACATACCAGGGTCTCCAGGTAGAAGCATGTTTTAACTCCAATGTTTTAACATAGCAATGCATCTTGACATTTTCATTCACTTTCTGAATCTTTATAGCATCATTTACTGTATTATTATTACAATAATGAGAGTGGGGTTTCAACTGTTTTGTACAAAACCAAAGACACATCAGCACACACTGGATGTCCACAGTGCCCAGTCTAAGCTGGACATCCCTATTTGATCAATGCAGCTAAAGAAGCACCTCCAGAAGGTATCACCCAAATCTTAAGGGTGCAAGAACAGATCCCTCCTTAAGGGAAACAGCTACATCAGGAAAGATATTACTTGGTCCCTGGTTAGTCATTTCATCTGTGAGACTGCCCTCATTGGAATCTGACATTGCCACAATACTGGAACAGGCCTAGCAGAGATCAGGGCTCTGTAATGACCATGACTACTCTAACATTCACAATATATATGTATAACTAAACCAAGCTAAAATATATCCACTGATTTATTGTCCTGGGTAAAGTTGAGTTTTAAGATCTATGACATTTGCCAAAACACAGCAGAGGAGTCATCTGCAGGTCAAAACTCGAGACAGAGGAAGAAACATGCTCCCCTAGTTTTTATTTTAGGAGCTTTTAAAACTTTACTAGCTATGGTAGTAGAAAATCAAGACTGATTTTCAAAGTTCTGTTTAAAGAGCAAAGAAGAAAGAAAAAAAGAGAGAGAAACTTAGAGGACTCAGACATCCTGGAGTTAAAACACATCACATATTTATTTCTTCATTGTATTAATAAAGGGACACAAAAATACACAAAATCTGAACCTTCTAAATCCCAGCTCTAAAGTATCATTTCTGCATTTTTCTCCAGGTTGTCTGTAAGAAAGAAATCTCATTTTCCCATCTATCTTTCCTTTGATTATTCATAATTGCCATGCATAAACCTAGGAGATTTTTCAATAAAATAAAGTAAAAAATAAATGCCAAAAAAGCATAAAAACTCCATTAAAAATACTGAAATTGTTACCCCCTAATGATTATTGTTATGAAAAATTGAGTGATATTTTATAGTTTAACACCCCTCTCTTACAATGACTATTAGGATAAGCCATAATTTGGCATTTTCCTACATTTTTAGTGTGGGTCATTATGCTGCTTAAGTGTAGACTGTTGTAGTCCTAGCATCCAGCAGAAAAGCAAATTAGTTTATAATCACTCCTACAGATCTGTTCTAAAGATAGATTTTAGGAGAGCTTTTCTGGCAGGCAAAAATAATCTGATTAGTGGGACCTTTTACTTTTTTTTTCCCCCAGACACCATTATTTAGTATGACAGTTTTAAATGGGAGCTCTTCACAGGATTTATTGCATGTCTAGGTTAAAAATGTTCATTAGGCTAATTCGTATTTGAAAATAGAAACAAGAATTACAGTTGAGAAATATATTTCCTCCAGCAAAATCATTATTTTTAAAAATACTTTCAGTAATTACCGTCAATAGTGTCCTATTGTCTAAAGAGACTAGCACTCTTTATTTCAGAAAGATGAAGAAATAATGAGGCTAAAATGTTGCCTGTGATGAAATAAATCACATGTACTGCAAAAATAAGAGTATGATTTTCATAGGCCATTCAGAGTATTTTAATGTAGTTTTGCTCTCACTTTCAGAAAAAAATATGAAGCATCTCAGTTCTAAAGGCCTTTAACGCAAACCAAAGTTGTTTATATCCTATCAAGGTAGGTCTTAGTCCAAACTAATCAAAATATTTTTGTGCTTTGCTGTTTCCAATAATAGCTGACTGATTCTGAACATTTTTTGATACTTCTACAACTCTTCAACAAACAGCTGTTCTAGAATATGGCATTTTTATAGTCAACAATACACAGTGATCCTTGTAGTTTGCTTTTCTGAGTTTTTTGAAAGAAAATTTAAAATTACATCAGTTTAAAAATTCTTTCTTTTTTTTCTAGCACTTGGAGAAAAGTACTGAACAATTTACTTTATTGCACACTTGTGAAGGAGAATATACAAGACCCCCAAGCTTGTGGCTATGCTCTTTTCTTCAGTCATGTTCCTCTTTGTGAGATGTCTTTCAGAGCAAACCCAGGAAAATCTAATGACTGTTGTTGTGACAGAAGGGTGGAAAATGTGCATTCTGTCCTCAAATCTCTTTGCAGAAAATACATCTTGCAATTTGCAGGGCAAAAACAGAAAAGTCATGAAAGTCATGAGCTAAGACCACTGAGCCCTGTGTAATGGGGCTCCTCCTATTTCCCCACTTTTAGCTGTTTGTGTCCAACCCCATCTTCTTCCCTAACGTTAGGCAGAGGCCTGAGTGCACTTCATTCCTGCAATTCCCCAGGAGACATTTCCAGGACTGGTGATCATCTAAACAATAGATGAACAGGAGTAGCCCAAGGAGGATAAAAGGTGAATTCTTTTCTCAGACGTTTCCAGGGCACAACCTCTGCAGGATGTCCTCTGTCTTCTGTAACACACCTATCTAGCATGCAATGTTTTGTTACAATAAGGGAGAAAATATGGACCATTTACTTTTCATTACTGAGGTTTTCTGGATTTTCACAGGTTTTTAAAACATAAACACAGACAGAGGAAACAGTATTTTAACTCTCCTAAGACAATTTTTAACCAAAACTACCAGGAAAAAAAAGATATTTAAACAACTTTCATATGCACGGTGCTCAGCAGCGTAACAAGATGGCACAAAATTACTCTTCCTCCTTCCTTATTTAAACTTTTATCTTCTCTCACATGTAGTCATCTTTGCTCTTAATATCTCTGGCAGATGTTCTGGGGTGAATGAGGCAATTAAGAATCCAAAATTCCCATTTCTTCCAGATGCTTCTTTTCTCAATATTCACTCGCTGGATATATATTTACTTTCCACTCTGCGGTGTGTAGCAGTTAGCACACCTTCTGGGTTCCATTTCACAGAATTTCCACAGTTATCTGACACATGCCAATGCATCTTAGATGAAAGTTTAGCACTAGTAATATCTTTTTTCTATCAGCAGCATATTACATAATAGAACAAAACTGAACAAAGTTTTAAATAAGTTGTTTACATAATAAATATCTTCATTGTGTTTTTCAGAGGTACAACACTTTCTGCTATCTGTCTGATTTTTAAAACTTTGGTTTTTCCTCAGTCTTTCAGTACACTGAAGGAATCTAATGATGGTTTTGGTCTTTTCTATGCTCAGTTCTATTCATTGAGATACAACTACAGGCTGAAGTGGTTCATGCTTGTTCCTCATTCATCAGACACATAGATAGATTTGGGTTCAAAACCTGGATCCAGAACAATTCTCAGTAATTCAGGCAGCTCTCCTCTCATACACAGCTCTGGAGCATAGACTCAGCTGAAGCAATTCTAATAACTGGCACCTAAAAATACAATGGCACAATGCGCCCAAGATTTGTGTTGGTCTTAACAGAATACTTTTATTGTGTATATCCTTTCTGCAGCTCTGCATTCACTCAAAATAACACACACATTCAGGTTTATACTTTAGTCATTCAAGGGCACTTGATATTGAAGCCAGAAGTATTTTGCAAAAAGGAATTCTAAGTCTGCATTTACTTGAGAAAAAATTGAGTACAAGAGTTGTACAAATCTATGGGGGAAAAAGAACAAGACAGATTTGGCAGCTCCTGCCTCAGCCTCGTCATCATTACAGACAGAATTCTTGCTCAGCCTGGTAAAAGGGAGCTGCACAAGGCAGACTGCTCTTTTATGATTTTCCTGCTTTCTGTCATCTGAACCCCCAAGCAAGTGCCCATCCCTCAGTTAGCATGCCACGGTTTTGCTCCCATCTAAGTACAGGAGTGGGTTTTTCTTGGCCACAGTTACATGGTACTTCCACTCTCCCAAAGGATGGTCAGAATTCCACTACTATTTCTTTACAAATGTAACAGTTTTTCCAGACTTTCTCTGCATGCACACAAATATCTTAAGGGCTGCTGCCAGGAGAATGAGGCCGGACTCTTCAGTGGTGCCCAGTGCCAGGACAAGGGGCAACAAACAGAAACTGAAACAGGAAATTCAGTCTGAATCTGATGAAACACTGCTTTCCTGTGAGAGTGTGTGAGAGACTGAAATACTACGGTTAATGGCTGAAACATTGTTATGAGGGATTTTTTTGCACCAGGGGACTACACATGACCAAAGTGGCACAACAGATCCAGAGTCTGTTGCAAGAGACAGTGGCAAACCTGTCTCCCCCAGGAGGGTCACCTGGGGGTTCCCACCTTGCCTGAACAGGTATTAATCCACTGAACTCTGTTTTAGGGGACCCTCACCACCAAGATAATCAAAGAGGCTCAATGACAACATCAGGTACCATGGAATGGTGACATTTTCTACTTAATCTGTCCCTCTGTCACTATTTTTCTCTCCCACCCTCCCCCCACCCCTTCCACCTTTTATTATTTCTTTCTATCTCTCTGTCTCTACCTCATATTTACTGTTAAATAAAATCCATACTATTGACTTCAAGATATGATCTCATTTGCACCTTAATTCAGGCAGAAGCATCTCTCTAAAAGTTTTAATTAAATCAGACCATTGGAAGAGGCTGTGCAGAGAGGTTGTGGAGCCTCCTTCTCTGGAGGCTGCCTGGACACTATCCTGTGTAGCCTGCTCCAGGTGAACCTGGATTATCTCCAGAGCTCCCTTCCCACATCAACAATTCTCTGATTCTGTGTAATTTTGCTCAACACGGAAAAATTGAACAAATATAAAATCCAGGTTTAACAGCTAAACCTTTTTTTTGAACAACAGAATGACATTTGCAGAATAATACACAGATATAAATAAATCTGTCACAAACCAGATTTCACTGGCTTCTGAACTGCAAAATGAGACTCTTTTTAAAAATTAGAAATAAAATAAGACCTTTAGAATTTTATTCAGACATTATGACCCTGATAGAGGAGAAGGGCTTTTAGGCAGATGAAGGAACAACATCCAAACCAAGTCCTCCTGCTAAGAGGCTTTCCAAAAGTTCCAGAAGCTGCCCAACAGTTTGTAAATTATTTGATATAGGAATTCAGGGAAAAACTCAAACTTATACTTAAAGCTTGGGTTCTCACTTTTTGATAGGAATGAGCTCTGAAGGCTGTTCCAGAGAATCTAGAAGAGATGCCTAAAACTAGATGTTGTGGAAAATTCTCTGAGTTTTCAGTTTGTTTTGAAAATCACCACTATTTTGTGAAACTCCCATAAATAAATTATAAGCACTTAAAAAACTAAAATGGTCCACGTAAGCTATTTCAGTACTGATGACCTTGCATTTTCCTCTTTCACCCAAGTCTCTCATACCTCTTACACACATATGCATATATACATACATTGTCTTCTAAAATGATTACAAATTTTACAAATTTGCACTGAGTCCTTTATGCTGGACTCACAACCTCAAAGGCCTTTTCCCACCTAAAAATTTCTATCATTCTATAATTCTAACTCACTATTGCAGAGGAAGACTGCCCCAGTGAGCCTTAAAAGAGTAAATTCCCTCAACCCCACAGTGAACACAACTCAATTTTTTCCTCAGAAAGAAAGTTTATAAACCGCAAACCAAAACAAGGAAAATATTTTTTATGGATACTTCCCAGAACAGCTGACTGCTTCTGAATGTTTCCTTGGCACCTGTATGACTAAAGAACAGCTGTTCTAAAATATGACATTGTACAAGCAATTACTAACACTGGTGTTTAGTAAATTCAGTGAAGAGTGTCAAGAGAGAAGGGTACAGTCTTTATACATCAGCAGCAGAAAATTAATACAAATCAAAATCAGATTAACATATGCCCTGAATGTTATAGAAATAATCTCTACATGGGATGTGCTTTTTCAGGCACAAACCAAGCAATCTGAGTATGTGAAATCCTTTGAGCTGGATTATGGGGTATGCAGCAGGCACCAGCACACATATGGGACAGTCACTGTTGATTGTATGGAATGTGTGTTGCAAAGCCCAAGGGACAATGCAAAAACTTTAATACTGGCAATACAATATATATGTCCTCCATACAGGAAAGCAGATGTTGACTTTGAAGATAGAATTGGTTCTAATCCTGCTGTTACAGTCATTTTTCACATGGTGTAAGGGACCTTAAAGATCATCTAGTTCCACACACATACTGTTAAGGATCAGACTGTAATGGTAACATGATATTGACTCATTATATTTGATTTATAAGAATTATATGATCTTAAAATGTTAAAATTTGAGCAAATATAATGTAAAGAAAACTGTACACTAATCAGATTTTCTTTTCAATTACATTCTTGTTGGAAATTCCCAGATATATTTCTTCAAGGAAAAAAGACAGGAAAAAATTAAATTGTCACAATAGTGGAGACAAATCTGCTTGATTTCTCTACCACAGAAAGCTGATTTCAGGGTCTTGGATATAAACTTGTCATGCCCATCCATTATATCACAAGATAATCCAACCATTGGCTCCAAAGCCATCAGAAGATCCCAACACAGCCTTTTCTACATCTCATGTCCAATTCCAAGGCTGGAAACTTCAACCATAAGTACATGCAGAGCTTTCCTGCACATAAGGATTCGCATTCTCAGAGTAACTCAGTAGACTTTTGTTACCAGAATTAAGTATTTATATAGAGACAGAAAATTTCCTCAAAAGGTTTACTTGTGTAAACTCATCTGATATTTACCTTTAAAATTTTGTAACAATTGTCCTGTTTACACCTCCTATATTACATATCTGTACTGGAAGGATCCTCTTAAAAGACAGCACAGACAGTACACTCAATGAGTAAAGCTTTTTCCAGAAAGAGGGAAGGGTCTGGAGAGGGGGCACGGGCAAGTGCAGCAATGCCATGGCCTGCTGTGGCACAGCATCCTGCTCCATGATGTGTGACAGGTCACTGAACAGTCCTTCTCTTCCTTCCTGATCACAGCTGCATCTGACATCTTTATTTAAGACATTCTTCATAACATGATATACATTTAGGCAAATGAAAAATTCAGAATATAAGTGCAAGCCCAGAAAATAATATTTTAAATATGGAAAGGCTAACAAAATATACATTACTATGTGCTACATTAATTGAGCACTTAAAAAGTTAACAAAAAAAATTCTGATCCACAGATTCAAAAGAGAATACTGTGTAACAATTTATGTCATACTATTTTTATGATTTTAGTAAAAACTGTGGCATGCAAATGCAATCACTCTGTTTTCCTAGGCATAAGGATAAAGAAGTCTAGAAGAATGTATTACTCAGTACACATAAAAACTCTTCTGGAGGAATTTGAGAGCAAGAATATAAAACTGGAAAAGTGGGTCTGATTGCAGTATTAGGGAAATGTCAACATTTACTCATGACAGGAACAAATAACAGAAGAATAAGCATATTATCAGTGTTTTTTTCAGTCCTAAGATCTTACACTATTTTCCTAACAAAGAAGTATAGGAAAGTTTAATCTTCTGAAACAGAAATTGGCTAAAGAAACATTTGATTAGTAGGATAGTTATCTAAAGGAAGATAGCATTACTATAAATGAAAATATTTAAAAGTTTGGAATTTGAAACTGTAAAATCAACTCTACAACTTTTACAAGAATATAATATTCTTTTCAATCATCTTCTTTACTCCACAATTTCAAAATCGGAATGTATTTAAGAAAATTACCCTGTGTACTTACTTGTGGCAAGTTAGTAAAAATTTACAGAGGGATTACAAGACCAGGCCCCAAAAAAACCCCTGCCCTTTTCCTTTTCTCAGAAAAACCTCAAGAAACCATACTACTTGCCAAATATGAATAGAAATATTTTTAAGTGATCAGTCTAAGGCAAAATGCATGATGCATCATTGCAATGCAGGAACCTCCATGGCTGCTTCAAGGACAGACAAGTTGTACAGCCAAGGTGAGGGTGGGAATAGGGTAAAAAGGAAGGCAGACACTTGCTGTGATGGAGCTGGCAGCACAGGGAAGAAATAGGCACAACTCTGATATTGCAATGATTTCTGCACCCATGTCCTAGTGAACCACCAGAACTACTGGCACCTCAGCAAAAAGAGATTCTTCTTCCCTTTTGATCCTGGCAGAAGGCCAAGGAATGTTATCTCCTGAATTCTAACAGATACGGCATTAACATTTTAGATTGCAGTGACAGATACTGATACAAAAGTTTTTGACTGACTGTTCTATTTTATCTTCAAGGAAATGGCAATTTTTGGATTAGGTTCTGATCCTGATGACTGAAACTTTCAAATCAGGCTAAAGTTAGATAAGAACATCTAATATCTTTCTTCCCTATGCCTGCTAAAATAACTATTATCTTCCTTTGTTTCTATATTTAAACATTAATTACAGTTAGGATTAGGTTAGTGAAAGCTGCACACAAAGCACTCTCATTTAAAAGAATTTATCTCTGGGCCAAACTTCTACAAGAGATAAGATGGTCCATGTTTGAGACAGCAAATATGACAAAAGAGTTTTTGCATGAAGCAGGACTGACAGAAAAATAACACATGAGTGGATGTGTCCATCTAATATTTTGACAGACCCTACCCACCAGTTTCCAGTCTCACATGGCAGCTTCCAAGGCATCCACACACATTCCTCTTCATGCCTGCAACTTCCCTCATTTAAATATTGGGAATTTTATTTTCTAATTCCAGTAAAGAACCTGGGAATATGCAGAACAACTCTTCTGTCCTTTGACAGGTCCACACAACCAGAAGGTGAATTTATCAGCAGGGTCAGATCCCTCAATAAACATTATAGTACAGGTACTTTAAAAATGTGCAAACTGAGGAAAAAACAGTACTGCATCTTCTTACCCCTTATATTAGAACCCCCAGAGTGGAACTGGGAGACCTGAATTTGGTGCCCTCTGTAGCTCAAACCACGTATCTTATGTCCCCAAAGAATGGCATCACCTCCAATGGGGCTCACTCAGCTCAACCGAAGGAAAATGAGGGAGCATGCAGCTCTCAAGTGGTTGCTTAGGTGGAAGAAGAAATGTCTATATCTGGTTTCTGCACTCTGCACTGATGCTACTTTCTGTTTTTAATTCTAATACAAATGGCCTCTGCATTATGAATGCTGTCTTCTACACAGTGTAAAATACTCAACAGAAAGGACAAATGTAAACCCATACTAAACCACTATAACCTCATGATGAAGGTATTTCTACTGAGAGTTTGAATACTTCACAGACCTCCTCTGTAACCATTTGGTATATTCTCTAGTCTTACCTAGACAGTGTCTCAAAACATTAGGAATGTAGTTTCTTGGTTCCCATAGCCATACCCATTCTCAAACTCCAGGCACGTGTGGCACAGGCTGCATCACAGCACTGGTGCCAGCAGTGTTCCTGCCCCAGCAAGGCGGCTGAGCAAGGCAGACCCATCCAAGAAGGGCGACCTAACCACCAGCTTTAGGGGCTCCTTCATTCAGCTGCATTTTGGAACAGCTCCTCCTCTGCAAGGAGAAACCAGAATTCATTTTCTCCTTGTGAGTAGAAAGACATTCCCTCAGACTTCTAATTTAGTGCAAATTCACAGACAAGTAGGAGCAGCAATTCTGCATCTCATACGGTAGTTTGGTTTATCTATATAATAGGCATCAGATTAATGAGTTCAGCTTCTGAGTGACTTTTTTAAAATAAAAATAAATTATCATGACTTTTCGCGATAAGAAAAAAAATATTCAATAACTTATCTACCTAGAGTGTCTTCTGGTTCTTCAACAAATTCCTTCTGGCATGTAAGCATTCATCATTAGCCATATTTTTAAGTTACTTCTTACTTTTTCCAGGATTTAAAACTAATGTTAAACTTATATTTTTGCATTTTGAGAAATATTAAACTATACTTAGATTCAAAAGCACTCTTCATTTAACGAGGATATTTTATTACATTATCAATTTAAAAAAACCTTATTGATAAAAAAGTTCATGGATTTATGTATTTTGAAAGAGTTTTTGATTTTAGAGTATAAATTTTGTGCCACAGTAGTCTCTTCTCTAGAAAGAAGTGCTTGTGAGGTGGTATCAGCACATTTTTTTCTCAAAAGGACCATTTCAACACTTGACACCTTAAACATGGCTGTGATACAATGGTCATCAAATCAATTCATGCTCCCTATGACAGAAATAGCAAAAAGGCAGTGATGCTGAACTGATGCCCGCCTGCCATATCTGCCAGCAAACACTGTATGTTTGTACAGGTTTGTTTGTTCTCCAAGGGCTAGCAATGTGTAGGAGGATCAGGATTAGTCTTTATCAGTTTTTTGACTCATACACTTGACAACATCCTTTTGGAGACTGATGTGCCTTTCTCCTCATATGTAGCTACTGCAGCACAAATGCATCTGGGGCTGCAAGCTGATTCTCAGGTGCATGTGCTTGGTTAAGGCACCCGTCACCATGGTCTCAGGTTCCAGCAAAACAAAAAGAAAAGCAAAGTTACTGTTTTTTTTTTTACAGAAGACAGGATAAATAGAATATAAGCATTTGCACAGCCAGGAATCACACTGAAGGACGCATAATCCTGTGTGCAGTAAAAAAAAAAGAGCAAGATTTGTGTTGTTTTAAACACTGTTTAACATTCTTAGCTCTTGGACTTACTGTCCAGAATGATGAAACTCCAGTCATCAGTCAAGATAATGGGAGCAGAAGTCTCTTCAAACCAGACTTCTCAAGAGAAAGAGAGGTGGATTTGGCACCCACACACATTACACTGAAAAGATGTAATCTGAAATCCCAGCTTGTAACCCTGTTGCTCAAGTGGTCCTCAGAGCCTTGTTTCCCATGCCCTGCCTTGGCCTCTATTTTTCTTGCTGCTGACTTGGGAGTTTTCATTTGTGCCATATCCCAGAAATAAGCACAACCAATCTACTCATAGCCTGTCAGAGTCATCTGTTAATATTCCTCCTGAAGTCTGCCTGGAGAGCAGAATGCTCATTAAACAATTTTTCACACACTGATGATCCTTTTCTTCTTGTACCTTTTCTTTTCTTTAACAATAGCTTTCTGAAAAAGAGATGGGTTTGAAGGTTAGTGCAACTAGTGAATAATATGAGTAAGTCAATAGGAAAGTAAAGATTTTTTTAAAATGCAGATTATTGATTTTTGGAATTGTAGGGGCTCCTTCAAAGTCGTTAAGGGTTTGTCATGTCAATATGTTAGTAAGGACTTCTATAAATGAAGATTAATGATGCTAGGGATAATTAGGGCAGAAAAAATTTCACGTTTCTCAGTATTTGGAAACTCCATGCAAAGGGGAACAGCATGAAGTTCTCCTTCAATGTACCTTAGCTCCATTTTTGCCATGAGAGCAGGGGGAAGATTTTCTATGACACAATGGGAATTCAAACTCCTAGTACCTTTAGAAATCAATGGTAATTGAGCTGCATAACTCTTGAGTTTTGCTTTTTTAAAAAATCCCCAGTATAGTGAGTGGAGCTGATTTACTAAATTCACAAGCCAAAATATTTCTGAATATATTTTCTTTCCAAAAGAAATTGAACAGGTAAAGAAGCTGCTTTTCCAAAGTAAATACTCAAGTCATGCTTCTCATTATTATTTTTTCCTGCAAAACTTCATATATTTTTTAAAGGCATGAAAAGATACAAATTAAAGAAAAAGGAGATTTTTGTTAGCTTGCATGAATATAAAGACCCTACAGCTAATAATCTCATTTTTAAGGGAGGGCATGCACTTTTTTATCTAAAAAAAATTAAATTAAATATTCCTTAAGTTATCTCTGCTCTAAGGCTGAGGTTTAAACAACAAACACTGTCCAGATAATCAATGTATAGTTCTGCTGGAGTTCCTCTCACACAGCTAAACTACAATTGGTGGTGGATTTTTTTTTTCTCAATTATGAAGCACTAAATCCCAAAATAGTCCTTATGTTTATAATTTGTTTCTATATAATCCATGGTGATAGGTTTTATTCATCAGTTTTCCAAAAAGTACAGTAAGCATACTTTGGCAAAGTTTGAATTCCACAGAAGCAAACACAGCTTGACCAGCCCGTGCACATGGAATCAAAATGGTCTGGATATTGGCTATTTGTATGTTTAAAGAGAAATAATCAAAGCAAAAGAATTCTGAATGCAGGCTAGGATATCTTGGCTTTTTTCCAATAGACAGCTAAACTGGGAAGCCACAGCAGAAATCTGTATTTTGGTTTGGAGGGGGAACACAGTTCTTCTCTGGCATGACGCCCACCCGGTGGCCTGCTGGACCACATCAGATTCTGTTTTGTCTGCAGTCAAATTGCAACTACTATAACACTTTGCATAAATGTCTCTGCATCCTGAAGTCCTTAATCAGAGGGTCATTTTGAAGAAAGGTATCTTCAACAACAGAAAAATATCTAGCAGCTTGGTATATAAAAATACTTGCTCATGAAATCCTGTCATCAGAGTGAACATCATAAAATATACATGGAACCAGAGAAATTAACTAACTGGGTTTTTTTTTTAATTCTTCCTCTTGGTTTAATTCCTTAGCTTGTGGTAATGTTTGTGTCCCACCCTTGTTTTATCCAGGTTGTTAGAGCTTATTCTGATCTTGTATAAGCAGATAAACAGCCGACACTATATGACGATGAGAAATGAAGTTCAAAATCCTGTTATCCTGCACCTCACATTTCAAGTCCTATTAGCCTATAACAAGACATTTGTTTATGAATCTGAAGAGCGTGTTTCTTGTGTTAGGGTTAACAGAAACACACATGCAAAAGAAAGACCTTTTTACAAAATTAAATAATCCATCACAGCTTGTGCTGGTATGAATACATACATATTAAGGGCTGGAATGACCAAGAGGAAACAAATCTCACATTGTCACAAAAAGTTCCTGCTCAGGTGTTAGGAGCAAAGCATAGAAACCAGACAATACTGCAAAGTGGCAGTATTTTTTCTATGATGAAACAATCTCATTCAATACACATTATCCATGAAGTTAATCTTGGTAGATAACTGCACACAGAAGCATCATATAAGCTACTAAAATTGTTTCTTTCCAGGAATTCATTTGCATCATATATATCTGCTGATAACTATTTTTATGAGACAAAATGTACTCACTATTTTTTTTGTATTTTATTACTCTTTTTTAGCATTTAATGAAATGCTAATTCACTGATTAGTGAACCAGTATCAGGAGACATAAATATGCATAAGGAGGAAAGGTGGCATAGCCCAGACCCTTCTGAATTTGTTGGTGGAGGCCACAGACACAACATGATAGAACAGAACAGAATTTCTTACCTTTATGATGATTTGCCCCAGATGCTAATTTCCCCCACAGTGTTACAACAAATATTATTATTAGCAGTTTTCCTTTTGTTGCTTTCTGTAAGTATCTCTTATTCATCCTGAAAATAAAAATACACAAAATTAAATATTTATCTTAAGATTTCTTAAAAATGCCTATTTTTCTTAATTTAAGGAGAATTGACTAATGTTTTATAAGTGTCCAGCTCACAGTCTTAAAATCTTAAATTCTGCTGAGCTCTAAATGAGGTACATAGAGGAGCAACATAACCTCCCACCCTGGTCTGACAGCACTCCTCCATCCTAGTCAGTACCAGGAGAATTCAGCATCATCATAATTTCTCTCAGGGCACAAACAGTGTTCATAACCAGACTCCAAAGCTGGCAAGAAGGATGAACCCATGCATCTCTGAGCAGGTTTTGACAAACTGAGCTGTTCCACTGCTGTGTCTGCAGCCAGTCATGGCCCTGCAGTTGTCTCTGGTCAAACAGTGGTGTCTCTGACTTTTGGGATTGCAGCTCTTTTTGGATTGTGCAACGAGTCCTAAGGCAGTAACAGATCTGAATAGACCTTCAGTTCATGTCTCAATCCTCCTGCAGAGAAATCCTGTTAGGAAGACCTGAGGGGTTTGTAAACATGAAGTAGAGCAGGGCAGATTCACTACCCTCTCCCTCACTACCTCTGGGTAATGAAAAGATCTGATTTACTGCACCAAGGGAAATTGCACAGAGCTCCCCTCATCTTCTCAGTGATGTTTTCACTGTGACAGCAAGCCACCAGAGTGGTTCAAGCACAAGATAGCACATGACTTATTTCTCAGTAACCTCCTCCAAAGACAAAATACCCCTCCACCTGCCAAAAAGACAAGTTCAGGCACGTAGACTCTAGTGCTTAAGGATTACAGCTGTGCAGAGAGTGGCAAGAGATACAGTTATGAGTCCTTCTCTCACTTCTTCTCTGTGGAAGAACCCTATGGAGCTGGCTGTGGAACAGCTCTACACCATGGTCATGTGTCTGCTGATAGGTCAGTAGAACAATGATAACTATTTCAAACCATTTATACTAGAAAAGTTGAAAACTTGATCACTTGAACAAAATTGTTGCTGTATTGTAATGCCTACAAATAGATTGTTTTTATGAGCAGAAAAAAATGCATTAATTCATTATGGTTGCACATTTGTCTCCTATTGTATTCCTAAGAAACCCAAAGGAATTCAAGGGCATCTCTTCTCCTCTGCCTGTGTACAGTGCTATCTTGGGCAACCACAACTCTGAAATGCCGACTGCTCTAATACAGATTTAACCAGTAATATGTTGGAAGTCTTAAATCATTTTCCACTTCTTCAAAACAATTCCTCTCCTTTCAGTAAATTTCTTTCCAGTATAACACCACACACTGATGAGGCAACACACACCCCACAACTGCACTTATATCTTCCAGACTTGAAAGCAGACCACTTCCCCCAGAACTGCCAATCTTGCTCTCCAGGAGATTGATGAGCAGGCTGTGTGTAAGAAAACAAGACTGAAACTAACAACCCACTGAAGGGTGCACCAAACCCTTTTAAACATTAATTCAGAGCAAACAGCATTCAGGATTCTTTACAGAAGTCACACATTTTTTATGAGTTTCCCAGAGGTTTAGATATCACATTTATCAAGCAAAAGGAGAGAGGAGTAAGCAAGTGCTGTAGCCAGGATGGTGCGTGTGCCCCTGAAAGCCTGACTGATTAATAATCACAGCAGAGATAACAGTGTGCTGTGAACCACTCTAAGGTCTTCTTGCACTGATTCCAGTGCCTTTGGAGTGTAAACTGCATATTCATCATCAGCTCCAGGTTTATGAAGCACTCAAAGCTAAAGGGAAATACATTATGTGTCACTGTAAATAAGAACAAAAAAATGAGACTAGAATGCACATTCAGCATATGCTCTTTCACAGTTATGTCTGTGAAAAGAATATGAATTAACTCTTTCACTCTAGATTCTCATACTGCACCTGTTATGCTGCTGGTGCAAGTCATCTCTCATTAAAATCAAATCTTTCTTCCTCACCTACATAACATTTCTCAAAACCTAGTGGGACTTGCACCATTAAAGCAAGGTTGAATCTAATACAGTTTCTTCCTGTATTCTGCTGATGCCAGATTCCCTCACTGCGCTGTGAGACTGGCAGCAAATGCACATCAGAAAATGCAAATGCTCAGGAAAAAGAGTAGTGGCAGGGGAAAGAGAGAAAACCAACCTCTCTGCCCGAGAACAGCAGCCCTCGGGATGCATGGCAGAGTGAAGATGCAAACCCCTGCACACAGCTGAGCAAAAAGGAGTAAGCTAGCACTGAGTGAGACTGTTTTCTGCAAAGCCAGGGAAGGGTTTCAGCTTTGACACAGAAAATCTGGGCTCATTGCCATTGCTAGGTTTCCCAATCATGAGAAAAATTATTCATCAGTTTCTGCACCACAACCCTATTACATTTTTCTGCACTAGTTATTAGTGGTATTCACTTTTAGGAAGAAAAAAATCTGAACTGTGTCTAATAATAGTTTCATAATAAACATAATTAACAGAAAAAATCAGTGCAAGGAGCAGTTTGGGACTAATAGTTCAGAGGCACCACAAGAACTACAGAAAAAACTCTAATCAGTTAAAGTATTTATAACATAGAGCTGTTCAAATAGAAAAAGCTGGAAAATGATGTTAACCTTCAAAGTAATTATATTATGCAACCCTAGACCCAGACCTGGGATTGTGGCATTGTCACTCCCAGTGGTCAGTCCAAGGACAGGCAAGAGGTTGCATGAGCACAAACAAGATGTGAAGCTCTCTGCTAGGAGAAGTCCTGCTACACACAAGGACCACATTGTAGCAACACAGCCCTAGAAACAAAAAATGAAGGGTTTATAGTCCAAGAAGCTGAGATTGGAATGGAGGCACATTATTGACAGAGTCAGGAGCTGGAAAAGAAGGAGAGGACAGAGAGGCCATGAGATATGCTCAGTATCTCACTGCATGCATTATTACCTGGGCTCTGAAACCCTGATGCTGGCTATCTTGTTATGGATTTGCAAAACAGCCCGTGATAGGGCACTGAGAAGACACTGGGACTAGGTAGCATTTGACCTCAGCTCTGAAATAACCACTAGCCTCTTGCAACCCTGATCTGTGTCGGGTAAGCGCATCCAGGAAATAAAACTGAGTCCATTTCAGTACTGTCATTACACTAACATAACTGGCTGTGATAAGTAGGACAAATAAGCTCTGAAATTATGTCTGCTTTTACTAGAGGTGATGCAGAGCTCCACAGACAAACTATAGATAATAACTAGAATAGTTTTCTTTTTGCAAGATTTATTCTTATATTTACTTTCTTTTCTTCAGAACCTCTCCCTCACTGTGATCCATCCAGCCTTCAATAATGTCACATAAGCCAAAGCCGATCAAAACAGAGAATAGCCATGCTATAGGAAACACCTACATGTGAAAATCAATTTTACACATGAGCTTTATGTGTAACAAAGAATTTCCTTCAGTTTCTAACCTAACATATTGGAAATAAACCCAAGGAATTCTCTGCACTTTCACACAAAAGAGGACATGAAAGTCTGCCGTGTTTGAGTTCATTTTTCAATGTGCTTTGAAGCAAGAAAAAAGAAAGATAGCTCCTTTTGTGGTTCAGGAACACATTCAAAATATAACAAAAAGATGTCACCCACATAATCCAAACAGGCAGTGGCTGAGTGTGAGATGGCTCTGTTGTGCCCAGCTCTTCACTGACACCACAACACAATGATTCCTTCATAGGATTTGTTACTTTTGCTCCCTAAGATTTCTTTTGCCTGAAGCACACTCCATGAGACCAAAACCAATCTGGTATCACGAACTCAAGAATAGACTGTTTTAGTGATTAGTGACAAAAAACTGCAGGGCTTTTTCTCAAGGAGAAACCATATCTGATGCTGCAGAGGAGTTTCACAAGCTGTCACATCAGCAGAAATCCCTCCCCCTGCCCTCTGTGGCTCAACAACAGTAAATTGTGAATACACTCATGTTGCACAGGCTCTCCTTGTCACTGCCCCACCTCACTATCAGCCCACTTTCAACAGCAGATGGGCTCCAACCATTCAGCTGTACTGAAAATGCCATGCACAGATGTGTATTTTAACCGTAGCATCCATAAGCTTTTGTGTTTCTACTTTCTTCCTTCTTTGTTTCTGGACTTGATTTCAGCCACCTTGCCAACAATTCAGAATTAAAGGAGAATCACATGGGAATTACCTTATATTGTATGACCAGTGCTAAACTGCCTTGCTTTCTGATTTTAGGTGAAGTAAAAACTCATGTTATCTCAATTATTGTGGAGTAAAAATTAAAAGGAAAAAATAGCTTTTATTCTTCCTTTAAAAGCTTATACACAAATAAAATTTTCATGTTTCCTACGAGTAACAGCATTCTTCTCTGTTGCTCCTTGTTTTTCTTTTCTTTACATAAAACAGATTCTCAAAACAACTCTCACAGTTTTTTTGAAGTTGTTCAAAATTCATTCATTCCTGCTTTACATATGTGGGAAGTTCCACTGTCAGTAAGATCCATTTGCCTTTTGCAAATACACAGACCCTGTGAATGCAAGGGTTCACAAAAAGATACATAAGCCTATTTTTCTACTGAATCCTGACAAAATTCTTAAGAGACAAAAAACCTGGTAGAAAATTAGTCCCACATCCTCTTAGTTTAGTTTTTATGACAAATATTTTATTTTCTATTTCATAAAAAGCCTAAATGAGTAGTAGAAATCACTTGAGACCCCAAGTCTCTACAGAAATAATGCAGCCATTTAAATTATCTTCTCTACTGTGTTGAATTGTACATTATTTATTAGTTCTGTTAGTTGCTACATCCCCCACAATGCAGGTATTTGCAGTTTTATTCAGCCTTTCCAGTGTAGACTGATGCAGATTTAAAAATGCCCCCCTGGTGAATAAGGTCGCTCTGTAAAAATAACGCCAGTGTGACCCCTGTGCATTTGCATATATATAAATTCCCTCTATGACATTCCCGTCATGTTTGCTCAGGGAACAAGTAATTTGCCACTTTCATTACTTCAGGTACATGGTAACTTGTGAAAATCAATCTTCCTTTTGCTTCATACAACATAGCTTGTAACAGACACAAAGGGCACTCTGATTCCAAAAGGAAGCTGGGGATAGACATGGACACGTTCTCACTTTCTTTGATGCAGGTGGGTAATGAGAGAAAGGGAAGTGGCATTTAGCCTAGCAAGGCACACTAGTGTCTCAAAGGAGATGTGGGAAATCCGTGCACACAAAGCAGAAGGGGTGAGTTTGTTGGGTTTTTTCCTTTAAAAAGTTGTTTAACAGTGTGGATATTTCAATAGCCAGAATAAGCAGTGATGGCGAGCTTAGCCCCACTACGAAGAAACATTCAGAAATAGTTAAAGCACTCTAGGCAGATGGATACACCAGTCTTGTCACTGTCACTTTGTTAAGTGTAGCAGTGGAAGTAGACTGAAGATTTTGGGTCTTTAATACCATAAAGAGGGCTTTTGAAAGGCTACTGTGCTAAAACTTAGGACTCTGAGGCAAATTAAATCTGATAAAAGTCCTTTAGCATATGATTGATGGGTATGCTCATTTATTTCTTTTATTTAAATCAGTGTAACTTAAGCACATACTTAAATTTAAGCACATGCACAAATGTATGTACACAACATGAGTTCTTGGAAACAGATTAGCAAGTGAGCTTTTATAAGAGACAGTTTCAAGAAAAGAAAATATCTCAAATATCTGAAAAATAAAAAGTTATGGTATATATGAAAACATGCAATAAACAAAAAAATATTCTTCTTTGCATACTTCAATTAGTTTCCCAGCAGAGGGAAACTGTAGACAGATGCACGTACAGGTAATTACATTTGCAGACAGTCTCATAGCACTTGGATGAGAAATTTACATATATATTATTGTTTCCAAAATCTGATAAGCACGAATGCTCAAATTGCCAGAGGTATAAAATGCTTTAGGCACCTAGCTGCATTCCATCTCCCAGCTAGAAACACAGAGATGAGGGAAAGAACTTATTTCTTCCAAAAGCTCATGTATGGTTGTGATAATGGTCTTCCCTCTAAACTGCTATCAATGTTAATGTCCCCTGATTCCAGATTAACCCCAGTTCTCTGTACACACAGTTGATAGTAATTTTCATCTTCATTAATTTTTCACTACAACACCTGATTGAAAACAATGAAGAAAGCAAAGAAATTGTAAACAAGAAATGCACAGTCTTTCTAGCCAGCTTCAACTCAAACAATACAGACGTATTTAACTGACTAAATTTTTTCTTGGTCATTTCATGAGGACCAGCAAAACAATGTTCACCTGACAAATGTTAATGCTGACACATTACTCAGTATGGAGAAAGAAAATCCCATTAATTTTTGGGAGGTTAGGTTCTATACTTCTACGTATTTATGAAAACACAAAACTTAAAGTAATAATCTAGCCTTAAACCTACACGTTCCATTCACTGACTTTTTAAGTACTAGCATAAAACATTATGGAATATTTAAACATCCAAAGTATTAAAATATCTTTAAGCTGCCCAATGATGTCCAACAGCTTTGTGAAATAATCTCTGACCATGAAGTGCTCAGTATTAGAGGGTACTTAGGCTCCAGTTCTCATCATTTTCTCTGATATTATCATGCCACTTTCAACTATTCTTCTCCCAGTTTCTATGATTAAGGGAGCTTTAAGTTGCAGGAGGTATGAGCTATTCACTTAATCATCAAGACAGCAGTATTTGCTTATATCTTACATGTGATCCTCCTGCAGATGGTTATTTAAATTTTCTTTATTCATATCTCACTAACCAATCAAAAGCTTAACTGTGAAAAAAAAAAAGATAATCATGCAATGAGCTTTGAACAAAATGTCTCACTAAGATTTGAATCACTGGGTGTACTGTGATTTCATAAAGGCCGTGCAGCGGCAGAGATAAGCCTCCAAATCTAAGGCAAAGAAAGCATCAAATATTAGTGAGAATGGGAACTGAAGTGCCCATATATAAAAGCAATGACAAAAATGATCTGTGCAAGTGTAAGCCTATTAGTCTGACCTCTTCAGTTTGCAAGGGCTTTGAAAGCTTTGAAGAAAAAGACAAATTAAAGACAGGGAAGTAAATAGAACATAGGATAAAATGAAGCAGTGTTACCAAAGGTAGCTCATGCCAGACTAACTTGACAGTTCTTTTGGATAACTCATTTTCCAGACAAAGAAATGAGGTAGATATAATTTGTCTGGTTTTAGATAGAGCAGTTTCTACAGCGTCACTACAGGACTTCTACATTAAGCAGAAGATGCTGTGGATTACAAGAATTGAAAGGTGGATTGAATCCACGTGCAGTACCAGCATGTAGTACTGAAAGGAAATATCAGGGATTAATAGCATTTGTACTACAAGTTGGGAACTTATCATCTGAAACAACATGTGTAAAACCAATTTGTTTCTTTAAGCTGATCATCAAGAGCACATCATTATTAATGTGACACAAGATGGCTGTAAAAAGGCAAATCCTATAACTTATTAAATTGTCTATTTCTAATAGATCTATTTCTAAAGACACAGAAGGAAAAGTATGAAGTTTCTTAAACTATCATTCAGAATTAACTACACAATTCTGGCCAGTCATCTTTACGAAAGTGAAACTGAACCCACAAAAAATATGGGGACAGTCTTCCAGTCAGAGGAATAAAGCCTCTACCACAGGAGGAGTTTTAAAGAGCTTAGCTTGTGAAGCAAAGGAAAGGCTGAAGGGAAACAGAGAAATCAAAAGGAAATAAACACATTGCAGCAGAAAACCATATCCATAAGAAGGGCACCAGACGGTATCTTGCCAGCAGGCAGGATCAGGACACAGCTCAGTGATTCTGGGGTCTTGTCTCTATATCAATACCTTGATTCCTTTCTTGTACTCTAGTACAGGAACACAAGAACTAAGTTTTTTCATGTAGAAAACTATAAGCAAGTTTTTTGCAAGTTCATTAGTGAAGTGATTTCTTCCATGTCATTTCATCCTCCTCAGAAAAACTCCTAAAGTAACAGCATTTCACAGTAAAAAAAACTGTGAGTGTTCTCGCTACTTTGCTAAACCCACATTGTGCTCCACTCGAAAACTAACCACAGTGATGAAGATTTGATTAAGACAAATATGTCTTCTTATTATTTTAACATCTTCGAGGCATAATTGCCATCTCGGTGTCATAACATTTAAGGTGACCCAAAAAGTCACAGTACAATACAGGTGAATTATTCAGTACCAAAACCGCTTTTTTACTAACTTCATTGAGTTAAAGTCAAACTGTTGAGCATGAGTGAGTATTCCATAATTAAGGCTCCCTCACTTTATTTAAAACTCACTCTCTTTTGTATCACTTATGTTTTAAATTTAAAATCTTTGTTGTATTGTCATCCTGTTTTTTTAACAATGACAACATGGAAATGTAAAACTGGCAAGCATAACAATTGTCGAGATATGAAAAAGTCTTGTTTCCCACAAGAGCAGAAACAAAGAAAATGTAGAAAATATGTAGAAAATGTAGAGATGTAGAACCTAAAAATTATGTACTTTCAAGTCCAAATATTTTTAGATAACAGAAGAAACTATACTATATATATTAGACATATTTTGAAAGTTTGGATGCAGAAATTTAAAAATCTCTGTTGTTATTAGCTCTATTTAAAGTGACTACTGTCTTAAACATAATATCTTTCAATCAATAGTGGAGGACTAATTCTGAGATTCTTACATGCATATGAGTATGGATGAAGGCCATCATTATATTACACAATCTTGTCAGATCTGAAATTTTTATGTTCAGATTCTATTGCATGAATATCCAACTGAAAGTTTTTTGATTTTTTTTTTTCCCTAAAGAACTCTTCTGGCAGATAACACTACGAGAGACCTCTGCAGATGAACAGGGAAGCAGGACTCTGACTGAGCTCTACCCTGCTATTTTCATGGCAATATTTTACATCTGTCAATAGGCATAGTAGCATTTCTGACAAATAATTGTAGGTCTGAGCCTAATCCATGTTTTATTCCTGACTCCTACACATTTTGGGCCACACTTGAAAGTAAGGGTTCAAGTGTAAATAAAAATGACAGGTTGCTCAAATCACAGAAAAATATGAAGCTTTCTTGTGCAATGACCAAAAATAGTTCTAACAGTTGACATAACACACTAAGAAGAGAGGAGAGTTGTCAACTGGGAGTAAACCTAGTTGAAACACAGCTGGGATGTGTTCCTCCACTCTTTTAATGTCAAGTCCTAACCCATGCTCATTTGTCACAGCCAGCACAGGCACAACCTTCAGAGAAAAAAAAGTGAGATCAAAGTTAGACTAGACTTTTCCAAAATATGGATCTGGTACACAATGCAAATCTCTATTCCTGAGGATATGCATAGAAAAATACTTTTTTCACTCTGAGAGATGCTAAAGGAAGGCATCCAGGCAGCACAAACAACCTTCAGCCACCAGCTGGGAAGTAGAACATGAAGTGCAGCAGGTAATCCAGATACAGCGTCTTGTACTCAGCAGAGGTATGCCCACATAGAAGAAAATACGAATTTTCTACTCATACAAATGAAAAAATAGGGTTTTTTTTCTCTCTGCACAGGGCTTTATCAAATATTAATGGGGTTTTGCCCTGGCACTTTAGCTAATCAGTTGCATAGACTCTGATAATTAATGCTGTCTTTAGAATCACCCAGTATGCTAGAGAATTTTGGCTCTCAGTCTCTACTTGCTTGTCAATATTGTAAAACAATAAGATATTATTAATACCAGCACATACTGAAAACAGAAAATTCAAGGTATTCTTGTGATGGTTTGCTAGGAATTAATTCAAGCTAGGTCATTGCTTAATGATAGCTGAAGTATCTAAATGGCACCCAGTTTTCCTTGAAAAATAAAATCTATTTCCCACCCCCTTTTCAAATATCCTCTTTTAGAAGGTAACAGCAGCTGTGTAAGAGTTATAGGGACCTTCAACCCTGATTTTCATCCAAGTGAGTCTACCTCAAGAAATAATGCACTTTCTTCGGCATATACTATGCCAGCCTTGAAATGGCATTTTAATATGGCTAGGAGCTCACTAAGTAGCCAGTCATAACCAGCCCCTCTTAAATTTCTGTAGCCAGCTTCCTGCTGCATGATATGTAGTTTGAGACTTGCAGGTAGTGCACAACAGGAGAATTAATGACAAAACAAATCAATAAATAGTATTTTGTTCCTCTAGTTCCTTGGACTCTTACAAGGGGCACTTATATCCGCATTTCAGTTTGGAGCTGGACTTTGATTTTCAAACAGTTTTTCAAATTTTCTCCATTTGCTGTGGTCTGTATCATATCATGGAATGATTCTGGAATGTTTCACAGCAAATTAATCCCTTTTAGATGAAAATTAAGCAAAAAATGAGCCCAAGAGTGAATCTAACGCATTCCTGCAGTTTAGGGGTGTTCCCTTCAGGACACGAGGGCTTGTCAAAAAAACTTTCTCCAATAAATTAATATAATGTGGACATCATGCCCTCAGCAACAACAGTTTGTGTCTACAAAATCACTTCTGCAGGGATAAACTGTTTGCTAATGTAGATGCAACCCTATAATCTCACGAGGAAGGAGATAATTATTATAATTATTTTATACTTGTACAAGATGCCCTTTAGGTTGTGATTAATCTGAAAAGCCTTTTCAGATCCTCAGAAAACCTCAATGGCATGTTGAAAGGAACCTGTCACTCAGGAGGCCCTCAGACAAGTTCTGATCTGCATTTTAGGGCCATTATTCCTACTGTGACACCATAGCCTAGGGAAAAGACAGCTTGTGTACCAAAGTCAGGGAACAGTTACCTGCAGTACATCCCCCTAATTTAGAGCATAGAATGCAGAATAAATTACTTCAAATTACCCAGTGAATTGTTCCCTTTTGTGAAAGAGCAAAACCCTTATCTTTTAATGCAATTAACAACAAGAGCTTTTCTTTTTTTTTTTTTTTCCCACAGGAAGTATTACCTAATCTACAAGCAGTTCTACTGTTAAGAAAAGCACAAATGATTGTAAAACTGCCAAACTGGATGCTTTACTGGCTCCATACCTGCCATTTTCAGCCATCAGAATATTGAGAGTTTCTCCCTGAGTCTGGTAGCCAGGCTACCAATGGTGACACTGCTGAGCAGGCTGACCCTTTTAGGTGAATAACGTACGGAAAATGACATGCTAAAATGGAAAGCCTAAGAAATTACTGAGTGGCAGTGGGACAGACACTGGCCAGCAATGACCTGCCCTGCTCACCACACACATCTTCCAGCCCAGGGGGAAGGCACTGGCTTCATGTTGCCCTGGCAGACAGGACTTGAGTAAAGAACCGAGATTAACACTTCAGTTGACTTTATCAATAAAATATAAAGGCCATTATTCATAATTAGATCAAGATCCTTTTATCCCAGCCTAGCAATGTGAAACGTCCTTGAATTAGAAGTTTATAAGAGTGAACTAAATTTCAATAAAGATGATTTTTCTTCCTAATGCAGACTTGGCTCAGAAAATACTCAGATATTACCATATTTACAGCAGGTTTAAATGTTCCTAACAAGTTCTGCATTTGCATTCTTATGCATGCTTAGTGGAACAACAAAAAATTATTTACTTTTATTTGCATATTATTATTTAAGAGAGCTCTGTCATTATACTTTCATAAGAATTATATTAGCAGCACCACTATTAGAGACAAGGATATGCAGAATTTCATGCAACTTGTTCCTAAGCAAGAGGTTACAATCAGTGTTTGTAGTATTCATGATTAAAGAGTGAGTTGGTTTTTTTCTTTTCATTCTTCATTTATAATAATTAATTGGAACTGTATAGGAACTCAACCAAGTAATGTCTAATTTGCTGCCAGTAATAATCCAAATTTTGTAACACAGAAGAGCAGTACAGTCAACTAGGATCCTTTTAGTGCTGTCTTAGAAAGGCATTTTATGTGAGTCCATTAATAAGAGAACATTACTCTCTAAATGTGCAAGACCAGAAAAGGGTCTTTAGGTAATAAATAGAGTTAGCTAGTATGACATAGGAATGGCCATAAATGAAAGATGTCAGAAAATTACCAAAACTTCTAAAGATAAATGGTGAGATAGAAAGGTTTAGAATTCTGTTTCAATGAACTTATGACTAAATTTTAATAAGGGAATGTTATATTTTGCAAGAGCTCAGTTATAATACTGCTCATATATTACTTACTAAGAAAAAATGGTATAATAATATTTCCATATCATTTCAGTCACAAATATAGCTATTGCAGTGCCATCACCATTAAAGGAAATTATTATGAGTTTGCCAGACTTGTAGGAGACTATATGTACAATACTGAGATCAGCAGTTCATAATATATTCTTTTAATTTTGAAAAATCACCACAGCTTTCAAAATTTAAAGAGAAACAAAATACAATCTAAGCCAAAGTGTATTTCCTCCTGCATCAGTTAATTTTATTTTATTTTAATGGCTATCTGCCTCATTCTTCCCAAAATCCTTGCTAGTTAAAGGTGAAAGCTCTTACAGCACTGGCTCAAGAGAGGAAATTCTCTGGTTTTGTGTTGCTCCTTGCATAATTTGCAGTTGCAGCTGCTCACAATGGGCCTCCATTTCAGCTGCACAGTGAAGGAAGCACAGTTTCCCCAGTGCTTCTCTGGAGTCTTTGATATTTAGTGTTTCTCTGAAAGCTCCCAAAGTCCAATAATTAGACAAGAACTTCAATTGTAATTGTCCTTTGCAGTTTCACAGAAAATGAGGTTTCTAATAGCAGTGAAACAAAAGGATCCATTTTCATGTATTAAAACCTTAAGAACTTGAAAAAGATTAACCTAAATTTCCAGACAATCAGATTTGGCAAGTACTGTCAAATTTTTGATCTGGAAATAATCAGTGGAGTCACATATTTATTTTATGCTTCTTTTTCCAAATTATCTACAGATGCTGTATGGAAATTTATTCTGGATAGCTATATTAAGTATAATCATTTCACTTATATTGCTATTGTTCAAGTTTCATTAATATAAATGTTGAACTAGGAATACAAAAAATTTGCATAAAATAAGTCACAAATTTTGGAAAGGGGAATTTTCCGTTAATTTCCTTATGTGAACTTTGAAATTTCAGAGAAAAATGAAATTGAAATTTCAAGGTCAAGGTGTGTTGGCAGTTTAAAAAATGCTGCCTAAATGATGAAAATTACTTACCACAGAAATGCATATACTTAACAAAAAGCTACTAAGGTAGATGGAAGTGAAATTCTGATTAAGACTTCTGTTTTGGATTTTTTTCTGTTTCTTGTAATAGTGAATAGTATGTGCACCTTTCTCTTTTACTGGTATCACAGCAATGCATGTTTGGTTTTCACTGGCTAATCCAAATGCTGCTAAATCTCCTGTGAATGGCAGGAATGAGGATGAATTCACATCTCAGGAATAAATCTGGAAACAAGAAGCGCCATGAGTGTGTAAAGATATTGTCTGCAGGTATTTCCAGTGGCTTTCTCCTCTATGTCCAGTCCAATATATTTTATTTGATGGTGGCAATTTATGTTTCTTCAACAGAAAAAGGAAGACTAAAATCCACTTGGAAGAAAGTATCTAGAGGACACTTCTCTGCATGCTGAGAGCAGTGTCCTTTTCCAATCCCATATTCCCATTGTATTTCACCCAAGTTAGCATAGGGCTGATGAACCTTAACTGTATGCTTTGACCTCAAAGTTTAGCAGTCCTCTCAAACTATTTGTCTCATTAACTGCAAGATGTGCAAAGTATTTACATGAACAAACAATGGAATGAAGTGGGAAAGCAATTCTCCAATATGTATTGTTCCCATAAATATAAACCGCTATATATTTCCAGTGCACTGTCAGCCAGATTAAGCTCATCAAATACCAATTCTTTGCTCAGCTATAATGAAAATCTTTTACGTGAGGTAAAAGATAAATGGGACATTTGTCATCATGGCTGTAATTCAGAAATACTCATCTACAGGTAGCATAAGGAAAAAAAAGTTAAGTCTTTGAGCCTCACCATAATTTTTTTCTATTGTGGCCTGTTCCTCAAAGTATCATATTTGTCAAATACTAATTAAAAATGAAAATCTATGTATTATTATTGCTTAAGTGATACCAGTAGGTATATGTGAATTAATAATTTGAAAAGCAGGGATGGATGACATGAAACACACTCAATGGAGTCTTTTACTTATCCAGCAAGAGTACATTAAAGAGCTGCAATTTCCTCTTTTCACACAGTTATGGCAACTATCTCCTCCTGGTAGGAGCAGCACCAATTGCACACTTATGCCAGGTACTGAAGTGTGTTTCTGTGAGAGCATTTTGTTCACTCTAATCTTCTGTCATGCAGAGTTTTCCACTTAAATTATTGTTCATAGAATACTCCAGGGCACTGGTTCTGGAAATTGAACACCCAAGATTTAGAAACAAGTTTATTCTTTGACATAATTTTCCAGAATATCAGAAGTCCTGACATACCCTTAAAAGGTATTCTGTGTTTGTTAGCTTGCTTTATTACAGGAAAGAGCAGAAATAATATTTCACCCAGAAAAAGCTGTGATTTTATTATTTCAAAACCTGGAAAAGTGGTCTACTATGTTCTTGTGCTGGCCTTAATCTCTCTAGCATTAGAGAACTGCTAAAATTTCTTCATTTTTTGCTGTCCTCCAAAAATAATTTTAAAAATCTAAAAACCATACCCAGAAAAATAATCTGAATATAGGACTCCATAATATACACACTTATATGCTTTACAGCTTTTTAAACCCTTGAAATAAGAACTTTGCTTTTCTAATCAGAATTTAACTCCTGTTGCTTTAAAATTAATAACTAAAAATGTATACCAGTTGAGAGAGTATGATGAGTATCAAGAGTTTTGATTAACCTGGTAGCCAGATGGTGACTCTTGATCTGAGGTTTGCTGTTACTTAGCTGGATTTTAGCTTTTGTTCTTAATAGGTATGGCAAATATTGTATTCTGCCACTACTATATTTTAGCATATTTAATTGCCAAGTTCACGAGAAACCAGCCCACTGCTTCTCCCAAACAGATGGTGGAAGTTGATTTTAACACTGTAGTGAGACTTGTTTTCCAAAATGCTTGCATAGCTTTATGAAGTGTAATTGCTGTTTGGTATGCACATGCAATATCAGCTCATGGGCATGTACGCAGTTAGAGGCCAACTATGCAAGGTGTTGAGCTCTCTAGCCTGGAACTCTGCACTGGGAAAAGCTTCTGCATTTACAACTCAGCACATGTTCCATTTTCTGTGGAGCTGGGGCTACACCTTCAGTTCCTGGGAGACATATGATCTTAATTAACACTGCTGTCCATTCTGGACATTATTTACCCTTTCATTATATATCTACTCTTTTATTAGTTTTAAATGTGGTCAATTTACAGCTGTACAAGTCAACTAGGCATATAGTAAAACTAATTTTTAAATTAATTTCTACTTTAACTTCCAAGCTAAATCTGCAGGTGCTGCAAAGTCAAATGTGATCTAGAGAAATGGTCTAAAAATGAAGAGCTTACATGAACTCTTCTTGGCAAATAAAAAGTACAAAAAACAAGAATAGGTAAGGTAAGTCAGAAATGTAGGTCCTAATATCTCCCAGCAGCCTCTGAAGTTCAAATCTGGATCTGAACCCAAAGCCCATGGCTCACCAATCATTAAGAATTGTAATATTTGAGAATAATTTGTGTGCAAAAAAAGGACAAAATAAGAAACTAAAAAGCAGTAAAACCACCTCTTGCCGTGCCCCACAAAGCACAGGAATACAGCTAGGGACGTGGGTTGGAGCAGCCTGTGTGCCCCGATGTGACCTCAGAGCTCTGTCCCACAGCACGGGGGGCTCGTGTCCCCAGCCAGTCACAGCAGCAGCCACAGCCCAGGAGCTGCACTCTGCTGGAAAACAATTGCCAGGAGCAAGGAGCACTGCAACAGCCTCCCAAACCCCCCTTACCTCAAAGGACCTGGACCATATATTTTGTAAGAGAAATTGTTTCACCTAAGTACAGTCCTATTCCCATTGAAGTCTCATATAAATGGCCGCAGCTTTCACACCACGCTCAGCACAGGACTAACTCCAGCAGCAAGTGTCCAGAGAAATAAACAAGAGCTACAACAAGTAGTGTCCAACTAACATGCAATCCTACCAACAAGTGAACCATCAAATGAGCAGGTCACTGATATTAATTGCGATCCTTGAATGCTGCAAAATATTATTCATTTGTACAGTGAAAGTCTGAGTCCTTGCATTGTTACACAAAGACTGGGATAGAATAAATATAATGGATTAACTAATAATATGAGAGAATGAATAGTATGCATTATGCTGTGGGAAGATAATGATGTGGCATTAAATAGAACAGCTATTATGCTTCCTAGATTTCAATAATGTAGTTAAGGAAGAGCAAATAGGGCAAAAAGAAGGAGTGAAAGAAATGTAATGTTGTTATTAAAAATGTGTGCCTAAGGATCTTTTGTGTATATTCCCTCACAATTTAATCTGATTAACAAAATGCAATAATTTTCAGCTCAGGACTACTTATGGGGAAAAAAACAAGTTTTCATCTTACATAAGATTTTGTATAAAATACTTCTCAGCTCAAGATAGCTAACAAGTTAGCTATTAGAAATCCTGCATAATTTTATGACACAAAATAGGTCTTATCACACATTTCACATCTAGACTGTAATGTAAAAAATTGTGTAAAAAATTGGACCCAGTCATTGCGGGGTTTGACTGACTGGAACTAAACATGGTGGGAATAAAACACACATTCTTTTCCAAATGCAAGAAGAAAGGATGTTCTCATTTAAATGATTTGCTGATATGACTTAAAACAATTTATTTAATCTTCACCTTTTTTATGTAAATATCCTTCAACTGAGAATTTAAAAAGTATAATTTGAAATAGATTTTGTAAGTATAATGAGATGCTCTGTCAGATGGGAAGACAAATTAAAAGTGCAATTCACACTGTTATAGCAGCACTGCCACTACAGAGCTACTAATCTTTTGCACAATGCTCACAGTAGAATGTACTCCAGTCTCTGTGGGGCACGTGATTATAGACTCGCAGGGAGACTGGGATTTAAATTATTCATCAATGCGGATTTCCTTTTGCAGAAAAATTTGTGTGCCACATAAATAGCAAAACTGTTAATTCTTGGCCTTTTGCAAATTAACTGCCTGGTAACAGCATCTGCTATTACGGGCTAGCTTCCCTTGCAGTTACAATAGCAATATTCTTTCAAACTGAAAGCTGTATACAAAATAATGTAGAATCTCCTCACAGTCAATTACATGTACAGAATGCATTAGGTCCTTTAAGTGCAGACAGTCATGCATAAGCCTGCCAAAGACCTGATGGCTGCCAGAATATGGCCACGACCTCTAAGTCCAGAGAACAATTCCATCATAGCTATGGCATGCCTTTACATATGAACATCCAGAGGGAATAGGATATCAAAATAATTTTCCTGAAAAAGACTTGCAGTTTTCAAGACGGACGCGTATGGATTTCCAGTGGAGTGATATGTGCTTCCATCCATCTATTAACCACAAGAACAGTATAAGCTCACTATCTACAAAGTCAAACTTCATCAACATCTAGTAGTTATTAAACTGCCACAAAGTGGTACCTGCTCCATTTGGGCAGTAGAGGTTGGCAACATTTGTGACGCGTCAAATCCATCAGCATTTCAGTGGAGCAATACCAGAAGCTGGTTTCTTCTACATTTGAAGGAACTGTCATAAAACTTTCAACCTATGAGATAGATTGAAATAACTTATTCCTAGCAGCTTCACTGAAAGTATACTTTGGGCACAAAGATAAGCAGATGCCTAAAGTTTAGCCATTATAAAAAAAAAGGCAGAACAAATTAGTGAAAGGAATGTCTTAGCTCCTTTCTTTGTGCCTAGAATGGTACTTTGGACTTGCGGCTCAAAAATTGTAACCAACTAGAAGATATAAAAAATGAAAGGTTTCACAGAAAAACACTTTTGACAGTTACTTCAAAAAAGCAAATATCCTTGATTTTAATACCTAATTTAATTCACTGCTCCTGCCTTAGGAATGAAACAGTCAAAAGTAAGGACTAGTATCAAGAAGGAAAGTACCAAACTCAGTGAAATCTGGGCCAAATGGCAACATTAAAATTACAGGAAAGAAATAATCAGAGACACTGCCTAACTAATTAAGTGCAAAGAAATGCATACAGTTTGATACTGGCCCAAAACACACCATCTCTAGTTCAAAATGTGAAATGTTTACCTTTGAAGCCTGAAAAGTAAATAAAAGTGTAACTTCTGCCTAGACTTCAGTTACACAGAAATCAAAGCTGCCCATAATGAGACACAACATAGAAATTTATCCATTATGTTCTGACATTTCAGTTTACAGTTCTGAGAACTCATATGACAATATTTTGGTCTTACAAGACAAGTTGCATTCTCATTTTAGCATAGTTCTTCAGGTACCACAGTAACCCCGCAATGGAACTTTAATGGATGCGGACCAGTCCTAGGTCTGGCCAGCAAATCCAAACACTTCAGTTAGTCTGGACCATTCTCTCCCCTGGAAGGTCAAAACCTCTACATACAAAAAACTTTGGGAACACAATCCAGTGCCCCCAGAAATGCAGTTATATCAGTTATACAGTCAGTCTCCTCTCCTGCCATCTGAAGGACACTCAGAGAATATGCAAACCAGCCAGGACTCTTGTCTTTTACTTATGGCTATCAATGGAGGCAACCTGGCACATAACACTGTATTTCCCACAATAATGATCCCAATACAAATGCTCACAGTTCAAGGAGATCTGTCTACAGTAATTGAAAATATAATTTGGGACACAAACCAGACACTTCTAGAGGAAGATTTTGCTGACTTACACATTCCTTTTCTTAAATGCTGACTTTTTCATTTTTGCAAATATATTCAGGATAATGAAGACGGATGTATTTTTCTCTATAAGAGTATAGTCAATCTTAATCCCTAAACTAGTAAATATTACTGATTCTTCTGTGACAAAATCCATGAGGAGTAAATTGCCGCCACCAGTAAGTTCTAGAGACTCAGACACTCCACCCAGGAATATACACCTGAACCTAATCCAATAGGAAAAGTGCACTGTAATACTCTTCCCAGTTTTTGGTTCAGGTAACACTATAATTTAAAAATACATCAGGTTTCATTATCTAGAAGAGGCTTATTTTTTACTATGAACAATTCTGGTTTTCTCAAGAATAATATTCAATTAATTCACTTTCCCTCTCACTCCATGACAGAAGCAAAGCAAAATAGTAGTCCTGGTTCCTAGTTATTTTATGACCATTTGTAGCCCTGAGAGATGCAGATGCAGTTTTTATTTCAGTTAGGTTTCAGATGTTTTCACCAATGTGTATGAATTGAAAAAATTATTCAGAAATTATTATCAGGAAAAAACAATCCACAGAATCATAGAATGGTTTGGGTTGGAAGGAACCTTCAAGATCATCTAGTTCCAACCCCCTGCCCTGGGCATAGACACCTTCATACATCAGTTTTCTCCAAGCCCCATCCAACCTGACCTTGAACACTTATAGGAGCAGTAAAAGCATTTCTCTGGACAACCCAATCCATAGTCTCATCACCCTCAGAGTAAAGAATTTCTTCCTAATATCCAATCTAAACCTATTCTCTGCCAGTTTAAAGGTATTCCTTCTTGTTCAATCACTATATGCCCTCATAAAAAAAGTGCACGCAGTGACAGGACAAAAAGGGTAATTCTAAATAATATTCAGGGAAGTCCTGTTCACATAATCTTCCTTACAAAATTTCTATTCAAATTATTCTAACTATCTGCCCATAGTTACAGACAGCATATTTGACTTCTAATGGGCAGAACAACACATAGTGGTGATGACCTGAAGCATTTCTCCTGCAAATTTAGATATCCTCCCAGGAGAGCTCCAGAATACCAATGCTTTGGACACATGTAAGGATAAAAGAAGTAAATCCTTTCATTTAAATACAATTGGTTTTAAACACAATCTTTCCCTTTTAATGCCATTTATCTCCAAATATATATTTCAGTCTTCATTCTTCTAATTTGAAAGTAACATAGTGAAAGCCCAGCACTGCTGAAGGAGCACTCTAGAAAAGATAATTACCTTTCCTACTGTCTTACTGATATAACTGAAACTAAAAATCCCAGTACTTGTGATAGACCTGTACGTTGTAGGTAATGGAGCAGCCAGCCTAAATACAGCTCCATGCCCCTGCAGCTGGAATGTTTCTGTTACTCCAGTTAGTTCATTTAACAGGAGATTAAGTACCTCAGCATGGCACAAAGAAGACTGAAGGCCAAGTCCCTTGGTAACTTTAAAGAATGTCCAAGCACAGAGGAAATCCCTTGTAGATGAAGTACAGCCTATAAACTTTTTAATTTTTCTATTCTATTCCTTTCCTCAAAGGGAGAAGAGGGCTGAGCCTGGATAATAACATTGTCCTTTCAGCATAATTACCCAGCTTTGTCACTGCTTCACACATAATTAAGTATTAATATTACCCTATAAGTAAACAATATGTACATGATATCTCTGCAATGGGCAAGAAAGCACTGCCTTGTACACACACTGTTCACTGAAGTAAAATTGCAAATTGCATGCTGAATCAGGAGCTGTACTATACTGTCAGATATTTTTTATTAAAATGAATTTGTTCACTCTTCAGTACAATGAACCATTAAAAAATAATTTGCACAATGCTAGAAGTACTCATTATTGCCGGGATTCCTATACAGTGAACAGTGTGTTTAAATTACATGAATTGTCACATAAAAGAAACTGGACACAAGACTGCTGTTAGGAAACATCATCGTGTGTGAGTCCACACTGTAAAACTGCCTGTGATGGCTTTACCCTAGCCAGCAGCTCAGCACCACCCAGGTCACTCTCCCTCCAGAAAGATGGATAAGAGAATCAGGTGGCTAAAAGGGAGAAAACTCATGGGCTGAGATAAAAGAAGTTTAATAGGTAAAGGAAAAGCCATGCATGCAAGCAAATCAAAGCAAGGAACAAATTCTCTTGGTCGGGCAGGTGCTCAGCCATCTTCAGGCAAGCAGAGCTCCATCACATCATGGTGACTTAGGAAGACAAATGCCTCCACTTTGAATGTCCCCCCCGTTCTTTCTTTCCCCCAGCTCTTATTGTTGAACACAACACTGGTCTGCATTGTCCCTTTGGTCAGTTGGGGTCAGCTCTCTGTGTCCCCTCCCAGCTCCCTGTGCATCCCAGCCAGCTCACTGACAGAGCAGCAGGAGAGGCCCAAAGCCCTGGTGCTGTGACAGTGCTGCTCAGCAGTACCTAAAACATCCCTGTTCCCAGCACAAAGAAAAAAACATTTCCAAGGAATAGGGGCACTATATCAGATGTTCTTTGCCTGAGTGCTGAGGACTGCATGGGGAAGAATGCAAAAGGCTGTTTAGAATGAGGTCTTCCATGTTCATTTGCAAACTTTGAGACAAGTCAACTTTAGAACTGCTCAGTCTGACCTCTGTCCTATATTTAAAAATCACCAACCCAGGACAGAGTTCAAAAAGCATGACTCCTCATACAGCAGTCAGCAATGTAAGGACTCATGGGTGTTATGCTGTACAAAGACCATGGAAACAATAACTATTAATGCCTTATTTTCAATAACTTGGTTTCATCACTTTCAGAAACTCTGTGTTTGCCTTTCAAAATATCCTATAGTGACAAATTTTAGAATTTACTATTCAGTTGTAGAAAAAAGCACTTCCATTTATTTGTCTTAGACTGTTTTAGATGCTGCTCCTTAATTATAAAGTAACCAGATGGAATGAGCATTATGATTTTGTACCTTTTTTCCCATTTCATCACACCTGTTTTTCAAAGGAAAGAGTCCTAGATTACATTGTCTTTTCTAAGAGCACAGGTGCTCCATGCCTCCGGTTCATATCTGGTTAAATTCACTGTACCCTTCCTAGTTCTTCTACACCTTTCTGTGATAGAATGAGTTAATCTTGCATGTAGTATTCAAAAAAACTGCAGCATGGAATTGTATCAGTTTAATGAAGTTCCAGTGTTTGTTCTCAAAGCTTTACATTTACATTTTCAACACCCCCTTCTCCTTTTCAGTCTTTACCATTGAAGTGACATTCTGTATTAAATATATGCTGTGATTCTAATATTGCTAAATTATAACAACAATGGAAATTTTGAGGTCATTATTCTGTATGTGCAGTTAAGACCATTTCCTCTGCATGCATCACTTGGTGTTTATTGACATTGAGTTTCATTTGCCATTTTATTACCCAGTAACCCAGTATTGTACCATCAGAATCTCATCACAGACTGTTTTAAATACCAAGCATTACTTTGTTTTGTCTGCAAACTTTGTTGCTATAATGCTCATCTCATTTTCTGAATAATTTATGAGTCTGTGATATTCAAATTTATGGACATGTTGAACAGCCTAGGCTCAGCACAGACTTCTGCAGGATTTTTTTGTAACTACACTCCATTATAAAAACAAACCATTGATTCCTATCTTTTAATAAGGTGGCAATATAGGTCTTTTTTACAGGAATTTGATATAATCTCTTTCACAGCTCCGACTAGATTATATCATCTACATCATCTTTAGCCAATGTTTACTGACACATTCAAAGAACTCTAGGTTTTTGATTCATGACATATCCTTCTAGTTTCCAAGCCATATTAGTGCTTACTGAATCCACTTATGAATCCACCAATTTTATTCTTTATAATAATGTCTATCAAATTGTTTAATGCAAACTTCAAATTTACTGGTATGTAATTCTCATCCTGAGATTCCCCATTTCAAACACTAGTATCATATTTTCCAGGTCCTACTCATTCAAAATTGTAGGTTGCTTATTACTGTTAGCAGATCACCAGCTTTATATTTAAATTACATAGAACATTTGGATGAAAACCACCAGATAACAGTGAACTGTTACTATTAATTATATTGACCTGTTAGAAAATGTCTTTAATTGACACATTAATTTGAGAAAGTCCCTCAAATATATCATCCATAAACAATGACTTTGAAGAAAGTATTTTCCTAGTCTTCTCTGCATAATACATAAATGCACACAACTAATCAGGGTTCCTGCAGAATGGCCTTATTATAGTCAATAGCTTTGATTATCTCCCTATTTTTAGCATTTTCTTGCAAATTTCCCATTTCTGTTGGGGGGGAGGGGAGGTGTCTTTTAATTTTAGGTTTCCCTTACCAAGTTGCCCCTCAAAACAGTTCTGTCTCATTTCATTGCAATTTTACTTTTGAGCTGCCAAGTTTACATTTATTTCCTCCTTTGAATGCTAGTCTATGAGTTCTAACAGCTTCTCTCTGATCCTTATCTAACATTATTTTGAAAGTATCGTACAATTAGCCCTTAAGTTTATAGTTTCTTTAAATATATCAAATTTACCTGCAAGCATTTTTATCCATGTTGCTGCTTTCTTCAATTAGTTTCTTTAGGCTTCATCTTTCTCTCAATCCACTTTTTTTAGTGTTAAAAGGTACAATGGAGCTTTTTAGATTTCTTTTCTAAAATATATTTGCAGGCATTGGAAATATCTAAACATTATGTGTTTCCTGCTTTTGTCTCTGATTATCCATCTGGGGAATCTTCATTTACTATCTCTTTCAGTAAAGGAATAACTGATATCTATGTGAAATTTAAAATAGAAAATTGACAACACTCAATGGAAAGGACACTTTTCATCCAGTATTTCTTCAGACTATGGAATTAATTGTCAGATTTAGGCTAGGTGTTCAACACAAGAGTATAATAAATATTTCCCTACTTAGGCATGCCATGACAACCTCCATAAAAATCTGTGATTTATTTTAACAGATACCATGTAAGAATTAATACTCCTACCAATCTCCATTGTGCCTTACCATGTCATTTCTATTTACTTTCCACTCTACCAATGCATGTCTCCCTTATTATCTTCTCTCCATATTATTCCAGAGATGTCTTTTATAGCAATAAAATTTAAAGCTAGCTATTTTCATTTCTAAATTTGGGGTTTAGACTTAAAATGCTGAGATGGAGCTGGACATGGAAGACATACACAAGGAGTTTTATGGAACACCACTGATCAAGTTAAATGCAGGACTGCTTAACAGTTACTCCAACAGCTAGAAACAAACATTAACTAGGAAAATATGTTCATTTACAAGATACTAACTATGTCATATTAGCTCCATGTGTGGATCTTCTCACCGTAAAACAAGAAAAACTTATTACAAAACAGTTTATTTCCAAAAGTGTGTGTACATAAAAATAACATTAATCAGAAGACTCTACTGCAAACAACTTTTCAGAAATCTCTCATCAACTAAATTGTTCATTTTCCTAAGTTGTATTCAGTGACAGGTGGTCTTACTTTTCTCTAAAAATTTATACAAAACAAACACAATGTTGTTCATGTCATATGACTCTCTACCGACACTAAGATAGACTGCTGGGTGCTTTCAAAAAATTATATGACTTCTCTTCCCAAGTCAAATTCTACAATAACATTTTATTTTTAATCTTCCAATTGAATGGAAATCTCAAATGCAAATTGCAATGATAGCGTGAAGTGGCCAAACTAAAACTAATAATATAAAATAGTGAAATGGAGGCAAATTAAATGGAAGGGGCAGATGTGGCACTTAGGGATGTGGTTGAGTGGAGCACTTGGTAGTGCTGGGTTAATGTTAGACTTCTAGATCTTAGAAATCTTTTCCAACTTAAACATTTCAAAGTTTAAGGAGTTGAGTAAAATATAAAATTATCTACGCACTTCACTGGCTTTCAGTTCCTAGTATGTGATATTACCATGTGATACTTGTGCAGACATGACAGACAGACAGAAAGGCTTTCTTCAGTCCCAAAATTCTAGTCTACTATTAGTTTAAAAAGTGAATATGAATATTCAAATATTTCTTCTTCCTTCTCTCCATAGGAAAAAGGCAGAACAAAAGGATAAGTAGGATGTCAGACCAAACACTTGTATAACTCAACATCCTGTCCTTGGCAATAGTAAACAATGACACCGAAGGAACAATATAAAATAAAGCACATCATGGCAATGCCATTATAAACTCTGCTTTACCCACAGAATACTCCAAGACAGGGCAAATCAAATTCTCTTTTTCAGGTTGAAGGACACTGGCACAGAAAGTCACTCTTTATTTAAGGAAGCCATTACACACCTTTCAAGAGTCACATACTCTTTATCTTGTCTAATTCTACTATGCTATATGTATTTTAGGGCTAGAACCCTAGAAGCGTGCCAATTCTCAAGGATGAAGACAGGCCAGAAATTTGTACAATGCCCTAATGATGTTGTCTACTTTGTTCGCCATACCTTCCCAGCACTTCTTTCCATTTTTTTGCCATTTTTTTGCACTGTTGAATCAGTGGCTATTTCTAAGCACTGACCTGACTTTATCATAGAACAATCTATTATAATTCCAAGATTTCTACCTTGAGTGGAAATAATCATTCAGAGCCCATCATTAGGAATGCAAAGTTAGCTTTTCTTCCCAATGTGCATCACTATCAACACTGAATTTCATCTGGCACTTTCTCATACTAACTCCTTGTATTTCGAAATCTTTTGCAAATCTCATCAGTTACTTCTCTTACTTGGCATTTTTACTTCACTGAAAAGATAGCATCAGCACACTTTGTCATCTCCCCATTCACCTCTTTTTCTAGATCATTTATGAACATCTTGAACAGATAGGTGTAGCAGTTTCTTCTGGACTCCACCAATCTTTTCTACTGACAAGAAAGAATTATGATATTTTTTCCTAACATGTAACTATTTATTAATCTAAGAGAAGAACTTCTCTCATGTCTCATTTCAGCTTTATTTGTTACTAGTTTTGATGAACAATCTTCTTAGAAACCTCTCTTCAGAGTACAAGTGAAAAATAATTTGAAAATATTTACTGTTATTTTGATGAAAACAGATTTATTCATTTATAATTTCCTGATTTTTGACCAAACTAATTTTCCATAAAAATATGTATGTTGTTGATTAAATATGTTTTTAATAATTTTCATTTCTGCTTTCTTTTTGTTTGCCACCTCAGAATGATTTTCTGTTACAGTTCTGTGCATTGTGGAACAGCAGTCTTCATTTGGCAAGGACCTTAACTTTATGGAAGTGGCTCTATTCAATTAAGAGCTTCAAAAAGTACTTCACAATAATGACTTTTTTATAAATCAGGACAAGCTGTGATTGTGTTAATTAAAACCAAAATATGACGTTTGCTTATATGGCAGTGGGTAGAAGTTCTGTCTGCTTTCAGTTTCTACACACTGAAATAATCACAGTCTACACAGTATTATTTTTTATAACTTATTTACTGGTGAGGTGTTAGATCATAGTCCAGAAGGCCTTTTAAACTTTACCCAAAGAAAAATACATAATACATGCCATGGTCAAATCCCAGGATATCTAGAAGTACCGATTTAGGACCAAAGAATGCAAAGCAGCTTACGAGCTTTACCTTTAGCAAGTTAGCTAAGTTCTAAAACCAGCAATGGTCATGGCACTGGCCTCTACAACAGGAAGCACATCAGGATTTTTTCCCCAGGATACTGCTGCAGGCTACAGTTTACTGGAGAAAGTGCCAAGCCAGCAGAGGGTCACAGGATTCCAATACCATCTGGAATCAAAAAAATCAAAAGATATCACTAAGAAAGCGAGGCACCTTCACTGCATGAGAATCCAAGAAAATGCTGGACACGTAAAAGGATGACATATGCATAGACCACAGCAGCTCTGAAAAAGAGACACAGACAGCAGTTATTCCCCTCTGGACTCCTAACATTACAACTCTGGCTCTTTATGCATGGTGGATGTTGCTAGAAGTCAAGCCTGGTAAAATTTAAATGTACCTATTATCTTCTAAAAATGGCAATTTTGCTACACAGGATATCTGTCATTAACTATTATTGGCTTATGGGTCACTTAGCTGTTGAAAACACACAATTTACAGATCTCTCTTCTCTGTCCCAAAATGTCATATGTACTTCTTGTGTTAGATATTTAGGATGTTATCAAGGTGCTAGCAGTCAGTTTCCAAATTAACTCTCCATAATGAGATTATCATGTTCTTCAATACCCACCCAAAAGACTATTTACTACCTATCTTATTATTTGAGATTCTCAAAGCAGTGGTACTCAATTTTTTTCTTCTTGTTTGAAATGAGCTGAAGTAAACCTTAGCAATAGATAAAATGTTTCTGAAATGCAAGAAATCTGCTTAATGAAATCTGCTTAAATAAATCAATTTAGAAATCTGCTAAAACAATCCGAAGCACAGGTTAATATTAGTTTCTGTGACTTATCTTCAGGGTGTTCTATGCTGATTTGACTTTATTCAGTGTAATTTTTATATGAATGTGCTGGCACAATATGAACATGGATGCAACAACACTAAAGAATTTACATCAAGAGATTTAGCTGAACTTTCTATGACCATTATTCTTCTAGAGTTTTTCAAAATTATTTCATTTTTCCATTTTGAACTACTCAGATGATTTCTACATCTTGTGCTTTTATATTAGCCACCTCAAAATTGCCAAGCAGATACCAAACATGGATGATCTGTGAATGTTATAGTCTGTGGTTTTACTTTTCAGATAAGCTGCTGAAGAAGACTGGAAATTGTGGTGCTACATTTTATTAACAAGGTATCAATATTATTTGTAAAAGGAGGTGCAGAGATTTCTCTGTTTCAGTCACTGAAGCACCAGAAAAGAAAGATAAACTGGAAGTACAACTTTATATCTCTGCCTTTATAATCCTAATCAATAAACAAATTGAGCTCAGTCAGCTTGCTCTCTTGCCCTCTTCATGAGGCAAATATCCCACTTCAGCACTTCCTACACAACTGCTCCTTCATAGTAAATTCAGGAGTTTAAGCAATACAAATTATTCTGTAGTGTTCCAACAATTACAGGCAAACCAACCTTGTCACTCAGTCCAGGACAAATAGTCTTCCCAACTAAAAAGGGAATCTGCAAGAACTGTTCTGTTTAACAGCATCAATGTCCAAGCTTCCTTTTGCTTTCCTACAGTTGTGCCTTCTTTGCTGCTTTCAGACCACAGGAGCTACACATTGTCCAAAATACAAACCAAACCTTCAAACCAGCAATTACCTTGACTGTTCCATTTTCTCAATATAAAAATGAAACATGCATCTCAGGGTACTTTGGTTCACAAAGAAATAGTAGTAACTCCCATGAGCTACATCCAAAATTGTGTGGACAGCGGAGACTGAGGGCATACACTCAAAAATAAAAAAATGGAAAAAAAAGAAAAAGGAAAATATTTTTTATGACATAGAACAGAACAGGGAGGAGACTTGTTTCCTTTCTGTTTCTCTTTTTTTCCACAAGTACTGCAGCAAAGTTAGCCAGAACTCCCATTATCTGGCCAATTTTAGGAAAGAAAGAGAAAAATAAGGAATGAAAATAGGAGAACTCCTCAAACACCCAGATAAACAAGGCTACACTACACTGAAGCACAGAGAGGCAAGTGTGGGGAGACAGGGTCTCAGGGACGAGGAAGCAAAAGCAGGTAATGCAGCAAGGAAAATTCAGAAAGTTTTGTCATGGATTGAAGGAAACTGTATGACTATATTTGAATGTTCTGCTTTCAGATCCTGCACTGCTCAATGCAGGGAACTTTCCAAAACATACTCAGTAACCTGTGCAGACCCCTCCAAGCAGCATGCCCCACCATAAGCAACACCTCAAATGTATTTTGGATATTGCGTTTCTCCAGGGGCAGTCAAGCCTGGAGCATATGACAGCACCTTGCTGAGAGCTGAAAGTCTTCAGCCCTGTGCATTCAATTTTGCCTCTGAGTGTCCGACTGCTAATCTCAAATTTTTTAGTAGATATTTGTTCTTTAAGTTGTAATTCTTGTCACATTTTTTTTTCTTGCTATTTTAAGGCAGCACATTTTCTTAGGTTTCTAAGGCAATAAAGTATTTTAGTTTTTTGCTTTTGGTTTAAATCTGAATTTGAAGAATAAAAACCTAGTAAAGTTTTCATAAATCTGTTAAAAGTGCCATTAAAAATCCCCAGGAAAGAAAATAAAATCCTACATAAAATAATTTTCACTTAAAATTATTTAAAGGTATGTGAAATCTTCCTTGATTATTTTCCTTTAATATTCATTATTAAAGTAAGAAAATTATACAAAACATTCTAAAAATAAGCAGAGTTTCAAGTAGGAAGATGATCTCTTATCCCAAACTGTGAAACATGGCATGATCATCTTTGGCTCTTTGTCAACTCCTGTAAAGGGTAAAGAGAATTGTATGAATACAGCCAAGGGTCAATTATGCCATCTCCCATTCTATCATTGTGCTGTAACTTAAATATTTCACTGAAAATTGAAGATTTTCAAATAATCATAGCATCCTTTATGCTGGAAAAGACATTTAGCATCACAGAGTCCAGCCACAGAATGGACAAATTCCAATATACATGATGAGGAGGGAATTATTGTATAACATTTTAAAAGTGGTAAGATTCAATGAGACTAGATGTATATTGGGTTTTAAAACTAAGTAGATATAATTAGTTTTTTTAAAAAAGAAAGGTAAGGTGATGATTCTCATCTACTTGCAGATCAGTATGGTGGAATGGCGAAAAGGATTAATGAGACACTTGCTTTCCTGAAAAAGTATTTAAAAGTTCAAGTGAAAAACAAGATGAAAAATTTTATATTTAAATACGTTTCCATCATACAAATTTGAATAGGTGATTTAGGGAGAAAATCCTTTAGGCTTTAAATCTTCACATTGTGCATAACAGCAGAAGAAGCTTTGAATTCCCGTTTACGAAGGAAAAGAAGTTATTTTGAGTTTTCCTTAAGAATTTTGTGGGTTTATTTTGCCCTAAAGCACACACAAATACTTAACACAGCTTTATATCTATCAAATTACAAAATATTTTCTTCAGTTGATTTCAAGATGTAATTTTAAAAATAGTAATGATTTTCACTGTTAATGTTGTTGCAACCCTTCCCTGCAGACTCTATTTTATTTATGACCAAGTCTTCACTGTATTAATATTGCAACTAAAAGTGATAGTCAATAAAAGAAAAGAAAAATTCAGCTTTGTAGCACACTGCAATCATATTTGGTTGGCATCAAGAAATGGCATCTAGTGATTGCATAAGACAACTGCATCTATTTATGTGTATTAGAAGCTGATGACATAGTCCAGGAAGCCCTCATGAACTCATTCATTAATTTCTGAAGAATCTGAAATATAAATGAAATAAATTTTAGTTAATTTTTTTAAGTACCTTATTTTTTTCCAAAATAGGAACACATAATATGTCTGATGAGATATCCCTGGAGACTGTAATTTTGGATCAGCATCTCATTGGCCGTTGTAAATCTTGGAAAGTCTCCAAATACAATTTTTCAAAGTGTAGTAAGGCTTTCTCTGCAAACTGTTTGCTTTCAGCAGACATCAGACAGCCATAGTTCCCAGAAATATTGTTCAGTAAATCCCTTGTTTGTCAAGAGACAGCACCATTTCCCTTGCAGTCTCCAAAGTGTACAGCTGCCCCCAACGCAGGTAACAGCGACACGACTCTGCCTCAACCAACTGCGTAACAATAAAGCCACTCATTAAGATAGTGAAGGATCAACTGAGTTTCTCAGGACAGTACCAATATCAACAATAACTTCAATATCCACAAAGTAAAGCACTGAATTCCTTAAAAAATGAAACAAGAAAAAAAAATATAAAAAAATAAAAATTAAAAAAAACCCACAAAGGAAAAAAACCAGACCATTCAGTCTTCTGCTGTGATCAGCTGGACTTTGTTGTCCAATGGAAAATTATTTCTTTGTGTTCAAAGACTCAAATGTCTAGGGCAGAAGAAAAAATAAGTATTAATTTTATCAGCACCTTAATTCTGCACTCCCACATTATCAGATCTCCAAATTCCTGAGCCAGAGGCTGATTACTAGGTTCTCTCTCAGTATACATATATCCATTCCAGGAACTTAAAGTCTATCTACTTGTGCTTTAGCTGCTTCCTCGAGATGGTAGCAATTCTGGACAGTGTTAGCACATACTGCTAAGTAGTTTAAGGACACTCCTAGTGGAATCTCACTTCATGATGAGATCCATAAACCTTTGTAGAATGCTAATCATTCCAGATCCAGACCATTATTGTCAATCAAGTCAGTCTGGGCTTGCCTCCATATATTTTTGTCTTGAATAAAAGTCATGTAACAGACAGTATTTCGATATTGTTCTGTGTGCTCCTCTTCCTCATGCTGTCCATGCTCTCCAACACTCCCCTGTTGCTTCACTCACTACAAACAGCTGCCAAAACTACTGGAAAATCTGTTCAATACTGGCAGTAGACATTGTTACTTGAAGCATCTGCAGATGAGCAGCAAAGGCATCACACAGATAGTTTCAGAGTTGCGATAACCATTTTTCCATGCTGAACAGATATAAGCAATGTTTGCTAGCAAAAGTACATACCTGGAATAGCAAGAAGTCAATTAAAAATGTGTCATTTAGCCTCAAATTGCAGAACTCTTACAGATCCTTGCAGATTTCCAGTTTTGCTAAGCCTCTACCATAGCAGGGCATCTGTGTCAGGGTAAAGAGACTGAGACCTGTTATCTTGTTTTCAATATACAAACTTATGTAATTATGGAAATTGCATAACCAATTATGAATAATCTATAGAATGAAAGCTGTTCACCTAAAAAGCCTGTGCAACATCAAATGGATTCATTCAGTGAAATAAATTATTCTAAGTCATAAGTCATTTGCCAAATAAATTATTCACTGTGAATTGTTCATCCCCCAGTAATCAAGGGCTAATCTGCTGTTCTTCCAAAGACCAAGTCAGTGGAAGCATACAAATAAATCTGGAAATTGTAATAACCATTGATCCATCTCTCTGGCATATATAACAATGAAACTTGATACTTCCTATTTCTTTATAAAGCCTATAATAATTCATTTGACAAAGATCAAAACTAGAAAGCCAAAAACCTCAAAAGGAAATAAAAAGCAGAAAGAAGAAAAAGTTTTTCTCTTGCAACAGACAGTAATATTCTGCCTGAGCAGAAACCATTCTAAACAGTTTAGGCACTTACACTCCCGTTGTGGTGTTATAATCCTCTTTGTTCTCTCAGTTATTCACTCAGATCACTTACACAGCTCAAATTTTCCAGGTACTATATTGAACAAGTATTTTTTCTCAAGATTTTCGGTGAAGGAATTTGATATCTCTTTGATTTAATTTCACTTTCACTTGGAGAGATAAATTAGGAGGCTGCTGCAAGACAAGCAAAAGCCAGTGTCTGAAGGTAGTTTTTTGTGCTTCCCCAAGGATAATATCCCTGAGGCAATAGCATACTTGTTAAAATAATGCTAAATGAAAACCTACCAGAAATAGAGTAAATTATTCAAGTATGCATGGTTGAGTAGTGACCCTACACTGGAGCTGGGGTTTGGACTAGGAGGCTTCTTTTGGTTCTTATTTTCAGTTATTCTATACTTAAGTAAGTAGAGGCCTCTGCCCTACCTGCAATACCTGTATTTCTCATCTCTCTTCACAACTACAGTGTGAAGAGAAGTCCTCACCTTCCCTATGTTCCTTACTTTTATATGCAACACATTTGTCTCCTGGCATATCCTCTAGCTTACTTCACTTGGTGATTCCTAACTTTCTGCATTTCTGTCCCTTCCTATCTCCTTAACTACATTGATTTATCACAGGTTCATATTTTGTTTTCCTCTCTACTATCAGAGTACTTGTTATTCCCTAGAAAGGCTAGCCTGTGGTCAAACCACAGCATGCCAGGTCATCATCTGGCAAATCTTCTGAAGGCAGTGGGCACAGACATGTTATTTGTGAAGCAGTTCATCGATCCCTGATTCATGTGCCATCACTAGTGAAAGGAACATGCGTGTCCCAAGAGCTCCAGGTCACCATTCCCTTTTCAGGTCCTCCAGGTTCTCTTGCTGATACTCTGGATACAAAGTTCTCCTCACCTCTTCTATATGTTTTCTCTCAGAAGCCCTACAATCTCGTTACACCACTTTGTCCTCCTGGCCCTGGCTTCCTGGGCATCAACACCAGCAGAAGGAAGAAAACAATGGTAAGGATCCTTAATTGGCACACCTCTCTGAGCAAATCACCAGCAGGTGTTTCTGAAAGCAGTGGCCTCTCTCAGACATGCTCTGCTCCATGCCTTTTTCCTGAACTCACTCACAATTTTTGAGCCCTTGAACCTCTGAACCTTTCTTTTAATTTTTGTTTTTCTTTCCCTTGGTTGTTACCCATCATCAGTTGATTATACATTCTATGCTGGCTCAAGAGAGAAACTAGGAAGGTTTAAGCAGGGTGGGAAGAGAGATAAACTAGGAACATTAACACAGGAAGGATTAAGCAGGGTGGGAAGGCCATCTCCCTTGATGGATATTCTTCTAGCTCTACTCTTGTGTCCTCAGCAGATTCCTTAGGGTAGGTACATCCTATCCCTTTCCATGTGCTGGAACAGATCTCAACAGGACAGTAACTTCCCAGCACACAAAAATATTCAACCACTTCTCCTTCCCATTGAGAGGAAAACAAAGGTCAAATTTGCCAAACTTTTGCAACTTGAGAATGCTATCTACAAAAGATATTTAGTTTAAAATTCCTATTCCATTGCTGATGTTACTCTAAAACCAATATATGTTTCAAAACAATTGTTTCAATTGAGAAAAACAAAAATCTTCATTTGGAAAATGGCAAAGAGTATTTTTTCCACAACTTTAAAACCTTTTCAAAACTAATTTAAGCCAGGAAACTAATCAAAAAGGATCTCTCAGAAGCAGTTCAAGTTCAGTTCTGGCAATGTTTTCCAACTAAAAATAGTTTAATCAAAATTTACTTTGATCTACTCTAGCTTGTACATTATTGATATTGTATTTATAATTAATTTTTCCTAAGTATTTTTCTTTAGTTTGGTTGTTCTAAAAAATTGTTGTTGTTGTTGTTGTTGTTGTTGTTGTTGTTGTGGTGGTGGTGGTTATTATTATTATTATTATTATTATTATTATTATTATTATTATTATTATTATTATTATTATTTAAAACTTCATATTAAATGAATTACTAAACAATATGGATCTCATATTAGGTTTCTGATTGCATAATTCCACCAAGATCAGGTGATGTTCAAATAGCTCCAACATTTTCAAACCCTACCTCTTACATAAAAACTGTGAGCTCTATACTTAAAAATTCTTAGAAAGAGCAGATTCATTCTTTATTATAGTTCACGTCCCAAGTTTGGTGAAAGCTTGACAGGTTAACACTGGTACTTTGGAGAACAGAGACATAAATTAAAATGTAGCTTTTTAACCTCTGTTATTCTGAAAATCCAATCCTACAAAGGATTCAACTGCAAATACAGACAATTCAGAAAGACAGGACTATTCCATATCACATCTTCAGATTGTAAAATCTTTCAAAGAGAGTCTGACAGAATATATAAACTCTGTATGTGTGAACATGTGAAAATCTTTCTGACTAAGCAAGCAGCAATTCCAACAAAACCTTTCATTGCTGAAATTTCATTTAATTAAAAATAGCATTTTTGCTGAGATAAGGGAATATGGCTGTTGATTTAGGTAATGAATCCTAGGTTTTCTCACATTAAGAACAGGCTAGTTTATCTTTAATTGAAGGGAGAGATTAAAAATTTGCCCATCATAGATATTTACAAAATTATGCAACCTTTAATATAAATAAAATTTACTTAAATTCAGTAAAAAATGGTAAATATGCAGAACCACTTACACTTAACTTGATGTCTATTGACAAAACATTTTTCAAATTAAGTTAATTTCAAACAGTATGAAAGCAACGTGAAGGAGATACAGATAGATACAGATACAGTACATAGCTAGGCATTGCTGGTTGCTTATGAGTTAATCCAGTCAATTGATCAGTAAAAAATTGCATCAGTCTCTACACTAGGTTCAGTGAACACTGAGATGCAAGCTTACCATTTTAACTGGTTTAGTCCTCTGCTCTGTATGTTGAGTGTTAAAATCAGAGAATGCTATCTACAGGCTAGACATCTGGAACACGAGCAAATAATCTCAGTATCCTCTAGTGCAAATCCATGTGACAGCATAACCTGTTTCCTAAGATTGTTGAAAAACATTACTACATTAAAAGCCCCCCCAAATAAATTTAACCTATTACTTTGTTTTCTGAATTTCAGAACAGCAATCTACATGTGATGAGATTTCCTTTTATTAAAACCAAAAGACTCCTGAACAGACAAATTCTATATAATAAAAAATAAAGCCACTTCCTTTCCTAGCCTCTTGGTTTTCATCCTGGCCTTTAGCAACAGCAGCTGAAGTTTCATGAGGACACAGGTGCCAAAGCCTTGTACTTACATTTCCCTGCAGAAAGAGCTGCAGTTGTTCACATGGTTGTCCACAACACCTGTGACACAGCTGCAAGGATCTCCTCAAGTGCCCTACTGATGTCTCTAAGCAGCAAACACCAGTGCCCACCGTGCTACATTGTTTTCCTTCTTTTATGACAGTGATAAGTGAGGCCTTGCAGCAGGAGGACCATTCATTCTGCACTATTAGATACAGCCCTTATTTGGTGCCTAATGTTCCATGATACGTAAGCATTAAAGGAACTGCTAAGAAGTATTTGATCAGGTAAAAGAAGGCATGCAAAAGAACATACTGGAGAACTAAAATGTTTCTTATTATTAATAAAATACAAAAGATTCAGGTTCTCCCTTCAATGACAAAACAAAAGCTTAGTCTGAGTAGGAGGTGAATTCTTGCACAGAAAAGCCACCACATTCATTGGTGGTTTCAAAGCTGCAGAGACTGACAGTCTCAGGCATGAAAACAACCAGCCTCTGCCAGACATGCTCTTTGACCTGAGTGTTGCAACACACACTGATAAAGGTATAAGAAAAAAAAAAAACACATCATGTTTTATATTAGTCCATTAGTGCCTGGTTTCCTCTGGATTGTCAGTAATCCTCTGAGAAATAGACTTTCACAAAACCAGCCACAGGGTTAATCCCTCAGGAATGCATTGGTCTGGCAGACTACAGAATAGGACAAGCCAGAAGCAATAGCAATACCATGTCAAAGCCATATTTGGTGGTCTGCACAAAAAATGTGGGATATACAAGGACAGTGTCTCTCTTTGTCTCCTTTGTTCACTTCTTTTCTACCAGCAAAGGAAAGGTTATTTTAGTCAGGCAAGGCTGGAAGCAACATCAGGAGGCAGGAGGTCTCTACTGCAGACACCTGCTCAAGCAGGGTCACCTTTGAGCTCTGACCAGACTGCTCAGAGCTTTATCCTGTTGAGTCTTATAAACCCCCAAGAACAGAGAGTACAACTGTCCTGGACAGTCTTAGGGTTAAAAAAAAAAAAAAAATTAAAAAAAGTTTTCCTTCTGTTCAGTCTGTACCTCTTCTCTTCCAGCTGACACTTATTTTTGCTCAGTCTCCCAAAGAGCATGTCTCCATCTCCTCATTAACCACAGCATAAGCATCAATAAACTGCAGTTAGGACCTCAGGAGGCAGTAAGTCCTTCAGACTCCCCCTATAGGGCAAATGCTCAAATCTTGAGCCCTCGGCTGCACATGCTCCGGTTTGTGTCTTTGTTTTGGGGGACCAAAACGGAACTCAGTGAGACAAGGTGTAATGACTGCTGAGTGAGGGAGAATGATCCCTTCTTTCAATCTACCACTATTTGTGCCTCTGTTTGTGCAGCCCAGAAGCCCACTGGCCATCCCTGGGGCCAGGGCACAGGGCTGCCCATGCTCAGCTGCCCACCAGAGCCCCAGAGAGCTGCTCCCCAGCCAGCAACAATCCCACAGCCTGGCCTGCTGCAGGGGACTTCCCTCCTAGGGCCACTGATGGCATTTCTCCTCCTTGAATGAATACATGACCAAACACTTTACTGAAATGGATAACTGAGACTACCAGCAAGAGAAGGAACTGAAGCTTTACAGTAATTGTCTGCTCAACAAAACCTCTTATTTCCAGCCTGAGCGGGGCCAGAGCAGCCACTGTGCCTGTCAGAGCATCACTGGCTCTGCTGCAGGCTTAGCAGCAGTGCCACAGAATCAGGTCCAGTTGCCACCCCTCCGCCTGCTGGCCCAGGAAACCAGAGATGACCTCAAACAGCAACTGAAAGGCTTGCTTAAGGATATCAAATGAAGCGCCAGTCACAGTCTCCATGAGCAAAGTCCAATGAGCTGCTCAGGGAAAAAGCAATCTTCTTGTTAGCCCTTAATCTGACAAAAGCAGCACAGAGCCCATCCTGAGAGCTGAACATGATTAACAGTTATTCTGAGGTACCCCTGTGTAATCAGGAAATGCTCTGACAACAACTCCAGAAGGAGATTAAGGTCTTTTCTCTGCCTGAAAAATAGGTAAGTCTCCCTTCAAAAAGCTCAGTAAACACCTGTTTTGCAAAGAGGCAAGAGCTGTCCCTGCTCATGCTCTACATTGGCTCTGCAGCCAGAAGCTGTGGCTGGAGTTGTTCTCGTGATAAATCTCCTAACTTGCCCTACGAAGAAATGAACATGCTGGTTCAGATCTAGTGTTACACCCTTCACATACCCACACAGAGCAGCTCATGCCAGCTCAGCAAGCAGCAGATAGGCAGCAGACAGGCAGCTTTTATTCAGCCATAGGTGTGCAGCCCTGAACCTTGCCTTTCCCCACTGCTCCCTCCCAGCACACTCCAGAGCAGCCCAGACCGTGGGTGGAAGAAGGACACAGCCCCATAAGGAGGCACCTGCACAGGAGTGGCAGCAGCACTGAGCCCGAGGAGCTGCCTCCCACCTCTGCAAACCAGGGCCCTGGGGAGCTCACCCAGCCCAGCTGCTTCTGAAACACAATTCACAGCAGCTCCAGATGCCTGGACAAATTTATTTTGTTGCTGCAGCAACCATTCTTTCTGGCCCCACTTGGCCTTGACACCTCCTCCATGGGCTCTAAAAAGAGATTTCTTGGTAGGGGAGAATGGGAAGAGAAAAGCTCCTATAGAAAAGGAAATCTGTGGGGGGAAAATCCATTTGGATCTATACAAACTGTACAGCCAAAAAGATCATAAAGACATTTTTCAGTGAACAGCCACTTGAACATTCCACATTGAAGCTGGAAGAAACCAGAAAGGAAAAGAAAACCAAGAGCAACACAAACCACAGGACATTCCCCTTTCAGCTTTTTTTTCCCCAGAAGATAATGCCATGTACTGTTTCCCTGCACTATTCCAAAAGAATTAGTTTATTTCCTTTCTATATATTGCTGTGCCAGCTGACAAAGCTAGTAACAGATTTCAGTAGAAAAATTTTGCATATGTGTAAGTTTTACTCACTAAAGGTTTAAACTACAGTACATGACTCCCTACAACTGCAGTAATCATTTAATGTCTTTTATTTAATGATACCAACAAAACAGTCTATGCTAAAAGCTGGCTTTCATAAAAATGAGGCAATTGGTTGACTTGGCAAATTAAAAACATGAAGAAAAAGTACACAAACAAGGTAATAAACAATTGCTTTCAAAGAACCCATCATGAATTTAGTAGCTCACATAATAAAAAGAGATGTGATGCAAATATTGTGTAGCTGCATCTAGAAATTTGATTTAATTGGTAGAATGAGTCAACTAGAGAAATGACTGTAAAAAATCCAAGATTTTGTAAGTTTATGGAGAAGGTCTCCTTACTGGTTTAATGCAAAATATTGTTGTTCTTCTGTTCCCATTCTAGTGACAAAATGTCAGCAATGTGTACTGAAAGCCTGTCAAGTCCCAAATATGCAATCAATTCACCTTGCAGAGTGCTAAGTTTTTTGACCCAGACATGTACTCAGTAAATGCTCACTATTCATAGTGTAAGAATTCCTCTCCACATACAACAGGCTCATATAAAATTTCAAGTTAGTCCTATCAAAACTCTACATTTTCCAATCTTTTCCTCTATTTTGCCTTCTTGCCTGACAAAATTGATGTGCCCTGGACTGAAATAATATATTGAAGATCCCTTCTAACTCAAAACATTCTGTGATTCTGTGAACTAAATCATAGTTTGGAATAAAGCCATTTTCTTCTTCCATGGGATCTCACACTGAGTCTTACCAATTTTCCACTAACAGAGAAGGGGACTGTGAAGTTACATGGCTGCAGGCTGGCATCTAATTTACTAGAGCATGGCTGCTCTAGTCCTTAAGAAAAAAATAACATAAAATAAATTTATCAGCTTTTAATTATCTAAAGTATTCTGGATTTCTTAGATGATGCTTTAGAAATCCAAAATCAAGGAGTCTCCTCTCTGATTTAATGTATTTCAAAGGATCTTCTTGTTCCTGGAAGATATGTTAGTCATTCCCAAGCCCTCAGACACAAGATCTGAGCTATTTTTTCCCATGGAGATATTCCCTTTTGGGTATCTTCATGCTGCACATCCTGGGGACCTGGGTGCTTCCTACTCTTGTAGCAGCTGGGCTTTAAGGATCATTATCCTTTTGTTTGGGGGTGCCCTGACATTTGAAATCACCCATTGCTCAGCTACCTGTTTGACCATACTTCTGGGGCAAAAAATACAACAAAATAAAATCTCCTATCTAAGTCAAATTTCTCCCCAACCTTGTTCATCCACAGCAAATCCAGAATAAAGTTTTAATATTACTTTCACTAAGTTATGACCTAGGTAGCATAGGACTCACACACTTTCTTCAGCAGGCAGGTTCTATTCTTGTATTTAATATCATGCTTGGTCAATTAGGATTAGAACTTTCCCCATATTTCAGCATGAATTGCTTCTATTCAGTGAACACACTATTCTGCATCTGTAGTGCAGTAGATATAAAAATAGAAATGTGATTCATGCATGCAGCTTTTCCCTGTTTCTTCACTGAAATTAGACACATGATAATCAACCATTTGAGATGACAGAGTTTGAGATTGCTAGACTCCAAGTCTTAGAGGAATAACAGTTTTCTAAACAGTAGAAATTCTCATCCTGAACATTTTCTATGGCTTTTTTAAGGTAGTGTTGGAGATTTTCTGTTCTTGAAGGTTTTTTCATTACTGATTAAATGGGTATTTGGCATGATGACAGCAGCACCTGACTGTCAAGGATAACCTGACAAAGTGCCTTAACAAAGATTACTCACCAGGGATGTGAGGGAAGTTTTAATGTCTATTTAATCCTTGTCTCTTTATTGAAACGTGAAAGGCCATAATTAGCACAAAACAAGAGGGTAATTTCGTGATTTGGATCTGTCCACTATGAATTTAAGCTTTTCATTTCACATAGGCCAAACAAAAGCTCTCAGGTGACAACTACACTCAGTGCCAACCTAGCCTGGGACATAAATCAATGTCCTAGAGGTGAAACACTTCAAATCCTGTTAGTGTGTTACTAAACAATCTATTCTCCCACCTTAAGGACCCTGGGGAGTTGTATAAACCAAGGCAATAACACAACCCAGACTGAAGAACACATTTTCACACATCCTTTAGTATCCTGTACTGGTCAGCTTATTAAGATTGTCTGCACGTGTCGAGACAGAAATAAATATTTGGCCATTCAACTGCAAAAAGAGTTCACAAAAATTAATGGCAGCTATAAAACCTCATCACTTTATTTAGACTGGGTCTATCCTTACTATGAGCTTTGGAATGTGACAGCTGTATGTGCCGTACACAGGATAAAAAATGTATTGTAGCAGAGCTGCAGCTCCATGAAACTTTACAGGAACATTGTTCAGGGGTTTTTGCAGAGAAATCAATAAGCAAAACCACAACCAATTAATGAATTCAACTTGAATAAATCAAAATATTTTAAATAAATATCTGCTTCAAAACCTAATTTTTAAGACTGTTTTGATTCAAAAATCATCTTAAGTTTAAAACATTCAAAAGTATTTACTTTTGATTCAAAATACAATAGTTTCTAATTTTTAGTTAAAACCCATATCTTCAACACATTTTATGTTTTCAGTAGCCCTGGACAATCAAGAACACACCTCGTGCAAGCAATTTCCCATTCTCTGCATAGTACAAATTAGGTACCACCTCTTTACATATTTGGTAAAAGCTTTCTGCTTTGGTAAGCTCAAGGAACCACAGCCATCCAACCAAAGGCAGGGAACATTGAATAATGTGTATGCCTTGTAAAAAAAATTTCAAGTTATTCTTTCTCTTTACAGTCTACGTATAATATTTTAAACTATTATTACTAGTTAATTTTTTAAAAAATAAATGTTAAAATATTGCAAAATAATTCCAGAACTAGAATGTCATACCAAACTGAATGTGTCACAGCTATGCAGTAAGGCCCTTTTACTTATCAATATAAATAATAATTACAGATTGCACTTCCGATAATTTGCATTTTCAAACCCCAGCGGCGGCAATAGGCCATACTCGTGTGCTGCTGGCAGGGGTGGTCATGTAAGAGCTCAGAATTGGCTAGCAGCCTTTCCAGCTTCCAGTTGGCTCCTGCCTGGCTCTTAGGCCGTGTCAGAAGCTCTGCAGGGCCGTGGAGGCAGCAGCCAGGGCACCTCGTGCCAGCACCAGCTTTCCTCCCTCCCGCGCTGGGAACCCCAGCAAGTTCTGCTGCCCATGGTGCCACCACTGTGCTCGCAGCAGCTGCACTTGGCAACTCTGCTCCACAGCTTTTAACCCTGCTTGGAGAGATACCAGCATCCTCGAACCAGTTAATCAAAATTTACATATAAATAAATGGCTTTTATATATAAGTAACTGCCTTGAATATTTGGGAGATATTTATTAGGATAATGTCCTGGAAGACATTAAGATAGATAGGATAGGATAAATATTAGCATAAATTGATACCATTTTAAAAGGGAGGATGAAGAAGCCCCAGGGAAAACAAGTGAATTTCAGTGGCATCTATGTATGCTTGTGAATGTGATACTGCTGTTATCACATTACCTTTATATTGTGAATAGAGAAATTTTTTAGCAACAAATGGCTTTCCCTTGATCAGTTTGAAATGTGATATAGGTATTTTTAACAACAGAATGTAGACACAACAAAAGAAAAATAAAAAATCCCTGGTTTTAGATATGAAGCTCAGATGTGAAAAACTCTTACTTCACTTAGAATTTTATCACAAAACATGTAATTTCCACACTTTTTTTCCCCTAGATTAATACCACCCAAATATTTTCAAACAACAGGGAAAAAAAATAGTTGTACTACCTTGGATATTTTTTTTTCCAAATACTTCATTTTGACATCCATTGAAAACCCTTATTAAGCAGCACAGATGACAGGGATTTGGGAAAATTACATGAAAATAATATTACTAGGTAACTATGCTTCTGCAGTAATCTCATCCCTGATGTTATCTTTTCTGAGTCATACAAGCTCATTATGTTTCCAGCATAATGCTTTTCCAAGTATTTTAACTAGATATGTATAAAAATTCTAATTGTGTTCCTCATAGTCCTCACAATTTGTTACTATGGCTCTGTATACTGCTGTCAGTTGACTTGTCCCAGCTGGGGAGCTTTTTCTTGTCACTGGTTTGGTCAAAAAAAAACACTTGAGGACCCAAAGATCAGGAGATTTTGGAGGGTATTTTTTCAACCCATCTGTGGCACTATGTTCATCTTCATCAGAGCACTTGCATGTTCCATCGGCATGACAGTCCCAGGGATGGGTCAAGCAGCAATCTCTAGTGCATTCTTGGGCATGGCATTGTGAACTAATAGAAGTCATCTTCTCTTTTTTAAGTGTGGAAAAACTAAGTCAGCATTAGCATTTCTTCTTTTACATAGGAGAAAAGAGAAAAAGCAGCAAAAGGGCAGCTAAATCTAGCCCTCATTATTTTGGGATCATGTTTTGGGACCAATCTCCTCTGGCACTGAGTAGCTGAACTCTGCTGAATGAATTAATTTAACAGTACTTTTTGTTAGATAGGTATGAAAAACTTAAATAAAAGCTGCAATAAAATAGAATCATAGAAAAAGGAGTGGTTTACCTAAAAAAAAAAACCTGAGATGCTAACATTAGTCTATAATCACAGATATTCAAACAGCTCTATAAATTATAACAATGTATATATGCCTATATATATATCTATACATATATATTCTCTCTAATTTATGCCTTCGGGAATTTAAGAATCAGTTAAAATTAGGGCAGTTCATATGTTGTTTCCAGCTTTATAGATACGGGGAAAAAACCCTAAATGTAAAGGAATATCCTTTAATTTATTCTTTACCCTTTAAACTGCTTTCCTGTGTAGACCCATCAAGATGATTCATTTGGATAGCTCTCAAGCCAGTGACTACTGCTTTCTCTAAACCAAAATCAATGACAGCCTTGTTTTTATTTTTCCTTTCCAAAACACTGCTGAAATATTCTTGTCTAAACACCAAAGAAGTCAAAACCTCAAGCATTACAAACACAAATCTTGACCCAGAACCCACTGGGAAATGTTCAGTTTTTCACAGAAAAGACCAGAATAGAAAGTTACTATATTTTTTCCCTTCCCAAAGAGAGAACCAGCTGAATTTATGTCATTCTTCAATGGCTCTACATCAGCCCCTTCTTTTTCAGCCTCCCTTTGATAAAATGTCTTACCAAAGACCATGAGAAATCCCCCAAACCATGAAAAATAAACACCCTGAGTTCTGGTTTAGAAAGATATTTTTAAAACTTCTCTTTATCACCTCCTGGAGAGTCTGAAAAAAATCTTTCAAATCCTTCAGATCTGTACTCTAAGGAGAGGACTGCACCTTCACTGCAGAATGCATCTGCAAGTATACTGCTGCAGACAGACACTGCAGTAAAAATTTCCCAGTTAACAAAAGAGCTGCATAGCCTTGACACAGACATACACACACACACACACATAGTAGAGACAGAGGAGGGTTTTTGCTCCAGTGTTGCAAATTAATCCTTTGCCCAAAAGCCTTTCACAGCCCTACCATTAAAATTCTGCATATTGTGAAAGGAAATGTATAGATTATCTGAAGATGCCGTCAAATAAATTAAGGCTATTGTTGTATTTTTACATGTCCATGTCAAACACCAATCTGCTTTACTTGGACTATCTGCTACAAATAGCAACAAAAATGCAGGACAGTAAATTATCCAAAATTAAAATTTATAAGAAAATACTGAATTAAATTAAATATTTAAAATTTGAGAAAGACACATTGATCTCTGAATGCACTGAAAGAAATCAAGATCCATACTCCCACGCACCTTTTATTATATCCTTGTAATTCAGCTTAATAGTGGAATAAGAAATTTTCAGGTAAAACATTTCTTAAGATATAACTTAAATAAATGTAAAGACTTAAGATTAAAAAAAAAAATTAAAGACATACCACACCACTCTAATGCACATGAATAGTAAAGTTAATGAAGAAAAAGTCAAGCCTCTTAATTTTCCAGGCAAGGAACTACAGTTTGACATTTATTTGAGAGAGGTCTCATCCCAAGTAGATCACAGTCTGTTACACCTTATGGTTTTTAAAAAAGTTATGACCCTCAATTTTATCTCAGTTGAGATAAGACCATCTCCTTTCACACCATCAATTTTAAAATAGAACTGGGCAAAGGAATCAGTAAGGAGTCTACTTAATAATTAATATGACCAACCAAAATTCAAGCACTAGCCATTGTAGAGCAGTTCTATACAATAAATGGTGACTATTATCAATCAAATTAATTAGATTTCTGCAGCAAAACCATATATTGAGTTGTATAAAAAAACCTGTTTGGTGTGCATTGTGACTTGTTTGAGATAATTTTCATGACAAATCCATAGCAAGCACAACAGAAGACATAAGTTCTTCTATTTGTTTTCATTAGTACTACAAGATAGCATGCAATTTATTTCTGTCTCCAGTGCAAAATAACTACATGTGCTACTAAAATATGATGATTATAGATATTTCATCTTCCTTAAATAGCTAAAAGTTGGTATCTCTGCTATTTCAACATGGAATAGATTTTCAAGAACAAAACTGAGAGTTTTATTCATATGTTCACTTTGTTCATGAGAAGATAGGTGACACAGAGGGTTAAGTGCAAAAGCTCTTTGGCACTGAGTTTAAGTCAGGACTGGAAATGAGATTTACTGTTCTCATACACCTAATCCAAAGGAAGTCGGTGAGCTCCAGAAGAAAACATCAATTTGTCACAACTGATAGCCCGTTCTACAGATATATCTTAGTGAAATAAAAGAAGGTTATTCCAGGGAAAAACTGTCAGTTACATGGTGAAACTCCTACACAAAAAAAACACCTCTCAAATACCACAGGGTCTGTCTAATGAGTTACAAAAGGAAGTAAAAAATGTTGTGAGGCACCTAGGATCAAATGAAAAGGTCTAAAACTTTTTACATATTCCTTTTAAAATGTGGCAAGAATAAATATGGCTCTGTCCCTTCTATATTTAGATCCCGTCATTACAAAAAACCAAAGCTTATTAACATGGACATTGATTTTTTTTAGTTCAAGATAGAAGTCTTGATTATTCTTCAAAAGCAAATTGTCTGATAAGAAAACACAAGCATTTCAATTTTTACATTGGACTACATTTTTAAATTAGCACAACTGGTTCCTAACCAAATTAAAAGAATAATTTGATCAAATAATAGGAAAATGTAGTTTAACAATGCTAGAGTATACTATAGGGAGAGAGGGAGCAGCACATATATTTTTCTGCCACTTATTATCATACCACAAAATTGTGAGATTAAACAGAAAACTACTAAAAAGTTTTGAATAATTTGGATATTTATTGAAGCTAGTTTAATTTCAGGTAAGTAATTGGGACTTTTTAAATCTAATAATGCCAGCTTCACCAAGTGGAATATAAGGTTTACTGTCTGCCAGTGCCAACTGGCAGGGTGTTATCCAGAAATTTTTTTGTCCTGTGCTAAACCAGTAACTGATATCTCATTTTGGATTTTTTTAGGCTTTTGATATTTCTTTTCATAAGCTACAACATAGTGTTTACATAAAGAAAGGAGTGATCTGTTGTGCAACTGTCTTGCTTCACAATAACTGCATTGAGCTGGCTGATATTTTACACATACCTTCATGCATAAACACAAACATCAAGCTGAAATAAAATCTCAAGACAGTAAACATTCACCAAAGCAATAAGAAAGTGAAAATAGGGCCCTATGACAGGACTTATTAGGGATTCTGACAATAATCAAGGTAGTAATCCCTTTAATAAAATATACACATGCACATTGTATGACACATTCATTGTTTATGATGACTAAAACTAGTTTATGGCAGCAGAGAATCAAGCTTTGGAACTTTAAGAGCCCTTTCTGTATTCTTTCTTTAGCCTTCATAGAAATATACAACTCTGCATGAGATATGATGTGAAATTGCACAGGTAATGGCTTGTTTTGGGGATAAGTGGTTGATGGGAGTTGTAGATCAGGCTTGTAATGAAAGTAAACTTCAACCTTAACTGTACAATAGCTATAACTGTTCCATAATAAGAAAAAAGATTAAGCCTAGGTATATTGTTTTGTCACTCTAGCTCCCTGGATTTGGTAAGAACCATTTGCCCAATGCAGTCAGGACAAGGCATGCTAAGAAAATTGAACAAATCAAGGTTTCTAAACTTTCTAAGGGAAAGATTTGTCAGATGCCTCCTTTCCCAGTTTTGTTCTGAAAAAGATGATGCCAACAACTGGGGTACAAAAGCATATCAGTGCTGCAAAAGTGTCTAGCAACCTCCAGAGACAAAAGACAGCCATTTATTGACACAGAGGTCACGGTGCAGAGTTAAGTAGAAGAAATACTGAATATCGAATTACACTGCATATTCATCAAATGGATTAGGATACACCTGTACCTTAGTCATACTTCAGCAATGATTAAAAACTATTTTGTTAGATAGTTGATATTTTGAAGGAATTCTAACTTGAATTTGCTTCTGTGTAACAAAAATAAAGTCAACAGAAATAAACAACTCAAGACATGCAGTGTTTAATGTATAATTATACACTGTATAATTATGCACTCTGCATAATTACTGCTTCTGAGCAATTATTTTTCAGCAGACCAAAGCATTAATCCCACTCTACTACCAAGCACATTTTTTTTTAAGTTTGCTCAGTGGGATGACAAGATACCGAGTTGCCAGCTATGGCTGCTACACCTCCAGAAGAATGAGAGAAACAATTAGCTGCTCTGAGAGCTGCTCTCAAATCACAGAATATGCTGAGCTGGAAAGGACCCACAAGGATCATCAAGTCCACATCCCTGGCCCTGCACAGCACTTGTTCTCATGCTCCTTGAACTCTGCCAGGCTTGGTGCTGGTCCAGCGCCCAACCATCCTCTGGGTGAAGAATTGCTTCCCAATATCCAATCTAAATTGCCCCTGACACAGCTTCAAAATGTGTAGGAAGGCATTATTAACATGCAAGAATTACCATTTTACTGATAAAAAACTACCCTTACTAAGGGTCTTCAAAGTATTCCGGTGATATAAATTTTACATGCGCATAGCACAAGTCATCATATTTTAGATCTCTTAAGTCATGCCTAATGTTCTGTCAAAGTAATTTCAAGATGCTGAAAAAAGTCCTACATAGTCTTACAACAACAGTAAAAATATTTTTTAGGAACAGCTTCTGCTATAATTATTTTTACATGGCATAAAATGAATAAGTAGCTCAGAAATGTGGGAGATGGTTTATATTCATCAGTAAAAGCTAGTCTGCTATCAGCTCACAGAGTTTACAAAAAATTTGGAATTTGTAGTATTTCAAACCTAGTGTGAGAAACATGGCCATTTTCTTTTGGTTGCAGAAAGAAATCTGAATACAAACTGGATTTCTCATGCCTCCAACTGTTAAGTTACGTCCTTTTCATTTCTGACTAGTTTTCTTGTGCCATAAGATGAGGAGACCAGATAGTTCATTATCTCCTTTAACATATTTTGCACGTCATAAAAACACTTAAAAAGAAATCAGAGGTAAAACTGCTCTTAGATTTGGAAAAACTGTTTCTGACTAAATAAATGAGTCTACACAAAAATTATTTTCTTCATTTTTACAAAATACTAATGTTCTCAGAAATTCTTTTGACATGTTTTACTCAGTTGTGATTTTAAAAAAATTAATCTTATTTACAGTACTTTATGAACAACAACCCCAGAAAAGTTCATAAGCAGTTTATTTTGTAATTCAAATGAGTTAAATAAAAATGAACAGTTAAAAGATGGAGTAACAGAATTCAATTTTGAGTGAAGATAAATATGTTTTTCTCTGGTGTTAGGAATTACAATACTGACCTCAACAAGTATAAAGGTGCCCTGGGTACTTTGAAAGACAACCAGAACATTTTTGTAAGCACCATATAATTTATTTCCAGAAATGCGGGCTGGCTGACCTTGAGATGCCATGTCTGGACACACAGTTCTCCTGTTGTAAGTCCAAGTCAATGATTAGAGGATGGAGTTGCAACTTTTATTGTACCAGTCAGAAAGTACTTGTAGAAAAATAGGTACATGTAGCTTAATCTTGTTTTAGAAAATATCTTCTGAATATACATCCACAACTGGATCAGCAAAAGCTGTATCACATACTAAATTTCTTATGAATTGTTACATAAGATTTTGAGAAGATTAATCACCTTCAAATGCAGACAGCTTGCAGAAAATACCTGTTTGAATCTCCCAGCAAGGCTGATAGCCATGTCAACAACAGGACTTGGGCACCATTTAATCAACTTAGAAAAAATGGACTACTTACAAGATCCCTACATCCAAACTCCTGCCCAGCCCTTAGGGAACAAATAATCAGCCAGTAAAAGTTCCGTGTTCCAGTCTCAGCTTCCAGTGCATATTATTCAGCAGTAGTTGTGTGTGTAAACTTTATTGGTGGACTGGATCTGACAGGACCTTGCCTGTAATCAGGTGGGCTTCATTATTGGGCTACTCGCTGAATCCTTGTCCCTGGAAAAGAAGACTTAGATCATATAAAATACCTAAAAGACTAGAGAGAGAAAAAGGTAATGGATAGCAGATGTAAAAAGAGAAAAGGTAATGGACAGCAGATGTAATCAAAATACCACCAACTAATCCACTTAATGGAGAAAAATAGCCAAGTCAGGAGAAAAAATACTTTCAGAAAATGGCCAGATGACTAATAATTCTCTGGAGATGCCTGCTGTCAGTTTCACCACTGACTAAAGGTAGGATGGGATTAATAGCTTAGACTAGCTTTAAAAACCAAAAGCTGGATTCTCCCAAGCCCAGGGCTGCAGAACAGGGAGACGCTTGCTCAGCAAGGCAGCAGCCACCCCACTACAGAGGAGGATAGGGCAGAACTTTTGCATATTCCTTAGTGGAGGATTCACTTTATCCTTTGGAAGTTCACAAAGTAATATTAGTTAATTTCCTTTTTCCCTCTAGGAAATAGAGGGAAAAGGAAAACACTAGGAAAATACTAGTTGTACAAACCTGTTTAATTTGGTATCTAGGGAAGCATTTGGCACCTAGCAGAGTTTTCCTGGGTCTCAGCATAGATACAGTGCATTGCACTGAGAGGAAGGCAGTGCGAAGCTTTAACAACCCCTTGATTCTGGTCTTTGCTATGGCTTATCAGAACCTAGCAGAGCCATCATATAAATAAATGTCATAACAGTGTTAAGTTTATCAATTATGCTGTGCATTTCATTTTGCATAGTTTCATTTCGGTTTTTATAGTTCTGGGATTATCAAAGAACAGCAAACCATAACAGAATAGTGGCATCAATTGGTCAAACACTACTTAGCCCATATTTTTCTTCAGGGAAGATGGATGGTGCAATATTTCTAGCTATGACATGTCTACCATATCATTAGTGAGGTATGTTTTGAAGGGACCAAAACTTTCTGCCATAAATAGTAAAAAGCTGAGCTCTCTCCCATTAGTCTCCAAATTATCTCTCGTATTATAGAAAGAAGGAATTTATTAAGGATTTACCACTGTTTCATCAAAGTCCCTGCAGACAAGAGAACTGAAATTACATGATGTCAATAAGCACTATAATTATTTGAAGTTCAGAAACATCAAAAAGGTCAACAAAAAAAGAAAGTATATCTTAAAACCTTTGTAGCTTTGGTGGCAAAAATATTTACACATTAATTTGTTTTAAAGAAAGAAAGCAGAATGCACTAGACTCATCTACCTATTGCTCCTTGGAAAATCAAACAAAACTAAAATTATTTCTAAAATTCTTATGCAATCTGTTGAACAGAATATTATAGAAACTTGAAGCATTTCAATAAGAAAACAGCACTACCCTAGGGACACCATAAATTCAGGCAGGAGAAAGAATTTCCATTGCTAAAAGTTAAGTGTTGATTTGAGTTTAGACCTAAAATAACAAGTAACCTGCCTTTTAACACATTTTACTTTTTTTACGTATAATTATCTAGGGCGATCTTATTAAAATACTTTATTCTTTGCTATGATTTTCACATTTTATCATTTTATCTCCAATATATTTTTAAAATCTTATTTCCAGAGAGATCCAGCATGTAGATATCCTTGTATAACCTCTTTCAAATTCACCATCTACTGTTTGCACTCTACTAACACTACCCTCATAAAATCCCTAATGATTTACTCAAAGCCTATGCTTAAAACCCATTGAATTCCCATCCTCCTTGATTTATCCAACAACTTCAAAGCATATTCTTCTTTTTAAAACACTTAATTAAAAAATTTGACTGAGGAAAAGGTTGGCACTTGCATCAGAGAGATGAAGACCAAAAGTTGGCCCTTTTATTTTTAATCTTTTTCTCTGTGACTTGACAGAAGCTTGACACTGCATGGCTCAAGTGGATCCACTTACTTGGTATGCACTTACTTCTTTGTAAGAAAGATAAATCAAAGAATGATTAAAATAGTGAAAGTTCTGAACTATTCAGACTAAATCATAAAAAAACAGTTTTGACCAAAGATACACAGTATTTCCTTGATATCCTTTTGGAGAACATAGATGGAGAGGGCAAAAATCTAACAACCTAGAGACAAGTCCTCTCCCAAAAGACTTGTTGCTCAGGGGGAACATGACCAAAGCCAAAACCACTGCAGTGACAGCATTTCAATGCTGTTTGCAAAGGGCCTCAAAACCAGGAGTCCAGCTGTGTCCTCCACTGAAGGCCTCTCCCCTTCACAGTCCCAGGCCTGAACAGAATGGAGTTAGGAGCTGCTCCTTAAGCTGACAGGACAAGAACAAGCCAACATCCAGGCTTCTCACATGCCCTGCTTACTGTTAGCTCATTCAAGCTGAGCCTTTTCTTTGGATGCTTAAAGAAATTAATACAAATTATGGCTTCTTAAATTGAGTTTCTCTACACTAATAGAACTTGAGGGCACATAAAACCTGTCTTGAAAGCACCAATTATCCACCAATTTGTGGATTGAGAGAGCAAGGAAAAAGCTAGAATTCAAAAATTAAAGTAGGATATATAGTACCATTGAGGGGACATGGTCAAAGAATGTATCTCTGTATTTCATGCATATCCGTTTTTCTTTTGTCAGTCTTCCATTATTACTAAAGACTGTGAAAACTATAAGAGGATATTTAAAATCTGAAGTGAAAAATCCAGAAATAGGATAGAAACTGCTCGGTTTTATTTTCCTCTTCATAACAAAGAGATAAAATTCATAAATAACCACACAAGTCAGGGAGGCTGTGTGGTTTGCAGAAAGAAACACTGACCATAGCTGGTTGACCAATATTCCTACAGAGCAAAGCACTACTGTGTTCATAGCAGGCAGGACAGGAACAGCTGTGTCCATCCATGCCATCCTACATGAGGCTCCTGTACTCCTTAACAGAGTTTTGTAACCATAATCAGTGGTTGGCTCTTTGTAGTCCATGGCACCAAGGGATGAAGCCTGATGGCTGACAGCATCGATGCTTTCCACTCACCTCATAAACTGCACAACTCTGCTCACCCTCTGCACATGGAGCCTGACATGGCAAAAACACAGCCACATAAGTGCATTACTTTTTAACCTCATTCAACTCAATCTCCTTCGTACAGTCAGGTAAAAGGCTATTTCTGCAGGACACAGCAGAGGGCTATGCAGACTGGTTACTCTATTTATAAAGCTGCTGTTCCAGTCAAAGTGTGAACAGTCAGTCACCGTCTCACTGCTAGAAATTTCTTTGTATTTCCTTATGAGCCAATGACAAAAGTGATAAATGGTAATTTATGATACTACCTATTGACACTAACAAGAATATGTCAGTCAGTTTCTGCTAAGGAATGTTATTTGTGAGTCTGTTCTCTAAAAGCTAGGCTGATGTAATTTCCTGCTGTGGTATCTCCATACATGCTCTGCAAGGAATAATGTTTTACACAAAATCACTTCTTTCCTTGAGCCATCAGAATCCCCATAATACAATCTAGCATCTTTTTTCTTTTGAGGTACAACCAAAACCACTGAAAATCCAGCGAGTCCAGCCTGGACCATTGCTGGAAGGAAATTTTCCACAGACACACTTAGAGGGAGTAGGAGGCAGAGGGGTTCAATGCTGTACAGGTTTTAGCTGCAGACAGTTCTAATGTCTCTCTGCATCCAAGGAAGCTGTCTTCACTAACCAAACACGTCTGTGCAGATGTGAGCAGTTTCATGTAGAGATGCTCAGATCAGAGTGGATAAAACTAGCCTAGTTACTAGAAGGGACATAACTCCCTTGGCACGGTACTCCATTATTAGCTACACTCAATTTCTCAGCAAAGTCGGCTGGATGGGCAGTGAATGCACTCACTGTATGTCTGCTGGCACCTCTTGGGCAGGGATCACCTTTACAGACATGCCTATACAACTTGCTAGCTTGGAGAATTAGTATTTTTTCTCTGAACAGCACTAACACTTTTTTCCCATTTTCAGTCCATCTGAGTTTCAAAAGACTCTTTGTACATGAGGGTTGAAAACACCACAATTTATCTTATGTCCAGAAAATGAATCAACAGATCCTCAATATAAATGCTGGGATCTTTCCCTATTAAATCCTTCAAGATGACCTTGCAAGGTCCCCTCCAGTTGTTTTCAATCATAAACTCTTAGCTGGAAGATACAAACCCATGCTGTGACTCCTTCAAAAAGAAACCTCTCTGTTTCTGTCAGCATCAATGCTTCCTTCAAAAACAAGCCAAACCTTCACTTTCTTTATCTTCTGAGAGAACGTAGAAGCTCCATGAAAAAAAATTTCCATAGACCAGAAAAAGAAAGAAAGGCCCCTTTTCAGAAGTGTTAAAAATTGATATTTAATTTCTTTTTAATCAAATATCAATCAGGACACTGATGTTACCACCAAAAATGGTATGACTTCAATATTGAAAAAAAACAACCAACACCATTTATAAAGTTCAAGAAACAGAAGAATGACAGACTAGAAGAGTAAATCTCAATGGGCTTCTGGAAGAAACAGGCCAGTTCATGGAAAGAAAGAAAGAAAAAATAAATGGATTTTTTTCTTTAATCCAATAAACACAACAAAAACCATTAATAACTTCCTTTTTATTTCTTCCTATGATGAAAGACTCTCAGCTCCTACAGCAGAACTCTACAGAAAATCTGTCATGAGGGTGGTTTATTTTAAATAGAGCATTACCACACTGTGATGCAGAATTACTTATTTGGGGCTTTTACAATTCTTTACAATATCTCTTTTTACAAAATTAGTTATACACAGCAAATAACCTTGCAAGTTCTCGGGGTAAGGTTGTTTTTTTTTCAATAAGCTAGAATTTAAATATTTGGAAACATACAACTTTGAGAAAAAAAACAGTCAGTTCTAAAAAAATTTGAATTTAAATGCTCAGCCATTCTGGCTTCACTTATGAGACAATCTCTAACAGCAGGAGATAAATCAGAGCACAGCAGTAAATTATAGTCTTAATTCATCTGATTATATAATTTTATTCTTCTCTTTCTCCCTCTTTTTAAATCAGTGCTTGAAGGAATGAATTTATTGCTGAGGCTTCTCCTATTCTGAATGATGGATTCTGCATTATTCTTGGAATTACATATATACGTAATTTAGTACTTCAAAAATAATTCTTTTTGTTTTATAACTTGGCTAAAAATATCTGCCTCATACTTATTACTGAAATATTAGAAAATTGGAGGACTGAGAGAATAATATAAAATATGTAAATGTTCTGCAAAAATGAGTTTTCATCATATTTTTTCATTTTTTCTTATCAGATCTTATTTATTGAATGAAACTTTTCCAAAAATCTCTGATGTGAAAATCTGAAAGTATAGAGTAGCCCAGTTACTTAATTATGATGAAAGACTCAATTGAGCTAAAACGGAAAAGTTTCGAGTAAACAGATAATAAAATCACTCAAGAGCTGAAGTCTATAACACACTGGCATTAGGTTAAATCAGTGCAGACACAACTTAATTGTGGCATTGGTGGGAAGCAGGTAAATGCAAAGGGTGTGACAAGTGGACACAGCTGAGGGAAAGAAGCAGGTGGGTGAAACCTTGCTGGAAGTATTCTTCCCTTTACTCTTTCCAGAAGAGTAGGGAGGCTTTCTTTGTGCCCGCCCTTTCTGAAGATGATGCACAATGAAAATGCTGTTGAAGGACTTGGAACCAGGTCCTGCCAAGAGGCAGGCACTCAGCACTAGCAGGACCTGCAGACTGGTGAGCCTGGCAGGTTGCCCTTCTTACCAAAGTGGCTTTTTAATCTCTCTCTTTGGATTAACAAACCCTGGGGTTAAAACCTGCAGCCACTTTGCCCTACTCATTTTCTCTAGCTTTGTCTTGCTGTTTAGATAGATCATTGCATCTTTCCTTCACTAGCTCCGCATACAACATCATTCAATGAAAAAAAACCCTTCTATTTTGACTAGGTTTGAGAGGTACTTCTTGTATAAGAGAATAATGGGGAAGCAGCCAATTCCTGTAAAATATTTGCTGTTTGTCCTCACAGTTTATACATTAGGAGATGCTGAAATAATTTGTGCAATAACCAGCTGGATCGCAATATTTTTCTCTCAAGCTGTTGATTCATTCAGTTCTCTTCCTCTTTTCAATACAGCAGTTTCCCCACTGAACTTGCTGTTCCTTAAATTCCATCTGCACTTTCAAACTATTACCCATCTGTGCAGCATGAACCACAAATAAACCTCCAACCATGTGCTGAGTGAGCTTATTCTGGTTTTGTTATACTCTGTAGCCTCTGTCATGAGCTAGTGAATGATCATTAAACAAGAGCAACATTAGCTCAAATCACACAACATGACTCTGTTGTAGGAAATGAGAAAATTAATTTTTTTCCTATTTAAAAATGTTGGTATTTTTTTAATGTAAAAATAAGATTTCATGGTAGGCACACTAAAGCCCTTGTTACTGTGCCCTCTGTGTAGCTGGCTGTCATTTTCAGAAGCAGATAGTTATCACCGTTGTGCTGGGTTTGCATGCAGCAGAGCCGCTTTTCTTCACAGCAGCCATAGTATGGGGCTACGAGCTGCACCAGTGCCCAGCAGCAGCAGCCAAGGGGACTCTCAGAACTTTCTTTCCTCGGCACCAAGCTCAGCTCTGCAGTGCCTCTCACCCCACCTCTCCAGCCCCACGGCACACCACAGAGCTGCAGTAAACGTCTGCCCACAGGACGTGGGACTTGGCACATCACAGCTTTGGTTTGTCATTAGAGACAAGGAGCTGCTCTGCTCAGCAACGCAGTGCAAGGGTTTAAGGAAGCTTTTAAACAGTAAGCAATGCAGCCATATCTCCACTCTACAGATGTTTCCTTTCTGATAAAACCATTTCTCTTTTTGGTAGAAATGGGAAAAAAAAAAAAAAAAGCCAGCAGAGATTACATATTTGACCTACATGTATCAAGAACTTATGCATTTAACATAGATAGCTAAAATCACAGTGAATGACAGCACCACCCTTAAAGATACAATCTTGCAGTCAGGTCCCATGTCAGCCCAGGTTCTCACAGAAGGGTATTAAAGAAAGCTACAACAAAGAACAGTCACTTGGATCACAGAACACGACAAACATGTTTCGCAGGATTATACAGGATTTGATTTCTACTGCTTCCTTAACAGGCCTACTCTACTACACTGACGATTCCCCAGCAAAAAGGGGATATGATATTTGCAAATGCAAAGCTATTAACAAAGCAAATGGGTTATAATACTAATTAAGAAACCACTAAGCAACCATGCATGACCTATTCTTGATTTGTGCCATGAGACTCTACACAGTGAAAGCTAATGATAAAATTCAGCAAAGAGGATGACCATGCTGAGTTAAATGAATTCGTCATTCTTTATTAAATTAGCATTTATATTCTAAAGTGTTGTTAATAACGTTTGGTTCAATTAATACTGACTCTGAATTACAGCTAATTATGTCAATAAAGTAGAGCTCTGCAAATCCATAGTATGAATTCTGTAAAATTCTACATTAAAAATTGCACTTTTATATTTTCCTAATCTCTACAACTACAGCATTCAGAATTCTATTTTAAAACTGTTTATCAATGTTTGAATTAAAAATACATCTTTACCCAAATATAGACTGATTCCTTTTAAATTTTTGATTTGAAAAAGCATGATTATGTCTAAAATCACATGCTATGTCATTTTTCTTTTCTTGTATTTATCCATCCTCTGAATTTGTAAAGCAAAGATCCTGTAGTATTTCTAATATTTCAAAATAGCGCAAAATTTTGCTAAGATTTAGGAATGAGTCCTTTGGGAGCAGACGGGAGACTTTTGTCCAGTTATGCTGTAAGACATAAAATTTTTTATGTACTACTAAAAAATACTATTCTGGTATTCTCTGAATGCACAAGTGTCACATCCACTGTGACTACACTTGAGACAAGACTAGACTAGACTAGACTAGACACAAGACTAGATCCTGTGTCCCTTCACAGAAGTCCCTTCCTCCCTAACAGTAACAGCTGTAACGCCAGAAATACAGGTTGGTATCTGGAAGGGCCAAACATTTGGTGAGAAGTATTTTTGATCCACCCCTCCCATACATACCCGAAAATTAAAATATGAAGAGTACATTCTTTCCAGAGGTTTGAAAGAGATGAAAGATACTTCTTTTCAACTAATTTTCACACATGTGGTATATCCATATGGGAAGGTATATTAACCAGGGTCCAAGATAGGTTTTCCCTTAAAACTCTCAGGATTTTAGAATTTACACTGAAATTCAATCTTTAATTTCTATGATTTACATATACAAGTCCTTAATTACACTCTAAAGCTTCTGAGATGAACCACCATTCAAAGAGCAAATGTTCTATACAAATACGTAACATAACTTCACTGGGAACTTGCAATCTAAATTAAATCCATCTGGGAAATATTTTACCATTCAATGCTCATGCAAGTTGTGTTTAGCCAGTGGCTATTCAAATTCATATAATTCTACATACAATTCTAATTCAGTTCATACACATACATAGGGAATCTATCCACTTGTTTTCCCCACAGAATTTTTATGTCAATAATTGTTATGGAAAGTGTGGAACAGGTGAGAGGTTGACAAGTTCTCAAACAACTGGGAGCAGTCAAGGTAAAGGCAGCAGTAGTACACATGTGGCCTGCTAACAGTACCTTTATTACCAGGCATAAAAAATAGCTGGTTACACTGTAAAATTTCTGCTATCAAGTAGTGCAGAGCCAATTCTACATTACAACTCTTTTTCAAGAACCCAAAGAAATACACTGAGATATTGTCTAAGGATAAGTCTTTTAGGATATGTGAAAAATTATTTCTTTAAACAACAATGAAAACTTTAGTTTAAAAAGTCAATGTTTGAAAAATAAATGTGCATCTTCCATTGAAAGCAAAAAAGGCTCTTTGGGAATTATCATGATGCTTGGCTATGAGGGAGGTTGATTAACAACAAAACAGTTTGCATGTCACTGGAACTTTAGGAGACAGCTCTACTGAGAATTGTAAAAGTTCCTTTGAAAGCTATAAATAAATAGAGGAAAGAAATGACTACTGACATTACAGCAGGACTTATATTAACTGAAACCAGTACATATCAATGTAAATGCATGTAATCTTTCCACTGACAAAAAACCTAATTCAGAACATAGAGCATATCTGTTCTATGAACTTGATACAGTTTCCTGGCACCACCAAGAATTTTACTATGGGCCAGTGGAATTCACATTTATTGTACATTGAATTCATTTGCAGTTAGGAAGAAAGAACCTGATAGTGATAATTCACACTGAGGGTGAAAGAGATTAGTAGCCATTCTGGATTTTTATGCAGTGTCTACCTCTAACATATCTCTAAAAAATCTAAATGCATGAGGTCAAATCAAAGTATTAGACAGGGAATAATCAACACGTTCCAATAATGCACTGGAACTGCAACAACTTCTCTGGGAAATGCATACAAACAGACAAGTTTTCTTCCTAATTAAAAATAACTTACCTTATTTGACAAGTTCCCTGTCTGGTTTTGCCTGTGATCCAAGATCTATGCACTTTGAGTCACTGTAGACACACGCTGGACAAACTTTCCATCCTGGAAGCCTTCTCTGCTAGCAATGATGGCTGCCAATCAAGTCACAAGTTTTCATAACATTTTTTAATACACCTGTAGTGAAATATTTTTCTAATAGTTTTAACTATTTATATCAAATCAATAGTTTTTATGTCCAGCTTTCGGTTTTAACCACTGCATTTAAGCTCTCTGTTGTCACTGTTAAATATGCTAAACATTTTAAAAGTCATAGTGAAAGTACATAGCTTTTATCACAAATAAAACTGTCTAGGAATGCTTAAATAAGGTAGTATAAATACAAATGAGAAGCTAACAGGGAACTGGTAGGTAGTATTAACATGGCCATCCAGGATTTATTACTAATCCTGATAAAAATAATATTAATATTCTAAAAACGTTGTTATAAATTACTTTGGAAAATAGTAAGAAAAAAGAGAAATATAGAAGTTGATCCCTTTTGTTGGAACAATGCTACTACAATAATGTTGCTAATCCACCATCCTAGCAGTATAAAATCTAATGAGTAGTATGTTACTAATATGCAAAGTATTATGCAAATTTTATTCAAATCACAATGACTGATAGCAGGTCAAAGCAGCATGCATTAATATTCTCCTAGTTATACTACAATTACTGTAAAGTACTGCCTGTACACCACCAAGACAATTTTCTACACATATATTAAACTACATTAAATTTTTTCTTCATGTTCTTTATTTCAGTCACAATGAAAAGAAATCTACTCACTACTTCAGCATTTTTCCTATCAGCAATACAGACATACAGAATATTTCCAGTTAATAAGCACTAACCCTTCCAGCACACCAGTTTCCAAATGCCACTATCACACTACCCAGAGGATATACATTTTAATTCCACTCTTAACATGTCTCCATCCCAGAGAGCTAGAATTTCACAGCAGGCTAACTAAGCAGGAGTACAACTTTTTGTTTCATTTTCCCTTTCAAACCACATTACCTGTGATAAAATTAAGATATCATTACATGTAACAATGCACAGTCACCTGTGAAGAGTAACACAAGAACCAAGTATTTAGCCAAGTGTGGCAAAGACCACGTTCTCCAAGCAAAGCCACTGCTCTTTAACAACCACCTCACACCACTTTGGGAGAGCACTTATACATAAAAACTGACATTTTGAATGGAAAACTCATCTTAAGCCAGGAAATCAACATCATGTGACAAAAACAGCACAGAGAAAAATAAAAATTATGCCTAATAATGGAGGACTGCGCACAACTTTGAGGAAATCTCAAATATTTTCCCAATGTAGCATGAAGTGATGTATACGGACACTAAGGCAGCACTGCTGTTCACTAAGCAGAGATCTCCAAGTTCCAATGCTATAAACCAAACCCCTTTCACCAAGTCACTTTTCTCTTCTTATCCTGTTCCAATTCTTGTAAGTATCATCCATTTTCATTCTCAAATAGAAGGGTAAAAAGAGAAATTCACTCTTTACTTCTTTCAGCACAACCTAGGTCATCACATGAATCATCAGCCACAATCCCTTCCTTCAGATTATTCCCTTCCATGTTATCTTTAAGAGTCTGCATAGGTTAAATATCATAGAATTTGGAGTCAGATTACTGTATTTTGAATAGATCCTGTTTTGGAAAGAATTTAATATTTGGGGAAGTGTTCAATGGTTCACTTTTTCTGGTAAAAAAATTCTTGGTACAGAACGAAAGCTGTCTTTGAAATCCCAATAGACTGTGGCATAGACGATGCTACACAATGACTACTTTTTTATTTAAAATAAATCCATGTTCTATTTAAAATTTCTATATGTTATTTTATAGAAGTGCAATAGTCCAGGAAAAATATTATTGTACTTGGTTTTAATATAACAACTTTTTTAAAAGTTGGGGTTACTCTTGCAGGTTATCTCCTCAAGCATATGCCAAGAGAATTGATTTGGTATCAGTTGCTACTAAAAAAATCACACCATCTATAGACAAGCTACTGAATTCCTCAGCTGCAGGTTATGTCTGCTCTATGATGATCCCTGTAGTCTTGTAGCAAATCAGTCTCCTAGGTGTGTGTTCTCTCTATTCTACCACAACTTCAGCACTTTTACAATCCGATTCACAGCTCTAAAAGGTTGCAATGCTACTCCTGGGTCTTCTGCACATACATGCACTGAACAGATTCTTTGGCCATGCCTAACATTAATGTTGGATTCAACGGGGTAACAAGACACATTAGAATGAGTTAATATTTGCACAACCCTTAAGCTTATATTTTTAACATCTGCACAACGGTTAAGTACATATGGAAGTGCTGTGTGCTGTTACCCACAGGTGTTTTCTCCAACTGAACTGAAGCAGACAGAGAACAGAACTCACTGAACTGTTGGCAAAAGGAGCTGCCCTTCACTGTGTTCTCTCTCCTTCTGGCCTCTCTCTGCCCAGCTGTGCATAATAACTCCATCATAGCTTTGTTTCCCAATTAAAATTCCATTAAGAATGAAGAAAATATAACTAAAGAAAAATATTTGCTGGTAGACCAGTGAATGTCATTCACCGCAACTTTAGGAAGGCCTTCAACGTTGTTTACCACAGTGTTCCTTTATAAATATTAGGACTTTACACTCTGTAGGGATGGATATCCAGGGGTGTAAAGGATTGCTGGGACGATAGGCCTCTGACAGTAATGGCCAATGGGTCACACTTTGTCTGCAGGCCAGTGAGGAGTGATGTTGGACCTGTCCTGCTGACCCCCTTTTTTAGGCACTTGGAGGATGTACTGGCGTGCACTCTCTTCAGGTCTGCAGGTGCCACCAAGGGGCAGGGCCAGCTGATATGCTGAGGGTAGGCCTGCCATCCAGTGAGAGCCAGGTGGGCTGGAGAAATTGGCTGACAGGTGAGTCAAGGATCTTCTTCACATCCAAAGAGGAGAGATGCAAAGCACTTTTCCTGGGAAAGAAGAACCCTTGCAGCCACCCAGGCTAAGGACTACCTAAGGACTCTTCCAACCTGAATTACCTGTGACTCTATGATCCTAAGAGCCATAAACTTTCTTCAAAATAGGTATTATATAATTTTGTCATATCTGACAGAACAGCTGTGATGTTTTTTTAAGTGTACTCTGCACCTAACAATCTGTCTCTCTCTGTCACACATTACTGCACACACACTTTGCTCAGCCTCTCCATCTTTGCTGTGAAAGCATTACCTGAAGGGTACTACCCCCTTCTAAACACCAGTCTTCACAGAAATACAGATCTTTCAAAGAATTTCCATTTCCTCTATCCAAGGATTGCTCAGTACCCCTTCAGCAAGAGATTTCTGAAATCCATTTCCAGTTACCTGGATTGTCAGCTTATGAGATGTCCTTTTCCTGCAGATAATTCACTATTTAAATTTTCAGAAGTACTGGATACCTGATGCTAGTTTGCATGCTTGAAAAGAAGCAGTTCTGTATTTGTGTCTCTGAATTTTTTTTATCAAAAGCAAAACTATTTGCATCCTTATGAACAAGAGATACAGAAATCTTTAAGCTTATATTTTTAACATCTGCACAATGTTAAAAATATTATGAATCATATTATGAATCCTTCCCCGTAAGTTAATTTCAGTACAGCAAAGTAGTCTGGAACAGCTATGTTTCCTTTGTCTTGAGCATCAAAGATGTCAGATAGCAAGAAATGGGAGTCCAGTGAATGGACTAGAAGAGTCTGCCTCCATTCTCTAAACTTCTACAGGTTTCCTACAGGATCTTAGGGGACCCAGTCAGTCTTCCTATACAGAGACACCATCCATAAAACTGGAAGGCACAGTAAGACAAGTAATCACCTTACAGTATAAAGATGTTTAAACACTCAAATATAATGTTAACAAAGGTAGATCATATATCTACCATCAATACCTAATTTTCCAATTGTGTTATGATACAAATGCTTGACACTGTGCAAAAATTTCTAAGCATTTCCTTCATATCCTAGACATGTTAAGTAACATTTACGGGCAAAAACCAAGCAGGTGCCAACAAAATAATGATTATGTAATGGATATGGCATCTTAGTTAAATTATAGAGATTTTAACAAAACTTTAGGTGAACAAGTCCTTGTATTTAAAAGAGACTACTACTCAAATATCACACTTAAGATTGTAGTACCATTCTTACACACTCCTGGTGGGTACCTCCTGTAGGCAAAACAAAACCTATGCTATTTTCCAAAGAGCACTTTCTTTGAGCACTCATGATTATTTCTCAGGCAGTTATTTCCTATTTGGAGTTGGAAGGGCATGAATTTGTTGGCTGCTAAGCTGTGAAATCTTGTGTGTGACCATATTTCAAGGATGCTTCTCACAAGTTCCATACAGAATATCAGATCCTTTAAAAAGATCTGTCCATCCCCACATCTTACTTTTGTTTCCACGGAGCTGTTCCCAGAGGATTAGGAAGTCATTCAGCATAGTTCTCCATCTAGAGAATAAATATAAATATAACCTCAAATCAAAGACCGCAATCATCTCCCAGATATTTTATTAACAAGTGTTTCTTTCTCATAAAAGATCTTTCAAGTATCTGACCTATTTATTTTAGTAAAGAAGAGCTCATCATTTGAGCACTTCACTGTCTGTGAAAGGAAAACAATGTCCATAAACTGTTAAGTGCCAGAAACAATCTGATTGGGATGGGGACTGTTAAGTGTCAGAAACAATCTGGTTGGGATGGGGATTGATTCCCTCTTTACCGTGACCGCCAGCCAAATGACGAGAGGATTTTTAAGATTATTTATAGAAAACAGCTTTATTGCTCTTCACAATAAAGGATTTCTTCTCAGCATGAGTAGCTGGGAAGACAGGAAGCCACTTGAGTGTCCCTTCAGAGCCTACTGGGAAGGTTCTGTGCAGGCCACGATCTCCACAGCAAGGCAGACCTCATCCAGGGCCTCAGTGAGCAGCAGATTTCAGTGCCTCTGTTCCTCTCTCATGAATTGCAGAGTACTTAGCCTCAAATTTTTCAAGGCAGGCTATTTTCTCATGTTCTTACAGCACACAGAATGATTAAACCTGAGCAGAGCTGTGTCTATAAGATGGAATCCAGTTGAACACTTTCACTCCTTCTTTGTGCCTCAGGTGTGTGTAACAAATAAGAAGTCCATTGCTTGCACTCTACAGATAAACATTCTATAGTGGGGCACAGAAAAAGGTTGTAGTACTCTTCTCTTCTTAGACAAACATTACACAACCACATCATGTAAGTACAAATTTTGACAGTTCTGTTTCCTGAATTCTACTCCCTTCTAAAAAAAAAAAACCCCTCCCATTAATCTATTTTAATTTCCTACAAAGAGTGAATAAATGAATATAAAAACACAGTACTGATTACCAGCATCTGTTAGATAGCCTCTGTTATGGTGCTTTGCTCTACAAGATTTTCTTTAAAAATCATCAATCATACTTTCAGCTGAGGAGAAATGCTAAAACCAGAAGGACTTTCTTATTTTCTCACGAGGGCTTACAACTGGAGTTTTTAGCAGCCATCCTTGCAGCCCCAAAAAGTCATTTTATTTTATAAAGGAATCCACATCAAAGATTTCATGCACTGTCAACACATTCTCATCATTGTTTGCCTACACTCTTTGAACTACCTCCTTTCAGCTACTGAAATATTAAAATTGCATTTTCCTCTGTTCTGTCAAAAAGTTGTGCAGCTTAACAGGACAGTATTCTATAGTTCCTGAACATTCTGTTCTCTCCAGAGAAATTGAAAGTGGGAATTAAATGCATTATTTTGTGAAAAATAACCACGAGAATATAAAAATGATGGGCTTGCAGTAGCATGGAAAAGTGAAAAGGAAATAATTATTCATTGTTTTTTCATAATAAATAATGAATACTACTTATACTAAGTATAAGGTGAAAACAGACAAAGTTAGAAAGAAATACAAATAGAAATGTTTGGACAGATAATATTGCAATCACTGTCACAGGATACATTGGTATCTAAAGTTTATATGGGTTCAGTTAGATGAGCTCATGCAAGAAAATTATCACTGTCTATCCAACACAAAGATGCAGCCTCTGATTCAAAAGGTTCCCTGATGCAGAGAAGCTGGAGGGGTGTTACCAAGTAGGCAGGACCTTCTGTCCTGTTTCTGTAGTTCCACAGGTTTCCATTCTCCAAGGAAGCCCAGGCTGAGCTGACCCAGTGCAGCTGATTTGCATGAAGCAGTGCTCATGGATGAATTTTAACTGACTGCCCAAATCCAGTAGCTCAGTACAAGGCACAGAGAGCAGAGCTGTGACAGTCACACATGGGATTATGCATTTGAAATGTTTGAACTCAGCTTTAATGAACAGGTCTTACTAATTTGCTGATTAGTATGATTACATCACTTTTTTGTTAAGCATTATGCTGTAACTAATAATGATGTGCTCTCACATCCCTTCTTCTAATAAGGAAGGAAAATGTTCCTGTTTTACAGCTGAGTGGTCAAAGAACAGGGAAATCAGCCATTCCCTTTAAGATGGCCCAATTTCAAGGATATATTTGGCCAAAGATTTAAGTGTTCCAAGACAAGAGTTAAGAACTCTAAATTACCAAAAATCAGTCAGAACTGTATTTGGAACACAATTATTCTATACAAGAAAGCTAACCACCTAGTAAATACCAGAAACACACTGTGACCATCCCTATACCCTCTGCTCAGATGACAACTTTGCTAGTAAGTCAGAACTTCTTCCACATGAGCCTCATACTTGCACAGAAAGATAAGACAAATGAAGGATTTCAGGGGTTACAAAGATAAGACTCCAAACATAGGATTCAGATTTCCAAATGTGTAGTACATGAGTTCCTTAGAAAGTAAAATCACAAATAAATAATACAATCCTGAAATTTTCTCATACCATGCATATTTCATGCCTGTTTTAGTATATACTTGGAAATTTTATTTTATCCATTGGATTACAGGTATTTGCTTCACAAAGTGCAGTAAGTACTTAGAAGAAAAAAATTTTCATGGACTCTTCCAAACAAATATTTTGAACAGGTGTTTCTTGTTTTGATAGCAGAATTTTTCTAATAATTAGATCTCTAGATTTTTATGAGGCATCAGATATTTCATGATGTAAGATTTAAGAATTATACAAAAGTTATAGCTGCAGTCCCAAAAATATTTCAAACAAAATAAAATCCCTGGATGCTGCTGGTCCCAGGAGAGTAAATGAAAAGCTGGGAGTGATTTCACACTCACAATATGATTTAGAGTGATTTCTACAATAACGACTTCAGAGCTCTCATTGGGGTGGGTTTGATCCAAAGTCTTATTAAGTTTGTGGTAAGGCTTATCTGTCTTCCTTGTCTTGGATTTTTCCTCTGTTCAAACAGCAGTATGCTATATTGTTCTGTTTAAAACCTGTTTCTTTGGATTCTCTTCATTCATTTTTAAGGTATTTATAGAAAAGTCATCCCAAATTGTTGTACAACTGCTAATAATGGACAAATAACTCAGAAACTCTGCCTTCCTAATATTTCCCACATTGCAGTTTTGATAGATCTCATATGACTAATCAATGAATTACTGAGCAGTTAGAAGAGTCGATGTACAAGTCATTTTTTAGAAGTGCTTATTTTAAAAAACAGAGTACTAGTGAATCCAAGAAAACTGATAGAATTAACCCTCCTGTGTTCCTGAATGCTTTCTTGTAGATAAACTAAGACACAAGTATTCATCGAAGTCTTTTCTAAAAAGAAAACCTGACAAGAGGTTCTGACGTTATGTCTGATCTACACCCCAAAATATTCACTTATAATTATTATCTTATAATTAGCTTACTAACTTATTAGCTTGTAATTAGCTTATAATTTTCTCCAGGAACACTCTCAGAGATACTCCTGTCTACATCTTCTAAAATAAACCTTAAAATAGACAAATACAGATCTGATAGCACTGGGATAATCTTAGAAAAGGTATGTGAGAAATTTTGAAGCTCTGGTCCTAGAAAAAGAGCCATGATACAGCCATGACCCTGTAGCACCAGAACTTTAGCAGTAGGAATATTTTATGTTAATTTTCATTATTAGCTCTTCATCACAATCGTATTCTTACATGTCAACGTGGGGGGTTTTGTACTGCAAAAAAAAAATTCAATCCCATTAAAGTTCCAGACTTCCTACCCCCACTGCCTCATGTATAGTGTCCAACAACATTCATAGCCCTTGGGCTGCCATGGCTCAGCTGCAGATCCTAGTTTATAACAAATGGATGCAAAAATGCATTGCTTCAAGGACACTGATGTACAAATGATAGTTTTGGTCTAGTAGAAAACACTACAAAGTTTTTCAACACTTTAGTAGCTTTTATTTCATACTTCAATATCAATGAAATGTTATGTTTAACTTTGAAGATCTCTCAAAGCTGTATATTCTTGATACAGGAATATTTGAAGAGCATCAGAGGAACAATAACTTTATTTACTATAAAAAGGTGCTTTATATCAATTAAAATATAATATTACAATAAACAGAATTGTACAGCACTATTATCCCAAATCCAAGGCAAAATAAATAAAATTAACCATGCTGTCTTATAAACATGGACTGCTCCTGTCATGTTCTAGCCTTAATATAGCTGCAAAAGCAGCTATACTACCTGCATACCCCAAAATGCAACAGCTTCAAGTGAAATGGAAAACATCAGACCCCTTCCTTGAACAGCGGTGTTCCAACACTGGAACAATGAGAGATCCAGCTTGTCTGCTTTTGCCAGTCCCTGAGAAGTGACCTACTTTTTCACAAAGATTAAAAACCAATTATTTTAGAACAAAATGCTGTCTGACACTGAGAAGTAACAGCTGAATATTATCAGTCTCATATAACATATTCTGGAAGTGCCTCTGTTTAAGAAGCCCACTGCTGCATGCTACACCTTTCTAGATGTCTGAATATGTTCTAAATTAATTTAAACACAATAGTGTGAGTGAAACACAACAGACTCCTATCAGATCTACAACGGCACCAATGACTACACAATAAAAAATAAAATAATTATTCTGTATTAAGAGGATGAAAGAACAATCTCTTAGTGAGACAGAGGACTGTGGAAAAGAAAACAGGCCACACTAGCTCCCTCAGCTTAGAGAACCAGCCCTCATCAACTGGATTCTCCACAACAAGGGGCAGTTACACATTATCTACTATACTAACCCTTTTTCCCACTGGGAAACATCTTTATCAGTACAAAACTGACTTCTCAGCATCACTGATGCTGTGGAAACTGAAGAGGGATTTTGTTGCAATTATGCGGCTGCAAGCATACCTCTTTTGTCACTGTAATTCCCCATGCATTTTTTCCAATATTTAGAGCAGTGAGATTCAGCATATCAAAGCAAAGTCCCACCTCCTCCATTCCACTCTATAAGCTGCAGCACAGGAGCTCTACCAGGACTGAAGAGCACGAGGTTAGATCTGCTCCAGAATGGTGAATGGCCACAGTCCCCTGTGGCTGCCTCACGTCCTGATCCGCCACCGCCGTCAGCAGGAGTCACACCGCGGCTTTTGGCACTGCAAACACACAGCGCTGCCTAACGAACTCAAGTGCTGCTTGGGAAGCTTAGCAAGTCAGCCAGTAGAGAGAAATACCACTTGAAAGAAGAGTTTATTTAAACAGACCTTCAAATTGTCAGTTTAAGGAGACAAGTTTCAGCTAGTTCTACAATTATTGTCTTGTATATATCCATAAAGCAATTTATTATCCTAAAGTGCCTAAACTTTTAATGTGGGGGAAATTCCCCAAACCTTCTCACCAAGAATCACCACAGTACTCCAGCTAAAAAGTTACCTTTCTTGCATCACATTTAAAAAATAAAGGAAGAAAATTAAGAAATATTTAGTAATAAATAAAATATATCAGATATTTGGAATAATATCAATTTTTCCTGATTTTTCACAGAACATTAACCAATTTCAGCAATATAAATGATTTAAAATCTGATAGGTTTACTGAAGACTTGAGGCTGTTGCTTCCCAAGCTTATAAGCAAAATATTGTGTAGAAACTCCTTTAATTTCAATTCTGCCCGTTGTAACAGTTGCTTAAATGGAAAAAAAAAAAAGGGAGGGGGGTGGTGTTCCAAGATGCTGGCAGGTAGGAATTTCTTTATTTCAACTCTCATGATTTCTAATGCTGTTAAATTAGAAAATATAAAACAAGCACATTAAAAGGCACTAACCTCCCAAAGGAGCTAATGACAAAGGTAGATTTGAAATCAATAATGCATATCATAAATCCATGATAATGAATCTTGACATTCACCAAAACATGACGTCCTCATTTCAAATCCCACCATTCTTATATAGGCCAAACTCCACATTAACTTGGCTGAAAGATAGGTTGTTTCCCTAGTGAAGAGATGATTTCTTACAAATATGATTAAACTCCAGGAAAAGCACACAGCACTCAACTAAATGTAAATAATTTGATGTCCACCCTAAAGAATTTACAGCCCAGAAATATAAATGCAGGCTATCATTGTAGTATCAAACACCTAGGCAAAGGGCCCTCCAAGGAGCCTTTTTGCTTTCTGCAGTAAGTTTTATATAAATCATACAGAAAAAGAAGAAAATCCTTCTATTGTGTTGGGAGGATTATCTGGTTTGAAGTAAGTTATTCTGACTTTCTCACTGCAGTGTTTCGGGGTTTGTCTCTGCTGCCAGCTTCTCACAGGACAAACAGCAACAGAGCTCTGCCCTGCAGCCAGGCTCAGCTACCCCAGCTCACTCAGCAAGGGGATGCTTCCCAGCCCCAAGCTCCCTGCAGCATCTATCCACATGAAACAGCCTATATATTCTGCTCACTCATAGTAATTACTCCTGGAGAGGGAATATATCCCATCTCACCAGCCTAACAAAGACTCTTACTGCAAAATAGAACATGTTTATTTTAACAAGGCAATTCACTACAAGGTTAGAAATCGGACTGCAAAAAGGAAATATTCTAGAGTCCTTCTTGGCTACTTTGGCATCTCATGCAGAAAATCCTTTAGCTGGTCTCAGAGCTTTAACCCAGAGAGAAACCTGTACAGCACATTCACCTGAGCGTGGATCTGAGCCTGGGCCCTTTCTCTGGGTCTCATTTTATGACACGCCAGCTTCTACATTTTTCCTTCTCTCTTCAGCAGAAAACAGACTTGAAAAACAGCTAACATTTTCTGTTAGTTCCTCATTTTATGCAGTCTGGGGCTGGTGAATAAAAGGCTAGATAATAGTTATTCAACACAAACCAAGTCTCAGCTCCCATGTTCTGGAGACCATCTGCCTGTGCATTCTTTTCTTTGTTCAAGAACATCACATGTTTCAAATAGCAAAAGAATGCATTGGAAAGATGCTTTCTGGAGGCATAGTAGACTGAAATGAAATACTATATCCCAGGCTAAAATCAGAACTCTCAGAAATATGTTTGATCCCATGGATTCACTGGAGTGAATTTCTTGAGCCTTTCCAAAGCCTGTATGTTGCTGTAGACCAAAAAATGGGTACCCAAGAGTCTATCAGAATGGAAAGCTTTCATTTAGGCTTTGTAATATAAGGCGTAAGCTGCTTTTCCTTTGAAACCAACCTTTCAAAATTACTTTTTAGATGTTCAGGCTTCCTCTTAGAGGGAAAAAGACTTTACTAACATAAGGTTGCTAATGAGACAGAACTGACTGGCATGCAAAACACATTAGCACTATTACCCATATTGATAAAATCACTCTGATTATTCTGCTTAGGAAAGTTAAAAACCTTTTTTTTTTCACCTACATAATACTGAAAAAAAGATCTGCTAAATAGAAAGAGAATTATTTCCTTTTTTCTGTCATAATTTAAAATAGCTATGAAGAATAGTAAAAACAACATTTTTACATCTTCTATGTGCTAATATCAAATCTATCATGAAATCTGGACTGTCATTTGGTCAGTTTCAATATCTGTGATTAATTAGCTTTCAAGAATACTCATCCAAGCCTGTGTTATACACTTGTCAATTAAAAATAGGAGTAGAAAAACCTGCAATTCAGATGTTCAAGTAAACACAATGCATTTCCATGGTGATTGAAAAACAACACAAGTTCAGCTTGGGGAATATCCATGGATAATTTACTGTCTTGATGATGCACAAATATTAATAGACTTCCTCAAGACAGCTCAGTAAATTGGATGATATATAGAAACTATAAAATGATTACTCACATGACAGGCTTATAATAATAACAGCTTAATATCTCCCTAATACATAGAACCATCGACTCATTTAAATTGGAAAAGACCTTTAAGATCATTATATCCAACCATTAACCCAATACTGCCAACTCCACCACTAAACTACATCCCTAAGTGCCCCATCTACATCTTTTAAATGCCTCCAGGAATGGTGACTCACACACTTCCCTGGGCAGCCTGGTGCAATGTAATATAATAATTAATATTAATTTTTCTACAAACAGTATTTTTTAAATTTAATAATACTTTCATATAATCTCATTTTGAAGAGAATCCTCATGGCAGCATAATGAGTCAGCTGCAATTTCCTAACAGTGTGGGCTGAAAGTCCCTAAAAGAGTGAATTACAATAATCAGCCCTTGAGATGACAAAAGCATTAATTGGCATTTCTGCAGCTTTATGCTGATCAAGGTCTCAGCTTGGCAGTAATATAGAGACTGCAAAAAGGAGCCTTTGAACCAGATGCAAACACTTACCAAATGGTAAAACTAACAGCAAGGTGACACTTTATGATCAGATGTATCAAATGACGCTAAAAGCATTACAGATTGTAATAGCAAAAAGGAAATACTAGACAAAAAAATTGTTTTAAATATTCTGCAACATAATTTGTGCTCTGTGAAGCATTAGCACTGGTATTTTTCTAAATAGATTACACTTCTATAAATGAAAACATAATTAAGAATAAATGGAATAACATCTAAATTACTTAAACACTTGGTCACCAAAAATGGATTATTGTTGTTGGCAGACTTCTCCGCTCTCCTAATTAAAGTCAACCATTTAAAACACTTTCTTCCTATTAATGTGACACATGTGATGAAGGAACTATAAAATTTAACACCCTCTAATGAAACCATTTCCACCTTGCACTTCTTCTCGTTAAATGGTGACATTCAGTTCCCCAAGGAAAAGAAACAGCCCTATGAATTTCTCAGGGAGTGAAGCCACTGGCAGTGTTTGACAGGTGAAAAAACAAACCACAGACTGCTTTTCAGTGACTTTGTTGGGAGCAAAGAAGGATGGATACCACAGAGGCTGTCCAAGCAACCTGCTTCACTGCCTGATGGTTCTCACAGCAACAGCCTTTCCTTAAATCCAATCTGAACACCTCATGTTGTAACTTTTCCTTTTCCTCCCACACTGTGAAATGCCTGTCTCAAGCTGACATACCCCTAGGTGTTGGGTGGGGGGACTTCTGTGAAGTCCCCTTGAAGTCATCTTTTTTCCAGGCTGAACATCCTTCCCCAGCTCCCCCATCTTCTCACAGGTGAGCTCACTGAAGTTCATTGATGTCTTCTCCCACCAGGGGCCCAAAACCAAATGCAGTATCTAGATGCTGAAAAGAGGCAGATAACCCCTTCTCTTAATGTGCTGGCTGTAACCCTGCTTGTACAGCTCACAGGGCACATGGCTGCTCCATGCCTACCTGCCCACCATGGCCCCAGGATGCACAAACTCATCACACAAACAGAAACCAGGAGCACTTCTCTTTCATGCTGACAGATGAAACAGTGGCACCTGGGGCCATCTTTCCTGCAACAGCCTTGTCAGTATGACTAATGGGTTAGTTGTAGAATCATGCTTTAAGAAGGAAAGACAAGGAAATTCTCCCCCTTCCTAAAAATCTGTGAGGAAACATTTTCCTAAGTAATTTTTTAGTACGCTAGGCAACACTATTTCTTTGGGGACCATAAAATCACTGAGGGGTATGACTCCCTCTGAAACTGGACAAGAGTAAGTAAGTAATAAGTAAGTAATGGACAATAGTAAGTAAGTAATGCTCTTTAAATTCAGCATTAACTGTCCTTAAAGCTTCTGTGCACTCCCATGCACCCTTGGTCAGACTTCTAAATACATCAGAATAATTCTTCATGGACACTTTAAATATAGCATCAACTGAGATGAGAGTAAAAATATACTACATAAAGATTCACAACTGGGAAATCCCATAAACAGCTCTAGATAAAATCCTCTGCTAAAAATTGATTAACCACCCAAGCCTCTGCTTCTCCTACTTTAAATTATGCACTAATTAATGTTTGCTTCCGACTAAAGAGTGGCATTAATATGACAAGAAACAAGATCACAAACACTAAAAACACACACACAAAACACCTGATTAGCTCCCATTACTGAAAAAGGAACCGAACAGATAATTAATTAGTCTTACTAATTACAGCTATTCCTAAATCCTATAAGAGACCTTACATCAGTGTAACTCCTATTCCTATACCAGAATATCATCTGAGGACCTGAACAAACACTTGCCTTTAATTTTTAACCACCTCAGCTGTCATTTCTAGGTACAGCACAGGAAGAAGTTGCCACCTCACTGCAGCACGATCCCCCCTCATTGGCACGGGTGAGGCCACGCCGCAAGTGCTGCATCCCGTTCTGGACTCCTCACTTCACAAAAGACATTGAGCGTGTTCAAAGAAGGCAGCAAAGCTGGTAAAGAGTCTAGAGAGCCAGTCCTATGAGAAGTGACTGGGATTGTTTATCTTGGGAAAAGGGAGGCTCAGGGGAGACCTTATTGCTCTTGACAAGTACCTGAAAGGAAGTGGTAGCGAGGTGGGGCTGAGCCACCTCTCCCAGGCAGCTAGCAATGGGACAGGAGGAAATGCCCTCAGGGGAGGTTCAGATTGGACATTGGGAAGAATTTCTTCATGGAATGGGTTGTCAAGCATTGGAATGGACTGCTCCAGGAGGTCCTAGACTCACTGTCCCTGGTAGTGCTGAAGAAATGACTGGACATGGCACTTAGTGCTATGATCTATATGGCAAGGTGGTGATGGTGCAAAGCTGGACTCAATCCTGGGAGTTTTTTCCAACCTTAATGATTTTATCCTATGGTTCTATGATTTGCTGTCATCATTGAAACTTTCTTTTGCTAACTTGACAAACAGAAATAAATCCTAGATTCTGAATACATGTTTAGGACTTACTAGTTTTTATGTAGATAACAGAATGGTACAGAGGCCTGCATCTGGTCGTGGAACCACCTATTTTAATTTTAAATATGCTCCCTAGTATATGCTTTACAAGAAACCATTCTCAAAGTATAATCTTAATGGATAAATTAGGACTGTTTTTTAATATATTATTTTCCCTCCAAGTATCCTGGTTCTGGCCAGGAATGAGTTAACATTTGCAGTAGCCAGAAGGGGGTATGGGTAGGACCCAGAAGTTATTCTAGACCACTCTGCCATTGCCAGTGGTAGGGGGAAGGGACTCTCTTCCATGGAGAAGGGCTCTTCTGGGTCTACATAGCGTGGCAGAGGGCACAGTCAGCTATTGTCTGTTCCTGGGGGCGTTTCTGTGTGAATTGTTCAGCTCTTTCTTGTACCTTCCTGACATTATGACTGTTGCTGTTTGATTTTTTATCTCATTGCTGTTTCCAGTAAATTGTTCTTACCCCAACACCTGATGTTCATCTTCGGTGCCTCCAACTCTCCTCTCCAGCCCAACAGCAGAAGGGAGAGGAGGAGCAAGCAGGAGGGACGTGTTTTAGAGAGCCTCAGTGAGAGCACCAAACTGGAGAATACCATTGCTAAACTATGACACCATGCAAAAGAAAAACTGGATATTGAACCAAGAATAATGTCAAATTACATGCAATACATGGAATTACATGTTGGCAGTGGTGTCCCATCTCATCAGGCCAAGAAACGAGGGTAGATGGGACTCTTTCTTTCAAAATACTCTTCTAGGTAATTTCTTGAAAATACATTTCTACAAGCAGAATTTAGTGCATATAGCTTCACAAGCTTCAGGAAAAAATGCAAACAATTTATAAGCAAACTGAAGTGCTGACCTTACCAACAAGTTTTCTCATTTCATTAACAAAGATGTAGACTTGGAAGAACAGTATGAAGAGTTGATACTAGTAATTTCTCAAATGAAATTGTGCTGCTAGGTAATTCTGACAGCTTTCAACCACAGATAGCTCACACTAATGAAGATGGATGCTATATTAGCAGACAGATGCTGGTAAGTTAAAACCCTGCACATCACAGGAGCTGGGTCCTTCTCTTGTGTGACTTAGGATTCCAATTCCTTTTAACAGACAGCTTAATTTACATTGGTTTTCTCTGAAGCATTGGAATTTACCCCATTACTGGTAAAGCAAGAAAGACAGGATCCAGTATCATGGATGCTGCTGTCACACTGGAACTTGAAATGACTCTCCAGTTTCACATCAGAATGAACTTCAACTTCTCCTTCAGAAGAATCAAATCCAGTGGGGATCACCGGACTTTTGATTGCCTCTTGAGATTGAGTTGTAGCTGGATAAATCCTCGACATCTCAGAGATATAGGACATGCCCATGTCTCTCAATCTCTCTTATTTGCTTTACTGTGACATTGTAGTTGTCTCTTTTTGGCCTTTCACTACTTTTGTCTTGTCTTAGCATTTGTCACAGAGCAGTAGGAATCACTTTGTTATGGATGTGTGACTATTTGTGCAGCAGATGTTCTCTAAACATCAGATTCTATGAGGCAGCTCTTGTGTGAACCCCTGAAAAAGACATCTGTTGTAATAATTGTAATAATTCACAGTGATTACAGGGGATTAGACTTAATGACAGTGTTAGTTTATACCTGCCCTATCTCACGTCTGTATAACAAATTCCTTCTTTACAACAGATAAATATTTTTCCTTCACTCTTAAAAACTATTTCTAGTCAATTCTTTAATTAGAACGTATTCTGAAATCCTCAGGACTGAGAAGGAAACAAAGTCAGTTAGCCTAAACTCTAAATGTGCATACAAAACCTGTGAGTAACAAGTTACTGCTCTAGAATATGACCCTTGCTTCTCCTTTGCAGAACACAGCCCCCACCACGTGGTGATGGAGGATCAAATGACTTCTTTAAAGCAAAGAACATCCAGAGGCTCTAAGATTTCTCCCATTTCTCCCAAGCCCAAACACATCTTTTCAGAACAGTGGATCTGCAGCTTGCCTTACAGCAAGGCAGATAACTGAAAGATCACAGAAGAAGCAAACATCGGAATTTCAAAGCCTCACAACTGTTTTCCCAAAGCAGTCAGCACAAGCTATAGCTAAGTACATAGGAAGTACATTACCATTTTCAGTCAGGATGGAGTTTTGCTGCATTAGTGGCTTTTTCAAGGGGGGGGTGTCCTTTTCTTTACAAGACATTTTTTCCCGTTAGAGAGAAGCTGTATGAGAAACACTTCAGAAAAAAACATCCCATTCAAAGCAAACAAGACTTTTTGGGATTTGGTCCCATTCTCCATGCTGGCACCATGATGGAAAAAAACATCCTTTCCACAAAAGAACAGAGAGCAGCAGTAAGTTCCTGTCACAGCAGCACAGGCCAAGCTCCTCTTGATTACTCTTCTTGTGTGGATGGCAAAAAAATCCAGACAGAATGTAAGAGGCAGGGATAAGGCAACTGCTCAATAAAATGGGTTACCAAAAGAAGTATCTGCTCTAAATCCACCTCCAATGTCACTACAACTACAATGAAAGAGCCAGTGCTAGTAGCTGCCTGTTCTGTCATCAGAAAAGGTTTGGACCTCTCTCAAAGAGCAGCATCAGTTCCCACAATGCTAACATTGCTGTTATATTTAATATATATCTCTTTGCTATTATATTTTGCTCAAACTTCTGAGCAGTCTCAGTTCCAGGAAACTGACCTCAAGCAAACTAGGACCGTCTTTCCTACATTTTGAAAAGAGGGATGAAGAGGTTAAGTTATTGTTACCAATATTATGGTAAATAAGATATAATGCTATTTAATTTTCAGAAAATCTACAAATTCTATCTACACTATTTCACTATCTACAAATTCTTCAATGACCTAATTCTGTATTTTACTGCTGAATGACTTCAACTGAGAGGACTCAGATAGTGTTACCAATCAGAAAAGACATCAAAGAGAACGCACAAAGTTCAGAATATCGATATTGATGTTTTAGTACTTAAGAGGCAAAGTGATTGATGGATGGCTCAAGACTCTCAAAGTCAAAATTCTGTAAACAAAAGGGTTGGTTTTTTTTGTTTAAAAAAATTAATTACCATGGCAGTATCAGTCTTGGTAAGAAACAAATGTGAATGCCTCTTGCCCTCCCCACTACTAAGCTAGCCATCTTCACCTCCTTGTTGTGAGGTGAAATAGTTGTCAAAACTATTTTTAGACTGAATGACCAGAGTATTTCTTATCTATGTGCAGTCAGAACAGGGAAAGGGTAGACATGGCAATAGGATGGCTGCATACAGTGGGATTCTAGTCATCAGCAATGATTCTGAGCGATAAAATAATTACAAAAGAGGATAGTTGTTTTCACTATTATACAAGAACTCTTTTTTCAATAATTACTTTGCTGTATTCAGAAGTCTGAAAAATATATGCTGAATGTAGATAGCACCTCAGTTCTTTCGGATTGATCCTGACAAAACCTTTTGAAAGGGATCAGTTCTCTAACAAGAACATCACCCCACTGGACTACTAGACTTATTATCTGACTACAAGATAATACCATTTACTCCTGCTTAGACATTTATAGGCACCATATTCTCCTCCTCTGCTCTCAGGAATTTTATTTAATACTACTCCTGAAGAAACACACTGGCACTTTAAGTCTCACATGTTCAGCATTTGATCGATGATGCGGTATTTCACTTCATGTGCTGCCACCACGAAAGAAACTCGTGCACTTATGTAGACCAGTAAGAGGATCTCCCATTCAGCAGCCTGCAGATGCACACAGAGCTCCTCCCCAGATGCTATTTACCAGTTACATTTTCCAAGACATACCATAAAACCAGTAAGTAATGGTACCACGTTGTGTTTTCCGGTAGTTCTGTTTCTTTGTAGAACATTTTGCTCAAAGGAATTTGGCACCATTACTACTGTCCTTTTCAGGACCCAATAGAATACTGTCTCATGTAATGAGGGAGCAAATTTGAAGGTGAGAGCATACAGAAATGAGTAGGATCAGCCCTTATTCATCGAGGTGTTACACAACCTGAAGCAAATAGCAGATATCATCCCATGTAAGAACAAAGCCATATATGATCATGAGACACACAGATAAACACAGAAAATCATCATTGCTTATCTTAGTAGCTTAATAAATCTGCAACTTCAGATCTGTAGACCAGGCATGAGAAAATTCACAGAGTGATTCAGGTTTATTTCATTAACAGTCTGTGTGATCATTAATTCCTTGGACATGGGACACTTTTATACAAATGCAGTTAGCAAAATTGCTATTCAAAAGGTACAAAAGAAGCAAGCCAATAAAGACTAGAAAGCACAGTACTTCAGAAAACATGATATTGTTATCAACAAATTGATAAACAGCAGATGACCATAAATTCAGTACATCTTTCTCTGATATGCAATCACTGTCAATAATTTTTGTTTCTGTGTAATCTCTCAGACAAAAAATCTTACAAATTCCTTATCATAGGACCACAAGGTGTGCCACAGGCAATTGGAGTTTTTTTCCTTCCTTTACTCTTAAACACATTACCACTTTGTGCTTGAGATGTGATAATTGTGTACTGCAAAACTGTTTTCCTTCATTGGATGGCATGCAGAAGTCCATGTTTCCTATAAAGCCCATCAAAATTAATAGGTTTTTTGCCTTTAGAGAATGATTAATGCTTAACATTTACCTTAATTCCCTTTTGGCTATATTTCTATTTTTCAAAGGTGCCATCCTTCTCTTGTGTACTGACAAGCAATGAGAAAAAAAAATGCTTCAAAAACAAAAAACCCAAGCTGACTGGAATTAGGAGGAGTAAATAGTGTGCTCACTGGGAAGTAATTAAAAGCCATAAAGCAGGAAGAATGCTGGAGGTGCCTAAAAGGCATTATAATTAAAACCTAATGTTTGTTAACTGTGAGTGAAGCATTGAAGTAATTGACATGAATGACAAAATTCCCACTGAATTCAACTGGGGCAGGATTTTATTCTATAAGAGTTCAAGAAGGCCAGTTTGGCTTCAGAGAGATTGATTGCAGGTTTGTAGATTAAAAAAAACCTTGCCGAAAATGGGAACTAGTGATTTATATACAATGCTTTGCACAGTTGTGAAACAGCCACAAAAGAAACTGACAGAGAGAATTGCAATCAAATTATTTAGTCCTTAAGAAAGGGGATTTTTTTTAATATGACTAGGGGACACAAACAAAGACCACTACAAAGGAGACAAAATCAAGAAAAATCCTGAACATGGAACAACTTTATTCAAACTAATAACCAGGAAGAAAGTGATGAAGCAGTTAAAAAGCAGTGATAACTTTATAGAGCATAACTATTGATAAAAAGCATGTTGGGAATACTTAGACAATCTGAATTCATTCAATAGCACATAGTCTATTTAACCATGAAACAGAAATGAATTAAGAAAGAAAAGAAAGAAGTTGCCATTCAGTATATCTAATCTCCAGAGCCCAGTTAAGTAATGGAACCACTCTTCAGAAACAATCAATCCAGTTTCAGTAGTTTTAGCACCATGATGTCAAAAAGTGGCAACACGATGTAAGTTTGCCTAGATGTAGTTAATGGATTTACAAAAATACCACCAAAAATTTAAAAACATCTTACCACTAAACTATAACAAATATTCCAACAAAAGTACTACTTTGTACAGGGAATCTAGCAGGATAACAAACTAGTGTTTAATATGACAAAATGGAAGAAATGTCATACTAGATACAATGCATGTGAATAGCAAAAAAAGTGCAGAAAACTAGGTACAGAAAACTAGCTAGGAACTTGGAGTGCCACTGTGGCAAGAAGGGAATTGTGTTAATTTGGCTAGTCTATACAAAAATCTGACATCAACAGTCCACAAGCAGTGGAAATATTAGCAGCCTCTGAGCCCAAGCAGTAATGATACTCTCTGTGTCTGGAGAACACTTACAAAGTCACTCCTCTCCAGACCAGCAAATCTTCCCTGCAATACAATCTTTACATGGATAAATTCCTAAAAAATTATGAGGTGGAATTGTGAGCATCCACCTCCTGGAAGGGATGTGAGAAGCCCTGAAAAACTGGTGGAAAACAAGTATTTTTAACAATACCAGCAAGTAGACAATCTCCTAAAACAACATGCAACCTTTCATGGTCTGATCCTGCAAGTCAGCAACTAAAAGTATGCATTTAATTACTTATTTAATTGGTCTGTGTGAGATTTTTAAAAAAAGACACAGAGCCAACTGAGGGAGCTCGAGAGCTGTGCGCTCTTAAACAATGTCTCTAGAGAGTCCTACTTGGAGCTTTCAGCTCTGCTGAGATTTCAAAGCCACAAGAGAAAGGGCAGAGGATGGTGCTTCTGGGGCATCATGAGCTCTGTCTCCACATCTTTTACTCAGTCAGGCTGCCTAAGAGGTAGTGGCCCTTCTGCAGACTTTTGCAGACCTCATTATACTTCCGATGCAACTGTACCTTCTCTCAAAGGGCCAGCAGATGGCTACTCTAATGGGGCGAGCACAGGCACTTCCAACTGCTCTCATCTGCACAGTATCCTCATGAGACACTCCTGGGATTTCTGTGCTGCACTGAAAAGGCTTAGTAAGAAAATATCCCCCTCAGACATGAGTCACAGTCCCTCTGCAGAATATGCAGTTTGTTCATACAGCCGTGCAAACACTCCCTGGAGACCTGACGCACATCCTCACGCACATTCTGTAGGAAACTCTATTTTTCTCTCTTCCCAACATCCACGTACAGCATAAAAAGTGCAAATAGGGCAGTCTAAAACTTCCAAAAAGCACACACTACTTGCTTATTCTAGCTTACTGTAGTTTCACAAGAATGTAAGAAAAAGACAACCCAAGCAGCAAGCGTCCCATTTTCTTTGTCCTACATCACGTACTCGTGGCTTTATATTTACATTTACAGTCATTTTTAGAATAGTACATTTATTTTTATCTACCAGGTCAGGTCATTCTATGCATACAATTGGTAGTCTTATCTGCAAATTTTGGAAGGAAAGGGTTTCTTCAAACACTATGAAGAGCTGAGAAAATGTTGACAAGACTTAGATTATCAACAAGAAAATCACCTTAATAGCTTTTCACACCCCTTACTAGTGAAGAAATAATGAGCTTCTTTTTAAGTAAGAAGTCACTTGTTTCTGTTCCTGTACAGAAGTGATATTCAAAGCTAAAACTAGAATAGAAGAATAATTTTGCTTGTGAGTTGCATCATATACACTGTGTAACATTAAGCAATATATTTAGAGCTGTGAAAATCAGACATAAATCATTTCTGCTTCACAAGTCACCTGTAAGGAAGTATTTAATGGGTTTTTTTTACTCTACTGTGACTACATAATTGAAAAGTATGTACTAAAAATGTTTAAACATAAAATGAGATTCAATAGCTTAAAATGAATACTGACACAGTAAAAATAGATTCCTTGAGAGAATTAACTAATCGTTAATAACTTGAATTGACAAAGGTAAGACTAATCAAATTCTGGCTTCATAGTAATTCTTATAAAAATGGATGTAAGGGGAGAGCAAGCTAATGAAGTGAGAATAACTTCTACAAAAAATAGTAATGAATATACAGCACATTAACTCTTTATAGAATTATATTTTCATTTCAGTATTTCTTTTCTAGGTCAAGAAAATCACAGGTCACTTACGGCAGGGTAAGAAGGGAAAAGATAATGCTTTCTATTACCATAAAAGAAAGGATTGTTTTATGTTGTGAAAGGGGATCAAGTGTCTGAAAGGTGCTAACCAGAAGGAATGATTCAGCTACAGACATAAATGTACAAGCTATGTTGAATACAACTTATTTGAAAACTCCATTGTTCACCAGAGTGCCCAGCTAGCAGGACTGCTATGCCCCTCTAAGTTAAAGACAAAACTGAAAAAAATCACAGTTTTATTCCTTGAATATGACCCTCAAACTTGACAACAAAGTCTGAGGTCTCCATGGGAACCAAACCAACCTCCACGTACAGAATTCACCAGGCTGGAAAGCGTGTGCACTGTAAAGCACATGCTCTCGTGCACAGGGCAATCAGAACCCCTGCACACGCATAAACAGCACAGAGAGTAGAGACACGGGGGACTTTCAGAAGTGTCACACTTATAATGCATGGCTCTACACACAGCACACACCGTCAGAAGTTTCAAGTAAGATCATTCCTATGTCCAGAGTCCCAGATGAGACTACTACGAAATGCTGATGTGCAGCAGCTGGAGCAGGGCACCTGCACTATGTTTATCAGGTATCCCTAAACGCCAGGCACATTTATAAAGAATTCAAATTGTGCCAAAATTTCTAGAGAATAAAGCTGAGAAAATCCAGTCATACACATGTGGGCTGGATTTGGCTGGGATAGAGTTACATTTCCCCACAGTAGCTAGTACAGGTCTGTGTTTTGGATTTGTGCTGAAAAGAGTGTTGCACCATAGAGATGTTTTAGGTGCTGCTGAGCAGAGCTGACACAGCATCAAATCTTTGGGCCTCTCCTGCTTCCTGTCAGCAAGGTGGCTGGGGGTGCACAAGTCATTGTTAGGGGACACAGCTGGGACAACTGACCCAAAATGCCTCAAGAAGTATCCCATACTGAATGGTGCCCTGTTCAGCAATAAAAGCTGGGGCAAGAAGGAGGAAGCCGAAGGACATTTGGAGTGATGGCATTTGTCATTCAAAGTGACTGTAATGCTTGATAAAGCCCTGCTGTCCTGAAGATGGCTGAACAACTGCCTGCCCATGGGAAATGGTGGATGAATTCCTTGTTTTGCTTTGCGTGCCTGTGTGGCTTTTTCTTTACCTATTAAAGTTTCTTTACCTCAACCCAGTTTTCCTCACTTCTACCCTTCTGATTCTCTCCTCTATCCCACCATGGGATGGAGCAAGCAGCTGGGTAATTCTGTGCTGCCAGCTGGGGTTACACCACAACAGTCCTTCTTTGGCACCTAACATGGGGCTCAGAAGGTTCAAGAATACAACAGACTTGATTGTAATGTGCCAGATTGAATTTATTGCTGTTTATCTATTAATTGGCAGATTCCTGTGCTTGTTTGCTTCACTGTAAATTAGAGTCTAGTGCTTGTTAGTGGCTGCTTTTTTTTGTAGTGCTGTACTGCTTCTGACCTTACTGTGTGGTGCCTGGGAACATTTCCAGCCTAGCATTGCCCATGCACTGACAGATCACGAAGGCACCACTGCTGTTTCTGTACTGCTGTACTGGACAGGCTGAAACTCCAGTGAGAGCTGGAGCTGAAGGGAGCTAAGCCCACATGGGAGCAGGATGTCTCAAAGAGTGTGGCTGTGGACAGGCCCATATCAGGTACCTCTTGGGGCGTCTGCACCCATGGCTGTGTCTGTGCCACAGCAGGTGTCCTCCAAAGGGACCGCAGCCCAAGGGTGAGTCCATGCTGGAGAACACACGCCTTGAAGCACCTGTGGCTCTGCGTGATGACATGCTGGGGTATATCAGTGTGTGTGGCTATAGACAAGCCCATGACAGAGCAGGCACAGCCCTGGAGGGACTGCAGCTATGGGTCAGTCATGTTGGAGCAGGTTTATTCCTGAAGGGATTGTAGCCCATGTACAAGGCCACACTGGAACAAGATGCACCTCAAAGTGGTTGTGGCTGTGGGTAAGTCTGTGTCACAACAGGTATACCCCTGTATCGACCCTGGCTCATAGACAGACTCTGGCTGATAATGGGGAAAATACTTTTACCTGTGTTCTATACATGCACACACTGAGTGTTCAAATTACTTCATGAACCTCCTAGCCAGCTTCAATTTAAAATGTTCACCTAAAAACTTCATTTAGCCTCTGCAACTGCTTCAATCACTGAGAGTCTTTCACTGGCTTGGAGCTGGTCAAGCGAGAAAGCAAAGCAAGCAAGGAGTTTGCAAAAGCTTTTCTTTTTTTTTAAGCCTTTAATTTTGTGTGAGTAAAGGCAGTGGCATTTATTTTCCTTGAAATAAATCTTATTTGACACAGTTATTCTGTCTGACTCTGCAAGGCAGACTGGGTTTTGCCAGGGATAACAGCTGTGATCATTATAAAACTGTGAGAAAAATCAATGTTATATAAAAGGAATGGTTATTTTATATATGCACACAAACACTGCACACACACGTATCATGAGACCTTATCCTCTGTTCACACAAACAAGGAAACAAACTGGTTGCATTTGCTGAGGATACTTTCTAACACCACTACTAGATTATTTTCTGGAAGTGGGGCTGAGAGAAAGCACCAACAGTTTAATCAGAGCTTGCTAATTTTTCTTATTAATATCAGGTCTAATAATTCAGTTTATGGAAGCCTATAGATAATATAAAAGATCACTGTAATGCCAGTTATGCTAATGATTTTCCCTTCCTGATTTCAATAGATCAGGATATTTCCCATCAGTTTTTTGTTCGTAACTCTGCCTTGCACAATACTGATTTTAACATTATCTTCTCTTTTGCATTTTAAAAAACAAATTTTTCTTCTAGGGAAATCATATCTGCCTCTGGTAGTATTGTACTTAGATTTTCTAACTAAAATACCAAGCCCATCTACTTCCAATGTTTTTTAGTTTTCTTACTAAATTCCACTTTAGGTTGACTATGTATTACCTTCTGTCACAGCAGTTCTCTACAGAGAATATGAAATAAACATAAAAAACTGCCATAATTTTCAAGTCTCTTGAGAAACAAAGTATGTCTATTCTTATACAGTTCTACTTTAGACTGAAAATATTTCAAAATCTCAGATTTTTACTTAGTACATTCCAACACATCTCAAAATCTCGGGTTGCATTTGACATTGCAGATTGACTTCATTATGTACAAACATCCCTCCTTGTTTGAGGATTTTCCAGTCAGACAGTTCAGTCTGCTTTTTGCATTTCTGTATTATTTCAAGTGCTAAGGAATGCTCTCTGTTGCACTGTGCCTTGCTGTAACTTTTAAGCACCTTGTTTTTACTCAGCCCTTGTACACCGGCAGAAGGGCTGCACACTGCAAGAAGCCACTTCTACAATTCGCAGAAACTCCCTGCCAGCCTCATGTTGTCGGTGAGAAGGACCCACACACTGCTCCTTGGTGGCCAGGGGATGTCACAATGTCACATCAACATTTTGCTCTGCCTGCCTGCCCAGCAGCCCCTGATGCTGCCTCCAGTCCAGGCTGCCGGGTGGAGGGGGAAGGTGCCACCACATGTGCCAAGGAACATGTCGAGCACCCTAATGGCTGATTGGGCTTTTCTCTAGCTGCCTTCTGGGGGGAAAAAAAAAAATCTGCTAGCAAAGTCTATACCTAAAAAAAAAAAAAAAAAAAAGCCTAGCAAAGAACTGGTAGTTAAAATGTTTCTCTCTCTTAACTGACACATTGGTTCTGTACATTCCCAAACAAAGAGTTCTGCCTAAATATTTGTCTCTCCCTCTATCAAAAATTAACATGCACAGGATTGCTGTAATGAAGAACAGCATGTAAGGGGCTGACAATGAAAGAGTAGTATGAAGTGACAAAACATTCATTCATTCATTAAGGATTAAAAAAAGAAGGGTGGCTTTACATACTGCCAAAAGTTTTATTTAAACAGGCTATTCCATCTTGCCCCCACTATACAGAACCAAACAAGGCTGACACTAGAATAAATCTCAACTCTATAAAAAATTTACTGACAACAGAGACTACAAGAGAAGAGCTTGTTCACCCTCATCCTCCAGCTTCTGCCTTCCTGAAATATTCAACAATTTAGTGCAGCATAAATCTGTATAACACTTCCTGGGACTTGCCCATCCAGCTAACAGCTTTGGAGACACAGACACCACTGTCACTTCAAGGAAAGGTGGGCATCCCTCACTTGCTGTGCTATAGGACCCCACTGCCCCCCACAACACACCTAGAGAAGCAGAGCAGACAGAGGGGCAAAAGGAAGGTGGTATAACACAGCTATATCTTTTAAATTGTCTAAAACTGGGGCTGGTGGGAAAGAAGGGCAGGTCCACAGAGAAAGAGCAAGCTCTACACCACCACCCGAACAGGCTGGAGTGGCAGCAGTGCCATGTTATATCAGGGACCACACTGAGGTGCTTCCTTCCCAATGTGCCTCGCAGGGCCATGGCATGCAGGAACCAGGGGAATGCCTCTGCTTTTCCGACGGCCACAACCCAGACACTCTCATGCTGATTTAATCACAGCCACAACCAGGGCTCCTCTGGGCTTCTATTCATAATAGAAGGATCATTTTTCAATCAAGCCAGTAACTCAGTACTAATCTCATAACTGAAAGTTTCAGATTCCTGTCTAATTACCCAATGCCACCCCGCTGTTTGCCTTCCCCTTTTTGTTGGCATGAGGAACACTTTCTATAGTTAAGGCTAGTGAAACCCTAAGAAAGATTCCCAGCCCAAATAGTGCAAGTTTCTGTGAACAAAGAGGCTGTACAAACATGGTCCAGGACTCTTTAGGCTCAATTAATCATATCCCAGGCCAGGATAGGTAACATGACTCAAGAGACCTTGAGAAAAACCTCTACCTGGATTCTCTTGTTTGCTAAAATGTTTATCAACTGCCTTCTCCCCTTGCCTTTCCACCATAATAACACAGTATCTTCAATGTAGTTTAAAAATAAAGTTTATGCTCTGCACGTGCAAGAGAGAGTTGAAGCAGGCATCTTTTTATGACAAAGGAAAGTCATCCAGCGGAAAACATGCTAATGCTGAACTAATGTTGACATGAGCCAAAAAAAACCAGAATTCATCATAGATTTGCTGGCATGTCTACCTCCACAATCCCTGGAGTCCTGTCCATGTGGTCCTATGACACCAGAGAGTGACACACAGGAGATTAAAATGGGCAGTGGAACAATAAACAGAATGGACAGCGCCTATCTGATGCCCAGCACAAACTGGAAACATTGAATTACAGTAATGTGGCACTGGGCACAGCCCACGCTCTGCTCAACACTCCCACTGAGGACTGATGAGAGCAGCTCTCCCCAAGGGGTGATCTGGCAGATGATCTAAAGTGAACAATAAAGTCCATGGTGGGAGAATATAAACATGACAAAGGGGCCCAGCCTGTGGCTGGCCTTCCATGCTGGAAACATGAGATCCAATTTGCAGGCAGCTCCCTTCAATGTCCTTGCCATCCCCCTGGGAAGGGATGTGCAGGATTCTCTACCTTTGTAGGTTGCCATGGTCAGGTTTTGCTAGTGGGGAGCTACAGGGGTGGATTCTGTGAGAAGCTGCCAGAAGTTTCTTCCATGTCCAGCAGAGGCAATCTTGGGCAGCTCCAAGACTGATGTGCCACCAGCCAAGGCTGGGCCATTTAGAAATAGAGCTAATGCCTCGGTGACTACAGATTTAAGAATTTTGAAGAAAGGTAATTGCACACACACTTGCAGCCAGAGAAGAGTGGGGTGAGAATACATGAAATGAACAGCTCTGAAGACACCAAGGTCAGTGGAGAAGGAGGGGCAGGAGGTGCTCCAGGTGCTGGAGCTGAGACTGCCCTGCAGGCTGTGGTTCAGCCCACCATGATGGAGCTGTGCCCCTGCAGCCCACGGAAGTCCATGGGGAGGCAGAGATCACCTGCATCCTGTGGAGGAGCCCCACACCAGAGCAAGTAGATGCCTGAGAGGAGGCTGTGAACCCATGGGCTGGAGCAGGCTCCTGGCAGGGACCTGCAGACCCATGGAGAGAAGAGCCCACTCTGGAGCAGTTTTCTGGTAGGACTTTTGACCCCATGGGGGACCCGTGCTGGAGCAAGCTGTGCTTGAAGGACTGCACCCCATGAAAAAGTGACCCTTACTGGAGCAGTTTGTGGAGGACTGTAGCCCACTGCATGGACTCACATTGAAGCAGTCCATGGAGACCTGTCTCCCGTGGGATAAGCCCACAGTGGAGCAGAGGAACAACTCCTTTCCCTGAGCAATAGGAGAAACAACTGTAATGGACTGAACATAAACCCCATTCCCTCTCTCCCTATGCTGCTGGAGCTGAGAACAAGGGATGGGCAGGGAGAAGGTGTTTTTAAGGTCTTATTTTACTTCTCACTATCCTGCTCCAATATTGTTAGTAATAAATTCAATTAATATCTCAAATTCAAGCCCATTTTGCCTCTGACTGTATTTGGTGAGTGGTCTCTGTGTCCTTATTTTGACTCTCAAGCCCTTTATTATATTTTCTCTCCCCAGTCCAGCTGCAGAGGGGAGTGATAGAGAGGCTTTAGTCTTTGGTCTGGCATCCAGCCAGGGTCAACTCACTACACCCTTCCACGTGTCTGCCTAGAAAAGGATGTTCTAGGCCACGCCAAAAATACCAGCATGGCATGTTTCCACACCACTGGCTGAATGGCTTGATCGCTGCTCTGACTGTTCTGACAGGGTGAAAAAAGAGGCTGAGAAAAAAAATGTCAGTTACATTTTATCTGGAGAATCATTTGACAAAAGTTTGATGGAACAGTGTGAAGCTTTCTCTGGTACTGGACTAGGAGATGCACTGAACTGGAAGGAGGCCAAAGGGCAGAAATCAGAAGGGCTGTAAAAGATTCAAGTGGAAATATCTTTTAGCAAGAGACCTTTCATAGTTTCTACCCATTCTTGTTCTTGAGTTAAAGTACCTTCCCAGAAACTAGGGTTAATTATTGTCTCACTCTTAATGATGGACATGTCATTCCATAAACTTTTTTAAGCTTATGTTAAGAAAGACAACACTTCCAAACAGTGAGAAATTAACCTTCATTTTTTGCATTTCTGATTAGCCTGGCTCTGACAGTAAGAACGGCATCCACAAAACAAGCTTTAGAGCACCCTAGCGAGCACTGATGTCTCCTCAGACAATCAGAGATGTTCAGCTCCCTAATCTATTGGCTTCTGCCTCCCACTCTGCTATAGTACCCCCAAAACATCATTGTTTGGCAGAAGAGGAGTGATGCCAGGCTGATGGAGTCAAAGACCTCTGCCTAAGTGTGGGCCAGGTGTCCCCAAAAGTGGGAGAGATCCAGGGCACAGCACAGGGACATGAGTGTTATCCTTGAGAGGATTTTGCAAGGACCAGAGAATCCAGAGTCTCACAGCTGGAGCAGTCACAGCATCTCTCTGCCAGGAAACTAAACATGCTTCAAATGATGCATCAAAACCCCCCCCGGCAAATGTTCGGTTTTTTTACCGAGTCCATTCACTCCTCAGAAGTGAAGAAATGTTAAACATTTTTCAGGATTTTAATCCTTTAGGAAGGGGCTCACACCTTATGTTGAATTAGGACCAAAGACTTACACCTGAGATGTGCTTTTCTCAAGACTTGGATAATCTACTGGACAAAGTGCCCATTTACATCCAGAAGGTTCTATTAGTTTTAAGGGTTTTGGTCAAATTTTCGACATAAAAAGGTTAATGACAATACAGTAAAAAGATGCTGCAAAATCAGAGATGTGTCCTTGAACGCCTTATTCTCTCCTGCCTTTAATTTTTTTTTCCTTTTTCTCCTGCTAAAAGACCTAAACCAGAGTGTTAAAGGGGAAGATTTCAAAGTCTGTAAGTGTTATTAGATGAGGAGCCACAACATATCATATGGAAACTGCAATTGAAGAGGAAAAGATTTCTATCATTAAAGACCCTGGTCTTGCCAAAAGCAAATGTAGATGAACGCAGACTGACAAGCCCTGAAACAAAGAACCAAACTGGCAGACTATCAGCTAAAAGATTCTGCACCATAAAAAGAGATTGAAGTTATTACAGAAAAATCCTTTAAAGCCTTTAGCCAACTATTGTAGTAAAGAAAGTAAACAAGAAGTTAGGTAGTATTGCTAAAGGAATATAAATCAAGGCTGTTGATATCACTATAATGACACAGCAGCTAAACTTACAGAGGATATACATAGCACACTTTCAGTGTACATACACTAGAGGAAAATACAACCTCCTTTTTGACAGGTTGAGCAAAAGAGCTATGAAATACTAGCAGCAAATGTAAGGTTTGAATTGAGCTAGTAGTCAGAGGAGGTATCTGTGGTCCTTCCATCAGTCAATCTGATTTTTTAAAATGAAATATTATTTCAATCATTATTAATACTTTTAATTTAAATCCAGGAGATGCACACCTTACCACCACCATCAGAGAGTGATTGTGCAGAAATCTGATATTGAGAATACCCAAGAACTCTGTGTGAGTTCTGCTTCTGTCAGACAGACTGGCTACAAGTGAGTTTTCCTTTCCACAAAATGGTATCTTTTGTAACAATTGCTGTCCTTCTTGATATTTCTCTCCATCATTTACCAACAAGTATTGAAAAATAAGGAAGAGATGCTTTCTTTCTCTTCAGTTACAATGTGCTTTCTACCCTTATCTAATAAGGGCAACCAGAAAGTCACTGAAATTACTGGATTTTCTCTTCTTGCCTTTGTTAGACTCCCTACAGGTCACTGAAGGTCTAATTAATTATTACCAGAACTACAAATGACTGGGATATATCTCTTAAAAATGATATTGCTGATATGCAAGTTACCCTGTTGCCTAATTTACTGGAAACAGCAATGGAACCCCCTTCTTCTCATAAGTCAGAGTCCCTTTCCCCCTACCCTGGCAATGACCTGAGTGAGACAGTATTGAATAACAACAACGGGGTCTTGGCCATGCCCACATGGCTTCAGGCTCCCTCGTAGCTACTTCAAAAAATTAACCCTGTCCTTGGCCAAAATCAGGACACTAACTTAACTTAGAAAGGGAAAAGAAAGATTTGTCCAAGAGGGGTTTTTTAAATTGTGTTTTGTTTGTGGTCTTTTGGCAATACAATGAAAATAACTGTATTCCCAAAAGTCTTTCCACAGAACTGAATAGTAACATGTTTATGACAAGTGAGACCACTTACTATATTAGCTGTTATTTTTATTAAAATTTAATTGTTTATATTTCTTATCAGAGATGAAGTTAATTTTTTTTTTAAGTCAATCCAAAAGTTTTTCATTTAAAGAAATTTAAACAAATACATATTCATAAAGAGCTACAGGCTTTGATCAAGCACTCCTCCCCAAATACAATCTACCTCTGATACCATCAGTAGAAGAAAATCTCTGATAGCGGATTCCCTCACAGAAAAAGAAACTTCTTCACTAGTTTCCAAATGTTCATACAAGAAAACTGTAACAGAACACACACAGCAGCTAATTTCAGAAGTTGGCAAAACACAGAAAAAAAAAAAACTAGTTTGCATTTTTTCTCTCAAATATTTTTAAACAGCATCATGAAGATAATTGAAACAAAAAGGAAAATGAAATCCAGGGAAAAAGAAGAAGCAACATCCATTCAATGGAAGACTGTACAAGAAAGAAAATGCAAGAAGAAATTAATATAGGAAATTATAATGATGACAGTTTAAAAGCCCAGTAGCTTTCATGTTCTTTTAAAATATTTATGACTTTTAATAAGAAACACATTTCTCTGCTAAAGGTTGGTCGGCAACATTGCATGATGCAACATTTCTGTTTCAGACTTTGCTGTCTGCAGGCCATCCTAGCCTAGTAATCACTCTGAGTTTGATATAAAATTTCTTCTGCCAGGCCTTCCAGTGGGATAAGAGCTGGAGTGGTGTATACCTGCTGGGAACCCAGTCATTTAAATCACTGTTTACTCTGCTCGTTAACACATGAGGTGATTCTGCATCCCTGGGCACCCTGGAGGCCCTTGCACAGAGCAGCCCTGGCTGTCGAGCAGGGCAAGGCTGCAGTGTGCCGTCAGCAGAGCTGGCGTGACACGGACAGCGCCAGGGGCTGGTGCTGCCCTGGTGGCAGCTGCTCGCTGCACAGAGCACCTTCAAGGCAGCACCATATGCCAGCAAGGCAGACAGACCAACTGCCTGCTGCGGATGGCTGCTGCCCAGCCCACTGCCAGGCACCACAACAGCCAGGCTCTGGCTCGGCATACGCCGTAAACACGCTACACCTTCGAGTCTAATAAGAACAGAGAGTCGGGGAGAAGCAAGCACCAGGAGCTGCACCTTATCCATGCACCACTGAATTCTGTGCCTGTATCTCCCTGAAGATTAGTGTGAACTGCTGGGGACTGGGCAGGACTCTGGGAATGCTCAGCATGACTGAAAAATATGCACTTCACTGCCATTTTTCTGTACAGAAAGCTACTTCTAAATACATGAACTAATATGAACTCTGGGGAAGGTACCTTATTTTGTTGTGGATTCATACAATTCCAAAGAAAATAGGGTTGATCTAAGACTGCAGAAGCGTAGCACTGCCACAGCAACAACATGAGCACAGTGTAAATGTCAGTCACAGCACTGAGATCCTGCAATACATCTGCCTGTGATTCAAACAGGAAATCAGCAGATTCTCAAACAAAGCCTGCCGTGAAAAAGCAATTTAGACTCCAAATCAGCTGAAGTATAAAATACTTTCTCTCAAAAATTTTAAGAAAGCAAAGCTGTAAGGAAGTGTAAAAGCCATCCTAAAAAAATACAAAGTGTTTCTCTGTTTTTATGTTGAGTTTTCAAATGAAAGCGGCAGCCTGTTTTGCAGTGTTTAGAGCTGCTTCCCTATCCAGAGTTAAATGAATAATACCTTTCACACAACAGCAAGATAAAAGAGCTCATGCAGACTTTCTTGGTACTTCACAGAACAAAGCATCCTAAGAACACAAACAATTAGCAGCTGCTAATTCTTGTTATCTTTTTATTTAAGAAATAAGATGCATAATAACTTGGCAAAGTGATTGAATACATCTCACATTACTTCCTCCCTGGATTTTTAAGAAGTAGATGTGTAAGCACATGAGTATCACTGCCTCACTCAGGCTACAAATTGTGACTCCTTGTGTTCCTGATCATACAGGTATTTCCTCCTTCCTCTTCAGTATTTCCTGAAAAAAAACACTCTTTCTCAAGCAGATATATGCGTAATGAAAATCAAATCCTTAGTGGAGACAAGATGTAAAATATCACGGAAAACTATGAAAGCAACTGAAGACCTTCTCCAATTTCCAGTGTTCTGTCAGTATACTCATTGAGTTTACTCAGAAGGACTTTCATTATTCAAAGAAGCCTACAAGCTATAGAGTGGAAAAGGAATCCTAAATTCTAGTTTAATTAACTGCTAAGCCATATTCCTGGGGCCATCTGCCCTTCACTCAGAAGCCACCACTGGTACCCTCCCACATGACTAACAGCCATTAAAAGCCCTCTCGCCTTCAGCCTCCCCTGGCACAAAGCAAATACTTAATCTCATATAACAATACCATCTAGTGGTAAAATACATTCATTACACTGGGAATCTCGTATTCTCCTACAGCACCCCGGGACAGACACAAGAGCAGAAAACGTCTCTGTACACAAATAACTCTGTCCAGCACCTAAACAAATTAATAATTATTCATTTCATCGAAACACATTGTTAGCTTTAAGCACATTGCTCTGTGTAGAACAGATGAGCTTGTACTCCTCCAAAGGAGGAGTGGAACAACATATTTGCGTTCACAGCCCCTCTGTGACATGTAACAATACAAGAAATAGAAATTTCTCCTGCTCTGAGCAGAGTAAATAGAGGGAAAAAAAGTGCCTGCTCCTTTCTACATAAAGACAGAAATTGTATTCAGCTGTCATCCTGAACCAGCTTCCCCTGTATGACTCCACTTATCCATGATAGCAAAAAGAAAGTGAAAACTGAACATAAAGGCAAATTGTTACATTCACTTGCAAAATCTTTAGTAGAATGTCAATGGTTTGAGAGAGCAGAAAAAAAGCTGGAGTGAGTCAGCAAGGCAGAAAGATGACTAATGGGAAACAGCAACAACTTGTTTTGCAAAACAATAAATACTAGTTATATTGATGCTGTAGAGCTAAAAAGCTATTTGACTTGAAATAAAATGATTCAAAGACAGAATCCTGTACTAATGCAGTGGGAAAATTTGCTCTACTTGACTGGGCTTTGTGGGAACATTAGCACATTGTAAACAGCATATTAACAAAGGGTGCATATTTGTGAAGGGCAAATCTAATCAATATTCAACCTGTAGGAATAATTTAGCTCATAAAGCAGTGTCATGCACAAGTCTAGCTTGTTATCAGCTTGACTTCTTGAATGTTTCTCTCTCAAGAAAGAACAAAAGCCCAAAGCCAAAGCACCCTCATATCCAGGAAAAAAAAACAAACATGAAACTTGCACCCTATCAACTTACATAGAGATTAATTCGTGGCAAGCTACAAAGTTCTGCTTATACTGAAACAGAAGATATTACAAAAACCACTTTATTGTTTGAAATATGTTCTTATAAAATTAAGTCAATTGCTTTCATGAAATGTGATGGTCTAGAAATCTTCTACAGCCTTTAGCTGCAGCTGTTTTCCTGCAATATATTCACCCAAGAATCTTCAAAACTATTTAAATGCTTGTCCCCTTAATTATCTAATTCAGCAAGACTAATAATGTAACTATCACCCCATGAAAAACTGATGCTCTTCAGAACCTCCTTTAAGCAGCCTTTCACTAAATGAAAAGATCAGCAGAAAAAGCAGATCTCCAAACATGAAACATTTATTAGCCAGCAATAACAACTTCCTATTAAAACTAGCATGAGCAGTGAATCCAACAGTTATTCAGAATGTTATTAAGAGTTAAGATGTTAACAAGAGTATAGTGACAACCTCAAATAACAAATGATGGCTAATACTGTGTTTTAAGAGACTGAACAGAAATGTCATTGGGATCATACCGTTTCTCTCCAATGTATATTACTGCCACCCTCAAATATACAATAACATTATCACAAGCTTCAATTAATTACTTTAAATGTTAGTTATCAGCTGTAATACATTTTGGATTTTTAAATCTTTTCATAAAGCTCTTCTTATGGACAACTAAAATTAATTTGAAATTAATTCTTTACAGAATCAATATTTGGTTAGTATCTGTAATTTATCAAGACTGTTTACACAGGATAAACATTAGTTTCACTGCTAAATTCGAGGCAGGAATTGATGCATTCTATTCTCCAAGGTCTCAAAAATGGAGTGAATTAGGATCTCAAGCTAAGATACTCACTGGAACAAGATTCCTGAAGCAGCACACCTGCTCTGCTCAGTCCACCTGCATTCTGCTTGTCATACCAAAAATCCATACCCAGGTCTCTACAGAATTTCAACCTGTCTGTAATGACTATGGACTAACATAATTTCATTCAATCAAATTAAAATCTAAAAGCAGTGCTTCAGAACTAAACTGTACCACTGAATGAAATTCCTTTCCATTTTTCAATTTCATAGAAAAGTTATGTTTATAAATTATTTGCTATTCCTTGCTGTTACTTGCATTTAAATTAGTCACTTTCTTTACATAGAACATCAGACTGTCATAATTGTTATAATCATATTATAAAAAAAAACTTCTTGCACATTGTAGAAGCACTAATAGTAGCATTCATGGAAAGCAATTTTCCATCATTTCCACTTTCATGATTCTTAAGACAAAAATTTCAAGGGGTTGATCATCAAACAGCATACAAAATCAAATATTGAACAGGAAAATATTAATCTTTCAGAGATCGATTACAGAATTATAAATAAAATTTCATTCAATTCCTTAATATCTTCATGTCTTAAAAACTGACTTTCTTAAAAAATGAACTTTCTAGAATGTTTTAGTAGCTCAAGAGATATGATTGAAATTACACAGTTGCCAAGGTTCCCTGATGCGTGCTGCAAAGGCACCATGGCAGGACACAAGCAGTTAAGTTCACTGAAGGTGTCAGGAAGAACTCTGTGCTAGAGGTGGCCCTGTGTGTGAGCCAGGCAGGGCAATGCCTGCCAGCACCTGCTGGTCACTGACAGGGCAGAGCTACCTGGGGTGGGAGAGTGGGTGGCAGCCGTGGCTGTACTGACTGTGCCATAGTGGGGTGCAAGATTCTGGCAAGTAAGAAATAGAAGACTGTCACTGTGATATTTTATGAAAAATCCCTTCGCCAGGATTTCTTCTCCTGGCAAGACGAGAAGCCTCAGATTCTCCATGTTGTGCTGCTGTCATTTGGAGAATTGTTTACCCAGCAAGTGAATTGTTTTTAATTAATGGCCAATCATAGCCAGCTGTGTCAGACTCTGAGTCTGTCACGGGTTTTTATTATTCATTCTTGTCTAGCCTTCTGATGTCTCCTTTCTCTTTCTTTAGTATAGTTTTAGTATATAATTTTCTTTTAATAAAATATATCATAAAATAATAAATCAGCCTTCTGAGAACTTGGAGTCATCTCTCACCTTGTCCTGGGGACCCTCAACAACATTGCAACAATTGGTGACCACAGAGAATTGCAGAGTTCTAGTCTGGGACCTGTCCTGCTCAATGTTTTTGTCACCAGCTCAGAGGAGACAGTGGAGTCAACACTCATCTAGTCTGCAGATTAACACCTAAGAGAGAGGGGCCAGTTGATATGCTAGAAGGCACAGCTGTCTTCCAGAGAGGTGAAGGCGGACTAGAGAAATGTGCTAAAAAGAATTGTGAGCAATTCAGAGAGGAGAAAAGCCAAGTGCTGCCCTGCAAAAGGAAGGCCCCCTGCTGCAGCCTGGGATGGGGAGGGATAAACTGGGCAGAAGTTCTGCAGAAACTGCCTTGGTGGGCAGCTGAGCATGGGCCAGATCTGTGCCCGAGCCAGAGGCTAGGAGCCTCCTGTATTAGTAGCAGATCAAGAGATGAACTCATCCTCCCTTAATCCCCCACTCAGCGCTCACTAGACTTCATCTAACTGGGCTCAATAGTAGAAAGTCATGAACAAACTGGAGGGAGTTCAGCAGAGAGCCCCCACGATGCCTGAGGCTAAAGCACTTTCCCCACAATGAGAGACTCAGAGAGCCAGAGCTTGGTTAAAATAAAAAAACTTTGGGGATATTTAACAGCAGCCTGCCAATGCCCACAGGGTGGCTAACAAGAAGATGGAGCCAAGATCTTCATGGGATGAAGACCAATGACAATGGATGTAACCTGAAACAAAAGGTTCAGAAAGGATTTAAGGATAAAAAATTTCACCCTTAAGGGCAGTCAGGCAGGGGAGCAGGTTGCTCAGAGAGACTGTGCAGCACTTCCTCTTGGATGTTTTCAAGACAATACTAGATAAAGCTCTGTACAATTCAGTCTGACTTGAGATCTGACCACGTTTTGAGCAGAAGTGGACTTCAAGGTCCCTTCTCCTGAATTATCCTGTAATCTTATGGCCCTAAGATTAAGTGATAACCTATCTCTTTCTTGTCTTTCTATAGGATGCAGCATACATGCTGGTAAATTAACTAGAAGTAAATAGCTTCCATTAGTTTGAAAGCAGAGTGCTGTCTCCCCATGTTAAAATTAGCATTAATAAATACAAATAAGGTTTTACTGCCAATGTTCAAATACTTCCATTTTAGCAATTTATGCATTGCTAAATATTCCTTATGAAATTTTGCTGCTGTTTTGAAAACAATCTTGCAGGTAATGGATTATTCTCTTTTCAGCTCTACAGTAATAATAACCCTCAAAACCATCTGGATATTTCAGAGCTTGAGGATTCATTGACCACAAAGAAACTGATGCCCTTTTCTGCTGACATTAGTTATTTTCTCAGCTAAGATAAGAGGAAGAACACGCATGGAAATTTGCACTGCCAAGGTGCACATCTGTTTCGCTCCAAGAAAAGACCAAAACTACACTTTAATTATTTACATAAAGATTAGTCACCACAGATTTTACTTCATTAATCATCTTGAGCTTTTCCTTATTATGACATTTATTGGCAACCAAAAATTTCAAGAATTCTAGGAACACATGTTAGCATTATATGCCCCACTACACATCTTATATATGAGCAATTAAGAAACTGCTTCTACATAAACTGCAGTAAGCTTTATGGCAATCTTCACTAACTCCTGGAGAAAAAAAATTCACTCATCCTGGAAACCTCCAATCTTATTCTCACTCTCTTGAGCACCCTGACATTTTAACACAGGCCACAATCACCATCACAATCACAACCTGGAAATAAATTTAACCAAGTAAACATTATGATGTTCAACTCAATATTACAGCATACTTGCTCTGTTACCTTTGAAATCTTGTGTCTAGGTCTATAGACTAAAGGTACTTTTCTGTGTGTAACATTTATCCCCATAATAAATGCAAATAATAAAATTATGTTTGGACATAAAATACGTAAGTACAAACATAATCCAACTTGAAGTACTTTTAGGTTAATCAGGATTACAGTTCAAACCTCATCTTTTTCCATTTCCCTCATCATGGTACGCTGTTTAAATCTGAGGTCCTCTCGCATTCCTGAACAGGTTATATGTACAAGAGAGCTGTTGATGCTTCAAATCAAGTACATAGGACTGCTCTGATACTGCCTTGAAGAGGTCCCATATGAGAAAGTGATTATTTATAATATTTCTCTTAGTCTTTCTTAAGTTGCTAGCAAGGGCCATTAACCTAATCATAGGATCTGAGAGATCTTATACTTCAATTCTCTTTTTTCTGAAATTCTCACCTAATCCTTGTCCTTAGTGAAAGAGTATCCACTCTCTCTCCCTTTTCTACCCTGTGCCCTTGAAGCATCCCTGTAACAGTCATTTCAGCAGTTCAGAGCACAAGATAGACACTGCTGTGAAGATGAACAGAGAACGAGGTCAACTTCTTTTTATGGGTTGCAGAAGTCAAATGAAAATACCAGTGGCTCTGTTAAGGTCACTAAATATGAAGTTCCATGTCCCATTAGAAGAAGATGGCCTGTTGTATTCCATCCTGTACAAAATATCCACAGAATACTTGAAATAAAGCTTACAAATTGCTACATGTGACAAACCGTTTCTTTTTACAGACTTAAATACTTGCTAAGTAGCAAGTGTAAAAAAAACACAAACAAAAGCAAAACCAAAGTAAAACAAAAGAAACTAAAGCAAAAACAAGCCCCAGACACCTGGTGTAATACCGAGTTCTAACAAGAAAAATCTGAAATACAAAGCTGCCATCATAACTTCTATTCTCTGCTTGCAACTTGTACATTTTACAATGATACAGAGATGTTTCAATTGGATGTATTTTTAAAACTTCAACCACAAAGGTCAAAAAATAGAGTTTATTTTAGTATTTAATAAAAAGTTAGGCTGATTCTAAAATAGAATTACAGAAAAACACTGAATCCACAGTTATAGTGTTTGGAGTTGTTCTGCAGAAGTTTGACTATTTGCTTCAGATTTCCTCTTACTTGTGCAAAAGAAAAATGAAACACAGAGCATGTGTTGTTCTCCTAGAGAGAGAAGTGATCTTTATGGTAGAGTGTCACAAACCTGACACAAAAAAATCCTCTTCAAATCTTAAGACATTCTCAGCAGAATCCTTTAATGGAAAGATTTGTTTTTGAAGACTAACAAGGAAAAGGTACAGATCGTCTGCAGGATGTCTCAAAGGACCTAAGGTGGATGGTCTGAACTGCACATCCTCTGGATGTGTCTCATGGTCCTTACTGACATAAGAAAAGCCATAGGAGGACTGTGACAGCTGCCCAGAGCAAAAGAATATTAAAATTTTTTAAGACATTTGGATTTCTGAAGTAGTCAGTAACAATTCATTGTCTGCTGCACTGACATACTCTCTTATTGTGGTTCTGAGTAACTTCAATGCACCACTGAAGTTTTGTTTTGTTGTCATCTTATTTCAAAATTCCCATACCTTCTTGGTGATTTCTCATGGGCAACTCTTCACAGCACTCCTTCACTGACTCCTCCTTCTTCTTCTCAGCACAGACAACAAACTCCAACTTTCTTCACAGCACAACCAACAAACTCCAGCTCTCTCCTCACCCACCTAACCCACTCTTTTGTAGCACTTGTCTTGTTGGACACAGCTGTGGCCTGTTAAGGGCAGGCCTGTTCCTAATCTTTGGTGATTGGTGCAGCTCCAACTCCTCAGGGGTGAGACTGCCTTCTGCACTATCTTTATTTTCTTACATTCCATCCCTCCACATTGTTCCTCTCAAGGAGCACTTTAGAAGCACAACATATTTAGAGGTGCTTCAGCACACAGGAGCTTAGATCTGCCATAGCCTCCTTTGTGGAAAGCTCACTCAGATCCGGCTTTATCATCACACAGTGCCTAAGAAAAATGAGCAACTTTTTTGGGAACCAGGCATGGAACCAAATCACAAAATCACTAAAATTACTAAATGTTATTAAGATTATATTTCAGAATAAAGATTTGTTTTCCTCATCTGCTTAGCTACCCTCTATCTCTCCTTTTCCTAGTTTAGCTGAAATTAAAATGGGCCTTCTTGTCCAAGATGAAATCTGCTCATGGAGGGGGAAAAGAACCAAGACTCTCCTCTACAGCCTTGCAGGCCTCAGCACTGCTTAATTCCTTTGCACTTGGACATGATAACAAATGTGAGGATTATTTGGGAGAATTTAGTATCAGGAGAAATATTAAATGCACAAACTGCTTATTTCATTCATAGCTATTCTTTGGCTATGGATACCACACAAAGATTGCTCACAGTATTATTAGAAACCTTAAAATCTGGAGTGAGATAGTTCAACATAGCAGTGCATATTTTCTGCCTGCTTTTGGTGCTTCAGGGTGCTCTGAGGGACACTGTCACTCAGGTTCCTGTTCCTCTGAGCCTACAATAAACAAACACTAGCAGAAGCATGTACATCACATCAGCTTGGGCTTCCTGAGACTGCACACACGCTGTAACCATGACTCAGTGACAGGAACAATCTCACTGCTCCCTCTGAAGTGTCACACAGGCACAGCCTGTAATACTTCCACAAGCTAATCCAGAAAAAGGGTGTAGAAACAACACCAAAGGTGTGCAAAATGGGAGTCTTAGCAGAGAGGAAAGCAAGCAAAAGGCAGGAAGACTCACAAGATGCAGAGTCCAAGTGGCAATACATACAAATGAGTTTATGGACAAATTCTTTATTCTCCCCACGACCTTCACGAGTCCCCCCTGGCACTACAGAAAACTGTGGAGGCTGGCCTCAGCCTGTACTCCATCTGACAGATTATCAAATAAATGCAGAATCTTGCCTTTTCCTCTCCATGAATTTGCCGTGCCAGATCAAAGAAGTGGGAATTTGGGACCAGTGCAGTAGTGATGCAGCTGGCAGAATTGTTTATTTGAGAGGCTAAATTCAACCTTCGCTTGGTCGAATAACTTAATTGTGCTTACTGGGAGTCTGCTTTTTAAAAGGTTCAATTCTTTCTGCTGCCAAGAATCAGAGTTTGCTTTCAGCATGAAATTATCTCAGGGGAAGGCTTTTCTGAGCCAAACCAGTCCAAAAGTATTCTTAATTGCTTTCCACGCTCTTGTGAAACATGAGATTATGCAGCAAATCCACATTCTAAACCAGAAAAATTTAGAAGAGAGAAAGGTGAAAAAACAACCTGACAGAGAAAAATAAATATCTTAACAACACACCCTAAATAATAAAATGTCACTTCAGATGTTAAGATTCTTAACAATCACTGCCCCCCATGGAAAGCTACAGTCAGTTACATTAACAATGGAACAGACTATGCAGAGCTATATTAAATAAGAATACTCTTTGAAAACTCTTTTACTGGTCTATACAGATGTGTACTGTATTTTATTTGTAAACTGTCTCATAAATTTAACTGAACTTATAAGAAAGAGAGCGCCTTTTGGAAGGTAAATAAGTTTTCCTTTGTCTTGATTTGCTTTTACTATTATGTGAGAAGTTTCAGGAAAGATGAGGTTATCTTTCATGCTAGAATAGCAATGCTGACACAACAATATCATAACTATCACTGAAAAACATTAGTCTACAGATAGTTTTCATCTATTGTACTGAACACAAATATATTTCTTCAGGGTTTGGCAGCAATGCCTCAATATAAATGTAGACAAAAGGAGCAGTGGAATCCAGCTTCTGTAATCAACAGCTTGATACTCTTCAAAATGTCTAGGATTATGTCAGGCAAATTCAGAGAATTTCTCAAGTTGAGATAACAAGGAACTAGAAAGCTTTGAAGACAGATTAGTTAGAAACAGAATGCCTATAAGTATTATGAACTATTTAATACAGATATGGGTGCAGATGGGTCAAATAGATATCAGCCTAAATCATATAGGATGTGACAAGTTTTGTCTCTTCAGTGATCCTTCTGTCAGCTTGAATAATTTGCAGAGGAATATATCTGGTTTCCCCTCTCATCTACAAAGCCATCTCATTCTGTCATTCAGCAAATATAAGTTTCCAAGAGGAAGCCTTTTCTAAATCTATTCACAAATACACTCATGAGTATGTCTGAAAATAATTGTACAGGAAGCTCTATGCAGTGAGGTAACTTAAATACTTACTTTTAAAAAGGTATGATTTAGAAGTGTTCCCTGACCATCTTCTCTGTAAACACATTACAAGAGCAACCCATAATTAGTGGCAGCTCAGCTTAAAGCCAGGGGATGTCAATATACCAAGAAAATTAGGAGTCTGACATAAAATTTTCCAGGCTCAAAGCAATCTTAGGTGAGACACTTGCTAAAACAGGCAGATGACAGGAACATGCAACACAGGTTGGCCAATGCAACCATATGAAATACTCCCGCCTACAGCCGTGTTTAAAATTAGCACGCCACTCACCAAAAATAATAACAGTTTTTCAGTACATTATGCCATTTCATATTAAGTTGGAATGAGTTGGGCTGAAGGAATGCACATAGAAAAATAAAAGATCTCCAGTAGTCTCTCCAGTAGTCTGCATAAAATATACAATATCTACAGGACTCATTAGCTTCCATGGTAAGGTGTCTGCTTGGAAGCGATTTAGAGATATTTGACCAAGTCTTCAATCTCAGTAAATAACCTAATACTAAATTTCATCTAGATTAGATTTATTTTCTCAGAAGGTGAATATTTTCAAACTCAGATGATGTAACACCCTATAAGTAAGTTACATATCCAACATCTATCAGCACTGGGCCTGTCTGACTTCCAGAAGTGTTTCCACAATATTCTCAGGCTGGGATCATGGGATTCTTGGGGTGTCCTTGACAAAGCCAGGAGTTGGACTTGATCATCCTGATGGATTCCTTACAACTCAACATGATCTGTGAGGTCTTAGATGCAGCACTGTCTGAAATACTAATGAAAATACATTATACAAAATAATTTTAGCACATCTGAAATTATTTTAAAAATAATTCCTCTCAATGGTGCAGTTTCTAATGGAATCACAGATACTACTGATCCCAGATAAAAATATCACCATATAAAATTATTTTTCATGAGATTTTCAGAACACTTCTTAATCCAAAACAATGTTAAGAAAAATCTAGATTCTACAAAGTGATTTGATTTGGTAAGTCTGACTTATTTGAATTAGGGGTACTTTTAATAGAACTTCAAGTATCAGGGTTGAACTACTCACATTACTCTTACATTATAAGTAACTTTAAAGAATTTAAAAGGTAAGATGATTGATTGAGCATAGGTGTGCAGCATGGGACAGTGTCATGACATATATTCACTTTTGAATAACTGTGGAATGGGACATTGATGGAAATGCTGTAGTGTGCACTGTAAGGTCCTACAAATTACAAACCCATCTGCAAAGAGAGTGAAAAAGAACAAGGAGGAAAGCTCCTCAAACCTCTTTTTTCACCCCTCAGTTCTTTGGGAAGAGAGCTCATAGAGAAAGTAACACCAGGGAATACAAGCCAGATCCCAAGCAACTGCATCACTACCAACAAGTAAAAAAAAATAATTTTTTCATGATTTTCACATAAGTGGGAAAAGAACCTCATTTCATCCACTTAAATTAGTATAAAAAGTCAAGCCCCCTCATAATTTACCTTCAGTAGATCTGTACAAACATTGGTGTTCTTAGGTGAGGCAACAAAGAGAGGGGAAAATAGAATAAAACAGAAAAATGGGTTTCTCTTCAGCAAACAAGAATTACAAAAACTGTAGTTAAAATTTTAAGTTTTGTCAGACTCAAAAGGGCATTTTTTTTACGGTTTTGGTGTCACACTTTTCAATCATTTTATAATTCAGGTTACTTCAAAATAAAAATATCATTTTAAAGTAAATTTCAAGTAATTTCACTTCTATAACATTGTGTAGGCTTGAATACATGAATGTTTCCCTTAAAACCTAAGAACATTTTTATGTTTTCAAAAATCCCTTTTTATCCCCAGCCAAATCTGTTTCCCAGATTTCAACCCATTTCATATTTCAATCTCTCCTTACCTCATCACCAAACTTGTAAATCAAGTAAGAATGTATCTCAGAATATTTAAAACAAAAAGGTGACCCTGTGTAAATTACAATCTCCAAATGTTGATGCTACATTATTTCATACTGTTGTTCAGTGATCTTTTCTATCATTCCCTTTCCAAAGGACTGTATGAAAAGGCTGTGGAAGAAGTGATGCAAACATTACACAATAGTATTGCTCTCTTTTGCAATAATTATACAGAGAGGAAGTCAAAACAAGTTTAATGATTAATAAAAGATTAGCAAAATGCCCACATGTAAGTAGAACTCTTGCGATGACATCTATAGAGGAACCTCACTGGTAAACTGAAGTTTGAAATTCCAAAACCATGAGAGAAGACTGGACAAAACTCTCAGCCTAATGCAGCTCTGAAGGGAACTCACAGTTGGCAGATTGAGATGGGAACAAGTTGTTCCACCCCAGTGAGACTGTCATAGTATGTAGAAATAAAAAAGGCATATCAGGCACACCTTGATGCTCTGGTCATTCCTGAGGTATCGATTTCCAAAGTCCCTTGGAAAATTTCCATAAGAGCTATATGGCTAATCCCAGAGACAACAATAAAAATCTCATGCATCCATTCACAGTATTTAAAGACTGCTTACTTTTGAGTCTCATTAGACAAAATGAAATCTTAGATCTGTACTTAGACAAACTATATGCAATGCAAAGGTAAGAGCTTTTGACATAATGAAAAAAAAAAGGAGGAAAACTAATTGCAAAGTTTAAAACCCTACTCACTAAGAGTAAGCACTTTGAAAAGTTGGTGCCATCCATGTTTGAGCAAAACAGAAGCTTAAGTGTAAGCTTGTAAGGCCTTTTTTGACACTGATAACCTTTTATTATCCAAGCTCTGTTAAAAATTAGTTTCTTCCTTGTATTTTTAAGTGGGACTGCTGTCAAGAATTGAGATTTTCCCACCATTGTCACTGATGCTTTCTATTTTCAGTTGGCTTTCGCCTCAGTTACCATGAAAAATAGATCAATGCAAAGTCTTGAAAAATACTGTAAATAACATTAATCACATTTAGAGTTAAGAAGCAGCAAGGTTTTGTCAGTGTAAATGAGCATCTTAAATTGTGATTAAAATCCAGCATTTTATAGAAACATTTGTTATGATTCTCTTAAAATAATTCAAAATTAACTTCTAGTAGAAGAGAAAATCATCAATTGAAAGAACAGTACAGTGGTATAATGCTTTTTATCCTAGTATTTTCCCAAACAGCAGCTTACAACTCCTTTAATAAGAGTTCCTGAAGAATTCAAATATTTTCTGAGGAATTTTACTTTACTTCATGATTCACAGAAAGCAGACACAAGCGAGTCCTTTCCCCTACCAGAGGGCAGTCTACTCTTCACAGGTGTCTCACTCTCAAAATCCATCTGCCTGCTCATGAGAACAGTTGTACAGGATGAGACTGAAAGTACATCTCCCCCCAGAAATAGTTTTTAACAGTCATCAAAAGCAGGAGCCTTGTAAGAAGTTGATACAGAGCTTGTAAGAGGGTAAATATGCAGTGATTATTTCCCCATGCTCACAAAATCTAGCAATTTGCATCTCAGTTAATTCTTGAGGCAGAGATGGCTTTTTTATTTTTTATAAGAACTTTGTGGAAATTTCTTCATGGAAGTGACCATTCCTGGAGTCAAGCACACTTTTAGAGCCCACAACAATCTGCAGCAAGCAGTTCTGCACCTCCACCACAAACCATGCCAAGAGCACCCTCTGCCTCTCTACAAGACCCATCATTGCTCTCCTCCCTCCATACGTACTTCAGTGTTTCCTTCATATTCTTCCATCACTCTGTCCAACCTAGGGCACTTCAAAACTTCCCCATCCCTAACTGATCACTCCTGCACTGAAAACAGCTGATCTACTACAAAGCTTGAACCCTCCAAACATTATGAACTGCATATGCCCCTTGCTTGTCATACTTATCTTGAGACCAAAAAAATTGCAGGGCTCTTCCCAAGAGAGACCACCATCTTTTTATTTCATATTCTTCTTCTCTAGTTTTGTTATGTGAGGAAACATGTCACCTTTTTTGGATTGAATATTTACAGTCTGGTGCACCTCTCGTCTTACTGGTTTCCTAGATAGTTAAGATGCAAGCTCAGATAAACAGTGATCAATAGCACCACCTTGAATCAAAATCAGTTCTCAATTACACTCACAAAAATCTACAGAATCCTGGAAGCATGTTGTAATATATTCCTTTCAACCCGCATTGCTAAGCGCATGAAACAAACACCTAGGAGTCGTGACATTATTTTCAATTATCAGAGTTTGAGTGAGGTCCCCAGCTAAGAGAACATGCTCTGCCAAGTGCCTGAAGAAAATCATAACCTCCACAGAGCATCACCTTGGAAGGTACAGGATCTGTTGAGAGCCTGAAGGAATAATTAACTAGAGATGGTCACAACACTGCAGACAGATGGCAAGGAACTAGCCAGGGAACGTAGAAGCTCTCCTACAATGCCTTTTTGACAACATTATGCAGCCTCCTATTCCAGAGTAACTGCTTACACTTGAACCCAAAACTAAGTACTTGCCACAACCAGAAGTCCACCTTAGTCACCACACCTGTTCTCTCAAAAGCATCAGGTTGAAATCCAAATCAGATTTCTGACTTCGGGGAAAAACTCAAAGGAAAATGTTTCTATTCAGTTCCCTATCAGAATAATGACATTTTCCAAAAGCATGAAAATGAAGTAGAGTTGATACTCTGTGGTGGCAGTTAATTTCTTTTTTCCTCTTTCAACTTTCATTGGGAATCTCAGCCAATTTATATCACAGAGGAATCTGTCTCCTACCTACAATGGACAAATTGTCTTTTTCTATTTGAAAAATATTCTCAAGAATGTGTCCCTACACAGGGGAAACAAGATTGCCTTAGAAGTCCTGAGTACAGATAATTCCTTCACACAGATATCTTCTGGCATGCACTGAATGAGATACTCAAAATGCCCATCAAAATCATACGTTCATCCAAGAAAAACTGTTTTGTTTACTGTTCATTTACAAAGATTGTTTTTCCTCAGATTACTGCAAGTAAGCAGAGAAAGATGTTTATATGAGGTTTTGTCAAGATCCTTGCTAACTCTAAAAATATCAAGGAAAAATCTTACTTAAAAATAAAAACAGGTATAAACAACATTGACCCAGCTTTGTATTTGTACAAAGATCTCCATGTTTTGTCACTTCTGCAAGCAGCACATTTAGAAATACTTTTATTGATGTTTTGAACCCTGAGTATTCAAACATAGGTCTGAGGTCTTTTAGACTATCCCAAGTTTCCAGAAAGCAGTTTTAAAATCTGAGCTGTAAAAAGTATAAATCTTCTGCTAAAGTAGCAAGAGGTCTCATGCAATAACAAGTGTAGCAAGTATATATTCTCAAACGTTTTTACCAAAGCTGGTAGAGATAGAGACACTGTTCACTGCACTCTTTTGACAACACTATTATTTGACTTCTCAATGTGTCTTGTGGGTGATACCATCTCAAACCTGACTTCAGTCTCCCTTACACATTAAACAAACATTATCCTTCTCACAGTTATCATCTTGTTATAAACTGTGTGAAAACTTCTATAAAGTTATGCTGCTGGAAAGCAGCCTAACTTATCTGCAGTTTCCAGGAGAAAACCTTCTTTTATAATGCACCAGGACAGATCCGGGTTCAAAAATAAAAGGCTACAATGTCTTACGTAAATCTGGGGGTTGAGTGAAGAAAGGCCAGCGATCTGGAGGTCATAAGTATTCTGGCTATACTCACTCCATATGCTCTGAAGTTCAACTATAAATAGCCTTCAAATTGCTACACACTTCAAGAAAGTTGAGTAACCCAGCTTTCGCTTTGTAATGTGAGGGTAAAAGTCTAATAAAGCCACAGAAGGGCAGAGGAGAAGAGCTGCAGAAGCCATGTAGACATCTGCTGAAAGGGTCCTGGCTGTGAATTTCCATAGAGAGAACCAGCTGGCTTTAACACAGACAAAGAAACGAGAAAGTACAAGGCCAGCCAGAACAAGGTCATCTCTGTGTGGGGAGCAAGCAAAGCAGGTAACACTGACGTGAGTGGTCCATGGGAGGGAGAAAGGAACAGCCACACACACCTCTGTCTCCACACATCTAATTTCCAACAAATTCTACAGCCAGTTATGACTTTTGGCTATTTTCTTTTTACATATCAGTAAAAGTTTTGCTTATTTATATGTTTAGGATCAAAAGTACTGAAAACAGAAGCTGGGTCATTTGCCACCTCTTTCCAGCCAATTTATTAGTAAGTTTTATTGTCCTCAGAACATATTTCCAAGCAAAATCTACTGATTTGCTGGACTCTACCTGTAGCCTTCTGGTTCTCTCTTTTGAAAATTTTTGTGTTCCTTCCAGCTGCTGGCACTGCCTACACAAACCATTAGTCCTGGACATCCCAGGTAGCAGCAGCTGAACTTGGACACCACCAGCAGTCCTCACTGTGCCAGAGCTGCTTCTGTCATGCTGCCCTTGCAACAGCTCTCATTGAGTTCTCAATGTGGCAATGAAAAGGACTTGAAATCTGTTTGGCTTCACGCACAAATGACATCCATCACTTTGGAAATTACTTTTCCCACACCCTAAAATTACAATTTTGGATAGAGACTGAATTGTAAATAAATATTCTAAGAACACTCAAAAGAGAAGCTGACTTTTTCCCCTTCCACAACATCAGAGAGGTGAGTCACAGTAATAAGCAAGAAAAAAAATAATCAACATTAGCTTCTTATTGATCATATCAGCAAGCTACTTTTCTTTTGACAGTTACATTTAGAAGTCCTCAAAATAGCCAAACCCAAAAAAAGGCACAAAAAACCAAAAAAAAACCCACCCCACTGTATCTTTCTTCTTCTTCAAGAACATTACCAAAAAAATCTCAATTTCAATAATCTCCCTCGTAATCACAGTCCATATAGTTTGAAAACAAAACTTTTTTTTTAATGATCATTCTTCAGTGACAATTAAAGAAAACCAGATTATGAAATCTAGTATTTGCACAGGCATGGTTCAGAAAACATCTATGCTTAGACCACAGATCCATACACACACCACTTCCTCTCAGAAGTCTAGATGAGGTAAATTCATTGATCTAAGAATTTGTGGATTTAAAGTTTTTGAAGGGCATCCAAAACTTCATTTGGGCAGCCAACATTTTTCTGCTCTTTCCAGAAGTTGAGGTCTTGCTTCTTTTTCCTAAAATACTTAAATGTATTTACGTTGTAAACAACATTATGCTGAGAAGTGGGAAAGGTCAAAAGAAGAAAGGCATCCTTAACATTTTCACAAAATCACAGAATCACAAGGTTGGAAGAGACCTTTAAGATCGAGTCCAACCCAGCCCTAACACCTCAACTAAACCACGGCACCAAGTGCCATATCCAGTCTTTTTTTAAACATATCCAAGCATGGTGACTCCACCACCTCCCCAGACAGTCCATTCCTGTACTTTATCATTCCTTCCATAAAAAACTCTTTCCTAGTATCCAACCTATATTTCTCTTGACACAGCTTGGGACTGTGTCCTCTGGTTCTGTCAGTTGCTGTCTGGTGAAAGAGACCAACCCCCAGCTGACCACAGCCACCTTTCAGGGAGTTGTAGAGAGTGATAAGGTCACCCCTGAGTCTCCTTTTCTCCAGGCTGAACACCCCCAGCTCCCTCAGTCGCTCCTCACAGGGTTTGTGTTCCCAGCCCCTCTCCAGCCTCGCTGCCTCCTCTGGACGTGCTCAAGCTCTCAAGGTTCTTCCCAAACTGAGGGGCCAGAGCTGGACACAGCACTCACGGCGTGGCCTCACCAGTGCCAGTACAGGGGGAGGATGAGCTCCCTGCTCCTGCTGGCCACACTGTTCCTGATCCAGGCCAGGATGCCACTGGCCTGTATGGCCACCAGGGCACTCTGCTGGCTCGTGTCCAGCCGGCTGTCACCAGCACCCCCAGGTCCCTTTCTGCCTGGGCACTGTCCAGCAACACTGTCCCCAGCCCAGAGCATTGCAGAGGGTTACTGTGGCCAAAATGCAGGACTTGGCACTTGGCCTTATTAAACTGCATCTTACTGGACTCTGCCCATCCATCCAACCATTCCAGGTCTCTCTGCAGAGCCATCCTACTTTCCAACAGATCAACACATGCTCCCAGCTTAGTGTCATCTTAAAATTTACTAATGAAATACTCAATCCCCTCATCCATGTCATCAGTAAAGATATTGAACAGAACTGACCCCAGCACAGACCTCTGAGGGACACCCCTGGTGACAGGCCACCAGCTGGATGCAGCACTGTTCACCACCCCTGTCTGGGCCCAGCCATCCAGCCCTTCCTAACCCAGCACAGAGAGCTCCTGTCCAAGCCCTGGGCTCCAGCTTTTCCAGGAGTGTGCTGTGGGAGACAGTGTCAAAGGCCTTGCTGAAGTCCAGGCACACAACATCCACAGCCTTTCTTGCATCCACCAGGCAGGTCACCTGGTAATAAAAGGAGATCAGGTTGGTCAAACATGACCTACCCTCCTGCTGGCTGGGTCTGATACCCTGGCCATCCTGCAAGTGCTGTGTGATGATACTCAATATAAACTGTTCCGTTACCTTACCTCATACTGAGGTCAGGCTAACTGGCCTATAATTACCAGGATTTTATTTTGTATTTCAAGTTAACCACAGAGAGCAGATTTTTTCTAAAAATAAATCTTGAGCTCTGTACTGAAAAACAATGTGGGTTGATTATGTTTGTTTGTTGGGGTTTTTAAAGGTTGTCAACATTCCTCTATTTGGCACTCTTTGAAGATGCACAAGTTCAATTGCTTGGCCTCTATGCTTACTATAAAACACTTTCTGATAATATGAGGATGACCTTTCACCACAGAACTGCCCTCCCATGAACACCATCCCTCCAAGTCCTTTGAAGGACATATCATAACTGAAGTGGGTAATCTTATTGACTACATAAAGATTCTGAAAGCAGTTACTCTGCTTCAGGCAGAGCACAAGAGTTGCACACTGTGCTGGACTACCCATCAGTCTTAGGCGTTTACTAAGACTTCAAAGTCTTTTCCCAAGAGTTGGCTACCTCCAAACAGATTCCAAATGAGGGATGTTGTCACCCATGGAGTATGTTTTTCTTCAACCTTAATTAGTACCATGTCGAAGAACACATTTCATACCCAATTCCTCAGTTTCTGGAGAAATTTCAGTCCTCCAAACTGAAGGGTTGAAAATCAGTACCTTCAGTCCAGACTTCTAAAAAATACAAAGCCTGATTTGTAAATCATCTGCCTACCAGATGAGGGGTTCCAATCTGCATAAGTCATCACCGGCACTCAATAATGCTCTACTGCACCTGCTTTGAGAAACACAGTATATATCCCCAAAAGAGAACAGTAAATTTCCAATATACAGAGGCATCAACAATACAGCTAGGTGAAAAGACCAAACAGAATGTGTAACAGTGTACAGATTCAGCTAAAGAAAAGATTTCTAAAGGAGATGCTTTTCCTCTTAAAATTAAAGCAGGTCAATACAAATTGTCCAGGTCAGCACAGAAAACTGTGTGGCTATGCAAGTTCTCATTTTCCATAACTTTGAAAATTGCTCTCCAAACTATAATGTCAAAATACAGCATTTTCAATAATTACAAGCAAGGTCACAAAAGCATTCCTCTGTTGAATTTTTTAAAAATTCAACACACATGAAGGATAGATCAAAATCTGTCAGTCCTGAACCACAGAAAAATCCCAAAGTTTGATAATCTAGTTCCAAGACTGGGCAAATTTTTGCTATAGCCAGGAAAGGGCATGGCTAGGACCCCAAGATTACTTCATACCACCTCACATACTTTTTGGGAGGGAGTGGGGGAAGGGGCAGGGAAGTGCTACCTTCAGGGTTGGCACAAAGGAAGCAGACAGGTATTGCTTTTTGTCCCGTGGTTTCTGTGTAAATCATATATTTCTTGTACCACCCAACCCACCCACCCCTGCTTCCATTAGCATTGTTACTGTTGCTGCTTGTTTTCTTATTTCACTGCTGTTTCCAGTAAATATTCTTATATCAATGCATAACCTTCACATTTTTTTGCCCCCAGTTCTCCTCTCCATCCCACCACTGGAGCAGGAGAGAGAAGCAAATGACCAGCACATGGTTTGGAGAATCTCAGTGGGAGCACTAAAGTGGGGAGTACCATTCCTAAACTAAGACATTTGATCAGCTGATTTTTTTTTCTGTTTGCAGGCCAAGTTCAGATACATTCATGAACTAATAAAAAACACCTGCAGAAAACTCAGATTTGGTCCTCAGGGTAACATGCAGCTATCCTGATAGCCTTGTCTCCCATGAGCAGGAAAAGTGATTCAGACTCTGCTTGGATTAGCAAAGGTGAATATTGCTTCAAGGTTGTTTCACTAGGGATTGAAACAGTGAATGTCACAACTCAAAATGCATTGAATTGCAGTCCTTGCACTTAGGAGTCACATCTCTTCATCTCAAGGCTGTAACAGCTCTCTCAAGCATCAGAAGTCCACAGCAATTCTAACCTTGTAGCTGACAAACAGCATCCCCCAGCTAAGCTTTCTAACTAATGCACAAAGGCAAAGGACCTTCTTGTCCCCTGTGCTGCATAACAGCTACAGTCACTGAACTAAATAAGCTGAACTAGAAATGCCAACCCATCTTCTGTGCAATGAGGATGCAGTTCTTAAAACAATTTGTTTAGTGGTCAAGACCTAAAAATATTTTAAATCACATTTGGCTAGAAGCCAAAAAATTCAATTGAATGAAATGGGAAAAAAACAAATTATACACACTACTAGCAATCTGCAGTTTTCTCTCTTGGAAATGTTTTGCACAAGTCTTAGGGAAAAAAACCCACTGCAGCTACCAGTACAGTACATCCAGTGGAACCAAGAGAGCTTCCTCCTGGGAGTTCTCTGCTTTTAACCCTCTGCATTCCCAGAGGTATATCCATGTCCTCAGTGGCCACACCAGGTGCCAATATTCAAATTTCAGCACTGATTGGTTTGACCACAAACTCCCAAAAAATTCTTCCCTTTAAACCAGGACAGTGTGCAAAAATATTACTTAGGCAAAGATTGTTTGAAGATAGCGATTAGCTTCTCTGAGCAGACTACTTGATTACAAACCTTACTAATGTTCATCTCCTTTTTCCAGGATTTCGTGACAGTCTTTAAAGCAAGCTGTATGTCCAGAAAACTTTCAAATTTTGACCTGCTCATTGTAGAAAAGAATTTCATACTCATCTGAGACAGGACTCTTCTGGGCAGATAGTTAAATCAAATTTAAACTACTTGCTAATCTAAGAGATGTGATTAAAATACAGTGTTGTTTTTTCAGCATATGGCCTGAATTGTATGCACATAATCATTTTACATGTGCAAATGACAGTAAGTTATGCAGGCTGTCTCACAGTTTGCACACGCGATCTTAATTTGTGCTCACAGAAAGTTCCCACATGGAGTTGCAGAACTGCAAATTATAACTGAGGTCAATGGAAGCTCTAAGAACTTCATATCCCTATCATAAAGCACCATGGAGAGGCACCAGCTGAAAATGCTGGACCTGCTGTCCAAAAAGTGTTTTGACTGGGGATTATTTGGTTTATTGCCTCTGAGAAAGACACCTGCATCACCCCAAGTAAAATCTGAGTAAAGTCTCCCCATGCTGAAGCGTTACTACCATGAACTCTAAGCAGTGCTGCTGAGGTAGCCCAGCAGGTCAGATGGACACTACCAAAAAACAAGTGAGCTCCCCAGAAAGCAGACTTCCTGGTCTACATTTAGAGTAAAAGTAGGATGGAAGTCAAGATTTTATGTGAGTTTTTCTGATGGTCTCTTCTGTGCTGCTGTGAAAAGGAAATAAAATTGTATGTAGAATTAAGTAATGGTAGAAAAAATTCTTCTGGGAAATGATGCTGAGGTACTCGTTTGGGGAGACTTGTGAAGAAATGAAAGGTGAAAGTATTCAGAAGAACTTGCAAAGTTCTGTTATCTCCTACCTATTTTATTATAGGAATGGAGACTGATTTTAAGTACATCTATATAGCAACCAAAATAAAGCAGGCCCAAAGCTAACCATGGTAAAGATTACAATTTAGTAATAAATAGTGACACAAACTTAATAATGCAATCTGCTTATTATGGAGAAAGAACTTACTGACTCTTGACAGATATTCACTACAAACACAACATATACATACCCTCATTAATGTGGGTCCTACAAAAGCCACCATGCAGATAACCTAAAAATAGGCTAACCATCAGATATCTTGTTTTAAAGCTGTTCTCACACAGCTCATGGGAATTATAGCCATATGCAGGCTCGTGGCTCAGTCAAAACCTGGTCTAAAAGTTCATCCCTCATTTATTTTTACCCAAGTAGCACTCACCATCAGTTCAGGTGCACAAAATGCTGATGCTAATTCTTTCCATTATAGACAGGTCCTAGGGTTTTAAACTGCATCCATCAATACATGTGCATCTATCCACTCTAACATTTTAAGACAGATTAGGTCCTTGGTTTTGAAGCTTGCAATTACAGTTGTCATATGATACCACAAATAATATATCAATATTTTTTTCATTTGTATAAGCATTCTAAAGGAAAATTGTAGAAAACTTTCTTTTGAAGGGGACATTTATAAAGAATGGCCACTGAGTACATAAGAAAGATAATGTTTATTCACTGAGAATTCTAACCCTCAAATTCCTTAAAATTTTACCTACCATAAAAGATTTTATGACTGTATTACAAGTAGCATGAGAAACCTTTTTTTTTTCCAAATGTAATATACTTGGTTATTTGCATAATTTCTTGCAATTAAATTGTAAAAAATGGCAAAATGGATCTTTCCAACCATAATTAACATTTTCTCCTGTTTTGCAATTAATTAAAAAGTCAGAAAACTGCATTACTAAATACTGCTTGGATATTCCATCTCTAATTAGTCAGATATTGATGTTCTGTTAATAGAAGTGTCCTGCAGAAAAATACTTCACAAATACACCTATTGGAGGAATCAAGGCAGGTTCTTCCTAAGAGCCATGACAACCCTCAGCAAATAAAAATACAGTCAAAAGTTACTTTGCATTTACTGAGAAAAGAGTAATTCTGGGGAAGACAAAAAAAGGGCAATATGGGGAGAGAGGGTACATGGGCTAATCATGTCAGAATTGGGGCCCAAGCATTTTATTTACTAAGTGAATTCAACTATTGCTGTCTACACTAAGACTCACTTTACCACACAAACGATAAGCAAAAGCACTTCTGTTTAAAATTCTCTGTAATTCTGTAGTATAGAATTCAAGAATCTAAGAAGTAGCAAAGCAGGTGTGTTTCTTAAATTACTCACTCCCATTAGACAAAGGAAGGAGAGCTGCTTTCTTTTATGATGGTCATTTTTTCCAGTTCCATAGATGAATGCTGTCCTGTGCCAATGAGCAGAGTGGGAATTTAGGGACTGATGCCAGTAGACCTATATTCTACACAGAGCCAAAACTAGAGGAGCTTAATTAATCACAGTCAAGTTGCTCATTAGAGAATCAAAACCCCAGAAGAAATTCTCATAACATCCTCAGTATTTTGATAAAACACTAGTAGATGTCAGCAATTATCTACTTTCCACTCCTCAAAGGCCAGGACACAGGGACCGCTGCCACAGCTACGACAACGTTATGACTTAGAGCTGTAGGCTTAATGACAGGCAGATGCAGTGAGGACTAAGGATTGAAAGATTCTCTTGTAGGCATCAGTCTTCCAAAGGACAGAAAAATGGGGTTTTTTATCATTGTTCAGCACCACAGTCCTGAAAGGTCATGCTAAGTGTCACTGTCACAAAAACACTTCACAAAAAGTATACCTCTTTCCGGACTTGGCATTGGTTTGCTGCTCTGAAACTCTCCAAGTACATTTCTACAGTCACTCAATATATGGTCATTCATTCTTCTGGAAACTTCTTCTCGCATTTCCCTGTTACATCACAGTCCAATAAGTGCCTGTTCTGAAATTAACTATCCTTCCGGATCAGGGTCTCAGCAACAAAACCTGATCTGAGAAATAAAATTTAGTTAAAGTCATGCTCCTTATAAACTAGAAGTAAAGCTGGAAGCACCCTTTCCAGACCTACATTTAAAAGATGATTATTTCTTTCTTATAAACATATATATGTAACATATTATATATTAATTTTTATTATTAAAAATCTCTGATTATTTATTTCTTTTCAAATTATCAGAAACATTAAATCTAGCTTAAAGAGCTTGATTAACAGGCTCATAGCTTGGGATGTATTTCAGACTTCAGCTTAATATTTCATGGGGCAGCAGAGGATTTTTTTCACACATCAGGATTTTGTATTAGACTACATCATTAAACAACAGACCAAAAAAAAGAAAATACAGTTTTAGCAGAAATAGCCTCCAATGTTAATTAGTTTTGTTATTCTTGTATATGATGCTACTATTCTTTCTGTTATCTATCAATAACATAGGTACTGAACATAGATATGTTCAGGATTATGGGACCTACATTTAGGCATTGAAATGTCAGTACTCAGTTCAGTTAACTAAATCACACCTTTGAAAAGACCTCCCAGATCAAGTCCAACCTTGGCCTGATCACCCCCTTGTCCACTAAACCACAGCACTTAGTGCCAGGTCCAGTCATTCCTTGAACACCTCCAGAGGTGGTGATTTCACCACCTTACAGGGCAGCCTGTTCAAATGCTTAACCACCCTTTCCAGGAACAAGTTTTTCCTGATGTCCAACCTGAACCTCCCCTGACACAGCTTGAGGCTCTGTCCTCTTGTCCTGTCACAAGTTGCCTGTGAAAAGAAGCTGGACCCAGCCAAGGTAGTTGTAAAGAGTGATAAGGTCTCCCCTGAACTTCCTCATCTCCAAGGTAAACACCTCCAGCTCCCTCAGCTATTCCTCATACAACTTGTGCTCCAGACCTTTCCCAGTTTCATCACCCATCACACCAACATACTTCTTGATGGAAGGGGCCCAGAACTGAACACAGTCCTCAAGGTGCAGCTCTACCAGTGATGAGTGCAGGGGGAAACATAATTGACATGGTATTGATCTGGTACATTACTACAGAGTCCATCCAAATATCTTAAATATTTTGCCACGTTTAAAACGTTCACTACAAATTGCTAAAATGCTACCTTTAAGGCAAGCTATTCAACTCAATCAACTTGCTGTGATTTGAAGTACAATTTAGTTGATCCAAAGTAGATAGTAGATTTTAAAGCAAGCCAAATCACTTTCTGTTGCCATCTTATTGCAAAGTTCCATACCTTCTTGGTGATCTCTCATGGACAGCACTCACAGCACTGACTCCTCCTTCTTCACAGCTCAGACAACAAACTCCAACTCTCTTCCTAACCAGCTACCCCACTCTTTTGTAGCACTTGTCTTCTTATTGGACACAGCTGTGGCCTGTTAAGGGCAGACCTGTTCCTAACCTTTGGTGATTAGTGCAGCTGCAACTCCTCAGGGGTGAGACACCTTCTGCACTATCTTTGTTTTCTTACATTCTATCCCTCCACAACTTTCTAGGTCTATTGATAAGCAATAGGAATCGAGTGCCCAAACATAACCATCTAGAGCCATCTGAAATGCCAAAGAGAAGGGATCAGCAGATGTGATGCAAGCCATTTTGCATCTGATCCAGACAGGGTTCTGCAACCCTCTGAAGCAGCACTTGGAGGCCAGACAAGAAGTTTTAGAGAGTTTTAAATTATGTTATACACCTGAATCCTACCCTGGATCTCATCTCCCTTGACTAGGAGGGAAGCTAAAGCACCCACATCCCATTGCAATTGGATGCCTATTTTAGGTGTCAGTCTCAAGCTGAATCCTGCCTTTAATACCCTTTTTTTGGTAGGTTATGACCAAATTTCCAACACCTAAAGCCAAGCAGCACTTCTTTAAACTTCACAAAGCAGTAACAAGGTGACATACATAGTATTCCAATTTTGCAGAACACTGAAGTCTCTAAAAGAGTTTATTTTACCATTAAAATCAGATACTGTCATTTCAAATGTAGCTTTGCAAAGGTTCATTATCTGACAACAAAATAAATCAAAATTAAAGGTGTATTTACTTTTAATTTTGCGTAGCTTGTGGTTTTTGAGGGTCTTTGAAAAAGAGAGGGAGATGTCTAAAAAGGTGTTCTTTTCAGGTCCTGTATGCTGGTTCAGGAATTTTATTTGATGATGCACCATTATTACTCTACTCCAAATACCAGGAGGTTTCATACATTTTTGAGCAGACGCTTCAAGATTAAAAAGAATAACTTCAAAAAATAAAATTACTACCATATGTTTGAACAGGCAAGGAAACATAATACTATGAGACCTGTGAGACTGCTGCATCTATCTGTATCATTCCAAGTCACAAAATTTAATTGCTGGAAAAAGATATTCAGGCCAATCAAGTAAAACAAGGGGGTGATAAAACACAATTGTAGCTGTTATCCAGCTTTTGGATATGATAATATCAGTGAAAAGGTAAATTCCAACCACAACTTTTATTAGTGCTGAAAATGCTGAGAGGTGGCTTCACCTTCACCCTTTCAGTCAAAATCAGCCACCCAAAGAGCTTTTGTTATATGAGATTCTCAGAGTGAATTTCAGAGTATGTGCAGTGGTTATGTGAAGGGCTCGACTCTCTTTTCTCTGACAGATCTAGGCCATCTGAGCAGGTTTTAAACCTCCTTTGTCACCTCTGAGACTGAAATTAAAAAGGAGGTATGCAGTACTCAGTCTGAAAGCTTTATAGTATTGTAGGCTAGCAGAGAAACTGAACACATGAAGCTAACCATGAAGGGATATGATGCTATTTTAAAAACCAGTTTTAATGATGGCAGCGTCTGTTGCTGAAGTCCTTTAGCTTTTTCTGAAAAAGCTACTGTGTTACACAGGTCTCTGAGCAACTGCAGAAGTCAAACCAATTCAGGGTACCAAATGGAAGAGGTAAGCTGAAGCCTAAGATAAAAAGAACAGACTGTATTTTAAAATCCACTTTATATTTGATTTTTAATATTAAAAATAACTTTGGATTTAAAATTTTTCTGTCTGTTTTATTGAACCCTGACCACAAATCAGTTTGACTCACCAAGGTAGCCTGGTGTTGAAAGTCAGTGGAATGGCAAAATGTTAGCTATGCTCAAAGACAGATAAAGGACTAGAGGCTTGAAAGCATTCAAAGGTATGAAGAAGTGCCCTCAAATGGCAAAGAAACTGAAAAAATTAGACCTAGTTCAGGAACCATTACAAGTTCACTGCATATTATACCGGAAAATTAAAATTCCCACAGAAAATTACTACTACAACTTATTATGCTGATAAAAACAAAACCAAGGAGTTGTGCTCCTTTACTATACCACTACTTAATGTAATTGGAACTCATTCATTGAAGTGAGGGGTATTTAACTTAGAGATCAAATTTTTGTAGAAGAATGTATTTACAGGTAAATAAAAGTTTCTAATTATTAGTATGTTGCTACTAATCAAAGACATTATTTCATTCAATAACAATTCTTTAAAAAAAAAGAAAAAAAAACACCAAAAATGTAGTAGAACAATAAATTAGGGTTCATTTTTCAAAGGAAGTATTTATTGGGCAGAAGCCTAAGTTCTAAGTTTAAAAATCTTTAAATTAAAAAAAAGAAAGGACATGGACATCGTCCTGTTCCCCAATTATGGTTTTGTTTTCTTCAATGCTAGAAAGCATTTACAATAGTTGAAATGAAAGGCCTTACAAACCAAGCTTCCATAGAAAATCATAGGCAGACATTCTTTTCTACAATGCATGGCTAGACATTTCTGGGAAACTCTAACGAAATGTCTTCCAAAAATATGAAAAGAGCATAAAACAAAAATAGAACAGAAGGCAGAGTCCAGGTACAGTTTCTTTCCTCCAAAGTGGAAACAGCTACTCAGTGCCTGGAGACATATTAGCATTTGTCCTGTAACAGTGCTATGTGAAACACTCTCTGCCACTGACCAGCAGAAAGAATTTGACAAAGTATTCATCAAAGTACAAAGAAGTACTTTTCTTACTTTCTCAGTTCCTTCTTTTGTTAGATTGTAGTCCCACTTGTTCTCTGACTCTGGCCATTACTGAAGTATCTTAACAGAGAATTTTCTTCTCCTTCACAAAAGAGATCTAATGGATAAAATCTGAAAATCTTTACTAAGATCAGACTCACTGGAGAACCTCAGCAACAGCTGATAAAAACAAAGCAGAGAAATTGTTTGTCCACTATTCTATTTCCTTTTCCAGTGGACTCCAGTCACTTATTTCATGACAATGAATTAAGTTCAAGAATTCTCCTGATCTGAGGTGAAAGGAGAAACTAAAGCAAATGATGATTTTCAAACAATAACTTCTACCAGAAACAGTCATATTGTGGGAACCCACTTATCATTATATAGACAGCTCCATCATCCATTTCCCTCTGCCTCCAAAACTAACTGTAGCCCAATATCTAAAACATTACAGTAGGTCTGATTCACTCTTTGGCAAAGCCCAATTTAAAAAAGGTTAATTAGCCAACAAAACACAACCCCAAAAGTGGAAGAACAGAGAAAGATGTACCTTTAAATCTTTCCAATATCACATAGACATTATGATCATCACTGGAGGTCTGAACTCCACAGCCCACTCCTGATCTAGGAACATATTGCATATACAGCAAAACCATGTACGTTTGTCTTATGGCTTCAGTTGATAATGCAGACTGTCACACAGCTATTCATACATGGTCAGTGCATAATGTTTTAAGGACTGTTATGCTTACAGGGTTGTAAATGTATTTTACATGCAAAGGCAACTGCATGCTGCAAATAAAAAGAAAAAGAATTATATCTATGGAGGGGCAATAATTTAAAGTCATAATGGCCAGGTCAGTAAATAGAAAAATGTTATTTTCAGGTGTTAGATAAAAATTATACAGATCTTCTGGTCAAGACCAGAATACACACAGAAATTACAAGAACCAGACAGCTATAAATTGTCTCTCCATGGAGGAGGCCATGAATTATCAACAATTGCTTAGGACACTGAAAAGACACAGAGACTGAAATCTGCAGCTCATAGAGTAGCTGCGGACAAGGCATGAAATCAGAGATTCTTACCTTTTCCTGTAAAACAGTAAAGCTTAGGAAGGATTTGGTATGTGCAAACTATTTTATCTCTTTGTTTAATGGGTAGGAAGTTTGGGAGACTAAAAAACATTTTGCTTTAAAAATCTGGCTTTGAATCACCTGAATCATTCACTAGTGAGAAATATTTTATTATTTCAGCTGACAGAACTAGGCCTGTCATGATAAGAAACCAGAAAAGATTGCAACTGAACTGAAGCAGTGCTAAACCAAAATGTTTCAGAGAAATGAGGGGAGACATAAAGCTATCTGCTTGACTAATTACTCACTTTTACACTTAACAATTTTCTCAAACAGGGGTGCAAAGGTGCATAAGGCACAGGTAAATTGTGATCCTACAATATCCAAGACAGAAGGGAATAAACAACATACCCTTCAGCTACAAAGGTTACAAGGATTCTACATAATACTAAACTTTCAACGGATTTTTCAATTATATGTATCTTGTATTCATTTTGAATCTGCATTTAACAGGCACAGATTCAGAGAAAGGAAATTTTCTTGCAGGAACATTTTCAATATTGTTCCCACAAAGTAACTGTGGGAATGAGGTATGAGCTCTAATGTGCAACCAGTGAAGGGAGTCTATCAGAGACTGTTTTACAGTAGCTGGGACATTTCTACCAACTTCCATGGCAGAGTGATGGATAAGTTTTCCTTCCATTAATCATTTCCATGTTTTGCTTAGCTGGAACTCAAAGTAGCCAAAAACAAAAATATTAGCATTTGTAGAAAGATTATTAGGATTTACCACAAGGTGATCCTTTGGCAGGCTGCATATACATTTAGTTTGTATCTATTAACTAGGTATAATTACCTACAATGACAAAACCAGGATTATATAGCCTGCATTAGTACATATTATTAGATTTAATAAATACACGGATGTAAAGGAACCTTACATATGAGCCACAAATGTTGAACTCACTCCTTCATAGTAACTGAATCAGCTTCAATTTTTGCCAGCTGATTATTAGACAACCCCTTAATTTGAAGAATTATCCTAACAAACAGAATATTATCCTTACCAAAAGAATATATGAGAACAACATACCAATTCAAAAATGTCCAAATCTTTGCAATACACATGGACTATTATTTGTGTTTGCACTCAGGTTTACTCAAAGCATTCTCATGGGTGAAGAAAGTGTATAAACTAATTTTTTTCATTTAGACAAAGCAAAAACCAACTACCCAGTCAGCCATGTATCCACCTTCATTTTATGTTTTATTAAAATAGCATATGCAGTAGCCTTGTCTATGTTATTGATGACACCATGGTGGCTATTGGACTGATACAGTGGTCTCCAGGAGTTTCCAAATATAAATGAATCCTAATGAGATAATCCCTAGTGCATGTAGATGGAGGAATGCTATCTAAATAATGCCACTTCTGTTGCGGAATTGGTTTCAAATTAATTGTTTCTTTCGAAAGCTTTAATTATCAGGAGGAAAGCAGTTAGAAAAAATGAAGTTAAAAAGTGCATAATGTCTAATAGCTCATTAAATAGAAAATACATTGTAAATTTGGGAATCAGAATGACTTGCAGCTAACTGTGAGATGATGGGTCATGCACATGAAAAGAGACTTTTCTGGCAGGAAAGCAATTTGGTAATGCTGACTGCAGTCTGCATTTACTTGACATTCGGAAAGATCATATGACACCAATGCAGATGAGGTGAACAGTGAAGAGAAAAGGAAGGGCAAGGAGAACCAGAGGAGAAAAAGTTAGGTTATGAGCAGCTGAGACATGATGAGGAAAGAGAGAATATGAGTGTCATTACTGGGTGTTCAATTTTTCAAGCTGAAAATATTGGAAATGGGAACAAGGTGTCATATTACAGAGATTTGGAGTATTCAAGCAGCTACAGCAATAGCTGAGTCAACATCTTTCTTACAGATGTGTTTTATGAAAAGTTTATTTGATGAATAATTAGCAATTTTAAATTTTTCTTCCTATGTAAAAACATATCAAGTGTGTATTTACTCAGCATCAAATATATCTTCATAATAATGCAACAAAACAAAGCAAGTCAAAGACTACTTGAAATACTCAAGAATAATTAAGCTGCCAAAAAATCCTTAAACCTAAAGAATTATACCACAGCCTCAAAGGGAGAGAAGCTCAGAACAGCTGATTTAGGCTTAAACTTTCTCCTAGTACATTTTCCATAAGCAGTGACCCCAACAATTACACAAGCGGATGCAGACATGAGCAGAATGGGAGAAGGCAGCTATGCACTTGTGTGTACACCAACAGGTGCATGCTGTGCCATGCCAGCCTGCACAAACAGGAGGGCTAAAGCTCCCTAAAACCTCTCAGAGTCATCTAAAGGCCCAAGGCAATGTACAAAGAGCTGCAAGCTCAGGGCTCAGAATCACATGTGATACAAAAGCAGCGCACAAGGAAGAAAGTTACCCAGAGTTACATTCTTTTATGTTGTTAGGCTTTGGTCACAAACTGATCTATGTGGTAAAACAAAATCTGGAATAGGATCACCAAGAATACTTCTAACAATGTACTGGTTTTAGCTGGAATAGAGTTACCTTTCTTAATAGTACTTCACTGTGTTTCAGATTGGTGACCCAGCCATGGGTAGGGCCACAATAGAGCAAGTACCCCCTGAAGGGGCTGTGGTCTGAGGACAAGGCCACACCAGAGCAGTGGAGCACACCCAAGAGTGACCACAGCTGTGGATTATTTCACACTGCAGCAGATACACCCCTGAACAGGCTGTGGTCTATGGACAGACCCGTGCTGCAGCAGTGGCTATCAGAGAAGTTCACTGCAATGTAAAACCCTATGGCCTGGTCCAAAGGGACCAGGGATGGAGACTGCAATAGATTTACATTTAAATTGCCATAAGCCCTTATTTGAGTTGCATGTTACAGTAAGTTCTACAGCAAGAACCACCCAAACCAGTTGAGGATAAGCCTTACAGCAACCAGTGCAAGTGCAGCAGTGACCCAGCCTGAGCTGGCTTTTGTGTCCAGTAACTCCACAAAACAACCACCTCTCCTCTCCTGAGTGACCACCATAACAAACAGAATCCAAGTTAAGGACTAGATGAACTCAATTGGCATTTTATGGACTATACACTGGTGGGCCACAGACTAAAGGAATAATAGCTGCATATTTTAGGCAGTGAGAAGGGAAAAGGGGTGGTTAATGGGAGGATATTGGACAATACGGGACTGAATTGTGATGCAAATTGTAAGAATAAGTGGTAGAGGTTGTACTGGGTTTGGCTGAAAAATAGTTAATATTCTTATATTAGCTTTTAGGTTGCTGTTTTAGATTTGTGACCAAAACAATGCTGATAAAAGAGATGTTTAGTTACTGCTACACAATGCTTAAACAGCATCAAGGCCTTTTGTCTCTTCTTCACATTGCTCCACTAGTGAAAAGATTGGAGGTGCAGGACTGCTGACCCTAAATAGCCAAAGTGATATTTCATATCATATGAGGTCATGCTCAAAGCCAAGGAAGGGAAGAAGCAGGAATTGCAAACATTTCACAAGTCACGGGTATGTGTGAGGGAGCCCTGCTTCCCTGGAGATGGCTGCACCCCTGCCTGCCAGTGCAAAGTGCTGAATTAATTCCTTGTTTTGCTTTGCTTGTGTGTGCAGGTTTTGCTTTACCTATTGAAGTGTCTTAACCCACAAGTTTTCTCACTGTTGCTGTTCCAATTCTCTTCCCCATCTCACTGTGAGGGAGTGAGCAAGTGGCTGAGTGGGTTGAGCTGCCTACTGGGGCTAAACCAGAACAATCACAATGACAATGTTTATAACCAGAATAATAAAATCTCATTGCCATAAAGGAAAAATGAATCTGCATTAGGGGAAAAAACCCCAACATTTCCTAAATCAGAAGCTCAACCAGGATTCACAGCCACTTCTTTATTTGAACATCCTCTGCACAAATACCAGCGTAAGGCCTTCCTTATGAAGGTTTGGACACTTTGGCAGTAATGCATTTTAAATATTACCTTAATTCCAATGCAAGGTTTATCCCTTGTGAATCTAGACTGAACAGAAAAAAGCAGGATCATAATAATGAGAAATGTCAGTGTACTGGCTGATAATACCATATCTAAATTTATGGCATGTTATGTTTGCATATAAACACAGTATTTCTTGTGTCTTGATTCCAGTAAGCCCATAGAACTGATCTCTCTGTATTTGCTGCTGTTACCAGATCTTAAGATAAAACTTCCCATCTTGTTTAATAATAGCTTATTTGTTGCAATGCATAGATTGACATTTTTTTCCAAAAATTCACACAGGTAACAGAGTCAGAAGAGAGGATATATCCCTGTAAGGGTATTCTTTTCTTTTAATGGTGCTGAAATAGATCTTTTTTTCTGCAATTAGGCTCTAAACATGACCTAATTTCCTGCACAAATACCAGAGCCTGATATGCATAGTCAGAAAGTGATATTTTACTTTGTTACCACACCAGCAACACCATATTTGAAAACGTACGTTATTGTAATAGTAGCCTCTAACTTTATAATGCAGAGTACCCATACACCTGTAGAATCTTTCTGAATTTTGCTTGCTGTTATATAGTCTCTCTTCTGAATATAATGGAATTGAAGCTTCATAAAAGGAGTTTATTTCAGTGGTAAACCACTGAAATAAAGCTCAAGTCTTAAATTTATATCCATGATACAGACACAAATATAGTTATCAAAAGACCACCCCACCTACATGCCTTCAGCACAGATGAGTCTAAGCAGTTAGAAATATTTATTCAGGCTCACTTCAGAAAATACTTAAATCACATAATTAATTTGATTGGTCCCACTGAAGCCACACCAGCTGAAATGTCTCACATGATCAGACCTCAAGTTTGCCTCTCTGCACATCCTAATTTTTCCCAGATGACTTTTGGGACTTGGACACTTCTACAGTTCAAACTGAACTAAGACTACTAATCATCTTAGATAAACCATGAGACAAGCTTCAGATGGTACCCACTTTCATCCCTTACTGGAAAAGGGCCACATTTCAAACAGTTTACAACATACAAATAGCACAGAAAGACATCAGCTTTCCTCAGAGCCATCAAGCCATTCTATGTGACTTTGCAGCATCATTAAATGCAGTAATACAATACCCAGTGAGAAAATATCATTGAGCCTAGAATTTGAAAGGCCAAACAGGCATCTTAAATGGGAACAAACACTGAAAGTCTCATCTGACAGGGGATCTAGAGTACATGGTTTGGATGCAGTGCTCACAGCTCTCCCAAACACACAGCCACGAGGCCGAAGGCAGCACCCATCCTACGAGTGCATGACTGCATGGTACAGGTTCTCTCACACACAGTTCCACATGCTGAGGGGTGAGGCAGGGACAGCCTGTAACCAGGAAGACTGTTCTGTATGAAGACGCTCAGATGAGCATGAAAATCCACTGGGTAACCCAGGGGCTGAGCCACACCCTCCACCCTGCCCATGACACGACCTGTCAGACCGAGATGAGGGAGAACACCTGCTACATACTGGTGGCTTTGTGGCAGGATGGATCGGATTGATAAGGCAGCTCGGCCTTATCAATATGTGATGCAGAAAATGCAGTGAGGGAGTAGAAGAAATCCAATATGAGAGTATCACTGCAAATGTGAGAGACTAGTCAGGTCTGTGCTCCTGTCTCTAAAAGAGCTGGTGTGAGACTGCATGTCACTGACAGATTTATTTTAGAAATGTTTTATATCCTGCTTTTAAAAGTGAAAAAAAAGTAAAAGCACTACACTAAGCAATTGCAGTTTGGTTCTTACACTTCGGTTCTTGTAAGTAAAATAAATATGCAGTACTGCAATACTGCCTCCTTGCATTCCAAGAAAGAAATTGCTTTATTGAATCAAGACGGTGGTCCATCTAGTCCAGTACCTCATCTTCAAATACGGGACCTTAATATAGCAACAGAGGAGGCAAGAAATATTCCACAGAGAGAGAGGCCAGCATACAACCAAGACCAAAAATTTATTTATTTTAAAAGTGTTTGATATTTACTGACTCATTTATTAATATTTTGCTATTTATACAACCCACTAGGTTTGTTGAACTGTGATTGTTTATTATTTACCTGTGAAGTTTGCCAGTGTAAAGCACCTTCTGCCACATTAGCTTTGATTTGTGATATAGGCATAGAAGATTACCAAACACCCAGGAGTCAAAAAAAGCTAGGTGTGCTTTCAGCTGAGTGCCAGCCTGTACCGAGGCTGTCCCCTTGGCATTGTTAAAGGGATGCTCACAGCTGAGACGGCTGCATACAACACTGTCCTGGTGCCAAGAGACCTGTGTTCAAGTTTCCTATTACAAGATCAGCAAGATGTGAAGTGAGGCAACTAGAAAATGCAAGCTATGAACATAGCAGAGATTAGGAGGTTTGAGAAACTTCAAATATGAGGGGGAAAAGCATTTTCTAACCTTTTACACATGCAATTATATAAATGATTCTTCCAGCCCACAAAACATATAGGAGCTTCTCCTGTAAGTGTTTAGTTAAGGACTAAGGATCAAATCCATACAAAGCATTTTCCAGTGCTACTTCAAGCAACAGCTTGAAGAGCATTCTACAGATCACTGTACCAATGTATTCAGACAGAAGAAAAAGCTAAGAAAGCTTTTTTCAGTGACTTCATCCCATTTTATCTAACTACGTAGTGCCATACCTGGTAGTTATGCTAACTACTTTAACTAGTAAAGCACAAGGTCTTTGCTTTCTCTCTTCTATCTCCACTGTTTTTCAAAACACATGACATGAAAGAAGCTATATGAAGATGCCTTAAATTGTTTATCTTAAAAATGTGACTGTTCTGCACCACTAATATGAAAAGGTACGTTAGTTGGCCATTATTGTTTTGTTATCTCTTTTGATAAATAGCTCACTACATATGGTAAACAAGAGCGGTTGGCTCGGGTATATAAAGAAACAAAGCATAAACCCCACTATCTTCCCAAGTTCCACAAGAGCAAAAGGAGATAGCTCTGTAGCTGTCATCAGGAAAAATGAACAACATTACTGTTGATGTTCCCACATTCATTCCTAGGTCTGGTGAATGTTATCTATCTGAACTTAGTCATAAGGAGACGTGTTTCAAAGTAAATATTAACAGTTTATAAAACCAAATCAATGAGCCAAATTTCCTGTTGAAATAGCCCTAAGAGTGAACTTCTGTTTTTAAAAAATATTTCAAATGTCAAAGTGTGTGCTTACAATGGACTCTCTGAAGCTGAGTATACTATGTAATTGTTTTACCATGCTAAAAAAAATAATAGCAAAACAAAGCACAAGCAAAATCCTTCTAAGTAATACACTTAAATTCAGTGATCTAAGGACAATGGAGCAAATACTCCAGCTGGTTTAAAATGTCAGAGCTGCAACTACTCCAAGGGAGCAGTGAAAGTCTACATCAGTTGGGAATAACCCTCAACACAAAAATGGTCATGAACAGGGACAGGTCAGTATTCAGTTCTGCTGGCATAGGACCCTTCTGTTACACTCGTCTTTACACAAATTTTGGCTCAATGTCTTCAAAATTCAACGTTTCAAAAGGTAAATGAAAAATATATTTTCTAATAAAAAGCTATTGCTACCTGAATTACTTGGACATGCAATAGAAAAATTATGAAAGACATTTAAAGGAGATGTTTAAATACAGACTGGAAATAGGAAACTGAACATTAATTAATTAGATTGTAGGGTCTTCTGTTGCTTTAGCCTCTGTATTACCATGCAGTCTTTGTTTACTGCCATTTATCTTCTTTGTTTGATGACATTTGACTAATAAATACATTGATGAATTGCATCTGTAAATGCCATCCATACATCACAAAAATAGGATGTACTCACTGCTTCTGGCACACTGAAGCTAAAAGATTTTGTTTTATTTAAAGTTTCAGTACTTAACGAAGGAAATATTACTGCTCTGCTGGATAAATTTCCTTATTTTTATTTTAATTTTCAGTGAGCAAACAGCTGCAGAATAATGTGACTTAATGAAGCATTTCTAATAAAATCCTGCAGAAGATAAAACAGAGGCATAGAACCACTTGCTCACTGATAGTTGTATCATTCAGAATAATTTTTCAAGATGGTGATCACATTTCTGTGTAGATAAGTATTAGGTATTGTAATTTTCAGTCTTCCAAGTCAGTGATTTCCTTTGGTGAGATAACTAGTTAGCATTGTAGCATTACTTATTTATAGTAAGCAAAACATACAACATAATAAATGTAACATCTTTCTAGTACATTATTTAGGCTTTACACTGGTTGGTAAGTAGCAATACAGACAGCAATAGATTTTGGTTTGAAAATGCTCAGATCTGAAAAACTTCATGGTTATATTTTGCTTACCAAAAACATACTGCCTGTATTTGTAAAGATGTCCTTTATCAAGTCTGTCATCACTTCTGATGAAATCATGAAACTTCTTGGCTGCTACATTTTTCTCTGCCATAACAATTCAGTACAAAGTATTATTTGCTTTATGTAAATCTGATAGGGCTCAATGAATCATCACTTTGCAACCTGCCAGTAAAACAATCTCCAATATCCATCTGTACACACTTTTTTTTTCACACACACTAGTAAATAGTACACACTATTTACTTTCATTCAGAACAAGTTTTTCATGTATTCCCCACCAGAATAATCAAGTGCACTACCGTCATCTACACGTAAAGCTGAGATCCCTCAGATCATGAGGCAGGTAAAAAAGTTACCCCGTGTCCAGTGTGATTAAAGGTCCTGGCAGCTTAGTCATCATTCTCTGATTAAAACAGCAAGACTGAATCAAGATTTTATCTCAGTCACCCACTACCATCAGTGTATCTAAAGCTAATACCACATTTTTGAGGGATCTTCTATATACCAAAAAATATACAGAACCAGTGAGTAGTAAATCTGATTTGCTGTATCAACTGAGCAAAGCTTTCCACTGAAATTACAGTACTGAGGTAGTTTACATTTATAAGAATAACTGCTGGAAATTGGGACTATGTGAAACAAAACCCACAGGGTTTTCAATACTGCCTCAGCAGCATCAGCTGTCTGAAATAAAATATTAACAGTGAAATTTATAAGAATTATTTTACTACTGTTAATTATACACTCACAAAACAATTTAGGCATCAGTATGAGATGACAGCCCAATTAATGTGAAAAAGTATAATGAAACTTGCACCTTTGCCACCTCTGTTAAAAATATCTGAGTATGTTCTTTTCCAACTTCAGCTAAGCTATCCTCTTAGCATCACTGAACTATGTTTCAAGTGTGTACCCAGCACTACAGGAAAGAATCTAATTTCTCAATTTGACTTAAATTAGCCCATAAAGTAGCTTTAAAGTGTTAAACATATAGTAGGCTGAACGCTAAAGTCTGAAACTAGTTGGTAAGACAGAGAAACCAGATAACAATTATCATTTAGTCAATAGTAATTTAAATGTATCCACTGTGGTGCAAAGACCCTATGACCTGGAGTCCTTTATGGGGTTTTAGAGAAAGGAGTTGAGTATGTTTATTATTTAAATTGACAGTTCTGCAGGAGTCAAAGCACGCTTCTTCAAATACTGAGCCAGTGTCTGCTGGGGGGAGGGCGGTAGAACTGAGGTACTTTAAAAAAAAAAAAAAAAAAACAACTGATAAGCTCCAAGCAAAAGCTAGAAAGAGAGAACTGTAGCTACACATATAATTTAAAATGCTTTAAGCATTTTAACTCCCGTAGGAATGAAACATACAGAAGAGCCACGCGTGGCAACCCCTAACAGGGCAGTGCAAGCTCTCGCTCTTTATTCTTTGCATTGATAACCTGGTGTCCGATCCTACAGCTCCACAGGAATAAAGCAGGTTATTTTAAAACTTTCTCTGCAAAAGCAACGTGGATAGACAAGGTATGTCTCATACTATATATGCACAACTTGAAGAGCACTACACAAAGAAAGAAACAGAGCCACGAATCTTCCCTTTAACGCGTTTTTTGCTTGTTTGTTTTGTTTTTAGAGGACGCATAAAGCGACTACCCGCTCTTCCAGCCGTTCTCTTGCAGGCGGCTGATAAAGCGTCCGGGCACAGTAACCCCCAAGTGCCCGAAGGTCCTGCGAGTTAGCGACCACCCCGTTCCATAAAAGTTGAAAACCAGGTGGATTCCCCTGCTCCCCTCTCGGCTCTGTTGAACTAATATTTTAAGTAAAACCAAAGAAAAATAAAAGGGAAAACAAAAGCCTTGAGAATCTCCCGGCGAAAGGCTGTAGCCGGCTGCTCCAGGTGCCCAGCAGAAGGACGGCAAAGCAGCTCTTCTCCGCATGCGGCTTCGTCCGACTTTAGGGCAGCGGGAGGGCGCAGCCCGCGGCAGCCGCCCCGCACGCCCCGCACCTGGCCCCGCCGGCCGCGCAGGTATCGCCCCACCAGCGCCCAGACAGACACACGACCCTGGAGCGTTCCGCTCACCTACCTGCAGTCCCGATTCTTGCTAGAAATGCCTAGCGATCGGCCGCCTCCCGTCCGGGGGGAGCTCCAGCCTTACCGCCCGGGCATCGCCGGCACACGCCCCGCGCCCCGCCAGCGCTCGGGGCATGGAGCGGCGCCGTGCCCCGCTCGCTCGGCTCCCCTCGGCTCGGCCCGGCTGGGGCAGCAGCCGTCCGCGGGGCCCGGCTCGCTCACCCCGCCGCTCTGCGAATACACCAGGAATCCGGCTAAGAGACGCTAGAGGAACGGTGAAGTAACTGGGAATGGAGAGAAGACTTGGAGTGCTTCTTGTGCACGATTTCAGAGTATTAAAAAAGGAAAAAATAGAGAGCACGAAGTGTGGTTGAGCTAATGGAAAAGCGGAGATGGGTAAGTCCTGCAGCCCAGTACGGCTCCGGCCCCTACGCCAGCTGCGCGTGGTCCCGATTCAGCCCCGCCGGCAGAGGAAGGAGGAGAAGCCGGCGCGTCCTGCAGCAGTCCCTCCGTTAGAGCATCTCTGATTGGTGTGCCTTCCACACACAGCACGACTTCCCCCTCCTGCTGCCTCCTTCTCTCTCTTGGGAAAAGTAATTGGAGAGCGAGAGCTTCACCTTCAGCAGCAGCAGCAGCAGCCTCCCGCGCCCAGCCCGCACCGCACCGCACGGCGGAAGGGCGCGGAGCCGCCCCGGGCGCCCGGACACACAGAGGCAGCTCCAAGCGCGCCCTCCGCGGCGGGGGGGAGGGAGGAGGTGGAGGGAGGTGGGGAGAGGGAGAGACGCCCTTCTCCTCCCCCGTATTTATCCGGCCACGCGGGGCTCTCCTCCCCAGCCCTTGCGAGGGAGCCGGTCCCAGCGGCCGTCGCTCTGTCTGACCGAGCAGCGCTCGCCGCCCCCGCACGCTGGGGCTTGGGCCGCCTCCCTCCGCCGCCCGCTCCGCTCCGCAGCTCTCCCTTCCCTTCTCTCCTCTCCGCTCCGAGCGGCGGGGCGGGGGTGCGAAGTTGACGCCCAGGCGCGTGTGGCCGGGGAGATCCCCGCGGAGCCGGGGCGGCCCCGCCGCGCTCCCCGGGACCCCTCTGGCCCTGCGGTGCGAGGCCGGGGCAGCGGCCGGGAGGGAGCGGCCGGGCCGGGCCGGGCGGGCAGGGCAGGGCAGGGCAGGGCAGCTGCCCCGGGGAAGGGGGGCGCCGCCGCCGGAGCAGGGGCAGGAGGGACGCGGCGGCGCCGGCGGCAGCCAAAAACTGGACTGTGTCTCCCTCCAGAGGGAGAAGGGAGACACGCACGGCAGCTCCGGCGGCGGGAAAGCCGAGGACTCTCGGCCGGGCCCCGCTTCCCTGGGCGCTGGGGGGGCGAGCTTGGTCCGTGTACCTGCGCTCCAGAAGCAGTGAGTAAAGGTAGCACGGGCCAGGTGCTAAAGACTTCTTGTTTCTCTTAAGACAGCTTTAAAGACGGGTGGCGGGTCGTGGTGGTCTGCCACGACTATTGAATAATAAAGGGAAATTTGCTGAGCAAGGATAGTTAAAAGCAGAGTATTGCAGTTTATTTTGCTGTGTTCTCTGCCGTTCAAAAGGTGGTGCAGAGAAGTGGAGGGGAGAGAGCTAAAAGAGGTGAGAAAGAAACCTTGTTTGTTACAGTGACATCAGTCCAGTCCTCAGTTTTGTCCTGTAATTCTGGTCTACTCCTAGATTAAATGGGGATGAATGCATGCAGCATTGAGAAGTACTGATATATCTGATCATCTGTTGGTATTTTTTTCAATTCTACAAGCTAGTGTAATGGCCAGTTTTCAGAAAAGAACCTTTAGCTCTGTTACCACATCTTACCTGATTTTCACAATCAACTGTCAGAAACAGACAAGGGAAGGGTTCTCTTCTTGTTATTGTCCATGCTAGAGTTCTTCCATGCAAGCAAGCATCTGTAGAATATTTGAAATTTTTTTTCAAAAGCAGACCTAAAGATCCATACAGTCAAAAAAACAAAAAAAGGGGGCGGGGGGGGGGGAAATGAAGACTTAATGTGGACTACTCTGCATGCAGTGATGCAGCTTTAGGATGAAATACAAAGAGGCTGGTATTGAAAGGGCAAGTTAAAAGTAGCCTGGTATGTGACTGTCACAAGCGCAGTTGCAGAAAGCACTGCAGTACACACACATGCCGGATGCTGACTGCAGCTGAATTAAAAGGCTGCTGGTTGTAAAGACAAATATGGTCTTGTCTCATTCATTGGAAGCTGATACAATAACTTCAGAATTGCCCTATTTGGTAACCATGTTTCTAGATTTGCAGACAGCTAAAAAATAATTTAGAGGGAACTGGAAAAAGCCAAGATTGCACCACAATTTCAGGATAAGAGATAGATCCAAACTCAAGTCGATCCACAGGGGCTGGATGCTCATGCCCCACCAATTCCAAATGACAAGGGATCCAGAATACATAGTGGAAAGGGTAATCTTTCTAACTCCCTGCTTCAGTGAAGGACCATAGGTATTGCTACTCCATGAAATGCAGTGAAAGTACACCAAAAATACAACTAGAGCAGCAAAAATGCAACTACAGCAGCTGTGCAGTAGAGATGTGGCAAACACCCTGTTGCTATAGGAGCACCTATGTCTATTTTACCTGCATGTACCATTACACTCAAGCTGACTGCATGTTGTAAGACCAGAGCAACTTGGTGGTTTCATGTTGGTGTCCTGCTGTTGCAGAAAACTGGTAAATACATCTGTAGACACAGAACTTTTATCACCATGTTGAAACAAACAAGTCCTATGCAAACAACCAAAGAAGAAGTAGCAGACAAAGTGGTAAGTAAGCTGACCTGTTTGAAACCTAAGAATTTTGTCAGTGAAAATATTGAAAAATGTGGTCTTTGTTTATGTCATGATGCTGCTGCACATGAGCAGTTCCAAATCTCCTCGTAGAACATCTGAAAATCTGAACAAATCTGCAGTACTCACACACAGCTTGTGTGACACCATGCAGATGAGAGCATGTCCTGAAAGACATGCTTTCAGAAAGCTTCTCTGCTTGCTTTCACGGCATGGTCAACGCTCCTGGGAAGAACTGAAACGATATGTTGCACCTACAGAGTGCAGCTGGTTTTACAGATGCTTACTTGGTAAGCCTGACTCATCTCCAAAGGTGCCTTTGTACATGCTGCACATGCACAATATGATAAATTCACCATGTTATGGAAACACCAGATTGGCGCTCTTTGTCTTACACAGCCTGTATTTATATCTTTCTGATTGAAAAATCCCCAGCTGAATACTGTGGCACAATGTAGTTATGAACCACAATTATTACATGAATGTTCTCTCTTTATTTCTTCAGCTAGTTCCATTTTTGAGTTAGTGTCACTGTTTCTTACTTTTCATCCATGTGTAGGTGTCTTCCACATGCTAAAAGGTAAGCATAATATATGAAAATGGGCATTGGCATTTGCAACAGGTGTAGTATTTGGAACAACTTCAGCATTTCCATTTCAAGGTGAATAGCACAGCATAAAAATCAGGAAAGTAAAAAACTTGTTTCCGACTAGCTATGTGTGGATCTGGTGTGTATATCTTTTAAGCACTTATTTTACTCAGAAGCATGCATGTTCTGAGCTGCTAAATAGAAAAAAATGGAAAATCAATATTTTGATAGCCACATGTAGATTAGTCTCTAAGAATTTAACCAATGTCAGTACTGTCAGTACTGTTAATTATATAGTTTTGCTCCTTTATCTTTCTGAAGACACTCCTCCCCTCCCACCACTCACCATGCTACTAATCTAAACCAGCTAAAAGTGCCAGTTTTGGCACTGCTTTTCATTTTAGCAGTTACGTTCTTGGTTTCTCATTTTATACATAAAGATTAGGATTTTGGTTAGGTTTTCCAACTATATTAATATTGAGCTTCACACACTAAAATAAATAAGCAGTAGTTCAGACCACAGTGCTCACCAGGAATGCCTCAGTGTAAGGAGATATATAGTGATGTAGAGCCTGATGTACAGCAGCATCCTACAGTATTCCTTTATTGCCATCCCATAAAGCTGGGGAAGAGGAAGCAAGGATCTCCAATGTCAGCTGCTGTAAACCATTTGTGGTTATCATCCTGACACTGTGTGAGCTGAGGCAGTCCAACAGTGCCTACAAGTCCCCTTTACAATGTGTGTACAGATACCCAAACACACAATCATGTTTTTATCACAGGTGAGAATCTGGTCCACCAGATTTAAGTTCTTTACAAGCTCTGCAACATTCCAGATGTTCACATACAAAAATAAAAGTAATTGACTCCTGAAAAGCTGATGGAAATGAAAAGATGATGGAGCAAAGCTATTCTGGGGTTCCCTAATAAGTCTCCCACAGGCATTTACTAAAATCATGCTGGGTATTGCATTTTGAAGAAAAAAAGGGTTTTAACTAGCATGCTGGAATGATCATTGGTCTTTCAAAGCTTCCACATAAAATGGAAAAACTGACTGCAAAACAATTACAGAAAGTAACCAGTCTTTTTTTTCTACAACATTTAAGCTATACAGATAAACACTATGTTTTGGGGGTTTTTTACCATTTAAAACAATTCTTCTAAGATATAAATCACATGTATGCTTGTGCATGCTAACATAAATGCTGCTTGTGCATGCCAATATAAATGCTGCAGAGTAATGACAACTTCCAGGATGGGGAAAAATAAAAACAATAACAATAACAAAGAAAAAGGAAAGAAAAATGACCCACAGATACATGTATATTCAAGGTAATCTGGGGAGTGAGACTTCAATGCTTTCATTCAAGAGGAGAGAAGGCTGGGAATCAGGGAGAAAATGGGTTGAAAGGGATTTCTGGAAGTCTTTCCAGCTCAGTAATGCATGGGCTGACTTCAAAGTTAAATCAGGTTGCTTAGGGCTGTGTCCAGTGGTATCAGATACCTTCAAGGAGGAATTGTGGCTGCTACTCTCTTTGTCCCTTTTCCAGCCTTTGACCTCCCTTACTAGAAAGGTTTTCCTTCCTTACATCCAAACAAATTTCTCTGAAATTCTCTTTCTGCCTTTTGTGTCAGTTGCCTCAGCCCTTTGCTATGCACTTCCAAGAAGCCTCTAGCTCCGTTTTCCCTGTCACCATCCACACGCTGTTGAGTACAACAGCTATTTCTCCCCTTTTCCTTCTTTAAAGGGCCTGAGCAAACACAGCTACGAGTTTTCTCATATGTCACGCCTTCACCACTGCTAGGACACCTGATCATCTTGTTCACCAGCATCTCCAGGCATTTTTCTGCAAGAATGTTTGCTAGATAGTGCTAGAAGCTTGTACTGTTGCCTGGGGTTATTCTGTCCCAGGTGCTGGACTTGCATTTGTTGGTGAACATGATAAGGTTTCTTTGAGCTCAATTCTCCAGCCTGTTTTCAGCTTTCTGAGCAGCAGCCTTGCCCTCCAGTGTATTGACAGCTCCCAGCATCTCAGTATCACCTGCTGGGAGAGTTTGCCACTGTTACCCAGGTTGCTGTGAGGACTGTCAGCAGTTCAGCTCCAGTCCTGCACTTGGGGAAATGCCACTAGTGACCAGCCACTGCTCTTCAAGCCTTGCAGTTCCATCAGTCTGCACCCATTTTTTAAACTACCCACCCAGCCTAGGTCTGCCCAGTTTGGCTGCAAGGATGTTGTGGTATGCAATGCCAAAAGCCTAACTGGTCAGGGTAAACACCCATTGCTCTTCCCCAGACAGACAGCCATTTCATTGTAGAAAGCAATTGCGTTGGTCAAGCAGAATTTGCCTCTACTAAATCTACACTGACTATTCCAAATCACCTCCTTGCCCTTCATGCATGTGGAAATTACTTCCAGGAGATTTTTCTCTATTAACTACCTGCAAAATAACCTGTAGTTCCCACATCCTCCTTCTTGACTTATTGAAATTGGACATATAAACTATTTTTCCAATTATTTAGGATCTTCTCTTGTCACCATGATCATTTGCAGATGTTAAAGAGTGGTCTCATAATGACATCAGCCCACTCGCTTGGGGCATTTGGACACCCCTGGTGCCACAGACAGTCCCACAGTCTGTCTGCTTTGCTTAGATGGTGCCTACTGATCTTCTCCCATCAGGAGCGATGCTTTACTTCCCCAAACTAACAAAGAAACCCTCAGATGAATGCTGTTCATCTGAATTACCCCATATCACATATCACATGATATCACATGACCAGGTCTGATGCTATTTCATCAAAAAGAGTAAAATCCCCAAGACTCTGAGAACTGTAACTATTTTGAAATATAAAGATGCTTCTTCCTTATACTTTGTATGTTGGAGAATTTTGCTCAGACATGGCTTATAGAGTTTTGTTCAGACATGCCATAATCATATAGAGCTGATTGAAAAGTAAAAGGCAGCTGTAAGCACCAAATTCTCAAGCACGTTCCTGTAAACAGCAGAAGTTCTCAGGCTTGTTTTTAATAACAAGTAAATACCTTGTCCTTGGATAGTTATGGGAAAGCAGAGTGACAAACATGGAGGCCTTGAGAACCGTTCATAACAGGATGAGAAAAACAAGTCTTGGTCTCAATAACAAACCACAGGTATTGAAAACAAAAGGAGGGGTTGGTGTGTAATCTGTAGCCAATGATAAGCTCGGGTTTTGCAATATGTATGAGCTTAATTAACATGGTTATAAAATGTGCATGTTGGATCAATAAATCAGAGTTCAATGCTGATCAAAGGATGGGTCGTCTCCCTTCGCTTCCTCATTTGTAAAGCACCTCAGCTCCCTAAAGGGGAAAGATTTAAAAACCTGCTCTCCTCATTTCTCATCTGCTACCTCCTAACAAGTCACTGCTGAGCTTTTTAGATCTTTTATCATCATGAGGCACCTTACTTTCTCTATGCATTTGAGACCCTGTGCTGCCAGGCATAGCTTCTGCATCTTGCTCTGGGTGAAGCACATACAAAAATGTTAGGTGCTGCAGTATTTTATGCCATGGCTTCTACATTTCTTTTGGAATCTAGACAGTAATCCCTGTGAAAAGCAGAAAAAAAAAACACCAGAAGAGTTCAGATCAAAAGTAGAACAATATTTGGCCTCTTCACCTTTTGCATTTAGTCTTAAATTTTCTTTTTGACCAATTATTGACTTAGCTATATTATATATTCCATAAGTAACAGGTCTGAGCTTTTTTACATCTAAAGGACTCCTCCATGGGCCAAATACTTGGGGGTGCCTATGGGGCTTTCTTGCACAGCAAAGTTGTAAATGACAAGAATATTAAGTGTAGTACCATCTTCTTATTCGAGATAGAGTAAGTATTATTCACATGGTTAGGATAAACCTCAAACTATTCCAGAGGGCAATATCAGCCATTTTTCCTTCTTTTTTCTTTAAAGAATACCCACAAGTTTTCTTCTAAAACATCCCTCCACCTGCATCTGTGGGACTGGAAACAGGAAATAGAAACAATCACTAAATCAGGCATCCAGAGAAAGAAAAAGAAACAAGTAAAAGAATAAAATCTGTACCAAAAGTGTTCTAAATTTGGGTTACTGTATTACAGAGGTCATTAGTGCATACATTTTTCTTAATTTGATACTATATGAGAGTTCCTGTTTTCCTGTGTATCAAAAAGCACCAACTCTTGCAGTTATGCTACAAAGAACTCCAAAATTAACCAATGTTTTATCCTTGGTTATAAGTAGATTTTGTTACAATTTTACATTAGAGATTACATTATAGACAAAATAGGAAACAAAGCAGACCTTCTTACCTACTGATTTTCAAAATTCAATTTTAAAATAAATATAATTATTTCCAAAACATATATTGCATATATTTTCATCAAGGTTACCTTGTGAAAACAGGAGGTTAGACAGACCAATAGTAGTAAGTAGGTAAGTAAGATCAATGTGATTTAACAAAACAAATCATACTTATTTTTGTCTGAAACTTCTTTACCAAGGGCAACTTGATGGCAGACTTGTGAACTCATCTACAAAAAGGATTAGGCTTCACTGTAAATATTCATGGTGCCATTTATTTATCTCATAATGCAGCATTCTCTAATCTGCACAGTGTTGTTTTTAAAAGGCATTGCACTTTCTGGTAAAAGAGGTATCAAAACTTACCAGCCCAGTAACTCAGTTCCTTCCAGGCTAGAGATAAATTAAGGCATGGTCAGATTGTTTGCTGAAAAACAAGAGGTCACCCTGATTATTTTTTCCCCTGTTTAATAGTTACAGTATCATCCATATTTCAGGAAGTAAGTTTAGTGTAAGGTAAAGTATGTTGAATAATTAAATAGGAAGAAGTTGTTATGTTCCCCAGTATTTCTTTCTGACTTAAAATCTTTTTTTCTCTAAGTTTTAACCATCTATGTTTTAATAAAGGAAGAGGGGAAAAATGCACTCAGGCTTGTGTATGTGCATTAAAAAACCTTACAAGATGGCCTAAAGATTGTTGAAGACTTTGCATTTTATGATGTTTTAATAGTAAGGCAAGAAGATGTATTTTTATATCATCTTTCTGCATACTGAGTACAGGAAATGTGGAGCTTTTCAAAAGTCAAGAGCAGAAGAAGTAGCATTATTTAGAATATTACTATATTTATTCCAAAACAAATAATGATCTCTCTTGATCTGAGAGGGGGAAGTGGGCAGTGGAGAACAGGATGGGACCAAAACATGAATAGAAAATGATCATTTTTAAATGCTCTGAATTGCAGATTTCAAGATATTTTCAAATGCATGACCAAAAGGAAGCACTTCTTTTTTTGAGAGAGAGAAGAGAACTAAAGAGCATTTCAGCTTGGCTGAAGATAATCAACTATCAATTCAGCATGAAAAAAAATGCCTCTGATTAATACAGAATCAAATACACCCAGTCCACATAAATAAAAGATTACATTATCTATTTAGAATTACTATACCTTTCAATCAGATTTCAAATGTGGAGCTAATGGATTATATAGTTAATAGTCTGAATATAAGTAATTTATCTTGTGTAAATATGGCAGAAAATTATATATACCTAAAGAGAATTATGGCTCCTTAGATCTTAGGATGTGCAGGACTAGGAGGTCAGGCTGACTGAGCTTTGCCTTCTCTCTCAAGCCTTTCCTCCTTCATCACACACATGGCAGGAAAAGCTAAAGGATGTGTGCCTTTGAATTTTTCTGCTTTTATGGCTCTCATTGACAGATTCCTTTGAAAAAGTAGTAGGCAGCCTTTTCAGAACGTAGACTACATGAGGGCAGAGCACTGTGATGCTGTGGTGGTGCTCAGAAGTCTTCATGTGTGCCTCTCTTCAGTGCTAGAATTAATTCCACCCTCACCTGACCAAAGTGAAATTAGTTTCTTGTTACCCATGCTAAACAGTCACTTGTGGATGGACATAAATGACACCACCTGACTCATGCATGCCCTGCCTGGCATTCATCATCCTGCCAAAACATTTACCCTGGAGACTGAGTGCCTCACTTCTGGCCAAGTTGCAGAACTCCACCACCTGCCAGATTGTCTCACATAGCAAGTCAGTTCAAATTTCCATTTCTTTCTCACCCACAGGGCATGGTAAACATAGCATAAGCATCTTGTATTGATCTTGGATGTGTGTAATTCTCATTTTCCAAAACACAGCCCAAATATAATGTAAGGATGATAAGCAGTCAGGGAGTTCTAGATCCTTGGGCATATATCTTGTATGGTCATGAGAATAATTTTGACATTTTTGTTTTGACCAATGATTAATCATGTATAGTTTTCTTCTAAAGACTTGTTTTCAGACCAGTCATTTCTGTATGCACTGTGGTCCTGGAATTCAGGATTCACAACAAGCATAATTAGCATTTTTACTTGTGGTTGGGGGACAGAGAGATCCATAGTAGCTGCAGTGTCAGGCAGGTGTGCTGGCACTTGGCAGCCAGAAGCAGTGCTTAGAGCTTGGAGTGGAAACATTTGCTTATCCAAGCAGTTCAGAGGCACTCAAATGTCTGTTCTACACAGAAGGGATAGCCCAAGATGCAGAGTTGCAGCTGCTAGTGTGATAAACCCACCATATAAATCTTCTTTGTTTTCCTCCCACTTTAAGCTTCATGGCATATCTGCTGCTCCTGACAGCCACCAGAGTTACCTCCTTATCCATAAGTGCCCTGGTTTTCACTGCCATCAAACACCCACAAATGTCAGAGAAGCCCCTAGAGCTCTGGGGGAGGGATTTCCGAAAAATTCAGAGCAAGCATTGCAATGGAGAGGTTTTGCCAGCAGATGTCAGAAGGCAGAACGCAGATAACGCACTGCTTCACCAAATCCTCAAAATTACATTTCGGTCTTTTTATGCTTCCCTTGCCTGCCTTCTCCACTCCTTCTCTCCTGGCACACACATGCATAACCATACAGAAAGAAAATCATTAAGGGAACACTGGCTTGGTTTTTTTTTATTGGGTTTTTTTTTTTCATTGGAGCCCTACACAGATACAGAAGATTCAATATCCTGTTAAACTTCATGTCACATACGCAAGGAAAAAAGTTGTCTAAAATTTGAAGTTGCTAAACAAGCTGAATGATAACAAGTTCTGTGAGCTCTGGAACTAATGAAGTCTTGTTTTTTATGGATTTTATCTCATGGTTTATTGAAGTTTTTCCTATGCTGTGAAACTTCAAATCTTTGCTTTTTTGTGTAATGGTGATCCCAAGGGACAGATTTTCAGAGAGATGCTGAAGCATCTTTCTGTGGCTTTTTTAGTTTCCTCCCAGGCATCCTTTCCTAATGGAATTGAATAAATTTAAGACTACTACCCATCTCTCAAATTTTGTTGAAATCACATGGGGCTCCAAAATGCACAAGGCTTTTGTCTATAGGAAACCCAGCAAAAGAAAATGCAAGGACAACTTAATCTATTACAGACTCAGATTAATGAGGCCATTTATTTCATAATATAACTCTGCTAGAATTACTTAAACACCTAAAATTTCACTGACAATTTAAACGTTCCATTAAGTATTCTGATGATTCCTCATTTTCTTACCAGATTATGAATTTATGGAATATACATAAATGTGTCTGATTGACCATCAATCTTTGCTTTAAAACCCTGTTCCTGTGACTGCTCATTAGTAGCTTACCTCTTCTCCCTTGTTTCTCCCTTCTTTCCAGAACAGAGTAGGTAGCATGAAATGCCATCCTCTACATCATTCCCATCCAAGCACATTCCCACTCCAGCACATCCAAGCAGGCATCATTGATAACAGTGAGAGAGCAGATTTGCCTTCTACTCGTGTCCTGTGACTTCCAGCTGAAATTAGTCTGAGTTTCCATAATGATCTCAGCAAGAATAAATGCTTGGCACTTTTAATGTAAACCTGTGCTTATTCCAACTCTTTTGATTATATGTGTTTTTACAAGGCCAAATCAATGAGCTTTGTTTTGAATTATATTTTTAAGCTTTGATTAGTCTACCTCTTTTACTTAATTTATGTACATAAAATTAGTTTGATTTTATTAGCTATTGTTTAAATTAACACCCTTAAATTCACAAAACACCCTTGTTTTATGAAGTTGGTTTTTGTTGCATTATAATGGTTACTTATCCTTCCTGACCTGAGATTATATACATCATAAACATACAGCATCAGATTTTAAAAATTAAATAAAATTTTATGAAGCACGAATAATAGTCATGTGGACTCATCTATGTTTATCTATAATAATGATCCCTTTTGAGCTATTTTTACAGAAATGGGTGAGTTCTGTGAAAATTTAAGATGTAGCTAAACACACTTGGACAAGACTGAAAAGTTTTATCATTCTCACATTTAAAATGTCATCCTCAGCAGATAGATTAAGAGCCATTTCAGTGTCTGGTAACACAACTGTACAATTATTGTACAATTACTAATGCAGTTGTGGTAGTCATAGCAAGCAAAATTCCTTAATGGTACGCCTGGAAATTGCACATATAGGAAAGTGCAAGCCAATCTACCCTTAGTGTAAACAAGTTTGAGAATGATGATGACAATTGCTCAAGACCAAAGTCCTTACACCTTATTGATTTTCCAGAGTTAGTTTTGTGTGTGTTGGTTGTGCATTTTGGTGACTTTCTAAAAATCATTCAATATCAACACAGTACAAGCCTTCTCTTCACCCCTTTCCACAGCTTATGGTTACTCCTCCACTCTGACATCGCTGTCCCAGTTCAAGTTCTGTCTCTTTTGGTAAGCTTGCTCTTCATTTTTACTCCTCTCCTGTGTTATCAAGGGCAACACATACTCTCATCACACCTTTTTAAGCCAATGAGTCCATTTATTTAGACATCTGAATCAACAGAACCATTGACAAAATATATGAAATTTTAATGTCATAGTTTTACCACGAGACAATATTTTTAAAGTACTTACACTAATCTTCAAATGCACACCCTGCTTATTCTAAAGTAAACTCAAACCAGCTTACTTGAATTGTCTCTAGAGTGTACAAGCAGCTTTCCCAGTTGCCCTCAAAGAGGCCCTCAAAGAGACAAAGAGGTGGACAAGAAATGATGAAAATAGGCTTTCCAGAACAAACTGAAGCTGAAGACCCTTGGGCTGTCACAGATCAGGAGGGAAGAGCAAAAGGTCAATAAAAATGGTTTTGCTCCTAGGAGTGTAATAAGTTAAGCTATCTCATCCAGTCCAAACTGAAGTACAGTGGTTTTCTAGTGTATGGAAATCCAGACCTTCAGATGTTTTCTTGAATAAAAGCAACACTGAGTTATGCCAAACAAATTACTGTAATAGGCTGTTGGATCCAGGTGAATCTAATTGAAGTTTGTTGTATCCTGGGCAGATCATGCAGGATCATACTCCAGTAATCCTGCTTGAATCAATACAATGTGCAAATGGCTGGGGAGATGGAAATTCACCATTTTCTCAGAAAAAAAAAATGTCATACAGGATCCTACCAAAAGGACCCGGATGCAGAAGTGTGGATGACAAAGGGTTGAACACATTTATTTTAAAGAAACCACAGAGCCTCATCCTCAGTTTAATTGCTTCTAGCCTCAAGCACCTTTTCACACCAGATATATTTTTTATATTTATGAATATATTTTCCTATATATTCACCCCAACTAGAAAGGATGAGGAGAGTTTCTGTGAGGCCTACAAGGATAATGCACTGAAAATGACATCTCAAAAGGTAAAAATGTATGCAGGAAAACTTTGCCATAGTGGTCTCTCTCCTTTTCACACTGGTGTGTCCTGTGGTCTGCGAGAACAGCGCGCCTTCCTTGTGCACAGCCAACCCCTTCAGACAAAGAACTCCCTGCACTGCAATACAATCAAGGGAAGCTCTCTAAAAAGCAAAAAACTGCGTCCCTTCACATGCAAATATTAACTGCAAAATAAAAAACATAAGTATGAGCACAAAAGCTGCAGGACAGTGATCACAGTGTGTTGTGACTCTGACTTTGGTCCACTTCAAAGACCAGGTCGCACTGCTGGTGCAAAGGCCAGGCTGTGCTCCAGGACAGGGAGGTGTGGGACAACACCAGGGCCTGGGGCACGTGGCAGCTCTGACCCAGAGTTCTTTGAAACCACTTCTGCTTCGTCATCACCTCAGGAAAAAAGAGAAAAAGAACAAAACATACAAGATGCTTTATGTATTTGTTTGGAGATTCTTGCAAATTCAAAAGGAAATAATTTCATTTTACAGGGTTGACTGTCAATCACTGATTTTTTTTTTTATTGCATTATAGGTTGAAGATTATTCCAAATGTCAACAGTAAAATAATTTTGTCAATATCTGAACAAGGCATGAGTCTGACCTATAATGACTGATCATCCCCTGAAGTACTTCAGTGGAAATCACTTTCCCATGTACTATCACAAGAGGCACTTTGATTCCATTGCAGAAGGTGAAAGAGGCTCTTTGTGCAACAGGTTCCAGTATGACTGGATTGTATGTAGGTACCACAATTTGCCATTGTTTCCTCTCACTATAGTCCTGCATGCACACAGCATGGGACAACATTGACATTCATAACAACAAATGTACTTTTTTTTATTCTGTGAAAAATTCTCTAATCACCAAAAGCTCCCACAGCTTCTGATGGAATGCCAGAGCAGCAACTCAGGAATTTTTCAATTTCTAAAGCTTCTCTGTGTCTGAGATATTTTGATCAAAATATTTATTTCTCAGTCAAAATGTTTTATTTTTCACTTTACAAATGCACTGACACTCTACTTGGAAATTTCTTTGCTTTACAAGATTGTGTTAATATATTTTCAGGTTACAATAAGTCTAACCAGATTCCATAGTAACAGAAATGTTTTATTCTAAAGGAGATTTAGAAAAGGAAAGCAGAAACCACATATCTAAAATGTACAGTATTAAAATATACCTGCATGTAATTCTGTGTGCCATGTATTTAAAAAATACACCTTCAATGAGATATTCCCTTAACGGTTGTCCTTCCAACATGTACATGTTTGTGCATGTAAAATGTGAAGTTATTCTAATGCATTTGGCATATTGCTGCATTTTCTTCTGGATTTCAGTGATACTTAGTTAATTAATTGAATGTGAATTTATTCATAGTTTAGATAGCCAAACAGTAAAAATATGCTGAAACAATTTTACTTGCGCCAACAACATTTAGTTCTGCAACTTGTCTGTTGGCTGTACTAGGTCCTGCTATAAATCTCACCATTATCTCCTTCCACTTAAGCACCAATTATTTTCCTTGAATAGCAGTCTATTTTTAGCACACAATGTGCAAATCTCACAAAACCTAACTTCTACATTGTGTTTAGATTTCATGTATCTCCAACACCGAGTGCTTAAAGCTTATATTGTGAATCATCCTTTTAAAACCATGGCTCTTGAATTGCATTGTTGATATGCTTTGGGCACAATTAATGCACTTAATTTTATCTCTTGCCTTCAAAACCAACCAGCTCATTTTGCAACCACACAGGAGAAAATTTGGATTCATTTTTATGTGTAAAGCAAATACAGGAATTGGGAACAGTTTTGACATATCAGACAACCATGGCTAAAACCATCATACCTTTGAAATTAGTGTTTAAAACTCCTAAAGGAAGAACATCTTTGAACACACATACAAATGCTAACTAATTCACAGCAATCTAAAATAGGATGGGGTTTTGTGTAGAAAAAAGCATTGAATTAAGGAAAAGGAAAGTAATTTTATCTTGTGAAAAATGGGTAATTATTGGTTGCATTAGTATCTGATCAGATCATTAAAAAGCTTATTTTTCAGACAGTCTTATTTCAAGTCCTAGGCCATTAGAATTTAACATATATTTAAGCATATGTTAAACACATGATTAATCAATAGGAATACAATTTTTAACTATATTTGTTAATGTAAAACATAATTTTAATATTCCTATATAAATATTTGAATATTTTTATATAAATACTCTAAATATATTCTATTTAGAATATATTTCTTTCAATTCTTTCATATGTTATTCAAAGTCATTCCTCAGAAAATCAAAAACAAAAAGGAATGCTCTCCAATATTTAAAAAATTCAAAATTGGAGAAAACGGAAGACACTGGCTTTTCTTCCATTGTCATTAAATTAGGAATACTCCTGGGACACCCTTTGTTAATTTCACTGAACTTTTTTTATCATCATTTCCCTGTATTTACATCTATCATCTTTCTGATTTAATCTGTCCAGGATGGCTGATCCTGGACGTAGTCCATGAATGAGAAAAGGGAAAAGAACTGTGCATGTAGCTTTATACACATTGAAAAACTATCCATTCCTTTTTAAAGAGTCTTTTTCTCTCATATGAAAGATAATTTTGGTAACACTAATTACTAAAATTGTAGAAAAAATGTAACAATCAGATTGAATTGACTGAATAGAAAACAAACACATTTTTAAGTGTTGGCTTTTTTCTTATCCCAACAAAATTGTGTTATTGCGATAGTAGCTAGTAATGTCAGTTTCATCTAGCTGAAACAAGAGTTTAACATGGCTATGTTCAGCCTCTGTGAATGAGGTAGGTTGGGCACAGACTGGATTCAGAACAGGATTCAAATCTACAGTGCAGTCATAGTTTTATGTCTGGGACAGAAATGAGTATCTTAATTACAAACTATTTCTCTGTCTCTCAGTCTGTAAAATTTATCCTGCATTTTCTTTCTCTCTTTAAAAGAATTTATATTCTTATCTGCTTCTGTCCATCATTCAACTCATGCTTTCTTGGGTTCCCCCAATTTTACTGAAGTTTCGTTCCTGTATCTTTCCCTCATGTTTACCTTACAGAAGCCCTGCTTTGCCTTGTTTAACTTTAGTCTACAGTTATTTCTGCTTTCTTGGGTGTCCTTGTGAACTGTTTAAAAGAGGCTTGAAATTCCATCACTATTTAAAAATTACCAACTTCCATACAGTAAAAAAAAAGGATAGGGAACAAAACCAGCAGTGGTGGCACTAGTAATTGACTTTTTGCTCCACTTTGAATTCACAGAAAACATATTCAGCTAATTAAATTAGGGTTAGCTAATATTAGCTAATTCAATTAATTAAATGAGGGTTTCCATCAGATTTCTCAGCCAAAAGTGAAACCATCTATGTTTTCCTAACAGTATGTGTGAACACTACATAGAAAATGCACTCATCATATCCATTTTAGTATGTCAAACTCTGTGTCTGACGCAGCTTCATATTGAAAAGGAAACTCACACAGCCACCAGTGGCTGTGAGCTCACCACCGACCACTGGGGAGGGGAATCTGACGCCCTCTTTCCCCCCTCCACAAATTCCCAAATGCGGTAGGTAGGTTCCGACCAGGATGGGGCTCATCGAACGGTAGCTGGGAGGGGGCATGGGCAGGACATGTCCTGTGCCACCTCATGTCCTTGCCAGTGCTGGGGGAAGGGGAGCCTCCTCCTGGGACAAGGAGTGCCTTCTGGCCAGCTTTGGGAGGCAGGGGGAGCAGTGGTGTGGCTGTGGCCAGTAGGAGCTCATGGGTGAGCAGTTTTGCTGTGAATCACTCTCTCTGTTTGAACACTTGTTATTACCACTGTTGCTGTCACTGTCCATTTCCCTCGCTCGTTGTTGTTTCCAGTAAATTGTTCTTATCTCAACCATGATCTTCACCTTTTGGTCTTCCAATTCTTCTCGCCAGCCACGCTGCAGGAGAGATGGGGGTGTGGAAGAGAGAGCAAGTGAGCAGCATGGGGTTTGGAGTCTCAGTGGGAGCACTAAATTTGAAAGTACCACTCTTCAGCTGTGGCAGTGGTCTTGAAAGAAAATAAAAAGTGGTGAATTATTCCGTATTACCTGTAAGTGAGACTTGCAACTGTTATTTTTACAGAGTTTATTGTATAGAGAAGTTTCTACTACTAAGATGTAGAGCTTCTCACATCCCAAAAAAACAAGTTGTATTTTAAGATTTGTTAGCCAAGTCCACTAATTGACTTGAAAACCAGAACTGAGAGCTTAAACTTTATTTTGTATTGGTAATCAATAGAATCATCAGTTTACACAGTTTATCTGCAGCCCATTTGCTGAATCTGTACTGCTATACACTCTATTAATTGCATCCTTCTTTAAGATCAACAAAAAACATGTTTACAAAAATTCATCCATTAGCAATAAAATCAGGCAAGGTTGAAGGCCCACTGATAGCTGAAAGGTGTGCCACCTCAGCTAGCTTTATAGTGTCTTGCATTCACTCATATCACATTTGTATTACAAATGCCTGGGGTTCATTAGAGAAGGTAGGTCATTCATCACTACCTCCAGTGCTGCTTCTGTTTACTAGGGGATTTAAAATGTAAAGATTCTCAGGCACTCTCTAAACTTGGAAATAATTCCTTGTGCACTGATAAAGCTTGGGAAAAAACCCCCAGATTTAACACTATGCATTTTCCAAAAATGTGATTTAAGTTTCAGATACTGTTCCATTATGAAAAACTGTTTCATGTGAAGCACTGTTAGTTCTAGAGTCTTACTCTTGTCTCTCCCTGGAAACTCTTGGAAAGCTTTAAAGCTTTATTCAAATGGCACATTGTATGCTTTGCTGTCTCTATTTGTAGCACCTAATACCTGTCTAATATCCGTTTCTGTACCACAAATAGACTGAACCCAGGAATAGGAGATCTTTCAGTGAGTGACTGCCATTATGCAACTCAAAGCACAGAGGCATGGGTGGCTCCAGGCGAACCTTCTGGCAAAGTTAGATCTTGATGGTCCTGCTACAGCCTGATGAACAATGAATGCAGTTTTCCAGCACTGTGGATTAAGAAATATTTTCCCCAAAATTTCCATGAAAATATAACTTCTGTATAAATTCAATTTTGGAACAGAGATAACTTTCAGAGTGTAAAACACTATTCTTATCTCTTAAGCCCTGGTGTGTGTGGAGTGGGAACTTGTCAAAGTTCTTTCTAAACTTGGAGATTCTAACAAAGAAATTTATTCCTGAAGTGGCTGGAAACCTTCTTCTTGTTAAGTTTTCTCTCATTAAATATAGCCATTAGATCCATGTAGCTCTCTCTAACATTTATGTTTTACTTCCTGAAATTTCACATTCCAGCTCCTAGAGAAGCCATGAATGTCATCACCAGTCGCTCTGAGCTCTTGGTTCTTACATACTATATATTATTTTTGTATTATAATTTTGCCTTTATTTCAATGTCATCATCCTCACTGACAAATCCTGACAGTGCCTGACAAAATACTTTGTACTGCCATGTCTGCATAACAGCCTTCCTTCTCTTCTTTTTCTTTTTTTTTGCAGTTCACATATCTAAATAGCACTTTTTAGTGCTGTTTGTAACAGCTACATGCTAGTAGACTCTAAGAGTTAATTAGTTAATAATGCCTAATAGCTTATAATACTTAACTGGCAGCCTGAGATACACCGCGGGTGTCAGTCACACCATGGGGCCGGGTGGAATCACTTGGGCACAGGAAGGGGCTGAGGAAACAATTGCAGGCATTACACTGTGAAATACAAAGTTGTGTTTCATGTCAGGTACAAACAGGCGATGTGTGTAGTTGTGAATGCGAAATGTGTGGACCCTGACAATGGGAGAGCTGTGAATTCTAATAATAACTGAGGAGAATAAAGTATGGAAAAAGGCCTTTGAACCTATCTGTGGTTTGCAAATTAACCCGAGTTGATTTAGGAGCATTGGAAATAAAAGTGTTAAAGATGTTGCTTTTTGCCTGCACTTAATCCATAAAGAGTTCTGCAATAATCACCTTTTGAAGTATAATTTTAGAATATTACTTGTATCCTTGAAACTATAGCTTTGGAATATATATAAAGGAAATATGCTTATCTCACACCTTATTGAAGCAGAGAAAAACAGCTTGAGAAAGGAAGATGAACATCACCTCAAGGGTTTATGGTTTTGACCAAAGGGAAGCTGGACATCACTGTTATGAGATTTATAGTCTTTGCAATTAAAAGGTGGACACACATCTGGGGAGCTGGACCCCACGAGATGGGATTCGCCTTTCTTCTTTCAGAAACTGGACCGTCACCATCTGGGGATACTCCTTTGAGATACATCCTGAGAAACTAAGATCACAATAGTGTATAGAATCATGATGTAATAATTTGGAATAAAAATTGCTGAAGAGTAAAAAAATTGGAAATAGAAACTGCTGAAAAAGCTGATGAGTACCCCTATAAATACCTGTAACCATCAATTAACGGTGTGCAGTTGGAGGGAAAACTTCCCCCACTGTACCCAGCGCTGTATTGCTCATGCTTTACCATATTAAATAATAAATTGATTGCTGCTTGAATATTGGCCTAGTCAAGCTTCTTATTCATAACAACACTTACACCACCTAGATCCACAAGAACAAACTCTTGTTTTCAAGTGTTTGCAACCAGCCCCCCAGCCCTAAATTCCCAAACCATTCTGATTCTTTGAAATCTCTGTAGAGACGTGAAGACAAAGAGAAACATGGTTATGTAATGTAGTAAGTGGATATGTGGCCTTCTTTTTTTTTTTTTTCCTTTTCTTTGTGTGTGTGACATGCCAAGCAACAGGTTGCACTGTTTGTACAAGGTTTAGGCAAGAGCGACTGAAACAAACTCAACAAATCATCCGCTTGCTTCTGCGAAGGTCTGCAAAAGGTAATGCGAGTCACACCGACTGTCTGAACCCGCCACGGTATTTGCACAACAACACAGAGGGTATCATCATAGCAATTACGGTGATCCAAACCACTCATCCGGCAGCGAGGCGTAAGGGCTCTAATTACGCACGCTCTCCAATTAAGGCACAGAGGGAAATGTCGCCGGCCCGTCCCTCCCCGCTGTGGGGGCGGAACGGGACCGAACGGGACCGGGGACGGGACCTCCCGGCCGCGAGGGGGCGCTGCCCCGCCCGGCCCCGCTCCGGCCCCCGCCCCGCGGCTTGTGGGAAGGGCGGGGCCGCGGCCACCCCCTGCAGGCGTCACTCCCAGCATGCAGCGCGGCGCGCTCCTGCCCCTGCCGCCGCTGCCGCTGCCGGGCGGAGAAGATGGCGGAGGGAGGCGCGGCGGATCTGGAGACCCAGCGCACGGACGTCGCGGCGCTGCTCAAAACCGCCCTCCGCAAGGGCGACACCTGGTGAGGGAGGAGCGGGGGGGCTCGGGTGGACCGGCGCGGGCGGCGTCCTCCCGCCCCCGGGGCCGCTTGGCTGCCGGAGGGACCGACCTCCTTCCCCTCGCCCCCCCACCGCCCGCTCCCGGGGGCGGCTCGACGTCTCTCCCGCTGCCGCGCAGGCGGAGGCGGGTGACACGGGCAGGGAGGCAGGGCTGCACCGCGCGCTGCCCGCCGCTCGGTTCCCGCAGCTGCTGCCAGGCGGGGAGCGGCCGCCTGGGCGCGGCGGGGCCTCGGCCTGGCCCGGGCGGCGGCGGGGAGGCAGCGAGGTCAGCGCCCTGAGGGGAGGGCACGGAGCGAGCGGCGCGGCTGCCGGCGCGGATGGAGCCCGGAGCCCGCACCGGCTTGTTTTGGCTGAGCGAGGAGTGTTGAGGTGGGGGAAAAGAGCTCTGCTAGCAGGCGTTTCTTCCATTTTCCGGGCTGAAATGGCCCCGGCGTCACCTTCGCCTTATCAGAATTGATATCTGTACTCTGGCCTAGGTGCCCTGAGACCCGTCCGTGGCTGTGACAAGCCTTGAGTTTAAATTTTATTGTGACTATAAACGTGTTGGTTTCCTAAGAAAGAGTCCCTGAAGGTGCGAACGGACCCTTATGACACGTTTGATAATTATGTTTTTCTGGTCAGTCATAAAATATTCCTTAGTATGTCCTACAAATTGTCAACAGAATAATCCACGTTTTAATAAGCACCTCTTTTTGGCGTGTATTTGGTAATTGAGGTTTTATAGTTGTAGTGCTATGAGGCTAGGAAATGGGACCTTTTTTTAGGAGGGGAAAAAATAAGGAACTGACACTTTTTCCACGACTCAACCTCTTCATCTCTTCCTGTGTGAAACTGTCACCCAAAGACAAAGGCTGAAGCATTAACTTACAGAAAATTAACTATGAATACACAGAAGTAGAACTAGCCCACCTCATTTCAGCTGTCATCACTCACTGTTCCAGTTCTATAAAAGACTATATTTAACAGTGTTGATACTGCAGCATGTGTCAGAAGCATACATTCTGATGCATTATTCAAATACTGCTGAGTATATGTTCCGTTTTGGCGTACGAACAGACCGCTCTTGAAACTGGAAATGTGTAAGAAACAAGAAAAAGAAAATTATTTCACATGGTAGTGTTGAAAATGACCAGCAGTAGTAAAAGCGTGCTCAGGATAGATGTCTTTCAAGACTATTTTTTTATGGTTCTGTTGGGTAATTCCCAGTTACTAAAACAATGTTTCAGGCAGTTAATGTTGTTCAAAGTGATAGTGCTTTTATGACTAGTTGACGGCGGGACCGAAACAGTAAGTTTACTGTGCTGTTTACTTTTTTTAGTACGCTCGATATTTTAATACAGAAGAATCAGTTATGTGGGAAAAGCTTCTAAATGTTCTGTGAGAATATATCTAGCTGTGGCTGATACTGATATAAGTCAAGTGTTTTAAAACTGAATAAGCTACAGCAAAGTCCCATTAAGTTTTACTCGTGAGCTGTTAAATGGAGCTACATAAATGTGTATGCTTGTGCATTCATAGGATTTATGTTTTGACTGTGCAGCTATCTTCACAAATTGAACGGTACGTTTAGTCCTAGTGCTTTGTAGAGGTATTTTGTAAATGGCTTTTAGGTCTTTTGGGACATCAGTAAGGAAACAACACTTAAGGTGCTGTAAGCCATGATTCAAAATTGCATTGATTCAGTAGTAAATACTGCTGAAAAAAATTTCAGGAGTGCCATACCAACCTGTTCTGTGTGAGCTTTCAAACACTCAAATGCAGTCCTTTTAAAAATACTGGCTTGTACATCAAAAGTCTTTTCCATGCTCTTCAGAATTTAGAATGGAGAGAACACTAAGCTACATATGGAAAGTATAAAGCTTTGGGGGTTTTCTCTAAGAAAAAAGCAACTAAAGAATAGAGCAAAGAGAGGCAAATCTTAAAAGCATCTATGAAGTGGCTGATGAATTTATTTGTTCATCTTGTACACTGCAGAGAGAAAGAAATAAAATTGACTTGAAACGCAGCAATTTTAGAGTTGGGTATTGGAAGAAGAATTGCTAGAACTGGAAACTGGTTGAACAGGTGGTTTAGTAAGCTGTAGAGTTTGTTCCATTAGATTTTTTTAAGAGTTGCTTGGGAATTGCATGCATGAGGCTCTATTGCTTCAGTGGACAGACAAGGTTAGTGTCTTTTAACTGCTTCAGCTGCAGGGACAAGATTTTGGGCTAGTTTGTCCCAGTGGTCTTTTTTTGCATTCTTTATGACCAGTTAATAAATTATTAAACTCTGAGAGATTGAGGATTCTTCTGTTTCTCCATTTATCCTAATTTTCCAAACATACATTAAATAAAAATGAGATTTTTCCAAGAATGAACTTCCTTTGTTTATCAGTTCTTTTGAGTCATGTTGTCTACTTTTGTTAGTAAGGTCAGTATAAAAACTACGCTTTTGTTCCACTGAACCTGAATTAATAGAAGTTTTACTTCTTGCAGTATTGTCCAAAGGATCTTCAGGTTCTATGGTTCTTATCTCTATAGGAAAAGAGAAAATGCTGCATTTCATTGGATGTCTCACAGTTTTAGCATCCGATACAATTACATCTCAGTATTCTGAAATTCTACTGGTGCTTGACAAGTGAGGAGAATTTATTGTATGAGGAGATTTTACCCTCTCATTTAGAATCACAAAAATTATTGGTTGTTACAGCTGCAGGCAAATCTGAACTCACTCAGTGCCTTCTACTCTCAAATTGAAGAGCTGTTGATGTTCATCAGATTTTAGGCACAGTATAATTTGTGTGACCAACTGGTCTGATGATGCAATTTAATGTCTTTGTAGCTGCAGTGATACTCTTGAGAACCTTGCCAAGTTTTTCTGTTTTTACAATATCATGGAAGTACAATTTTCAATACCGAAAGTTACTGATCTTGGAACAATTTTGTCATAGAGGGGAGAACTGTCAGTTTTTGTATGTGACTTTGTGACTGATTTCTCTGTAATTTTTTCCCCATGTTAAAGTGTGATTTCTTGGGTTTACCTTTAAAACCACCTTCTGCCCTTACTTCCCTGTAGTTCCTGTTCTTTTGTGGCTTAGTCAGAAATGTCACAGTAGCTTGGAGATGACATTACAAATGCTTTCACACTCTTGCACATATTGTCCCTCCATGGTCTGGGATATTTAACCACCTTTCTCATCTTAAGGTATCACCTGCCAATGAATGTTTTACTAAAAGTGCATGATAGTGACTTAAAAATAGCTAACAGCTCAGCAATCAGTTTCACTACTTTTTCTCTCTCTTCCTTCCAGAGTTTCCCTGCTGTTCTTTCTTTCATCTATTGCTTGCCATAACAATTTGTGAGCTGATGGGAATATAGAAGTTACTTGGATAAGAATTATGCAGTTACAGTGGACAAAAACTATCACATGGAGTTTATTTAGTGGCTAAGGGAACAAATGCAATCATTGGATGTTTGAATATGGAATACCAAGTAGCGGTACAAATATGTACTGTATACAGAATATAATAGTGAAACCATTCTACTGTCCAGTTCTTGTGTCCACATGTGAAGGAAGGTGTTCATTTAGAATGAGTTCAGACATCTCAAAATCTAATAGGGAAAGCAGAAGCCTTGTCTTTCAGAGAAGAGCTTGGAGAACCTTTGTCTGTTTTGCTTGATTTTTGAGTCGTGAAATAGTTACATAAGAGGAAGATGTCTTCTAGGATAAGAATTTTTAGACAAGCAGATAAAGATTTAAGACACTATGTAAACTGAAGCTAGTCAGATTTAGGCCAGAAGGAAGATGCTGATTTTGAGCTCTGTTAGCCAGTGAATTTTGGTGCCAGTCATCACTTCACAAGAGTGATGAGAAAGATTCTTAATCTCTTCTTGGTTTTTAAGGCGAGCAAATTAGTAAAACCTCAGAAGTAAAGTATTTTTAGTTTTCAGATGTGTCTGATACACATCACTTCTGAAATTCTGCTGAGTCTAGGTAGTGTACTGTTGTTATCCAGGCAGTACATTTCTTGGATGGTGAAAAAAATATTCTTTTCTTAACCTGTCGGAATTTCATTGCCTTTCCAATTGTAATACTTGGTCACTGAAGAGAGTAAGTAAAAACAAGTGGGGTAAAAATCCTTCCCAGTGAGTGATCAGTAGATATGACAAGTTCAACCTTAAGGGATTTTTTCCTCCAGAAGTGAATTTCCCCACTGAACATAAAAGCATTTTAATTCTGGCTGCAGTAAAAACTCCTGAAGCTTGATGAACAGGGCTACATCTGTAGCTGTGCGTAATCATCCTGTGCCATCATTGATGATAGCCTTGATGCTGAAGTGCTTTGCTTTAATAGCATTTTACACTGTGGGCTTCAAAGCACATGCTGAGCTGGAAGGGACCCACAAAGATGATCAAGTCCAGCTCACCCTGCACAGGACATCCCCAGGAGTCAGGCCGTGTGCCTTTTGCTCAGTGCTGTCCTCTCAGTGTTCTCCACATTGCATCCTCCATCGTTGCCTTGTGCATGAACAGAGCCTGGACTGAATGTTAATGGAAGGTTTTACTGGATTTCACTGAGGGCATGATGGAATGTTATGGACCTGCACTTCAATAATATTTACAATTACATTCTAAATTATTTTGATAACTTCATAAAATGAGAAACAAGGAACACTATGTCAGGGTCCCAAGGACAGATTAAGATTTGGATGGGGTTTTATTTTCAAATGAGGTTTACGTTGCTGATTTTGACTTTTTAAACCTTGTGGTTGAAGTTTGGTGTTAGGTTTCTCTCACTGCATAAGGATTGGTGCTGTATGTGACTAGTGGTTTACAAAGATTTTAATTTTTCTGGACAATGCTTACAGTGGAGATGAGTAGATGTATTTTTCTTCTGTAAATTGATTAGGTGAGGTGAGAGCGTGTTAAAATCATGTTTGTTCCAGGCTTTTGCCTGAAAATTGATCTGTTAGATTATTTTTTAATGAAAAGTCTTTACTTAAATGGAAAATTTCTAAAGGTACACAAAACACTTATATTGTTTTTAATATAGTGTTCACACTGAAATTTTAACATAGAATTGCACTCCCCTAATTTTGGCTGAAAGGTACTTTTTGGTCAGCCTCTTGGTTGAGGAGGCCTCTTTGGGTCTATGGATGAAGAATGTGCCTCTTAGGCTGCTGCAGCACATTATGGCAGTGGGGCATATCATGAGCTGTAGTGAGAATTTTATTTGCTGATTTGAAACCTTGGTGCATTTTGTTGAGCTAAACACTTATTTCTGAAGAGGGATCTGGGATACTTGGACGGATTTCTTAAAAATGGGAGGTAAACTATGTCTTTTTTTGTCTTTGACCCCTGCACTTTTTTCTTGTGGATTTACCTACATTTTGAATACAAAGATGGTATGGTTTGTCTGATAGAGTAGAATAATTATCACCATTTTGAACTTTAAGAACTTGTTAATTCTGGAAGAAATTTGAATTTAAAGGCATCTATTAATTTTGAATGTATTTGGTCAAGCAATTTTTGTCACTTTAATCAAGTAGAAATACAGATACAAACCATTTCTTATATTCTTATTTTTATAGTTGCAGTTGTGCAAGAAGAAAAATCAGATGTTGTGCCTTTAAGCAGGAGTCCTAATTTGCTTTCTGCAAAACAGTTGTTCCACTTTGTCCTCTGTATTGCTTAATCTGTACTCATGCACAGTGAGGAGAGTAAAAAAAAAATCCTCACCTATCTCTCTGGACAATTTGCACAGTTTTACTGTTAAAAGTGAAATAGCTTTTGTTCAGAAGAGATGATGTCCCAGCAGTACACAGTGCAGAATGAGTGTCTCTCTGTGAAGTATCTTTATTGCATATTAAAGTTTTCTGGTTTAATTTTGGATTCAAAACACTGAAGTATCAGTCATTATAAATAAATCTAGGTTACATGTTGTTTAATTCTGTCTATATATAATGGTCACAAGAATTCAGAAGCTTTTGACAGCAGTGGGAAATACCAAGATCTTAGTCATACTGTTCAGATATTTTTCTATCAACTTGGATGTTGAGGTAAAGAATGAAAGCTGTTGTACATGTGTAATGTTGCTATTATGTTAATTAGGTTTATTAAGTCAAAATATGCATTAAGTCACCTGTGAACTTGAATTACATTCAAAGTTTCAACCATGGGAGAATTTTAGAAATCAGTTAGTAAGTTTCCTGCTAGTACTTTGTTTTGTTCAGTGAACAATGTCCATGTAGTCATGCTGCTGCAAAATTTTAAAACTTCCATTAACTTAAAATTGATTTTTATTATTTGTTGTGTTTTTATTTAAGAAATAAAGGTGTATTTCAAGTGTTGTAATAGCTTCACATTTTTGTACTTGTAAATTAATGTGCAAAGACTGTAAGTAATCCTGTTTTGGGCTGCCTCGAGTCTCTACAGTTGATCATTTGGTCATACATAAGGATGTGGTGTTTTCTGGTAAGTTTAATTGGGTGACCCAGTTTTATTGGGTTTGCATGGCCAGTGTTGGTAGCAGGGCTGCTCCAGGGGTGGCTTTCAGGAGAAGCTGCCAGAAGCTTCCCCTGTGCCTCACAGAGCCAGTGCCAGCCGGCTCCAGATGGACTGACCACTGGCCAAGGCCAAAGAGCCCAAATTGAAGGGACCCAGAAGGGACTTGGAATCCAACTTCCTGCTCTTTGCAGGGCTGCCTAAAGCTAAACCATATGGCTGAGAGAGTTTTCCAGGTGATCCTTGAACTGACCAGCTTGGTGCTGTGACCACTTCCCTCGGGAGCCTGTTCCAGTGACCAGCCACCCTCTCAGGCCTTTCGTGATGTGGAGTACGAACTTCCCCTTTGCAGCTTCCTTCCATTTCCTCATGTTTTATTCCACTATCTGGTATTCCAGAGGGCTCTGGAGTGTAAATTGTCCCTTGTGTATCATAATCCACTTCAGACAGGCAAGAAACATTTTATAGAAGAGAGCAGATATAAAGCAATCTGGAGCTCTACTCAGAAGTAAATACTGGGTAATGAAGTAGGCCAGACTGGAACTGAGAACATATTCTCATGTTCTGTAGATTTTTGATTCTACTTGCTCAAAGGAAATTTTAAATATACATAATATAACCAAGAAAAAGATTGTTAAACAAACTGTACAGATACTTCCAGTATTGTTAATACTGAAAATTCAATATTTGAGTGTAATATTCAGCAAGTGGTATATGCAAGTTTTTGCTTACTTTTAGGTAAAGGTTTGGGTCTATTCCAGTGTTCTGTGTTATCGACCAGTTGGCTCTAAGTGACTTGATTGTACTATTTTCTTCAAACAATTACTGATTTATTTGAAATACCTGTAAATGTCAGGTATCTGCTGGTTTAGAGTTAACCAGTTCATTTGGCTGTGCAGTTGTCTTAGTTTTTAAGGTTTGCCCCCCAAAGCAGAATATCTAGAAATTTGAGACTGTTCTTGAGTTTAATCTTTATTCAAATCCTCCAGATTTCTTTTACCTCAGAAGATGGGTTGGTTATCCTGCTCGCTTGCTAAACTGATGACATGCCAGAGAGCAAAATTTGTGTTTCCTGAAATCTTGGTTCCATCAGATAGCAAGCATTTCTTAATCATAATTCTAAAAAACAGATAAACCACACATTTTAACTTTGATGGAGAATTCTGGGGTATCCTTCTTGGTCAGGTCCACAGTTCAAAAAACTACTGCAGCATTAGACTCATTTGGAACTCCTTGCTGCATTAGGTAATAGTAACAAAAATAAAGGCAAAACATTATACCAAGCTTAATATACATATATTTTTGTCTGTATTTTAGCAATGCATGGTATTCTATTTTTGTGTCTGGGACAACACACATTACAGGGTAATATATCTGGTCCAAGTGCTTACCCCAAGTTTTTAATATTTTTTCCTTAAAAAGGGATCAAATATCATTTAACAAAGAGGATTTAGCAGATTTAGTTCTCATTACTTGAGAACTACTTCCTCTTAAATTACTGGATGTCCCTCATGGGTAATACTTAGTTTTCAGGTGGTTGATTGTGTCATGGATATTAAAACGCTGATGAAAAGATAAGTTGATAAGTTGCCTTCTAGTGGTTTCCCTTCTCTTGTGCAGATGAGTAGTCTTGTTGATCTTGATGAGAATGCTATATTGAATGTGTTTTTAGAGCCAAAAGCTGTAAGTTATAAATCTCTGATTCTTACTTTTCCCATTAATGCTAAGAAGTCTGGATTTTAGCTACAGAAGTGCTTTAGCAGGTTGATTGATTTGCCTTAAACTGAGCATGGTGTAATTGTGCTCTTTGTTTTTTTTCCCCCTTCCCCGGCATAATCTTTAATGTGGCATATCCTTCTTGCATAAAATGAGGGTAGTGTATGGCATTTGAATGCAAATTTCTGCTTTCTCTAATCTTACTGGAAAAGTAGTATTTCACGTCTTGATTAAGGGCAAGTTCTTGTAATGGGGTGTTCTGGTTTTGGCCAGGATAGAGTTAATTTTTCATGGTGAGGGAATGGAGCCTGGAGCCCAGCCCTGGGCATGTCCGGGTTATTATGCTCTACCACCCCCAGGGGTGGGAGTCAAGGGCTCCTGCTTGGGAGAAGAGAGGTGTGGCTTCAGCATGAGGAAAGGCATGGCAGGAGGGGAAACCCATCCACCACTGTTCATTGTCCCCCAGGATGAGCGTTTTCCTTGTAAATCACCCTCTTTTTACAGTTCTGTTATTAATGTTGTTACTGTTTCTTTTTCTTATCTCATTTAAGTTTCCAGTAAATTGTTATTATTTCATCCTGCAATCTCTGCTTTTTGTGGGATGAGGGAAGGGGAGCAGTTTATGGTTTTGGGTTTTTTAATTCAGAGTGCTAAACTGGGGAGTACTGTTCTTAAACCAGGATAAGGGAGAAGATTACAGCTACTGTGTCTGTGTTCAACAGTAACTCAAAATAGCTTTTCTTGCCTGTACTAGATTCCTATTAAAGCAAAAGTAGCAGAATGTTCATTAAAACACCTAATATGTGTAAAATGTAGATATACATGTAACATGCACATACATGCCTGTAGCCAGTAATTTGCTGTAAGAATCCACATCTATAGTGTCTGCTAGCATTTTTTGAAATATCTACATGCTTTTTTTTTTCTTGGCAAAATAAATTTACTGAACTTTTCCATGTAATGCATGTTACCTCTACTTTGTGATAAAGGATCTTGACTGTACTGTTTAGTTCTTATCATACCTACAGAGTTGCATGGTTTATAAGTGGCCTTTCAGCTTTCTTTATACAAGAAATATTAAGCTCTTAATTGAGTCTGAAAAGATTGCTAAATGCAGAATTCCTAAACGTGAAGGGAAATGATGAAAGATTTTTTTGCACTTTGTGTTAGGAAACAACAATGTCACAACATCTCTGTTAAGGAGGACCCTAAAGAGATGCTGCATAGCAAATTTTGGTTGATGGCAAAATTAATTGGATATAGAAGAAGAAAGATGATGAAGTGTTGAAATAGATAAGGTTGAAGATTTAAAATCTAGAACAGTGGACCCCAAGCTTTCTCACATTGTTAAATTTTAGTATCAAAAATGTGTATTAATCATTCTGTTACTGGGGTGTGATAAGACATTTTAACACAGAACATTTAAAAAGTAAAATGATTCTTCAGGACCACTAATTTCTTAAGCATTAATTAAAGGCAGTTTGCCTGTATGATAGTTTCTCTTCTGTGTAAAATTATATCTTTGCTTCTTCAGACTGATAGCTCATTCAAATTTAGGTCAAGAAAGCAGAGACCAATGGGACAAGGCTGGCAGGTTTGGTGGTGACTGTTCATAACCACACACAGTTACAGCTCTTATGGAATAGAGCTGGATGGCCACAGCAGAAGAGAAAGGGAGGATGCTCTTGGCCTTAAGTACATTCATGGGAATGAAAACGTAGTGTATAAAGGCAAGGGCATGTCAGATGAATCAAATTCAGTTTCATCCTACCATAGTAGCAAAAGATTTGGAACAGAAAGACAGATTATGAATGCTTTTAGGAAGGAGAAATAATGCATATGGTAGCTTAAAAAAATAAATACAAATTTGAGTATCATTGATAAAATTTGGTATCTTGAGCTTGAAGAAATCTGGACAAAAAAGTACAAAATGTAGGTATCACTGGACTTTGTAGAAGCCAGACTGTGACAACAGTTTAATCTAGATAAAAATACTGTAGAGCTGAGATTTGAGATATAATCTCTTTATATGAAGTGTGATGTTGATAATAATTTGTAGGAGGAACATCTAGTCCTCTGTCAAAAGCAGGGCATTTGCTGTTTGTGTTGATGTTAACTCAGAGGAAGAAAACACACTCTCTGGTTCTTGGCAAGGCATCAGAGTCCTGAAGTTTTTTAAGTTGCACTTGAATGTTATAAATAAAACTCCATCAGTAGACAATTCTTTACTGAAAGTTCTCTCTCACTTTTTTAAAGGGCTGTCTAATTATAGAGATTTAATTTAAATCTCCTGAATTTGAAAATCAAGAAGAGGAATTATAGGTGACAGTCATTCATGCTGAAAAGGAAAATAGTTTTTTTCAACTTGCCATTTTTCAGCCTTTGGTATGGGCTATTGGCAGTCTTGCAAAACTATACCTGGCACTTTGAGTGCGATCTTTGATTGACCCCAGTTAAAGTCCTCACTGGGAGCAGATGCTGATAATGGTGAGCAGAACAGAGAGAAAAGAATTGTTGTTTCACAAGGCTGGTGAATGCTGGTGCATTATCATGAATGAGGTAGGAAGTAGTAGAATGCCAGTAATTAATATGTATGTCTTCTTCCTTTTAAGGTATCTAGTGGATAGTCGCTGGTTCAAACAGTGGAAAAAATATGTTGGTTTTGACAGCTGGGACAAATACCAGATGGGAGATCAGAATGTGTACCCTGGTCCTATTGATAACTCTGGACTTCTCAAAGGTAACTGCCTCTCACTGTGAAATAAGCCTATAGTACATTAAGTGTGAAATTGTCACAGGTAGTTCATCTTTTGAAGTTGGCAGTGTAAATGAACCTCAGCATACATAAAGGTAAAAATTTTGGTTTCTTTTCTGACCATGACAAGGGAACTGGAATAGATTTCCCTAATAAATCACAATTTTATATATACAGTTATTGGAATTCTTTGTAATGGTAACAAAATATGTAACAATGTAGAAATTCCTGGTTTATGATGAGATTTTGGGCTGTTCTGAGAACTGAAAATTAGTCAGGTTGACAGAAAGATGGGTTGAGTTTGCTATGATTTCCCTTTTTTTGGTAGCTTAACCAAATTGCTTGATTTTAAATAAGATTTTTAAGTTGAACTCTAAAACTTACTTCTGTAAATAAGGCCCAAACCCTTACTTGAGTTCCGGAACAAGTGAAGAACTGCTGTTATTCAGTTCAGTGACTTGTGTGAAATGATAGAGGCTAATTTCCCATTTTCTTTATGATCTTGTAAGGATCTTGAACTCTGTCACTGCTGTGATTACTCAGGTCCGACTGACTTCTGCTGAACTATAGCCAAATTTGTGAACACAGATCTCAGAATACTTTTCCACGTATTTTAATTTTCACATCAAATTCTGTATTTAATGTCCATTAAAGATATTAATATTTAATCTAGTAGATGCAAAATTGAGCAGATAATTGGTTTTCTTCTTTGCAGTTACAGGTAATGTAATAACTCTACGTGCTTGTTCACGTAGAGTAATACCAGTTTTGCCAACTTCACATGGTTTATTGAGAACTCTTGACTTTCTTAATTCAGAACTTCTGTAATTAGTATCTCATTATTTTACAAATTGAATGTTATAGATGATTGCACCTTTTATAAAACTTGTTGTACCATGTTCTACTAATTGTCAGTGTGAATGAGTATGTCTGACACTGACCAGTGCCTTTGTAGAAGGTGCTGTATTGTCATACACATCCATATCTTCTCTCCCATCCAGAAACTTTAAGGTGTTTTTGCTTCAGGTGAGTGTTGTGTTTTGTTTTCTGAAATGTGAGGACTTAGATGTTTTGTACATTCTTGTAGTAAATCTTGCTGTGAGGCAGGGATGTTCAGGTGATACATCTCAATTGACATCAGATGTAGCAACATCTTTTTATCCTCACTGAGGTAGCATCAGCTTGTTCTCTCTTTTGTGTCTTTCCCTTCAAAAATAGGTGATTTCTCGTTGTGTCAAAGACTGTTAGTTCATCTGTACTGTTTATAACTTCATCTGCATACCTGTTCAGCTTAAAATTACTGTTGTTATAAAGTCTAATGTAGGGTTAGTGGTCCAAACTAGAAGTCATGTTAGCCATTTTCCTAAAAGCTTCTGAAAACCTGTATTCTGTTGTTTTGACGCTACCAGTGCCCTTTTCAAAATAAACATCATCAGGGGCTGTGAACTCACTTGTTGCTCATTCATGGTTGTAAACTGTGGCTCCACATTGGCAGTGATTCCATGCATCCAGTTACCTTGTGACATCTACTGTTCCTGTGTAAAGGTAGTTTTAAAATTAAGGGCATTAATGCCCAGCAAATAATAGTTTTCTCTTTCACCCTCTGCAAAGCAACAATCTTCTGTACTAGGTTTTAGATGTAGCATAAACTGGCCCTGAAAATGCTTGGATTTTAATCTTGTCTTTGGCACTTACTATGCTCTAGTTGCTCTCATGCTCCTTTCTTTAAAAATGTGCATCTGATATAAAGAATAAAATAATCTAAAATGGGCATGCTTTCTCAGATATTCTGCAGTGTAATGCAATGATAAGGAAAACTATAATTGAATTCACAAAAGACTAATTCCAGGAAACTGAAGCAGTATGTTGTGCTTATATTATTTAAATGCTTCTCCCTTGTTTCCAGAACATTTGGATGAAGTGAGAGCAATGAACAGTAACAGGTAGAGATTTCAGTTAATCTCAACATGTGCAAAAAAGATCGAATATGATGTAATGCACGTGTCATGTTCAAAGGAAGAGATACATCGCCAAAGCGGGCACAAGGAAGTAGGTATTTAGAGTAGCTGATTGTTCATAATAGAAAACAGCGATGTGTGTGAGGGACTGAATTGTCAGAATCAGGGTATCTATGTGATGGTTCTAAAAAAAATTATATTAGAAGAAATGTTGGTATTTGTAGGAGATAATAGAATCCAAATTACGCCTTCTCAGCATATAAGATCAGTGCAGAAATACAGTGTGAATCTTGTGAAGAGTTATGTAGACCTGAAGAAGTGCTTGTGGATTTCCCCCCTCACTATGCTCCCAGCTGCAATGTGATGCTTCCAGACAGAGGGACAGCTGCCCTCAATGTTTGAAGCTCACAGTAGCTCACATCTGGAATCACCTCTTAGACCTAAAAGATAGCTGCTAGTAGTAAGGATTGAATGAAAGATAAAAGCATGCTGCTTACCTTAAGAGGCTCCAAGTGCAGCATCTCCCCTTCTCTGCAAGGAATTTTATAGTGACTTAACAGAGCACATAGGATCTTTGAAATAGGACGTTGTACTATGCTACTTTCCTAGTCTGACTTAGAATTACTTCAGACTTTGTCTTGAAGCTACAGTTAACTACTCATTCTTGTTTTCAGCTGTGGAAGTATCCATGATGATGTGGGAATATGTGTGAAGTGAGTGGGAGAAATGAATTGCTTTCTCTGAAAGCTAGGGTGGTGTATGATAACAAACTAGGTGCTTATAATTGCATGGAAATATAAAGTTGTCACTCATACAATAAAGAATATCACCTGTAATAGGTGTGCTAAGCATAAACTGGATAGTTTGCCTGCATGGTTTTAGAAGACCTGCTTTGAACACCATAATACTGGTAACATAATTGTGACTCAAAATATTTTGTCTGCTGTTTGTGAAAAATGTTAAAAACTCAAGTACAGAATTACAATATTCAAATGAAAATAATCTTTCTCTTATAGATGGTGATTCTCAGTCTCTCAAGGAACATCTCATTGATGAGCTGGACTACATCCTTTTGCCAACTGAGGGCTGGAATAGGCTAGTGAGCTGGTACACACTGATGGAAGGTCAAGAGCCAATTGCACGCAAGGTACTCTTTAACTGCCTGCTGGGATTAGTATGATTCACATGTACTCCTGCAAATACACAGGAGTTGCACAGGAATTTATTAGCAGACTTTTAAGTCCTGGCCTATGATAATCATATAAAGAACTCCAGCTTTAGTTGCTTAGTGATATCTAATTTTTATTCCAACTTTTGAGGTTTAAATGTGTAATATTGAGGCAGGGGGATGCAAAGGACATAATACTTTCTTTTTCTGGAAGTAAGTTGGCTTAATATCTCAAGATCTTGCTTTAGAAGCTTGTATGGCTGTTAATGCAAATGGTTTTGTAATTAGGTAAATAACTCTAAAGCTGTATTGACTATGTTAGTGAAAAGTCTAGCTCTAATAATGTTAACATTGGTGGAGTAATTGCTGATAAACACTCTGCTCAGCTGCTTGCCAAGGGAGTTATTTCTTTAAGCAAAAGGCTTACCTCAACACAAGTAGTAGGCCATGGTATGGTGGATGATGTGGCCCTCCATCAATGTGAGATACTGAAAAATTAGCATCTTTAAATTTTTTTGTTTGCTCCAATCTCATAATACCCTTATTATTAAAGGTGACAGGACATTTCACCAGTTTGCTGATCATACAATCTTCTTTTGTTTGTGTTATTTCTTAAGATTTTCAAATTATTGGTTTCAATTGCATCCTCACTGGACTGAATTACTTAGTTTTTAACATATATTTTGGTATATTTATTCTTTTTGTATTGGCTGCTGGGGTGCATTTTTTCAGTTACAGGGATCTTGATTTTAATTCTTTTTAAATTGCTAAAAAAATATTAGGCTTAGAATTTAGTTTTATGATTTCTGGTGCAATACAACTTTTGTTTCCTTCTTACGATGTAAGTATGGTCTAACTGCATGCATGCTGGCTGCTTATTAAAGTCCACTCTTGAAATAAATGGTAGATATAGCTGTAGAAGTTGTTCTGGGTCTTCAAAATTAATTTGGTCAGTAACAGAAGTTTGTTAAAGGGTTTTATATTTTCTCTGATATGATAAAATAGTTGTTTGGTTTTTGGTCTTGTTTTAAAGAGACATCCCTGAAATGTCTGTCATTTTGTCTAGTTCTGGTAGAGCTGAAATCCATTAGAATAACTCTCCTTCTTTAAAAATATATCTGTTATCAACTTGGTATTGTTTCTTCTAAGGATGGGTTTCAGTAAACTGCATACTCTTCCATCATCATGGTAGAGTAAAAAGTCTAATTTTTTCAGTTTGGGAGGAAAATGGAATGAGAGAGCAGTGAAATTAGAGTAACTTCCATTCCACTTCGGAGTAGCTAACTGGAAAAATACATGGAGTATAATGAATGGCCAGGTAAACTGGCATAGCTTTGTTGTTTTCTGCCAGTATGAACAGCAGTTATCCTCTGCAAAGCATATTCCAGTTCAGCATTTTTGTTTCTGATGCTTTTGTCATTCATTGTTGTTTTTCCTGTCTGCCATTATGAGGTGCTTTGTTTTTTTCTAATAAACGTGGTATTATTATACTTTATTTCATCCCCTGTGTTACATCAGCTATTTTGGAAATGTTATCCAAATTTGAAATTGATAAAATTTTGTATTCAGTCTACATCAAATAATAGTAAGACTTCTTGTAATAAGTTGTACTACCACTAGAGTGTTGGTTTTTATTCTTACAAGTGTGTTAGTCACACTGTGTAGTTTTGTTTACTGCCACTATTTTGTTGTGACTCTAGTAGCTGCAAACTATTAAGCTGCTCAAATTAAGATGCATTTTTGCTTAAATGCCATGATTGACAGTAATTGAAGCTACAGCAAGAAATGAAATAATTCACTAATTTCTTCATTCTTTTCCTATGGCACATACATGTAAGTTATATTTGTACAGCAGATAGCAGATCTCTCCTAGCAGTTAGCTGGTGGCTTTATTTTAACCGTATTTGTCAGATGGATCACATATCAGGCTGATGGTTATTTTTGGAGCAGTCTACATGACTATGCAGTTACACTTTGGAAGATCAAAAGGAAAAACATTTAAGAGGTGACCCTGAATATTTTTTTCTACATTTTACTTTTATTAAAAACAAATTCTGTATATTTAACTATTCCATAATCTGTGTTTAAAAAATGAACATAGAATAAACAACTGTAATGAGTAGTTAAAATTCCAAATGAATATATTCATTATCGGAATGTAAGTGAAATATTTGTAGGTTTTGTTTAAAAATGTGATATCCAGATTTTGTTAGTGTGTATTATATTTTTGATAAGTACTCTTTAACTGTGAAAACTAGTTCTTGATGTTCTGAGGAAAGGATATACAATGAATGTATTTGGAAATAAAAGTACCTTTTGGGTGTTTCTACCTTTTGGTCACGTATCTTTGGATTAAGGTTGCATATTTGTGATTTCTGCTTTCTACACTTTGAAAGTCACCATGTTATACACAGGTAAGACAGTCATCATTGTGGAAAAATGTACTTTCTAGTTTACTGTATTTCTGAAAAGCTATAGGAGAATTTTAGGTCTCATTTTATTTTTTGCATTTATTAAGTGTCTTATATTACATGAACTTCAGTTTCTTGAACAGTTCTCAAAAATATCTTGTGTGTGTATATGAGAACATATTAGACTGATATGTGATCTCATTCTGTTTTTCAGGTCGTTGAACAGGGTATGTTTGTAAAGCACTGCAAAGTAGAGGTATATCTAACAGAATTAAAACTGTGTGAAAATGGAAATATGAACAACGTTGTCACACGAAGATTTAGTAAAGCTGATACAATAGGTATGCCAAATTATTTTCTAAAAATATGTGATTGGTACTTGTATGTGGTAGCAAGTTCTGAATACATGTCTAGATAAAATGATAGATAGCTATTTTGACCATTAAAAACAATGGGAGTAGTTTTGTTTGGGTCAAAGTTAAAAGTTAAAAAATTGGAATGTTGAGGGGGTTTAATACAACTGTAACAATAAAATTGCATGTTTTATTATCTAAGCATCTGTATTAACTTAGAGTTTTGAGCTTTTAAGAAAGTGAATAGTGTGATGTTGTTTATTGGATTTCATAGTACTTTTTCTTGGCTTTTGATGTGTAAGAAGTGTATTTTTAATGTGTTTCATTAACCAACACATTCTAATCATATATACAAAGAGAAACATATATTACAAAACACAAGATAGAATGTAATTAATAAATTAATGCCTAAAGATGACCTACAAAGGCGGTGTTCTGCATGTTGTGAAGTGGCAGGCCAGGCACAATCTTCTACAGTAATTGAATTGTTGATTACACCTTTAAGTTACCTTTATTTGTATTTATTTTGACTGCTCATTTAGCATTCTGTCATTGTTTGAAACAGTATTTTGATAAGATATTTGACTTTGAAAATAACAATGAGAACATTTTCAAAGATATTGCTTCTCATTTTTTGGTGTGTTTGTGCATGTGTATCTGAGATAAGAGTCTTTCAGTTGTCTGTATTTGTGCAGTTTTGTACTTCATGCAGAATTGTACTTTATGCCCTTGGCATGTGTGTCCAGCCATCAGTTTGTTTACATTTGTTGACAGCAGTGTATGTTTTTTAGCTTTTGCTTCTCTTTACATGACTTATACTTACCAGCCTTTAATTCTTTGCAGATTACTTGCTTTAGAAGTAGTTATTTTACTTTGTTAAATTCAGTATTTCAAGTTAGAAAACAAATCATGTCTTGTACTAGAATAAAATTTCAAAATTTTGAAAATTCTTCTTAAAACAAGGTTTGTTGTTCATTTGGCTTTTTGAGATTTGTTTTGACTTGGGAGGTTATACTTCGTTATCTTCTGAGGAAACCAGAATCTTGAAAAAGGCAATTTAACATTGTCCTTCCCATAGGACCAAATGCAAGCTATTTTGCTGCTATATTGAATTTATTGTATCACTGAAATTATAGGTATTGGATGAATTTTCTTTCTCTGATCAGAAGCAGGACATTTTGGAATGACAGTTACTTGAAGTAATTTAATTTTTTCTTAGCAAAGAGAGAATTAAAATTATGAATAAATTGTTGTAAAAGGTAATGAGAAGCAGTCAGAATTCACTGGCAATCCCTTTCCAGACCCTGGCCTTGTTTGCTTTCCTGAAATGTGCATGATATGCTCCTGGAAGCCTTTAAAAACATGCCCTTCCTGAAGCTGAAGCTTCTTGTGCAGAGTACAAAGCAGAGCCATCCTAGCAAGGCATCCAGAAGAGTTTGTACCTTAGAAGAAGAGCTAGAAAAATACAGCCCACTTTAAGAGTGAAGTAGTTACTGATCCCTCTTATCCATTTCTAAGATTGTGGGGTTTTTTCCTCCCTGTTTATTACCTGGAGTATATTTAAGGTAGTTCTGGAATTCATCAAATACACAGTAGAAGTACTTATTATATCAATAAATAATGTGCAAGAGGGATCTTTCAGAATCTTGATTATTTTTTGCTCGTTCTTGTATATTCCAGTAAGAGATGCGTTTCTATTATAGTTGCAGAAGACTTGTAGTACAAAACAGTCAGTAACAGCCCCAAGGAACTAAGTAGACCCAGGGTAATATGGTCTTTTCAAGAAGTTTTAATTTTTCTGTCCCACATTGTTGATTATATTATTTACTGCACTCAAAAAATAAGTGCAAGACCTTTCTTAATTTAAAAAAAATTCAGAGAAATATCCTAAGTCTAATACTCACCTATCAGTCTTCAGATACTTGTGATTATTCCTGGAATATCTTTGCTTTTCCATTCAAATAGAAGCTAAGCTGTGTCAATAAATTAGTACAAAGTCTGCTCAGACTGACAACATTAGCCTAACATCTGAGAGTTTCCTGTAGCCAGCATTTGAGATTGCACTAGCTTTAGGAGCCAGGATGTGTTTGTATTAGGATTCCCTGAACTTTTTCAGCATCTCATCAAGACTGTTCCAGGTAGTCTTTCAAAATAGTACTTCAAGCATGCAGTTGTTTTTATGAATAAGCTGTATGATATTTAACAGTGTAGGCTATTATCTGTATGGGAGCTATAACTATTAATTCTCAAATGGAACTTTTTCAGATTGTGGGTATACAGCTGATGGAGTGAGAGGCATCTTTAAATGGCAGTTCTTCCTGTCCCTTTTAGACATCATGCTAGTACTGATCATGTCATACATTGGATGTATATAACTAAAACTCCCCAGGGACGTGTTGGAGTCACCATCCCTGGAAGTGTTTTAGAACTGGTTGTGTGTGACACTTAGTGCTGTGATTTAGTTGATATGCTAGTGTTTGGTGAAAGGTTGGACTCTCATCTTGCATGTCATTTCCAACTTGAATGAGTCTATGATTCTACTAGGGGAGAACCCCATACACAATGTGATTCAGACAATATATGATCAGTTTTTCATTTATGCTGGAACAGGCACTTCAACTTTACTTCATAAGCCAGCACTCCAGTAATAGTTGGTGGGGATGGGAGGAAGGATTATAAAGTTAGCATTGGTCATATGTTCATGGAAGTACATAAAAGAATCTTATTTTCACAGTCTCAAAATTGGCATAGTAGTCAAGTGGAACATGCTCTTCCCAGAGTCTTGGACATAATGTGTAGTCATGCAATGGGATTCATTCTTCCTGTGTTGTAATAGTTCTGTTAGCAAAGCTGGAACTTAATAAATGTTAGCTTAGTGCTTGTGAAGAAAACAACCTGCAATGCTCAGATAATTAATTGCCATGGTATTAATAGAATGAAAAATTATATTTTGTAAATTTTTCTTTTAGTGAAAGCCACTGAAAAATCTAGATTTTCTACTTTTTTTACAAGATTGTTGCTGACTAGTTTTATACTTATTTTCAGATATAATTATTTGAATTCATTGGTTTAGAATTGATTCAGACAGTAGTTGATTTTTTTTTGAAACCCAACAAATCAAATAAGCCTGTTGCTTTGTTGATGTCACCTACCTTGCCTGTATATAATCTCTGTTACAAAAACAGATGATCCAGTCTAACACTTTCTTTCAGACTGAAATGTGTGATAAGTAGTATAGAAACAAACTGTATTCAGTTGCCTACAATATCTACAAATATTATATTGGCCTGCTGTCATACATTTCACAAGCCAATGTCTGGACATTTGCAAGGGACTTTTAAGTTTTGGGTCTCAGTTTGGCTTTTCCTGTTTAACCTAGTGGAAGAGAAAAAAATCTTGAGTAAAAGGGAGCAAGAGAGGCTGACACTAGTGCTAGTGTTTCCTCCTTAGACTTTGGAGGAATGTCTTTCAAAGAGCTTACAGGGCCCATTTTTATAAGTGTACTTTTCAGTGATCATCAGGGATATAGTGTATGTTTTTTGGCTCCTGTTTTGTGTTCTGTGTTAGCTGTTATGAGACATAGCTTCCATGGACCTTTGTGAATCTACCAATTTAAAAAAGCAGCTAAGTGGGATTGCTATGATACAGCACTGTACATAGTAGTGTAAAAACCCAAATCTTTAGTAAACTACTTCTATGTAAGAAGAATAGTGTTAATTAAAAACTTCACTTAAATTTCTGTTGTCAATAAGCTATGCTGCCTTAAAATTATGTAACACTGGTTATATTTCTGTTAGGTGAATTAGGAGCTGGTAGACCTTTCTTCTTTGAATCTTTCAGGGATATAAAATCTTTCACCTTCCTTTTACAATAAATTTTTGTGCTTCAGTTTTACAGAGCAGTCATTTTTTTTCTGTGGACATGAGGATTAAACTTCGCACACATATTATAGGCTGCTGTTAGTGCAAATTGCACTCAGATATGGGTAGAAGCGTAAAACCCAAAAAAGGTTGATTTAGGGAACAGAATGACTTCCTGCACTTGGTTTTGCCATCAGTCTCACTTCTGATAATTTGCTACCTCCCCACACTCTTGGATTATCATGCTCAGAAATTAGTAGATGGCTCCTGTCGTCTGTTACTTATCAGCTTCTCTTTAATTGGTCTGCATTGCTAAGGGATTCAGTCATCTGACTGTTTCCATTTTGAAGGCAAGCTAGCTAGCAACTTCCTGCTTGTCCTACAAAATGATGTTGTTGCATGGCAATTTATACAATTTCATTCATTTTTTGAATATGAGGAGATGAATTCTGATGCTTTATTTGACTGTATACTGTTTGTGTATTGAAATGTTAAATTTGTTTTCTTTCCTTTACAAAACAGACACAATTGAAAAGGAGATAAGAAAAATCTTCAATATTCCAGGTGAAAAAGAGACCAGATTGTGGAACAAGTACATGAGTAATACTTTTGAACCATTGAATAAACCAGACAGTACCATACAGGATGCTGGTTTATACCAGGGACAGGTACAGTGAAATATTTCTTTTCTTGGATACATTTGTCTTTTTGCTCATAAAAATGTAGCTGTACTGAATGATTTTTGCTTTTTTTTTTTTTTTTTTAATGAAAATCGCTTTCCAATAGATTATGTTAGGGATAGAAGATTTTGTGAACAAATTTGTTGAAATTAAATTAGTCTTTGTGTGTATTTTCAGGATTAAAGATTGAAAAGAGAGATGAAAGAGAGGATTTAACTCTTCTGATGAATTAAAAATTTTAATATATGTCTAAATTTTAAACTTTATGTTTACCAAATATCATGAAATTGCTGACATGAATTTGGTAAAATCTGAAGTAAATAATTATTTGGTAAATAAATATATTGGATATGCTCCTATAATGAAACCCAAAATTTAAATAACTTTTTAGGTATTCTAAAAGAATAATGTCCTCTACTCAGATTCCACTGTCTAGATTTCACAAACAAAATAACAAAAAAATGTAGAAATACTTTGCTAAGAACAACAGAGGTTTGTAAACCTGCTTTAACATGAGACAATGTCATCACTTCAAAATCATCCTTTACAGAGGAATTCCTCACAGGATAACTTTTTTACCTTTCCAGATGAATGCAAAGAACAAGCATTGAACGTTAAACTACAAAATAGAAATGTAAACAGATTGTGCAATTGCATTGATAGAATAATTTTTCAGATTATTACACTGATTCTTTAGTCCTCAAATAGAGTTGAATGTTTTTTCAACAGCTGTAGTTCGTGCAGTCACGTTACAAATGCGGATAGATGCAATTTGATGGCAGTAACTTTAGGCGAGATTATATTAAAGTATTTCCTTTTGCTTTGAAATATTTGACTATTACCTACTTACCTGCAGTATTTAGGCTTTCAGGTTTTTTAATGGCATGGGAGGTAGGTAATCAGTGCACCAAAATTGCTGCTTGAACTATTGTGTCCTGTAGCTTCATGCTGCATGCACTTAAACCCTCACACAGGTAATTTTAACAATGCAGAAGTCCTACTGGAAGAGATCACATCACATCACATAAAAGAGTCACATCAAAGATGTAACTTGCAAATTATCTCTATCCCAGTGAAACATTAACTATGAAGCAATCATAGTCTAATAAAGCCATGACAAGATCTCTAGGTGACATCTTTGCTTTGAGCAAAATTGATACTGTTTAAAACAGAGCTTACCCATAGTTTCTGAAAATGCGAAATGTCGTGGTAGGCCATATGTGTTCGGTCAGTTCCACTTGCTGACATTTTTCTTACTGAGTTTCCTGATCTAATAATAGTTACTCTGACTATTACAGTCTGTCTAACCTAATAGTTATAAGAGTGTGCACAATTGAGTAAAGTAATGCTTTGAATTTATCCGTTGATTTCTGAAGTACACCTCTAGGGATTCCATTGAACTCTTCCGTCTAAATCTACTTTCTATTTAGTAAGCTCTGAGTAAGTCCAGGAGGTATGGCAAAATCAGTCTTTCAGCATCAATGACCAAGGACAGCAGACTAGTCTGTTCCTGATAGAAAGCTGGTCATGATAGAAGGCTTGTTTTCAGTCTCATGCTCAAGTGTGTTCAGACTGAAAATGTGACTATACCTTCCAAGTGGGTTATGCACAAGGTTTTGAGCATTAGTACTTAACTGAATTTATGTTACAGTGTAGATGCATACAGGCACAGCATGGCAGTTTAATTAGTGTCCTGAAACATCAGTGTACAGTTATGCAGAATTAGTTGCATTGGAAGTGGGGAGTTGGATTCAGTTTAAGCATTGGAGTCTAGTTGCCATTTCAAAGGATCCAGCTATCTCAGCTGTCAATCCAGAAAAAGGCATGAGCTGTTTGTAGGTGCTGTGTCATATGTGCCAGCGTAGGGGAGCTATCTCAAATATCCAAAGGAATTTCAGATGACACCTGATGCCTGTGTTTGGGACTGAGTGTTCTGTCCTGCTTTCTGTACCAATAACAAATAGAATGAAATGAATTTCATTAGCCAACTGTCCTGTTGAAAAAATAATATTAGATAAATGCTTTGGTAAAATATACAGGAGTAACCATACAGGTATATGGTTTTAAGGCTATTGAGGCAGAAAATAGTTTTGTTTGGGTGTTTTGGGTTTTTTCTTATCCATCTATGTAAGGCAGAATTCCTTCAGGAATTACCCCTTCCTCAACAGGGCTGTTGTATAGACATGTGGTTTCTGTAGATTCACAGGTGCTGCTTAAACATTGCAGGTCATTATCTCTTTGAGAGATAAGTGGCTTGCCATCCATGGATTGTAGAGGAATAGAACTGTTAAGTGACTTGCCCAAATTAAGATGATGAGTGAAAAAAGTAGAGAGGAAGGACCAGTGCAGTGGATGAAATACAGAGTGTAATGGCATATTCTTGAATGTCAGTGAATAGTACCTTAAATATCAGTCTTTTCTCGATCATATGTCAGCAAATCCATTAAAAAGATGGAACAGAAAGCAATCTACTGATATTTTTATTTCCGTTTTCTTACTACGCTTTTTGTGGTAGGTCCTGGTGATAGAACAGAAGAATGAGGATGGAACATGGCCAAGAGGTCCTTCAACTCCGAAGTAAGTTATGAATTCCAGTCACATGATTAGTTTGACTATTATTTTGCTTTATGAAAAAAAAGTTTTTAAAAGTGGCATTTTATTTTGAAAATCAGCCTTCAGATATTTAATTGAAAGTACACCTGAATACATTTGCTGTGTCGTGCTTTGTAGAACATAGCATAATAATGAATTCCTGCATATACACTGCTTAACTTTGTTGATTTCAACCAATACATTATCCTGCTGAAAAATGGAAAAAAAAATCCATAGTAGAAAACTGTAAAACTCAGCATAGTTTATTTAGATTTCTGTCTCAAAGCACAGTGTATCTGTTAGGTCAACAGAGATTTTATCAATATTTTTCTTACACATAAATATTTTCATGGACAGCTTGTTCCTTTTGTCTCCAGAACATATTTACCCACCAAGTTTATTTGAATTGCAGCCTACATTACCAAGATGTGGCTTTTATTCTTTGTTGGGCTGTCATCAGTTAATGCAGAATGATGTTGGTTTTATTTTCTATTTTTCCTACTGCTGTTATGAACAGCACCTTCATAATGGCAAGTGAATAGAAAGACTTGTGTGGTTTTATTAATTTAACTATTTTTTATGTTATTTCCAGTATCTAAATAATTTTCTCTTGATTTTGAAGAACAGTTGGAACCATTTAATTAATATGATGTCAGGCTTACAAATAGTTAACTGTGTTTCTTGGCTTTGTTAGCTGGTTCTTGATCGTATCTTTCATAAAAAGTTTAAGTTCTTTTAAGTTCTCTTTATTCCTTTTGAGATTATGTAGTTAAAAGTCACTGCTCTAAAGCATTTTTATAGTATCATTGCTTATCATTTGAAGGACACTGTTTCTTTATCTTTGGTGTTTTATCTCAAGCAGTTATATTTGGAACACTATTTTCTATTAAGCTGTTTAATGAAGTCTGAGTTCAATTTAAGATTAGTATTAACAGTATAATCTTGCTTATCAAGGTGTTGTAACATAAGGCTTTAAAGAACATGAAGCAATAGAAAGAATGGGATGCTAAAAACTTGAAGTTTCATCTCTGACCTCAAAAAACATCTAGTAGAAATTTAAATTCTTAGTCAAATTTTAGATGCATCTTTGAAAGGTTAAAAGACCTTACATAACTCAATGTCATGGATTGTTTTGAAAGTTTTGTTTGGAAGATATTCTGGTGATGGTATCTGCTTTTCTTCTGCCAAACTTCTTTTTCATTTTATGGAAAGCATTCAGGAGCAGTATATAAATTAAAGAATATCTCCTGAAAAATGTTTGATCTGGGGACAAGTGAAATGCTAATTCAGAATGCTGTTGTCAGAGAAGGTTGTAAGTAAACCAGCAAATGAGGATGAATAGTATTACTGTGAAGTTGGTATGGTTTTGAGATCTGGCAGCTATCAGAAAGTTGGGAATTTGATATTCAAATACACTGTAATAATGGAAAGTTTGCAAAATTTTGTGAATTTTGTGAATTCAAATAGCAGCTATGAACAGGCCAGGACAGGTAATAGGACAGGTTTTTACATCTGTTTAAAACTTCATGAACAACCTAATAAATGTTTAAAGGGATAGAAATATTAAACTCACTTTGCAGTTTTTCTGTGTGAGATCCATTAGAAGTATTAGTTTGTCAAGACAGCATATATCCACATACCTTCCTACAGCCCTGTCATTGGTCACACGCTGGCTCAGTGCTGAAATTACCTCTTTGTAGTGCTTCTTTTTGAAGAGTACAAATTGTAAACAAATTCTGATGTCAAGGTATAAAAGGCCATATTTAGAAATGTCAAAATATAGGATACTGGAAAGCACGAAGGATGATAAAGCTTAAAAAATCAGGATCATTTCAGAACATGAGCTAAGCTTTTCTACAGATTCACAGAATAGTTGATGTTGGAAGGCATCTCTGCAGATTCTCTGGTCCAAACCATTTGCTCAAAGACAGGTCACCTAGAGCAGATTGCTTGGGATTTTATCCACATAGGTTCTGAGCATGTCCAAGGATGGAGGCTCTACTGCCTTCCTGGAAAACCTGTTCCACTGTTTGGTAACTCCTATTTTGAAAGTCATTATATTTACAAAGAATTGCCAGTGCTTCAGTTTTATACCTATTGTCTCTTCCTCCATCTTCTTCATTCCCTCACACTAGTTATTTATACATGTTGATAAAATTGCTGTGGAACCTTCTCTTTTCCAGGCTGAACTGTCCCAGCTTTCAGCCTTTCCATAGAGGTCAAATGCTTGATCACCCGTGTGGTGTCTCACTGGACTTGGTCCAGGATAGATCTGTCTCTCTGGTGTTGGGGAGCCCAGCACTCCAGGTGTCTGTAGCCAGTTCTGAGTGGAGAAGCATCACCTCCCTTGAGCTGCTGGCTGTGCTTTTCCCAGTGTAGCACAGTGGGCCAAGGTGGTTGGCCCAAGGACACACTGCTGGCTCATGTGCAGCTTTTTGTCCAGGAGGACCCCAGGTGGTTCCCTGCCAAGCTGCTTTCCATTTGCCACCTGCCCACACACCCACTTCTTCCCGGTGTATTGGTTCCTGGCATTGTTCCTCCCCAGGTGCAGGCCTTTGCATTTCCCTTGACTGGACTTCAGGAAGTTCCTGTTTGCTCATTTTTCCAGCCTTTTGAGGTCTGTCAGAATGACAGCAGAATCTTTGTTGTGACGACTGAAAATGAGAAACAGTAAGGTGGAAAGATCTTCTGCATGGTTTCCCTGCCTCTTTCTCTCAGAAGCCTAATAGCAATTTTTATATTGCTTCTTTTGGCAATTTTTCTGTATTCCTCCTACTACAAAGGATGATTGCTGTCAGTTTTTCATGAGAAGTATGTTAACTGTGAGCATCTTTTCTTATGCAAGAAAAGAACATACTTACTTTGAAAGTGGCCAGGTTGGGACCTCAGTTCAGTACAGGAAGGAACACTTGAAAATGATAATTCTGTTTTTCTTGAGAGTAACAGAATTTTTCTTGAATTCGTACAAGAAAAAAAGATTAATTATCATCATAATTGTCTCTTCTTCTGAAATTAGAAGAGTGATTTTGAGATCCTTTTCATGTAGGAGCAGAGACCATGCTATACAACTTAAGTTCTGCACTGTGTTCAAGCTTACCAGTGTTTGCATTTGTTTTATGTGTACTGTTCTTCTAACTTCTGAATTTACTTTATTTTGGAAGTAATTGCAATATCCACTGTAAAAACCCTGCATGATTTAATGATATTTGCTATCGTGTCATATTTTAATGCTGCTTAAAATATTTGTAAGGCTTGGGTTTTTTAGTCTGAAAGTGTCTGAATGTGGTGTACATTCTTCAAGTGTTCACAGGGTTAGTCAGGTTTAGGAATAGCTGGATTTTTTGCTTTCTGAGAGGTTGTTCATATCAGCTACTGGGATGTTTTTGGCTCTGGGAGGTTGACTTCTGTGAAACTTCGTGTTTATTCTGGAATGTCTTAAACATCACCTGCTCCCAAAAGAGGTATTACTTAGCAGTAATGATTATTTTTGGAGAAAATTTAGTTACACTAACATGTCTATGAGTGGCTGTCTCTCAGTGTCATACCCATGACAAATTTATACAAATGTACAGATCCCAGTTGTTTTTGTAGCTTAGTTGCTGCTGATCCCAGTATTTAATGAAGATTTGAGATCTCTGTGCAGACTTTTTTTTTTTATCTGTGTCCTTATATGAGAAATTATTCCACATGCAGAAAAAACAGCTAATCCTGTTTGAATGGTTTATTATTGTCAAGATGCTGTTTTAAACTAAAAAATAAATATAAATTTAAAAATCTAAAATTGTAGTTCAAGTTACTTGAAGACCCGTACTACAAAATCAAGTTACTTACGTTCGGGAAAAACTGTACATAACTTAAAACCTTTCAGCCAATCTGTGATTTTAAAACTTAAGATGAGGAGAAGTGAGGAACTCAAGTTTTGACATTCCATGGGTTACCGACTGAATAGCCAGGACAGGGTTTTTCTTAATTTTCTCTTAAGAGTTCTGTTATATACCTGTTCATATGCAAATATAAAAGGAAGTCAGGGAAGCATACAAAAAAAGCTATAAACCAGTAGGTTATTTCCTTTTAATTTTAAAAAAGTGTTGTAGCTGGGTTTTTTAGAAAACTTGTTTTTAAGTTTTAAATCTGCTGATCCATCCTAGTCTTTAAAAGTGCTTTCTATATAGTAAAAAAATAAGAATGTTTAATTACCTGTCAATCTGTATCTCTGTGTGTGTTTTTAAAGTAATGGATTTCATTCTGATACTTGTTTCATTTAGGTATCAGTGTGGAATAGGCAATCCTAATCTAATAGCTGGCTACTTAGTATAATTTACTGATGGCCTGTTGTTAACTTTAAACTATTATCATGTGTGAAAGGGAATATATTGTTGGTAGTTGGGGCATTTTTTGACCTACAGAAAGGTGAGTCTGCACGCATTCATAGCTTAACACTTTTTCTCCTTGTTATAATGAACATTTTCTTAGTTTTTTTCAGATAGTTTTTTTCTGGTTCAAACTAATAGGCCTTTTTATCTTGGAAAAGCATTAAAGGCCCTTTCTCAATTATTTTCTTTTACTGGGTTGGACCCCATAATGTCTGTTAAGAGAAGGGAACAGAAGGATAAAAGATGTTTAGAAGTCCTTTTTAAAATAATGTAATGCCCATTTATCTAAGTTTTTTAGGGAAATATATCCATGAATCTTCAAAGGAAAAAGTGTGTTTGGTTTTTTCCTTGAGCAGTTGTATGCAGACAGATGTGCATTTCTTCTGACTTTTCTGTGAGAAAGAACTGTGGTGTGTCGCGCTAACTGGGGACTTACTGTGATGTCTTAAATTGTATGAGCAGGAGCTGTCAGCTTGTTTGTCAGCCAAGAGCTGGACTGCCATTTGCTGATAACTAGTAACTGAGATAACCATGTGTCTGAACTCCTGAGGGTAAACACCAAACATTGGTGATGTTCAGCAGATATTTTCAAGTTAGTCTAACAAACATGTTCATTAATACAAAGTAATGGAGGATTGAAAAACTCTTAATAAATGCATGTCCTTAACTTTTTTTTTTTTGATTGATGAATGTTAAAATATTAACCTTTTTTACTGCAAATTCCCTAAAGCATGATTAGCTGAATTAGTTAAGGTTTGTAAGAAGAGAATAGTCTAACTAAAGCTTGCTATAAAATTGTATGCTAGCCCAATCAGAGCTACAGCTTTAAGGAATAGAGCCCTTAGTAATGTAAGGACCTCTTGAGAAAGTATCACATAGTTTCCCTACTCAAAGCACGGGAAGCTGTAGCAGATGGCTTAAGACCATATCCAGGCATATTCCCTGTTCAGATGGAATTTTATTTATTTTGTTTTATACTCATAGACTTGTCCTTTTGGTGGGCACCACTGAGAAAGTTCTTGCTTCATCTTCTTCGTTCTCTCCCATTGGGTATTTATACAAGTGGTAAGATCGTTCTGGAGCCTTCTCTTCTTCAGGCTGCATGGTCTCAGCTCTCTCAGCTTCTTCACATAGGTCAAATGCTGCACCTTTGTGGTATCTCATGAGTCTTGCTCCAGAATATCCCTGTCTTTGTGGTATTAGGGAGCCCAGAAGTGAACCAGCACTACATGTGTCTGTAGCCAATTCTGAGTGGAGGAGAAGGATCACCCCCCCTTGAGCTGCTGACAGTGCTTTTCCCAGTGTAGCACAGTGGGCCAAGGTGGTTGGCCCAAGGACACACTGCTGGCTCATGTACAGCTTTTTGTCCAGCAGGACCCCAGGTGGTTCTCTGCCAAGCTGCTTTCCATTTGCCACCTGCCCCTCCAGGGGTAGGATTGAATGGTTTTCAGTCCATCTCACTGTGCACTTACATAACCCGTGTTTGAGCTGCTTGTCTATGAGGGTGTTGCAGGAGACACTGTCCAAAGACTTGAGGAAGTTGAGATAAACCACACCCATTGCTTCCCCCTCATCTGCCAAGATATCCTTCTATGAAGAGATTATTATCAGGCTGGTCAAGCAAGATATCTACTACTGCTTTCACTGAGACGCTGTCTCTTCACATCCATCTTGGGCCAGAAGCTCCCTGTTCATCCACTCAACCTTCCTGCTGCCTTTGCTTAATATTTTACTTCTCTGGATGGACCATTATTGAGCGTAGGGAACTGATGATCTTAGGGGTCTTCTCCCGTGTACATGATTCTGTGAATATCGTCCAGCTCTCTTGGGGGCCCCTCTTCTCTCCAGGGCTGTATCCCATGACACTTGTCCAAGCTGATCCCTATAAAGTCTAAAGTCTGCTCTGCAGTAATCCAGGGCTGTAGTCTTGTTTTCTGCCATGCTCTCCCTCAGGATCTCAAATTTCACCGTCTTAAGGTCATTTTGGCCAAGGCCCCAGCCTTCACATTCCCAGCTAGTTCTTCCTCCTTGGTTTTAAGTATCAGATACAGTTGAGAAGCTCTCCTTATTACCTCCTCAGTCACTTGCATCAGATAGTTGCCCTCATTGCATTCCAGAACTTTCCTGCATTTTTGTGCCCTGTTATGTTGTCCCACCAGCAGGTCCCCTGTAAGGACTAGGGCCTGTGAATGGCTTATCCAAAAAAGTCTTATCTACCTTCCTTTATCCTGATCCAGTCAGTCTGGGTGCCTCCAGAGGAAAAAAGACTTCTAGCTGCAGTTGGTTTTGCTGATGTCCATATTTATCTTCTTGCTGTTGGTCCCTCCCTGTTGGGGAGTTCTAGTGCAGTTTAATCATAGCGTTAATGAAGTATGTGGGAAAGTGAGTATCTCATGTGTTTGGCATACTACAGTTAAGTGGTTTTTGTTAACCTGTCTTCTATCTTTTGCTGTTAAAATGCTAAATTATAATAATTATTTTGGGGGGTTGTTTGTTACATCATTAAAAAATTACTTTTCAAAATTACCTGTTAGTTTCTGCTGCTGTTGTAGCTATGTTGAGAATTTAGTTTACTCTTCTCCTGCATTTGAGAAGCAAGCCATTTACTGATTTAGTAGACCTTAACTGGTTTCCTCTGGTTTCTTTCAGTTTTTATATACAGCAATTATACATTGAGTTTTAAAATTTAAAACTATATTGCATTTGAATTTTGTTTAAATTATATAAAAGCTTCAAATTGGTTTTGAGAAGTTCAATTTCAGTTCAAAATTATTCAAATCGAATAGCTTCTTCTAAAATAAATACATGTATGAATGTCATAATTAAATACTGTTCTGGATTTAAATGGGATTAAACTGACTTCAGTTTGGTATCTTTTGTGGACAGTCTGTATTTTACTTCTTTGAAGACGATATTCTTTGAAGACAATATTCTTTGAAGACAACTAAGAGAAGGATTTAGATTAATAAAGGAAATTGCAGGAAAGCTTTGTGAATGTTGATCAGAATACTTGAAAAATTAACTAACATGTTCTTCATATGGTGATACACAGAATTATTTCAGTTGGAAGGGACCTTAAAAGTTGATCTAATTTCTGCTCCCTACCATGGGCAAGGGCACCTTCAAATGGACCGAGTTGTGCAGAGCCTATCCAACCTGACCTCAAATACTTACAGGGATGGGCCATCCAGTTCCTCTGCCTGTTCCAGTCTTACCACCCTCACTGAGAAGAATTTCTTCCTAATGTCTAATCCAAACCTACTCTCTTTCAGTTTGAAGTCATTCCTCCTTAGTCCAATGACCACGTGCCCTTGTAAAAAGTCCCTCTCCAGCTTTTGTAGCCCCTTTAGGAACTGAAAGGCTGCTCTGAAGTTTCCCCAGAGCCTTCTCTTCTCAGCCAGCCCAGGCTGAACAGCCCCAAATCTCTCAATCTGTCCTCAGTGGAGAAGTGCTCCAGACCTCTGATCATCTTGTGGCCCTGTCCTGGACTCACTGCAGCGAGTTCATGTCTTTATGTCGTGGTCCCGGAGCTGAGCACCGCACTCCACGGGGTGTCACAAGAGCAAAGCAGAGGGGAGAATCACTCCCTCATCCTGCTGGTCCCACTGCTTTTGATGTAGCCCAGGATATAGTTGGCTTTCTGTGCTGTGAGCTCACATTGCTGGGTTATGTTGGGCTTCTCATCCACCAGCACACCCAGTTCTTTCTCTTTAGGGCTGCTCTTGATTCATTCTTTGTGCGGCCTGTACTTGTGGTTGGGATTGCCCTGACCCAAGTGCAGGATCTTGCATTTGTTGCTGTCAGAGTCATGAAATTTGCATCAGCACATCTCTCAAGCCAGGTCACTCTGGATGGCATCCGTTCCCTCCAACATGCCAACCACACCACACAGCTTGGTGTCAACAGCAAACTTGGTGAGCGTGCACCAATCCCTCTGTCCATGTCACTGCTAAGCAGCACTGGTCCCAGTACTGATTTGTGAGGAGCACCACTGGTTTCCACTTGGACACCTAGTCATTGACCACAACTCCTTGAGTGCAACCATCCATCTAGTTCCTTATCCATCAAGTGGTCCATCTGTCAAATCCATGTCTCCCCAGCTTAGAGACAGTGTCTAATGCTTGGCAGAAGTCCAGACTGATGATGTCAGTCTTCCCTCACCACCTGTCTGTTTGGTTTTAGAAGGCCAGCAGATTTGTCTGACAATATTTGCCCTTAGTTGACAGCATGTTGGCTGTCACCAATCACCTCCTCGGTCTTCCTGGTTGGATGGCCCATAGCAGACCCCCACTATAATGTTGTCTGTCCCTGCCCACCCTTTATTCCTTACATATAATGGATCATTGATCCCTGAGAGGAGCTCCCAAGAGGTTCCTCTGCCTGTCCTTCCTAAAGAGTCTACATCTTTTAATTCCAACACACCAAGAATAGTAGCCATCCCATCATTTATTTGCCAGTGATGGCAATAGGATCACACCCCTCACAGGCATATGCACATCTCCAGCTCCTCTTGTGTTTTGCCTCTTGTGCTTTTGCATGGAGGCGTTTAAGCGGGACCCTCAACAAAGCTGAGGTGCTGGCTGCAGTGGCTGGAGTTCTTTTGTGCTGTACTTCAGGTTCATTACTCCTGACCTCCAAACCCTTTCCATGCTCTGGGCAGCAACTCTTGCTTGCTCTGGCATCAGTTGGTGTGAGTGATGTGGATTGAGGTTCCCCTTCCCTGGCAACTTTTCTTTTGGAAAAGGTTTAACAAAGTTGAAAACAAATGTGAAGATATACTTGGGAAAATTCCCAGTGTAAAAATGTTCATTTCCTTATGGAGTTTAGTTCTTGAAAAGTGCCTAAAAAGTCCTGAGCATGCAGTTCTTCTCTTAATATAGCAATGTGTACTTCAAAGCTTTTCAATGACAGCCAGAACTCCAATTCAGTTGAAGTTACATGAACTCCTTTGAGTATGCTGTCTTTTCCTTGTGCACCTGTAAGATTTGCTCGAGAAAAATACGCTGCAGGATAGTTGTAAATACTGTATTTGTTATATTCAGAAGTCTTTGTGATGAAAATAATCACTATTCTTGTATTTTAAAGTAGTCCTAAACCATGGGGATAAGTGATAATAGTTCTCTTTTTAGCAAAAGAAAAAGGTTTTTACAAATCCATTGTTGTGCATAATATCCTGAAATTTTCTAACAAAATTACTGAGACCGTTTTAACTAAATGGTTCCATGCTGCTGTTAAATTAATGTGAAGTTTTTATCTTGATCATTTTTGTATCTCATCTCAACATCCATTTAGTTTGAAATGAAAAATTAATAAAACTCCCACATTAGAAACTTCACATTTTAAGTTCTAGAACATCAGAATATCTACAGTTGTCCTGTAAGCTGAAAACTTTTCTTTTTTTTTTTTTTTGCACAGTGGCTAGTGCTTTCTTTTGGTTTTTAATAGCTCTGTTTCTTCAACGAGTTATGGAAGTTTAACTACTGTGAAACATTTCAGGTGTTAATAGGCAGATTCTGAGGGCTGCATGTCCCTGGTATTTTTAGTGCTTTGCCCACTTTTAAAAAAAAAGTATTTCTTTTCCATGCTTGTTTATCTGCTTCATTCATTTGTTATCTTTCTTTCACAGTTTTTAATATCTCAGCATTTTTGTCTAATTTATCATTTTCATATTTTTAAAGGTCCCCAGGTGCATCCAATTTTTCAACTTTACCAAAGATCTCTCCATCTCTATCAAATAATTATAACAACATGAACAACAGAAAGTAAGCAATATACCTTAAAACATTATTTAATGAATTGCCCCAGTGTAATATAAACAAAGTTCAATGTATTATAACTCCTCTCTTAAGGATTTTGAATTGCTTTGCAGTATTTGGCTTGTGAATTGTTACTGGTTACTATTTCATAGCATAGGTAATGCTGACACCAAGAAATGAAACAACATTAGAAATGTTTGTAACTCTTACTCTTGAGCAGGGAAGACACTAAAAAGAATTTTGGCTACTGTAAGTAAAGGTATAGATTTCATTTAGAGTTTATAATTCAGAAAATACATTGTTGCTGTTATTATCCTGCCTGAATTTAAATGGACAACAAGAAAGGTATAAAGTATTTATCCTTATGATCAGGTTTTCCCTTGTTTATTGCTCCTAAGGTATTAGAGCAGCCTATGTACCATTACTCTTAGATTTCAAATCATGACAGTTGAATTGTGTTAGCTGTAATGTAGCCAGCAGCTTAACTTCTCTTTCTTAGTGCTAGAAGTTTGAGAGATCAGACTGTGTGCTTGACTTTTGCAGTGAACAAATGTTTAGTAAGAGATTTCTCGCTTTTACATGATTTTCCCTTTATATTCCAAATTAGAAGGTTTTTAAAATAAATAATGTGATAAAACTCTAAAAGAAGAGCTTTCCTAATGCATTGGCCAACTTTTTGTGTACTTTTGTCATTGTTGTTATGTACACAGCTGTAAAAAGTTGGTGAATATAGAAAAACGTGGAATTATTTCACTTTAACAGATAATGGAGCATCTTTGAAATGCTTGAAACCAGAGAGTACTCATCTTAAATGCAAGCTGGGGGAAGTTGAAGAACCTTACTCTTACAATTCATTAAAATTCTTAGTATTTTTCTAAACGTGGATTTTTGCAATCACATTTGAAGATGTTAAATATTAAAAAGGTGACATAAACATTAAATATACAATATCTTCCAGTTAAATACTGCACTTATCAGAAGTGATTTTTCCTAAGGGGTGAAGTGTCACTTGTGCTTCTACCAATTGTGAGTAGCCCCAACTCTCACTGTTGAAAGTTGAAATCTGTGTAATTAACTGCAGTCTGTTGTACTCTGTGTGTGAATGTGTAGTAAGTAGGAAGAGTTTTGTATATGTGATTGTGCAAAAAGTTACTTGATCAGAGCTGAGCCTACAGCTGAGAAGTAATTTCTTCTTCTCCCAGTGTTTAGGCAAAAGGCAGTGCTATTGCCAATTGTGACACTTAACAGTGCCTTTTTTTTAGGGAGCTGTGATTTTAAATCAAACCATCAAGGCTTTCTTATTTTCTTCTCTTTTTTTTTTATGTTAGCTCCTTGCTGGTGCTATAGTTATTTTTAGGAGGCACTTACGAAACTTGTTGCCAGATATTGCAACTCTTAAAGATAGTTTGTTCACATGATTTACCTGATTTTAATTTTATTTCTTGGTTTATTTTGGAGCCAAAATGTGACCTTTTAGAACTTGAGAAAAAAATTTGGGGGTTGTAGGTGTGTGTGCTTGTTGTTATTTTGCAATTATAATTTTCAACAGAAATACGTTTTAGAAGGAAGTCATATAAGTTTCAGATTTGGTAAGGAATTTGTCCTTTTGAGTGATTTAACTATAACTTAAGCATTTGTAAATCAGTTAATAGGTACATGTACTCTGTAGTACTATGAAATACCAGTAATTTTTCTCTTCTGTATCAAAACACAGTACATCTGGATGTTATGTGAGACAGATATTCAGTGCAGAAGTATATGGTTTTCCTTACAATGCAGTAATCCAATTATGATGACTTAAAAATATTTTATAAATCACAAATTAATAATTTAGTACAAGATGTATTACAGATCAATCTTTAGCAGTACTTATCTCAGAGTCTATGTTCAGTGATGAAGTCATATCCATTATATACTTTGTACTTGAAAATACATACTTTTGCATTAAGAATTTTTGGCTTCAAATAGCAAATTGAAAGATACATTTCTGTATTTAATTCTATTATATAATTGTGAGTTCAGAATGTTCCACTCTTCTTGCAAATATTTCCTTATCTAAGAAGGTACTTCTTTTTCATTAATTAATACTATCTTTGTTACTTTCTTAGTTAACTACTTAATGTCAACTTTGTCTTGAATTTATTTCCATGCTTGATGCTTCTGCCTTATTTATATTATATTGCACATTGTCCTTAGTACATTAGCAAAATTATACATTTGTAGCTTTCTAGCACCTGTTGGCATCCCCATATGGACATGAGATGCTGTGACTCTAAAGGAGATACCCGCATTTGGTTTGAACATAGTTTTAGCTGACAAATACAATTTATAAGGCAGAAAAAATCAAACAGGTTGTGTGTATTAATGGTCATAAATAGTAGTCATTGCAAGCCTGCTTTTGCAATTACTAGAGCTCACCTACAGACTACAAGTTACGTTAAAAGTCTGAAAGTTTCATTTTTTTTTTTGTATGGTACACATTTCTGTAATGTTTTTCTAATCCAGGAGGTGTTCTGTGTAAGAGTAAGCCTCAGTTTGGTAGATACTTAATTTTGTGTTAAGGTAGTTACACATTAGATATCAGAAATAGCTTGTGCAAATTTTATCCAGTCTGAAGCCTTCATTTATGTAAATGTGAGTTTGCTTTTGATGGAATGGAGGATTCCAAATAATTGATCATTAATGTTCTTTTGCCTTTACTGGTGATCTTACTGAAAGAATAACACAGGAGGATTGGCATAATATGTGTTGATGGATTCAGAAGAGCAGGGAGAGACATGCATCTTTTAGGTCTTACTGGAATTTCTGTTTATTGTTGTTAATAAAGCAATACATATCATATACAGTGTTTTTAAAATTATGTGGAATGGAGATTAAAAACACTTGCACAGGGATTTTGCTTGGGGAATTAAGTGGGAAATTGTTCTGTTTCCTTCATTTGTAACCATTGCTTTAGGCTCCTAAAATGATTTGTTTGCATCATTTAGTGATGTCAGCCTGTCAAGGGCAGCTTTGTTTAAATGCTTGGTATATTTCAATATGCTTATTCTAATAAGTATAAGTGTTAATTACATTACATTACCTCTAAAAACAGTTTCTTCATGTTGTACCTGACACATAACCAAATATTATGACAAAGGCAATTTAAATAGGTTATGTTTTGCTTTCCAGACAATGATAATGAGCAAAAAATAAAGATAGTAATCTTTATGTAGTGACATGGGCCTCTCCTGCTGCTTCAGGTATCTCTAAAATCTGATGAAACCTGATAATAGGTTTCCTAAAGGGACTGGTCACAAAAATACATTGGCAGTGCATTAAAATGGTTGAAATATTACAGAGCTCAGTAAATCTTCTCAACTTCTAATTTTCTGTACCCATTATTGCAATTCAAATTCCTTTATGTATGTACCTGTTGGTACATGGCATTTCTCTGTCAAATTAGGTTTTTTCCAAATCTAATGATGCTTTTCCAGTCTTCTCTGTTCAACATCCATGCTTGGCAGAGCTGTAACTGTACAGTGAGTGCTCTGGGTTCGTCATCACTGTTTGAAAGCTGCTTTAATGTCTAAAGGCACATACAGAAGGTACAAATAAGTCATTTCAGATCTAGAACATGCAATTCAAAATTTGTCGATCTACAGATAGTAAAATCTCATTTGGAAACCTCCTTTACCATTTTTGCCGTTTCAAGAGCTCCGTTCTTGGGTCTGAAGATGGTTTCATGTTTTCAGAACTTGCCTTACTTTTGTGAAGCTTTTTTTTCTAAGAGCTATTATTGTTTTCTTTCTGTTACTGCTCTTACTTGACTAGCTTACCCTAATACTAGCCCTCTGCTTTTCCCTGCATGGTTCCTTCATTAAACCTGGGAAAGTTTTGCAGGAAAAGCAGCTGAAGGCTTGGGGACACACAGTTATCACAAGTTACTTTTTCTAGGATATTTCTGTTTGAATTAAATTAATGTAGACTTACCTTACGTCTTTATTTGCTTTCCATTGTTAGCTACTTATTATTGACTGTTAATAATAATTTTTTTTTCGTCCAGCTTAAAAGCATAAAAAGCAAAGCAACAATGTAATTTATATAAAAATAATTTTTCCACAACGAAACAGTTTGCAAATTGATGGAGCTGTAGAGAGACATCTCCTAGTATCCTGCAAACAGTAGGCAGTGTTTTGTAGGATATGTTTTGATAAAATATCATAGAACCATTAAATAAAAATATATTAATAGACCTGACTCACAGGATGAGTGGTAACCTTAATCTCTAAACCTCTCAAATATATTTCTGTGGGCCCGTGCAGGAGATAAAAGAGCTCCAAAATGTCTTTCCCTTTTGAGAAATAAACTGACACTTTGTCCCTTAGAGTAAATGCACACTCCATCTATCTGTACTGCAATTACCTTGAACTAAATTATCATCATGGTACTCAGTTAATTTGAGAAAATCTTTCACATGAGTAAGCTACAGCCACAAAATACCAGTTGCATTTCCTTAGCTTTCTAGTGTCCCTCCAAAGCTGTCAATTATGTGAGGGAGGGAAAGCTGCAGAGAAGGAAATAAAAGTGAAAATCCCTAGAAGAATTACATTCAATTTGTTCATTACCCCTACATCTAAATTTCAAAGAGGTTTCTTTTTTGTTAAGCATATGAAAAGTGTTATCTGTAAGTCAGGTCAGGACAGCAGTAGGAAGGAAGCAAGGCTGAAAGTGTAGAAGCTTGTTGTGTACCCTGTGCATGTGCATTGCTGTTACTGCTGTGCACTGCTGGATTGATTGTATTGTGAGGGTTGCATTAGCGCCAGTGGCAAGCTTGTGGTTTTGATTCCTGGGGGAGCTAAGGCTTACCAGCCTAAGGGAGTTGGAATTGGATACCCAGTTCACTGCAGTAACTGGGCTGCAAGGGGGAGACTGAAGGTATTTTTTCCTGGGGATCTCTCATACGTGGGTGAGCACTAACTTCATAGGGTTTTTTCCATCAACAATGACCAGTGAAAACAATACCTCTTAGCTAGTTTGGGGGCAAGCCAGAGAGCAGAGAAAATGCATATCTATAGAAAAGGGAAGGACTAATGGGAAAGTCAGCTATTAAAAAGAAATAACCAGATGTAAAAGTGTGATAACAGCAGTTTTATGGACAGTGGAGCTATAAACTACACAAATTTCTAAAACCATTGAAAGAGGGAGAGATTTTCATCCCCGTCTGTTTGAAATTTTTGAAAACTTAATTGAAAAGTGAGTAATTGTGCACTGAGGAGACGGGTGGAATTCAGTAAAAGGGCATGTTAGTGTTAAGGAGTAATGGCTGGAGTGTAACCTTTGGGCACTTGCATCCCCAGACTTTTGCAGTTACAAATCTCAGTTTTTTATTAGGATTGATTCTTTGCACTACATATTTTTCCTTCTTTCTTAGCATCTGACTTTCAAATTTTTGTTCATGTTCTAATATGAATGATGCTTAATAGCTGCAGAAATACTCCTGAACTTTAGCCAAAGCTGCTGTCACACAGTTTTCATTATGATCAGCGCCTGAAATGGTTAAAGTGGTTGTGGTTGCTTGGTTTTTTCTAACATATTGCAAAACATTCCCTTACAAGATTTCTTTGCCCTTCTAGTGTTCTCAGATATTCTCACTTTACCGTTCTGAGGGTTGGTTTATATTCGATATTTTTGTATTTCATCTGGAAACAAATTGTTTTAAATATCATCATTTTACCTATTTCAGTCCTCTGCAGTTCCTTCTATCTGCAAACAAATGCAGCATAGATTTATACTGAAGTTGTTGCAAGGCATTTTGCGCATTCCTTTACCTCTCAAGGCTTTTCTGCATTTGCATGCTGGATTGTGCTGTCCTAGCAGGGAAGCTATAAATAGACTGTCTGATGCAGTGAGGCAGCTATGCCACAGTGGCCTTGGAAATCTCAGCTTTCACCTGTAACTCTGCATTCCCATTCCCACCGACCTCACTCTTGCAGTAGCAGGATGCAAAAGGAACGTAAATGATTGATTGCTGCTGGTGGTGTCTAAAGTCTGAGTGTTTTAAATATGATAGAACAATGAAGAACAGAGTAAGCTGTGAAGCTGCTCCTATAAAAAATGGGTAGGGATGTAATAATTGCAGTTACTGCAGTATGTTTGATTTTGGTTGTTGGTGACATTTAAATTAACATTAATGTTATTACATTAAAGTTAAGTGTTTTAAATCTTTACTTGTTCGCAGAAGTTACTTTAACATTTTTAATAATTTAGGTCTATAAAGTACTTGTATGGTTTAAAGTACTGTAGAGTACATGTTTACATTGTGAAAGATGTCTTGTTTTCTTGCAGTGTGAAAAATTCAAACTATTGTCTCCCATCATATACTGCTTATAAGAATTATGATTATTCAGAGCCAGGAAGACACAATGAGCAGCCAGGCCTGTGTGGCCTCAGTAACTTGGGGAATACATGTTTCATGAATTCAGCAATTCAGGTATGTACTTTAAAATAAAATCAGCTAGTGTTATTACTTGAAAATAGTATCTTGTTTCATTTTGTCATTTTCAAAACTGATACTAAGAGATCTGATAAGTAGCAGGATAAGATTAAAAGTGAAGAAATAATACATCTTTATTGGTATACTTTAAAAGTTGATTTACATAGCTGCATTCATAATGGTCAATGTCAGAAAGAGATTTGACCAGTGTTGAACTCCTGAAGTTGGATTCTTTGCTTTTTGTAGCAATTGCCATTCATATTATATGTTACAAAAACCGCCTTTTCCTTTTGAAATGCACTTGAGTACCAATTGCAGTACTGAAAAAAGTGTCAAAAAGTAGATGACTGATAGATTACTGGGCCTTTATTTCTGACTCATTATGTACTTTTAGCACAGGTTAACATACAGGAACCTTGGTAAACATTTTCCTTTTACTTTTCCTCTCAGAATAGCTATTTCATGGATGAGATACCTTACAGGAATGTGTTAGCTTGTTCTTTGCTATGAATGCAAGAGAAGATCTGGTATATCTAATATTCCTCTACCAAGATGAAGAAACCTTAGTGTTCTAATTTTAAATGGAAGCTGCAGTTGCTGAATAATTAACAGTCAGAACTAGGAGTTTTGTTTATTATGTTTAGTTCTCGAGTTCGCCTTTTGTCATTGGAGCAGTCTTCTGTCACAAAACTGTTATGTGTATTTAAGTTCTTGTTCACATATTTTCTGCTGAGTATGAAAATATTAGATCTTAACCAAGCATGCTGCATAGTTATCCTCCTTTCCTCCTTGGTCATTACAAGAGTTCTTGGCTTATGTTTATGATTTCTTTGGATAAAATTAAAGAAAACCCAAATGTTGCAGTCGTTTTTTAGCCTGTTGGATTAAAAAAAGGAATTTTGGGTACATTTGTATGAAGTTGTTGAAATTTGTTCAAAAGAAAAGCCACACTGTTCCAGAGTGTCATAGTGTATGTAGATACTTCTGTCCCTTCTTTGTGATGACAATCAGTTAATCATTTGGCCTTAGTTTTCTGTAGCTTCCTGTTAGGTAGCTGCAGAGAGCCAAAAGCTCTCCCCTTAGTCTTGTCTTCTTCGGATTGAACTAATGCGTACAGCTCTGCCCTTTCCTTGTATATTGTTGTTCAATCCCGTGACCACGCTGGTGTCCTTTCTCTGCTCTTTCTTACACTGGGGAGCCCTAAACAGGACAGTGCTCCTGCAGCAATCTCACAAGTTCCAAATATGGGGAAAGTTTTGCTCCCCTTTGCCTCTGACTGCAGGTGCTAATACAGCCCAGTTTGCAGCTGGATACCTTTCCCATGGGGATGAACAGCAGGATCACATTTCCACAGAAAAGGATTGCTGGGTCATATAATGCAAAATTGCTTTCTAGCCTGTCAGCCCTCACCTGTTAGTGGTATATAGGGTAATTCCATGCTTGTTCCATACTTACTTATATAAGGCATCCATAAAACTAAACTTGTTTGTAAAAATATTTTCATAAGGTTACTTGAAGAGCAGTTGAACAGTGCAGAAATTAAATATTTTTTAGCATGCTATGTGAAAGATGGGTAAACTGAAAGGGGGAAGGACACACATTTTTGCAGTGTCCATTCTAACTAAAAATGCTCCACATAACCTCTCATGATTACTGAATTGCATCATTGTGCTGTTGGAAAGAAAAGCGTGTGGTTTTCTCTAGTGCATCTACCAGAATTATGTTTTAGGTTTGAATTCAAAGAATATTCTTGCTAAGGTGTTTTTATGATTCTACCTTGTTCATCAAGCTATACTGATTAAATAAGGACAATTTTATTTACTCATTCAAACTTTAATTGAGCTGGTATGTGTGATTTGCATGTATGTAATTCAAAAGTAACCTTTAAGTTAGAATCTGAAGCATGGATTTTTGCCTTTAGGAGTCCTGTGCAGCATAACAGACTTGTTACATATCACATCATTATCCCATTGTGTTAAACAGATTTCATTCTGAGGTCTGCATTAGAAATTAAATCAGCTTTGACTTCATTGCTTTTCAGCTACATCTAGAGAATTAAGTTTTCAAATAATTCTGAGAAACTGTAGTGTGAATTAATAAACACAGGTTTGCTGATTACCAAAACGGTGCTCTAGGTAAGAAAATGAGGTGTTGATTGAGCAGTGTAGCTTTTAGTTTGGCATGGTACCTTTAATATGTCCTTGAAGATGTGTTTTTTCAAATGCATTATTTAGTGGCTTTCTTAGCAAGGAAGTGTATCTTTCAGTTCATCCTACTGTATGTCTCAATGAAAGTACCATTCAGAGTTTAATGTCATCTAAGAAATCCATGGAAGTGCATTTTAGTGAAAGTGTATGTTCTTCACTGAGGTGTCACAGGCTGCAGTCTTCCTCTTGCCACCACTTTCATCTTTTCTCAGTTACACAGAAAGCATGCATTTCACTTTGCTAATTTGCTATTAATTTCGTGGTTTATCAAAGTAACATTAGATTATTATGCCCATAGCTGGAGCACTCTGAATATGTTTTGATCTGTCTTAGTCTTGGAAGCAACAAAAAGATTGGCTCAAATAATACATGTATGGCAAAACCGGGAATTCTGCTTGGGAATTTTGGCTGCTCTAGGGTGACGGTGTACACCCTCAGCAAGATGAGAGATCACACAAATCTGCAATGAGGATTTGCTGTATCATATGGCTGTGCTGCCATTCAGAGGGACTTCAGTGGGCTGGAACCTCATGAAGTTCAGTCACAGGAAATGCAGAGCCCTGTGCAGCCCCAGGAGCCGGTACACACTGCAGCAGCGGGTCAGCGACTGGACGGAAGGCAGCTTGGCAGAGAAGCACCCAGGATCCACCCAAGCCAGCAGCGTGTTCCTGTGGCCAGGGCAGACAACAGCATCCTGGGCTGCACAAAGAGGAGTATTGCCCGGAGGCTGAAAGAGGCGATCCTTTCCTTCCACTCAGCACTGGAGAGACACCCTCCAAGTTCCGAGTTCACTTCTGGGCTCCCCAGAGAGTTTAGGGAGCAAGTCTGCTGAGAGACCACACAGGTGACCAAGGATTGCAGCATCTGACCTGTGTGAAGAGACAGAGAGCTGGGGCTGTTCAGCATGGAGAAGACTCCAGAGTGATTTTACCATTTTTTGGAAGTACCTGGTGGAGAAAAGTAAAGAAAACTAAGCCAAACTCTCCTCAGTAGTGCCCACTGAAAGAAAAAGAGGCAATGGGCACAAACTGAAGCATATGCAATTCCTAAATATAGGAAACTTTGTTCTAAAATGGGATTTATCAAAAAGTAGAAAATGGTTCTCAGGGAAACTGTGAAGCCTCCATTCTTAAAGGTGCTTAAAACCTAACTGAAGTCCCAGGCAACCTGCTCTAGGTGACGTGTCTTTGAGCAAGTGGGTTGGACCAGAGAATCTGCAGAGATACCTTCTAATCTCCACTATTCTGTGATTCTCTGGTCTGCTCTGGTCACCTACTTTATCTTACCTATCCTCCTAAGGTGTATTCCTTCACAATTGTGCTAACACAGGGCTGGTTTTCAGGATAAATGTGTTTTCTTTAAACAAAATAGTTTAATGTAGAGTACTAGACTCTGAAATGGTTTTGATTCCATTAATGCACCAAAAGCTTTGCTTCGATCCCTCCCATTCCATTCATGCTGGGTGTGATCAGTGTAGCTTCCTTCAACCAAAGCAGGGTTTGGTTGATCCAATTTCCAGCTGATTGCCACTTGTCTCAGATCTCTGTGCTTTCCAGGGAACATTGAGGCCCTTGAGTGTTCACATAGGAGCCATTTCTGCTTCAAAAACTGCTGCATTTATCACACAGCTTCTCTTTGATCTTGTCTCATGTACAGTGAAGGAAGTTTGCATCAGAGCTGTTATCAATGTTCCTGGACAAAGAGGGACAGTTCCTTCACACAGCTTCATCTCCTGAGTCTGACAAATTTGTGTGAAGGTTCTTGTCCTGTAAACACGCTAGGTAGAAATGTGAAAATCCTGGCAATGTCTTAAATTTTGTTGAAGTTCTTTAGTAGTTCTTCAGTCTATAGGTTAGGCTTGACCCTTTATCCCTCTAAGTGATTATTGTGGGGACCTTTGCCCTTCCAAGTAGGGGTTTTCAGTGTTAAGAAGCTCAGGACAACTGGAGGACAGATGATGAAGAGATAGGTAAGATCCTCTGTGGGATTACAGACAGCTGCAAGCTGAATTAGAGTAAGGCCAAGAAGGTTAAAATATCATTGTCTGTCTTCCAAGTGCTGTTCTCTTACCTCTGTTCCTTAATTTATAAAAAGCAATATTTTGGTATTCTTATTTTAGTTGCATTGGAATCTTTGTATAGTTTTTTTCAGATTGTTTTGAAGGGAGTATTCCATGTATTTTTTTTTATTTCAGTGTAAACACCTAAGGCTTGATTTTTTTCAAATTAGGCCTGTCTGCTTTTGCAAATCTATTTTTGCATAAATAAAACAGGAAAGACAAAATATGTGTTGATTTTATGAAATAGATATTATTATGACTACTTGAACCCATATTATAAAAAATATTTGGCAAGCAGATGCTTCATTCGCATTCACTTAGGTACATAGCTATATTCTAAGCTGAAAATAAATTAGAAAAAATGAGTCTCATTAAGCATTGCTGTGCTGCCACCTGTGGATGTTTCCCAAGCATTACTTTCCTCTTTTGGTGGGATATTATAGATTAGAGCTCTGTGGAAATGTTTGAGGTTTTTTATTTTTCTTTTATAATGAAAATGCGAGAGTTCCAGAATTTTCATTTTGTGATTAAAAAATATGAAAAGGGGAAAAAAATATTTTCACTAAAAAGATTCATTTTTTCCAAGATTTTTATTTTGATGTGTTTTTTCCAGTTGTGTGATTATATACACCTGACTTCTGAACAAGCTTTGAAATGGATATTTCAGAAGTTTTTTTTCTTCAGAAAGCCGAATAGTATTCCCTCTGAAGTTACTTATGGCTGTAAGTTTATCTAGATAAAAGATAGCATATTTCACCAATACCTGAAATTCCTAAGTTTGTATAGTTCTGTTTCAGTTGCCATAGGCATGTTGAGTTTGGATTAAGGAGCATATTAATAAAGTGCTTTTTGCCATGTTTGATAGCATACAGACAAAAGTAGGATAGACACAAGTAGGTGTAAAGTAAATCACTTTTTCTCCTGTGCCTTGGATCTTCTTTTCAGTCTAGCAGCTCTTAGTCTTTTGTTAGAAAGATGAAACATGAAACTTTAGTGTCATTTGCATAAAATTCTTGGTAAGTAGCACCTGAAGCTGAAGAACCAGGACACTTAGAGGACTGTTCAATTTTCAATATGTCCATTAATGATTCTACTGTCTCCTCATTTCCCCAGTTCACTGACATGATAGGTAGTGATGTTTTCTTTGTTTTGGAAGTTTATTTTTACCATTATTTTTGTGCAATATTCCATATGGGATGTGGAGAAATTTCCTTGTTCCCTTAGGATTATAGAATGATTTGTGGAACTTCAGGAGGTTTCTGGTGCAACCTCCTGCTCAAAGGAACATTGGCTCTGAGGTCAGAGCAGGTTGCCCAGGGCTTTATCCAGTTGGATCTTGAAAACCTCCCAAGAAGGTAGAGCCTCTTAGTTCCACTACTTGACTGTTCTCAGAGTGAAAACTTTTTTCCTTACATTCTTAACCTCTCATATTTCAACTGATGCCCATTGTTTCTTTTCTTCCTAGTATGTGCCACTGTGAAGAGCCTGGTTCCATCTTCCCCTTAACTTCCATAGAGATACTGGAGGGCTGCTCTTGGGCCTCCCTCAAACGTTCTCTTCTGCAGCCTGGACAAGCCCTGATGCTTCAGTCTTTTCTCACAGGGCAAGTGCTTCTAGGCCACTCACAGTCTTGGTGGCCCTCTTCATTCTTTTTTTTTCCTTTTCTATCAGTTAGGTCTGTGTGAACTCTTACATCAGAATTATTCCATACTTAAGCTACAGAGGTTTAGAAGACTTGACTATTTTTATTATTATATTTCTCCCTTCTATGAAGATTTCATAGGACAGGTAGACTTGGAATCATTATCATGGGCTGCTATTGTACACAGTATTCCAGTGAGGCTACAGCATTGAAATGTGTGTGTGTATATATATGCATGTGTACATAACACTAAAAATAATGATTTCTTTCTCATTTTCCTGTGCATCTTAATAACTTTTTCCAGGTTATTAATAAGTAATATGGAAGTATGATTGCAATGTTAACCTTTGTCATGCTGAAGATTAACCTTTTCTCCTGTGGTTTGTCTCTTGGAGTTTCTGCCTTCTGTTCTATACTTCCCATGATCTTTTCAAATGATCAGTTCAGGTTCAGAGAACTTTACAGAAATTTTATTAGTTAAAGAAAACTTGTAGAGACAGTAGTACCTGAAATAAAATGACATTCTGTTACCTCTTTAGTTCACAGACAGTTTTCTATAGTTTTACCGTATTTGTTTGCCTATTTTGGCTGCTATTATTCCTCACATTTTGGTCTACTTTTAGTTTACTTATTGTCTGTGTTTTGAAACAAACAGAAAACCCCAAATCACTAGGTTGAACAGGACACATAAATCTGGTAACTTAACTATCCAGTAGATTGTCTTGGTTTTAATAGACACTTTCCATAAAGCTTCCTTGATAACCTACAACATATGACATGAGAAAATAAGAATGTGGGATTCCCTTCAAATTGGCTTCTGGATGTTTTTTTTTCTTCTGACTTTAATAATGATCTTAAATAATTCTCCATTGATGGCCTTTTAAAAGAGGAAACATGTTTGTAATCATTTAGCTTTGTCACTTATTGAAAAGATCAATGCATATATGGCCAACTTTATTAGCTCCTCTAGAAGCTACTCTTTTAAAAATTTTGGTATCTGGTATTTTAGAAAAATATATCAGCTCTTTACCTCAAAACTTGCTGTGTTGAGATAGACATTTGTGCATTCCAGTACTACCATTAGTGTCATCTTATGCTGTAATGTGAATATTGTTAAAGAAAAAAAAAGAAGTTATCTGTAGTAATCTTCCTGACTTGTACTACAAATATTAATTAATATTCTGAGAAAGTGACACAATCAGTTTATTAGGTGAAAACTAGGAACTGATGAATTATTTTTTAATGGACTCTACATTGTCAAGACATTGTATAATGCTTGACTAACACAAAGACCTGTAGAAAAATATACTATTTTTTCATTATTTAGTTCCTTGTGTTTGACATTCCGCACACTAAACCGAACAGTTGAACTGATTTCATTTCCTAAACCACCCCAAAAATAATCCAGAAGACAGCACATCAGCGAGGTAGGGGGAGCTGGGATCACCACTACTGGAAGTAAAAACTCTTTGCCATATAGCAAGAGAAAAATGAGATTGCTTCAACCCCGAGTGTCCAAAAGTGTCTGTAATACCAGGAATTTTTTTTTGCAGTGTTGACAGATCCTGAAAGCTTTAGGTGAGGAGGAAGAGAAAGGAAGGAGTTTGATATAGGCATGAAACTCATCTCTCTACAGCATGTGACTGGTTTTGCTTTGTAATATTACACAGGTATGATAGGCAGACATAGGAATTTATTTTTTTTTGCCCTACTGAATAAAGTTGCAATTCTTCCAGGCTAATTCTTATATCTTATGCAAATAGCATATGTGGAGCTCTTCCCCTTGTTTACAGAGAGGCAGACGAGACTGGTGAAATACTTGACCTTTCCTCAAATCTTTTAATAAAGGAAAGAATGCAGAAAAGCTTACAATATTTAATGAACAAGCTCTTAAGAATATATGCTAAGGCATGGCATGGGGATTATTCCTGAGTGATGGAAATGTTTGTTTAAAGGAGAATGAAGAGAAACACACAAAAATCGAAAGTGAAATTGTAAATCATACTGCAGTGATTACATCCTGCTGTCTCCAAAGGCTGAGAGAAGAGACAAACTGGTATAGTTTGTCTGTAAATCTTAACCAAGGTCCTTGCTTTCCTTGGACTAATTTCAGCTCTAAACTGCATCACAAGATTTAAAAGAACATAGCAAGGGCTACAGCACTGTGATTCAAAGTCTAGTTGTTCTAGCACAGATTGCTGTCTGCAACAGCATCGATAACCTGATATTAACAAAGAGAAGGAAAAGGTCAAGCATCCTCACCTTCCCTCACCTGCCAAAATAAAAGAAATCTTTTTTCAGATATTGCTCTGAATATGTTATAATTTGAAGTAATAAGCCCTGTTGCCTCTCTCTTCCGATTGTGTGCACTCTCCACTTTGTGCGTCTACTACAAGCTCCAGCAACAAGTTTCATAAAGCCTTTCGTGTCTCAAGAAACCTTGTTTTGTTTGTTTTAAATCTTGATACAAATTATGTTGTCATGCTGTGGGTTGTTTGGACTACTCTGTTTTATAAATTTTGAGGTAAAGCTCTTGATAGATATTATTTTTGCATAACTTGTAATGACAACTGTAGCCAGTGTTAGATTAAAGCCATTATTTGTTTCTGGAGAAGATTGTTTAGGGTTTTTTCCTCTTTTCTTCCAGGCACTAGACATTACAATTCATGGCTGCATTAACAAAATTAAAACATTCTTTGTGTAGAACTGATTCAAATCACTGTTCTAAAAAGTCTGTATTGTTTTTTGCAGTGTCTGAGCAACACACCTCCTCTTACAGAGTACTTCCTCAATGATAAATACCAAGAAGAGCTGAATTTTGACAATCCTTTAGGAATGCGAGGTGAAATAGCAAAATCTTATGCTGAGCTTATCAAGCAAATGTGGTCAGGAAAATACAGCTATGTTACCCCAAGAGCATTTAAGGTCAGTAAGGAAATTACATGGAATGTACATGTCAGTTTTGGTTTTGTACTTTTATGTGTATAAAACTTAGAGAAATACGCAAAAAAAAAAATTCAAGTACTGTTTGTCAGTATGCAGTTCATTCATTGAACTGGTAAAACACTTGGGTGTATTTTTCAGCAGGTATCACCTGTCCTTGTGCTTTGGTCTTTGAGAATTAGTTTTGACTTCCTGTCTCCATTGAAAAGCTTACCTTTTATAACTACAAGTTTTACCTTTTCAATATGCTGCAGTAGCATCTCAGAAGTATATACTCTTTCTGACAGTTTCAGAAGTATATACTCTTTCTACCTGTATCAGGAGTGTTTTGCATTTATTTTTTTTAGACACAAGTGGGACGATTTGCACCACAATTTTCTGGTTATCAGCAACAAGATTGTCAAGAGCTACTGGCTTTTCTCTTGGATGGTTTACATGAGGATTTGAATAGAATTAGGAAAAAGCCTTATATTCAATTAAAGGATGCAGATGGGAGACCAGACAAGGTAGGGATTTTGGAGCTGATCATCTTCATTTTAGTCAAAGTTGTATGCTGTAAGATACTTCTACATGATTATGCACTGGAAGGTTGGGAAACTGATTATGTGGGGCTTTTTCTGAAAGACATATCAGAAAATAGGACAGAGCTTTAAAATTGACATCTTGAGAAACTGTGTAAATTTCTATTTATTTTTAAGATAATGAGGGGAGATGGGAGGATGGTAAGTTCTTTTTTAAGACTTCATTAAGATAATCGTTCTAGTTCAATTCAGTTCTGAGTTCAGTTGAAAAAACAATTCCTGTTCTGTTGTTCTTTTATTTTTATACCTGCAGGATACAGCATTCTGTCTCTTTCCAGTGCTCTTACTTTAGGGAAACTCTTCTTTTGTTATGAGTATGAGTTAATTCAGATGGGATTTGTAGGTTTATCTGCTTTTTGTCTTCCCCCAAGCTACTTGAAAGTCACTCTCAGACTGTGTAATACCACTGACAGGATCTCTGTCCTAGGAAAAGCATACATCTTTTAACCTGCAAACCTGATGGTAGTAACATTCCTTACGGGTCCTTTGGAGTGACATTTCTGTGTTTAGGTGGTTACTGAAAATGTTCTGTCAAGGACTTTTACTAATAATTCTCACTATTCATTTCCTACTTCTTTGTCATAACCCAGATCATGCTTTGTTTACAGGTGGTTGCTGAAGAAGCCTGGGAAAACCACTTGAAGAGAAATGATTCCATCATTGTAGATATATTTCATGGCCTTTTTAAATCTACTCTAGTTTGTCCTGAATGTGCTAAAATATCTGTAACCTTTGATCCCTTTTGCTACTTGACACTTCCATTACCCATGAAAAAAGAACGCACTTTGGAAGTTTATTTAGTTAGAATGGATCCACTTGCAAAGCCTATGCAGGTAAGCAGCTTAGTTTACATACAAACACTTTGATTCATGAGGCATTAACAGTGAACCCAAGTTCCTTTACACAGTGCAAATTTATAAGCAAATCCAACAAGCCTAATTTTTCTGGTATGTGTTGTGAAGTCTCACTTAGGAAAGTGGGGAAGACTATACCTACTTGAGGATGACTGTACATAGCTTGTATAGTTTCAAGAAAGAATTGGTAATTTCTTTATGGTTGTGTTAATAGGGCTTCTTAATCTTTAAAGTGTATGCTGACAATTTTTTGATAGCTGCTGTGATGAATTTTTATGTTTATAAAAATACCTATACTTAATCTGTAAGACTTAATTTCTTGGTTTTCTTAATCACAAAAGACAAATATTTGTAATAAGTGGTGGAAAAAACCCTCATGACTAAATGTATTGGGTAGTCTCTCACCTCATAGTCAAAACATTTCAGATGAGATTTCTTTGTGAAGAGTATCCCTTTTGCTGTTTTTTAGGAAGGGGATGATATTACACACCTTAGAATGTCATGAAAAAATGTACATAACCAAGTCATGATTAAATGGTTCTAGCTGTACCTTATACAGTAAGTGAGGATAAGTGAAAAAAATACAACACAGGCAGTCATGTAATCATTCAAAAAGGCTCTGACACCTGAAATCAGTACTATAAGAAGGAAAGTGGGAGAAAAGAGTGTTCTCAAAGGCAGCATGAATTGAGGAATTTGAAGGTGAAGGGAGATGTATTAACTGATGGGAGATGAGCCTGCTAAAAATTTAATTGTGAAAATAGGGGATGGTGCACAGTAGTTGCACAGGGGACGAAAAGTAGTTGAAAACTACTGAAGTAGTTGAACGTGACTCATGTGAGATGGTTGTGCTGGAATTAATAGTTTGGGAAGAGTACCAGTTTAGTAGAGTTTTTGTGAGTCTAAATTATTATAAAACTTAAGGATATAGCATGCAATGCTTAGCAATTAATTACAGAGTTAATAATAGCTTATTTCTAATTAATCCTATCTTTATTATGCAAATAACAGATAAGAGTTTTGTGTGGAGTTTTATTACAAACTTCAGGAGCACTGCATAAGGGAAGCCACAGAGAGGTTTTCTTTGACTTTATTCAAGTTCTCTCTCTGCATGTGAAATGAGAATCTGTAGGCAGTGTATGTGTATTTGTTAAGTTGTGCCTAGAATTACTATATTTTATGCAGCTTTTGAAATTTATGTTAGTTGATCTACATACTTTAGACCTTATGTTAGTTGATCTGCATACTTTACACCTTAAGTTTCGAAACTATGAAAGAAGTATGTGAAGCTTGCTGGACATGTGTTGTTTGGGCATTTGTATATTTGTTCTCTTAATAAATTTAAATTATATTTTCCTTTTTAGTACAAAGTAGTTGTTCCCAAAATTGGAAATATATTGGATCTTTGCACAGCATTGTCAGCTTTGTCTGGTGTTGCTGCAGATAAGGTAAGAGTGATCTCTTAAGTAAAGCACAACAAATAGCATTTTAATGTGTATTAACCTGGTTTAACAATGTATACTCCATTTTCTTTTCAGATGATTGTTACTGATATATACAATCACAGGTTCCACAGGATATTTGCCATGGATGAAAATCTAAGTAGCATTATGGAGCGTGATGACATTTATGTGTAAGTGTAGATAACACACATCGTGTCTCTTTGCAGTTTGAGTTATTTGTAAAAGATTAAAACCTAGACACGAGATAAAGATCAGACTGGGAGGGGATATTTTTTTCTTTTTCCCCTTTGTAGCTTTTTCCTTGACCATTTTTCTTTGTATTTCTGATTGTTTTTCTTCTAGATTTGAAATTGCTATCAATAGAACAGAAGATACGGAACAAGTCATAATTCCTGTTTGTTTAAGGGAAAAGTGCAGGCACACTAGCTACAGCCATAGTGGTTCTTTACTGTTTGGTCAACCTTTTCTCATAGCAGTGCCTAGAAACAATACTGAAGATAAACTGTATAACCTGCTGCTGCTAAGAATGTGGTAAGTTTATTGTTAAAAGAAAAATTAGTTTGTTAAGAATAATGCTAATAGTTGGAGTCAGTAGGCATGTACATTCATGTGCATTTCTAACATACTGATTAGATTTGAGTGCTTGTATTTGCTTTCTTGTATTTGTATTTGAATATTAAATATAATATTTTAGCCACTAATGTGGGTTTTGATTTTATTTTTTTGTTAGCATGACCTCATCCAAAAAGTATTTGAGAAGATAAATAGTTTGACAAATAGTAGAGAGTCAATCTGTATTGTTAAATAATTATCTTGTATGCTTAGCTGTTTGCAAGGTCTTGGTAAAGTGGAAATGTTTTCCAGTTATTATGCTATGGTTATACTTCCTGTTGCTACTGTTCAAGTTTATGCACTAATTTTTGTTGTACAAGTACATGGTAGACACTTTCTGAAACTAGACTAGAATTAGTGTCATTATATAGAAGAAATTAAAATCATATAACCTCTAATTTAAATTTATGCATCTTTCTCTGTTGATGTAACTTTCTCTGTAATATGGTTAATAAGCAATTTAAAAAACTGAATAGTGGACAAACAGAGAGTGAGACTAAGAATCAAGCTGTTTCAGACCAAGTAGCTGCCGAAAATACACAGTCACATGTGAGCAGGTTTTCCTGTGTGCTTGTAACACTAGACACGTTTGGCAATAAAACTGATAATCTGAGTAAATCAGAAGGGAGTGCAGAAATACAGTACAGTAGCAAGGACTTGTGAGAACAGTTTAATTACCAGTTTGAACAATGAAAATTGTTTAACAGTCCATTGCTTCTAACTGTTGCTTTCATTTGTTACATTTAGCCGATATGTAAAAACAGGTACTGAAAGCGAGGACACTGAAGGTTCCCTGCATTGCTGTAAGGACCATGGTATCAATGGTAATGGCCCAAATGGAATACATGAAGAAGGATCTCCAAGTAAGACTGGAATATCTACACTTGTTTAGTATTTGGTGTTGAATTTTTCAAATGGAAGTTAACTCTCTTGTGTTTTTCAATTACTGTCATTTTGTCTCATTTCTTTCTCTTTATTCTTCCAATTGCTTAAGGTGAAATGGAAACAGATGAGCAAGATGATGAATCCAGCCAGGATCAGGAACTTCCCTCAGAGAATGAAAACAGCCAATCAGAAGACTCAGTTGGGGGTGACAATGACTCTGAAAATGGATTGTGTACTGAGGATACTTGCAAAGGTCAACCACTCACGGGACACAAAAAGCGATTGTTTACATTCCAGTTCAATAATTTAGGCAGTACTGACATAAACTACATCAAAGATGATACCAGGCATATTAGATTTGATGACAGGCAACCTAGGCTTGATGGTAAGTCACAGGAAACAGAGTGGGCAATATTTGATTCTGAGACTCTCTTCTGACTGTCAAGTTTCATTTTCGTTGTGTGCTGTTTGATATATTTTTCTTTTAAATAGTAAATTCGGTATAATTAACTAAACTTTTATTTGCAGTTGGCTTTTTGAAATACATAATTTTTATATGCTTCAGTTTTTTGTGATTAATTCATTATACCATTGTTTAATTTATTTTGAAGTGTGTTTGCCCAAAGTTAATACAATTTCATGTAAAGCAGGAAATAATATTAAGAGAAAACAATTTTTTTTAATCTTAGAAAGATCTTTCCTTGCTTTGGATTGGGATCCTGAATTGAAGAAGAGATACTTTGATGATAGTGCAGCAGAGGTAGGCTGTTTATGTTGCTCCCTTTCCCAGCACAAATAACTAAACATAAAAAATGCAGTGTGTGACATACGAGATTGTAAGTCTTCGCAAGAAGCAGCAACTATATCCTTTTTTCATTTTATTCTTAGTAAATATGTTGTCATAAATAAACGTCATATATGCATCCATGTAATTAGCAAATCTGAGGCTTATGGAACTGGGAAGTAAATCTGAAGCTGTGGAAACTTTTTACTTGAATGGTTTCTGATCAGTTTTTCCATATATAGGAGCTTTGTAGTTACTGTTTATAGTAAGACGACATCACTAAAATGAGTTTTGTTTCATTTGTTCTCTTAACTCAAGAAATACTTCTCTTTAGGATTTTGAAAAACATGAAAGTGTGGAATATAAGCCTCCCAAAAAGCCTTTTGTGAAATTAAAAGACTGCATTGAGCTGTTCACAACAAAGGAAAAACTAGGTGCTGAAGACCCATGGTAAGCACAAAAAATTAAAATTATGTACTGTGGTCTATTGTCTATTTCTCAAAATTAATCAAAACCACACCAGAACAGAGATCAGTAGCTGATTTACTAATGGCATTTTGAATCTTGTCATTTCAAACATAGTTGAAAATTCTCAAAATGCCTTTTGTTGTGGTCCATTACTTAGCCAAAATTTTTACCATGTACCAAATGTTTACCAAAAGAAGGTTTTATTTGTAAGGAAGACATTTAATGCATTCACAGTTAGGTGGAAGGGTTGATACTAGCACTCTAGTCTGTGAACTTCGATGGACAGTGAATGAATAATATTGTGATGAATTCAATATAGTGGTTTAAACAAATACTCCTTTCTGAGATGAGAGAGGTTGGTGCATACTGTATTTTCTTTATGCAAATACATAACTTGCTTTGCATCGATACATTAAATAGGGATGTGTGTAAACAGCAGGTTTATGGGATGGGGGATGTCTGTAGTCAATAATCCCCTCAAATTCATGTTCTAGCCTTTAGGTTTTTGGCAGAGACTTTTATGCTATTCATGGTTCTTCCAAATTATAATTTGGAATCACATCTGAATATTCATAATTACAGTATGTTCCCATAAGATCCTTTTTTCCCAAGAATTTTCTAGCAGATAATCTTTCATCAATACCTTTAAGCTCAGAATTGAGTTTGAAAAAAGAGACTGCTAATTTTTCTTCTGTGGGTACCCACAAGTTTTGAGGCTCTCCCAACACTGTCAGCAGAGTTTCTCCTATATTTGTGCAGGATAGGGAGCTAACTTAGAAAATCTCTTTTTTTGGGGAGGGGAGTTGCTAGATAATACAAAACTGGATAGATTGTTTGAGATACCGTATAACTCAGGTGTGGTATGTCAGCACTTCCATTTTGGCAGCACATTTTAAGCAGAGTATTTTAACTACTAAATACAACTGCAGAAGTCAAGCAGCTGCTACTAGATGCATCTCGCTGGAGGTCATTAATCACATTTTTCTTTATTTGTTAGGTTATCACAAGTCTAATATACAAGAGTTCACCATCCTTAGTCCAGCACTGTTTGTATTCTACATATTCTAAGCCAACTGGGAAAACAGATTTTCAATTCCAGCCTGCCCTTACAGTTCTCCTAATTTTTTGTCATTATCTGATGTTGCTATTTAAAGACATTTGTGCAGTCTTTTCATTAGGGTTTATCTCTTTTCTTTTTTTTTTCCCCTAGATTTTTACTTGTTAGATGCTAAAGTCTAGAATATGCATAGACTACTTCAAAGAAGAGTTTCTTCCTTTCATTCTTACCTATCTTCCTCCCTGAGCATTAGTTGCCGAACGGTTCAAGTATGCATTGCAGGGAAAAGAAATTTCTAAGTCACAGCTTGTTTAATACTTGCCTACTAAGAAGGGAAATTTCTAGTAATGAGTTTTTCCAGGTTCCAGGAATCACTGTAATGATCTGGTTTTAGATGGCAGATGGGCTAGGGTGGTGGATGGATGAATTTGGAAACTGAAACTTGAAAGAATCACAGTTGCTTGTTGTTTTTGGCTTTTTTTTTTTTAATGGTTAGTTTCTGAACACTTTATCTCTTTTTCATAAAATACAAGAATGCTGTGTTTTTAACTAAAGATACAGGGATCTGATCAGGGTTGTAGGAGATGAGAATCCAATATTGGGGGATGCTGCTTCTGTGTTAATGATGTTGAGCTTCACTGGGATCACACTTGCACATTGTCAGCTGGAAGGAATATATATCTATGGCATTAGTAACAGAACATGAAGAGTGTATGGTTTTTGCTCATGTAGGTCCTCCCATGAATGTGACTTTCTCTTTGGTAATGTGTTTTAACGTTCATATGGACTACAGTTACTTAAAATTTATGATTTTTCCTTTTAGGTATTGTCCAAACTGTAAAGAACATCAGCAAGCTACTAAGAAGTTAGACTTGTGGTCACTGCCCCCCGTACTGGTAGTTCATCTGAAGCGCTTTTCCTACAGCAGATACATGAGGGACAAGTTGGATACATTGGTTGATTTTCCAATAAAGTAAGAAATTCAAGTATTTTGATGCTAGAAATATAAAATCGTGACTAGGGCATGTGTTTAATACAACAATTACATAAAATGGGTTTGTTCTCAGTTTCCGTGAGAGGATCCAGTAAACTAATGACAAAATGCTTCTGGATTAAGAGCGTAAAGTTGGCAAAATAATTATAATGTAAAAGAATGAAAGATTGCTTATTCCTGTTCCATTTCTCACAGAGTGAAAGAGATGCACTGGCAGAGTAGTCTGGTGTATTTTTCTAGGACATATGAAATAAAGGGCTCTGAGACCACCAAACTGTGATTAAAAATGCTGTTAACATGACTGAATTTTGGTTGGGTTTTGTTGCTTGTTTTACGTTATTTTGGTTTGTTTTGTTTTTTAACAGTGACTTGGACATGTCAGAGTTCCTTATTAATCCCAATGCAGGGCCTTGCCGCTACAACTTGATTGCTGTTTCCAACCACTATGGAGGAATGGGAGGAGGGCACTGTAAGTTGATTTCAAGTGTCATCATTCTATATGTCAGCTTTTATTTCTATGTTGATTTTGAAGTACTGATCACTTTGAATCAATGGTGCTTTTTAATGGTTGAGGGACAATTTTTTTTTCCTTTACCTTAAAATGCTTTCACAAGTATTTCAATACAAAAATCTGTATGCAATGAGCTCTTTCAAGGGTAATTGTAGGTTCTTTTATGCTTCTAGCTATGCATATTGTGAAAAGAGAAAACATAAGAGCTGCTGTACTCTTACATTTGATTTTGTCTTGCTTGTCTATACTTCTATTCATTGTGCTTCTCCTTGAAAGCAGAGAGAAAAAATTACTGAGGGATTGTATTTTGACTGTCCTTTTCATTGTCTTTAGAAGGGAAATGTTAGTGATTGAACTCTCTTTGCTAAAAATAAAGTGTTAAAGAAGTTTAATAGTGATAATGAGGTTTAGTTAGTTAAATATTGTTAGACAGTAACACATTCTAGTAACCAATTGTATTACATCTATGAATATACAAAGTCCTGAGACATTTTACTTTCTTGTCCTAGATACTGCTTTTGCAAAAAATAAGGATGATGGAAAATGGTACTACTTTGATGACAGTAGTGTGTCCACTGCAAGTGAGGACCAGATAGTGGCAAGTATCTTTTATGTTTCCAAATTTGGGACTGTTGATGTTTTTGTGTCAGGGCTGGAAAAATGAACAGTAAACCATGAAACCTGTGTTAAATTTGTAGGCAGTAGTTTGTGTTCTCTCAAAGGACAGTACAAACCAAAAATGCTTTGCTACAACATGCAAAAATAACTGACATAAACAGTCTGCATTTCTTTGTAATTTTACCTTGTATACTTGGAAGCAAAGAAAAAGAGTTAGTAGCCTGGATTGTAAATGTTTTGTTTGATGCCTCATGACCATAATGTACTGCCCTCTTTTACAGTCCAAAGCTGCATATGTGCTCTTCTACCAGAGACAGGACACAATCAGTGGAACTGGCTTTTTCCCACTTGACCGGGAAACTAAACAAGGTGCTTCAGCTGCCACAGGCATCCCACTAGAAAGTGATGAAGACAGCAATGAAAATGATAATGATATAGAAAATGAAAATTGTATGCACACTAACTGATGGGAAGAACTAGAAGCCATAAAAGAGACTCTCTTACTGGGGATACGGATTGAAAGAGTGAAAATGCCCACCAAATTAAGAATAAAAATCTGAGATGGGGAGTTTCAGATAATAGAATGTAAATCTTTATTACATTTTAACATGTGCAGTACTTGAAGTGAAACAATAAAAACTTAAACAGAAATTGTCTCTAATGCATTTACGGTCTCATATTCACAAGGTATATATAGGAAATCACAAATAAACCCCTTTTAAGTTTTCTGCTGCTGTTCTGATGGATTATGTTTTCTTTTGTTTTGGATGTGAATTAATAACTAAAATATTAAATCTGTGGACTTCTGACATTTACTTTCCTAGTACTGCAAGAATACTACTGCCAAGTCTAGTTTCTGGATGAATATATACATGTTCCTTAGGCTGCCAACAGAGTACAAGTAAAAATGTCATAAATACCTAAAGTAGTTTTCTTGAAACAACAAGTTTTTGTTTCTCCCTATTCTTTTTTTTTTAATTTGGTCAGAATAGAAGAAATAGCTTGAAAAAGGTGTTTTAACCTTTTGTGACATAGTGGAACATCCAGAATATTATGTTTATCTTCTGCTGTGGAACAGGTTCTAGATTTCATGCTGCATTAACAGAAAGGGTTTTCAAGTAAATGTAAGTATCCGTTGTTGCTTGTTGGAATCTACTCTGCAGACATAATTCCTGTTATCTTGCTTCTAAGACATGCATAATTTTTTATCTGATAACAGTCCAAAATTTAAATTGTGCTATAAGTTCTCTCTCCCCAGTTTTTGTAGTTTGACAGCTTGCAAACTACTCTGTATTAAGGTCAGAGTTAATAGTATTCTGTATCCATAGTAATGACTCTGTATCAGGCTTAGTTGAGAATTTTTTCAATATGACCTGCCTTTAAATTGTTAATTGACAAAATCACTTTAAAGGTAGGGCTGTTAATTTTCTTTGTGTGTTCCGGATGGAATTCACCATAGCCTTACAGTGTATCTGAAAAGGTAACTCATAAGAGAATTGGCATTTGCATGTTCAAGTCAGAACCTGTACAGTATATAAGGCATACAAACTCCAAGTTGAATTTCAGTTAACTGTGTTCAGGGGTCCAGGATGCCAAAATAAGTGTGACTGTTTGAAATATTTTTTGATTTGCTGCTTTCCCTTTGATCTAGTTGGAAGAATGTATTGTTGATTTGCATACAATACTGCCTTTGAGAGGGGCTCTTAAATGTGGGGGCACATGTCACATATCTACTACCTGGAGAATTGCTTTGTGTCCCACTGTTTAAAATTTAAAAAAGAAAAAAGCAAAAAGTATGATGTTCTTCACTTGAACTAATCAAATACAATAGGTTATAAATTGTGTATTGTAAATAAAAGTTCACTCTGTGAGTGCACATTTTGGTAAATTATTTATTTATGTTAGCATTAAAAAGTTTAAAAAATTGCATTTGACCAGGATATAAATGAGATATGTTGGACATGGCTTTGCTTTATACCTTGATATTAAACTGGTGTTTCATCCTGGTATTTTAAAGCTGCTTTGAGGTTTTTTTTTTTTAAATGTAAACTAACCTCCTGCATGACAGAGGTTAAAATTTTGTCTGCACTTGAGTTCACTTGGGTTTACATTTGAAATGCGCATGTTTATTTATACAGATTTCAATAAAGCTATTCAAGGCCTTATTTAGTGTTCCATTTTGTTACAAATTCTCTTCCCACGGTGTTTGTGTCATGGGTAGTCTTTGAGACTTATATTCTCAGTCACAAACTGGTAATGACCAACATAGAACAAGATTATTAGTACTTCAAGTAGATAGTATACATAAAAAGGTTTCTCTCTTGTCATTGGCCCTCAAACATTTATAAGACTGTAAAAACAATGTCATAATGTTGTTTGTTTGTGAAAGTAATACTGGAACAATAATCAAATGCAAATATACTAATTGTGAGATGGCTGGGAAATGAGAGAATATATTTAAGATTAGACAAACCTCTGGGGTTGGTGGGGGGGAAATGATACAAGCTTTTGGAAGCAATTCTAGAGAAGTGATCAGCTCTTTGAATAACACATACAAAGAGCCCCCCTATATTCATGCTCCCATTTGTCCATATCTTGTGAGCCTAAAACTTGTTTGAAAAAACCACACAGAGCAAAGGATCTGATTTCACTTACCAGAGTACTTTAGGAGTTTGTAGATTGGAGCTTTAATATCTGGTAACTCAGAGCTTCATTTTCCCTTTGAAAATGCAAATAAACACATATGGAAAGTTATATTTGAAGGAATGTACTTACCTACTAATAATTGGATCGTCCAACTAGAATTTAAAAGGATATTGATCAAAGTAACATTTAATTAGGAAAAAAAGTACATAGATTCTTTTGTTGTTGTTGTTATAGTTAATTCAGCTTCCAAGATTACAAACACACAGTTTGTAAAATCAGCTTCCTAATTAGAGATAAAAATCATTAATATCTCTATTTGAGTGTCTCAAAGGTTTCTGGGAATTCAGTCATTTTATAAAACACATTCACGCGTAAGATACAGTTCTTCCAGTGTGGACATGCTTTAAAGTACAGAAAGTATGTTATTCTTTACAGTGTTTATCAGAAGTTATTCTCATCATTTATATGGAGAAGAGAACCCTAACACCTGTTAAGAATCACATCAGATAAAAATCTACCATGCTTTTTTTCATCAAAAAGTTTGCTGTCATTAAGTACCAGCATAAACTCTGAAATTACAAGATTCAGTTAACTTTGTTAATGTGACTGTCACAGAAACAAAGTAGTAGGAAGCTAGAGACAGCTTGCAATTCCCACTTACTCTGTGGATTTTGTGACAGCAATATGTCATTTAAAGCCAGGCTGGGAGGGAAGGAAAGATAAAGAAACGCTGCCCAGGACCTCTTGTTCTAGTTGGCTTCAGTGTTCTGCATGTTTTGGTACAGATAGCTCCATGCTTTGTCCACCTAAATTGAAGTCCCATCTGCCTTTCTGACACACTGAGGTGAAGTTTGCAGCTTGCTTTAGAGCTGGTGAGATGAGAAAACTGCCAGATGTTCCATAGTTAGATGATGTGGAAACATCTGCAGCATTATAGCTACTTGCTATGGGAAGGCCACAACCCCTTCTAGGTTTCCCAGGAAGTTAGCCCTGTGTTATGGAGTGTAGTGTATTTTTTCAAGAGATTTGAAATCTTTAGAGGGGAATCTGTACAGCATGCAAAGAAATTAATTGGCAAACCCACTAGGTTTTTAAAAAAAATTATGCTGCTTTCTTTATGTCAGAGTTGCAGTTGCAGGGTATGGTTTTTCATTGTTTCTAAGTACTACTTACGTTGACAAAATCACCATAAATGTAGTGAAACAATAGGAAAACTATATCTGATAGAATAAGCATATTCTTAGTCTGCAGGCAAATTGTTCTCTTCAGATTTTTTTAGTTCTCTTTCCCTGGGGGGTAAACATTGTGAAAACAGTTCCAGTTCTCTAGTTCTAAGATTGCATGCTTTACTGGCATCATGTTCTCCTGAGGCAAGCAGAGAGACCTGTTGTACTGAAATTACATCTTGCAATAACATGGAAAGCCAGAATAGTCTAAATGTGACAAATTTATTTAGGGAGTGAACTGAGGTGCTATATGCCAGGTAGTGTTAACAGTCATCCTGGGCCAAATTATGCAACTGTTAATACAGGACTCTCTGTTGATAAAGAATTCACATCAGTCTATATGGTTTAATAAAAGGTAAATTTTGTTATTTGTCAGGGCAGTAACTGAAATAGTTGATAATACAGATGCATCTAAATTATTATAGTACTTGGCACTTAATTGTCACTTCAAGTATCACAATACTCTCATCAACACATGAATGTTACACAGTATCATCCAACACAAAGTTTAGGAAATTACCAACAACCTCAAAATAATTTCCATTACGAAGTCATTGTGGAATAGAGATGTTGTTGAAGAAGTTGGTGGCACTTGGTCTGAATGTTTTTATTCAGTGTGCAAAATATTCAGATCACATCTACAGCATGTGGAAAGCAGTAAACACCCCGACATCCTCTGTAGCCCTGGTGAACAAGCATTTAGCACTGAAACTGGCACAAAAACTAGTCCTTGGATACTTAAACAGAAATGAGAAATTGGCTTCATCTTTCTGGGTCTCCAGTAAGGAGCCTGTGAAAATACTCTATTTGAGTTCCTACCTTTTCAAAGTTCGGATTGTAACCTGGGACACATTATAGAAAAAAAGTTACAACCCCAGAGTAAATACATTTGCACTAACAGATAGGGAGAAGAAGAGTTACTTTCTCAGAAAGACTACTCCTAGGTGCTGCAATTTGTATGGGACACCTCATGATGGGGACTTAACCCTATGCAGGGAGTCTTGCAGTGTAGGTTAACATTCAAGGAACTAGTGGTTCAAAACTGGAACAGGACAATCCAAAAACAGAGGTAAGTGTGGGAGTCTTTTATGCAACTTTTTAAAAAGGAGAAGGAAGACACTGGCAGAACAACCAGCAGAGGCAAGCGGTGGGTTGTTCTGTTAACTTGGGCTACATGCCTTCCCTGGGCTGCGAGGGAGGCAGCTGAAAGGTGCAAGGGCCCTTCCCCTTCCCGGATGGAAACTTAGTCTGAGTCATCTGAGCCACCTGCCCCAGCTTTGAGATCTTGGAATCCATAAACATTCTGTTCTTTTGAGAGGAATGTTCCTCCCTCTTTAGACCTAACTGTACCCATTAAAAATCACTTAGAAGTTTGAGTGGAGGCCTGAATAGATATGTATTTGCTCAGCGCTCACCATGGTTTGAGGGAAGGCCTTTACTCACTAGTGTTATAATTCATTAACAGGGGAATAAAACCCATACTCTTGTTCAGCATAGCAAATGGTATGACTTTCCTTCCCTTCTTTCACCATGGCTTCCAACTTAAACTCCTGAAGCCACTCCAAACTCTCTCTGTTAGACTGTCCTGGTTCTGGCCAAGGACAGGAGGGAAGGAGCCTGGAGCCATGTGTGCATGGCCAAGTCATTGTGCTATTCCATATTATCTTACATCATGGCCAGGGGCAGGGAGAGGGCTCTTGTTTCCTGGGACAGGGCAGGCATTCCTATTTCCAGGGACAAGTGGGGTAACAATTGTCCTGAGCAGAGGGTTTCTATACCATTGTTTTCCATTGTTTCGGGTCTGGGGGGAAACAGGGCCCAAGGAGGGGTGGAGGGACATTTTTTTCTTTGTCTTGGAGCTGCACAACACCAAGTTGGGTAGCTCAGTTACACATTTTTTGTATGTAAATCACCCTCCTTTTTGTATACTTTTGTAATTAATAGTGTTGCTGATATTGTACATTTTCTTATCTCATTGCTGTTTCCAGCAAGCTATTCTTAGCTCAGGATCTCTTTTTTCTCTCTCATTAGAGGGGTGAGGAAGAGGAGCACCTTAGTGCTCCTTAGTTTCCAGCTGGGCTTAAACCATGAAAAAGACCTTTGACTTATTATCATTTCCTCCAAGTAACACTTTCCCCCCCATTACAGCCTATACCAAAACATACATCTCTCTTTTCCTTCTTTCTTTTCCATTCTGGAAGAGCATCCTTGCCTCTCCACGACAATTTCTGTTAAAACACACAGACCCATTCAGACATGCCCCTGTTGAAAAATTAGTAATTCCTTAAAAATGAAAATTAAAACCTATATATGGTGCAATTGGTAAGAGGTCTGCAACCAGCTCTAGAGGCATAAAGGCATTTTCCAGAACACAATGAATGCTGTCTGGAAAGACTTCAGATGAGCTATGCTTGTTTTCAACATCTGTCAACATTCTGAAATACATATTATGCTCTGGGTATTGTATAACTGTGGCTTTTGCCTGAGAAGAAAGTCTGCGAACACAAGAGACAGTAATTACTGACTCTGTGTCATCTATACCTGTTAAAAGCAAATAAACAAATAACATATCGATTTTAGGCATAGGAAATAATGTCTTAGCAGATGTCTTCAGAAAATTTCACCTTAGCTATTTATAGATTTTTGAGATAAGGTAGCACAGATTAAAAGATAAATCAAAGACAGCTGTAATACTATTTAATATGGGAAGTATTAGGTTATCCTCTGTGTAATCTTTGAAGTTCTCTTTCGTTTATGTCACTGTCAGTCAGAAATTGTAATTTAGGAAGCTCGTTTTTATGATGCACATTGTTTCTGTAATATCAGAGAGGAAGAAATAGTGCTGCTGTGTGTATGTAAAAATGATGAATCACACTAAGACAAGCCAAGAGTATGGACAAGCCTATACTGCATGAATAGAAAAGAGGAATGTAATGAGAAAGTAGCTGTAGTAAGGAGGTGGCAAAGGATTTCAAAAAGGAGCAGTGTCCTATGGTTAAAAAAACCAACTACTATAAAAGTCATTAACAGGCAACCAGAAATTATAATCTTCAGTAGTGGTGGTTTGTCTTGCAAAGATACAACAAAAATAAATTTGGTTTCTAGCAATGGATTTAACTTCTTAGTGAAAGATAATGGTAAAACAGTAGAAAGGAAACAGTCCAGAGGTGATTCCAGCACATTATAAGGGTCAGGAACTGAGTTTCTAATAATTTTTAGGAACTAGTTTATAAAGGAAGGTTTGAAATGTTCCGAAGGGGGGGAAAAAAGAATGACAGAATCAATTAGATTGGAAAAGACCTCTAATTGAACAGCACCATATCAACTGGATCATGGCATTAAATGCCATGTCCAGTCTTTCCCTAAACACCTTCAGGGACAGTGACTGCATTACCTCTTTGGGCAGCCCATTGCAATGTCTAATCATCCTTTCTGTGAAGAAATTCTTCCTGATGTCCAACCTAAACCTCCCCTGGCACAGCTTAAGACTATGTCCTGTCATCCTGTCACAAGCTGCGTGGGAGAGGAGGCTGACCCCCACCTGGCTAAAGCCTCCTTTCAGGTAGCTGTAGAGAGTGAGTGACCCCTGAGCCTCCTCCGGGCTAAAGAACCCCAGCTCCCTCAGCTGCTCATCACAGGACAATGAAGTCTCAATTTCTTTGAAATTCTACTGTTGGTAAGGCTGGTTCTGGCTTTCTGTGATCTTGCCTCCAACAAACTAAGACATTCAAGCCCACCAGACATTTGTATCACCCATGACAAAGTGTGGCTGAGTGGGTCAGGAGTAGAGCTGTTAGGTAAAGAATCTATCAATACTTACTACATGTTAACTTCTAATTTTATAATTCAGTTGTTTATCAAATGTTCTTGGATCATGGCATGGTTTAGTTAGTTATGACTGAAGCAGGGAAGCAAGGCCCTTAGAAATAAACAGCCATAGGAATCTACTGATGACCATGCTGTCAAAGGGAAATAAGGTTGCAGACTGGCTGAACAAGTTTTATATCCCACTTAATGACCTGTTCAGTAGCTCCAGGGCTTGGCTCTCAGGTGGAACAGTGAGTATTCAGACCTGGAATTTCCTATGCTCTAGCCAGCAGGTTTCCAAGAGCACATCCATGCACTGGTGGGAGGAGACAGATTGTTAAGGTAGTAAGGATGGTCAGTGTTGGGTTTTTCTGTGTAAATCAGGTAGCATCTCCACCTCTGTTTCTCTTTTTTCTACATTTGACAGAAAAAAAAATGTATCATGAATGGGCTGCATTACACATCATACAGGGAAAAATCAGAGATGAACAGATATTAATTCTGTTATTTGTGTAAGGGAATGAAAGACAAATTCAATTTAAAGCACAGAGTAATGCTTGTTTCCCAGGCCAGCCACATACTTTCTGTGTGAGCTGGAAAGTCCTAGGGCATGGGAGATGTTGATAAAATTTTGCGATTATTCTGTCTCTATTGGTCTGTTGTTACATTGCCAGCTCTAACACAGCAATAAATTAATTCAAGCACTGGACAGCAGTTCTTTCTCACAAAAAGTGTTACCAGGTTCAGCTGATTCAATTACCAGCATGCAAAAGGCCAATTAAAAAAGAACAACAACAACAAAAACCCCACTGCTTTGAAAATCTGTTTGGACAAGATTCAAGCAGAAAAAATTGGAAAAACAGCTTTGCTGGCTGGTTACATGAGAGTCTTGGAAACATCTAAGCCTCTGGTCAAGAGATTTGTGTGTAGACTCTGGAGTTCTGCACTCAACAGGAAATCACTGCTGAGTACCTTGTACACATCATAGGTCTGACATCTTGGGCATTGTTGCTTAACAGTGCTGTGAGTGACCTTAAACAAAACATGACATCATTACCAATAGTTTGCTAATGGCAAAGAGGATGATCCCAGAGAGCAGCTGGGATTGCTTTTTCAGTTGACTAAATGAAATAAAATGTGTATTAGCTGTAAACATACAAACAAAACGGGTACCAACATGTAAACATAAGCTCATGCCTATGCAAAAAGGAACACAGGCTAAATCAGTGAGCAGTTGACACTGGAAAACATACTTTTCAGTCTGCTGGTAGATCTAACTTCTTTGCACAGCCACATCCTAAAGGAACAAGGACTTAACTTCTAATCCACAAAAAACCCCTGAAGAATACTATATACTAGGGGGAAGTTTATTACTTCTTTTAACCCATTTGTGTCACAATAAGTGCTCTCTTGGCCTACTTCTTTGGTCTGTAATTTAAGGAGCTATTGAAGTGTTCACATAGTAAAGACCTTCTTTATGCTTACACAGACCAATACAATGCATAGCTTTTATAAAAGGCTACAGGACATATTTAGTATTAATCCATCTCTCACTGTCTTTTAATTTAAAATTTAACTTTGTCCTTTGATATCAGTATCTATGCTCAATCTTAGACAAAATTTTCTCTATTGTGATTCTTAACTCTGCAGTACAAAAAATCACCAGAGACATCTGCAAACACCTTTACTTTTCCACAATTGTTTTTTCATATCCTGAAGTTAGTTGAGTACTGCAACTACTGACAGATTCATATCACTCACAGAAGTATACAGGAGGGTAGGTAAAGTGAACTCATAGGAAAATCACAACTCTTCCCATAACGATGAAACCAATTCATTGCCACAGTGAATGAAATCTGATAATTTTGCCTCTGTACAGCATGATGACAGAACCCTGTTCTCATATACAAAGCCTGCATCTGCATATATCTGCCAGGATGGGCTATAACTAGGACTAAACACCTGAAATTAATACAGCCAATGTTTAATCCAATTAAAAGGACTGATGCACATCATTTGGAATGAACATGAGCTAACTTAATGAGTCACAATAAGTCTCATGAGCATTTTTGTTGCTAATTAGGGCCATAAAGCTACAGGGAATTATTTCAATCACCCACTGCCCATCACAAAATAACATATAATTTAATAACAAAGCAAACCACAACATAATAATTGCAGTGCAATACAAAGTTAGCTTAAAAGCTGAGAGATAAGCCTGAGATGCAGGCAATGTACTATTCCCAATTAAGTCAGCCTAACAGCTAACTAGCATTCTTAACTTGCTGGTCAAAAATGTGCCCTCAGAGATGCCCACAAACACTGCACCACCTTCTGAATCAAAAGTGACTTGAACTGTAACCAGGGTATTTCAGTGTACAAAAGACTGGCAAGCACTTCTGCTGAGGGTTAGGACTGCATGCAATAGAATCTATTGCAATGAAATGCAACTGCAGAAGTCACATTCACAATCAAGTTCGTGTATCTTAAAAGGATCCTGGCTAGTTTAAACAGTTTAACTGCACTGATTTAGATTAACTGATAAATCTCTGCATTTACAAAAAGCATACATCAAAACGGTGAGAAAGATGACCTTGTTGTTTAAGAGACATGTCTGGGATTCAGGCACATGTTCCCAGTTCTTGTATTCAGCAGATTCAGAGGAGTTTTCAATTCTACAACTGTAAGAATTCTACAGAGTGTAAGATGCATTTCCAAACTCATGAACAATCTGGCAGTATTTGGCTGGCAATGCTGAGCAGACTGAGAGTCTAAGCTGGTAGTTGAAAAGATATGTGTGATCAATGTAAGTGATATCAAGTGTGCAAACAAGCAGACAACTAAATTCAAGGAATATCAATGTGTCCATGGCTTACTATGCAGTAAATCTGTGGAAAAATCCGAACAACAAAAAGGAAGTAAATCATTAAAGCTTACCTAAGAAATAGATGTGCATAGTCAATAATTAATTATTCATTCTCCTAACTAATCATCCATGTTTCTTATTAAGGTATTTGGACTGGTCTGTGAATTGCATCAGGCCTGAAGCCCAGAACAGATGCATTAAGATAGGAAAATCCTTAGGAAAATGCCTATTGATAAATCATTCTACTAAAGACAACAGTCTTGCTCTTTTGTTGCTGGTTTTGTTTTTTTTTTTTTTTTAAGTAAGTGTAGAAAAATCAAAGCTTTTGAGAATAAACAAATCAATGCACTTTTAAAGTATAACAGTGTTATAGAATCATGTTTGATTTTACTGGACACAGGGGGTGAAACCCTAATTCCTTGTCTGAAGGCACATAAAGCTTAACTATCTAATTCAATTGCAGCAGCATTACACACAGTTTTAAAAACTCACATACATGTATCCAGTACTGCCAAGCTAACAGCCAGTATATTCAAAACAATACAAAAATAAAGATCTTAAAATAACAAATTACTTAGAAAACAAGACTGCACTCTTTGCTTCAGAAAGCACCCCTGAAGATTTATGTATACAGGTACAGTCAATGCTGTGCCAGTGGGAGCCTGTTTACTCTATCATTTGCAATGGTTCTCCCAGTAAATGAACTCAACATACAAGTAGGGATGCTGAAATTAATGAAACATTTTTACTTTTTCATTACAAGACAAAAACCCCAATATATTAGAACATTGTCTGAGTAAGAGTGAAGACTTTCAGGAAAGTCTAAAGAAAAGCTGTTACTTAAATTTTTTTAAATCAAATGGCAGTTAAAATTTGTCCTTCAATTGACTTCTTCATAATTTTTCTTTCAAGACTCTCAGGTTGGAAAACTACAGCATGTCAAAACTCGTGGATGTTTCCCAGCTCCCTGAGTTTATAGATGGAGAACAGAACCATGCTGCATAACATGTGGGCAGGCAGCACAGTACAGCATTTGCAGTACCAAGAATATGGAAAAATTATTATTGCAGAGACCAAAATCTTTGTGCAATGTTAATTGTTATGGTGAATGATGAATGGTATCCTCCAGAAGGAAGCTCCCAGGCAACCATCAGGCCTAAGCTCCCCTGCATTACGAGTAACAGATACTGAAGAGCGTGTTTGAGTTGCTCAGGAGCCAGCTTTACAAATGGGTTAAAAATTGCTGGTACGGAATTCCGAGGGACACATGGAAGATACCTGGGACCCAACCATTTCACATGCCCTCGTTTTTCCCCCGCCTGTGTTTATCTCAAAGCTTCTCAGCGAAGGGTTCACCCTCGCTTTGCTCGGAGGAGACCACGGAGCCGAGGAGGGCACAAAGCTTCACTCCTGCTGAAGAACCACAGAACGACGGGCAAGGCTGGAAAGGACCACTTTGGGTCATCTCACCCCAGAGCACATTGCATAGAATTGTATCCGGACGGTTCTTGAATCTCCAGCGAGGGAGACTCCGCAAACTCTCCGGGAAATCTGTTTCAGAGCACACTCACTCGCATTGGAAAGAAAACAAGAACTTCAGGATTCTAAAGAAAAGCAGTGTACCTCGCTTTTTGCTTTTTTAAATCAAACGCTCCTAAGAGCCGGACTTGGCCAGAGGGGACGGACCCCTACATCCCTGCAGCAGCTCGGCGGGGCTGGCGGCTGCTGAAACCCAGAGAGCTTCGCCACCTCCTGCCTCAGCGACCCTTCGCGAACGCCGCAGTTTGTCCCCTCCCCACGGCAGCTCCCCGCCCTCGGCCCAGGTCCCAGCGCCTCTCCTGCCCCTTCACGCCCACCCAGTGACACTGCGGGGAAAGGACCCCGGGGAAAGAGCCCCGCTCCCCGGGCCGCGCCCGGCCCAGGCCGGCAGGACGGCTCCGGGTGCCGCCTCCGTCCCTCCCTCCGCGCCTTCCTCCCTCCCAGCCGGCGGCCGCCGCTCTCCCCGCCCCCGGCCGTGTGTGCGGAAGCTGCCGGCGCCCGGGATTGTGGGAGCGGGGGGGACGCGGAGCGGGGAGGGGACGCGGCTGGGCCGGAGGGTTCCGGTGCGGGGCGCAGACGTGTCGGCCGGGGCCGCGGAGCGAGAGGCGCTGCCCCTGCCCGCTCGGAACAGCGCCCGGCCCGGGGCTGGCCCGGCGGCGCCATGGCCGGGACCAGCAGCCCCGAAGCCGTGAAGAAACTGCTGGAAAACATGCAGGGGGACCTGCGGGGCCTGAGCCTGGAGTGCCGGAAAAAATTCCCCCCCGTCAAGGAGGTGAGTGGCGCTGAGCCGAATCAGGCCGGGCCGTGCTGGGCTGAGCCGGACAGCGGACGCCGTTCCGGAGGGGCCTCCATGGCCCCGGGGCCGGGCCGGAGCGGAGCTGCCGGCGAGCCCCTGCTCTGGTACCCAGCCCGGTGCCGTTCCCGGTGAGCTCCGACCTCCACGGCCGCGGGAGGTCCGTGGCTGTGCCCAGCCGTGGCTGTGCCCAGATGTGCTTGTGCCCAGATGTGGCTGTGCCCAGATGTGGCCGTGCCTGTCGCGTGTTCTGTGCCTGCTGTTGTCAGTGCGCTGGCGAGGCGGGGGCCGTGGGCCGGGCTGTGCCCCTTGGGGCTGGCGGACAGAGCGGCTGTCGACGGGCGAAGCGGGGGCGGCCCCTCGGCGCCCTGGGGAGAAACGCAAAGTTCGGCTCGGCTGTGTCGGCGCCACGGAGCGAGCGGAACTCGCCGGAGGCGGGCTCGGCGCTGGGGCTTGTCCGCCCCGAGCGAGCGGGGAGCCCGCCGGGCGCCCTCCGGCCGAGGAGGGCCGTGCTCAGCCCCGGCCGGCCCTGCGGCTGCCGGGGGAGCCGGGGCCCCGCAGGTCTCCCCTCGGGTCTGTGCCTTGCCGCTCTCTCGAGGGCTGTGCTGCCCGGCCCGCTGCCTTATTCCTCAGCACTGCACACCCGTGACTGCCGGTGGCAGCTGTGGCGGTCGCTCGTCATCGCTGCCGCGTCGTTCTGGGGCTGTGTGGCTTTCCAGCGGTGTGGGCACAGCTGAGGAAGCTTGGGACACGCAGAAGTTTGGGTTACTGTTTTTTCCTCTCTTCTTAAGAAACTCTTTAATATACTCATTACAGTAGGACTGTGTATTTTGGTTTTGAAACGTGACTTTATGCTGTGCAGCCTGAGACCTCAGTAATCTCGGTGAACAGGATTATTTTAATTGAAGAGGAATCCGAATTTTTCTTGCTAACTTAAAATATACTTTTTAACCATATGTTTTCCCGTTGTTTTTATACAGTTAATTTTTTCCCTATCAGCAGTTTGCTGCTTACCATTTAAAAAAGTTTTCTATGAAATAGCGGGAGGAAAAATATTAAACAATTAGATCAGATTAAGATGCAGACCCAGAAGCATCTGAGAAAGGCATTGCGGGTGTTGTGTGACTAAAGTTCCAATTAATGATAGCATATTTAATGTTGTACAAAGTAACATACATTTTAACAGCTGAATTGAAGCTAATGACTGTGCTTGTTTTGAAAGACATGAGGTGACACACTGTAGCAGAGAATGTTGTGAGCTATTTTAGTTTGCAGAGGAATGCTGGTGCGTTTGTGAAATTTTGTGTGGTCACAGAAAAATGAGAGAGAGTTACGATCAGTCCTGACGAATTGTGTGTGGTCACATGTAAATAAGAAAGAGCTGCAGTCAGTAGAACAGAAACTTCTGTGTGTTTGAAGGGAGATGGGAGTGCTGCTTGCACTCCCTTCTGTGTATTACTGTGTGACTCTTGTTTCATCTCTGAACAAGTTTCCCCACTGTGTTAACATTTATTTTCTTTGAGATCTCCAAAGGACTTGGGCAGTGTTGTTCATAAGCTAAGTATTTTTAGTAATGCCTCATTAAGTTTGCCATGGCGGAATATTATAGTAACTACTGTGTGTACTTCATACTTGTTCAGCACGTTCATCATATTCTTGTGTAAGCTCAACCTTTGTGTTGTTCACTTTAAATTGACAGCAATTTGTGTAGCTTTCTTCATTAAAAGCACTTAACAAACTTTTTCACAGTTGTTTGGGATTTGGATAGGTTTATTGGAATAGTATGGGAAGATGTTTATAAGGAGGTGGGACTTTCTGCTGGGAATTCTGTGCTTTCACCTCAGACAAACAGTCTGAGGCGAAAGCAGTCTTACAGTAGGATGTATGATACAGTTGCAGGAAACGATCTTACTTCCTCACTTCTGGAAGCCCTTTTTTTGTTCTAGTTTTAAAGAAAACGGGTGTCCTTTTTTTGTCAAATCTCAGCTGCTTAAGGAGATATTTTAATTGCATGCTTTTGGTCTGATCATGATTAGATTTGGCTAGAATGATCAGAGGAATGGCATATTCTTCTTACTGACTTGAAACAGCACCACTTTTTTAAACCATGTTTAAATACTGGCTTTTGAAAACAGATTCTTACCAGCTCACTTTTTAATTTGTAGTGTAACTAAACTCTCCCATATGCATTGTAATTTATGAGTTTGTGTTGCAGTTGGTGTGTATGCTTTCATGTCACTTAATGTGCTTACCATACTGGGATAAAATTATTGAAAAACTCCTAGTCCCAAATTAATAGTTATGAGATGTAAATCAAGGTTGTTAGATTTGATAGGTACACAGTTGTTATCTTCAGCCACTTCTAAAATGAATTGTCTGTTCTGGTTTTGTTGTTTTATTTTTATATTAATAGTGTTAAAATTCTACAAAGTGAATTTAGGTGATGGGTTTGCTGTGATAAAAGTAGTAATGTACTTCTCAGTTCTGGTTGTTGCTCGGATGATTAACCTGAGTAAATTCTTTAACCAGTACTGTAAGGATTTAGACCAGTTGTATGATCAGAAAAATAGAGCCTCTTTTATTAAAAGGGGCTTAGTTTTCACTCTCTAAACACCTTTCTAAGTCATATGTTATTACAAAATTGTGCAGAATCTCTTAGGTTCTGAGACACCAAAACAATATTAAATGATTCTCTGAACAGGCATGTATATGACACAGCTGAAGAAGTTTAGTGGAGTTCTTTTGGAGGAGGAGGATGAGGGAGGAGTTTGTATGGAGAAGAGAAGGGGACAACCAACCATGGGATCTAGATCTTATCCTCAGTTAGGAAGTAGAAGTGAGTTCTTAATGAAACCTTATTGAAAATGGAACTTGAACTCTTCAATGTTTTGAGGACTATAATTTCATTTTTTCTGTTACTCTGAGTCTTTGAAGTTTTCTTAGTAGGTCATGTTCATGTGAAAATTGTATAGTTGTAAGTCGAGTAACTCACAGCTGTAGAATCTGAGGTTTTTGCTGACTTCAATAATCTGTTCAGAAACGTTGAAATTAGTGAGTTTCTCCCATTGTTAAACTTGGACACAAATATGGCCAACTTCCTTCCCCTTAGTTAGAGCTTTTAACTGAGAAATAACAGGATGTTGGCTCCAAAGTATCCATACGTTGTCTGTGCTCTATATTAACAAATATACCAAAGTAGGTTTTTCCTAGGTTATGCCATTTAAGGCTTTAAAAATAGGAGCTGCAGAAAGAACCTGAAATTGTATTGCTGACAAAGTTTGGGGTTTAAATAACAAAACAGACTTATTTTTCTAAAGGGTGTGGAGAATACCAGTTACTATTACAGTTGAAGCTCGTTTCTCTTTGTTGCTGGATGTTTTTTATGTTTGATACTTCCTCAGATCAGCAGTGACTACAGAAGTGTACTAGGCATGAATGCTATACACTATGACCAAGAAGGGATATGGTGACTATGTCTCTGATATGCCAAACCTGTTTATACTGGCAGACATGCAAATAATGACATTGCTGGAAAATATGTTTGTATTTTCATGATGTATTTCTGTTGCCCAATTAGAAAAGTAGATGCCAGCCATGGATGGGATAGAAGCTCTCAGGGAAAATGTAAATAAAACACTGTCTTTTGGAGCTTGAAATCGCAGAGGATGAAACAGTCTTTGGTAGAGGCATCAGTCCTGTTGATGTTATCTCAAATAATCTGGTGTTTCTCCTAGAAAACAATACTACTTGATCTTTAACACATAATTTTTAATACAGTGGGCTCTGAGATTTGCTCTGTCCTAGAGAGTATTGCAGTGCTGCTTATGCTGCACTGAATTGCATGCTGCACACACAGAGCTTTATAAACTGTTTTGACCTGCTAGTGATTGGAGTTTTGGTATTGTGTGCTGCATTTGGGGAAAGCTTGTGGTCCTCTCCTTGGTGAACTGGAGTAAGAATTTTCTCTTATCACCGAATTGAAGATGGTTTACTGTCCTAAATAGATTTACCTGCTGTTTCTTATTACAGAATGAAAATACTGCTCGGTAAACTGCATCTGATTTGGTTAGATAATTCTACGGCATTAAAAACCTTAGAAATGCAAGGGGAAAATACTTATAATTGGCAGAAGTAATGGAGTTAAAGTGAGAAATAAGTATACCCAAAAGTTTCTTGCAGCCTGAATTCCAGTTTTATGTAAATCCTTGTTGTTTACACAGATCCAATCAAGCAGTCGCAACTTTCTTGTGGGCTTGTGGCTTGTATTGTCTGTGTTGTCTCAGGTCTTTTCTTGACTTTTAAATAGGAGTAAAAGCAAAGTGAGTTTAGAAAAATACCACCAAAAACAAACAAACAAACAAAAGTAACTCTTATCCAGCTCCCTGCACAGTTTCAGGCACATCTCTGCTGGTAGGAGAGGGGAAGGCAGAGGGCTGGCAGTGTTGGGGCAGACAGGGACTACTGCAGGGTCAGCTTGGCCTGGGCCAGGGCATGCCCTTTTCTTGGCTGTTGTGTAATGGGTTGCAGGTGCCCGTATGTTTTAGGGTGTTTGTTGCTGTAATGGGGCTGGGAAAGAGGTTGTATTTGACTTGCCTCCACTGGAAGAGCATCGCAGAATTAGCTTTGAATATTTTGATCAGTAGAAGTGCTCTCTTGAGTGTCTTGGAAGAAAGCTTTTGGTAGCCTCACTGTGCTGTTTCTTTACCCAGTCCTTGTTTGAAGGAGCAGTATTGCTTTTACTTAGCTACTTGTTGAGTTGTGCACCTTTGGCACATAGACATCTTTTTGAAACTGTATTATAATTTGCTGTATCTGGGAAAAAGAATAGAATCCAATTTTGCAGACTTAATTTTTCTTTTTTTATAAGTAACTCTTCTTGCAGGCAAGTAGCCTTATAAAGCTAGGGTAAAAGTTAAAAAGGGAGGATTTGAGTGACTTCTGGACAAAGCAGACCTTTAAATTATTCAGTTACAGTAGATGTGGTGTGGACTAGCCTGAGACAAGAGATAGGATTTGCCCTTACTGAGAGGCTGCGTGCTGTGTTGTGTGAAGACGAGCATTATTCTACATTTCTTCCTTTAGAGTCCAGTCTTGTTTGCATTGAGTGACATACATGACAGTTCAGTCCCCTGGGTTACATCATTCTTGTTTAGGAATGATCTGCCAAACACATTTTAAAGCTAATGTAATTGGGAAGCTTGTTCTTTTTAGAGAACCTCTGATGTCATTGGGTAGCTGTGTGAAACTAAACATGAGGATGTATTGCAAAAGGTAAACACTCATTAAAAAGATACAGATCAGTTAATTTAGTGTATAATGTCAAAGTGATCATTAGGACTCCTAATGCAACTGGAAGGAACAGTTAAAATGTGTGAATATTTGTTAGCTGTTTGTTCTGTAATGGTAATAATATTTCAGAAATTTTGTTGAATATAGGGCAGTAGACATACTGCAGAAGGCTAAGAAAGAAATTACATGCTGAGCTGTCTTGTGATATGAGCATCTGAGTCATTTGATATACTTCTAGCATTGAATAGTTTCTGAGTGCTCTGCATTCATTTTGCTCTGCTACTTTAGTGTTAAAAGGATGAGCCAAATGATCCTAGGAAAGAAGACATAAACCATTTTCTGTGGGAGTAACCAAGTTTTTGGGTTTCCTGCTTTATTTTTTGAATAAAATGGTTTAATTAATTCTGACACTATAGCCCACAGGGAATTCAACCTACACTGAACTTTCCACGTTTATTTTCAGGTCTTCACAACATTAAAAGGATGAAAACTAGAGGATTTTGTTTGTTTGTTGGTTTTTTTAATGGGTATTCACTTAACTGTGTTTTAAGAGTTTTTTCGAAATAGAGAAACAATGCTCTGTAAAATGTATGTTGTCATACTTAGGCAGCTTGCACTAAAGCATGTGTTTTGTGCATGTGACTGGGGATTACTCTGTAGCATTCTTGAGTTGCCAGCCCATAGCTGAGCTGGTAACTTGAAACCAGTAATCCCTAATATCTCTTTTAGTTTTTTTTATCATTTCTGATCTTTACCATTTGCTGCATCCGCTAGCTTCATGTTTGGAGTCCATTAATTTTGCAGTGATTTTTGTTTAATATTGACCTTTTTACAGTAGTATTTTTTCAAAATTATGTTTTTAAAAGTAAAGTCTTACAGGGGAAAACATCTATTCAGATGTGTTCTAAGCTTTGCAGTCAATTGTAAATCATAAGTTTCATGTGATCATTTTAGTCTGTGAATAGAAATGTCACATGTTCTGAAGTGATTCACATAAGGCACACAGGTCAAGTTTCTTCATCATGTAATGCCTTGAAATGTAATGAATGAAGAAAATTGGTAAAACTTTCACTATATTGGTCTGTCTTTCTGCTTTCCAAGTTACACTTTTCAGTGCAGGATGAAGTTGCCTGATGTTGGGTGTCTGAGCTTCATTGATTGCGCTGAACACCTACACACTGGGTGTTCTCCATTGCCACTTGAGATTCAATAATGTTTCCTCCTTGACTTCCAGCCTCTGGTCCAGAAGAGCTTGGGTTTTCTGGTGTCTGCGTGTAGTTGTCTTGGATACAGAGGCCTGAGCTTAGACCTCTGCATTGAGCCCCTGCTAGTGGGTCAGCTGAATTAGCTCAAGGAGAGGCTTTAAGAATTAAGGGGCATTCAGGAGAGACAATCTCCATTGCAACAGGAGTCTAAATATTTAAATTTGTGCATCCCAATCTCTGATTTAATTCTCATCTGCCTCCCATGGCTTTTTGAATATTATGCAGGAAACTTGCAGCAGAAGTTGGAAATCCTTGGTGACTCCAGTTCTCAACTAGTGCCTAAACTGTGAACTGTTGTTTCCCTTTACCAGGTGTCTGGCAAATGGACATTGCTGACTGAATATAGTGCTTGTGGCAAATCCTCAAAAGTTGCCTGGTGCTGTCTGTTGTGCTTGAGAAGCTGAAGGCAACATTAGTTTGAACTTCAAGTGTATGTCTCCTGAAGCTCTGAAACAGGGTGTTGTTTTGTTTTTAACATAGAATGATAATTGTTGTGTCAAAAGTATGTAACTACGTTTCAAGTGCAAGTGCTCTGTTTCAGTGGTTTAAAATCAGTTGTGTGGTACTTGAATGGATCACTCAGAAATCTCTTAATGCTGGACATGGGCTCTCTCAGAACATCCTGATGCTACACAGGTATCTCATGTATTATATGCATTAGATATATGCATGTATATAAGGTGTTATATACATTAGGTACCTATGTAGTGTAGGGGTATCTTAAGAGATATCCTTATCCTGAGAGATACCATGTATAATGTATTATACATGCTATTTAGGTATCCATATAATTTATACAGAATACAGTACAACATATGAGGTACATCCTTGCTCTCTCTGTTGAAGAGAGAAGAAGAACTTAGAAATTCATTGCTATGTGACTTGTGTTTCTTCTCTTTCAGGTGTTAGCTTTTTTGCCTTTCTGTCTACATTAGTGCAGTTTGGTAATGAGTTGTTTTATGTTATGCCTTGTGATTGGATCTGTTAATTTGTATGTGATGCTCTTTCCAGCTGAGGTGTAGTATTTTGACTGTCAAATGAAAACTTGTGGTAGTATGTATTTGTATTTGAATATCTCTATGTTCACGTCAAGTGAGGCAGCTCCAGAGGCAGCAGCTCTGAAGACTTCAGATAACTCTGGCAATTCTCCTGGCATTACTGATGGTTAACCTTCAGCATTCTGAATTGGCTACTGGTACTGCAAACTGACAGTTTCAGAAGATTAATGGGCCAGAGGAGTAGTCATTCCTGTTAAGTGTGAATGAGCACTCTGAATATGAGAGCAACTAATATAGTTGCACTAAAGCTGGAATGAACAAGGTTGTATGTTTTTGAAAAAATATAAACTGCAATATCTTAAATCTTCAGCTGGAGAAGAAAGTGTATGATAAAATCTGTTAAAGCTTTTTGTTTTCCGAATTTATGATAATTTTGTAACAAAATGATAAACTGTTCAGTGTAATAAACCCCTGTGAGTGCACAGCAATGTCAGATCAAGACTGGCATTTTGCCAGTTTAAATTACATGTAAAATGAGTATACATAAAAGAGAAGGGTCAAAGTAGGGGTTGTACTCAGGGGGAGGAAGATAAAAATACAGGAGGCAAGTACAGGGCTTTTTCACACAAATGTGGTGCACTTGAGTGCTTTCATGAGACTGATTTAGTGAGGAGTTTTTTGTGTGTTCTTTTTAAGCAATAGCTTAGCTGTATAGTAATGGTCCAGAGTGTGATTTTGCGCAGCAAGCTAGAATAATAATGAAGTGAAACTCTACTTTGGACAGGAGGACCTCTTATTTAAACTGTTGGATATAGGGTTAGTGTCCCAGTTGGAAAGGCGGACAGTCATGGATAGAAAAAAATTGCCCTTTTTATTTCATGTAAGAGATATGCAAGTGACTATAGATAACATATTACTCTCATCCAGTCTTAATAAAAGGTTGGCAAACAATGTAATGTAAATACCAATAAAAATCATTCTTTCTGAATGCTTTTCTTTTGAGAATAGAGAAATCAAGAACTTCAAATGTTAAAACAATTTTAGTGTCTCTGGAGATAGCAATTTGCTCCAATGTACAATGAAAACACAAATGGTCATTCAAAAGCACTAGCAGTGAAAATTCTTGGTTTTATTAACTTTTGGTAACAATGCTATCACATTTAGAAATTCATACAAAAAGATTCTTGATGTTAGATCAATCCTTAGTATAAATTAGTACATGTTTGATTGTTGCATTAAATATCCTTATGGGAATATATGTATTTTTGGTTTATAAAGTCAAAAAGGTGTTGACTTTGTTCCTAATTGTTAGATACAAATTCCTTTGAACATCAGCATGTTTATCCTTTTTAAACTTTTTTAAAAAATAATTTGAAACTTTTAATGAAACGATTGCTATGGCAGAGACAACAATTACTTTTTCTCACTTTAGATTCAAATTTTGGGTCATCTTTCCCTTATGAAAAGTTGTTAACTATGTTATCATTTTTCAGTAAAAGAAGGGTAGCGCTTTCATGTTTCCCCCAGAGTAATGAATGACAAGTCCATAGGGATTACTGCAGAGCACCTGATGTACTGTCAGATCACATCCCAGCTGATGCCTCTGGTCCTTTCCTTGCCTGTCTGTGTGCATTGCAGTAGAGGTCCAAGATGTACCTCTATTAATGTTAAATGTTCAAGCATATGCCATGCTATTATTCTTAGTACTGCCAAGACAAGTCCTGTTCTTGGGCTGCGGGGTAATGATATGGTGATCATGGAGTTAGCTCAAGTGGTATCTTTATTTAATGTAGATTGCCTACTGCAGCTGAATTTAGGAGCTTCCACAATGTCCCAGAAGACAGATTTGAAGAACTGCTGCTTTCTAGATCCACTTACCACTCATGGTGTGTATGGCTTGCCTTTATGTCATGTTGAATTCATGTAGAATTGAATATCCCAGTTATCCTAATACCTTCATATGTGATTTATGAGTTACAGATCTTTAAATATATGTAATGTGGAAAAATTTGGCTCATGATTGTTACCTAGATGTTGGCAAATGTTGGTTTTGCTTGAGGATGTGTTAAATCTTTCCTTACTGATTGCCTGAGTGGATATTATCTGCTTCTCTTACCCAATAAGTGCTTTAGATCCTAAACAAACTAAAAGTTTCCAAAAATTGGGAAGATGCTCACAGCATACCTGTGACAGGAAGGCTGAAAGTTTTCCCTGTTTCAACTGAAGACTGAGAAGGCTGTTAGGAGAGTAAGAGTTTTGGATCTGAGAAGCTCCTGAAGTCTCTATGCATCTCCACAGAGAACCTCTGTCTGTAAGGCAGCTGTGAATGTTGTTTTCAGATTGTACATTCAGAGAGGAACTTTGAGGCCAGAACATAGATGTTATGCACAGACTCCTTTTCAGTCTGCTTGAAACTGCACTCTCCTGATCTTTTTAATTTTTTTTTTTGTTTTTTTTTTTGGTTTTTTTTTTTGGTACATAGGTTGTCTCTTTGCCTTACTTTGATTTCTGTGAAGGGTGATTTCCATGTAATTAGCAAATACTTGGTAATTTCCATGGAAGCAGAAAGATGATGGGGCACGTGTTTGAGTGTAGTAGGGTCTTGTTGAATTTTACTGGGGATTATTGACTGTTTGATTAAAGCCAGATCAAAGTGCTGGAAGAGACTGACTTGAATATGTGCTATCCCTGAGAGTCAGTTTCTCTTCTTCGTCAATATTTCACCTTCCCAGACTGGATGCTGCAGTTGCTTCAGGAGAAACATGAACCAAAACTCAATAATGGCATGTGTGTGTTTGAGACATTTTATATCATTCATTTCACAATTATTAAAGCAGCAGATTTGGAAATCTAATTGGCTGAAGGTTTTAAATACATTTAAGCTTTGTTAAGTTTCAGGAATTCCATGTATATTTTCTTCTGTTCAAAATAAAGAGAGAACTGACTTGCTTGTTAGGCTGCTATGAGTTGTGGTGCTAAGGGAAGCTGGTAATGTTGCAGCTAAAATTGGTATTGATTTAAAAACATTGTGTCTTATATTTATGTGAAAGTAAATTATCATATTTGTATCCATATATACACACAATATAATGCTCTCTCCTTGATTAGTGCTTTATAAGATCCTGTTCTCATGTGACAGTGTCCTGCAAACTGCTACAGTAATTGATGTAAATTTGTAAACTTAAAAAGCTAGGAATATATCTTTTAATTTGCCACTTAAACTGATGCAATCCCAGCACACTTTTACATTAATGTATACAGATTAGAACTGTTTGTAGTTATCATGTTTTCTATTGGCTATTTGTGATCAACTGAGGTATATTTTTATAGTGTTAATATGTTGTCTCTTTTACACATATAATAGAGTATTTTGTAGGGTACATGTGGTGTAATTAGTTTTTAACTGTAAATATTTTTAACTGAGATTCGGAATAGAAACCATAGCATCATGCAGACGATCATACAAATTTCTGTATCTCATGGAGAAGAATGCTTATATTCAGCAGTTGTTTTGTTTTACTTTTTTTTTTTTTTTAATATATAGTATTTTATATAAAGCCAGCACAGAAAAAACTGAGAGCCATTATGTTGGAAAATTTTTGTGCAAAGTGCATGGTGTTTGTGAATGCCACTACTATGAGCAGACTTAATATTTCTTGGAATCAGAATGAGTTTGTCACTCCTGGCAAGACAGAAATCAATTGCCATTAGTAATTGTGATTAGTTTTCATTTAAAGATGATTGAAGTTGGACTGTGACAAATCCTTCATATTAATTAGTAGAAACAAAGTGTTATGACAAGAAGTTCAACACATTCAGTTAATATCATTAAAATAAATAAGAGCTGCATTTGACATGCCTTATTTTAGTTATGCAAAATATATATGTTCATGTTGCTTTGTGTTCATTTGAGCATGTTGTATTGTTAATCAGGCACTGTGAATATTATTGACTTCATTTTTAAAGTAGAAAACTGTGTTCAGAAAAATCTAAATAAATCTCCAGAACACTCTGTTTAGTCTTCCTATATTGTTTTGGGAAATAAAATTTTTTAAAAAAACAACCAAACGAAAACCCCTCAGCTTTGCATTTCTCATTTAGCTATTTTGAGAAATATGTATGTCAACTCTTAATTTAAATATTAAATTGTGAATTTATACAGTCACCTTAACCTGACTTTCTGTGAAACCTTGTTGGAATAATGTTTTGATGGAGAGGGAATATTAACACTTGGTAAAACTTCATGTACTACCATTTTCATATTTCCGATGACAGTTTCTTTGCTTCTCTAGTCTGTTTTAGGAGGTGACAGCACACATCTTTAAATAGTAGTATCAGAGGAAAAATAGTAATGTGTAGTGTTGAAAGTGCACAGAAATACAAAGCTAAAATAAAAGGGGAAATGTGCTTTCAAATTTGCAGAACAGTATTTTCCAGCAATTTGCATCCAGTCATTTGGGAAAACCTGTTGCATTTATTTTGATTTGTTTAATTCTTTGCGGAGTCTTATAGTGTATTAATGAAATTTAAAAACTGGAAAACCACAATGTATAATATATCTCTTTTATTTTGTACACAATGCTTTCAGAAGTCATGGTCTTGAAATGCAAAGCTTCAGTGTTGTTTCCAGTTTGGCTCGATTTCTGTTGGAGAGCACGGCTTTGGAGTGATTTCTGCAGGGGAGTGTTTGTGGGCTCTGGAGAGGGAGTTGCTGTTCCTTGGGCCGTGTGTGATGCCCTGGCTGGGCTGGGCTGGGCTGGCCCTGCTGGAGGAGTGGGAGAGCAAGAGGATGATGCTGCTGCTCTGCCAAGTCATACCTGGGGCAAAGGGAAAGAGGAGCTGGTGCTGTGCTCTGTGTGGCATCTGGGAAGAGCAGAAAGTGTTGTTAGAAAGTCACCTGTGCGGCATTGCCATGGGATCATTTGTATAGGATGTTTGGGAGCCAAAATCCAGGGGGAAGATGGGTTTCATTTTTATACTTGTAATTTGAAACTGTCTAGAGACTGTAACAGTGTTTATACTTACTAGTGATTTTTTTTTTCATTCATAAGGCTGGAAAGTAATACAATGAGAATCATGATTTCTAAAAGTTCTGACTATAACCCTTCCTGTGGAATTCTAGAAAGGAATTCCAGCAACTACAAAAATTTCACTTCTGCATTAACTCTGCTGGCAGAAACAACTGCAAATGCATTTCTTTATCTGAGACTATACCTTTTTATTTATCTACAATATTTTTTATTTCTTTACAGATATTGATTTATGATATAGCATCTAAACTACTTGTTTTCTTTTCTTCCAGGCTGCTGAATCAGGAATAATAAAAGTGAAAACAATAGCTGCACGAAACACAGATATTTTGGCAGGTAATTATTTGCTGTGCAGTAGGAAGAATAAAGCTGAGTTACAGATCAAAATGTTAAAAAGATGTCTTGGATATGTCTAATAATGCTTCTTGTCTTTAAGGGTATGCTGTATTGTTGATGCGTTACTTTTGGGCACCTAGCAAAAAATCCAGTGCAGAAATTTTTTAACACTACTTGTTTCTTGTTAGTGCTATTAGGATGCTGAGGAAGGGCTCCACTTTCAGTTGATGCTCTACAAAAGTAATCATCCACTTAGAAAAGTACCATGAAATACTCAGGCCCTACATTCTCAGTGTTTTAGCTGTTGTGGTTGAGTGCTCTATGTTCTGCAGTATGATCCACATCTGTGTATTAGTCCAGCCTTTGGGACTTGTAACTGGCAGGCAAAAATCTGTCTTTATCTGAGACAAGATAATTCAATTTAAGATGTTCCAATGCCTTAAGGGATGGGACGTATCTTGTGAGATGCAGATTTGTAAGTGCTTAAACAATATCTCCTGACTGTCTTCAGCTTTATAAAGTTGGCTCCTTGTCAGTTGCTGGTAAAGCCCTTGGCCAGTTTTGAATGTCCCTGCATCAATAATTGAGTGTCTACCCCAGATGTAGTCAAAATCCTTGAAATGTTAGATTGTTTGGCAAGTCCAGTGAAATAGCTGCAAAACCATATCTACTTTTGAGATATGTCAATCAGGTATTGTTAAAGAGGCATTTTCTAGGATTATTTGTATTAACAGACCCACTCCTCATTATTTCACTTTAATGCCTCTTTTTTATTTGTTTATCTTCTTTGTTTTTACTGCTGTCATGTATGCTGACATAAGTGGGAAAAGTTTGCCAGGTAATGTCAGCTATGTCAAAATACACAAATGAAAAAGGGAAGGCAGTATTTAGCCATTTTGGAAGCTGTCAACATATTACTGCATAAAGAAGTTTTTATTTTAGAAAGCTAGTTTCTAATCCTGCAAAGTTCTCTGTTTTTTAGTTTTCAAAGGGAAGAGATAGGAAAGATCTTTAAATTTAGTCATGGATGGGCAGTCTTTGCTTTCATCTTTTTGAGGGAACACTTTCTCTTAGTTGGTAAAATTTTTAAAATTATTTACTCTTGTAAAGTTCAAGTTCAAACTGGAATGTACTTAGTATTTATTTCATTCAAAAAACCTGCACAGATTTGTTGTTAAGAGGTTTGAGAAACCAGCAGGTCCTAAAAGTTATTTTGATTAGTTAATCTTTGCTAATAGGATAATAAATTTTGCTTCCTCTGTTCCACAGTTTTGTACTGGGAAAATGTACTTTGCCTGAACATTATCCTAATATTCCACAGTTAAAGCATAATGTCACTAAACAGACTCAATTCTTTATGAACTTTTGTGTTTTTTGAGGTATCAATTAAAAGCTAATCTTATACATAAGGTAGTGTCAAGAGATTGTCTATCTAATATTTAAAGTCTTCTGAAGAAAAATTATGTATATCACTTTGTAATAATAAAGCTGCAAAATGCTACAATGTAATTGTGGAATCAGTGGATACATTTTGACTGCTAGATTATTTAGGAGCATCTACAAGACATTCTAGTAATACAAATAAATATTTTGATCAGGATATGATTTTTTTAATATCTTGATGTGAACTGTCATTTCACTAATATAGATAAGAACAAAGATATCAGATTATTTTGAATAAGCTGATCTGGTGCTTTCTTGAAGCATTTTATTGTGTAGGATTATAATTTTTAGGAAAATAGAGGCAGGCTTAAAATCTTTATTAAAATCTTAAAATCTTTGTTATTTTTGGTGGGATATGTTTAACCTGCCAGAACTTTGAGGTCATTGATCTAACTTCTCTCTTTCTCTTTGAAAAGTTAAGTTGAGCTGTTTCAAAGTCTTCATTCTTGTCAGTGTGTACATACTTTATTATTTATTTATAAGAATTTGAAAAATTCCAGATGAGGAGAAAGCCTTTTATCACAGGAGATAAATTTGAGAAATTATTTCCATGTGGCTTTGAGATGTGCAAAAACTTATGGTTTAGGAGTTCTTCTAAAAAATCAGAATTGTAATCTTGCTGATGAAATGAACAGGTAAGTTATACTTCACAAAACCTTCTCATTTGTTATGGTTCAGTAAGGTAGATTTCTTTTTAATATATTCTGCTGTAAATTGGTAGCAAAATGGAGGCAGACCTGGCAATGAGAAATTTATTGTGCATTTTAAGACTGAAGCTAATACAGCCACAGAAACACATGATCACAGAATATTCTGAGTTGGAAGGGGTAATCAGCATTTAGCTCCAGATCCTCTGAATGGGGAACAACTTTGCCTGGTTGCTATAAAACCAGATAGGTACCAAAGGAGATCTACAAAACACTGATTTTTCAAATTCATTAAATAAAAATACTTATATAGATTGTGTTGTGAGATTGTTGCTTTTAATGGATTATAGAAGAATGTATTGTAAAAGACTAAATTAGTTCTTTGTCTTGTTATTTATTAATTCATGCCATTTTAACCATTCAGAACTGTATCTCAAGTTTCATATTAAGGATAAATGTTTTGTGGTATCTTTTTGCTTGCTTTGTTCTGCTTGATGGTTAGAATTTAGTGATAGTTCAGAAACGTCAACTGGACATAGAGCCTGCACTGGCTCTGAAGAGGCTGATGAAACTGGACTGTGTGTTGATATCACCCTGTCAGAACTATTATCTTATAGAAAATTGGCATCCATAATTTATAATAGCCTATTCTTTTTGTAGAAATTTACGAGTCAGTGTTTCAGTTGGAGAATATCACTGAAGTATTTTTTTGTAGTTTTAACTTGTTTCATTTTTTTTCCAAATTAGTTGTAGTGATGCTTAGTAGTATAGATCATGTTTGCATTTTTATGTGAGAATGTATTTTTTGTTTGTGGTAATTGCTGTCCTCTGAAAAGTGTGTGAAACTTTTCATGAATACATTTCTTTTATTACACATAGACTAAAACACAGTGTATGACATTCAGTGTAAGAACAGACATTGAACTTTCAACTGTGAGGAAATTTTTAGTATCTGAAATGGTGATGAGCGGCTAAAATCTTAGAAGTTTGCATGAATCAGCAAACATACCTGCAGATGGAAAACCACTCATCAGTCAGAGCCATGCTTTCCTTTCATATTTTTGGTATTTTCATATTCTGAAATTTTACTATGTCAGATTTCTTGAATTACTTTTATGGAAAAAAGACCTGTTTTATATGCAGTGTAGAATGTTGTATTCATTGTGAAGCTTTTTCTCCTTAACAAAAACCAAAACAAAACACCAAACCAAAAGAAAAGAGAGAAGTTTATGGGAACTAGTTTTCTCCTGGCAAAAGTCCATTTTAAGGAGCTACCCTTTATCACTAAAACAGCATTTGACAAATTCACAGCCAGGTGAATGTACCCAGGATGCAGTCTAGTCTCTCCCTTCCTGTTTTGTCAGTGATGGTTTGCCCTTCCCCTTCCTGCCCTGTGCTGTGGGATGTTGCTCTGTGCCAGACTGGGTTGCTCCTGCATTAGGTGCTGAGGCGAAGCAGAGCAGAAGGACAGTGCTACCAGCCTGAGCCTGGTTCCTGGGGCAAGGCCAGGGAAAGCTCTGGGGTTGGCAGAACCTTGCACCTTCTTGCTAACCACATGGGGTCTTCAATGGATGTTTTGGATTTGGAAAGTCACTTGACTGTATAAGGGAGAAGGTGCTTGGAATTTGAGTCTTGGCCAGGGTAATTGTGGAAGTGAGCTGTGTCAGTCTAGTGTCTGTCTTCACTTGGCTTTTCCCTGTGGTCCATGTGTAAATCCCAAATTTCTGAAACTAGAGATTGCTTTTATTAATAGGTGTGGTTAACAGCTTTTGCATTGTACTTTTCAAAGTATTAAGCATTGACTGCTTCCATATTTCTCTTTGAAAGCATTGAAAGAGAACAGTTCAGAGGTGGTTCAGCCTTTTCTGATGGGCTGTGGAACAAAAGAACCAAAGATCACTCAGCTGTGTCTAGCAGCCATACAGAGGCTCATGTCTCATGAAGTTGTTTCAGAGGTAAGATCGATCTTTATACAAAGCCAGAAATATTTCAGAGTGAAAAATATAGACCTCAAACAGAAGGTGAATGAATTGTTTTAGGAGGCTCTTTATATTATAATGAACATAGTCCACAAAATATTCTACTTATATCTATTTTTTGGTAATTTAAAAGGAAACCTTTTACATTACTAAATAAAAAGGTGAGGCAATATTAGTAACCTCTAGAAGGAAATCCATGAAAATTGAAACCAGCTCATTTAGTTCACATTGTTCTACTGCGGTAACTGAACATGTAATGAACCTTGTGCATCCACAAATATACTCTGTGCAATAACATTATTGTGCTTTTGTTACATTTTATTTTTAACAATAAGGTAAAATGGATGCACATTTTCTGCAGCAGTAAATGTCATGATAGTGTGTTAGGAAGCTGATGAAAATAATGCTGTTAAAATACACCTTCAGTTGTGCTTGCATAATGTAAAATTACACTAATTTTACATTAGTGAATTCTGAGGGTAAAATATATTTTTACTGTGTCTTCCATATTTCCAAGTATAAAATTAAGTACAGGTTTTAATTTGTACTACATATTAAGACATTTCTGTTGTCACTTCTTCAAAGTGACTTTGGGAAGCTTATGACAATGAAATTGGCTTTATAATGAATTCTCAATTTAGTGCTATGGTATAGACAAATAGGCACATTCAGTTGTGATATGTCTTTATGACAGTGATATTCTTACATATGTATATGATATACCAGTACATGAATATTGTAATAGGTGACAAAAAATGTTTCTTTGTAGGCTGCAGCTGGAAACATTATCAATATGCTTTGGCAGTTGATGGAGAACAGTCTTGAAGAACTTAAATTGCTCCAAACAGTTCTTGTACTTTTAACAACCAATACAGTTGTGCATGATGAAGCACTGTCCAAGGTAAGAATTTGTGGTATCAGCTATTGAATTTGAAATATCCAAGGGGAAAGATGGAGAATTTTCACATATGAAGCATGTGAAAACATGAACAAGGAGGGGACTTTCTTGATTCTATTGTGTCCCTATTGTCTTTATGGCTAGACTCTGAAAACAGGATTTCTTTTAGCTTCCTTTTCCATGTGTTTTGTAATTCCTCCACAATAATGCATTTTGGACTTGATTGAAATTTGAAATAAAAATACTGAGCTAATGCCTATTCTTCTCATGTGTTAAATATGTTGTAGTTTTGAATTTGAATCAGAGCACATAGCACAGTGTACACTCTCAGTAACAGAGAAAATGTTAAAAGAAGCTGCCTTCTGCTCTGCCTTAAATCTCTTGAAAACAGTCCAGTTATTGCTCTTCTTTTACTAACTTAGGGTCATAGTTTTAAATATGAAAGGTTTTGGATATTATGTTTCAACTAGGACAAAAAATAAGGCCTCGGTCCATTTAATATAAATTATAAGATACTTCTCTTTGAAGATGCAACATTGTTTACCATCAGTGAATTGTGAAACTGCTTTGTAAGTTGCTCTTCTAGATTACATTGTACAAAATTTGTTACAGCTGGACATTTATTGCACATTCATGTTTCAGTCAAGTTGCTGTAAGATTTTAAACTAATGTGGTGATACTATCAGAGTGGGGTCCACAAATCATAGACATGAAGAAGAGGCAAAAGAAAATTCTGAATCTTGTATGGCTCACAGAATGTAGTACTATGGCAGGGCAGGGTTGAGGTTCTTGAAAGTGCCAGAACACAGTATATGGACAGAAGAACAAGAAACACAGGTTTCACTACGTATGCAGATCTTAATTTTCAAAATTCATTATAAAACAGGTAAGTATTAAGCTATGAGTTGGAGGTAATAAGAAAATCCAGTGGGAAAAGGTATTCAGGTCATTGCCAGCACAATGACACGTTGAACTGCACATCTTAGGAATAGTAGCAGTCAAGGCAACAAGATTATGAAAGTGTTGTGATTCAGTGTGGGAGGAGGAATGACATTTTAGCTTTGGATTTGACTGACCTTTCTGTGATTAACCTTACAATCCTAATGTTCTTTTGACATAATATTCATACAAGTTGTTCTGTGTGATGATTACTGTGTATTCTCTGTATGATGACAGCAATTTTATTGGTACCTTGTAGTGTGTTCAGTTAAATACCACTTTTTGATTGCCTTTGGGGAGGATTACTAATGAGTTTTTTGGCTAGAGTAATCCATAAAATGTATTCTGGTTCTTCAGATAATTTTTTTTTTTTTTTTTTTTTTTTGGACAACTTTTTGACAAACTGTAGCAAAAAGCATTCCTCAATCCATCAACCTTCTTGACTCTTAGTTAAAAGATGAAATGTATTGTTGTAACATTGTTTTTTCTGTTGTTTTTTTTTCCTTTCAGGCTATTGTACTTTGCTTTCGATTGCACTTCACAAAAGATAATATCACAAATAACACTGCAGCAGCTACAGTGCGGCAGGTGGTGACTGTCGTGTTTGAGAGAGTGGTTGCTGAAGATGAGCGATACAAAGGTGGGCATGCTGCTTACTCAGCTTGCTGTTATTTACCTGCTTTTTTGACACATATCAGATGTTTCTCTTTCAGATAACAAAGTAATAAAATGTCTACAGATGCTATAAAAAAGTCACAGGCATCATTAATTTTAACTGTCTTTTATACACTTACTTGTATTTAAAGGAGATGAAATCTTTCACCAATTTGTCAGTCCAGTTCAGTGCAGCAATATATAAAACTTAGATTTTTTTTTCAAGCTGTGAGAAGTGATCTTCAGGTTAGTACTGTAAAGGGATTTGAGGTGAGGACATCATTTATGGTGTAGGTACCGTAGATTACTGAGTGGGAAATATATGGCAGTAGTAATTTTGAAGAGAGCATTGGAAGGCAGTGCTTGGTATTGATGATCTTTGGTAGTCAATCTAATGTTTCTTTCTATAGACATGATAAATTGGAGAAGAATTGCCTGGCCATTCTTATAGGATATTCCTGTAGGAACACTTAATGCATAGTTGGGTTTTAACAGCTCCTTTGTTTACAAAACTTTGTTTTGTTTTGTTTGTTTGGTTTTTTTGCACAGATGCTGTTGACCAGCCAGCTGCAGTTCAAGGGAATAGTAATAGAAGATCTGTCAGTACACTGAAGCCATGTGCTAAGGATGCATATATGCTTTTTCAGGTAGTTGGGAAGCATATATTTATGTATTTGCAGTTAAGATTGGGTACTTTGACATATCTTTAAAAAATTTCAAGAATTTGCCGTTTTTGCAAATTTGCATATTGACAATGTCCTTAACCAGAGCCTTGGGCTTTCTTATGCTATTTATTCTAATTGGTGATGATATGCTCTGTCACAGGGGGATGATGGAAAAATGATTCTAGGTGGTCTTAGAAAATGTTCTACTATAAATCTTAAGTAATAGCTAAGCATAGATGTCTGCCTTAAATTCAAGATTCTTATTTCTCTGAGCCTGTGGTGGGTTTATCCTGGCTGGAACCTCAAATGCCCACCAAGCTACTCTACCACTCCCTGTCCCAGCTGGATGGGCAGAGAAAATAAGATGGAAAACAATTCATAGGTTGAGATAAGGTAGTTTACTAAAGCAAAAGCAAAAGTTTGCATGTGTGTGAGCAAAGTGCATCAGCAAGCAATGTTCAGCCACTTCCTGGGAAGCAGAGCTTCAGAGTACATGATGGTTGCTCCCAAAGGCAAACATTGTAATGAATGCCTCCCTTCCTCTCCCATTTCTTAGGTTCTGTAACTGAGATATGAAATATCACTTTGGTTAATTTTGGGTGACATTTTTTGTCTTCTCACAGGATCTTGTTCAGCCCCTTAGTGGTAGCGGGGGGAAATCTTGAGAGGCAGCACTGAGGCTGTGCCATTGCTATTCAGATGTAGCCAAAGCAGTGGTGTGTTAGCAGCACCTTTCTAGCTACCAATGCAAAGCTCAGCACTGTAGGAGCTGCTGTGGAGAAAATTAACTCCCTCTCAGCCAGACCCAATACAGATCAAAATGCTGCAACTGTAGTTCAGTCCTGTTTCTTGTGGTTGGTATTGGACATTGAAGGCAAGTGTGTAATGAAGAGGAGTAGTTGCATTCATCACAGCAATAAAAATCTTCTTGACTTAGCAAAATCACTGGTCTTGGGATATTTTTGAGGTTAGGAATGAACACACATGCTGCAAGGATACCAGCAAAGTTTGAAATGTCTTTTCTATGCTTTATAATTTATGTTAAAAAAAGTATTTAAGGAAAAAATATGTTGAAATCAGAAAATTACCTGCAGAAGAGGAGAGCATGTAGATTTCATTATGAGCTCAGGAAACTTTCTTGGTACAGGACTGTACAGAGAATGTTAATGTTGCTGTGTTTTTTTCTAAGGATCTGTGTCAGTTAGTTAATGCTGATGCTCCCTACTGGCTCGTGGGTATGACAGAAATGACGCGGACATTTGGCCTTGAGCTTCTGGAGTCGGTCCTCAATGACTTTCCACAAGTGTTTTTGCAAGTAAGTAATTCTTGGACAGAAAACAGGAAGACTTTTACTCGCATAGGTAGTAAAATCTACACTTCGTTAAATCCTTTTTAATTTAACAAGAATATTGTTTTCGTGAAGGACTTGTAGCTTTTACATATGGGTGGGTTTAATGGAAAAATTCCCTGTGCTTTATGAATGTTTTTCTATTCCAAACACTTTATTTATGTTTATTCATTTTGTAGTGCTGCTTGTTTTACTCTGTTTCACTTTAGGTTTTGCTGTTTGTATCTCCTCTGAAAATGCATTTTCTTATCTTCCTTGATTTATGACAGCTCTGTAACTAAATTTGTGGAATTATTTCCACAAAAACATTAACCTCACCCCAAGAATCAAGACTGTGAATTGCATCTATCTACTGCATATAAATGTACCATGATCCTGCAGTAATGTGTTTTACTAGCTGAAAATAGGTAGATTAAAGAAATTTATCTATTTGTAAGTGATATATTAGCAGCCTATTTCAACCTGCAAAATACAAGAAGGGTATTCATGGCATGAACCTGACCATTGTAATTTCATGGGTTTTGGTAGCTTTACAATGGTGTCTGCAGTTCTGCCTTTCCTTTTCCTGATTGTAATTTGTACCAAGATTTGCATGATTTCAGACTGCTTGATCATAACTACAAATGTAAATAAGATACATAATCAGAGCTGCTGGTAGCAATTAAGGAATATCTGCATATAACTTTTTCTATTTTCTTTTTCAGCATCAGGAATTCAGTTTTCTTCTTAAAGAGAGGGTATGCCCTCTTGTTATAAAGCTCTTCTCCCCAAATATCAAATTCAGGCAAGGTTCCACCACCTCATCTTCCCCAGCACCAGTGGAAAAACCATACTTTCCCATCTGTATGCGTTTGCTGCGAGTAGTTTCTGTTTTGATTAAACAGTTTTACAGCTTGCTGGTAAGAATATGCTCAAATTTTCTTCATGCAGTTCTGTTTTTCTATGTATATGCCAGTGCTGTGATCAGTATTGATTAGTTCTTGGGAACTGTTGATGTCTACTGAGGAAAATAAAGGCAAAATCATCTTTTACTCTTACATTTATTTATGTTTACATGTAAACTGTACCTTCTGAATGTACATTTTTGTTAAACATGGACTTGTATGAATTTCATAGTGGATTACTTGTCGTCTTTTCTTTATTTAACTGCCTTTCAGGTTCTGGGGACCTTTCGATTCTTCTGCCTCCCTTTAGATAATGATGATTACTGTGCCTTGTTAATTCTTTCTAAGAGGCTTTTGACTTGGGTTGCTAAAGCTGTTGACAGAACGTGGATAAAAACACATGTTCAGTTGTTCTTATGTCCTGAGTTTTGGGTATTTGCTAAAAAAGATATTTTTCATTTGTCTACTGTAGCAAATGTATGACCTTTATTGCAATGTCTGTGAGGAGTTTAGCTCCTTCAGTACAATTGCATATGTGATTTTAGCTTGTCAAAAATGTTATAGTTATATATAATTCTGAGTAAGTACTCATTTCAGGGATTTTTTTTTTTTAGGTTCTGTACAAAACTTGCTGTGATAGGATTCCTGAGATGGAAGTTTTTTTGAGAAAATATTTTGTAGGAGCTTTTTATTTTTATTAATTATTATAAATTTATATATTTTAGGTAACAGAGTGTGAAATCTTTCTGTCATTGCTGGTTAAATTTCTGGATGCAGACAAACCACAGTGGCTACGAGCTGTTGCAGTAGAATCTATTCACAGGCTTTGTGTGCAGCCTCAGCTATTAAGGTATTAAATATATTGGCTTTTGCTTTTACACAAAGTTTAAGATATATTTTTATTATTTTTCTCTAATGGAAAATGCTTCCTAGGACATTGCAAATGTATAGAATCTTAAGTGCAATAAGCTTTTCATGATAATTTTGTGTAATGCATTAGGCAATGCTTATTATCCAGGAAGGGCTGAATTACACAGACATATTTGAGTATGTCTGTGTCTTAGCAGTGTCAAAGGAGCATTTACCAAAATTAAATATTATTGTTTACTTAAATATTTGCTGTTAAAATATGATTTTAGTCTGCAGTTTGGAGTGTATGTGGAGGTGAAGTTGCTGTTAAAATATTCTTTTAGTCCCTGATTTGTCAAATACTTTCTGTTTTATAAAATACCTTCTAGGTCTTTTTGTCAGTCATATGATATGAAGCAACATTCCACTAAAGTTTTCCGTGATATTGTGAATGCACTGGGGTCCTTTATCCAGTCTCTATTTCTTGTACCAAGCACAGGGAACACATCAGCAACACCGAACCAAACTGGTAAATCTTTATTGTCACTTTATTTTCCCATCATTTTCTTGTAATAATGAATTCTGTTTTGATTCAGCTCTGGTACAGCTCTGTACTTCTGTGTTTATTTTTGTGAAAAGCTAGCTTGAGATGAACTAGTGTTCTCAGCTCTGGTACAACAGAGGATTTTGTCTACCTGGGGGATTTGTGGGGAAGGCAGAGACCCCAGTCAGCAGAGCAGTGCTCCTGCCTTGATTCCTGTTTCTGCAGTGACCCAGCTCCTTGTTTCACAGCTTTTCAGAGGGAGATTCCGAAGGAGTTATTTCTAATTTCTGACTATAAAAAATGTGTCTGCTTTCAGTCTCCTTGTGTGGGGATGTCATTTATGGCAGTGCACAATTTAAGTAGTAAGAAGGTGTGTGTGGGAGGCAATCACTAATTCTTCTGGATGTGCAAGGCCAGAACTGGAGTTGAAGGAGCCAGGAGGCACCATGAAAGATGTGTATTTTACAAATGATCTCTGTCTTTTTTGTAAGCTGTAATCATACACATGTTGAAAAGACTTGATTGTCTTTTCTTGCAGTCAGGCTTTTGGCATTTCACTAGGTATATTTGTATTTTAATAAGAAGAAATGATTATCCTGTTAATGCCCTTGCAAGTGTTTATGTCCAAAGTTAAGGCTCTCTGCTTCTTCTTGTAGTTTTGGAAGCAGTCCTCATCCACAAGCAACATAAAAAAATTTCGTCAGGGTGTCTTTTGATATGCCTTCTTAAAAGAGATAAAAACCAGATAATAAATGTAATTATTGTCTATCATATCTACTACTACTACTGGAAAAGTTTGGGTTTAGACTCACACCTTTCAGTGTTCACTCATGAAATTGGAATCCCATGCTGGAGGGAGCAGTGATAGCATGAGAAAATTTGTGTCAGTGTCTATTGTTCAGTAGCTGTCTATACAGCAGCTGATAGAGTATTTCTATTAGTATTATTTCTAGGTTAGCTTAATTGTCTTAAAGTAAATCAGAGGAACACTTTTCACCATGTAACATGCACATATGAGAAGCTATTCTGTAATACTCATTCTGAAAATCTGAATTTTGCCTCAAGTGAAACAGCAGTGCAGTAGGGTCAAGCCTCTAGTGCTGTTGCTATTTCTGTGGATAATTATTTCAGTTTGTTTTCTTTTCCTTTTCACTTCTTCTTTCTGTCTGAATGCTTCTCATGTCACTTCCTCATTCATTTCTTTTTCTACCTTTTTTCCTCCTGTGGCCATATTTGACATGCAAAGAGCAGATCAATGCAATGTAATTCTCAAACTGAGTCTCTTGATTATAACAACAGTCCTCTCATAGAAGGCTGTGTTTTGGAATTGTAGAATGGCTTGTGTTGAAAGAGACCTTCAAGGTTATCTAGTTCCAGTCCCCTGTCCATGGGCAGGGATACCTTCCAACAGACTAGGTTGCTCAAAGCCTTATCCAACCTGGCCTTGGACATTTTCACTCCTTATACACTTGATTTTCTAGCCTCAGTCTTGCAACAGGCTACCTCTTTCATAGGAGTTGGAAGCTGCATCTGCTGAAGTTCTGTGTCAATTTTACTATACTGGGCAATGTTTACCACCCACTTTAATGAGTTAGATTAATAAAAAAAATAATTACATATGTGTGACTACACAGTGGAATCACAGAAAATGACACCAGTGTAACTGTGTTAGTGGTGGTGTTTCGTTATGTGTTTAGCAGCATGATTTTTTTGTTTCAGTCTGTTAAGTGTTACTGTGTACATAAGCTTCTGTGTATTCATATTGCCTAAGTTAGGAGTTTGCTGCCTAAATTAGTAGCTTACTGTTCACATATCAAAAGCAAGCCCACCAAAATGGCAGTGAGTTACCCTGTGAGTTGCCATCCTGGGGACTCTGCTCTCTGTCCCCATTGTCTCTTCAGAGAGAATCTGAACTCGTGGGACCTATTCTTAGTAAGTAGAGATGTCCTTCTCTATGAAGGAAGTGTAAAAGAACAGACTTCCTTGTTCTTTTAGCTACTTTTTTTTGGCTTCCTCAGCTGGAATCAAAATTTGTCCCTTCCTAGCTGTTGGTTGGCACATTGTCACCTCCTCCCTGATGGGGTTTGTTTTATTTTCCCTTGGCATGGAACAGATTGAAATGTTGCCATTCTCTTAGATTTTCTTCTTGTGGTTTTTGCATTTCTGAAATCTTGGAAGCTTGTTATTAAAATGATTAAACTTTCTAGCTACTGAGTTCTTGATACAACTTTGTAAATAATCCTTAACTTTCAAGTATCTGTCTAACTCTTCACTAAAATAATACATTGTTTCATCAAGACTGCGTAAGTTTGATTCAGTCCCAGAATGTTATTAATGTTTCTGTACCTTTCACAGAAACATTACATTCTGACTGGACATTAGGCAGTTGGCATCAATGAACTGCTCAAAAGATTATGTTTTAGACAGCAGAGGGAGCTCAGAAATAGTTTTTTATGTTATTGTTGATTTTTGTTATTGAACTGGGTGTCTTCAGATTAATCCTGGTGTCTCAAAAATTAAATGTAGAAAAAAGAAAAGGATGTTTGTTGATCACAACAAATTGGTTGATTTTCTCACTTTGTTTTTGTGAACAGGAAGCAATGCATCAGGGAATACTGGCTCAGCACAAACAAACCCAGGAGTGCTTGGAATGGGTGGAGGTGCAACTGTATTACCTGCCTTTGAGTACAGAGGCACTTGGATACCCATCCTGAATGTAACAGTACAAGGCAGTGCCAAAGCTACATAGTGAGTACCTCTAGCTTTTTGAAAATGTATGTAGCAAGTATTGTTATTTTGAATTTGATGATGTAAGGATTTTTTTTACTAGTGAATATTGAGGTTTTTGTTCCACTGGTGTTGAAGTTTATTAGGAATTTTCTCTTTGTTGGTGCCATGAGGTGTTCTGGTCTTTTTGCTGTTTATTTCTGCATGCCCTGAATTCTCATTGGAACGTCCCCTATGGTTTTAGCATCAGTTGGATTTTGTTTTCCTACCATATTACCTGTACTAATTCTTCACTTTTAGGCTTCCCTGTAGTATAGAACAATTTTGGAAAACCTGTTGCTGCATTTTGTAATGGCAAACATGAAGGGCATTAAGCACACAGGACATCAGTGGGAATGAAAAATAGCTTTCTCACACCAGCTTTACTGTATTTACAGTTTTAATTGAGCAGGATGTTGTGGTAGATACTGGTCTGGTTGTCATTTCAAACAACATATTGACCTATATACCAAGGCTAGATTCTGAATGCTCCTTAGAATGGCAAATTATTTTGTCATGACTTTGTACAATGGAGATGGTGTTCTCAGTTTAAAGCTGCAAATACTATGTTATTTTTTAAATGGTGTAATTTTTTTTCATGTCAGTCATGACCATTGAGGGGCAAGTGCTTCCAAACCTGAAGTTATTTGTACCATCATAAAATTTTGGCATACTAAAATTCAGTGAAATCTGCAAATAGCCTGGATCTCAATATTTTTAGGATAGGAACTCCTTTATCTGCCTTTGAGATGCAGAAGAAAAAAAATCATCCTCAGATTTCAATAGTTAATGTGTATGTGTTGACTTTTTGTTCCAGCAATGGACATAAATGTTGTTTTAGTTTACCTGCCTGTTCTCAAATAATACAAATTTTTAATTTGGTCAGCTACTACAACTTCCACTTTTCTTCCTTTTCTTTTTTCTTGCTATCTATTCTTAACTGGATCAAGAACCTTGCAGCCACCATCATAGTCTCCTGTTTTGCTCTAAACTTGCTTGTGTTGTACCTTTGGATACCTGAAGTGACTCTGTGATTTTCTTTGCATAATTTTTGCATTTATTCTTTTGTATAAGATTACAGAGTTGTCACAAGCATTTCACAGCAGTTTTTTTCTCCTAACTTGTACTTTTGTCTGTAGTCCCTGTATGTAAGGAGATGTCTTGCTGTAATGTGTCACATTCTAGCACAAATTCTCTTCTGCTCCCATTAGATTTTCAAACAATGGCCACATCTCATACTTTTACACAAGTTTCTCCACAGACCACTATGCCTTCTCTTCCCCTTTACTTAAGGAACTAAATGCTTTTAAGAGGAATAGACAAACTATTTAAGACTTTTCACAACCATTGCTGTTTAACAATAACAACTCGCATAATTTCTTCAGTAGTTAACATTTTCTATCTTCAAAAGTAAAAGGATGTGACCTCTACCTCACAAATATATTGTAACTATAAAACCAACTAATAATTTTAATTAGACTTGTATATATATATTCACACTTACTTGTATATAGAGAATGAAATGCTGACCATCTGATTTAGCTGTAGTTCCTGCTCCCCTAGATATCTGAGGCAGCTATCTTCAGGAAATTAGAGGTAATGACTGAAGTGTGGCACAGTAATAACTGAAGATTGGGAGAAGGAAAAATTTTTTGTGCATTCAGGAGTGGTGACACTAGAGTATAAAGGTATCTTTGGTATATTTTAGCTGGAATATATATCTTTTTTAAAAGTAGTTTGTAGAGTAAAAAAAATGATGAAATAATGATTGTTGGGGTAGCAGGTAGTTTTTGTAACAGATTGTCTCTACTTGTATAGATGCTGCTGTGTCAGCTACAATTTCTGTTGGATTTGTAACTCAGCAGTTCTTTAAAAGCAGTTCTTTTAAAGTAAAGGATGGAGAAAAGTGGCAATGAGACTGCTGTTCCAGCACAGTGATGTTTTAATTGCATGCTTTACAGCAGTGAATCATGTAGACATATCCTCTTTGTACAAATGACTTCCATTGTTTACCTGTGCATGTAGGTGATGAGTATTTGGCCATGTAATACCTAGCTATGGACAGGCTTTTCTAGTCACATGGACTCAAAGATAATGGTAATAGAATGTCTGGCTTGTCCTCAGATTGTTATAACTATGCTCACACTGTCATGATTTCCTGATGTATTTCCTCTGTTGTTCCTAGGTACTTATATTCTTCTGAATAAGTTCTGTTGCAGTTGCTTTAAGTAAAATGATAATACAAGTAGAATTATTCTTTATGCTTGCTTATATGTGTTAGTGTATTTTTAGAAATATTTTTGCAGATCTATACTCGGGGTTTGTCCCCTTTTGGTTACTTTGTTATTTAGTCATTCATTTACTCTTTTACCTAATGACTTAAAGGTTTTTTTCTTGAGTTGCTATAAATCTTGAAGTATTTGGGATCTGTTTGTACTTAGCATTCATTTGAAATCTTGTTTTTTATTATTGTTTTTAAAAACAATAATAGTGGTATTGCTACACACTTGTCATGTTTTCAATTTTTTAGTTTGGAGATGCTGGACAAAGTTGAGCCACCTACAATTCCTGAGGGCTATGCAATGTCAGTGGCATTTCACTGTTTGCTGGATCTTGTCCGTGGTATCACTACCATGATCGAAGGAGAGTTGGGAGAGGCAGAAACTGTCATTCAAGCCACAACAGAGGCAGCTTCATTACCAGCACAATCTTCAGAGCAAGATTTGCAGTCTGTTTCTGACCAATCAGAGAAAGAACTAGGTATTTGAAAATGCAAACACTATGTGAAATACAACAGTTTTACCGAAAGCAGATTTTAAAATTTCATGCTTTTTGCTTAAATTTATTGCTTCTTATTTATATATAAAAACTTTCTGTGAAGTGTGGTTTTTTTTTAATGGAACAGCAATTCCATTTAAAAAAATACTTGACTTAGTGTTAAGCCAAAAGCAGAACACCAAGATCTAAGGTCACAAGAGACGGAAATGGAGTTATGACCACGTTGAAAGAAAAATATATTTCTAGTAACAAGATAATGAAAGAAAAATATATTTCCAGTAACAAGATAAAAAGAATGTTTTAATGGAGAAATTTGTAGTAAGAATGCATTATATAGAGAAGGACTTCTTTAAAAGTAGAACTGCTGTGAAGTGAGGATTGTCTCTGTGGAGCATATGAGTCTGTACAGGGGTGTCTGTATGTACAGGAAGACTTGTGTTTGAGCAGTGAGTTTTGGTGCCCCAGGAAGCCAAGGCAGTACAGCTGAAGTGTGAGCCAAGGCACTGGGGGTGCCAAATGGACAGGGGGAAGCAGAGATCATCATCCTGGGCACTGCCTCGGGAGAGGGGCGCTCTCCGTGGCGCTGTGGGGCAGAGAGGGAGGTGCACATGGGCTGGGCAGCTGCCCCTTGGCTGGGCCAGTATCTTTTTCCCTCTTAAATAAAAGAAATAGAAAAGTTATGGAGAATTACAGATACCACGGGAGAGTATTTTTACTTCACTGCAAAATTTCAGTGAGTTTCTTATCCCATAATTTTGCATTTCTGAATGTTTATTTTTACAGAAAAAGATCAAAAATGGTTATATATACCATAGTAAATTGGATTTTGATGGGGTTTTTAATGCTATTTAGAAGAGGCATTACTGGGTGATTTTTTTTTTTACCTCAGAAATGTTACCTTAAATGCAAGCTGTTTGAATAATACTGGTGTGTGTTTCTGTGTGCACATATATGTGGCTGTGTAAACATGCATACAGAAACACACTTCAAAAAATGCCCTAGTAAGCATTTTGTTTATGATACAGTTGAAAGTTATTAAGGAAACCACTGTGTTTCTGCTATTAAAAAGTTTATATATTTCTTTTAAGTCAGCAGAGCTGTCTGGGAAGAAATGGTGAACGCTTGTTGGTGTGGTCTTCTGGCTGCTCTATCCCTTCTACTTGATGCAAGGTATCTGGTCTTTCATTTCTCTTGATTTTTCTAAGTTGATATTCCAAGCTATATTTTGAACTGACTTTTAATACTAGACGCATTGACAGTTGTGAGCACAAGTGCTGTTCATGGCATCTGAGCAGTCAGGTTTGTGGCTTAGACTGAGTGGCTAAATGACACAGAAGTCCAACATAAACCTTTAATGTATTTCAATACAGAACAATTAACTGCATTTTCAAAGGGTTGCATTTAAACTATTTAAATTATCTTTATTTCTTTTTACTTTGCTTGCATGTTTCAACATATTGAAGTGATTCCAGGTCCTGATTACTGCAAGTAAGAGACTAAGTAATGTCTTGGTACTTGTTAGTACTATCTAATCTTTAAAGTGGAAAAGCTTTTTACTAGGAAATGACTGTGGTGAATTAATTGACTCTTTCAAAGAGCTTTTTGTAATCAAACACCATTTTCTGAAATTAGTTTAAAATATCTTCTCATAATATCATTACCAAGTCACTGAAAAGTAAAGTTCAATTTTGTAGGAAGTGGTTCTGAAGAACTTTCTTGATTGGTTATGCTCGTTCTTCAATATTTATACTGTTAATGGGTTTAAAGTATATGTTCTTATGGCTTTCAGTTTTGGTTAGCTACTTGCCTCTGTGTTCTGTATTAATTCTTGCTGAACAATGTGTACTCTTTCAGCACTGATGAAGCTGCCACTGAAAATATTCTAAAAGCAGAATTGACCATGGCTGCACTTTGTGGAAGACTGGGCCTTGTAACATCAAGAGATGCCTTTATCACTGCCATTTGCAAAGGATCTTTGCCTCCTCATTATGCCCTTACTGTATTGAACAGCACAACTGCAGCTTTGTCCAGCAAATGTAAATATATACATTTTTCTTAATTCTGTTTCTTTGTATTGTCCTCTAAACCCAATTTTTTTTGGGATGTGGTTTCAAAGATATGCAACTGTAGTATTTGGCTATATTAAAGTAAGTTAGAATCCTCAGACAGCACCTAGATCACCTGCTTTCCAGAACTGGTAAGTTTTGCAGCATTTGTTTACTATCATTCTGATCCACCTAAAATTTACTGAAAGATTCACATATGTCAAAAGTTCAAATTCTGAGATCTGTCTACCACTGTAAAGATCTGCTAGGATGTGTAATTAAGGCATTCAGAATCTGAAGAGGTCTCTGGGCAACTTGGATTCTAAAGCTTTGGCTAGAACATCCTACATTTGTGATGTACTACAGTCTTATCTACAATTGTCTGGTGATGGTAATGCTTATGCATAAATGGAAGATCTAAGTTCTGGGCTCTCTATAGCCTACAAAAAGCTGAATTGATGCATCCCACATCTTGAGAGAATGTTGTAATTCATAATATATGAATTTATGATTTAATTTAATATGTGAATCCTGGTTTAGGATGTACTCTGTTTCTAACTTTGAAAGTGAATTACTACTTACTAAGAAAAGCAACTACCTGAAAAATATACAGATGCATCTAACATTAGAGCTCCTAATATAAACCAAAAATATCTTACACTGGGAACAAGGACCTTTACTTCAGTCCAGTGTACCAGTACCAGCTAAGTGTATTATTAGATTGTAAGTCTGTTAAGACCTTAAGAACACATGACTGAACTACACAGATACCTATAAAAACAAAGAAGGGAACCTCAGTTATTTTGTGTAGGTTGCTCTTCTTTTTACAATTGAGTTATAAAATGGGTGTCCTAGAGTCCCATATTGAAAAAATGTCATGGTACAGCATCAATGGCACTGTCATTTTCTGAGTGTACTGGTACAGTGGTAGCACACAATGATGCCATTTACACACAATTACTATAAAAAACTGAGTTGAGACAGTCTAATGCTCATATCTTAAGCATAAATATTTCAGTCTTGACATAAAATGTATAAATGTATCACAAGCAATGTCTAATAGTTAGAAACAGGGAGTAATTGCAAGATCTTTAAATCTCTTGGGCAATGACACTGTAATCTAAATATAACCAAAGGTCTCAAAGTGAGGTATGCTAAAGCTAACACTGTAAAGAAATTTTGTGGAGTCTGTTTGCCAGAAGGTAGTTCTTACTACAAGTAAATACTGGATTTTAAATTTAGGGGTTTTTTTCCTTCTCTTTTCAATTTCCCTCCAGCATATTCCATTCAGGGACAGAATGTTCAAATGATTAGTCCCTCAAGTGAGTCTCACCAGCAAGTTGTAGCAGTAGGGCAACCCTTAGCTCTTCAGCCACAGGGAACAGTTATGGTAAGTACAACTTGTAAGTGATCTTACTTTGCTTAACTACTACTACTTTCTGCATCTCAGTGTGTCTCAAAACCAGGCTACAGATGCACAGCATTCTTACAAATAATGGTGAGCTGGTCTATTGTCCTAAGGCTTTCATTTGGAACAGTCCTGGACAGTAAAGTTATCTAATTGCAAAGAATTCTTATTCTTGTTTTTTTCTGACTTCTAACTCTGAAGTTCTTATCCATTCCACTTGGAAAACTCTAGATCTCAGCTGTGTTATGTGCCTGTGTGTGAAAGTTCATTTAAGATAGACTGATTTTTGTGGAGTTGATGCAATTAAGCTGGAGTAGTTGAACTTGTGTCTGATAACAATGTGAAACTGGGAGGAGAGGGCAGTGATCAAATCAGAGAGTCACAGGATGGTTTGGGATAGAAAGGATCTTAAAGATCATCTCATTCCAACCCACTTGCCATGTGCAGGGACACCTTCCACTAGACCAGCTTGCTCAAAGCCCCATCCAGCCTGGTCTTGACCACTGCCAGGGATGGGGCATTGACTTCTTCCCTGGGCAACCTGTTCCAGTGACTCACCAGCCTCAAAGTAGAGATTTCTTTCCTGATACTGAAACCTGTTCTCTTTCAATTTGAAGCCATTCCCTCTTGTCCTGTCACTACATGTTCTTGTAAATAGTCTTGCCCTGTTTTTCCTGGAAGTTCCTTTCAGGTAGTGGAAGGCTGCAATTAGGTCATCCCTAAGCCTTCTCTTCTCCAGGCTGAACAATCCTGATTCTCCCAGCCTTTCCTCATAGGAGGGGTGTTTTACCCCTCTGAACATCTTGGTGGGCCTCCAACAGATCAATGTCCTTCCAGTGTTGGGGACTGCAGAGCTGGATGCTGCACTCAAGTGCTCATATTCAGCTTCACCAAGATAAGGCTGAGAGAAGAAGGAGAAATACTGAACTACTTCTCTAAAAAAATATATTTCAGTAGTGCAAACAAAATGTAATTTTAAAGCACTTCAGTAAAAATTGGAAGTTTGCTAGAAACACTATCATTATGAATAATAAAAATTGGATGGCTGTTTGGTTGTTGCTTTTTTTTTTTAGCTGACATCAAAAAATATCCAGTGTATGAGGACATTACTCAACCTAGCTCACTTCCATGGAGCTGTTCTTGGTACATCATGGCAACTTGTCCTGGCTACCCTTCAGGTAATATTTCCTGTGAGGAAATATTTATGCTTTGCTGTTATGCCTTGGTGTTTTGCTGTAATTTGGTTTTCGATTGTTCAGTGAGCAATAGAAGAAGCTTTCAGTCTTCTCATGGTGTTCTGTGAATTGTCTTGAATAAGTACTGTAGCATTTCTCTTGAGTTCTGTTTGGTGGCTAGCTTGAGTACAACGCTATTTTCTTCTCTGCCTCAAAAATGAGCCTTTTGTATTTTTCAGCATCTTGTATGGATTCTGGGACTGAAGCCTAGTGTTGGGGGTGCATTAAAACCTGGGAGAGCTGTGGAAGGGCCAAGCACAGTAAGCATGATTGTTTGTTTTGCAGTTAATGATTATATATTATATATATAATATATATTTTTTTTTCTGTTGCAATCTGTAAGACATATTTCTGTCTTTTATTCAAGGTTCTGACTACAGCGGTTATGACTGATCTGCCATCTATATCCAGTATGATTTCAAAGCTTTTTGAAAACTCACAGTAAGAAACCTTATCTTGTAATTAAAATAATATGTGTATATGAAACTTGACAGTGTTTTGATAGCAGTTATTTTTCAGGTACCTTGACGATGTGTCCTTACATCACTTAATAAATGCCCTTTGCTCCTTGTCCCTGGAAGCCATGGATATGGCCTATGGAAACAATAAGGTATAAAAAAGTTGTTTTTTTTTTTAGATGTTTTTATGAAACAGGCAGAAGACTTGTACATTTATTCTTTAATTAAGTATTCCTAATACTAAAACCAGTAATACCTTTCATGCTCTAGATTAAAAAACAAAATATGAACCAGAGAAGGTCTTGTTTTTAATGGTTCATACAGTTACTACATTCTCTGAACATCCTCACTGCGTTCCTGTGCTTTTTAAGGAATGTCATGTGTTTCCATTAATAAGGTTGTGGGTGGATGAAACTTTTAAAAGCCCATGTAATTTCAGAGGTTAGGGATGCTAAGTAGCACAGTATGTTCAGTGAGATGCTCATTTTCATTTCAATTTTCTCTTACAATGTACTTCAGAGAAAGCCTGACAGTTAGGTATTTAAAAACCTGGTAAGTCATATTTGCTTGGGAAACCATAGTTAGTAATCATGTTGGCTTAAGCTTGTCCTTAATCTGTTACACTAGAGATAATTAAGGCAGAGAACATGTTTTATAATATTTTGCTATTACAGCAACAAAGAATTAATTTAATAAGCAAAGTTTGTGTTTAAAAGCAGTTGAAAATTGGAGTAAAAAATAAGCAGAAATGGGAAGAGATAATGATTTCAGTGCAACAGTCATTTTGACTATATGTTGATCTTAAAAAAAAGTAAAATTGAATGAAGCTTATGACAAATATTTGCGGATAGGTTTAATGAATGGGAAATTTATCATACTCCTGCAAAGAATGTATAGATCAAATGAAAGATAAATAATTAGGGCATTATGCAATGAAACATTCCAGATTTTTTCACATATATGTAATCAGAGGAGTTGCGTGGGGCGAGGCTGTTGCGCTGGGCAGTCGCGTCACAAGGCCGGTCGGAGGGAGGGGCTGTGCGGGGCGAGCTCGCAGGGCCCGTCCGCGCTGGTTTCTGTCAGCCTGCTGCCCCCGTGTGGCCGCCCTGCGGCACCGCGCCTTAGAAACGACCCCCCCAAACGCCTTCTGGCAGCTGCCTCAGAGTCACCTGCTCCAATTCCCTTTCTTTAAGGAACCATCACTTTTTGCTGTTGCTAAATTACTGGAAACGGGACTGGTTAACATGCGCAGGATTGAGATTCTTTGGAGACCTCTGACCGGTCATCTTCTGGAGGTAACTAATGGCTTTTATCGCTTGTACTGGAATTTAGTTTGTATTAATGAAAATCTCGTGGAAATATGTTGTTAATGCGTAATTTAAAAAAAAAAATCTGAATTATAATTATATATTTTACTTCAGGCACTTTATTGTTGCAACTTGAATGCATTATGGTTTGGATTTAAAAGTGAATTTATTATATTTAAATTACGATATTTTAATATCTCTTGGTAACTTTTTCTTTATGGTGCTGTCACTCTTTATATGTTTTTGACACAGCAGTGTCTAAAAAGATCAAGTAATTATACTTCACATATTTGTTCTAATTAAGGTAGCGCAAATTTACTATTTAGCACAAATTTACTATTTCACACAGTACAAATATTTAGGATGATTCTGAGATAGAATCTTCCTAGAATTGAAGCCAGGAGATTTATTAAGAAAGGGTTGTTTATTTGTTTGTTTTTTTAATATTTAAGCTAACTTCTGATTACTTTCTTTAAGAGAATACTGTTCAAGTATAAAAATGTCACCATCCTGTTTCAATTTTTTCAGTATTTTAACTTCAACATGAAAAATATACTTTATGAAGGAAAAAACTTTACATTTTGAATTGAAAACCCAAAACAGATGATTGAATGTAACTGTAGTTTTAATTCTCCACACAAATATATAGGAGAATAAAATGTAATAAATGTGTGTTTTAGAGTAGGTAAAGGAGAAGGCTTTTCTTCCTCATAATTCAGAATGTATCAGATACTTCCTTAGCACCAGTGCATTGTTTCAACCAGTATCAAGGATTGGCCATATCTTTTTATGGAAGCCACATTTTGCTTTATCTAGAAGAAAAAAAATAGATACTTCTGGGTTTAAAGACTTAAAGCACAGGCATCTCTTTCTCTTGTTTATTTTTTGCCCTGCAAAACAATAAGGTTCACCATCCACATCTTGAGACTGTTTTCAACTAGGGAGCAGTCTGTTTCAGTCTGTTACCTATGCAGTGCAGATAATCTGCCACTGTTTTGTAGGAAATACAGAGTCTTCCATTTTCTTTCAAAGTGTACTGCCTTATTTCCTTTTAAACCTAAGTTGTTGAGGTACAATAAGGAAGGAGGAAACATCAGCTATGATAAAATTAAACACAACCTGAGGGAATAGCTTGTTCCCTGGTTCTGGAACTGGTCATCTGGACAGAATCAGAGCATGAAGTACTTCTAATTTACTCTTTTTATTTTATATAAAATTTTTTAAATGCAATTTAATCAGTAGAGTGGTTATTTCTTGTCCACATTTTTAAATGTTAAGCTATCTCTTTTACATTGTTCACCTTTTCAGTTTGGCTAGTGGTTGAGAGGAGAACGGTCCACCAATAAAAGGCATCAGCCTTCTTTATGAGACTGCCTTGGACTTGACTCTGGATTCTCACACCATCAGAGCTAGGGCTGGAAGGGGGGTGGGAATGATTATGGAGTGGTCAGTGAAACTGTACACTTCCCATATTAGTGTGAGGGTAATGTGTTAGATACAGCACAGTTCATACAAGCTATCTAAGAAATGAATATGCACAGTGTTTGTAATTTTTATATTCTAAAAAAGCAATTAGAAAAGTTGTTAGGTTTAGAGAACTTAGAGAAAAAGAGAAATGAAGATACGCATTTGAAGCTCAAGTTTAAAGATGCTCACTATTGCTTTGTCAAGTTTTTAAAATAAAGAGAGTGTGAGGTTTATTTTGTCTTCAATATGTAGTTACTTTTTGTATTTGAGAATATAGAAGACTCTTTGTTGGCTGCTGTTGTGCTCCTCACTTGATTATGTTAAGCAGTGTGTGAAAATTCCAATTTTGTAGCTTTAGGTTGAGTTAAACCTGAGACTCTTAGGCATTTGTTGAAGGGTTGTTTGGTGCTTTTTAAGCAATCATTATCAGAATTAGCAGTTAGTTTATTCATTTTGGAAAATTTATTTACTTGAATTATATATATAATTTTCATTATGTTTCCTTCTGTGTCTTTCACTGCTTCCTATTGCTTCCTTATTCAGAAGGTACGTCTATCCAAAAGATAAATTTCTTTTTTTACTCTCAAGCCAAATTTTACAATTTAGTGATCTATTGTATTATTCTTATACTATTGTATGTACGTTGTAATATAATTAAAATACCAGTTTTTAATGTATTATATATGTTGGTTAAATAAAAGTGTCTTTAAACAAAACATTGGTGTGTTTTCAGGTCTGTCAGCATCCCAACTCCAGAATGAGAGAATGGGGAGCAGAAGCTTTAACTTCTCTCATTAAAGCAGGACTGACATTCAGACATGATCCTCCATTATCTCAAAACCAGGTAAAGTAAGTTTAAAAGCAGATGCTTTCCCCCTTCATTCTTAAAGCAGCTTTGCTATTGAGTATATAAAGTCATTGACTGTAACACTCAGATGTAACTATTGTGGACCACCACAAGCATTCTAATAAACTATCCTCTTCCATTTTTCAAATACCTAACTAAGAGTGATGCTTGCATATTATGTCCATTTCTTGGTACAAATTATGGGTCACCCCCATGAGTGCAAAGCAATTACAAAATGTTTAGTAGTATATATGTGATTGATTCTGTGGCAGGTAGAAAATGTGTTTTGCCTAACCTTCTCAATTATAGCAGTTCAATCCATGATTAATAAAATATTCTAATATTTTTACTGATAGTCATTGGATATTTTTCCATGGTCTCTTGAGGAAGCTGAGTGTAGCCCTGCTGGGTAAACATAAAGTTGCATGACACTTTTTATGCAACTGTAGTAGCATCTGTAGCTGCTTCCTGAGGAACCTGGAGAACAGGAGTCAGGAAGGTAGATTTTCTGCAAAGACCCTTTATGGTCTGAATTAGAGCATTTAGTGAGTGAGCTACTGAGTTAATTCAATGAATCTTTAATTTGTACTGGAGGTTTTCACTCATACATAAAAATACTTAAGAATCAGTTAAATGTTAGCATCCTTAATATGCTTTACTGTTTACTTTTAGAGACTGCAGTTGCTTTTATTGAATCCACTAAAGGAGCTGTCAAACATTAGTCATCCTGATATCAGGATCAAGCAGTTGGAGTGTGTGCTACAGATTTTACAGAGTCAGGGTGACAGCCTAGGACCTGGCTGGCCATTGGTGCTTGGAGTCATGGGGGCAATCCAAAGTGATCAGGGGTAAGTGGTGGAAATAAAATTTTAAACTCATGTAAGATAAGAACAGTAGAAAAAATTCTGCTTGTATTTTTGTACTTTAATAGCCACTTCAATAATCATAGTTTCAATGTGATTTTCGGCTTGTGAAAAAATTTAGTCAGCAAAAGTACACTTTTTAATTCTTCTTGAAGCAATGTTTATTTTACTGAATTAATCTTCCAAATGACCAGAATATTATTCCACTCTACATTCTCCTGTAGTCAGCATGCAGTATACACTCAGTGTGCCATTTCATTTGATCTTGACCGTCTGGTGGACACATCTCTCTGATGCTTGCCGATACTTCTGTGTGAATCAGCTCTCGCTCAGTTAATCTATTGTTTCTTTTTCTTCTTAAATCTTCTAGTAGTCTCTAGTGTGTGTTTTCTTCTGATAGCTCTCTCTTTTTCTTGAAGCCTTCCTACCTAAATGGTTGCTGGTAGCAGAAGGATGGAAGATTATTTACTGGCTGTGGGCGAATCCCTTGACTTAGACAATTGACTCTGTTGCCAGCAGAGGTGGACTTGGTTCTCTGCTCACAAGGCAAAGTGAGAGATGAAGTTGCAATGAGTATTTTTGAAATGAGCAATGAATTCAACATCTGCCTTTGTGACTGTAAGCACGAAGAATTATACCCACACACTCAATCCACCTTGGTTTTTTAGATGCTAGTCAAGACTAGCAGCAGGATAGGTCATCACATAATTCTAGTGTCAGTAGAATTCTCCTTGGCATAGCTCTCCTTTTGTCTCACCTTAGCTTTAGTCTTCTGATCATATAAAAGCTTAAAGCCCCTTCAAATGCTTGAAGGATTTTGCTCTTGGACCAGTATTGTTTGCATTGTCAGTAGTACCTACCAAAATTCCCAAGGATTTTGGCATTCTTCGTTGGGAGCATCCTCTTTTTTGTAATTAAGCTTCATTTGGTAGTTGTTGTTTCCACACTTGGTGCAACCTATTCCTGCATGCCTTTTGATTTTCACTGTTTTAGTGATGGACGAGAACCACCACAAATTCCTTTTCAAGACAGTCTTCAGATCCCATTAAATCTCAAACCCATATCTCACTGGCTGATATCTCAAGATGTTACTAACATCTTGTGTTATATCTTAGTCTCCTCCACAAAGTATATGGAATAATCTACTTCACCTACATAGCACTGTTTGTCCCCATCATATTAAGTAGAGTAGGGGAAAAAAAAAGCATGCCTCCTTTTCCTTGAGAAAAAACTTAATTTCTTACCTAAGTTACAGCTGTGAGTAGTAGATGCAGATGCTATTATTGTACTTTAAATATTAACTTACTGACCACAAGACTTTATTCACAACTGTCTTCCCTCTGATCAGTGAGCATCCTGGATTCCAGGACAGAGTCCATTTACCTTCCAGGAGAACTGCTTTTCAGGCTTTTATAAAAACAGAAAATTCTGTTTTGATAACCAAAAACCATGCTTTGGTCACTTCTGGATTGTACAGTAATATCCTGCCAAACAAAAGGAAGCCTGTCTGTGAAGTCTTTTTCAGTGGGAAACCTCTGTTTATTTTAAGCATAGATAAAGCCCTACACAATCTTAAGATTTCTCACTGAGCTTAAGTTTCTTCTATTTATAGTTATCTTTTCGTGGTCACCTGTAACACCAAGGACAGTTCCACAATTTGAAGAGTTGTATCACTGTTACTACCTGCATGAGAGACTTTAAAACCTTTCTTCAAGCACATAGCAATGTGAGACCTTAATTTGGAAAAACTGTTCTGAATTTGTTCTTGTAGCCTTGCATTTGAAGTTTAGAAAGACAGGTTACTTTCGCATTAGCTCAGTACTTCAGAATGAGTCGTGGAACTATACTTTGATTTCCTGCCTCCTTCTCTTTTCTCTTAGAGTCCTTGAGGGTCACATACCTCTGAAACTGTGTGCTGGAGGGGGAACTGCAGCAGTTTTGGGTCTGTTTCACTTTAAAGACTCCTCTAATGAGTATGGGGGAAAGTATTGTGTGAGTCTATTCTCCATCAGTATAGCAATAGTAAATACTTTGATCTTACATGGTAGGATGGATGTTTCTCTGCAGTATTCATCATATTAGAGAACTATTAGTTAAACCATTACTGTCCTTGTGAAGTTTCTTGTATATTCCTCTGGTTTCTATATCATGTTGTCTGTTACAATACAGTGGAAATGACCCACATCTGATTTTGATTTAGGATTAATAAAAAAAATTAATTTGTGATTTTGGAATAGGTAACTGACATGTCTGTAGTCTGAAATTTTTTCCTAGGATGTATATCCTGAAGGACACCAAGTTTCTGTATTACAAAGCTTTGAAGTTATTTCTGTTGTACATTAAACATTGAAAAAACCCTGCAGTGAAATTTAAATGCAGCTTCCCTATTTGTGTTACCTACACTCCACCACTCCTTTTGATGCCTTCATTTTGTCTCTCACTGAACAATATTTTAGTTGCAAATGGCCTTGCTCTTCTGAGAACTCCTTCTTGCAAACCTTTTCTGTACTATATTTTTATGTTTGTATTCAGAATCAAATTCTGAAGGCCAAGTAATTATTAAGGATCTGTTTAAGGGTATATACTTTGAAAAGTTTTTGTCTGATATAATGTAGTATTGAAGCAAGTAAAACTACGATTATATTAGTGTGCATCTTTCCTAATAAATAAAAACAAATTTTGCCCACCTGTTTGGTATACTTGAAGTAATTTGTAACTGCTGATATGAGAAACTCTTCAGAACAGCTTGCTCTTTGGAAGATTATCATGCCTAAATTAAGCTTGGGTTTTTTTGATTTTTCCATTGTGGCTTTTTTCTAATGTTTGAAAACATTTGAACTAACAAGACTTAGAACTCTAAAACAGAGAAGTGGACTTCACTATGTAAAGTTAGCTAAGGACCACTGGAAAGTCTAAAAGTCTAGACTTCCAACTCCCTAGGTAGTTAACATGGACTAAACTACTTCGTCAGAGTTTTAAGCTTCAACTTAAAATTATATCTCAAAAACCCCATTTAAAGTGGTGCAAATTCTTCTCAGAAACATTAATTTCATTTTTTTCTTTTTGTATTTAATAATGCTGTTTCCTGAGGTACTGTATTCAACATATTTCCATGCTGTTGAAGAAATGTGAAATGAGTATGTGTGTGTGCTTTGTTTTCATTTTGTTTTTTTAAGAGAGTCCTTAATACGGACTGCATTCCAGTGTCTTCAGCTGGTTGTGACCGACTTCCTTCCTACCATGCCATGTACTTGTCTGCAGATAGTTGTTGAAGTTGCAGGAAGCTTTGGACTTCACAATCAAGAGCTAAATATTAGCTTAACTTCAATTGGTTTGCTGGTGAGTTTTTTATTAACCTACAGTGATGCTGCTTCAGGCTTTCATTTTTGCTTTTCTTTTTTAATGAAAACTTTTCTGTAGCCAGTTATACAAATGAAAACCATAAAGTAGCTTTTTGGGTTCTTACTGAACTCCCATGCTGTCATTTGGAATTGTAGGTAAATTGAGTGAGCACATCTTACCTTTAATCTCCATGATTCCTGCCTTACTAAAAGAAATAACATTGCAATTGTAAGCATGTTCATCATTATCTCATTTTTAATACATTTTTTTACAAAAAATATATTAAAACGATGAGTTCATTCGTCATAACAGGAACCTAAAAGCTGAGAAAGAAGAGTAATTTTTGGACCTTGCAAAATTTATGTGCTGATCTTATTTCACTAGTGTAGGGAAATTAATATCTCGATGTACTTTGCAAAATACTTTGTGAAAATAAGAGACAATTTATTTCATGAACATTAAAGCATTACCCTATTTTTTATTGTACAACACCATATGTCTTATTTATTTTGTAGTGGAATATTTCAGATTATTTTTTCCAAAGAGGTGAAATAATTGAAAAGGAGCTAAACAAAGAAGAAGCAGTGTTGCAGAAACAGGCAGAAGAAAAGGGGGTGTTGCTGAACAGACCTTTCCATCCTGCATCACCATTTGACTGTCTTTGGTTATGCCTGTATGCCAAACTTGGAGAGCTGTGTGTGGATCCCCGACCTGCAGTTAGAAAGAGCGCTGGGCAGACGTTGTTTTCTACTATTGGTGCTCATGGAACTTTGCTGCAACATTCCACGTGGCACACCGTAATATGGAAGGTATGATGTGTAAGCTTCCTCTGAAGGTTTTGTAAAGAGCATTTGCATTTTATTAACCAATAACTATTTACCATTTAATAACCACATCATTTAGATAATTTATTAAGACTTTTAAAAGATTACATAAGATGGCAGAAATCTAATCTCTTGGGTTTTGGGAATGTTTTTTGTACTTTGTCTTCTCTGGCCTTTAAAGCCTCTTCTAAAACACAATTTTAATATCCTAATAATTTATTTTTTACTCAGGAGTTTGATAAAAAGATAGTGTCCTTAGTACAAGAATGACTTATCTTTTGTGTGAAAATGGAGAAGTTTGAGGGTCATGTGACAGGGTTGATCTGGTATTAGCTAGAGCCTTGCTTTGCATTCTGTTTTGGATCTATCAGAATGCTGTGTTCTAAGTCATGGTCATGTTTGTTGTGCTTTATGGAAACTTTGGGCTATATTTGAACCTGCCTGTTGTACCTGTGAAGCATCTGAGATCCACTGGTTTTAGCATTCTCCTGGTGATGACACTGTTCTTGGTAGGTTTGTGTGTCTTATTTCCAGCCTTTCTCAAGTCAGTTGACTGATTGTTAATCTTGACTGCTGTGGTGACTATTTAGAACAAGGGAATTTTCAGGGTGACATAGTGACAGAAAGGATAATGAAAGAATTTGTTGGTTTACTATGAATGCAGCCATGCTATTTGAAAAGTTGCATTTTTCCTCTTTTTTTTCTGGCTGTTACAGGTTTTATTTCACCTGTTGGATAGGGTTCGAGAATCTTCTACAACAGCTGACAAAGAGAAGATTGAATCAGGAGGAGGCAACATTCTCATTCATCATTCAAGGGATACAGCTGAGAAACAGTGGGCTGAGACATGGGTGTTAACACTGGCTGGAGTTGCAAGGATATTTAACACTAGGAGATACTTACTGCAGCCTCTAGGTAAAATTTATAGATATTAAAAGACACAATGATAAACTCTCTTCTTTTGTATGATCTTTTCACCTAATGTACTGGGCAAGATGCTTAGCTCAATCTTAGCTCAAAAATGGTTTTTGTTGTGTCACCTCAAAAGTTATGAAAATTATGGAGTTATTAATTCATGCTTCATAGAGCCAAAAATTGTCACTACAGATTTCCTCTTCTGTATCATGGTATTTGAGATTAAATCTCAGTAGTCACAATTCAGTCCCAATTCTGGGTGCTAAATAGCTTTAAATTATAGTAGACTGATAACAGTAATACTTTGTCTTTTTTTTGTTCTTGTCAGAACATGCTTTTCTTTTTATCTGTCTAAGGGAATGCAACACTTGCATGGATCTCTTCTGTGGTATCAGTGTGTCAAATTTAACTGTACTCTGAGAACACAAAGAGAATTTACCTGTAAAGTCAGTGGAGTATTGAACATTTTCATTGTTCAGCTGTATGTAGTAATATTTTACAATAGCTTGGTAATTTCTACATGGAAAAAGTGCAAAAGGAATAGAGACTGTATAGCTTATAAAGAAAAGTTCTCATTAGATTATTTTACCTTCAGCATCCTATAGTATGCAGTTAATGTATATTAACTGGATAGAAGTTGTATTTCATTTTGGTCATTTGTGATACAGGTATCAACATATTAATAGCTAGTAAGTGTATCAGTCATTTGCAGAAATATGGTAGAATTTAGGCTATATTAAACTTGAGTTAAAACTGAATAAAAAAATTAGAACTACTTTAATTATTCAAACCCTGTAATTAGTAATATAGAAAATTGAAGGTTAAGGCTAAATTTAATGAAAAACTCAAATGCGTCTAATGAAATCTTTCCACAGTACAATTATTTGAGCATTTTAAAATCAATTCTTTATAAATGCATTGCATGAGTAATTGCATTAATTTGACCCTTAATTCGTTGTGTGGGTTTAACCCTTCTTGAAATCAACAGGCATCTGGTATATTTAAGAATAAATCTGGCTTACTATACTGAATGAATAAAATGTATTTTACTGGTATGGGATGTGGTATGTGATTTTTTTGCTAGCAAATTTAGCAAGAACATAGGTATATTGTTTCATTCTCCATATTTATATGTTTCTCTGTCACATTCATTCTTTCAGCTTATGGTTGAACTGGTATAAAAGTCATTCAAGTGGCCACCTAATCTCTTGAAATTTCTGTGTATTGGACTAACATGTACATGAGCAGCATTTTAGAGAGGCAGGGTGGGTGGGAATGGGAATAGGAAGCAAGTTCCAAATTGATTTTTTCTGTCCTCTTTTTTTAAATAGGAGACTTTTCCCAAGCCTGGGATGTTCTTCTTGATCACATCCAGTCAGCAGCACTTAGCAAAAATAATGAAGTTTCCTTGGCTGCTCTGAAAAGCTTCCAGGAAATCCTGCAAATTGTTTCTCCTGTTCGAGACTCTGAGAAGCCTGAGACACCACCTGCCATCAATGTTTCTGTACCTTTGGTGGTAGGGACAACTACTGCCACTAGTCTTGGCAGATCATTCATGAGAACTGACTCCATAGGAGAAAGAATAGGAAGATATAATGGATCTGAACCTCCTGTAATAACAGATGAGATTGAAGATTTGAATCTTTGGTGGGCAGCCTGGAACAGCTGGTATAGGATTGGATCAGAAAGTACAAGGCCTCCAATTACTTGTGATAAATTGACTTTCATTCCCAGCCAGCCTTTTCTTACAGCTTTAATTCAAATATTCCCAGCTCTTTACCAACACATCAAAACTGGTTTCAGCATGGATGATCTCCAAAAGCTCGGTGTCATTTTGCACGGCGCTGTTTCAGTTCCAATCAGTTCAGATGCTTCCCCTTTCATCCTTCCATCTTACACTGAAGCAGTTCTGACAAGTTTACAGGAAGCAGTGCTTACAGCTTTAGATGTTTTACAAAAGGTAATGATGCAACTTCTAGTGTGTGAAAGGTAAACTACAGTGTGTGCTACTTCTACTCTATAGAACTATAGTGGGGTGATTTAAACATGATTTAAAAAATTATAAATAATTGCACAGTGTGTTGTATTTCAACAATCAGATCTCCATTCTTGCTGCAGAATAGATGCTCTGCATTGAAAGGAATGGTGTAATCTTTATGAAATGTGCTTTTGCTTGATTGCAGAAGTACCTTAAGTGTTGTGCTGTATTTGTAGACATTTATGTGTCCATCTAACATTGAAGTACTGTTGATACTGAAGGTCTGTACATGGAGATGGAGGAGCAGTCCCACAAACATGTGTCCCACATGATGTCCAGGTGCTGCCATGAACAGTCTAGAAAGAACAGCAATTATGAGAACTTACAGTTTACACAAAGCGTAAAATATAGAAGGTTCTCTGGCAGATTACCTATGTTCTGGACTCTTAATAATCAGATATTTAAGGAAAATACTGCATCTCTGCTTAAGAAATTCTTACTATAGAACTCATGCTCAAAGAGCACCCTTCCTGCAAGTAAATCTATAAACAACAAATGAGAGTGCTCTTTCTCTGAAAGCCAAAAAAAAGAAAATAATGCTGCTTGTTTCTTTTTTTTTGCAGTTGTAGCATATCTCCTTGCAAAATTCAGTGCTCATTCACAAAACTTATTTATTCAAAAGAAGCAGAGTTGATAATGAATTAAATAATGCATTTATATTAAGCACTACTTTAATAGTAGTGCTTAATAATAGCGCCCCCCCCACCCCGAAAAAAAGAGCTCCCACAAACTTACTTGGGAAGTGCCAGAATTAAAATGTCCACATGACCTGACTTCATTCCCTTTGGGATTTCATGTTACTTTGCTTAACTATGTGGCCATGTATCCCCCTGGCTGCTGTCAGAATCCTGCCCCATTTAGCTCATGAAACACATGGTGGCTGACAAATGAGCAGCAATTCAGTGTCTTGTTTTCTCTTTTGCTTAGTGTGAGGTGATTAATCTCAAACATATGCAAGCAAGGTAGAATAATTACCTTGCAGCCATCCCTTTAGCTGATGGTTTTAACAAATATTCATTCATGTATTTTGAAAACAGAGGTATAAGAATAGCATCATAAAAAAGCTTGACTTGGAAGGAACCTTAAAGATCATCTAGTTCCAACCACCCCTGCCATGAAAATGCTATGGAGTGAATTATTTTGTTTAAATTTCAATTCAGTTTGCTTGGATAGAAGTTGGTCTTGAATCTCAGTTTTGTATGTGGGTGTGTAAATAACGTGAGGTTTTAAAACCAGTCATGTCTACATTTTCAGCCTTTTCCAGTCAGTCCCCTTTACCCTCCCTTTTCCAGCAAGTCAGTCTAACCCAAATCCAGTTTTTTCCCATTTGATCAGTCCATTTATTTATTTCAGATTTTTCTGGTTTTTGGTCTTCATATCCAGATGATCTTAGTTTCCAAAGGCTGCAGGCATTAGGGCTTTTCAAAGAAGGTGTTACCAAAGTTTTTAACATGGGGAAAAACTGCACATTATTATACTCTTGTTCTTGTCAAGATGTTTTAGCTGAAGGTTTCTAAACAGTAACCAAAGCCATAACTCTACATGCGAAAGTGAGACATCTCCCCTTCCCCACTGCCAGTTTCCATGGGTTACCATGGCAGTTACAACAAGCTTTTGCAAATACAGACTTCCATAAGATGGTACCTCAAACCTCCTATCCCACCTGTAGTTATGTTACTAACACAACAGCACTGAAGTTCCTAAAAACATTAATGTGTTTTTGGATATCAGTAAGTTCTGTGAAGTTGTGTGATTGCTCCTCTTGGCTGTATAAACACAGTACAGTTCACATGGCAGGGCAGCCAGCCAGTGCTGATGTGAAGCAAAGGCCGTGAGTCAGATGGTTTTGCTTTAGGCCACAGTATCTTCTTCCTCTCTTGAAATCAATTGATACTCTCAGGAGTACACACAGAAAGCATTAAAGAAGTAAATATTTGCAATCTTTGAAACAAAACTTTTCTCTGTATTTGTGTGTAGGGTCAGGTTCTTTGCTGATACAGAAAAACTTGGGTCACTTCTGATTTTCCGTGAAGTTGTGGAATAGCTTTGCAGTTTGAATAGCATGAAAAAAACCTAACATTTTTCAGACTGAACCCTGACTAGTTTAATAAATATATTTTGTAATGTTATTCCACTAACAAAGGACAGGACACTATTGCAACTCAAGAACATGGGAATGGAAGGGAGCTTTGCATCTCTTTTCGGGCTTCCATATGCTGAGCCCATTTTACACACTTTGGTTTCTTCTTTGTTCTTTTTATTTCTCATTAGAACTTGTCTTCTAGTCTTTTACTGCTGTAGTATAGGGGGGTTGAGGTTTTTTGGTAGCGTAAGTACACTGTTCTTGAAATGTTTTCCATTTTAAAGCAAGATTATGAGTTTTAGCTATGCCAAACCACATAATTCTCATTTTGTTTCTATTCCTCTCTATAAGACACTTTTTCAACTACTTTTTGAAGCCTTCTATCATTTGCTTCTGAGATTTAAATGTTTGTTGAAGTAGAACTTAAAGAAGATGTGGCTGATACAAGACTTATATAAGGCTTTATTTCACTGACAAGTCAAAGCAGAGTGAAGAAAAGTTATCTTTTATTGGATGAGATAGCTGTATTTACTGAACTATATATGCCCAGGTGTCTTGCAACTTTATTTATTTCAGTAAAGTAACAAAATTTAATTTCCTTAAACAATTGGAACTACACACAATCTTTCATACAGCAAGACTCTTGCATAGTCTTATATGGGGAGTTTTCTGTAGGAGTTCTTTGTACTGATGCACAAAGTGTTAGAGCAAAAACTCAAGAAATATATATTAAACTTCTTTTATTTTCTTTTGATAAAGGCTATATGTGTGGGCTCAGAAGGTATGCAGATAATGTATCCTGCAATCTTTGACCAACTACTGGCCTTTGTAGAATTTTCCTGCAAGCCTCCACAGTATGGACAGTTGGAAACAAAGCACATTGCAAATGCAAAGTATAATCAGGTAATTAATTAGAAATCTCACTCGTTTCACTTGGCTGGTTAATCCAATTCAGCTTCAGATATAGGTTGTGCAGCAAGATGCATTTGTTCAAACTGTAAAAATTTAACTGCATGTTGTGTAATAAGTTTTTCCTAAATGCTTTTGTTATCTTCTTTTACTCCCTTTGCATTTTTCTTTGCTTTTGTACTTCATATTCCTTCATGTAGGAAAGGTCTGGCTTGGACACCAGACAAATGTGTCTGAATTTGTACATGAATTAATCTAAAATAATTTGTCCTACAAGAGATACTAAATTAAACACAGAGGCATGATAATTTTGAATGGAGAAAATTCCCTCAAGCTTCAGATTTTTGAATTGCACGTGCTGTAAAGAAATGGAACGTGTTCAGTAATTCTTATTATCTGTGTTCACTGCTGTTCACTAAGCATGAGCATCTGATTCAGTGTAATCAAAGAGGTAACTATTATGTATGTATTAATTCTTCTTATTCTGTTTGTCCTGCAACACAATGGAATCACACTAGATACAACTATTTGCACCGGTGAGTTAAATTTCCTTAAAGATTGTTCTAATGTAGTTGTCTTGCTTAGACTGCAACATTTCTCCTATTTAAATGTACTTTACTTCAATGTAGAGTACATTTTCATAGCCAGACTATGTTGTATTTGCAGTTTTGTGGCTTGGACCATATTCTTAGCAAACCTTGCATGCATTAAACGGAGAGTTCAGTGCAAAACATACACTTTCTGTTCCTTAATTAATATGTTTTCACACATAATTTACTAATTCCTTTTCCTAGGCGGAGTGGGTGGCATTGAATTACGTACCATTTGCAGAGAGATCATTGGAAGTTGTGGTGGACTTATACCAAAAGACAGCTTGCCACAAAGCTGTGGTAACAGAGAAGGTTCTTCAGAACATTATTAAGGTAAAAGTTTGACCTGCATGTGCTCTGAATTTAATGAGCTTATACTGAAAATCACAAGTTTTATTTTCAGCTAGTGTCGACAAACACTTCCTGGGAAGCTTCAAGCTGTAGTAAACAGATTGGTATTTTATGAAGATGAGCAGCAGGGAATAATTTATTTGGAAGCTGAAAGGCTATTTATTAGTCTATTTGTACTGTTCTTAGCTGGTTAATGTCAGCATCAGTATTTCAATGTTATGATAAAAATTAACAAACGTGTTAGGCCCCAAAATGTTCATCTTTGAAAGTGTTATGCACCTGGGTGTGGTAAGTAGGTGCCTTAGTAAATATGGCATTGAAGACCAAAGCCCAGTTTCTGTAGACTGGCATAAAAACTTTGGGGATGTATGCTCTGTTACTTTTGATTAGCTTTGAATGACTTCATGTGTCAATGCATCTCTGAAATGTTACCTAATAATACATGTACCTTACATATACCTATATACACCTTACAATACATAATAGCTAATATACCTTTAAAGTGAAATTGTCAAACGCTTCACTTTTTTTTGACCATTCAATTTCAGCAAAAAATTTTAGTAAATAATGGAAGTAATATTTTCCAGAAGTCTGGAAAATAAGAATGTGTCTGACGTGGCTTGTTTGCAATGACTTGGCTGACATCAGGATTTTCCTGTATAGAAATTTAGAAACCTGAATGTGTTTAAACCAGGTGATATTATTTGAAATCTGTTTTGAATGAAATATTTGTGTTTCAAAGTTAAATAGTTGTTTTCCACTTCTGTTTTAATGGGGTTGGTGGAACTGATAGAAATATCACTTTTTTATAACATTTGCAGTTGATAACAATAGGATCTATTGTGATATATGAAAATGCTTTTAAATTTATTTTTCATGTTTCTAAAGCCCATGTTGATTTTGGAATTAGATTGGACACATATGACCAAAAGCAGCAGAAAAAAAAGTTTTGTTTATTTCTAGGGTTAGAGTCTAGCTGTCATGATTTTTTGCCATAGAGAGTTAATTATAATTGACTCCCTTGTGGGAGTCAGAGTGAGTCTTTGCTCCTTTTGCTTTCCTCAGCTCGGAGACTGCACTAAAGGCATGGGAGGCACACATACAGTACCTGAATTTAGTCACTATGTATTTGAAATGTCAAGTAAATAATTGGTTTTCCAAGAAAACCAAAAACTTACTATCAGGTTCTAAAGTTTGACTAACAATACTAAAAAGAATGCATATACCTGTAAATAGTTCATATGCCTAATTAAAAAAATTTATTAATGACTTTGTTTTATAGATACTGAAGATGACTTTCCATCTAAAGTACTTAAAATTTGCTGTACTTTCATCTGCTTTAAATTTGAGTTGTATTGTAGCCTTTATCTTAGAATTTCACTAACTGTTCTTACGTTCAAAATTCATGTGGTTTAACAGTCAATAATGACCAGATTTCTTCCGGTGTTTGTGTTCCACTGTTTAAAGTTCAACTTTACTAGGAAAAATTTAAATGCAATGAGGCTCCTTTTCTTTACTGTGGAAGCACTTGGGATGGCTTTGTAGGGACTGAATTCTCCAGAATACATTTGTGATAACAGACTGCCTGCAGTCTCTTATGTGTTAGGAAAGCCCATTTGGCAGACTAGCAGAAATGGTGGATGGCAATACAGAAAAAGAAAATTAGTATGTGATTTTGTAGTGTAAATGATAATGGATCAATTCTGACTTCTAACCTTGTACTTGGCTACAGACCTGTGCTTTAGCCAGCATATATATGATAAATACGATAAATTATCTTCAGAATTGCATTTGTAAAAGGCCATCTCATATACTAGCAGAAAAGGTAGGGATTGTGTATTGCCATCCATGACAGTGTTCTCCAAGACCTTGTGCAGAAACTTGCTGTCATCTTAGATTTGTCTGAGCAACTATAAATTTCGTTTTGACTTTCATTTTGCAGACCCTTAGAATGCCTCTTAGTCTGAAGTACTCATGTCCTTCTGAAAGCACATGGAAGCTAGCTGTGTCCTCTCTTCTCAAAGTTCTCTCCATTGGACTGCCTGTTGCAAGGCAGCATGCATCTTCTGGAAAATTTGACAGTATGTGGCCAGAGCTAGCAAATACTTTTGAAGACTTTTTATTTACAAAAAGGTAAACGCAACTTTCTTTTTTTATTTTTAAAGGAAAATATTCACAAGTAATTTGTTCACTATACGTGACAGTAGAGCTATTTGATATATGAAAATTATTTTAATTGAATGATGGAGAAGAGGTAACCAATCTTCCTACTTCAAAAAGCTCTATTTTTAGAAAGTAATACAAAAAGCTTCAATCAAAAGGTGAAGTGTAAGAGCAAGAAAGAGCTCAGCTGAACTCTCAATATATGGCATAGTCTTTCTGAACAGGACAGGGAGCTCTGTATGAACTCCAAGGATGTTTGTTCTAGATTTGATAGAGTTGCTGATATGTACACAATTTGTTCCTTTCTTCACTTTGAACAGAGTTGCAATGGTATTTTTTCTAATTAACAGCATTAACTATATGTATTTGTCCTGAGTTCCATCTTGAAATACTCCACTTACTGTGAATTTTTGAAAATTATTTAGTACACTGCTGTTCACTTAGAAGCCCATAGTTATATTTGTTTCTACCTAACATAAATTGACTGCACCTTAATAATTAACCACACTTTATTGAAGATACTCTTTGAAAAGTGTAGTTAAATAGTCATATTTAAGACTATAAAGATGGACAGATTCCTCTCAAGAATGAAACACAGTCTCAGTCTACAACGGGCAGGCTGAGAAAGTCCAGAAGTGAAAAATAGTAATGATCAGAGACAGTTTAATCACAGAATCATAGAATGGTTTGAGTTGGAAAGGCTCTTAAAGATCATCTAGTTCCAGACAGCCTGCCATGGGCAGGACACCCTCTACTAGACCAGGTTGCTCAGATCCCCATCCAGCCCAGCCTTTGATCTATTTGTTCAAATAAAAGACTACAACATTAGCAAAACATTGTAAATTTTCAGAATATAATAAAAGCTTGCTTCAGAGAAGAATTTTTTTGTCCCTTGGCAATGGGTAAAAACTTGTTTCAGTACAGCAAAGATTTTCTAGGTTAGACACTAAGAGAATCTTTTACTCTAAGGAAGGTAAGGTATTTTAGATAATTGCTTAGGAGTGGTATGGAATTTCCATCTTCTGTAAACATCTGTGGACAAGCATCTTTTAGGAGTAGTTTAAATATATCTGATGGTATTTTAGAATAAAAAACAAGGTGGAACATGAAAAATATTTTCAGTTACAAATAAATCTTTCTTTTGAACAGAAAACAGTAAGGTTCTTCAGTGCCTTACACTAATATGCTGTGTGTTTAATTTTGAAACACACAAAAGTCAGCAACCAAACACAGCTGTATTTACTAATGATGGATAAATACCAGCTTGCCCAAAACAAACAAGCAAACAAAAAAAAAAAAAAGAAAATTTACTTTAGAGACACACGTGTCACTAGTGGAAATGCATAATAATGAATGGGTTTGGAATATCATCAATAGTATTCCCATCGATAGGAAGGCAATCAGGTGAAAAACCTTTCCTGTTGTTTTTGCATTTCCTTGAAAAAAATTCTATGAAGTAGGAGGACCTTAAAATAGAAAAGGTCATCCATGATGGCATAAAAGGCACTTCAGTCATCCAAGTTTTTATTTTATGCTTCACTACCTCTTTAATGTAAAATAATCCTTGCAGTATCTTGCTTGGTTTTCTTTTCAGCGTGAGTTAGGAGTTAGTATTCTTGCTTCCATTCTGAGACAGGCAGTCCACGTCAGTTAACACTCTATAATCTATATCACTGTTGGGTGATCAGAATTCAGATGAAGGTTTTTCATGTTATTGTAGAAGAGCATATGTTCACTTAAAAGTTGCTTTGGAAATACATATTACTATTTATTGTAATTTAATTTTTCCTAGATATTTGCAAAGCAAATTAAACATTTCTGTTTTGCATATTCTTAGCTGAACAAGACTAGTACTGCTACAGCTTCCTGGTATTAATTGGTCATAAATTCAGGGAAGCAAAATTATTCCAGCTCTTTAGTGTAATTCAGGATAATCCATGATCATCTGCATGACTTTTTGGCCAAATCTGTTTGTCTATAACAAATATGTTTAATTTACAGTGAGCGATTTATACTTTACTTGAATATTATTTCGAATGTAGAAATTTCATCTTAATGTGTTGCTTGCTAGAAACTATTACTCTTTATGTTAATTCTAATACCTTTTGTCATTTATCATGTATGGACAAATACTGTCTGGAGTTAGAAGAAAAAATAGTACTTGTGTTAATTTTTATGATGCCTTATGATGTCTGTCTTGACTTAAGTCTGGTTTTGCCTCTTTAGCAACCAGAGTGTATACTATAATTTAAAATACAAAATGTGTTTTAGAGAAAATTTTTTCATCCTAACTAAAGGTGTCTTTAGGAAAGTGTAGGAAACCTTTTTTTCACTTAAAACTTTAAAGTTTAAATTAATTTAAAGCACTAAAAATAGGCTGGTATATTGTAGAACCACATGGCTACAGCAAGATAATTTGACCTGTTAGTGTAATTAATGGCCACTATCATTATGCTTTCCAGGCTTCTTTTGAGTAGATTAATTTTGCTTATGTAGTTGTATTTTGTGTGGCTACAGAATGTCTGGGGTTGTTTTTTTTTTACCTCCCTAATGCTCATCTTTTTCTAAACAGCAGTTTACCTTCCAAGTGTATGGTTGTCCTGCATACAGTTAGGGCCTTGTCCCTTGGTATCTTTAGGGTAGGTAGGTAGGTAGGTAGATAGATAGATAGATAGATTGATTGATTTTCTGTTCTTTCTATCAGCCTGAGCCTTGTGCTCCTAAAAAACATTAAAGCTGAAAAGGGAATGCATCTTCCTCATGCCACTAGTCAGGACAATTAGTAATAGCAGTCACTTTTCCTTTTCTTCGTCCTCCTCGTTCTCCTCCTCCTCCCCATATTGCTACTGAGGCATATCTCTCTTGCTGTGATGCAAGGAGGGCTCTAGAGATAGCTGTGGAAGTTCCCCCCATTGAGGTAATTCTCTTCTGATTTCCTCTGCTAAAATCTTTCTGCACTCTGTGCAAGATGCTATGAGACTACCCTTGGCAAGTAAAGCAACCTGTCCTTTTTGGTTTGAAATTTGCTAAATTGTGTCTTCTAGTGGTTTATAAATGCAGTTTACTTAGTCTCTTAAATTTGTGGTTGTTCCACTTGTAAGGAAGTTGAATTCAGAATTTTCAAATTTAGTGCGTGCTTTCTTTTTTTTTTTTTTTTTTTTGTAATTCTAATAGAAAACATACACTAGTCATAGTGGGGCCTTATTCCCGGGTAATTTGAGAGAATCTATTCACTGTTTTGAAAATAACAGCTAAAATTTATTGCTGAGTTGACATGCATGTCATCCTTCAGGTTGCAAGGGAAGGCAGTGAGAATGTACTTTCCAACAATCCATATTAATCCTTTATTTAAGGACAGCTAGGTGGTATAGAACTGGTTTTGTTGTGTTTCCTATTTATTTATATTAACAATGACTTGTGTTTTTTAAAATTATGGAACTACTTGCATTTTTGTCCATAACACCAAATCAATTAACCAAGCCACAGTTGAGAAGAGGAGAGTGGTTTTAGTTAGATTTGTGACTTGTAAATTTGAATTGGCTTTAGTAACCCTGCTGAACCTGTCAAATGGCTTTACTGCAGCTGTGAGTCAGGTCATCTCTGGTGGCTTTCCAACTTGCAAATGTGTCACACAGGACAGAAAGGTTATTAAGTTAGGTGCAGGAGTGTACAAATCTCACTAAGACCAGCATGGATTGAAAAGGTTTCAAAGCACAAAGAATTGGGGAAATGAAGTTCAGTTGACCCCCTAAGAGGCTGACAGCGAGACAGAGTAACCCCATTACTGCATTATCTGGATTTTTAGCATCCTCTAACATGTCACCCCTTGTGACAGGAATAGTTAGATATATGCAGTTAGACCTGAATATGGTTAGAACTGAAAATCCACTTTCATATGCTGGCGTTCTGTAATTTTTCCTAGGCTCTTTGTTTCAATGAAACTGGAATGTTATGTCACAAAATCCCCCTTCCTTTTCTTCCTTCAGTCTTGATACATTTTCATACTCCACATTTTCCACTATTAAATGTTCTAGATGTTCTGTGCTGTTGTCTGTCCAGGCTATATGCAAAGCTAGGTAAATGGCTTCCTTTTGTATCTCGTCTTCAAATCTTTATTCTACAAGCCTGATTTAGGACTGCTGGGATGGTTCTAAATATGAAACATCTGCATCTCTGTAAGACTTACAAAAGCCTTAATGCAGTCAGTCTTCCCAGCAACACTGCATAACAGATTTGATTAGGTTTTTTTCCCTTAGTTTACATTAAAATATGCCAGTGCACATGGCCTTATTTTTGTATGTATGTTCTCCAAGTTTCTACCTGGCTGAGCATTGGGGAGGAAAATGAAATTATTTCACTGATGTTCTAAATTTTTAACCAATAGATCAGAAAAATGTTTCAAATAACTCGTAACTCTTCTAGTCACCGTGGTCCTAGGAATCATAAATGTAGATAGTCTAATATTGCTCCTGGCATTGAAACTGAGTTGGCATTGATTAGACAAGAGGCCACTGTAGTTTGAACCCTTAAACCCCTAAAGCTCTGTGAGTAGCTGTATTTAAAATAGGGTTCCACCTCTGTCTTTTGGATAGGAACAGAATTTCAAGCCAGCTATGGAGCTTAAATGAGAGGTGATACTCAATGATGTTTAAAAAGTACAAAGCACAGCAGAAATTCTCTCTGCAGCTTTGTACAACAAGAAATTTCAAATATAGCCAGGAGAGCCCAGGTAAATGAAAAAGGAAAATGTTACTGTCACAGCATTAGTGCTTTCTAAGCCAGAAGTTTCAGCTTTAAAAAAAAAAAATTAGAGCAAACTACAGTTGAGGTGACTCAATAATCTTGATTTTTGTCATAAATCAAGACGACATTTAAAATTAATACATTTCATATAACATAATTTACACAAAATTGTCTTCCAGTAAGAGGCTGGTATGTTTATTACTTCATAATGTTCTTCTTTCCCAGAGGCTTTCATAGAGGCATGTCATGCCATTATATACAATAAAATTCACCAAATATGTGTGTGTGTGTATATATATAATTTATTAGAGCAGAAGTCTATGCTCACATGAGGGAATTAAATCAATACTTTCCCAAAAGATGCTTCTGAGCACAGTGCTGTGCACAGCAGGGCTCTGGGTGCTTGTTAGGTCTTTGCTCTTGGCTCTGAAGCCCTCCCTGTTCAGTGGGCAGGGGCTGGGAGGTCTTTCCTCTCTGAGGGAAGTTGCTGCATCACACTCATATCTTTTCTGGCTCCTGACCCTCCAGTATGGTTTGGATACGTTGTGCCAGAACAGCAAAGCATTTGGCCCCCAAATAGGTGTGTCTGCACAGACAAAAATCTATTTACTTGGGAATAATTTGCTACATGAACAAATATGTATCATAATCTTTAGTAGGTAAGGTAGATCAGGTATGGATGACTGGGCAGAAAAGCCTGAACACCTCTTTAAGTAAACCTCAGCTCAGAGAGTGAGTCGTAAATTGGAAAGTGTCAGTCTGAAATCTTCCCATGTATTTCAACATGACCTGCATTTCTATGCATTATAATAACTTAAATTATTATCAAAAGGTTTTGCATACTTAACAGCTTTGTGTGTTAGAAAAGGTACTGATTGAACAGCTACTTAATATTTTATTCTATTCTATGATTTCAACATAAAATTCCAAACTTCCTGACTCCCTAATACACAACCCAGTAATAAATACAATATTTCAATATTTTATTCTTTTATTCATACATGTAACACATGTCTGTTTCATAGATAAAGTGATCCAGACTTTATCTGCATAAAGTCTCTTTGAAGAGCAGAGATATATTTGTTTTTTAAGCAGAAACATTGGTGCATACATAAAACATTCCTAGTTGTCAAAACTGAAATTTAGCTGTAGATGTGAAGACTGATCTTCAGTATGTTATGCAGAGTATTCAGAAGATGGGGAAAAAGCCTATCTTAGAAAAATCTTTGTCAGCAACATACAGGGGCCCTGGAAGAAAAAAAATCACGCAAAACAAAATGTCTGTCAGCTAAACTAATCAGATTTGAATTTTTGAGATTTCAAAACCTTCAATGTTTTTAAACTTTCATTAAAATTGGCAGTGGGACAGAGGAAACAGGCCCGGATGAGTACTCTTATGAGGACAGATTGGCACAGGTCCACAGTCCTACCCTGGGCAGCTGCCTTGCCTGTGAGCCTCTGCTTAGCTCTGAACTACCCAGCACAGGGTCTGTTGAATCATTTCTGGACATTTCATCTGAAAACAAATTCATATATATATATATATATAATGGAAGAAGTCAGAAAAGTTCTAAATTTCTTCAAAACTATTGTTTATAAAATGGCTTTTTCTTTTTATAAAATTCATTAAAATGAGAACAAATGCATCATTTCTGTTAGCAGGGGAAAAAGACATGGTAATACCCCATTAATGAAAAATGTTTCATTAATATAGAAGAAAATGTAAAATTAAAAAAAATTTAAAGATGTACCATTGGAACTCAAAAGTATTTTTGTCATCATGAGAGAAAAGACTAGGTTGCTTAAAGCCCCCATCCAACCTGACCTTGTGATCATTAATCATTACCATACAATAGTACCAACTTGATGCATGTAATAACTGTAAATGTAATGCACTTTCCCACACTTATCTCCTTATGTTGTAAATTTAAAGTGTAACGTAGTGTGTTTATTTTTAGTACACCTCCTGATAATCTCTCAATTCAAGAATTTCAGAAGAATGAGAGTATTGATGTTGAGGTAAGGAGCCTAAAACAAATAATGCTGTTAAGATTAACAAATTTGTGACATACACAAGTTGCATTTTGTTCTGAAATAATTTCTTGAAAAGTTACTGTTTCATTACTTTTTCTGTGATGCTGTTTTCATTTTTGAAAACAAGACAGGAAATTCATAGGTCCAGAATTCAGCTGCTTCAGGGTGATGCAAAAAGTAGGAAGTGGGATGCCAAAAAGTATTTCTTGTCATCTCAACTTCAAAACAGGATAGACTGGCTAAACCAAAATGCATTTCTGACTCTAGCTTATTATGTATCCTTATTTATTAATGTTATTGCTGAGCATTTACGCTGGTAATTGTAGACCACAGAGAAAGCTGAGAATTAAACCTGAAATGAATGCTTTCTGTGTTGAGGGCGTGGTCAGCAAAAACAAGCTTTGGCATAAATGAAGAAGCTATGTGTAGTTTGTACAGCACAGAGATTACTGTATGTTTGGTTGTATAAGGCTGAAGAAAATTAGGAGAAGATGATACCTGAAATAAGGAGGGACTTCTCTCCTTTCACTCCAGGACAAAAAATGTGGCACAACAGAGATTAGGGATACAAAGCAAAAGAGAAGACACGGCAGTATCTGTGGTTTCATCACCCATCATCTTTCCAGAGGGGTGGCTGGAACACAAATTTATATGGATGAAAAGTGAGAGTGGTTCTGCTTGCAGCGAGCAGAACCCCCAAATCTAATGCATTAATTTATGGAGATCTAAACCTATTTTGTTCCCGAATGGGAGCACCAAGACAAGGATAGAGAGTATTTCTGTTCAAATGTACTGCCTTAAGCTGGTTTAGATAATTAACACACTTGTTCTGCTTTGCAGATATCACATTATCAGGGATGGGTATGTGGGTTAATGTCAGAGAGAGGATATTGAAGTGGGGTGGAGGGAGAGAGATTCCTGATGTTAAATCTTCTCTTTTCAAAACCATGCATTTGACTTGAAGAATGTACTTCAAATGTCATTTGAAATCTGATCAGAAACTTTGGCCAAAGTGGCAGGGGAAAGGTTTTTATTTCAAGTTTAATGTCCCATGCAAGACCACACTTTAGGACATATCTGCAAATTTTCAATGCTAGCAATAGAAGATTTTGTGAAGTCTAATTAGGCCTTTCTCTCCTGTTAACTGTTTCTTCATACTAGATTTACAGTATTTAGAAAACCTATATAAATATATGTAATTTATTTTAGGTGGTGCAGCTTATCAGCACAGAGATACTGCCATATGCTAATTTTATTCCTAAGGAATTTGTTGGTCAGATAATGACTATGCTCAATAAAGGCTCAATACATTCTCAGTCATCCTCCTTTACAGGTATGATACCTCAATGACAAAAATTACAGTGTTTAAATCTACTAGGAAATAATTAAAATGTTCAGTGTGCTTATGATAAAGGCTTGAAGTTCCCTGGCATGTATTCAGTACAGACTGTTTGATATCCAACTTCTTAAAGAAATTATATTTTGTGGAAGTTGCCAAGCTTTCCTTGCAATTTTTAAAAAATTGCTTCATTACAGCTTGGACAGTATCATATTGAACTTGTGTTACTTTCTACATAGTTTATTTTCCTTTGTGCCAGTTCTAATAATAATTTCAGACAATTGTAAGACAGACATCCTGTTCTTAAAACCTAAATGACCCTAGTGTAACTATATGGTGTACCCAGCCAGATACCTTCTCTGTCTTTAAGAAAAAACATTTGTAGGGGTTTTTGGAAAGATGAAAAAAGTGAACATAAGCCATTACATAGAAAAAGACTTGAATTGTACCGTTCCAAATATGACTATTTATGATGTAGGAATGTTTGCTGTTTTAAAATTATTTAATGTATTTTTAATTAATGTCAGGTATGTGATATGTTACTGAGAATGTGTCATAATTCATCTCTTATGTTCAGAACTATTGTGATTTTTGCACAGTCTTTTTTTCTTAGAATATATTCTTAATATTTGTTCTTATCACTGTTAATATTTTTAATACTAGAGTGATAACCTTTTCTCAGCATGTAATGAGCAGATTGAAATGCAGCATCATGCACAATGCACAATTGAAATGCATCATTTTACTTTGACAGAAGCCGAAATAGATATTCGAATGAGAGAAGAGTTTTCTAAGGTGTGTTTTGAAACACTGCTCCAGTTTTCATTCAGTAATAAAGTCACAACTCCTCAAGAAGGCTACATCTCTAGAATGGCACTTTCTGTGCTCTTGAAAAGGTCACAAGATGTATTGCATCGCTACATAGAAGATGAGAGATTGAGTGGGAAATGTCCTCTTCCACGGTATGGGCATTGTCTTTAGAAAATAAAGGTATTACCAGGACTTTATGAGGAGAAGTTTGCATTCACATATCACTTAGTCATGAAAAAAATGAGGGGGCTAGGAGAGAATGAAATTTAAAAGGCAGGGAAATGTTTAGGGGAAGATATCTCAAAAAAAATGCTGGTACCCTGTTTTTTTTAAAAAAACTCCAAGTAACAATGGCCATATTCTGTGCTGTTAAACGGGTTTCAGTCACTGAAACAATATTTCTGATATCTCTAGCATTATATTTCTGAAATCTGATTTCCTTTTATTCCCATTAGAGCTATTTGTAGTTTCTGAATTAAAAGGTGAGTAGAATCTCCGCCAAAATGAAATATCCAGACAGCAATATTGAGAATCATTACTCAAGTAATTGTTCTTGAAATAGAACAATTAGATCAGAAAACTAGGAAATTCTTTAAAATGGGAATTTACTTGAAATTCACTTCACTTCTGAAGGTTTTGATCATGAGTGTGGAAATTGATTATCTTTGTTAGCCTTATCATGTATTTTGATAGGAGTGTATTGATTTCTCTGGGTCTGGATTGAAGGCACTTCAGACAGTAGTTCACATTCAGACTCAAGTGTTTATTATTTCTTGTCAGTGAAACACTCTCACAACCATGAGTTCAGCAGTGTTTCATTAGCAAGCACAAAATGGCTAACTATCTCTTGTTACAAGGTCTTTTAAAGCTAAACTATCCAATTAAGAACTGACACCTAGATTATTTTCCCTTTTAACCCAATAACTGATCCCTGGAAGCCCACAATGCAGACTTTTCTGTCCAATTACACCCAAACCCATGAAGAAGAAGAAGAAGGTAAAGAAGAATAACCTGCCTCCACCGTAAAACCTCCATCTTGCTTCATATTTATTTCTATATTCTAAAATAGCAAACTCTTAAATTTTCCACCCTGTGGTATTACATGCTTCTTATCAACTACATACCCGTAATCCCAGCACTATCAATCAATTCTGGAAGCCTTCTTCACAGCCTGAGGTCAAATGCAGTGTTCTCTTGTGGGTCTGTGCCTTTAAGCACAGAAAGTTTAAAATTCTCAGCATCCAGGATTCCAACAAGTATTTTCAGATTGAGATTTGTATGGTGTTACTGTTTCCAGTATCAAAGTTAAAGCTGTCCTAGATGAGACAACAGCAATAATAGTGGGAAACTTTTTCTATAAAATGTACAATCTTGAAACAAAAACGAGTAGTTGACTGTTTGCATTTTTTTCTTTTGTAGGCAGCAAGTAACAGAAATCATATTTGTTTTAAAAGCTGTCAGTACTCTCATAGATTCACTTAAAAAGACTCAACCTGAAAATGGTAAGTTACTGTTAAATAACATTGTTCCAAACAAGGTAACATTATATCTGCCCCAAAGATGGATTTATTTCTTTTAGTAGTGTTCACAGAAATTTGAAAAAAAAAGTATACTCTGTAAGAGTCAGTATTCTGTAATTCTTTGTATATGTAGGTGACAGGTAGATGGCAAGAAACCCCACAAAGTTTTTCCAGTATGACTAAAAGTATAAGGACATAAAAGTATATGTTCAATAAAAGAGAAAATGTCAATTTATGGTGTCCTTTATTAGATAAAGTTCAGTGTCTTCTGAAAACAAAGAAAAAACCTTGTTCCATAAAATATTAATGGAATTCTTAAAAATATGAAGCCTGGATAGATCCTTTTTTCCTTCTCATGATACCTTTTTAGGTTGTTACGGATCATGTACACATGAGTGCACTCTGCAGTTAAAGGGGTATACAAGTTAAATGCATGGACAGGCTGGTAGATACTTACACTCATGGTCTTGCTTTTCCCTCTCTTCCTGCACTATTATTTTCTGTCCCCTGGACTGAGCTTAGGATGCCTGACTAAATGTTTGACAGATTTATTTAAATGGCTGAATCTAATGAAAGACTTCATTTATAATTAGCTATCCTGTTCCTCCTGTAAGCTGCACCTCTGGTATTTGTGTAGAGTTCTTGGAAGGAAACTTAATCATGAGTCTTGGTTAAGTCCATTGTAGTGGACTCTCAAATTCTGTCAGAATTGTGTATACAACATTTCCCTCTACCTCTCTGCTTTTGATATTAGGAGGAACAGAAAAAAACCAACCTTTATAAATTCCCAAACAAACAAACAAGCCAGCCTTTCCAGAAAAACACAGGCAGGTGGGTTTCTAGAAAGAGGCAGCGCCTCATTTGTATAATCACTGAGTTATGATGATGTGGTTTCCAAGGTTTCATGGCCAAAGTGTGCAGGTAGAACTGTGCCAGGATGCAGAAAGCCTTTTGGCTAACCCTGAAGCACTGAAGTGCTGCTCTGGTGGGTCTTCCTCTTAGAGAAGCAGAGAAGCTGAATCAGCTGGACTGTTCCCCACATCTCTCTTCCTGCAATGAGAGACATTCTTCCCCTTGTCCATATGCAGTAGTGCTTGCCAAACCTCCCACACTTTCTTAGAAAGAGAACTACTGGACAAATTGCAGAATCACTTCACTCTCACGTCTACCTTTTAATAATTTTATTTATTTAAGGTAATTATTAATGTCTGAATTGGGGTTTGTTCTCTTTTGAAAGCAGAGCTAAAACAGAAATAACCAAGGAAGTGACATTATAATAAGAATCATGCTACAATGTTTAATTTTACTTGTTGGACGAACAAAACTTTACCATTTTTTTTTTTTTGTCTTTGTCCAGTGTTTTTTACTTTTGCTTTCTATAGCTCTTGTATTCTGAAATTATCTGAAGTCAATAGAAAGTCTCACTGCTGACAATTTTCCAAAAGTGAAATCTGCATCCAGTTCAATTTTCTGTCAATAGCTGAGAAAAGCAGGCAGAAAACACATGTATTACAGATTGAAGTATTATCTTAAATTTGTCAGTTCTTCATCCCAAAGACACACTGAAGGACTCATATGTAGAAACACAGGTGTGTAGCACTACTTTAAGGATATTATCCCATATGGCCTCTGGCTGCAGCTGAAAAAACAAACATTTTCCTGCAGAAATCCTGGTCCATGTCCGATTGCCCTGCGTGGATGCCATAGTACAGCATTAAGTACCTATGTTTAGGCATGCTGTGAATCTGCCATTTCCTAGAAGGTATTGGAAAAAAATCTGTTGTCAGTATTTGGACAGTGGTAAGTGACTCAATCTGTTCTTTCTTCCCTGCAGTTGATTCTAGCACATGGGCACAAGTTATTGCCTTGTACCCGACTTTAGTAGAATGTATCACCTGCTCATCCTCAGAAGTGTGCTCTGCTTTGAAGGAGGCACTGGTTCCCTTTAAGGACTTCATGCATCCACCAGCAGCCAAGGTACAGAATGGAGAGTCTTGACCCCATAAAACTTCTTTTTTATTCTTGAAGGGAATATCCAAAAATGTTTGCTCCTGGGTGAAGTTTCTCTGAGGAAATCTCTTGTGACTAGTACTTTGGCAACCAGTGCTGACTGCCTCTTAACTGTACTAACAAGAGCTCAGTAAGTCGTGAATACAGGCTTTATCTCAAAGGTTCCAGAGTGAGTAGCAGTGCAAACCTTTAATAAATTTAATTGACTAGTTGGAATCATTTATAATCTAATGTACTTGCTACAGTATCTTGAAGTGGTGATTGAAAAGTGGGCTTATGTACAGCTTGTTGTGTATGTGTTAATGATGTAATTAAAAATATTTCAATTCAGTCAGATTTATTAGGCTGGTGTTTTGCACCCTTTTTTGAAGTACGAATTGTACTAAAATTTTATGCAAGATGGTACTGTAACATTCCATATATCTGTAACCAGCCTTTGTAAACAAAGGGAACTGATATACTTGTGTGTATAATAAATGGTACAGTTATGTATAAAATAGTTGCATTTATTATTTAAATTCTTTTAAAAATATTGATAATGTCAAATGCTTGAAAATGTATTTATTATGAATAAGTTGTATGCTTGCATTTTTACTTACAGTTTGCCTTCTAAATTGCCAGATATGCTCATTCATATCTGATCATGTTAGTTTTTGCTTAATTGAATGTATCTTCCTTGTGGCCATTGGACATCTGCAAAGGGTCATATAACAAAAGATTGAAACAAGCAGTCACAGTCTGCTGATCTCAAATTTCAGAGTAGTTGACCTGAAATAAGTTTGAATATGCACAAATCCACTGTAGCACTTCAACACTACCATACCTCACTTCATAATAAATTTGTTTCAAGATTTTTGTTCTACTTAACTCTATCCATTTTTGCAGTTGCAGCCTTGCTTTAAAAATAAAACAAACATATTTGAGGGTTGTTAGCTTTGTTTGACCTTCTTGGCAAGTATCAGTCTTTGAATCATGACCCAGAAAAGGCAAGTTCAAATACCTAAAATACTTGGCTGTGATATTTTGCTCAATAATTTTAAGTGTCTTTTCAACCCCAAAAAATTGTTCTAATCTTTTAATTATAAACCGTGTCTGATAAAAACCATGAAGAAGTGTATTTTTGAAGATAGATACTCAGTTAGAAATGCAGTAAAATTTGTCATTAAATAAATGTGAATTTGTTTCATTTTAACATAATACACAATTGAAGCAAACCACTTTTAATGGTATTGTTTTTAAAGTTTGTGATCTAGCATTTAAACTCTTATTTAATGAATTTTGATTTCAATAATGTTTCACCTGTATTCACATTTTTAATCTGTGATGTGAAAGCACAAAGGCCAAATGTGGAAAAAAAAAAAAAAGACTGGTGCCTTTCTATGGATTTCAGAACTTACCTTTAGGATTTTATTTCTTCAAGTCTTTTGTAGATATTAAAAAATTGTCATGCATAAGAAATGGTATTACATCTGTTTGCTTTGCACTTTCCTCGCTCAATGAACACTGATTGGTACATGTGAATAGGTGTAAAAGCTGTAGAAGCTTCAAGCTGAAGGTGTGACGAACTGGTCAGGGTTACCCTGCACTAATAATGTTCTCCAGGCAGTTCTTTATACAGCTTGCTCCCATAAGTCTCCAGTTTATGGTCCTTTTTAAAAGCTTTCTGTTTCAAAGTATGGTAAATACTAAAGAGCCTTCAAGACCTTGCACATTTCTGTGACCAAAGTTGTATGGGATATAATTGTCAAACCTGAATAGTTTTAAGAGAATACACAGTTTACATGATGGAAACAAATGTTTCTTGTTAATAGAATTTATGTCAAAATACCTTCTCCGGAGGAGCAGTTCCAGGATATTGCAGAACTGGATCTTATATAAAAGTAGTGACATCATCCATACTCTGAAAGTGAAAACCTGACAACTGCTCTCCTAATTAGTGGAAGATAAGTTGAGATCATTAAAGAAACAAACCATAGGCCAGGAAAGAAGGAAATTAATTTGTTTTACAATATCTAGGTGTGCAATCCAAGCTATGGGTGAATTTGTTTCTAATTAGTTTTGAATGGATTTTTCAGTGATTTTTCATTGAGGCAAATCTTCATCTTTATCTGTAATTCAAAAAGGGATGCATGAGTCTTTCTTGACTCTAGACCTTAGACTACTTTACACCTATGAAAATTGATTTTCAAAAGATTTTGAAATAAACTACCAATCAGCTAACTTACCATCCTTTCCTCCTAATTACAAAATGAATAATATCTGTGCTATTTGAAGCATGTTTTGGACATGCAATCTGAGGTTGACTGTATTATTGTTTTTTTGTATTTTGTATAAATACTTTGAAAACTAAAAACAAAGCTCCTTAGCTTAGAAAATGTTTTGACTAATTTTGTTTGTAAAAAAAAATTATTCCTTTTACTGTGCCTTCTTGTCCAACACTCAACTATTTCTTCCAACTTGAAATATCAATGTCTTTTTTCTATTTGTACTTTTTGCTAAGCATTCATGGGGCTTCTTTGAGGCAAGCAGCATTTTTTAATATTTAAATTTCACATTTTTACATGTTTCTAGCAAGATAAATCTTGTTCCAGAAGAAATTGAATTAATTTAACATTACCTGTTGAGTAGACCCGTGTCCAAGTTCATTTCAAGTCTGTAGGGTTGCTTAGTCATGAGAATTAAAACCTGTGGACATTTTCAGGATGGGGTCTGCAGTGTGTGGCTGAAGTCAGCTAGGAAAGTGCTACAGCTGACTGTATAGAAATGTGTCAGCTGGAAGTTAGAAGATAAGAATTAATTGCTTATTAAATGTAACCACAATATTCACCTTTTTCCTTCTTGTTCACAACTTTAAAAAAAGATGTGGATGGGAATCCAAAGAGAAAATTTTTTATAAGATTATTAGCACATTCATATCAAGATTTTGTGTTACTTGGGGAAACTTGTATGTCTCAGTGCTGTGACCACTGCTTTAATGTACATAAGGATTTAAGATTGCATAGTAACTGGTTATGTAAAAAGAGCAGATATCTCAAGCTGGGAAGTTCTTACAGAAAGTCTTATTCCCAGATGTAACCTACAGTAGTTATTTGCTTATCATCAGAGATGGTTATCTAAGTGGACATCTGTTTTTTTCCCTTGTACATGAGCCTGCTTCTCCACCTGCTTTATTGGTGAACTGTGGAATGTTACTGGATGTTAAACCACTTGAAACACATGGTCACTTATTTAATTACATGAGCAAATAAGAATATGTCTGTGAAACTTGAGTAGTTTATCATTGTACTCTGCAGATGGAGTTCTTTTTTTCCCCAGGTTGAGTTGTTTCTTCTTGCCAAAAAGCAAATCTTCTCATAGCCGGCCTTGAACTCTTTCAGGCAAGATACTTTTAGTGAGGCTAACACCTTTCTTTTCCTCACAATGGCAAACACAAGTACTAGTCATCAGTGTATTTTGCAGAAACTCATTTAGAAGCTCAAGATATGAGTGTTCTTGTGGGGAGGGTGGAGGAAAGCACATTTTGCACATTTTCTACTCATCTGTTTCTGTATAGCTCATTTCTGTGTGTCTTCACTAGCTCTTCACCTCAGATTTGCAGCTAGCTACTCAGTTTCTGTATGCAATTTGTGCATTGAAATTTTTGGTTTGTTATGGTGACGGCTAATCAAAAACATCAGAAATGTACTGCCAGTCTATTGTTTGTGCAATTGATATGAGTAACAAAGACTACCTTTGTTACTTGCCTAGAAAAAGGGAAACAGGAGAGAAAATGGTTACATATTGTTAAATTGACTGAGCCTGAAGAATTTCTTCCTGGGATTTAAAGAACTAATCTGAGTAACCTCAGCATTTTTAAGATCATCTTTGTGGTGTCCTTGTGTCTGTCAGAGAGTAACATGCTAAAAACTGATCACTCTTTTTCTAAGCTCCTTATTTAAGAATTTATGCCTTGACTATGAAACAACTGATAAAAAGGGTAAGATTTACCTGTGTGTTTACTGTGCTAACTACAGGATTTCACTAGCAAGAGATGAGACTATTCATTGCTTGAATTTACTTTATTATCTATGTTTAGAGGAACTCTCAGATAAGCTTATTTTTATGATTAGCTTGATAAGCATTTTTTTCTCCATGTTAACACATTTATTTCCACTGGTGATCCAGATGCCTGCCTTAAGAACTTACTTCATAAATAATCTCATTTATCAGCAGTGTAGTTCTCTTTTCACCTAAAATATATTCCTTATGGAAAGAATGAGTTAAGTACAGCTACCATATTTTTCTTGCATCAAAAATATTGTGATGTTGAAACATACTCGAAGGCATCGGCCCCTTTGTCTGTTTTGTTTTCAGAAGAGATTATCAATACTTAAGTAAGAAGGGCAAGCCCTTGGAAGTCAGGTATCTGGCATCTTCACAGTTTTGTTACTGAAGACCCTGATCTTCAAACTGGAGTCATTCCTGCTGCCCTCTGTGCACAAAATATCTGCCTAAGACTTGACACGAGTCTCCAGTGGTATCTCTGAAGCTGAAGCTGCTTGACGACTGCAGAAATTCATGAGGCTGTGGTGGCTGGAAACTTGAGGCCTGATACCACTCAGTCTGATATTTTTAATGGTAACTATTTCTTACTTAGAACAATTAAAGTTGCCAAGGAATTGCTTACATTTCTGGCTTCCTTGCCAGAAGACTCACACTTCTGTCCCACATCACATCAAAGACCAGTGCCTGGTCGTGAGGGGTGGGGCTGAGAGGCTCCATAGAAAAATGGCAGCCAAAACTGGATTGCCACCAATTAAGAGAGAGCACAGAAAGCAGTCTGGTTTTGATCAACCTCTGTCATGAGAAAACATGGAAAGGGACAGAAATATTAAGTGCATCGTGCTGCTGGGATGTACACATACAAAGAACTGGTTTGTGGAGTACATCACAACTATTACTTGCAAATCTACTTACTGAACATCTGTTCATGTCTCTGGGCTTGGTGAAGCATTATATGGTAAAGCATTGGTGAATGCATTATTTACCTTACCACTAAAATGAGCTCCAGAGTCTACACAAAGTACTGCCCTAGAACAAATGAGGAAAGATAAACATTTATCTTAGAACACTTATTTAAATTAAATATTTTCTCTCAAAATACAAAATTAATAATGTCTGTTACAGCTATATGCACTACACTGTGAAAATTTTAAGCAGTTTTGTTGTCACAGTCTCAAAGAGAATGCACTGAACTGATGGAGTAGCATGAGCCCTCCCTTTTTATGGAGTGGGAAGCAAACTTTTGAAGTACTAAACTTCAGTCTGATAGTAGTAGCTCTTTCTTGCAGTTTAGTATCACTTTAACCACTTCAATTCAAACAACTAGGTCAAACTTGGAAATGGGTTAGGAACTCAAACAATTTCTGCCTTTTTTTCCCTCTTCCATACACAGGATAGACCTGTGAAACAAAAATCTGCTCTTTGTAAAAGCTGAAGGCAGTGACAACCAGGAACAATTAGTTCTGTGCTCTTTGTTAACAAAAGTATTTCATGGATGTATTCAATACTTTTAAAAGAGATCAATCTAAGGATGATTTTGAATGCCAGTTTTCATATTGTACTTTGAATCCAAACAGAGCTCTTGTCAAACCAATGAAGTGTTAAATTACCAAAAAATGTACTCATATGTTTTCAAATAAAATGTAACCATTTAGCATCTAACAAGCGATGTAATCTTAGCCATGTAAAATTAGTTCCCTAGTTTTAAAAAGTTACCAGACTTAGTGGGACTATATTTAATTGCAAACAAACATTTAAGTAATTGCTAATGAAATAATAATATTTTAGAGGAGATGTATGTAGGTGCAAAATCAGGCTTAAAATGTAGTTTCTTGTTTATTTAAGTCATTATTAAATAGAAGCTACTTTGGACAGAAATCATTCCTCCTATAATAAACTTAGGAGAGGCAGTATGGAATTTCTGCTTTGAGATGCACAAGTTAGATTTCTCTTCTGAGATTTAGGTAACTAAAATTTTGAGGTCTAACACAAGATTAACTAACCTGGCTTTCATCTGCAGTCAGGGAGGACAAAATAGGCAGGCAAAATAGATAGAGTCATTCCAAAGATGATCCTAAAAGATCATATTTGCTATGTGAAAGTGGTAGTTCTTGCTACCAGAGCATAGGACAACTTCCTTAGGGTTAGGCATATGGTGTTTCATGGTGTGTTTTTAGTTTAGACATCTCAAAATGGAGAAGATGAGAGAGCCACAGTAAAAGCAGTTGACTTTGCTGTTGCAATGTGTCAATGGTGCTACAGTTTTTTTGAGTTCCCCTAAGAGCATCTTCTTTGTGGCTTTTGGTTGTTTGCCTTTCGGGATTTTACATATCTTTTGTAAGGGCTTGCTCTAAGGCTTGTCTGTTTCTTCCATGGGTGAAGATAATGTTCAAATATTTATCTGTTGTACCCTGTGTCTGCAAGGGACAACATGCTGTGACTTCCTTGTAGTCATGGCATTAGTCTAAATAATTACATGAAGAGCTAAGAGATCTTCAGTTACTGTTAGTGTACAAAGCTGAGCTCTTTTGAGCCTTAAATTCTCCCCACTACTGATCCATCTTGCTTTTCCATTGGTTTCCCAATTTGGATGAGTGCATGATGTTACTGCTCAGTAAACAGAAGCGACCATTTCCATTACTGCTACACTTTTGTACACTCGTCAGATGATTTTTCTGATTGTTTTACATATTACATTTAACTGCTGCTTTTTTCACAAGTGCTTCAGATCAGCAAGGTTACAGTTACTTCTGATACCATCCACTTGGGTGCCTGAATTCTTATTTTTGGCATTTGAATTTCGCATCTCTTAGGAAAAAGAGGAAATACTTGGCAGTAAACATGAGTTCTTTGAAAGTCCCTGCACATTTACACTCTTGGTAAACAAAACTTGAATTACTGAAAGTAACTAGGGCTCCCATCCTCAAAATCTTTCAGAGCTTTGTATTATGGCATGAAGCAGCAAGGTGGGTGGTTCCAATAAACATTAGGGATTGAAAGCTTGCAGATTGGTGCAGCCTTGCATATTTCCTAGGTAATTTTTCATTGCTTTCCAGGATCTACTGTAACAGATCTTGGACTTTTTAGATAAATGCAAGTCAAAAAAGATGGGTAGGTCTTCTGATTTGCCATATAATAAACTGTGATGTATGCTGAGTATCTGCCAGTAGTTTGTACTGATATCCAATTACAATTTTAAAAACAATTTCTGTTTAGACATGATAAATATTCCAATTATATAATTTACCAAACTCCAAAAAGAAACAATATTCTGTAGTTATCTCCCCTTCTTATAATGAACTTATCCAAATGATGTGGTTTTAATTTACATTTTACATTCACCCTGAAATGCTGATTTTCTTCAACTAGAAATTGCTAACTCCTTATCTAAGAAACTTTCTGAATAGTCTGATGATATTAAGATGAATTTCAGTCTGTTAATGAACAAATATAAAAGATACCTTAATTCAGGAAAGTAAGTCATTGAGATGTGAAATACTAATAGTCTTGTGTAAAAGTTGCTTTACAATATAGTTGAGGTGGCCTTAGAATAGAAGGGAGCACATTAAAGGTAAAAATTAACCCAGAATTAAATAAAAACTTTAATATTCTAAGTTTTCAGAATTTTTTCCACTGCTAATATATTTTGTAATATACTTTAAAATAAATCTGCTTATTTAATAGGAAAAATAGTATTAAAATATCTAACTTTTGCTTTTTAATAAACACTTAAATGTCCCAATTTTAAATTGTATTTCTTTTTCAGAACTGAGTTTTTATGTATAAACCAACTTAACTGAGTAGGAACTGAGCATACATTTCCCTAGTGCATGCATATTTGTAATGCTTTGCCTCTCCTTAACTGACCTCAAAGAATACAACAGTTAAGTCTCACTGTCTCTGTGAGAAATACGGATTTACAGAGGAAAACAGGAATTGAGAGAAAGCAGTCTGGAGGAGATCAAACAGTCCCTTTCAGAACCACAAGTAAAGGACTCGGAGTTACTGGATGCTTCTGTTTTCTCAGCTGTAGAATGTTCTTTAATGTGCCACGTGCTGTCAAAACCGATGAACTTCAGGATCACCTCATCATACACAATCTCTTAGCATGTTTTCTCCCACAGAATGTCAGTGGGTTAAATGTGTTTTAAACAAGTGATTAGTGATCTGATTGTGCCTGATGCTTCATGTGTGTAGCAACTTCAAAAAGGGGGAACTACCTAATTGTAAGGTATTTTATCTTTGTCTCTAAGGTGGCAATGTTTTGGCTCATTTCCAGTGTGACTTTCTCAACTGCAAATTTGTTGCAAGTTGTCATAAAAGGCATTGCATTTCCTTCTTAACTCATGTTGTAGATAGAGGTTTGCATTAGAAACTTCAAGACTATTGTCCGTATTCCTGTTTCCATATTCTGCACCTCTGGTGTTAATACAGTTTTTGTAAACACAGTAACACATTTTAATTTTTTAATTCTTCCAGTCTAATCCCTCTGGTGTGCCGGTAGCTGTTTTTTCAAGAGATTTGTTCATAGATGTGTTGGTGGTGAAGGACAGATAGAATAAGAACGTTAGTATTTATAACTTTCGTGAATCTGTAATGAGGTGCACAGGGGGTTTCTTTGAGGTCAGTTTCTGTGGAATAATCGTCATGGAGTCTGTTTACATTTAGAAAGAAAAGAGCTTCCAGATTAGAAGTCTAGAGCCAAGGAAGGTACTGTGTACCCTGGAAGCCGGTGCCCGCTGTGCCTCTCGGGCTGAGGCGCTGAAAATCCCGCCCCGGAGCGGCCCGTGCGGTGACAGCCCGGAGGCGCGGCCGCTGCCGGTAGCGCGCCGCTCCGGGACCTGGCCAAATCTGCTGCTCCCGCCCGCCCCTGCCGTGGGCCCCGTGTGGAGAGCGGGAGATGCGGCCGTGCCCGGGGCCCCGGCCGAGCGCAGCGCCCTCCTCTGCGAGCCGCGGCCCCGCGCCGCCCGCGCCATCTTGGGCACTCGTCGGGGGCAGCGCTCCCCCTCCCTCCGCAAGATGGCGGCGGCGGGGTGAGTGACATGCCCGGTCACGTGGCGCGGATCGCCCCGCGCTCCCCCCGCGCCGCGCGGTCTCTATGGCTCAGCCGGACACACGGGCGGCGGCGGCGAGGGACGGCCGGGCGGACGGAGCCGCGGCGCCCGCACGGCGCCTCCTTTGTCTGCGGCCTCGGCAAGGCGAGCGCTTTCCCCTCCCCGGCCCTCCGGCGCCCTCGCCAGAGGGCTCGGCTTCCTCCTTCCCGCCGGCAGAGGCGACGGGGCTCCCCGCTGGGGCGGCCGGGGCGGGGGTCCTTCTGCGGCCCCTTCGCCCCCAGCCGGCCTCACGGCGCGTCCTCGGGCGAGCGGGGCTGGGTCCGGAGCGCCCGGCCCATCGCCGCCTCTCCGGAGAGCGGGCGGCAGGCCCGGCGGGGGTGGCGGGAGGTCAGGGCGGGCTGGCGGCCGTCTCTCCGCCCCGCACCCCGTTCCTCGGCGGGCTGCCCGGGGCCGGCGGGCGGCCGCGCTGCCGGGAGGGGCGGCGGGCAGGTCCCGTGCCGCCGCCGCCGTTCCGCGGGGGGAAAGGAGGGCGGCTGGAAGGGGAGGGGGGGGGGGTTTGTCTTTCGACTGTGTTTCTCTCCCCCCTTCTGCCCCCCCGGCTCCTCGCCTTTCTTCCTCCCTCCCTGCCTCCCCTCCCCGCCCCATCTGTTACAGGCTTGCGGAACTGTGGCTGTTTGAAATTAAACGTGATCTTTACTGTACCAGCTGGGGTCTGTAATGTATCTGATAAATGAAGCTCTTCCCGTCGGTTTCAGGTCATGCAAGGAAAAGGGCAAATCTGGGGAGGGAGCTGGGCGGGGTTTCCCTTTGCTTTTCACAGTCAGGCGAGAGGAGTCCGGTTGATGTCTGCAGCAGATAAAGGAGACGAGGATCATCAAAAGACCTCCGAACCCTTTTATCTTTCTTCTGTTTTTCCCTCTAATTTCATTTGTCGCTGCTGTGTTGTCTGCCTGCTTGTTTCCCCCTTGAGAAGGGGTCGGGAGCACCAGGGCCCTGGCTGAGGTAGTAGTTTGTGCTGTTGGTCGGGTTGTGACATTGCCCGCTGTGGAGATAACTGCGCAAGCTACTGCCTTGCTAGTGCTGGTGATGATCAGCTGCAGATGAAGACAATGACAATGGGAATCCCCTTTGTATTCCCGGGATTGCATGCTGCTGAGGTGGCACCAATTCCTTCTCCTCCTAGTTCTGCAGGAGGAATCTAGCCTTGGTCGCCGAGACAAGTAGTGGGCTTCGACCCCGTCAGTAGGATGCTCCTTCTTTCGCAGAGCTGGACGAAAAATCCCTAGTTTCATGCTGCTCGGAGGGTACCTGAATTTGGGCTGAAAAGCAAGTGCCTGCATTTCTTCTCGTGCTTAGACCTTATTATTCACCTGGCGTCCTTGAAAGAGGTGGATTTTCTATTTTGTGAAGATGGAGATCAGTGACAGACTTGTATTTTGTGTGTTCTGAATATGCAACACTTGTATGTGTGCTATTAAGTGCTTTTGTCTGAAAGGTAAAAAATCTTGAGTATTTCTCTAACAAAAGCAAAAATATGTAATTACCACTTTATATAGATAAGAGAGTCTTTTTACAGTATAGTTGACCAATTGTACTGCTTGGTGCTCACAATTTTAGGTGAACTTCTGAGATATCTTTCCTGTGTATTTTAACTTATTGTGAAAAGCAAAGTCATGAATTTGCTGTTGTGAATTAATTAAAATCGTTGGTATATTTATAGTGATGGCTAAGAGTATCTTTTGGATACAAATTTTAGTGTGTTGATTGCTTATTTCAATGGCTTAAACTTGTTATATATTAAAACCTTTATAATAAATATGCATAACTGTCTCATGTTTTTAAAAATTAATTTATTTTTCAGTCAGAATTTTTGTAAGACCTAACTATGAGTCTATTAACTTTATAGTGAAAATCAAAGCTGTAGCTAAACACTTGAAATTAAGACGAAGCCTTAGCAGTGCTTCTGGTTCGTAGTTGTAATGTGTTTATAATATTGAGAAGAAACTTGCAGATATTTAACTCAGCCTCTCTTTTTGAATTGTTTGAACTCATTATGTGTTTAGAAGACATGCAGAGGTTGCTCTTGCACCTCTGCTGAATGCAAAATGTCTTGCAGAACACAGAGAAAAAGTTTAATCTGATGATACTTCATTTTGACCCTGTGCACTGCATTAGTCTCTAATTCAACCTTTGTAATGAACTAAACTTTTCAAAAACTAATAAACCAACACAGTAAGTGTTGTTACTAGTAGCTTTTCTCTGAAGTAAAATAGCAGCCCTAGCTGTTGACTGTTTCCAAATTTGAAACACCCTTGGGTTTTTTTCCTTACTTAGTTGAAGGGTCAAAAAGGATGCTGTAGCTGCCTGCTTTTCACATCCTAACAAACAGCACATACTAAGCAGAGCTTGTCTGATCTGGAAGTTAGGGTGGTATTTTCCCCATCTACCTTTAGTCATCCTATTTTAACTGCCTAATCCACCAGTCCCTTTCTCCTCAATGGAAAAGGCAGAGAAATATCCCTGATACACAAACCATGCTGGCAAGCGCCTTAGTGTTACTTGATCTGAATTAGCCTTTCATGGACCTTGTCTCTGTATGTTGATTGTAAAGGAGGTGAAGGTGCTTCAGCTGATCTAAGTGCCTGTAGGTGGGTTGTGTGAAATTGTCCTCCCTGTTGCTTTGCCTTATGCTCAGGCAACTTGGGTAGGATGGATCTTGGCTCCCGTTGTAGATTTTTGGGTTTGAGGGAAAGAATCAGTGAGAGAAAATATGCTTGACCATGCTGCCATTAAGCACTTAGTTGTTTTATCTCTTGTGTAAAGTATCTCCCTTCAACTTCACTTGCCACCTGAACTGGTAGGGTTTTGTACTGTGGATGGCTGAAGGACAATGTTAAGAACCTGTACTAAAATGAGACAATACTGAAATAATGCATGCAGTGGTCTGAGATGTTCTGTAATGCATGAGGGGGTTTGTCCCATGTCCACATGGGTCTTGGTTGTGTATTCCTCAGTAGGTTTTAGGTAAGTACATGTGAATTGTTTCTTTGAGGAGTTGCATACAAGATGCTTAGCTTTGCTTTAGGGCTCTCCATACATTTCTTGGTTCAGAACACTACTCGATGAAGCATTCAAAATACAGAAGTTAATCCAGTCAGATTTCATCCTTAGTTTTGTCCTAGTCTTAGCCACTGTTTAACTGTCTGCCTTCCCTAATGTACTTGTATGATGAAGGTTTCAACATAAAGCTTTGAGGCAAAAAGATTAATTCTTGGTGGAATGGAGAGCCTTACCTTAGAGATGTTGTAAAAGTCCAGGCTCTGAAAATGCTGTGAAAACCCAAAATGGCAGGAGTAGCTCGTGTCTTGTAAATTTAGTAATTCTTTATTGTGATTTGATGAATTAGTTTGGAGAGAAAAATTCCATCATGCCAATTAAAAAGCAGTACTGCTGGCACATTATTGTCATGGCATCATCTCTTTCTGAGACTTTTCCCCCTTTATTCTTTCACTCAGTCAAACTTTTTGTGTGAATTTTTTATAGAAACATTAAAATAGGCACATAGCTGACTTGATGGAATTTCTCTGCAAAGTTATTTAGTTTATAGTGTCCCTATTGTGTATTGTTTGCTGTGCTGGGTGAGAAAGTACTGCAAGAAATGTTCGTCTGTAGCTTTTCTGAGCACTTCTTTTGACTCGTGGAATAATAAAAATGCAGAGATTGACGGCATAGTCGATTAAGCTTTGGATGCTCTTATTCCCTGGTTTGATGTCTTTTTGTGCCATTGTCTTACCTATTTTGTGAAGAGCAGTCACCAGCTGCTCACCCCTCCAGCTACTGTCTGTCAATTCTGCTTCTAAAGATACTGGCATGCATCAACCTAAAATCTTAGATCCAAGATAGTTGCTTCCCTGCAGGGTGCAGTTGCCCTCTCTGTCACCAAGGAGAGTGCTGTGTTCCCATGCTGGCAAAATTGATATTTGAGAACTTGACTTCACTGGGGGCTGGCTTGGGCCTTTTACTTTATTAGGTCCTGGACTGTGCACATAATAATGACTGAGATCTCCTGCTTTATACTGGGCAACAGCTTGAGACAGTAAGAGGAAATGCTGGTTTCTAGAGAATTACACCTCTAAATACCTAAGTACTTACTTAAAATGCTTCAGTGCATTAGATAAATTATATGTGGCTTTTCCTTTGATAGTTCCCCATAAGAATGAGTACTAAATTAACATAAGGATATGTTTACTCTAGTAATCACAAATGGAAGTGGACCACATTCTTTGTGTTTAAATAGTTTATGTGCATCTTCCACTATCCTGTGCCTGAGTGTTACTCAGTGAAATCAGAGAAATTAGTTTTAGAACATTGCTTCTGGAGGAGGTTTTATTATCTGTTATATATATATACATACATACATACATATATATATATATGTCTGTGTATATACACACATACATATCCACACATGGTATGTGCCTCTAGAGAGATTCTGTAGAAGAAGTGGAAGTATCACTCAAAAGAAGTGTGAATGTTTGGAAAACTGTTCTTACATATGCATTACATTTCTCTAGAATGTCTTGAATATTAGTCTTCTAATACATTTTGGGTCTATTTTTACAAATGTATACATTTATTTTTAAGGAAGTAGTCAGCCTTTTCATCTGAGTAGAGTCTTTTAGCCTCTCAGCTACATTAATGTATAGGCTTTGTGAACTTCTGCCCAAAATGAACACGTCCTACCAATGAAGGTGTTAGGCATGAGGAGAAATACAACAGCAAAAGTTACCTGCACTGGGGATCTACTGGAATCCCTGAAGTGAAAGGCTTGCATTTAATGGAAAGGGGCAGGAGTGTTTCCTTGTACAAGGAAAGGGCTACATCACAGTGAAAGCTGCCGTGTTTGCTGTGAGAAGCAAGCCAGAAGATGAGCTGCTCTTTCTTTTTCTTGTCCAAGACTTCACCAGCAGAAAAGGCTCTCTTACTTGGGCTTAGTTTCTCTTACCAAGTCTGGTTATTTCTGCTGCTATTCTGTTTTCTTTGTACCTGAAGTTCTTGCCCTTGCTTTGCCAGTTTGTCTAGCCTGCTTGTCTCTGCAACCCAAGGAAAACTGCCTGCATTTTCTCAGGTAATAGCATTTGAAGTTTGCCTGCCTGTTTTAGGCTTTTGGTGAAGGTTTGCAGTGGCTGCAACAAAGAACTGTGTTGATGCATGAGATTATCTACATCCAGAACTTAGTGATGCCAATGTGTCAGTACACACGTGGCAAAGAGATCTAGTCTTGCACATTGTTTCATAAATGCTGGAAGTCTCTTATTCTAGGCCAGCTAAGAAGATAGCATCCATGGCACCTGGTTATCAGTTCCCTTCCTGATCCCTGATCACTTCATCCCTATTTACTACCCTCTCCACAGTAACTTCAACTCTTTTCAGCCACTTGAATGAAGGTTGATGTTTTAAAAGAAAATTATATACATCTGACTTCACATAAAATAGGTTTAAACATCTTGTTAAATTAGTGTGATGTAGCCAAATTCCTCCTTTCACATGAGGAGAATTTGGAGTATGCCTCATCCCATTCTGAAGGATGCTTTACCGCCGAATTCACCCTTTGCAAGAAGAGAGGATTTTGTCTTAAAATTAACCAGCCTTGTTCCACAAAAACGAGAAGGAATTGGTATGAAAATGCTAGCATTGAATGAGACAAGGTCCTGTTTATCCTGTCTTCTCTGTGGAGGGTGGTGTGTATTGGAAGAGAAGAGGGGATAGCTTTGCTGTTAACTTTAGAAGTACCACATTGGGAGGGACTCTCCAAGTGAAATCCCAGTGACCTTGTATTACCTGAGGTGTATGTTCCTAGAAAGAACATTACTATGGTGCCAAGGCTTTTGACCAGAAAGGCAAGAGCATCTGTTGTGTGCCACCTGCAAAGAGAAATAGGAGGTGTGAAGGAAAGTTAAAAAAAAACGGCAACAGATTTTCAGCTGCTTTGAAATCTACCTTTTTTTTTTTTTTTTTTTTTTTTAATCTGGTTTCTAGTTTATCTGGTAAAAATCAGTGTGGTTTGTGTATGTGTGGTTTTTGCTGAGGTGTTGTGTTTCAGGCTGAAGCTTAGTTTTCAGTCTAAAAACTTTTCTTGTTCACCCCCAGGGTTTCTGCACCATGTTCTTAAAGGGGAGGTTGGTCCAATTAAGTTTCCAGAATGAAGCTTGTGCCAGATTAAAATAAACCTTAAAATACTAAGTTTTAATAACTACAAACTTTTCTCATGATAGTGAATTACATTTCAGTATTTGAAATATGAAGTGGTGCCTTTTTTCCTTAGGTAGGTATAAGTGAAAGCTGTAGCAGTCTTGTCCAGAAAAATGATGCCCGACATGCATTGTGGTTTTGTACATTGTGTGGAGATTTAGGTTGGGGATCAGTTAAAGGTTCTTCACCCAGAGGGTGCTTGGGCACTGGACCAGGCTCCCCAGGTCACAGCACCAGCCTGACAGAGCTCAAGAAGCATTTGGACAATGCTCTCAGGCACATGGTGTGATTCTTGGGGTGTCCTGTGCAGGCCCAGGAATTGGGTTCAGTGATCCTAATAGGCTCCTTCCACCTTGGGATATCCTATGATTCTGTGAGCCTTGCTGCACCCAGTTCTGGTCAGCTGGTGGAGTGGATAATTACTTTAGAATGGGTAAATCTGATGCCTGGTCTGCTACTGGGATGATGATACAAAAACCTACTGCATAACGTTTTCTCTACAGTTCTCAGGCTAAGTAGAAATAAATCACTTCCTTACCTCCACTTACCCACCTGCTTACTTCATTAGGAGCCAGTATCTACACAGACAGTGGGCTGTACTGAATACAAGGTATCTGTGCTTTCTGGGGTCTTCTTTCCCAAGGTGATAATTGTAAGTGCCATGAGGATGCACACATGCATTGTCACAGTCCAGATTTGTCTTCTGCTGCTCTGTGTCTCTCATAATCCTGTCTGATTTATGCAGTGATTTCAGTTGTGCTGAAATTTGGCAGCCTAGAGATACAGTATAATGTTGAAATAGTAATCATTTGAGCTAGGCCCATTGCTGGTGCCATCAGTGTCATGGTGGCCTTTCATGCTGCAAAACCTGCATACGAACTCAAAAATGCTTCTGTCAGCAAGGATGCAGTAGGTTACTCTTGTGTTATCTCATGTAGGTTTGGCTAGAATGCCTAGAGGAAGGTAGGTCTGAGCTGGTATCAAGTGAGAGCTAGCAGTGATATACACATTAAGTGTTTATAGGTGTGCCAGTCTTCCAGCTAAGAGGCCAGTATTTTCCAGGTCCCTCAGGTTTCTTCCCTCTCTTGTGACTGACTTTTCCACTACTCCCCAGCCTCATGAAAGTCTTTCTTCTTTCCAGCACCTGAAATACTGCTTTCTGATCATGTTAGTCCCTGATGTCATACATGATCTGCCATGCATCCTGTACCCAGCTGCTGCCTTTGCTACATTAGTACATAGTTATAGGCTAGAGTAGAAAAGAAAATGGGGAAGGGTGGCAGAGGAAGCAAGTGCTTAAGTTTACCAATCCTTTCTAACAGTTGAAAAGTAAAAATGGTCTAATAACACAAGTGCAGAACTTAAAGAAAGTAGATAAATAGTAGTGATGGTAATCAAGGCACAAAATTATCAGTGCCAAGTCTAGTGGGAGCAGAGCTGCTGAAATATTTATGCAATAAGTTCTCCCCTCCCTTTCCCAGTCTTGTACTACCTATGGCCCTGCTGTTGTAGCAGCATGGTGATCGAGTTCTTAGGATATCTTATGGCTCCTGACAACCTCCAGCAGCCACCACATGAGCTGCAGCTAGCTGAAGCTGAATCTGAGATGGTGTGTGAACAGTTCAGGTGCCATTAGGACTTTGGTGTCAGAAATCCTTAATGCAGGTGGCTCAGCTGGTTGTGATGATCACGTGTAATGCTGCCCAGATGGCTGTGGTCAGCTCATGCCAAGGATGGACTTGGCATTTGCCCAGAAAATCCTTTATGGTAATTCTGAGGTCTTTGTGGTACCCCCACAGCCCCCTACTGAGTGGAGTGGCAGGAGGGGTTGCAGGCAGCTGTGGAGCAGCACAGCCCATTGTCAGCACCCATCAGAGACCGAACTACTGGAGCTGAGCTGTGCACAGGCTGCTTCCCAAGGCCCCTCTACTCTGGCACTCTTAGTCTGGCACAGCTTACTCAAGGCTAAAATTTGCACTTCTCTATATGATGCCAGTATTGTTCGTTCCAGTTACCAATGCTCAGGAAGGCAAAATACCACCCATAATGACAGCTGCAGATGACAGAGTGATTGATGGGACTGTACAAGTGGAGCATTTACTGTTACAAAGCAATCCCAATTGTTTCTTTAGTCACAGTCCAACATATTTAACACTGTCAACCATGAAGTACCATATACACTAGCAAAAAAAGTAGGCTACATCTGCAGGATGTGTTGTATAGAGACCTAAAAGTAGTTTAAGGTAACAGATGGCAACTCTCGGTCTGTTATATAAAATTATTTGTAAACGTCAGGAAAAAGATAAAAATAGAATTAATTCAGTCAAAAATTCCTGCAGGTTTAAAGAACATATTGAGATTATATCTGATGGATAATAGGAGTGTTTGACAGGAAAATTATTGCAGTGGACCCAGTGTTTTGAAATTAAGCCTGAATGGTAGAAGAGGAGGGCTTCCCCTCGCTTCATCTCCTTTAGAATTTGTTGATTGGGTAAAAAGAGTTACCTTCAAAGTAAACACCAGTGTAGGTCACCACACTTCAGGGTTCAATCATGATATTTGAAATCCCAAAGTTCTCAGACTAAGCCTAGGTAGCAAGGACTGAGGTGATTTTACCATCTTTACTGACTGACCTAGTCCCAACCATTTTTCAAAATACCAAAGACTTCACTCATTTTGCCCCTTTAGTGCATTTGTTTCTCCCTCTTTCTTTTCTAGTCTTCTGATTTTTTTCCTTTATGTTAATTAAGTCTCATTTAATTAGCCAAAAACGTGCCTTCTGCAACCTGATGATGAAGTACAAAGCAGTGTTTGATGTTACAATAAGTTTTGGTAGAGCTTTAAGTGGCTGAAAGGTGACACCTTTTCATTAGTAGTGGCTGGTATGGGAGAACCTTGTAAGACCAAATGGCACGTTCCTTACTTTTTTAGTATTCAGGGTTTTTTCCTCCCTCTCTCTCTAGTTGTGTTTATACATCCCTTTTGGCTTCATGCTGTGAGTCTCTAAGCTATTTCAATTTGGTTTCCCATCCCTAAAAATACCATGAGCACTATTACCAACATTTTGGTTTGTCAAGACTGTGAAAACAGGAGTGTTATTTCTGTTCTATATTTTGTATATCTAAGGGATACAACTGAAGATTTAGGTTACCCTTCAAATACTTTAACTGGGTAGGACTAGTACTGCTTCCCCCACATTCTTTATAAAGTGCCTGCATATTTCTAGTATGGTTGTCTGCAATGGAAGTAAGCAGGATGAAAGGGCTGAGTGCATAACTTTGACATTTCATACAAGGCAAGGCAGCATTTTGTTAACTCCTTTGCACTGATTTTGGCACTATACATGACCAAGGCAGTCACCACTGGGTTGTATCTCTTTAGGCAAAGATTTAGGAAAGAGGCTGGCATGGTCCTCTTGAAGTGGACTTACATAACACAGTGTCACTGTATAGAAAGAACACTATTAAGCTGAACAAAGTGATCTTCCCAGGATGCAACACTTGATTATTGTATATTGATAAACTGATCCTCTTAATTCAGAAAGAAAATGGATCTATTGGAGAGAATTCAAAAAATTAAGTGTTTGGGGAAAGCTGTCAAGATACATGCAATATATGTAGTCAGCAGATCAAATAACAGGATGGAAAGTAATATAGCCCTTACATATGCCAAAGACTGTGGGCAGCTTTTAATAATATATAGTCACAGAAGATGCAGCTGTATCTTATGCCATTAATTTGTACAGTTTGAATTGTAGGAGTGATTAAACCTTTGAACAGTTGACTGGGAAAAGTGGTGGAATTGAAGCATGCTAGAGCTCTTAACAACCGTGTCTTTAATCAACACACACTGACCCATGTTCGGTGTTTGACATTTGAGAAAGTTATATGGCTGTTGTATGGAGCAAGTGACAGCAGTGGTACTGCTAGGCCAAAACATCACCTGGGACTGTCTGCAGCACCAGACTCCATGTCTACTTAATGGATAAGCTTCTCAATTATTTTAAAGTCTGGTCTTTAAAACAGTCAGCTCCTTCTACCCTGGCAGTCTGGGCCCCGAACTGCCTTCTCTTTTTTAGGAGATGGTAATCCTGCCATCCTTACTGTGCTTTAGGTCCTCAGTTCCATTGAGTCCAAAAGAGACAGTGACTATGGTAATGGTTCTTCTCTTCTTCCTGCAGTATAAAAATCTGCAGAATGCCTATGGCTATTAATTGAATATTCAAAGTCAGTGATTTCCTTTCTCTTTTCCTCCTGGGGGCGTTAGAGGGGTGGGAGGTTACATGTGGAGTGTGAGCAGACTCAGGAAGTGTTATGCTGTCACTTGAAATGAAAAGGGCTAATCAGAAAATCTCCACAAGTCACAGTCTGCGCTGCTGATTTCACTGTAGGAGGAAACTTCTTGTTGATTTTGTTGGTTTGGTTGGTTGGTTTTGTTGTTATTTGGAGGTTTTTGGTTGTTTGTTTTTTGTCTTTAGCAATCAGTGGCAAATACCTAGTAAACACTTGCTGGTGTTACAATTTTAAAATGCCGCTTATAAATGGAGAACTTCTGTGCTATGAGATAAAGGTTGTCAGTGGGCGTTGGCAAGCAGGCAACAATCATTTTAGTGTCTTGGTGTGGCTGTAACAGAATGCTTCCTTTGCTTTCACTGGAGCTTGTCTTCCTTTCTTCTCATCATTGGCTCTGGTTCTGAATAGACATTGCTTCTCTTGGGGTGCTTATTCAAAAGCTGCAAAAAACCCCCCTCAAACTCAAGTTCTCTGCTTCAGGAATGTTAGTCTTCTCAAACACTTCCCTTTTCTTTTGTCTCATCTTAATTCAAGCAGGTTTTGTTTTCCATATTATTAAATATGGATCTTCATTCAGCAGTGGATCTTCCACTTAAGTCTTTTTTACTATAGGAGGCAACAGGGGAACTGATGGATCCGCTGCTGGTGTGGTCAGTATTCCTTTGAACTAATACAGGTCCTATGCTCTGTTTATGGAAGCATCTGAGCAGTTGTTGCAGCAAGAAACTATCACTTAATGTGGGCCATTAGATCAATCTACATTATGGTCTGTTTGTCAATAAAAAAAATCAGAAAATCTGTGATAAAAGCTAATTTCCTTAGATTCTACAGGAATGATACATTTAATTTTAAGTGTCTGTGTTTGTGCCAACAGATCTTTCTCTTAAGCTAGTGCTGAGATTGCTCTTCCTCTCCAAGGACACTCCTATGTGTTCTGCTACAGGATTACCAGCTAAACCTAATCCCAGCCTTTTTCAATACTTGAAAGGAGCCATTTACAGAATTTTTCAGGAAACAGACTGAGATTTTTTCAGCTGCCCAAAGTGAACTTGAAGCAGTGAGAGAACAGGGACTCAAACACAGTGCTACAGAAATGGGCCTGGTGTTTTGGAAGTAGTCTGAAGCTATGCCAAAAATGACTAACCTTTTCTGTGAAACCTGGATGTACTCATAGGAGGAGTCTGCAGCCACCTGCCGTGGTATTGTCACCTAAACCCAGACTGGCACATTCGCTGCATTGTTAGGCGGTATTCTGAAACCTGGTATTGAACCTGACCCAAAACATAATTTTCTGTTTGTAGTTCAGGTTTGTTGCATGTAATACAACCTTTTCAGCTACCTTTGTATTTCTAGTAAGATCCTGCAAAGCTCAGCTTGTCTTAAAAGCTACAGGAAAAAGGTGAAGGAGCAAACAATCTTCTCTATCTCACTGTCATGCTGAGGTTATCAGAAACGCCTGTTCGTGGTATCTACAAAAGAAAAGAAGGAACTGCTTGAAAAGCAACACATGGTTTTATATTTTCTCCCACTCTCACCTTCCTTTTTTTATCTACTCTAACCTGAATTTGGCAAACTGCAGGATGGATGAATTATTGTATTTATGTCAATATTTGCAAATGATGGAAAGAAACTGGAGTTCTTACACTCTTTGCCTTGATGTGACTGCTGCTTCATAAGAACATACTTTTTTATCAAGAAGTGTGTAAATAAGCAGGTCCTTAAGAGCTGCACAAATTTAATATGAAAGTATATGATATTTTCTCTAGCAATAACTGCACTTTATTGAGTTTCCATTTTAGCTGTTTTTTTTCTTTCTGCATTTAAAAATAAACTTCCATTCTCCCTCAAGTGATTTAGCAGTTTGGAAAAAAGGACAGATCTTTACATACACATGGAAAATAATTTTCTTAAAATGAATGCATCTATTGAGGCACTTTTTCACACCTTTGCCTGACAGACCTTATTTTCCTTTTTTTTTAAAAATTATTTTGACCATTCCCATGTGACCATTTTCATTAGCTTTTTCCCAAAATACACTGTACTAGAGAGAATCCTAGGCCTGTGACTGAAATCAAACCAGTTTCAAACATAAACTAATGACCTCATTTGTCTTGCATAAAATTTATGGCGTTTATTTTTGTTGGAACAGTATATAACCTTACCATGGAATGAACATAAAACGTATCTGCTGATTCAATGTTCTTATAATTTAACCCCTTCCTCCTTTTCTGAATTTGTTTACTTCTTCCTATCAGAAGACTTCACATCCCCTGATGTTTTGTTTATTTATGGTGACTTCTTTTGTAAAGATGAGCCCAGGCAGTGCTACAGGCTGGGGGCAGAGTGGCTGGAAAGCTGGTCAGTGGAAAAGGACCTTGGGGTGCTGGTCAAGAGCACCTGAACATGAACCAGCGTGTGCCCAGGTCTGACTGAGTCACCACACCTGGAAGTGTTCAAGGAATGGCACTTAGTGCTATGGTTTAATTGGCAGGATGGTAATCTGTCAAAGGTTGGACGTGATGATGTTACAGGTCTCTTCCAACCTGGATAATTCTGTGATTTTTTTATCAACATGGTAATGAATCTATAGTGAGTAGACTTTTACTCTCTTATGTTTCAAATAATGCTGGTAAAAATCTCATTTTCCCTACACCAACCCCCAGTTATTAAAGACTACATAGAGAAGTGTGCTGTAGGAATGGGTTCTAATAGAATCCCCATGTCACTTGAAACAGAGGGGCAAAATAAATCCATAGCCATATGCTCCTTTGTTGTTCTTTCTTACTGAAAAGCTTGTTCTGCTTTATAATGTAATTTCACTTGCTTTTTTTACCAATTGCTGTGCTATGGCTGAACACTTTTAACCTGACTTTTTAAGAAAATAAGGTTTATGTGATTGTGCTAATATCCACTAATCTTTCCTTAGGAACCTCGAATTCATTGGCCTATTTTATCCAAATTTCACCAACAGGAAGAAGAACTAGAAATGTTAAGTTTCTGATAAAATTATGTCTTTAGCTAAACAACTTCATAAGGAAGAGAGCCTGCTAGTGGAGGCTGTAAGAGCTCAGTCTCATCAGTTACATTAAAATCCACACGAGGAAATCATCCTATAGGCCCAACTCCAGAGTAAATGGCAGTGTAAGAAAAACACAGGAAACTCTAGAACTTTTAGAACTTTGTTAAACTAGTGGCATACACACATGAATCATTCTTGGTCCCAGGACTACTGATCATCCGCAGCTAAGTGTCTACAGAAAGTGTGCTAATAACTAGCATAGAGTTTCTCAGCAGTGGCAAAGGATCAACATATATTCAAACAGTCTCTTTTAAAAATAAAAATTCTGCTGTTAGAAGAAAACAGAATGTATTGAGAACAAGACTGTTTCATGGTGGTTCTTTGATGAAGTGCAATTTTTAAGAACATAGGGTAATTACTTGAAGTTATGACTTTGCAAATTTTTTTCTTCTAAGTAATTTCTTGAAAGCCTGCTTGTCTACCTGTGCCCATCAGTGCAGATGACAGAATGTGATGCAACACCAGCCACAAGAAATGCCTATGAATGCAATGATGGTAGCAATAGTAACAGTACAGATGAAACATGTTTCCACTAAAGGCTGAGATTTAAGTTAAATAACTCTGACTGTATTTACCACTGATGATAATGAGCAATTTAGTTCCTTTCCATAGGAAAGCAGCTGAAAGCAGGAAATACAGCATTCAGCATTTTTCTGTTACACAAATACATTCAATTTCCTTCTCCTCATCTAGAAGACTGTTTTATGCATAACTCCACATACATTCTACTTTTACACCTGTCAGTAATAGCTGTAATCCAACAGATAGTTCTTTGAATATGAGGTGGAGTCAGCACCTTTAGGCTAAAGGTAAGCAAGGGTGATCATACATCTTTGATCTCACAAACCCTCATTTGCTAATCCCCAGCCAGTTGTGTACTGCAGCATCATGCATTTGCACACAAGCAACTGATGATTTGTATTCTCCCTAGCAAAACTCCTGGTGGCTCCTCCTGTCATAGGTCTGTGGATGGCAACAAAGGTGCCAGTGTGGGAGTAAAAATGGAGCTTTACAAAGGATTTTCCTTATGGTCCTGGAGCTTTAAAACTCTACTTGGAGGCTTTCTCTTACCTCTGCATTTATGAGCAATGTACTGTACACCTGACTGATAATTAACAGGTTCTTTTTTCGAAGACCAAATCAGGATGGAAATTTCTGGGCCTGATCCTTTCTCCAGGAGATCTCAAATCATGTTAAAACTTCTGCACAGGTAAACAACCCCCCACCCCACCGCTGTCCTAAGTCAGTTCCATGAGCTTCTTTCCAGCAATGTTCTTAGCATGGAAGGGCATATGAGCACAATGTTGACTTCAGGTGCCAGAGTTAGCTCTAGTCCTTCATGTGCAGAGCAGCACAACTCCAGCCTGCTGTCCCAGGCAGGTTGGATTTGGGTTTCTGTGGCTCCTCTGCTGCCAGTGCTCTGCCTGCTGTGGTGGTGGCAGGTGCCCCACAGTGGGATTTGCCCGTGCCTGTGTCCCTGCAGGGTTGGCTGGGCTCACGCCAGGCCCGTGTCCCCACAGTGAGGGTGTCACCGAGCGTGCACGCGCTTCCTCGCCCCAAACCTTCGTCGTGCCCGTGGTCCTGCACACATCACCACATGCAGTGCTGTGCTCTTAGCTCATGACTTTAATTCTCACGTGTAGGTTATGCATTTCTGTGGGCAGAGTACTTGGCTGTAAGGTGTGCGGTGTTTTGACTGGAGCATTGCAGGGAGGTGCCCCTGAAATCCATCCTGTTTATGCTGTGCACCCCTTAGGCAGAACCAGGCTTTTCCTGGTCGTGCCACATAATCCGAGCCCAGCAAACCCCAAGCTGTGTCCTTTCTTAACCTGTGGGTACCTGCAAGAGACTTGCAGCAGCAGATTTTGTTGTCGTTTGCAACTATATAAGAGTGCCTTGAATCACAGCCTTGGGCAGTCAGAGATTTCCTTCTAGTGTTTTCCAAGAGAAGTCAGCTTCTGGTCTTTGTTGTTGGGATCACAAGCAGGAGTGGGAGTGGGTTGATCCAGAGCTGGGGAGGTCAAGTAGCATCAAAGGAAGGGAATGTCTCTTTCAGTGTCTTAATGGTAAACACATTGGCACTTGAGCACATTTGTCTGCAGATCGCTCTTGCAGTAATTAAAGACACCTTTTCATGAAAACGGTTCTTAAAAGTTCAAAGAAATGAAGGAGGACAATGTGTAAAAGAGCACCTTGTAGGGCTCATCAGTTATTAGCATTTTTTCCAAAGGATCTGTCCTCTCACATTGTCTGTCTCTTGTTAAGCAGAAGTATTTTTGTGAATGTGGTAACTGAAATTTTTTTCTTAACCAAGAAAACCAACAGCCCAAGTGAATCTGTATATTCTAGATTCTAGTCCTGGGCTGCTAGTGCTTCAGCAGTAAACAAGTCACATCATAGTTTTGATCCTGAGATGCCAATTAAGCCTTCCTTAAGAATATTAAACAAGAGAAGTCTGAGATGAACAGTACTCCAGAATATCATGTGGACTCTAAGAGAGTCCTAAGAGAGAATATCTTTTAGGTTGTTGTTTTTGTGCTGAAAAATAATTGTGCTTTTAAACTAACCTGTAACATTCATTTACATTTTTGTGCCATTGTGTCAAGGATTGGAATAAGTCCGTGGTAAATTAAGGGATAGGGAAAAAAAAGACAAACCATTTGCTAAGAAGCAGCCCTTTCTTCCAAAGTGTTTTATGACATCTGTGCTGTTGAGAATAGTTTTTTGTAATTTTCCAGAAGAAAATTTGAACTCATCCAGAATGGGATTTAAGTGGAAAGAAATACATAGCATTATTTTGGGATAAATAAAGATGCAGGTCAGTACTCAGGAGGTTTTTTTTATTTTTTAGGAGACTTTTGTCATGGGTAAAAACAGTGTGAGGAAACATTTTACTGTGTTACTCATTGATTAATTTTTTTCCCTTGTAGATTTGAATTTAGGTAAAGTAATACTGCACATAATTTATAAAATTCTCCTGAAGTATTTATAGTGTGCTATAGGGAACAACATAAGATTGATGGCAATGCAAGATGGGAAGAAGATGCTCAAGCTGACATAAAACCTTCTGTATTCTTCAAACATGGGCTTCAGCTTTGTTTTATTTGTACCATTGGTCCCTCAAACCTTTTAGTGAGATTTATAGCTGTTTGTGCATGCATTCTTAATCTCTTGACAATGTGTATAAGATTTTTTTGGAAGCTTTACATAGATCATAATTTATTCTACTGTCCAAGTCTTTTCACTTCTTAAAATTACTGTTATTTTATATTTTGAAGGTCTGAAATGTTGTTTTCTGGTTTTTCTCCTGTTGTATGGAGATTAAGTGGACTTAGTTTCCGGTCAAATAGCATGTCACTGGGACAGCAAAATGACTATAAGCATTTATGCCCCATGGATGAAATCCCAGCCTGCAGCATTTCTGTCTCACCTTGGAAAGATGATTACTGAGATCTCTGTAGATGGGCTTTAAAGCTGGGCATAATCCAGTGGTGAGTGAAATGCAGAGCCCTACAAATCAGTGACATTTAACCCCACCACACGTCAGTCCAGGTGGCAAGAGAAATTGGTTAGAACTGTTTCCAGCCCATTTTGCTGGTTAGCACTCCTAATCACACACCTCCTGTGTGATCTCCGCGCAGGTGCACACACTTGTGCAAACACACTTTATTCTGTATTCAAATGTCCTAGTTCAGGTAAACTTTTAAAGCACTTGAATTTCTTTTCATGCTCCTCTTAAAAACAGTTGTTATTTCTGGAGAGACAGTAGCCACCTTTCCCTTTGCCTTTCATCCTTTCTCCTCTTACTCGTATGAGGAAATTCTATCACTCAGTTGTGACATTTCAGTAGTGGATGCTACACACATTTTAACCGAAAGCAAATTCTTCTGAAATAAAACCTACATGTATTTACTTGTCAACAGATATGCTCTATAACTTCCATAAAGAGGACTGATTTATAAAAATAATAAAATATGTGAAGCGTTGAGGTGTTTCTGAAATCTGCCCTTAAAAAGAGCAAGAGCTAGCAATCCCTTGTGCCAACCTCTTTTATCTCTTGCAAAGCTATTTCTCATTTACTGTTATGCTTAACAATTCCATTTCACAGTGTGCTTTAGATTCCCAACAACAGAAAAAAAAATTACTTAAGAAAAAACAACTTGCAAATCCAGGACCAGGCGTCTGTTTCTGCACAGTTCTAAACGAAGCCTTACAATTTCTCAACTAATGAGAATCTTTTCCATGTGGAATAAATCCTTAGTTCTTAGCAGCATTAGTAATGCTTAAAAAAAAAGTCTTTAAAATTGTTCAGTTGCCTACTGCCTTTGACTGTCTCAATAAGACATTGAAACAGACCTTCTGCTCTAAATTAATAAAGCCAATCACAGCCACACAAAGCCCAGAATGACCGATCATTCTTCTGGTGTCCTCACTATCTTTACTGAGGTCAGATAAATCACTTTCGAGCTGTTAAATCAATGATCATAAATTAGGGCTCTGTTTTTACAGCACCTTGTGGGAAATTCTCATGGTTAAATTAATCTAACAGCTGCAGCAATGAGCACCTCCCACAAGATCATGTCAAAAGTTCTCCCCCCATACACCACTTTTTTTTAAAAGGGGAAAAAGGACTGAATTATTTGTTTTTACCTAGCACACAAAATGGAATCCCTCCGTCTATCCCTGCTAATTCGTGTTTCAATTGTACCCAGCTGTTTAAATTGCACTGTGCAGAGATTGCCTTGATCCCCAGGTGCTGGTACTCCATCTGTGCTGTTCTGAGAGACTATTTACAGCCGAGGTTAGGCCAGTGATTGTTGGGATGGAAAACTCATTTCTCAGCCTGGCTTTTATTTACACTCTTATTAAAGATCCTTTCACTCATGTTGGAATGGCAGCTAGTGGCTGCAGTAAGCGCTTGGCACTGAGCCAAGCAGGGAAATTACCATGTCGATGAAAGATAGCCTGCTTCCATTTTAACCTTTCACTGTTCCCCCCTTTCCATCTATATTTGCATGAAGAAGGATGATTATTGAAAGAGATAGGGGGACAAAGGGATGAGAGTATCCTTGTCAACTAAGCTTTTCAAGGGATAAACCAATGGTTTGTGACCAATTTTGAAAAATCTTTACTGCCTTATTAATGTCCCACTCCTTTCTCTTAATTGCTATTAGAGTTTATTTTCACATGAAGCAACAGAGCTGCTCATGCTCTGCTCACATCCTTCCCCCACTGCTAGCCCTGTGAACATGACCCTGGGTATGTCTGCAATGTTGAGGTTTCTACTTCATCCCCAATGCAGGTCACACAGAGCCACAGCAACACCCTCAAAGCATTTTTCTCCTACAAATATGCCTCCTGGAAATGAATCACCTCCTTGGGAGCAAGCAGCTCATTGCACACAGCAGCATGTTCTGTTACTGGGGAGGGCAAGGGGAGAGTGTCTGGGGAAGGCTGGCAGGCAATCATCGCACTATGGCCCTAGATGCATTTAAAAAAAAAAACCAACTATTTCTCCAGAAACCTCAGCACATTTGCTTTTAAGAGCAACACCCAATTGGTGAATAGCAACACAATCCACCTCAGCTGTTGCAAGACAACAAGCAATATTGTTAAGTGCCAACTATAGCCCAGTACAACAAAGAGGAGACCCTCAAAACTTCGAGTCTCTCTTCCAAGCTCTATTTGTAAGGCAGACCCTGACCTGAAGAGCAGAAGCTGTGCTAGTTCTTGACTGCAGGTAAAACCATGCTTTTGTCTCTTTGCCTGTTTCCAACGCAGAAAGAGAGATGAGTCCTTCTATTTTCCATTTTCCTGAGTGGAGGAACAGTGACTCTGCTGAGAGGTTTACAAGGGTTGGTGTTCATGCTCTTGAGCCTTGTTTTAGGTGGTGTGCAAATAGAAGCATTCATCTCCTAGCTCAACAGAAAAAGAAAAGAAAAAAAAAAGGGAAAAAGGAAAAAAGAAAAGCGAAAGGGAAAAGGAAAAGGAAAAAGGAAAAAAATAAAAGAAAGGAGGTTATATCCTGAGAGATTTATCCCTTTACTTAGGTGTTCATCTGCTCTTTAGCCATTGCTCAGCCTTGCAGATCCTCATGAGGTGTTGGCTCAACTCATCACCCAGTAGGCTCGCTCTAACAGGATACATGAAGAAGACAAAATTTCAGGCCTTGGTTTTACAAAAATTGTACAAAATACAATAAATTACCTGGTTGTCCAGTGCAGGTGCTTCACTGGCCCAAGCTGTCTGACAGCCATTGTCTGCTGCACTCCCAGTAAGTGTGGAGAGATGCAGCTTTTCAGTACAAGATAGCTGTGGAATCCTCCAAAGAACAAACAAAATTGAGCTGTTCAATTTTTAAAACTCAGTTTTGTCTCCATTGAGTATGAGGTGCCTGGAGAAGTGGGTGTCTTATTAGCTGCTGCTTAAAGTTAGTTATTGATTTTTCCTATATTTCCATATACATATATGTACATATATGTATGTGTATAGGTATAACTACATATATATAATTATGTATGTTCCGTTTTTTATATTCTACAAAAGCTTATTTTTTAGAATTCTGTCTGTGGCATATAGCTCAGGACTCCAGGTTTGTTGGATGTTTTTTTCCCATTTTCTAATTGACTGAGTACCCAAGTCCTCGGCTACCTTTAGCTTTCCTAATGAAGCCAGCACCAGGGAAACCTTGCAGGAGCAGTAGCAGAAAAGAATGACTGGGAGATTTTTTTATAACAATAAATATTTTTCTTCCCCCCCCCCCCCCCTTTTTTTTTTTTTTGGCACTAAACAAATATTCCCTAAAACACCCTTCTTAAAAAATGTAACCACAGTAGGATTTACCATCTCAGCATTGTGATTTATATTTTTCCCATTCACAAAATACTTATATGTCTGGATATGAGACTGAGTTTGAAGGTTGTGTTTTGATTCTTGTCTGGTTCATTTAAACTGCTTTATGCTGGTGCTCAAGCAGAGAAGGAGTAAGAATGATGTTCCAGATCTTTTAACATATTCGAAATTCCCAGATGTAAAATTCAATTGCATGAGTCCTGGCAAAAAACAAGCTCTAAAAGGGGGCGCAAAGACCAAAAAAGTAAATTTATTTTTTTAATTGGGAGCATAGTGAACACAATCCTTAGAAAATACAGCATAAGAATTTTGTATTAGGAGCTTGTTCATGGAGTACCTTGATCTCAGCTAGATGAGATGCAGTTGACATTTGGCAGACAAAGCTCTAGGGAAAGCTGGCGGATGTTAAGGAATAAGACATTTGGTGCAATTAGCTGTGGTACCAAGCCAGGAATGAAAGTAAACAGGCACAACATGGGGACAAGAGGATTTTTCAGCTAAACAGCTCATGGCTTCAGGAATCCCCTGCTCTTTGTACATTCCTTGGCAATTCCCTCTTTAAATAACTGATCTGTCTGCTTCTAGATCCTGGATAACTGCAACTGGGTTTGGCTTCTCCCTGTCTCCCCTTGCCCGTCCCAGAATGTGCTGTGGTACTGTAAACAGCTGCCTCAGCCCACATCTGCCACAAAGGGCTGCAGGAATAAACATTAAACTAACACACATTTAAGAGATCTGGATGGGCAGGGTCAGTCTAAATTCTGAACAGACTGAAATGACTGCAGGGCTGTCAGCTGCTTTTACATCCTTGAGCTTTATTGAATATTATGCTGGGCAGAGAAATGGTCTCTCTTTAGGAATAATTTGTGCTGTTTCATAAGGTGACTGCCTAGTCATTTGTCTTCCACAGTAACTCTCATGGGAAAGCAAGATCTTTCCTTCTAGTTTTACTCATGGATATCTTGAAGACTTTCCATATTCTTAAGTCTTACCCTTTTAAAGCAAAAATAGCAAAATTTCAGGTTTCTTTGCTCAGTCCCCAGAAAGTTGTAGCAATTACAGAAATACACAAGACTGTCATATGAGAAGCTAAATGCTGTACCTGAGCTTGCATGACAGCCTTTGGATTTTCCAGACAGCCCTTCATTTGCCAAGGAGGAGTACTTTTCCTGGAGAATAACTGAGCCAAAGAACTGGGGTAACAATGGTCAAAAAGTTGAGCCTTCTAAAACCAACTTAAAGACCATTAAAGTTTCCCCTTTTCAAACTGGAGAATTAAAATATTATAGGCATGTAAGCACTAATTTAGAGGTAATGAGCAATATTAGAATAGTGAAGAAACCATTTCCCCTTCTATGAGTCTTCCCTTTAGGCAGCAGCATTCCTGCATTGCTGGTGATGCTCTCGCTGTCAGCGCCTGCAGGAAGCAAGTGATGGGAGGAGCTGGATGGCCAGGGACTCAGTGGCTCATCTCAAAAAGCAGTCAACTACTCCAAAATATTTTAAATCTGAGAGGGGCACAGTGAGGAGAGGAAAGGAAAGAAAAATACCACCCCATAGCATAAATAAACCCAGAAGATGCTCTGCTGGAGTCCAGTCTGTTGGGAGAGTCCTTGAATTACCACAGACGCGCAGAACCAACAGAGTTGTAAATCCAGGGATGACTGAGAAGCTCACAGAAAACACCAGAAAACACCATTGCAGCTGGTTGGGTGCCATCTTCACAGAGGAACACTGTGAGGGGTTGATTCCTGTTGCTTGAGGGAATAAATGCTTGTGGTCAAGATGAGGGATACTTTGACTCTTTACAGGCTGAGAAATTATGCACTAAAACACATAAGAACATAATTCTAGTATTGGATGGCCTCAAATTAATGAAGGTTGAGAGATCTTATCTATCTACACATCTAAATAATCAGTCTTAAATTAGCTACAGTAAATATCTAATTATTTCTTCTGCTACAGCCACCTCCCTTAATATTTTGTGACAGAGCGTTGTGGACTATTGCTACAGCTTCAAATTTATGATTAATTATTCTTAAATTATTAAGAGTCTCCAACTAACGTGTCTTTATCTACCTGTAGACACATTTTGTCTACCTCCATCAAACTCCTTTGTAACAATCTCACCCTCAAAGCACCATTTCCCCTGAAATTGTTTTAACATCCCCTAAAAGTTATGGCATCCTTTGTTTTGCAAAATGGAGGATTTTTTAAAACAAACTTCATCCTTCCTCTTAACAAGAACAGGATGTGAAAAAACCTTGACTGAATAAGCCTTCCTGGAAAGCATGAGAGAAAGTCCAGAATCAGTAAAAGCCACTGTGTAAAAGCATAAAGAAGTCAACTTTCTGTGAAAGTACATTGCTCTATCAGGATACATTAAGAAGAAACTGGTTTTACAGAACCTGTACAAAATACAATAAATTACTGGGATTGTTCCCTTATGTCACTTTAGTTAACTGGGCACATTCAGTAGAATACATGAATGGATTATTTGGCAAAGCACTTGACTTATTGCCTACGTGAATTATGGAAACTGATGTCCAAATTTTAAGAGTTGTGTGAATCACCTAAAAAAATTAAAATAAGAAGCCTTACTTGATCTACAAGCTTTTACAATTTATGGCATAGGAAATGCAAAAGAATGATGTGGAATAAGGTCCTTTAGGTTTGGTTGGTGTGCAACAGTTCCCTGTCACTGCATGCTACCAGCACTTATTATTCAGCTGACACCAGCACGCCAGGCAAAGCTGTGCTGAAGTTTTATTTGCACAGCAATTTTAAACTTGACACTGAGGTCGGACTGCAGTAATAAACTGTAGGACTTAAGGGAAGAGTAGTGAAGCAAGAGTGAGAGAAAGTAACACATTGCCTCTCTCTGCACTCTCCACTGTGCTCAGTGGAGAACACAAGGGGCAGGTGCAGCATTTAAAACCACAGTAGCACTAGAACAGATGTTTTCAGTGCTCTTCTACTAAGCATGAGGTGAAACAGGAAGCAGGAGAACCACTTGTGCTACAATGCAATATTTCAAAATATAATGAGTAGGTACATGCCCAGCTCTCATTCTCTTGCTGGCAACCCACTGCCCATGGCTGTGCTGGCACAGGGCAAGGCCAGCGTCAGTTCCTGCAATTTCAGTACCTGCAAAAGCAACTTTGGTTACTAAATAACCCTGAGAGCTTGCTTCAGTGCAACCCATGAATTCACCCTTACTCAAATATAAACTCAGAGCAGAGTTTAAGACAGTGAATCCTAAGGAACTGAGGATGAGGGAAAACTTCGTCCAACTATGCTGTCATTTCCAAAATTACATCCAATGCTTCAGAGAGCTGGTACTGGATCACTTTGCACAGCTCTTCACTGAGTCAGAACATGGCAACTGGCAGTCTGAGTGATGAATTGTGATCTGATGGCAGCAAAAAGCTCTCACAGCAACCCTACAGCTGAACTCTTCCAGATCAACCCATCCACTAATCCACCTCAAAGGAATTTACTTCCCTAACTCAAGAGTCAGACCTTTTGTCAGTGAGTCATCAATTCCCTTGTAAAGCAGTGTGCTACTTGTCTGCATTGCACAATTAGTGATACACATAAAGAGACTCAGGGAATGTTCATGACAAAGGCAGAATAAAAATGACTATACATCTAGATGGATTATATAATATATAATTTAAAATTTTATTTTAAAACTTTGCACATACACTTCTTCAGTATCCTCCTCTTTTGTTCATTGCACTGAAAAGTTTCAAAAAACACAAAATATATCCCTTTACTAAACATTTTTTGTTCTTAGGTTACAAAAAGATTAACATTTCACAGTCACAAAGCAGAAGTACATTGGTCCAAAACATCTTCCTCCAGCAGGTCCTTCCTTTCTTCAGGACATATAAACCCTAGACAGTTGTACAGATCTCAAGATATTAAGTGAAATGCCCATTGAAGGAAAGATAAATGTGGCAAGGTCTTAAAAAAAAAATCAAAATTAGAGACCTATGAAAACATCAACAGCAATGGATTAAAAAAAAAAAGAAGAAAACAGAACAAGCATGGAGGTGGAGAAGGGCATCCTCCTTCAAGTACATCACAGGTAGAAATACAGCAGCACAGTCACAGCATCATTTAGTCACTCTCTCTATGACAGCCACATCACTGAGTCTTCATCTAGGACACATGGAGGAAAACTACTCACATACCTAAAATGTCTGAGAGGAACAACAGTTTCACACAGTTTGCCATTCATGTTTGATAGAAAAATGCTGAAAGTATTCGTACATAAAATGTAAAATAAAAGGAAAACACCAAGGCTGGAAGAAACACAGCAGATTTGCTCGAAGCATGTAGTGTTCTTTATAAACCTGGCAGAAGTTCAGAGCCAAAATCTGCCCAAACATCAAGAGCAGTTCTTCAGAAATATCCTGGAGGGACAGAGCTGACAGTACCTCACAAAACTTCTTGTCATATTTATACACAGAAGTAACTGCAAATGGAAATCCACTATTAACAGCACATTCTGACCACTTTTCATTTAGTCTGTTAGCCCTGTTGTTTCTTAGAATTTATTAAAAAAAAAAATCTCCAGCGTGAGGCCACTAAAGAGCAGCCCTCTCAGACAATACACTTTTGTGTTCATGAAGGAAGCATTATTGTCTTAATGCACCAAAAGATGATTGTGTGTTACATAATCTGGTGTAAATTGAATTTCTAACCACCTTCTTAATAAAATTAAAGAAAGAAAATTTTAGCCTGTAGTGCAAGAGAAAAACATCTGAAATGGCTGTTCTGCTTTCTGCAACAGTATTTCTGGGAGTATGGTAAAAGCTTCTTGGTTTTGAGTTTCTAGAAATGGGACTGGACTCGGCAGCAGAAGACAGTGCTACACTGCAGCTAACAAAACTCCTTTACTGGCACCTTTCCTTGCCATTATCCAAGGAAGGACAAGAATTTGCCCAACTTTCTAAGCACAGGCAAGGCAGAGCACTGTGTGCAATAGCAATATGAATGCAGATGTAACTGAGACTCAGGTTCCTTGCTGCTGAGGCTGTGGCAGTTTTGGATACTGAGGGAACTTGACTGGCAAAAAGCCAGAGCACTGCCAGCATCAGGCAGTAGCTAAGATGACATGCCAGGGTTCTAAAATTTGGACTTAGTGCCTAACTTGCTCCAGTTTGAGGACACAAGCTGTCTGCTCCTAACTTAGGAGCTTCACTGAGCCCTAGAGCAGCTGCAAGTCTGAACATGGCAGTGCCCATCCTGCATCTGAAAAATGGCAATGTGCACCAGGAATCCTCCCTGCCATCAGTCTTTCCTAATGCTGTGTAATGCAAAGTAATTCAGCCTTTGAAGGGAATTTGAAGTGCTTTTAATTATTCTTGCTTCTCCTCAATAAGAATACCTCCCCAACAGATGACTTCTGCCTTCTGTTTCTGTGAGCCTGAGGTGTTTACATGTATTAACACCATGCCTTGAAGCAGAGCACCAGACCCCAGCTCAGGTATGCAAGTACCTCCTACTGAAAGCAGGTATAAGTGAAAGCCCAAGTACTAATGCATGGATCAGAGATGTGCCAGACACTCCAGGGAGGCAAGCACCTAAATATGTAACCGGTACTTTCCAAAAAAGCAAAACAAAAAGCGTCATGGCATAGTTTCAGTCATATACATCTGAGGATAAGATCTTTTATTAAAGTTCTCAGAATCATTAATTGATACTAATTGTTGATATTGTTGATACTGTATTTCTGCCCTTTCTGGGAGAGGGGCTGACAATGAACATAACTCAACCTGGGCCCAGCTGCTGCAGAGAAGCTCCCGACTGACGGCAATGCCTCAGATGAACAACAAACACCGTGCAGGCTGATTCCCCAGCCCACCAGATCATGCTCTGAGAAGTCACCGGCCAGTTTGCTCCCACCAAGACATGCAGTCTGCTAACCTATCTCTTCAGGGGCACATTTGAAAACACCCCTGAATGAGAAGGTGCCTTTTCCATCGCCATTGAAATTTCACTTTCAAATTTTGGCAAATGCTACTGGAAATCTATTTCCATCACATTGGTGGAACTCAGTGGTTTTACAGCAACTGGTAAGTGTGTTGACACCATGTGACCAGACAAAGACCAGCACTGCATCAACACTGAAATATTTGACCTGGGCTTGGTACCAGCAAGCACCAGCATCTTTGCTGTTTGCTTTGTCAGCACTAATTTCTTTGTCAAAGAGGATCTGAATTGCTAGAGGACTACACAAGTGCATTTGTGAGGAGACAACAGGAGTTACATAGAGCATGAAAAGCATGATTATAAGTTTATTAGGCCAAAAAGAAAGTGCAAGAGAAGATCTCTTGCTTAAACTTTAAAATGTATGAGGGGTCATGTGAAAAATATTCTAGACTCCAAGCCTCTCTTTTCACCCAGATGCACACAGAAAAAGAGGTAAAGAGAAAAAAAATCAGGAAAAAAGCACAAAAAGACATAATCAGATACGGCACTGATTTATGCTGAAGCCCTAGAATGTAAAACATCCATGTTCTGTACAGCTTTATCACATGAGGCACTGGGGAAACTCATAGTACAGTTTTCAGGCCAGAATCACGCAGCTTGCTGCAATGTTTGAGCTGTTCCACTCTCCACATTGCCTGCTTCCATCCTGAGACTCTTCTGGGTCTAGAGATGTGCAGCAAGAGTAGTTTAAATCCACCAAACTGTACTTCCAGATGCAGTCAAGTCCAGCATCTGGGCAGCTGCAGCACACTCGGGCTGTGCCGTGTTTACACAGCACATCATAAATTACAGAACTGGCAAGCACTGGGCCACACCTGCCCAGGAGAGAGCCTGCAAAGGACACAGCATCCCCTTCTCTTTTGGAAAGGACACAACCTTTGTGAGCTCCCTAGTCAGTGCCCTACAGTGATGTCAGCTCCCTGTCTTTGTTCTTATTGAAGAAGTACAAACCAGATGAGCAGCTCCACACCAATGTGGTCTGGGCACAAATCAGGTGGGAGCTGGTTCCCCAGCCAATATACCTGCCTGTATGCTAGAACTTTCTGATTTTGTTTTCTCTTAAATTCCTATCAGTGAAGAGAGCTGCCTGCATGGACTGGGCAGCCAGGTTACACTGCAGACTTGCTCACTTGTTTCTCTCCTGGCCTACTGCTTTCATGTCAAAAATGTTTACACAGATTTTCTTTATTTGAATTATCACTGCTAAGAAAAGAGCTGAAGCAAGCCAAGGGCTTGTATCTACCACAGTCATCTTGTGATCCTTGAGTACAATTCTCAGTGCCAAGAGGACAGAAAGTTTTAAGCTGTCCCTTTCTGATCACCACAGGAGAGTAGGCGAAGGTGTACTGAATAATAAATGAGGCAGGAAGAACTGAAACACCTTTGAAATAGATCACTATCTGTGTATCCAAATTGCTCATGAGAACAATACCACTACTTCAAATAGAAGTCCAACTGAAAACACACTCAGGAGCCCAAACAAATTTACTAAATCTCAACTGATGCAAAAATTTTATGGTCAGGGATCCTTTCAACAGGATAAAGCAGGCAGAACCATTCAATGAATGTAAATCTCTGATCCCAAAGAAACCCCAGCCTCCAGGTAAACATCACATAAAGCTGAGTTTGCATGCTCTGTATAATCATGGCATACACACAACAAGAAATCTTGACAAGTAACTCCTCACCCCAGAATAAATTCTGCCATACAGGACTGTGACCTATTTCTCCTGGAAAACTTTGCAGGTGACTGTTTTTAGCTGCAGTAAACAGGCATAGTTACACTGAAACCAATTTCAGTTTTCCTACTAAAATACAGGAGGTATAGTCTACTGAAGAAGAGACAAGAGAGGAAAATGGGGGCTCAAAGGATTACACAAGTTTGAAGTTGCCCATAGATAAGTCATGAATACAACTTTCTGAAAGAAAACTCTTGAGTCTCATATATGTATATCTATATTCTTAAATGAGATGTGACCCAAGCCCCCTTCTGAATATTTGGGGGTAGATTTCAGGAGCCTCCTTGGCTTCTGACACCCACTTCTACTTTCACAACTGAAATGGTTCTTCCAAGCTACATGGTAAACTGAGAAAAAAAATTAATTCCCCACCCCACCTAGAGGGATGACAGAATTCATAATATGCTAGCAGCATTTAAATCCCATTCCTGTTAAGCACCAAAACCGCTTCTGTAGGGAAATTGGAATCTTAAGGGTTATCTTTAATCATATACAGTATATGTGCAGAACCCTACCTTCTGGGCAGAAAAACACCCCTCCAGCATTAGTTTTGACTAGATTATATCAACTGGAAGTGTCCTGGTCAGACCACCAAAAACCTCTTGTCTCTTTCAGGCCCTTCCCAGAAAGATCCCTGTCCTGTGACGGCTCCTGGCGCTCCTCTCAGGACTGCTTGTTGCCGTGGATCAGAGGGATGACGTAGACGGAGATGTCGTCCCCGGAGCCCAGCCTGTCGTTGGATATCCGCCAGCCGCGGTCCTTGAGCACGCCGCGCGCCCGCATCACCAGGTCCTGCGCCGCCAGCGTGTACCTGCGGAGAGGGCACAGGGCACCCAGGCACGGAGGTCGCCGTGAGCACCTGGGCTTGCACAGCCTGCTGCCTGCCAGACCTGATGCTGTGACCCACCGAGATATGCTTCCCAGTGTTGTACAAGCAGGCAGGAGAAACACAAACCGTGGCATATGCACAAAGCGACTCCCTCCAGTTCAGTGACAGCTCCCGAATAAGAATGTAAAGCTATTTGACAGGCACCACTTGATCAAAAGTCACTGGCTATTCTAAGTGCCTGGCTTCACCAATCTTCAGAAAAATATTAAACATGCTTGCCTTAACAAATTGGCTTTCTAGTAGCAGTCTGAAGAATTGAGGACCCCGATAACACTACTTGTTGAAAACTACACACTTGTTCACTGACACCCCTGAAGGTAAACATGGCTCAACTATTTCAGGAATGAGCTGTAACGAAGAAAGCAATTTGACAGCAAGTAATAGAGCATAAAAATAAAATCCAAATTTCACTTTAGGACCAACTTCTCTGTTTCCTTGACCATAGGAATGACTTTTAAATATCTTTTATTCTTTAAGTGGAAAAGGAAACTTACAGTTAACATGATTAGATTAACAGAGTCCCACAGTTCTTTCACATTTATGAGTTCAGTGAAAACTGCACGAATGTGAGTGGTCAAGTGCTTAATTTAGTGAAATACAAAGTTTCACATTGCTTCAAAACTTCCAGCCTGTGCTGGGCTGAGTGGCATAGGATTTATGGGAGTTATTTTTCTGTCCTGAAAAACTACCACATGCTGCCCGGGGGCAGAAGGGTGCCAGAGTCCAAAAGGTGCATAGACAGTGCTCTCATGTTCTTCCTTACTGCTTTACCTGCTGTTACTACATCAACACATCTGTGTACTCACTTAGAAGTTTCCTCTGAAAGAAATCTCATTATGGGTGAACAGCTACTGTCATGTGTTTTACTTTGTCAGCCCAACACCTGGCCAAGAGGTTTTGAATTTGATTGGGTGGAGGCAAGCTTCTCTGTGATTTGATAATTAAAATTAACTGAATAGCTTAAAGAGTGACAAGAAAAATCCCAGTCTGCATGGTTTTTATTAAAAGTATAAGTATCAACCTCCAGGATGATGCAGGGCTCTATGAAGGCAGACACACAGGCCTTCAGAACTAAAGCACACCTCTGTGTTTCCAAAACCAGAAAGGACAAGGATTTGCATTTCAATACCCTCTTTTCTAGGGAGGATCCTTGACCAGAAATTATTTGCCTAGATCTCATCTGTAGAAAGGGAAAGAACAATATTTCTGTTGATCAGAAGCACTGTGTGTGTGTGTGTTTAGGTTTATCAATTACCTAGGATTCTTCTAACCTTAGAACTTTTCACTATAGAATTCCTTATTAAGTTGTAATTTCCATCACAGAGACTTTACTCAGTCTCTGGGGATAAAAGAAGAAAAAAAAAAAAACCCAGTCACGTTTTGTGCCTAGAGTTTTGATGCCTTAAACTCTGAGGACTCCTTTGAATCAAGATGCTCTACTAGAAAGATTTCTTCAATGTAAATGAGCCAACGACTAACTACTCGAAAGGTCTGATGACAAATTCAAGTAATGTTGTACAGCTGCAATGCACCCACTGTTCCTGATGGTACTGAGGGATAAAATTTCCAGGCCTCACTAGTTTTGACAAATAATTTACTTTAGCAGTAAAAGAAGGGCCAAAAGACATGAAGTCTAACCCACATGCTTGCAAACACACATGCACTGAGATCAGTCTGTGCCACAACCTTGAGCTAGAACATCAGGATGTAAGAAGAAGCACTGCCCTTACTGTCCCAATGCAACATGAAATTGTGTTTTCTAAGGGAAAAAACCCCAAACATACATACTTGCACTCCTCAGTTCTCAAATCAGATGCAGGGCTAAGGAACAAAAGGACTCCACGTGGCAAGCAAGAAACTGAAATATTTATTCACAGCATGTCTGATGCTGAGTGAATTCTGGCAAGAACATATTTCCCAAAGATTTCTCAGCTATTGTCAGAATTTAAGAAAGAAACACCCATCATTCTGCAAGAAAACTTTGCCTTCCTGCTTTTTCTAATTAACAAGGACTCTCCACATCTAAGGAGTACAAAAGAGTGAGTATTGCTTTTGATTGTATTTGGCTTTTGCTGCCGCATGTTTGGAGAGGGGAAGATTAAAAAACAGAATTTTAATAAACACGAAATTCTCTTGTAGACAAACTGTGAAATACTCAAGAAAACCAGCACAATGAAGCAAAGAAAAAAGGAACAGGTGAAGGCAGTAGTGAAGTAAAGTATTCCTCTCCTGTGTAGAGCTGAATTGAAGCAAAGCTGTTCAACTTGGCACTAGAAGAGATAGGGTGAGTCTCTTGTACCTGGAGATGAATAGTAGCTGCAGTCCATTACTGAATGTTTTATTCTCCAGTGCTATGAAATTGGGATTCAGCTGTCGAGACAGCATTAGAGAACTGCTGAAGTAGTTTTAAAGTATCCACTTCCTCCTAATGAATAGCCTTGCTGGAATACAACTTTTGTGTTTTAAGAATAAATATATGGAGGTTTCTTTCTTATGCCAAAGCTTTCTGCATTGATCAGTGAAAGTACTGAAGGAGAAATGGTGACAGTGGGGGAATCGTGGTGCTGTCTGAGCAGCTTCTTATCTCCTCACACCCAGCAGAGGTGGAGGAGCTCCTCAGCATCCTCATAAATCTCTAGTGAGAAGGAAAACAGGGGGACAAGAAATGACAAAAAGAAAGATGAGAAGTAAAAGATTCCCAAGGACATAGATGCAGCTGAAGGAAGTTGGCAAAAGTCACAGTTCTCCATCTTCATACCTTTTCAGAGAGCTGATGTATGGACAGCAGCAGTGGCACTGCCACCTGTCCTTTGCTAGGAGCCCCGAAATGCTCATCTGCCACAAACCCAGGAGAAATGAACTGCCTAAGAAATCCTGCTCCATCCCAGCCTCTTCACTCCACCACAGCCCTCCCACAGGAACTGTTCTCTAAATAAATGAGTGCCCAAATGCCCTGAGGCTGCATCTGCATGGCTGGATGAAGAGAGACCTGAGGACTTTGCTCTCGCTGCACTTGGAGATGTCCAGGCACATGCTATGTTTGACAGAATTCAGAAATGTTTTATTTGTGGGCAACAAATACTCACAGTAAGTACCACCAGAAGAGAGTCCCAAGAGCATTGCTGAGGGCTGTAAGCTCTTACCCATCAGCCTATAAAGTGACTTCTAATTCAAATGGGAGGGATATTGGTCCCACAAGGAGCTAATTATGTAACAGATAAGTACTCTGCAGCTCTAAAATCCTCTCTAGGCTTTTTTTTTTCCTCTTTTCCTTTCTAATATGCTGCTGTCAGGAAATAAGTAGGCTATTGGGTCAGATGGATCCAGAGGCTGCTCCACAGGTTGGTTCTCCTGAAGACCATAGCATTGCCGAACCCAGGGTGCAAGTCTCTTACATTCTGACAAGTTTTCTACATCCCTAGAGATATTACATTTTCAGCTGATCACCTCACCACAGATTATGTCACTGCACCCATCACAGAACCTGACATTTTCTGGGATAACATTTCCTTTAAACATAACATTTATAATACAGCAAAGGAGATTTTTCTGTCACTGACTAGTGAGAGGAATGAAGGCAGCTCCACAGCTTGAGCTGGAATGCTGCAGTAAATTCATTAGTTATACCTCATTTAGACCACTGTGAAATAATTACAAAGAACCTCTCACATAGTACTTTAAAACCTTTAAATATTCTTTACAACCAAGCAGCAAGAGCAATCCCACAAAGGTAATTTTCATAAATATCATTTTAAACTATATGAGAGACTGCTCTAATTACCTTTTGCATGCTGCCATGAGAAATGTCTTGCCATCACTATCTGTAAGCCTCTAAACGATCTGGCACAAAGTTGCTTAAAGGAACAAATTTATTTACAATTCAGATGTCCATTCAAAGACCAGTAGGTCAAACAGCAATAAATGTGTTTGTTCTAAGTTATAACAGCAGGCTTAGCTCTGGAATGTGTGGTACTCACGCTGCCACAAACAGTGACTAATCCCCCACAATTACTAAACCAGTAGGAGAAAATCTAAATCAAAACAAAGTCTTTAGTGTCTCTCATTGCTCTGAGTGTTCTATAATGGATGAAATAACTCTCCTAACAAGTTAAAAAGGTTGAAGAATCCTGCTTCCTACTGCAGCAATCATGGTGGCCATCACCATCACCTTAGTAAAGACCAAAAGGAACAAGAGAGACCCAACGCACCCTGACTATATTCTCAACAGATGGGACTGGTGAGGATGGAAGGCAGGGCCAACCTTTCCCAAATACCAGATGAGAATGGAGACAGAGCAGGACAGAGGTATTGCATGTATTACCAGGTGCCTCTGCAAGAATCTCAAGGGTGAAGGAATGAGAACAAAAGCACCACAGCTTTTCTGAATGGTGTTAGGGAATAACTGAAATTCGATTGTATAGGGAATCTCCTTCTACTTTAAATTAATGGCATATCTGCATTGCACTCGGCCTGATGCCCTGGAAGTGCCCTTAGCTGATCCTGTCTGATCTCCTCCCAGAGAGAGGGCAGACACAGCTGCATGTCTGCTGAAGTAGAGATGGCCTGGGGCCATCATTCATACACCTCATCTTTGGCATAAGGAGATGGGCAAAGTCAAAATATTGTAGTTGCAGCTTCATGATAATCATCAATCTTCCATTCTCCTGATAATTGCAGCAAAACCTGTTTTTGCATTCCATATTTTTAGGTGTCAGAGCAAGAAAATACTGCTGTTGAGTCATTTTGAAGGTGTTCTCCCTTAAAAACCCAAGTCACTGTCAAGGTGTCCATACCCAGTTATCTTGTCTGTTGATGAACAGGGCTGACCCTGTGAAGATGACCACTTAGAAATATGAGAAACAGCAAACATTTTGAGATCAGTCTTAGCTGTTTCTGAAACTCCACTTTCCACAGACCAACTGGGGATGTGTAAAATCTCTCTTTCCTGCTCTCAGCCAAGGGTGAGGGCAGAACAAAATGGCAGATGGCCCTAAATTCACTAGCAACACACATTTCCCTTCCTGAACAGTCCCTAAGAACAAATAAAGCTCTTTCCACTTTCACAGTCCCATTTACAAACAAGAGACTTCTGATCTCTGGCACAATGTTTTAATTCACAGTGACACTGAACTCAGTAGCAGACAAACCTATGGACAAACTCAAGGCAGAAAGCCTCTAGATGGTTGTTTGGGAACTTGTTTGTTCACGTGATGGTATGTTTTAAGGACAGAAACTGATAATCTAAGATGTGATAAAGGTAGAAAAAGGAAGAGCATGAGGTAGATTAAAATGAAGAAATGAAGCAGGATCTAATTAAATGAAATACAAGTCAGACATTCTACCTGTTTTGTCACCACACCAATCCTGCAGCTGGTAGCACTGAGCATCCTCTATGGAAGGTGGGTTTAAAGGTCACACCATGACTAGGAATGAGAGGGAACCACAGTGTGCAGTATTTATGTACATACACAGTGAGAGAGAGGGAGATGTTGAGGATGTCCTTCTGAGAAACAATCTTTAGTGTTATGCATTGTCCAGGTGAGAGACTTGTTGCCATGTTCTTCCAAGACCCCAGCCTCCTACAGTTTTCACAGGACCTCATACAGCAAACAAAATGGATCCCATGCCATGATACTGTCATCCCACACCTACTCCTTTGAAGGCAGGCATTTCTGAGTTATAATAGAGCCAGCCCCTGCTCCAATTGCTCACATCTGCTGTAGAGGCTCCATCCAACCTATAAAATGTCTTCTTGTAAGTGTTGCATATTTCCCAAATGTTATTCATATCATACTTTCTATGAAAACGTTACCAGAAAGTGCTCTTCTATGGAGAAGCTAGAAAATGGGGGATGAGCACGAACCTGTGGGGATCATCAGGGTCACAGTTCGGTAGAAAGTTAGTGACAGCTTCTGCCACTTCTTCATTTAACAGCACATCCCAGAGTCCGTCAGTTGCTAGGATCAGGACATCATCCGGCCCATGCTCGTACTGCAGGAGGTCATACACTCGCACCTAAAAGAAAAAAACCCAAGGCACATTCATGGAGGAGGTGATTGTCAGACCTGTTTGTGAAACATTGTGGAGTTTGGCTGTGTGTTTATCAGCCAGGGCACTGACCTAACCTCCCATGGCACTGGTGGAGCCTGTCTCAATGCAGCCCTTCCTGCTGCAGCTCAGCGTGGCTCAGGTGCTAACCCCAGACAGGATGGATCAAGTGTTCCAAACCAGGCTCTAAGGCTCTCTGCTGTCTGATGCCAGAAGCACTTGAAGCCTCCCCCACCCCAGCCTGGCTTCAGTGCATGCAGCTCCTCCCTATCATTGGCAGGACTAGTCATATGGAAGCTGAATAATTTATTTGATGAATTTTTGATATTTTCTAATAAAATATTCACAAATAATTGTTTTCACTATTTGTCCTGATCCATTTAAGCCTGCCAGATTGCATGTTTGGAAGTGCCTGTGTGACAGCCGGCACTGCATTCACTTTTCTAAACCTGAGGCAGCTGCTGCACTCGAGTTTGGCCTGAGCAAGTGAGTGGTTCCATGAAATGCAGAGAAACTGCTCAGTCACATGTATCTGTAAGGATTTCAGCAGCTACAGACCAATTCAGGATCTGCACAAAAGTGAAGCTTATTTGCACTATTAAAATACCCGCTGACTTCAATTTGTCTGTCTGCAGCCCCAGTCAGGCTGATCACTGCTGGCACCTCTTCACACCCTGCCTTTTAAAACAACTTCCACCATCCTCTTCCCAGAGAGGCTGAGAGTGGTGGAGGCAGTCAAGGTGGGGGTTTCTGCAGGGCCATCAGCTGTGTCAGAATGCAAGCAAAGGCCACAGAAAGTGTTTTAAAACAAGCCTTTAGCTTGGTGTAGCTCCCCTTCCAGCTCATGCTGTACTCCAGCTGAGAAATGCCTGCAATTCCCAGGTTGTGATGGGGAGCCATTAGAGAGCATTTTAATTACCACAGCAACAGTCACAGCTTGAAAGAACTGCAGCAACTACAGTAAGGCAGACAGGAGGGAAGGATCACCTACACTGAAATTCAGAAACGGTGCACCTCATCATGCACCCTGCTCCAGCCCTGGACTTCACTAACAGCAGTTAGTCAGGACAAGCACTGGGCATAACAAGAAAATATGAGCTGTTTTATTCTCCCTCATGGTGCACTCTCCCCTTAGGAGCCATGGAGCAGGCAATGCATATAAAATGCCTGGACCTTTTAATGTAATTATGCTTTTATGGGACTGCAACCCATACCACAGAGAAAAAAAATTAAAAAATCACCTAGATCTGACTGCTAATCCTTACCAGTTTGCCTTTCACTCTAAAGCACAAGAAGGTCATTTGTAAAATGTAACCTTCACTTCATTATCTAAGGTAGCAGCTGAATAAAGACTTTGGAGAGGATTAAATTCAAGGCAAGATACTCTCTTCATTAGAGCATATCTGCTTATTCAGACTTGAGTGGGAATATAGAAAAGACCCCTATATGCAGCACAGCTCTCATCTCAAGCTTACTGTACAGAAATCAGTAGCTGTCATAGTCCCTGTCTCTCAGAATTTATTTCAGCCTTAACAGGTCACAGTTGCAACTCAGAAATCACTGGAGCATGGAGGCTGAGTTGGCCAACACAACCATCAATATACAGCACATGTTTTGGTCAGATCTCTTGAGGACCAGCAAATACTTGAGAAAGCATCACAGTTAATGCTCAGGGATCACTCAGCACCAGGACCCTGGTAGGGCTAACCAAGCTTCAAACATCTGTGCTGGGAAAAGCATATCCCAACTCAGGCAAAAAACACATTACATCACAGGATCCATTTTTGCAGCTTAGGTGGGGAAGAAGGTGGAAAGCAAAACCATGCATCACTGATTGGAATCCTCCTGAAATCAACCATTTTGTCTGACTGAGGAGTGGCACTGGGATGGATGAGAAAATTTTCAAAGCTACCTGCAGGCAGTCCATGAGCAAGATCAAGAAGAGACCATTTTATCAAGAATATGTTTTGTTTTAGGGGAACAAGAAAAAGAAAATGCATTCCCTGATTTATTGTGTAATCTAGGAAGAAGGTAGGGTACTTTCTAAAAGGACAAGCTTTGTGAAGTGGGCACCTCCAGCAAAAAGGCATATGTTGAGAAGAAACTAGATGTCAGAAAAGACACAGAGGACAGTGAGGTGTTTGGCTAGACCTCAGGCTAAGGAAAAGAGAGTACCAAGGTTACAGGGGACAAGCTTGGGGCAAGTGATGCAAAATTGTTGCATATAAGGACCAGTAGGGCAGGCAACAAAACATTCAATGAAATGCAGTTTTATCTGCCTTCCAGTTACCTTAAGTCCTTTCCTTGTGTCTTGCCTTGGATTTCTAAAATACAGCTGTAGGTGCCCCTAATATGTTTCTGACAAAAAAGAGTTAGAGCTGTCCAGAGCAGGGTCAGGTTATGTTCACAGACTGCCTTGTCCAGGTGCAGAAAGTAACCAGCTCCTAACCCTTCATTCTTCTGCCAGCACCTTTGTTCTAGTTCTTTCTTGGGTCAATGAGGGTCTCTTGCAGCAGCACCCAGTGGCTTCAGCTGGCTTGGAGCAGGGTGGCAGCAGAGCTCCTGGAGGCACACAGGCTGGGCAGCACCACCAGGGCACGTGGAATGGAAGCTCAGCCCAGCAGGGCTCACTGAACACCCCCTGCACACACATCCCACGCTGTGCAGCACCCACAGCACACTCCACACTGTACAAAAAAAGGTAAGAGTATGATATGCCACAGTTTTGAAGTATGAGGAGACATCCAGGGAATTACCTAAGTGCCTGCAACAGGAATGAACCCATGGCCCTTTAAATCTTACATGAACAAAAGCAGTTCATTGATTGCAATGAAAATTACTATTTAATTTTTTTACATTCCAAAGTAAACATTCCCAATGACTGCCTCCTTCCTGTAGCTGTATTTCAGAGAAGTAAAGCGTGACATTTAAGGAAAGTTCTGTCTGTGACACAAGTTTGCGCAAAGCTGCTCACACATTGCAGAAACCTGCTCCTTCAGGTGACAGCTGGCTGGACAATGACTGGCAATGCAGATGTTTCCTTAACTGGTGCAGCACCCTTGACAAATTTCAAACAATGCCATCTTGAATCTTTATAGTCTTTTCCTTGTGAATTGCTGCTTCTGCAGCCAGACATCGCTGCAGAATTGAATTTGTGTCCTTGGCCTCCCATGATGTCCTGAGAGCCCTCTCAGCAACTCCCTCCAGCCCACCAATCCCTTCTTGTGTGAAGAATGAGTTTCTCACTCATTTAAATTAATCTCTCTGGAATATCAGGGCAGCTCTGGAAGAAGCTAAGTTCGGTCACCATACTTCTCCCATCTGCTGATGTCTTATTGATGTAAAGTAGCTGACCTGTTAAGTAGCTGAACCTGACATCAGCAACCAGAAAATGTAAAAACTGTAAGGAACAAGCAGAAGAACCTCAGCAGCACAGCCAACCATCAAGCCACAGCGATATAAGGGTTACCCTTATATCCTACAATAGAATAATACTACTTAACCTGACAAGTACTTACAGATCTGCTGACAGGTAACAGTGGATACACACCACCAGAGCCCATAGTCATACACATCTTTCTGAACATGCAGTATGCAATTTGTCAAATAATGCTCTTCTTCAATCCAGGCACTTGTTTCTCATATTATATATTACCTACATGCAGTCAAGAACACTGAGAAAACTGCTCTGGGCAAGCAATGAACAAACAGGTGGGCTGGTTTTTATTTACATTTCAAACAGATCTACCCATCAGACAAACCCAGCCTTTGGCTGCTGCGAAGGAGCACGGCAGCCCTGCGAAGGCGCTGAGCCTCGCTGGCCACGCTTGTTTTTAAGAGGCAGCCACGGCGAGTCCCTGCGGCTGGAAAACCGCAAACAACAGTGACATGTGAGCCTGCAGCCACCTGAGGTGCTCCTCAGCAGCTGGCCTCAGGGAATTCCAGCTGAACAACAGCCTGCATTCACTCCCTGCACTATTGATCAACCCGGCTACTTCAATAAATTAAGCTCTTTCTTAATTGTATCATCCCTTTTATACACAGTGTTATCCAGTGCAGCTTTCCTGGCAAATGATGAGATCTTTCAATACCACTCTCCATGTAATTTATATGTAAATAATAAAAAGTGGGTCCCAACACTGCTCCCTGCAGCATTCACCAATTAATCTCCTTTTAGCTTTTTACTGCCACTCTTTGTTTCCTGCCCGTTAGCCTATTTCCAGTAGACTGTGCCAACTTTCCACTTTGTCTGTAGCTTCTTATCTTTTATATTAATAACCTGTGATGCACAACAGTTTCTCAAATGTTCTGAGGAATCAAAGTGCTCATGCAAGAGCATAAACTGTATTTTTAATTATTATTATTATTTTAATTCTCTTGTCGACATAACCTCAAGGACCTGAAGCCACTTAAGTGTGATGTTTGCTTCCTGAAGCCACTTTAACTCCCTTTGATTATACTGTGCTTCTCTATGTATTTGCCTTATTTGTTCCTTGGGATGGTGTAATTCCTCAGGATTTCTCCAAAAGGCAGATACGAATCTAAAATGATCTCCTTGGACATATTTGTGGAGTTGTCAGAAAGATTTTATGCACACTGGAATAACAAAAACTTTTCTTCATTACCTTCTTATCATTTACTCTGATGGCTGGCTTTGGCTGCCTTGCTGGCAAGGGCCAAAAGCTGCCATCAGAGCCACATTTTTCCCCACTAAATAGCTGAGATGCCATTCAAAAAATTTCGGGATAAAATTCTGCCTTTCATCTGCAACAAGGCAGCTCTAAGTTTTGAAAAGCAGAATTTCCTGCTGAAAGCTTTCAAATTAACTGTTCCATTATGAAAAATAAATATTTAATTCCATGCCAGAGAGCCTCAGCCATGGCTTGCCTGCTTTGTGCTACTCCAGTTCATTATAAAAGGTTCAAATCTCTAGAGCTCACCAACCTGCAGAAGTCCTCCAAATCTGGTCTCATAACAGCTGAGCCAGTGAATACTGATTACATTTGTCAGTCTTGGCTGCATGACTTTTCCTCCCATAGCCTGGCACTCTGTCAAAGTATCATTTCACACCACCCTCAAATTACTATTATATGCCTATTTCTGGATGTAGTCTCAGGGATGTTTACCTTTCCTTGAGCTAAATTTTGGTGGATATGGCACACCAGAACTTTGTCACACTGAAAGTAAAATGTTCAGAAAACTCACCACACCGCCCCTTACTCGAGAAAGAACACTACAATTACGGCACAGAAACGGGAGCCAGAGGACTTGGATCTTCCCTCTGTCACGACTCACTCTGTGCCTTAATTTCCTGTGCCTCCTCTTTTCCAGGTCTGGAAACCACACACTGTGCTTCCCTACCTCTATATAAACAATTCAGAATCCAGTGCTGCACAGGGACCAAATATGACTGCTGCCTGACACCACCGCCTTCACTTCCAAATGCCAAGCCTCCCAGGTGGCAGAATAAAGATGTTGTTTCTTAATGCCGGTTTCTGTGCAAGGTGCGCTGCCCATGTTTGGACAGAACAAGTCAGGGAAAAACATGAGGAGTTAAAGCACTGGAGCTCTCTCTGGGAAGAGAAGCAAGAGATGATTAAGAGGAGGAGATGCAATAGAAAGCAAGTTGGAGCATATGCTACCTTCCTAATAACACTCAGGGGTTTTTTGCCAATATCTCTAAATTAAGGTGGCTGGTGCTCTGTCTTTCCTCCTCCTGCCCTCATACATTTCTGCTGAATTTAGCTGTGAAGAGGATGTGGAAACAAAGCCAATTTTGCTTCCCTTTTGCAAAGCAGTTAAGAGATCCTGAAACGTGGCTATAGCATACGAACTGGATGCCACATTCCAGAATTTGAACATGTACAGACACATTCCCCACAAATCAGAAAAGCCCATGAGAAGCTTTGGTTTATAGACACACACAAACACTGCGGCAGCAATTGGCAGAGATGAAATTGCTGGGATGTTGTGCTGCAGCCATTACGTACCCCAGAAACACTGAGTCTCAGCAAGCCAGAAAGAGAAATAAATAGGTGGAATTGCATCATTTTTCTGGCATTAAATCCATCACAGTGATGAGGGCAGAGCTCCTGCCTGCCTGGCCGAGGAGAACAGGAGCAGGTCTCAAGTGAGGGACACCACACATTCAAAGGGGGAAAGTACACGATAGCAAGGAAACATGAAGAAGGAGCTATCTGTAGATCTCCCTCTTTTCTTCAGGGCTGGGTTCTCTCAGCATTTCTAAAATTTTTATTTTTATAATTGGAATTTTACATATAATTTATATATAATAAATATAAATTATGTAAATTTTATATCTCTGTTTATAGGCATGGAGGCAAGAGGGGACAACATCACGACTCTGTGGAGTAAGCCAGATCGCCTTTAGTTTGGGGTGGATTGTGGGGGTGCATCCTTCCTCCCTGCCTCTCCTCAGGCCAGACTATCATCTCAGAAATGCTGTCAGGCCTTGGCCTTGATGAGCAGCACCTGGGCTGAGCTTCTCTCAACCCTATCAGAAACACTATCTGCTCCCAGGAACTTGTGCTGTCTAACAAGCCCCTGGCATTTTTCAAACAGCCTTAGAAACTTATTCTTACCTGGATAACAACCCAAATGGAACAACATCCTAACAAAGTTACCAAACTTTCAGAGAAAGTTATCACCCAAATTGCAGCCAGAATGGAAAATTAATATGGCTAAAACCAACTTTTGTGCAACTCTATAAACAGTGGGTCCAAGTGAGAGCCTTTGAGCTCTCCTGGACCACAGCAGGGGGTGTACATACTCTTTTAGGTCTGTGTACCTAGGAGAGTAAATATAACACAACAAAGGTACTAGGAATGTTGCTCTGCTAAATTCTTAAATATGTTAGATTTGTAAGTTAAGCCTATAAGAAAGTTACTGTTGTTCTTACAGTAAATTCCGTAGAATCTTCTGTTAAATTGTTTAAATTCAGCTATTGATTAAGGTTTTTTAAAACCTTTAGGCCTAAACCAGTGGTCAAGTCTGGGGAAAAATTTGGCAAGGGGGTCTACTCTGAACCTTGTGACTCAAAAGGAGGGTCTCCCTTATTCCTTTTTATCCTTAACCTTTCCCTCATCCTTCTTCCTTACCCATAAGTTTTTTGTCCCCAGCTCCCACATACATAATTTTTGGCTAACTTTAGTTTCAACTTGACTGGTTTTGGATTTCAGTCCAATTTTTTCTCTGTGTGTTCTAACAATCTAGTAAGTAGTAGAGTGAAGCCTGCCAACAAACTTTGTCGTGCTTTCGTTTTAATATTGAACCTGCTTTTGTTGATACTTTTGTTGGTGATTCTTTGAACAGCCTGAAGCATTCATGACCAATTTGCCTTGGAGATGTTATAAGCAAGGTTTATTTTATAATTTGGTTTCTTCCTAGCAGTATGATGTTATTTGTGTGATTCCATTCCCTCATACTGCTATAGCAAGCAACAAATTCAAGGTCAAATACTGGGTATGGTTAAAACTTTGGCAATCCAGCTGACAATGGACAGTTTTCAGCATTTGGGCCATGGAAGCAAAGCTGCCTCTTTTTGTGCTGTCATCAGATAGTTTGCCCTTGCTTAATATTTTATGAAAAATATGTGACATCTGTTCCTTGATGTAGGAACAGGAGGAATGCAGTTACAATGGGAGAAAAAAAAAGCAAGGCTTGCATGTTCCTTGTTAACAAATACATTTAAATCCCTTTGGAAGGCTTGATATCCTTCACTGCAAGGTCTCCAGTGGTCAAAAAGTGGATGGAATTGCTTGTGATGAGGCCATTCAAAATGAAGGAGGCATTTAAAACTACCCCTAACCCAAATACCACATAGTCTCCTCATAACACCATCATTTGGGAATGCACAGTGTCATTATTTGGTATGAGCACAAAACTATCAAAAGAACTGAAGGTTAAGGGACATACAGATGGAAGCATGAAGTACTCTTCCTATGACTCTTGGAATTTTCCTGCTTGAGAGTTGATCTGGTATCCTCTGTGTAAAGCAGGATACTACACAGCTGTGGAAGACATCCCTTCTGCAGTACAGGGATTTACATCTTCTGTGAAGGCAGCATGATCTAGGCCTTTATGGGAGCTGCAGCACATGAAGGTGGAGGGAGAGATGGGTGTCTGTCACACTGAATGGCAAGGCTTTGGAATAACCATAGCACAGGGATGTGGAGCAATTAGCACACAGCTGGGGAACTTAGAATCTACTATGAACTTAGTTCCTACTATGTGGGTGTTACTATCATGCTGCACCTTCAGAAAGGGCACCATGTTACCTGGACTGGATTACAATCAGAAGAGATGATTTGAGAAGAACAATAAAAACACTAAGTAAATTTATTTCCCTCTCACAAATCAGATAGTTGAACCTTGGCTGTTTTACCTCAGGAGATGAGGACAGAAAAGGTTTGATGTATATATTGGAGTCGTGTACTTTCAGGTCATGGTCTCCCAGTCCTCGAGTCACTCCAATTGTTGCCATAACCCGAGCCTGGAGATAAAGAAAAGCAGTGGGATAAAATCTTGTTACATGGACTGTGTCAATAAAGAATGAGATAATATTCCTACTCTGCTTCCCTAACTGCTACAGTTAGGGATGAATGCCCTTTCCTCTCCCAGAAACACTAGATTTAACACAGCAAAACAACGTCAAACTTTTCACACTCAAGCCATCTCCATTTTCCTCCTTATTAAGCTTTGTTTTCATCCACATCCCACTCACCATCTCTAAGGTACTGGGTCTACAGAAACCTTACCCAGTCACCTCACTGTCCACACCAGTCTGTGAGAGCATTCCTTCAGCAAATTGTACTGTTAGTATAGGTTTTAAAAAGAGGACAAGGAGCTCAACTATTCACATAATGAATCTGTGGTATTTTCCTATTGACATATTGTTGTATATCCCCTTTACCAGGGAAAAGTGCCAAAGGCACCTTAAATTGCTGAAGACACACGTGACAGCAGCACTGACCACAGTGCCCTCTTCTAGGGAGAGTCACTTTACAGCAGGTCTGCAGTTCCCTCACATCTGCCTCATCCTTCCCCCAGCACCCTCCTCTGTGACATGAGTGGTGTCCCAAGAGGTTCTGGGCTCTCCTTCATTAAATCTGCTCCAAAGACTGACCAGCCATTCAGCCTCCCAGGGAACCCTGCTCTCTGAGCTCTGCAGATCACTTCCCCCAAACTCAGGCTCAGCCACAGCAGCTTCTGAGCAAGGGACCTCAGCATCACTAATGGTGAGCAACTGGCTCAGAATCATTTTGCCTCAGTGACTCCTGGCTCCACAGAGCCATAAGAAAGTAAATTAAAAAGATGTGCAAGAAACATCTGGCAAATAATTATAAACCTAACAAAATTCTGAGATAAGCTGCAGGTCTGAACCTTCAAAACATGGACTAATTTTGAAAAGCATCTATTTTTGCATTGAGATAAGAACCCAATGCAGCAGAGGAGCACTATTAAGAAACACAGCAAGCATACCAATATCAGCAAACTGACACCACTGCATCCTTATATTGATCCTACTGCTGCATCCAGCTAAGCTTGCTGGGACCAACACTAACGATCTCACTGTTCTTAATCACAGAGCTGAAAACAAAGTATAACAAACAGAACAGCGTTTCTCCCTTTCAACTATCAGCCTTCACACGTCAGAAAAATTCAACAGTGAGTTCACATAACCTTATCTTTTTCAGCTAGTGTCAAAGGTGTTATACTTTACAAATCCTGCCCTGATCCCTCCTCTTCCTAAATTAGAGTTTTGCATCTCAGAGCACTATTAAATATCTCCCTGCTTTGTTCTAGCTATATTTTACAATGAAACAGGAACATTTAAAGTCAATTACTTACGACACTCTCATTGTAGCCTATTTACAATGAAAGAAAAACAAAAGCAAACTAAACAACAAATGACTGCTGTAAAACGGTTATTACTATGTTGAGCTCTCCCCACTACCCCCCAGACATGAGACTGATTTATGACAGAACCAAGATATTCTTTCAAGCTGTCAAAACGATAAAATAAAGAGATACTGAGTGGAAAACACTGGACAGCCATGGGCTAAACTGAATGGCAAACAGCACAGAATTCCTTCTTCCTTTGGTCCGAGGAAAGCAAATGTGCCCACCTTCTTGCCTTCTCCATATATAAGGGGAAACTTCAAGTCATCTTCCTCAATGGTTTTGTATGCCCTGTGGGGGGAGGACAAACAACATTTGTGAAGCTTGTAGTCAATTAGTGACCCAGTGCCCTGAAAGAAGCAGCTGTGATTTCAAAAATGGGGGGAGAAAAAAAAAAATCATTATTTTTCCTAGGGACTCTGTCCTTGAACCAAGATGTAAATTTCTTTTTCTGCAGGAAGGTTTTCTGTAAATAGTTATCCATTTCACTAAAAGGAAAAGCGAAGATAAAAATATATCTAACATGCCAGGCTGCTCCTATTGATTGCAAAGAAAGAGGTGAACTGGAATAACATCCTAATCAGGTAAGATATTGTCAGATATTGTACCAGCTATACCATAACACAGTGTCATAAAAAAACCCAAGTCCAACCAAACAAAAAACCCAAACAAAACCAACTCCAAACCCAAGAAACTAACCAATGCCTAGATTGGCACTGTTAATGTGAAATGTGAGCAATGACAGGACGTGTACCCATGGTGTGAAACAGCTGTCTGATCCTGTTCTCGCTCTCCAGGACCACAGAAACCAAGACAAGCTTCACGTGCTGAAGTCTTAGGATATTTAGTGCTCATTTGACCTTGACTGCAACAGTCAAGGTTGTCAGAGGTTTCACATTTCACAGCAGCTTTCCCATGGACAAGAGACAAGAGAAGTAAATGCTCATGCTCTGATTCTGTTCACTGCATGCCTGTGTACTCTACCTTTTACATATACAGCTGCTGACGCTGATGAGGTGAGAAGGTTAGCAATTTTGCCAGCGAGAAATAAAAAAAACCCAACAGAAGACGACAGCCATTCTCATGAGCTGTAGAGTCCTGTGGTTTGCATGACACATGCTTGAGCTCAGGTGCTGCAGCTTTTTGGCTAAGGTGCATTGCCCCAGAGGGGCATGCTTCCCTTCCTACCACAGTGTCATCCCTGCTCAGCCCTTCCCAGCATGTTGTGCTTCCCTCCTGGCCCATCCAAGCCCAAAGCCCTCAGGGTGACACCAAAAGCACCCCGGGTACACAAACCAGAGGGGGAGGGAAGGTGCTGGGCAGATCCCCTGCCAGCCACTGCCAGCCCCTGCTGGCACTCCAGGATGGCTGCCTGAGCTCCAGGGAGTCACATGGGATCGCAACATTAAGGCTGTCACGTAAACCAGCAGGAAATTAAAAATTAAGGGTGAAATCCTATATTGTAATTAAACTGTCCCCGCTTCACCAAAATATGGGACAGGCCTGGGATCAATAAATGGTGCTGTACATCTGCATCACCCAGGCAAGACTCAAACTTCCTGAGAATTGCAGAGACATTTAAGCCCCACCATTAAATTTCCCAGTAATCACAGAAAGGGATCATAGAGTTCTGGAGGTGAGGAAGGACCAAGAACAAAGAGAAAAGCCATCAAAATTCATAGAAGAAACAGTAGTGGAGGGCTTCTCTCACATACTAAAAAATATTACTATATATAAAATCCCAAAATGAAACTAGGTGAGGTTTGCAAAATACAGTGGCGGGTCCTTCATGTAGTCAAAAATATCTTAGAAAATACAACCATAATATTTCGCCGTCTCTCTAATAGACAATACAGTGAAGGCGTTCAAATGGAATTCTGCACTGAGGAGGGCAAATAAATTAGCTCTTAAACCAAACAAAGAGGCACATATTACTATAAGTAGCCAACATGATAATACTTCCCTGATGTTTAAAACCTGGAACAGCATTCAGTTGGGAAGCTGGAGTTGGTAATGAATTTTGCTCTTTTTCTTTCCTTTATTCCCAACAAATATCTCTGCCCCACTCACTAAGGTGGATATCCTGGTTTAAATGTAGAACAAAAAATTTACTATTTCTGACTACTCATGAGCATGCTTCAAAGCTTCCAACTGGACCTATAGTACTGGAAGACCTGGGAAAACATCGCTGAGGAGTCTGAACTATGCCTTGCATAGAGCCAGCTGTGCTCGGCCACCAAGAAAATGGGTATCAGCTGAGCCCATTGTGGGCATCAGTCAAATGACTAATCAAGCCACAAGCCTGAGAAGACAACCATTCCTACTGGATGTCCACATTGTTGTACATATTTGTTAAAACAGCAGACAAAACTAAGGTGATGTGGCTGAACTAGTTGCAGCCCCCTCTTAAAAAGAAAAAAACAAGCCCATTCTTTACACACAGACTGTATTATCTGCAAGGTAACCACAACTATTTAAGACCAAATCCCTCACTTTACACTGCCCTGTAAGCTGACAAAAGCAGGGACCAAGCTTTTTCCCCTCTCTCCTCTTCCTCCTTTTATTCTCCTGCACAACACCTCACACTGACTGTGCTTTAGGAAGAAAGGAAAAAAGTGTCATTTAGGCCAGTGTCCTTCAAAAGAATGCTCCCCACTGCTGAGTGCAGCTTCTTTCAGGGAACCATTAAAAAACCACTGTCCCTCAGGCCTTCAACTGTGACACCTCAGTGTAAAGACACTGGAGGAGGCTGTGTTCCAAGGGCTGCAGCTAACTTGTTCCATCAGCAGATTAGGGAGAGCAGCTGGCTAGCCTGTGACCTCCTGAAGCAGTGCAACTAAGTGGGGGAGGCCCAGAGAGCTACAGTGATTTATTTTGTGGTTACTCATAGCCTGTCACCTCTCGGGCTTAGAACTTGGGTGTCAAACTCATCTCAAATGTGCTTTTTCTGTTGATGTTGCTATTGCCTGAAAAATTGCCATCACGTAAAAAACAATGCTCAGAACTGCAAGCACAGCAGCAGAGGTAGCACAGACACACTGAAAAGCAACCTGGGCCACTCTAGAAAAGTACCTATGTCCTGCATTGCCAGAGAAACAGAATTAATAATATACTAATGTGTGGTTTGCTGCAAGAGAAGCATGAAGCACAGCTTTTCAGCTAAGAATTCAGCAACTGCACTGGGGAGACAGAAAGAAGATATGAAGTTAATTTTAATTTCTGCCCTGTGAAACCTCCTGCATTTTGTATGTGGGTTTATTTCACATAGGCTAAAACCTTCTGGACTATTTCTCTTGATTTTATGTAATAAAGTTGCATTTATATTGTTGTTTACTGTATATAAAGATATAATATAGCAGTAGGTATATCAAACACAGATACACAGAGAACCTGAGGGGGTGGTTTGGCTCTTTTAGTGCCAGCACGGCCTTACTCAGCCCTCTGTGTAATTCAGCCCAGCACACTGCTTTAACAACACAGTGTTGCAACCCTCCCCTCTCCTTCTCTCTATCTTCCTTGTCCACATCCCAGGAGGTTTTGGTGGTCACCAGGGCATGACAAGAAAGGTTATAAAGACAAGGCAATGCTATTGCTTCCAGCTCTGAATGAGCCTAAAGCCTGTTAAGTGCTTCTGCCACGTAAGCCTCTATTTTTCCAAATGGAAAAACAGGAGGAGCAGTGGGGAGTAGAAAAGGCAAGCTCGTGCCCAGCTAGATCTAGCTGCATTTTTTTCAGTTAACTTTGCTTCTTCTTTTCATTTCAAAAGAATTATGAAATGCTACTGCTGTCCAAAAATACTGAACTAGGCCTTGACATATGTACCACCCACAAAGTTACATTTGGACTCAGGATCAACATTTTGGAAAACCAGGCCAAATCGCACCAGGAGCCAAAAGAGATGTCAGAACAAAAGAACAAGGACTGACATGATGTTACTCATATGCTAACTGGAATCTGCTCTAAATGCACGGTGAAAAAATAACCAGGAGCTACTAAGTGCGCAACACAATCTACAGAAGTTTCTTAGAGTGCTGGGGTGATTAGTGCTTTTACACTCTAGAAATAAAAGATTATCAAAGTTACCTGCATATTTCTGGGTTAGAACTTGAAAAACCAGTCATCTCCCATATGCAAATTTCAGAGCCAAAATCCTAAATAATGTCTTACATGTGTTATGAGTTCTCCTGCCATATAAGTCGTTCTTAAAAGTGGTCTTCTGAAAGCACATACAAATTCACCTAAGAGTAGAAGTTGATGACTAAAACCAAAATCCACATTCCATTTTCCTTCGTGGCAAACTGTGTAAGGTCACTGGTCACAACAAGTATTGAAGCATTGGCATCCCCAGGCACAACAGATGGTGTTGAAAACACAACCCACCCTGACCTGGAAGGTTTGGTTCTGTGCACAACAGGGGAATCCAGACTCCGTGCTCTGCTTTTTCATGGAACTTGGCTTTAGAAAGTTTGTGTTTCACATCTCTGCTTGTGACACCTAATAGTAAACTGAGAATTAAACCTAAGGAAGAGCAAAGAAAATCATCATCAAAGGGTTTTAGCTTGAAGCATAGAATACACCTACGTGTATTTGTGGCAAACAACCAAGAGAAAGTACTACTGCTTCATAAAGTCCTAGTTCACACTGAGTACAAGGCTAAAGGCATCTCTGAAATAGGTTTGTAGATTTTGTGCATTTTTAGCACTGATTTGCTACCACTCTAAAAAAAACCACCAAACCTAGGGCCATCCATACACCTTCCACCTGCCCCAACTCTCCCCCTCACCCAAAATAGCCTAACTCACAACCAAACTACTCCAGCTATCCAAACAACCTCCTTCTCAAGCTCAACTTTCTTTATTCATACCAACAGAAAATCATGTTTTAATCTTTAAGCAACACAAAACTTGATAGAAACTCTTTCTTTTCCCCTCCCACACAAGTAATCAGTGGAATGGAGCTCACCCTTTGGGCAACAGAGCTTAAACCACCAGTCCAAAAGGAACTGTTCATCTGTACTGTCTGTTGAACTACAGCAGTGTAGTTCAGCATCTAACCAGTGTAAGTGCATGCTTACTATCAAGGAGATGTGTAGTACAGGTTAGGCACAGAGCCACTGAAAATTGTACCATTTATGTCTCAACTCAGCCATAATCTTAAAAAATGTCCTTACACTTGTGCTTCTGCAGAGTCAGGATCTCTAAGTCCAGACAGCACTGTCTGATACTAAGTACCCTCTAGACAGGTTATCACTAATGTTCAGTGTCTCAGTATTTTTCCCCTATTGCTTGTCTGACACACAGTTTAATGAAATGAAATTACAATAAACAAAGATAATTAAGGCACACAAACTATAGCAATGTTTGTTAAGAGAAAAGATGATGGCAAAGCCAAATGAAAGACTGATGCACATGCACATGGGCATAAAACAGTTTTTAGGGAAAGATCTACCTTAACCAAGATACTCTCACAGGCCTTCTTTCAAATGAAGAGGAAAACATACAAGTTTTAAAACACTCATTATTCACAGAAAATTCAGAAACACCTTCTTATGAACCTGAAAGTGTATAATGTTTCATTTTGCAAATCCAAATTCTGTCTACCAATCTACAAATTAAAAGAAAAAATAAAGTCTCTCAGCATGACTTGTACACATCTATGATCTCTGGCTTGATCTAATTAGACTAATACATGAGCCTTGGACCTCGAGGGAGCCTTCACTGCTGTGTACAGTCCTAAGATGAAGTCTGCACTTCAGAGAGCACCAGCACCACATATTCCTGTGGAAGTAATTCCTAAGTAATGCAAACTATCCTTTTTGGTCAGCCCAGTTTAAAGACATGCATCAGAAAATTTTCAGGCACTTCCTGGAGTGTGGCTGACTTTTTAGTCCATTCACCTCTATTGGAGCATTAAAGAAAATGTTAGAAGAAAAGTCAGGGACAGGACTGTCAAGCATCTCAAGTGTTTAGAGAGGTCCTTGCCCAAAAAAAGATAAATCAGGAAGAAAATGTAATGAAGGTATTTAGAAGGAGAAGCTGGGAGGGACAGAGAAAGAGTATTGCAATCACTTTCATTCACTACTTGTGACCTGTTGAGCTTTCACTACTGAGTGACAAAACCTCTGTTCAGACAGTGCAGCTGCACATCAAACAGGTTCACCTTCTGCAATAGCCTCAGCAGGCCAAGCCTTTCTTTTCTGCCCCTAGTGAACTTGCTGCCTTGAGCACTTATTAAAATTTATTTAATTTCTTCTACTCTTAAAAGACAAACAGGAAGGTTTGTCAGCAATTTACTCTGGAGATGGAGGGGTAAGGGAAGTGGTCTGAGTGTTAACACTCCATTAACACTCTGTGGGCTGAGTGCACTGCAGTGCACTGTGATGGACAGAAAAACTTAGTAAATTGGTATTTTGCTGTATTTGTTAAAAGCTTGTTGTGAGGCAGATGGGAGAAAGGCTGCATGTTAAACTCAAGTGCCTGCTCCATACTTGTTAGCTGGGATTCTCTGGATGCAAAGGAGATTGAGGTTGAGGAAGAATCGCAAAGTAAATTCTTCTGGGAAAGATCTCTGCAGTGCAGGATGGAGGAGGCAGTTCTCAAGACACAGCAAGCAAGAGACCTCACCATTCCACAGCAGTGTTGGAAACTCCTCCAAGCAGCAAGGGGCTTCCTCTCAGCCAGAAGCAGAGCCATAAATCAGTCTTTGGTAACAAGGGAAAGAAAGAGAACTTCTATGGACCCAGCTGAGGTTATGTCAAATTTGTGCAGATGTGGAAGCCAGAGAAAGCACGAGTGTGGAAAGAGACTTCACCTTATCAAGAAGAAGGGATGTTTTTGCTTGGATTTTCAGATTGAAGATTATGTCATTCCAGTTTAGTTTCCTTCTGACAAAACAGACTGGGATTCTTTTGTTTGCCCTTGCATATGCAGCACCCAACTCCACACCAAGGCAAAGCCCAAGTGGAGATGCACAGCCATGCAGGGACAGGTCTTAGATGCACAGAAGGAGATGCTCTTGCAGAACATGACTCAGATCAACTTCATTCTTATCACTCATTTGGCCCCAGAGAGGCCATTTACACAGAGCTTTACTCCAGACTTAAGCTTTCTCTCTTGTTGCAGCAGTATTACTTTCCTGTTTCTGCTTTCTTCCGCCCCAAAGACTCTGGCTCAGCTGCTGTGGCATGTGCACACTTGGGGGAAAGAGCCATTCATCACCGTCAGGAGACGTGCTGTACACAGCAGGTCAGCTCTCACCTCCTGCTGCTCCTGCAGTGAGGGCTGCAGATCCTGAAAAGATGCATAACATGCACATTGCAAACAGCCATTCATCATTGCAGAGCTGTGCCCCAGACACCCAGGCACAGCCCAGCAAGCTGCTCTAGCTGTGTGCACCAAGGAGGCACGTCCCCTCCCGCTCCCCGCCGCCTTGCAGCGAGAGACAAAAGCACACACACAGAAAGCTGGGCAGGTGACTGCCGACAATGGTTTCTGCTGCAAAAATCATATCCTCTCTCTCCCCTCCAGAATGGCCCAGTGCTGCAAAGGTGCCCCATAATCATTAAATTATGAAAATGTAAGTTGCTGGAAGGAAATTAATACCAGGCATGACTGGGGAAAAGGTTGCTTTCTCATGAAGTAATTATGAAATTAAAATTTGATCTCTCCCTGGCGATTGTACAAAGGATACAGCTGAGGTCTCAAACACAACAATACAGCCAGGTTTTCAGCAGAAGAAACGCAGAATGTTTCACTAGACAAAAAAGCTCAATTAAAAAAAAATGGGAAAGGATTACTTTTTGTAAATTACATGATTTTGGCTAAAAGGCGCAATGAAAGCAGGTTAGAGCACAGGGTTTGCAGACTTCCAATTACTTCTTACAAGTTGGAATCAAGCTGTTAGGAAATGCAGCTTATCTGAATAAGACTAATAATGCTAAGCTAATTAGACCCACAGGCATTAGCCAGCAGATAAATTCAGGCCAAAAAGAGGGACACTGTCACTTTAAATACTGCCTTGGGATCGGTGGAAAAGCTAATGAGGAGTGTCAGTTGGGGCTGTTTTATTAGGTGGTTCTCTAGAGACTATAGCCTGAGGTTTCTGTAGCAGGGCTTCTGTGCTTGATTCAATAAATCAATTTATATTAAAGGAGGGTACAGCACAGGTGCCAGCTCTATAAAGCATTTTTGTGGCATTTCTCAATCTGCTCAGGCACTCCTTGGGCAGGCTACCTGAACGTGCTGTCAAAGGACATTGAGCCCAGCAATAAAGAGTAAGATAGCAGCCACATTGGCAATATTTGTTCAAATCAGCTCACACATTACCAAGCAAAACATGTACATTGGCTCTCACCGGGTATTCTGGATCCCCAATAAGTGATTAATGAGAGCCTGGTTTTTGTGAGCTGGAGTCTGAACCGCAGACGGCAAGGCGGGCTGCACAATGAAAGCGAAAGGCATCCATCCCAAACAAAATAAAACGGCTTGAAAAGTGAAGTTGCTTTTTTAATCAGATGCTTAAAGGCTGAAAGACATTCCCTGTTGCAAAGAAAAGGGCGAGTGCAGAGCAGGCTGGCAGCATTCCAGGCAGTGGACAATATTGACTCTAGAATAAAATAGGTTTTGCTTAGTGCTTGCCTCAGGGCACCAGCCTCCCTGCTGTGGAATAAATCATGCGGGCAGGCGATTCCCCAGCACGGTCTGACCCTCGGGGCTGACCCCATGTGCCACCGCACTCCCTCACCAGACACACGGACACGGAGCTGGCAAGGGCTCCCCTGCTGCAGCAAAGACAGCACGCTCAGAGACTGTGCCCAATTCCCCGGCTCGCTGCCACCTTGGCTTCAGCCCATGGTGTGGGGTGGGCACTACACTGCCTCAAACCATTTCTGATGGGGTGCAGCTCAGCTCTGCCTCTCCTGGAGGGCAAAGGAAGCAACCAACAAGTAGGTCAAAAGCCGTACTTGTTATCTAGGTCTCTTTTGCCATCCTAAAATCAAGTCAAATAGCTGAAGCTGTGATCTGGATACAAGCCTTAAAGAACTGCACTTCAATGCAAGCAGCAATAAAGCCACTGTTTCTGTTCCAAGGAGGAGCAAAAAATTAATTTTGAAACCACTGAAGTTGATGCCAACTGGTAGTGCCTTCTGGATGCCTTTGGTTAAGCACAGTGCTGTATGGCTCCTCCAGCCCCACAGAAGGCTGGGAGGGGAACTCTGGAAGGAGCCACAGTGAAGCACACAGCCAGTCAGAAATCCAAGTTTCTGAAGGTTCTAGGGATACAGTCAAAGCAAAATACCTCCAAACTGTTCACACTGGATGTACATGTGAAGGAAATCTGACCAACTGTGTTTTAGCTTTAAATAAAAGCCAGAGACAGAGAGCACTAATTCTGTGCAGGCCTTCAAAGGAGCAGCTGTCACCAGGCCTGCTGTTTCCCTCCTCCCTCCATTTCCACTTCAGGTTACTCACCTCACTTTTTAGCACTGACCAGTCTCTGCTTACATGGCCTCTGAGTCTTTCCTGATGCTTCTGTTGCCAGGACTTGTGGAAGCCACCAGGACACCTCTCTCCAATACAAGTCTAACCTCTGCAAGGCATGGGCTTGGAAATTCCAGTCCAGAGACCCAGCTGTGAAAGACTGTCAGTAACATAGATATCTGCCAGCAAATTATGGCTCGAGACAGCTTGAAAGTTTGTTCAGCAGGACACACTGCTCTTAAGATGCCTTGCCAGCTACACTGCACATTTTGCAATCGTTGTTCAACCACAACGCGCATAGGGCAAGGGTGCAGGAAGGGCAGCTCATGGTCAGCTCCCAGCAGTGTGGGATTTATTTTACATATATTTAATACAGCATGATTTCTCATTGCAATTGCCACTGCAAAGAAAGGAGCCAGGGCAGGCGAGCTGGAGCGGGAAGGGAAAGGCTGGTCTCAAAGCAGTTGCAGGCAGCCTGGGCTAGTGATGCGGCACACATTGCTGGATCAGTGGTTGTCCTAATGCTGTGGGGAAACTTGGCAGCCGTGCTACCACTGTGGGCTGTGGAGACAAAGCCAGTGTGGAAACTTCACATGAAAAAGAAAAAAAAAATAAAAAGAAAGGAAGAAAAAATAAAGGGCCAAATACATTATAACAGACCCAAAGACAATAATCTTTTGTAATCCAAACAAGCTGGGCAAGCCAAGCCATTGTTGAGAATCTGAAAAGCTCTGGAGCAAAGGAGGAGGATAAAAATGAGGAAAAAAATGTCATACAGCTTCTAATAGAAAACACAAAAATTATACTGAATTGTAAACTAAAACAGTTTAGTTTCCCGAGAAAACATCAAAGCAGAGAGTGTTCTACATTCTCTCACTAAAGGATTAAGTAATTAAGTGTAAGAGTCGCTTTTTCTTCCTGATATCACCTGCACCTCTCTACATGTATGTGCAAATGTCAACACACAATGAGGTTAGTGACCAAAAAACAATTCACACAATTGATCATCTGCATTGTATGTGATAAAAGTTCAGCAGCATTTTAGTGTATCAAGCTCTGGCTGGCCAAAGCACCATCTGACATTTTCTAGAAAAGGAATATATATGCTAATTTATTCTCCATGATAGATAGTGTCCTTAGAAACAAATGCAAAACAGGCATGTCCTCGGCCACTGCGTCCTGATGCATCAGTTGAATTCAGGAATAAGAAAGGGAAGAAAATAGAAGCAAAATCGTTGAAGTAGAAAACAGCCACTAAGAAACCTCTGCCACCTCAAACCATCACCTCTGAGGGCCCACCAAACTGGAAATCTAATGTCTTGTCCACAATCACAGCCACTAAAATTGACCCAGACTTTCACATAAATAGAAACAGATTGCTTCTCCTCTGCCTAAGGGTTCACTGCACACAATCCAATGGATAACAAACACCTTGGGTGAAACCTTGCAAAAAGAAATGGATCCTTATTTAGAAGGGCTCTGTTTTACACAAATGTATGGCAATAGAGCAATTTCTTTATCATTTTATTGTCCCGAGGCAACCAAAGAGGTAATTGATGCACTAGTTGTGCAATATGGAGCAGCTGAAAGATTCCAATTCTTTTATTAGGACAAAAATGTAGGCCCCATTTTTCACTTCCATCCAGAAGTCAAAAGAAACAGCAGGGAGAGGTAGGCTCACCACAGTCTCCACATGCTTCTGCTTGGCACAGGCCACCTTTTTCTGGGACAATACTGTGGTGAATTCAGACTTGAATTTTCAAGTCGCAGTTCAAGCATTTATTCCAGAATAACTGCTTACAGCTAAGCATATTTGTACTGAACTGGTGACAATTTTTGCATTGACCATATTAGAATCTCTAACTAGATCAACGTGTGTCCTAGATTTCAGGAAATTCAGAAAAATCAAATAGAAAATAACTTTTTTCTCCTCCCTGCTATATGCTAGAGCTAAGAGAGTTCACAAATCAGTACTGAAAAGCAACACATTGGATCAAATCTGCCAGTCTGACTTACCAAAGCTCTTCTACCTCACTCATTATTCTACATTTAGAATTTCTGTTCCTTTTTCTAAAGCCAAACAGTATAAACTATATAATGACCATTTTGGATAAGGTAAAGCGTTATGCATACATTCATAAGTGAGGTAGAAATATACAGAATTACCTCTTCACTTAACTTTTAAACTGTCTAGTACTGCATGAATCTCAACATTCTGCTGGTGATTTGGGCTGGAAAAAAATACTGTAGTAAGCAAAACTTCCACTGAGTTTCTGGAATTTTCAATTTGGAACCTCTAGTGTGCATAAATAGTTTTTTTTTTCCCTCTTCATGCTTTACTTTGTATTTTTCAATACCGAATTTGATCACTATGATGCCCATTTGCATTAACCACTTAATTCTTTGCAGTACTTCATGGTCATTCTTGTTTAATAGGAAAAGAGCTGCAGTGTCACCTGCCAGTGCTGCAACTTCAACCATTCCAACCTCATTTCCTTTCCAGACCACTAACCAACCAGGGAAATGCAAAACAACTCCCATGAACCTGAAGAAACCCTCTTTGCTTTCCAGACATGATTACAGAAATCTGTTCTTGCCCTCTTCTCAGGAGTTCCTGGCCTATGATACTTCTGTAGCTCTCCCCCACATGTTTTTCCTCCCAACTGGCATGTCACATCTTGAAAAAGAGCTTTTGGAAGTCTACATGAAACCATTCTTTATTGGTGTCTCCAGAGACATCTGGGAGCTTAACAAAAAAACCCCTTCTTCTGCAGAAATTGGGAAAGTGTCTCATGATCTTCCAAGTGTTTTGCTGTCTAAGTCCTCAGTTGATCCAATGTTCTCATTCTGTTCCTATTCTTTTGCTCATGCCTGTAGCCTTTTTAAAATGTGAAGTCATCATTCTCAGGGTGAAACTGCATATTCCACTAGCAGCTGTTCAAGATGACAGACAATGATGGTTATTCTCAGATTTACATGTTCTGCACAAACATTTCAGATTATATTAAACTTAGATCATTATTCTGCCATTAAAACATAATTATATTTATGGTCCATAAAGCATGGAACAAAGCAAAAGTTATGTAGAGCTGTACTTGTATGTGAGCATCCAGACTTCCAAATCTAAAATAGGCTTTCTTTTTAACCCCTTTGTTCTTTTTCTGCCTGAAAGGACATTTACTACTGACACGAAAACACAAATGTCATGGAAATGAAGATCATTTGCATATATTGGGCTTTTACATGACATAGGTCATGCACAGAACTTACAACAGCAAAGATTAGGGCTTCTCCAAGGAGCCTCTTGAACCAAGAAAAAACAATGAAGACATTTAGCCAGGAACAAAATAACCCATGTCATTCTTTCTGTCTTCACTTCTTTAAGTCCATGCCGTTCATTCAAGCATTTTCATTTTAGGCTGGTTGTGTTCAGATAGGCCCCTGTCTTAAACAATTCCTCAAGGGATATCCAAACCAAGGGCCAGCAGCAGTGGAATAGGGAGGAAGCTCGTCCCTTCTGCAAGCTTTCCTCAGCATGTAAGGCATGATGGCCCAACGTCTTGGTTTAAAAGACGAACGTCTTACCCACTCATCCAGAATTTATAAAAAACTACGTCCAAGATAGGAAAATTGTTTTGCTTTCAGAAAGATCCCCTGGCACATCTTTGCCTTTATATGCTTTCTCCGCTTTGTAGTGCTCCCACACTACAATGAACTCTCTGGAGGGAGGTCCACTTATTTAAAACATTATCTTCTAGAAGAAAGATACACCTGAAAGAAGGAAATGCCTTTTCTTTTAGTATGCAGGGGTACAGCTCCATGTTTGCTGCAGTTTACACTAATCAAAGATAGGTACAAAGTAGGCATTGGCTGGGGGAGAAGGCTGACCCCATGCTGAGGAGGACACATTCTTACCAGCCAGTCATGTTGAAGTCACGGTACAGCATCCTCTTTCCAACCTCCTTGCGCTGCACCCTCCGTGGAAACTCTAGATGTGTGAATTCATTTCCCAGCAAGTGAGGCTGCATGTAAGCCTGTGGGCAGAAATCAAACCACAGATACCACATAAAACAAGACATCATCTATTTTTAATGAGCTAGTATTACCATCCCTTCCTGGTCCCTTCCCACACAAATTCCACCCACTACTCTACCCTTCTTTTTAAATAAGGACAATGATGTGCTCCATTTCAGCAAACAATGCACATACACGATTTCTGCCCCTGCCTGATATCCAGCAGCAGCCTTATGCAGCTTTAGAAGTTGTCTTGCCCTCAAAATTCTTTATTTCTTCTCCCTACTCCTCAAGATTTGGGATCTCTAAACTACACTTCATCCATTGACCCTGAAGGAGTCTGCAGAGCTTTGTAAAACAGAACACATGCCCTTTTTGTTAGTCAGCAAGAGAGAAAGGAATGATCAAATACAAAGCCATGGAGAGACTTGAAGGGGTGATTGTGCAGTGAAGCTCAAGCTTTTTGACTCGCAGTTCAGCTATGCCAACAACACAGAAAACCAACATTGCTACCACATTTTAACTGTCACCACCTTGAGAAAAATGCACCCCATCACACGGCACTGCAAATAAACACAAGCTACAAAGCAGCTTATTTTCTTGTTTTTGAAAAACTACATCCTTCATCCAAAACAGACTTCAAGAAAAGCAGCCGTGGTTTTGTATCACAACTGCAACTAAGGCACTTTGATGGTTTTAATGCTCAAATGCTGCTCATGTCCTTTGTGTTGCACTGCTCTGCAGATGTTGGGAGGCCTCTTTGCCAGAGTTGTGCCTTTGACTCACACTCTCCAAAGCTGACCATAGTCGAGAGCATCACGAGGTTCTTTGTCCACTGTGTAAATTTTTGCATTGAATTTATAGACAGATCACTTGACATGATAGTTTAATCCTAAAAATACTCTATTTCTTCTTTCTGAAATAAATCTCACTCCTTTTTCTTTAATACTGAAATAAACAAAAGCCTTTCTCTCTTCCTCCGCAAAGCTGCATTGTGAGAGAGCTCTTATGAAAGACACAGTCAAATTGGCTAGGGAACTGAAAAAAAAGTTGCATTTCTTAACCTTTTTGCAGATAACTCTTTTTCCTTATCCAGCCTGTTAAGGCAATAAAGCCTGTCGTATCTTCAGCAGCAGCTGCCATCAAGGGAGATGAAATGAGCTGGGGTTTAGTTTGTATATATGTCATAAATCTAGTGCTCATCAAAGGTAAACAGCAGGAAGCACTGGAAGCCCTTATTGATCTACCTGGCATCTGTCATGCAGATAGTTCACAATAAAATATTTCCTGCATTTAAGAGTTGAGCCTGCTCCCACTCAATTTAATAGGAGCTCTATCAGGCTCAGCACATCACAATGCTAACTTTCTATCAGCTTGTCCCTGTTCCCATCACCAGACATCGTTCCAGAAAATACCTCAAGCTTGGTTGGAACAGGACTGAGGAAGGTTGCTGTGTGTAGCCAGCAAGATTGGATTCTGCTTTCAAGAGGTGGCTTTCAAGCACACAAGTGATCTTGACATCACGATCCCTTCCTGGAACAGGAACTCCATCAAATTCTCTCTGTGTACAGTTAAGGGAATTATATTTTTTTTCCTTGAGTCTACAGTAAGCCAAGGTCCCCTTCTACACCCAAACATGGTTGTCAAGGGCTCTCTAATTGGATCCCTCTCCTCATTACAGAAATAGTTGAGAAGCACTAGTGAGTTTTGAGAGGTTCAGCAGTATTAGTCCACATGAGACTTTTCATACTTCCAGAACACTGGAAGTATGAAAAATGAACTTCTTCATTTAAAAGTACACGTAAGCTTTTTATTTTATTTATTTTCATTCCAGTTGCAAAAAAGATGGAAAATTCCTAATGGCTTGATGCATCGCATAATATGAACAATATTTTTTCTTTGTATGATAACAAAGAGCTGGATTGGTTTTGGTATATTTAAAATTTCTTCTGCTCTATGATATTGTAAACAATGAAGTCAATCTGCATTCAAAGTGAAATTCGGTTTGCTTTTAAAAATGCACAGCTTATCTTGATTAAAACATTATAAACCACTACCAGCTATATACTGTCACCTGCCTAAAAAACAAGGTCATACTTAAAAAACAATCACACCTGATATCAAAATGAAGTTATCTAACCTTCATTTGATTGTGAGATTACTAGTCTGAATAAGAGGTTCAGAAGAAAAATATTACAGGCTTTTATCCTTTTTTCACTTAAAACCAAGAATTTTCTTTAATGAAAAGGTAAAGCAACCAGGAGAGACTGCATTGCATAAAGATTTACTCAGATGGAAAGTCTGAGGTCATAACTGAAATAAGATTAATAAAGCTGGCACAGTTACCAGTGGACTGCTAATGTTCAAATAAGACCTCTTCCGCAGCCAAGCCTCAATGCTTGATTTACAATCCAGGGATCTTAACTTGATTCTAATATTTTTGGCGTCAGTGAAACCGAGGGAAAAGAGCAATTTGGAAGCTTCTGGTGTCTGAGATCTGAATTCTTATGTGAAGAAATGGGGATTTTTGTTGTGCTTTGCTTTATTTATTTAATTTTCCATAATTTTTACCATTTTTAAACTGTCAATTTTGATGTTTCACTGGTAATTCTACAGAGAGAAGAATGTTCTACTACAAAACTCAGTTGCAACTTCCAGTTGGGTTTGTTGAGAACTGTTCTCCATGTACAAGGCAGGGCTCTTCTCCCCATCTCAAGAAAACCATGCTGGGCAGCAGAAGCAGAAAATAAACAAAAAGCAACACTTTAAAAATCTACAGAACTTTCAAACAGATAGACATGCAGAACCATGAAATCCCCTCAAGTGATCAAACAACAACAAAAAAGATAAGTGAACTAACTACCAGAATTTCACCTTTGATGACACACTTCCATTTTTTACAATTCCATTTTTTAATTTGTTTAGTCTCAATTTGCAGGAACCTCAGATCAGAAACACCACTCAGAGAACCTGAAATTTAACAAATAGTGTGGCTACCAAACACTTCCTGTATCCTTATGAGGTATTTTCAGACAACATTGTTATTCTGTGTTATGGAACTGGAACATTTGTCATATTTTCTCTTTCAGAAACTGTTGGAGCTTTTCAGCATAAATCTGGCATAGTCTGCATTGTGTGTTTTTGGTACTCTGCCATTTTATGGTGTGATTTGTGGATGGATGCATTGCATTCAAAATTAGTTGTTTAAAATGAAGTTCAGTCAAAGAAATATTAGTCATGGTTGCATTTACTTCCTGCTGTGTTTCCTGGTGATTAGAAAAGCAAACATGAAATTAAGATAAACCTAGACTTACACACTAGCATGCCAGTTAATTAGGTGGCAGGAAACACTGCATGTATCTTATCTGCAACTCAGTAAGCCCTGCCACTGCCTTTTCCACTCCTTCAGTAGGCACTGCCCTGGAAAGTTGCTGGCACTAGTGATTTCACAGCACTCTATGCTATTTTCAGATTTGCTGCTTTCCCCTACTTCAGCTATTATCTTATAACTTTTATTATATTATGCCCTTTTCTCCAAACCAATATTCCACTACATGGGACTACTGCTCACAGCAGCATGCACAGCCCAGCGCACCTGGAAGTTTTACAAATAACTCAGCCATTATCATAGGGACACATTTAAAACAAAGAGAGATTAAAGGATGTGGTGGCAAAAGGAAGGAGAAGACTAGAAGCCAAATCCATCTCTTGATTGGAAATCCAAATCCATCTCTCTCATCTTGTGAAAGGCCAGGACCCCTTCCATGGAACCACACATCTCCTTTACCACAGCATCATCCCCTGTGTCAAACGGCTGAAGTAATTCAGGGAGCCAAAACTGTAAGGGAATTACATCTTGACTGACTTGCAATTGAAGTGCTGACTGGATATTTAGCAGATCTAGGTTCATTTTCTTCAGGCTCAGGTTCTGCAAGCGTCCTGCAGCAGGTGAATACTAGTGTCACTATTATCCTCACCTGAGCAACAAATAAGAATAGATCCCCTTTGAGCCCATGACTATCTGGGCTCATGAACCTTTGCTTGAATGATGGCAAACACAAAGAGCACCCATAGTCACTGTCACTGGTGGCCCCCCAGTCTCTACTAGCAGTGACACTTGCACTGGTGGAAGTGGTCTACCATTTCTGGTGAACTTCAGAAGAGCTGTTTGGCTGCACACATGAAGATGCTACAAACACCACATTGACTTCACATGACATCTTGAAAGTGTAAATTTCAGTAACTAAAAGAAATACACCCATCTGCAGTACACTCAATTCACCATTCATTTTAAACACATTTTCCAAGGGAATAAGTAACAAAATCTATCCTATTTACTGTTGCAATTTAGACTATCATGACTGAAATTAATAGTCTCCTCAGAAGATGAAAGAAAAATTGCTTCTGGCTGTCGCTGCCCACACAACTGCTGAATCTACCAGAGCAGTTCCCAGTAAATACTGGATTTTTTTTTTCCTTCAAGATACACTGATACAGGAAGTCAGGACTTTTCCCAAGAGATGTGTGGAAGTCTCCTGCTACAGAATTTGCTACACAAATTCAGAAGGAGGTGTTGGAATGCCCACCAGTGGAAGGGAAGCAACATGGTGCACTGAACCTCTACAGAAACTGAAGGATCAAGGGAATACTGGTGCAAAGCTTTCAAATTTTACAACTTAAGAAGTGCTCTCTGACTGAATGATTGATTGCCTTCTGCAATACTCTCACAAGCTGCCTGACACAGAAGTCTGTCTCTATCATATAGCCAGCCTGAAGTCTGCAGCTGGGTGCTGCCCCATCACTGCCCTCATATGGAGTGATGACCAGACTCAGAGCTGCTTCAAAGTCAGAATGAATGGACAGACAACTTGCTATTTTCAGATGTCCATGCCAGAGGCCTACTGCCAAGGTAATTCTTGGATGCATGGAAATAAACTTGCCAGGACAGGCAAGTCCTTTTGCTTCCATTTGCTTCCCTCCCCTCTTAGTTACTCAATCAGTATTAGCTGAAGCACAGTTTTGTCTAAGACTAGATTGGAGGACTTCATATAAGATACTCACATGACCTGAACAACTCATTATCCCATGGACTTCTTTCCACATAGAAATTAGGGCTCAGAAAACAGGGCCTAAAAGAACATCTCATGTGACTGAAGGAATCAACAGGCACTAAATTTAGGCAGATGGAAGCTCCTTCATTCTGACAGCACCAAAAGTGTCTGCTGCACAGGGAACAGCCTGGAGGCTGTAAATCCATACCCTCCCTTTGCTTCTACAGTAATTTCCTCATAGTGAACAGGATCTCTGCATTTACCAAGTAAAATATTAATGCTAAAGTGATTATGGATTTTCTTCCTATTGTGCAGGAAGAACACATTTGAAGCACAACATATTTGAAACAAAGAAACTCAGTTTTAACTGCAAATAAGAAAATAGACTCCAAGTAAATAACTTTCAGACAGAACCAGAGACAAGAGATGTTGATGGTAGAAACACAGACTAATAGAACCTGGGGACAGACAAGTGATAAGAGGATTAATTGGGATCTAATCAGCAAGATAGATGCAAACTTTGGAGTGTAATGCTTATGCCAACTTTGCAAGAAGTTTGAAGTCATCTTTTTATTTTTCTTTTTTTAAACACAAGAGTAAAAATCTTACTTAGGGAATGTTGTGTTTGAAATTATCTGTAATTTTGTTTCACGCTCTTGCTGTCTTGCATGTATTCTCTTTGAACATGATACCCATAGACCTGGCATATTTGTTACATACAGAATTAAAATAGACAAACAAAGGTAAAGGAATTTTCCACAGGAAACAGCAGAAATGCTTTTCAGATCAGCAACACGTTTCAAATTTAAGCCAGAAAGGACATCAAAAGAGAAAACAAAAACCCTTGTAGGCAATGTTTTATCTCATATTTCCTACAGAAGTAGCAGACTCCCTAGATGCTAAAGATACCTTTTATTTTAGAGGCAAACAAATTATTTTAAATGTAACTGAATTGTAAATATTTATTAGGCCTCTTTTCCATTTGGTTCTCTGAATATGAATAGTCCCAAAGCAGTATTTCCTCTGAAATTTTCAGCTTCAAGCCAATGAATCTGACTGAAAAAAAATTAAATGTGACAATTGAGGAAACACAATTTTTTCTTTAAAACCTTCCACCTCCACCTTTCAAACACTGGGATGTTGTCTAGTTTCAAGCCACAGTGGAAACTAGGCTGAAAATAAAAAACACCTTAAGACCTGGGAACATCACTAACCTTGGCCTGTCCACCTTAAGTCAGGCAAGGCTGAGAGTGACCCCACCTTGGCTGATGCTTAAATTTCTAAAAGAAACAGAGGAAGCACAAAGGAAATCTCTCAGCCATGTTAGAAATTACATTCTGACAAACAACTAATCGACTTCAACCAACTGATCTGTTCATCGAAGAAAACCTTAAAAAGTAACAGGATGGTTTGTATGAAAAATAACACTATACATTTTAACTTCTATCCCTCAGGCAGCTTATCAGCTAACACAGCTTGGTCTATAAAGCATCCCATGTGTCCCCTAGCTAGTCACCCTGTCCCAGCTTTATGGGTGCTGCTACAGTAAATAAAACTAATGTTTGATCACCCATCCTATGCTGCAGCTACTAATGTTCACTGAGATCACCTCTAAGTTGGATATCTTTCTCCTGATGGAGATACTACTGGCATACTGTTTGAGTAAATTAATTGAACTCTGCAATATCACTCACATACAACGAGCGGTCTGTGGTATTTCATACTGTCACACAGCAAGCACTGGGATGGATTGAAATACATGCGTGGCTCATAAACTCTGTGTCTGAGTTCTCAAAATCCAACACCAGTGTGCTGCCGAAGGATCTGCAGCTGAACAATGTACACAATTAGCCACGCTAATTGATGGCCTTTGCTGAAGAGGTAATACTCCTTTCATTGAGATTTGCACCACCAGGATTTTCTCCACATCGGCTGATGGCTTAAAGACACACGTGATCAGTCACTGGTGTTCAGTGGACACATCATCCTTCACTGAGCCACAGCAACTCAGCAGCATTTCTCTAAGCCTTTGACATTACTGGGCAATGCTTGTCATCAGCAGCACCTGATTTGGTCCTCAGGTCTCTTACCAGATACTGAAGTCGCTGGCGTTCAGTCTCTGGAGTGAATTCTGAAGACATTGGAATGACTTCACCATTTCGGATTATTATAGCTCTGTAAAAGTAATAAAACATCATCAGCACAGAAAAAAAAAAAAAAAAGGTAAAAAACCCCAGAAAACCACAGGGTACAGTCACACTCTTATTCTCTTCCGAATTACAGTCAAATAAAGCCATTTCTTTTCTACTGAGGTTGTCAGCAGACCAGGATAATTCCTGCCCTGCATCCTTTAGGCTGGGTAACAAAGTATACTTCTATAAGCTGAGTTCATTTTAGAGCCCACAAAAACATCCAAGCAACAAAGGCAAGAGTTATTTCAATTGATGTCTACAGGGTATCTTTATTAAGTGAAATGCAGACACCCAGAGGAGATGCTGCAGAATCACTGATTGTAGAACAACTCTTTGCAGGTTTTAATAACAGTTGTGGCTGACACTGTCTAAACTACTGGCTTCAAATGACTCATCCAAGCACTTTCCAATCATTAATTGGTCATATGTCGTGTCAGAACATTTCTTCCAACATTAAATGGAAATAGTAAAGCAAATCCTGTTTAGCACAAATTTAACTAGTTACCTGCTGAAAGATGGCAGGTAATGGTATGACTGTAGATTAGACAGGAGATTTCATCCACATTGCAGAGTTCTGCAAATCGCAGAGAGAAAATTTTCTCAAACACTTGCCTGTTGCCTCTTAACAATCTGATGTGTTGCACACAAAATGGTCCAATCTTTCCTTGGTGTAATGCCACTGGCTGGAAGGAGGGAAGAATTCACCTAATATTTCTACTACATTCTGCATTCATGTATCCACTCACAGAACTATGATCCTTTATCTTTCCTTTATTTAGGCAGCTCTGTAAGTAGAGCAATGCCTGGCACTTTTGATAAACTATCTATCATCCCAAAGACTTTAATGCCTGCTGTGGAACTGTTTCTCAGCCATCAGTAGATTAATTCAGTGTTTAGATAACAGCTCTCCTCTTGAACATAGACAGAATTTGGCGTAGCTAAAAGAAGTATTTGCCACTTGGATTCCAGTTTCTCTATGTTTTAAATGTTCCCATTTCTGTGATATTTTCACCCCACTGATGTCCTATGCATGAGCTAGCTTACTTCCCTTGATCATTTGCTCGATTTGCTGTCATTGCCTCTGTGCCAGCTGTTCTGATGCCACTGGAATGCAACCAACAAATATGGTAGGCACACAAAGACTGAGAACTTAAACCTCTAAATTCAAAACACAGGCATCTTGAGAAAACCAACTCAGGTACAAACCTGAATTCTAAAACTAGTGGCATTGGACAGATTTCCAAGTCTTGTGGATTGGTCACTGGACTAAAATTGCCTCCAAATTGTCATCTACTACTGCTAGTATGCAAAAGACAGCAGCATTATCTATGATTAAATGAACTGTTCACATTCCTGAGATTCATGTGGTAAAGAGCAGACAGGTTCAGGATGGTACGATGGCAGATGTGGGAAGAAGCTCTGGCAACGACGGGAAAACAAACAGCTTTGCTTTGAAAGGTAACAAATTTACTGCTCTTGGACTTCATTTCTTACTGCTCTTCACTTCCTTGCAAATAATCCTGTGTAGAAATTAGAGGCAGCAAGAGTGCATCCTACATACTGAAGGTTCCCCCTGGCCCTTAATTAAAACCAATATTGTGTATTTGGGATAGACATGGTAGTTGCATGTGCTTAATTTCCTAAAAAAAATTTGTGCATAATTTTTGACATATTTTTTTCCTCCTTTAGGGAATCTGAGTACAGACTTACAAAAATGCCTAGCCAATCAAAAATAATAAAAGTTTGCTGAAAATTTTTCTTTTGCATTTCTGAGACAGTAATTTAAATATGAATTAAGAAATCTAACATCTCTCTTCTGCAACAACACTTTTGCTTTTATTTTTGCAGTTCCTAAGGTATTCATCTTTGAATGAGATTCATTTACTCAGACAGGGAACATTTTATACAACTTATTAAAAAGTTATTTGATTCAGGTGGAGTAGGCCTCCACCTAAGGGGTCTGTAGGTTTAGTACAGAGTATGTACTCTGGCAATAGTCTAGACCAGACTGATGAAAGAAGCTGATCAGACTCTAAACCAAATTTTATACATTAGTTTAAGCAAGTCATAAGGGATTTTCTGATCTTTTGCTTGTCTGAAAGAGTTAATATAAAACCACACATTGATATAACTGCTAGTACATCAGGCTAATTTTCTAATTATTCTTTAGTCACCATTTCACAGGAAATCCATATTTTAAAGGCCACTCAGACCAGTCTGGGGTTCACCTTTTTCTTTGTGCACATTGACATGCCTCGTATATATTTTGATAGCTGTCATTCTCACTTCTGTGGGTAGAATTGGGCCCTGAGGGACTCACATCATATAAAAAGCAATTCAGAGGCGAGTGGGTCAACCTTTCACAGCTCAACTTATTTTCACCAGAATTGGCAGCCACCTGAGATGAAAAGCACAACCTAGCACATACACAAAAAAATCTTCAGAGTGGGTGGAATTAAAGCAGTACTGTTGATACGCGGTAAAAGAGAGTTTTATGTTTTTCATTAATGTTTTCAGCAGTTGGACTTTATTCAACTTGCAAGTTACAGCTGTTCATAAGAGTCAAATGATTTGATCTGAGGAATGAGACAGCTCTAGATATGAGTAAAGGGAGGCACACAGACATATATGTACAAGGCACTGGTCCAAATTCAACTGTGGTGAGCTTATAAGCCGGTACTGGGCTCTTTATCTTTCTGCCCCAACTGCTTAGCTCTTTCATGACAGCAAAGTGCATTTCTGATGGCTCAAGTGACAAAAAGGGACACATTTGTTGGCAGTCTCACTGAGGAGACTGGGTGCAAAAGCCTGGCCTGGGAGCCACCCTGCCCAGTGGGGTTTTCCCCTGTGATTGAAAAGGTGCCGAATAAGGCCCTAATTGGCTTTGGAGAGTGACGTGCCCTTTCCATGACCTTGCAGTGACAGAGCTGCCAAGCAGCAACTGAAGGCTTTTTCCACCGAGCAACCTCCAGAGCCCTGAATTCAATAGCCCAGAGTCAATAACTGCTCACGAGGAAGGAGCCTGGCTGATGCAGCAGCTGCAAACAGCTCCAGCAACTGCTTTTAGAGACCCACTCTATATGGTCCTGCAGGACAATTAATTTTGATTTTACACTTCCTAATGGCCTAAGCAGCAACATGGTGTTACATGAGCATTACTGCTTCTGCCATGCATGAAACACTCATGTATGCAAGGAAATAGTATTCTGAAAGCATTTAACTCCCCATGTATTGAGGATATATGAACGTATTGTTTTATGCCAGAATACAGCTGTCCCATTAAACTGTCAGAAATAACTACATAGGAAGCAAGAACTCCTTGAATAGACGCGGTTCCCAGACAGCATCTGATTTTGCCATGTTTAATAGTGACATTTTAATTTCCACCACACTGGTGAAGCACATTATAGCAGAGCCACAGGGCGAGCCTGCCAAAGGCAGATGGATGATTCATGTTTGCAGAGAAACAAGTATGTCAACACTAACCAAATATTCTCTGATGACAAGGTTGCTTCAGACCCATACCAATCATTAATTTATATCACCAATGAAAGAGTAATTAAAAAAACAAAAGCTTTTTTTGGCAGGATTGGAAATCAGGAGTCACAGATCTGCGGCCTCCTCAGTGCATTGCCTTTCATGCTCTGATACTGTAGACAATGCTGTGTGGAGAGGGTAAGAAACTGCTCTGAAGTCTTGAGGCCACAGAGGCCAGTAAGTTACTTATTCTGATCTCTTCTAAAAACAAACTAGACTTTCCTGAGTCCTTTCCTCTCTTTCAAACCCTAACTCCTCACCCACAGGAACTACAGGATTGTACCTGCCATTGCATTTCACGTGCTCTGCATGACAATGAAAGTATGTTCACTATCCCAGAGCTGGGATATTCGCAGTAAACAGGAATATTTTGGAGAAAAATCTCCCCACAACACAGCTGAAGTGGCCTAAAATGGAAGAAACAAAAACCTGATTTTGTATCTTTTCTGGCCTCTTGAGTTCTTCTGCTCCAGAGAGAAGCCAGACCATGAATAAGTAAATGGAGAGCAAGAGATGTGCCAGTGGCTCAATGCACAAGGCAGGACTGGCAGTCATGGCAAATCCTACAGCTGTCTATGTCTGCTCAGTCACAGGCAAATGAAAAGAAACACCAGGAGCTTAAAAGGCTGCATGTGCATCTGCAGAATACAGTGTACTTATCTTTTGGATTGACACACTGTGTAGTCCATAACGATCACCTAAATTCACATCGAACATTAGGTGTATGGGTTTTTTCTATATTCAGATTCAATACTTAGAAATTGTATTTGGTGCCTTAGTATACATTTGATTTAAAATCCATGGAGAATGAAGCAACAACAGGATAAAAATCTGCCACTGCACTGTACTGCTGTTGTAATGCTCAGGGTGTAGCAACAACACTGGCCTAAGGAAAATATTGATATATCAACTGCTTTTGCATTTTTAATATGGCTAACAACTACCAGCTCTCCTTGAATCAAGCAGGATTTAGGGTTTATTTGTTTGTTTGTTTTATCTTTCATGAAAAACACAACCAGCTGAAAATTGCACAGTATCGTTTCTGTTTCTTATGAGAAATCTACAGAGGAAACTCACACATTTCAGAGGAAGCTCTTGTTGGTTACTCTCATTTCATCATACAGACAAAGCAACACTTTAGTGAACAAGGTCAAGAGTGTAATTCCACTGCTGTCACAGGTCTATTGGGATTCTGCTGCTCAAAACAGAGAGACATCTCCAACTGTTAGGAGTATTCAGGGGACACCCTGATTCCATTACACACTTTTTCAGGCAAAAATGATTTGAAACGCAACATTAAACTGCACATTTCTACAACACAGGATAAAAATCTGGTAAAGGTGACAGAGAAAGACCATTCAGAAAACCCTTTTTGATAGTGTATATCAATTCCAAGCCACAGGGAGGCCATTTCCATTTTGTCAAAAGGTGTTAAGCATGTGAATTCAGTACAGATGAGGCAGAAGTGTCTGGCCTGTCTGCAAAGGTATTAGAAATGTGTCAATGAAAAAGAAAGAGGGATTAAACTGACAGAAAGAATAAGGCAGGGTTTTATTATATTCAAAGGGGAACTAAGCAGTAGATTTTAATTAGGTGTGTCACAAGATAGCTGTGGAAAAAAGAAAGTAAATCCTAGAACTATGAAATCAGTCTATATGGTACTTGTTTATTTTGGTAGCTAAATGCATATATTTAAACAAGCCAGGGAAGATCAATGCTAATGGTTGCTAAGCTTCAAACCAGTTGTGCTTTTTTAAATTCTTTGCATTTTCCTAATTGCTAAGAAGTGAAAGACAATGACTATAACACAATTAAAATGAGAAATGTTTTTCTCTTCTGTAAATGACGTATTGGAACTTACAGCCATTATGATTACTGATGACTTTTAATACATTCAGCATTGGCACCTTGATTTTACTTCTTCAAACTGAATTACTCTCACTTAGTCCCACCCAATCCCATTTCTCAGTTTCTTTAGAAACCAGGTGTACAAACACCTCACTGCACTGGCAATAAGTATGGAACTGATCTCATATTCCATCCCATGTATTCACTAACAACGTGGGGGATACTGGAACAAACTATTATATAACATTTAGCTGGCAATAAAACAGCTTCCAGTGATGACATATCCATCACCATAAACCTCAGGTGGAAGCAGCAACCCTCAGCAATACCAGTGGAAAAAATGCACTATTTTATTACACTGGGAGAAGACTCTGTGCCTCCCACATGTCATACCTAAGATAATGCCTCAACTCTTACTTGGCATCACTATCAAGAAGAAAACAATCAACAAACCGGGGAAGGAGGAGAGCCACTGAAAATGGTCTCTTATCCTCATTTTCCATTTACTGCCACTCAACAGTTGTGCCACCCTGATTTCTTTGTATTTTTCAGCACAAACATGAGCCTGTTCACAGAAATGTTGTCACAGGATAGAAACACTGGATCATTTTTCTTTCAGCCAAACAAAGTCAACGTTAAGCAGGAGTACACTCAGTCTGCTTGTGGCTCTTCCTGCGACAATGTAGTTTCATGTTACATTGTGGGTTATAGCAGGCTGCTCAGACACTTTCATTCATCACTTGGGGGAACTTCAGCTCCCTCAAGCCAAAAAAAGGTGTGAGAACTTGCCTTGGTGAAGTATTGCAAAAGTAATTTCCTACAGGAGCGTGCTCTGGCATTTCCTGCCAGAACAATGAAGATCACTCCCAAACTTCTACTAAGGCTTTTTGCAGACTGCCAGCCACCCCAGCTGCTCCAAGGGTTAGTATCTCAGCAGCACAACTGCCAAGCACAGCCCTTTCTCCACCAGGACTCTGACTGGCATTCCCAAGAATTTCCTTCAAGGTCCTTTCTTCACGTCTTTGCCACAGCATGGAGCCAAGCATGCCACACCTCTCCTGTGGCAAGATGAGAACCTCCTCCTGCCTTTGAAAAGAAGCAGAGAAAGAAATTATGTAATCCAGACCCTGAAAACCCTCCTGAAAGTTGTCTTTCAGAGGCACTTGCAAGCACATGAGCTGTTCCTGTACACACACATGCAGAGCTTTATGCTGTTTCCAATTACCTGACTCATTCATATTTATTTTTCTAGTGCTTACTTAGTGATTCCTTTGGAGAAGGCCTCTAGACACAACGAGGCTGCTGAAACACTCTAAAGCCACGATGCTGGTGGTCTGATTTTACTGAATTAATTGTATTATTTTTAATACAGCACCACAAATAGGCAAATAGTTTCTGTAAGCAGAATAACACAGATTTCCATGGAAGGGCTTATTTCTCATGTTCAATAGCACCTGAGTCAGTCAGGATTTTTCTTACTGCCACCAAGAATAAGAGAAATCAGAATTTTTAGAACTGATCTGGTATTCCATCTCATGTATTCACAACAACTTAGTAAGCAGCAGTTAAAAGGATTTTCTACTGTTGGCAGTCTGCCCTATATTGCATCTAACAATGAGAAGCACCTGGCTGTCACAGACAATGGAACTAAATTACCTCTGTTGTTTCTGCATCACTACTCTACAGTTTAAAATTAAATGTAATGCTGAGCTTGCAAGCTGTCCACAGAGGAGATAGCTTGGAGAAGACACGCTGCTCCATCATTTTTGACCCCTGGAGCAGTATACTTCTAGCTGTCAGTGCCTCTTCAGTGGGTTGCAGCTCCACTCCCATGAGACTCTACCATGAGTGAATTCCCTGCTCTCCTTTAGATCCTCAAGTGTATTGCTTGGCTAATGAAACCAAAGCATGGAGCAATTATTAGCAGTTCACTTTATTAACTGTGTTTTATTTTAGGGCTAATTCTACATTTTTTGTTATGCCCACCCTCCCACTAATGTGATGGCACTGGCTGTCTGTAAGCAATGTTCTTGTTTAATTAACCAGGAAAGAAAATTTTGCTATTGAACAAGTAGTGACTTTGTAAATTTACCTATACACTTTGTCGTGGGTTGACACACTTCTAGTAATGTCTACTCCAGCTCCAGTGGTACTAACCCAAATGTGAATGAACTAAACAAACGCTGTGTAATTAATTACTTTCCTGATGGTTTAAATCTCAACACATCAATCTTTCAGAAAGGGCTTCAGCTGGCAGCTAGAAAGCTATTACAAACCAGTTTATATGACACTGCTAGCACACAAAATCTGCCCACCACTGGCTCCAATACCCTTAGGCTGGGGGTTTACTGCTCTCTTAGGATTCATTTTGCCCCGATGATTTCAGTGTATTCTTCATCTGAACACAGCTAAGTACAAGGCTGCACTGATGACAGACCACCACGTTTCTGTAACATGGCTGAACAACACGTCACCAATTACTCAGGCCATGCCAGGGAAATGAACACAGAAATGCAATCACATCTCTATGACCAGCTCTGAGCCTCAGGACCAGTATCTGTGGAATCAAAGTCTTTTTCCCTGCTGTCCAGGATATCACATTCATCTCCAAGACAAGTTACTATGGCAACTAAACCTGGGTTTAGTGGATGAAGGCATTGCTGTGCAAGTCAGTGTTTATTTTGCCAGTAATATGGCTGGGGTCTGGCTGTCCATGTAAGATGGAAGTAACAAGGATTTTTTCTCTCTCTGCTCTTCACTGTCTTTCCATTGACAAAAAGAATGGCTTTAGCACCTAAAGGCATGTCTACTTTGATCTCAGCTTTTCTGCTTAACTCGATACCAGTTGCAGGATGATACTGGAAAAAGCTGGACTGAGATGTAAAAGCAGATTGCAACTCATGCTCTCTGCTCACTCCTCGTGGGTGAATTTTTACCAAAGCCCAGCTTCATTCACCCACACAGAAGTGACCAGAGCCACCACCAAAAGTCCCAGGAGCAGGGCTCAAGCAGCACTGCATAGCTGCTGCTGAGACTGAACAGCCTGGGCTGCCTGCAGTTTGTTGAATTCAGGTCACTTGAAAAGCTTTTCAACATAGTAAGGACCACAGCAGACACTGAAACATACACCAAGCAAGCCTTGGGTGCTCCCTCTGCTCCTCCTCCCTCAGTACAGATGGGAGCTAGAGAACCATGGTACTCAGTCTGATTTTCACACCTTGGTCCTGGCCCTGCAACACTGCAGTGAAGAACTTGCATGTCCCTATGGTCAGCTACAAAGGCACAGATTTAAAAGACAGTTGGTTTGGAGTTTGTTGGAGATTTTTTCTTTCTTTTTATTTTTAAAGGTTGAAAACCCATGAGAATTAAAGTTAATAAAATTCTTTATTTCTGGTAACCAATACCAATGAACTGTGGCTTTACAGTTTACTGGTATTACTCGAATAGCCAAAAATCTTCTCCTTCCTCATTATCTGGAGCATAAGATAATGCCTGTGTGATAAGGACCAAAGATTTAACTGAATGTACCCCTCTCTAAAAATGTTTACAACGGCTTCAATAATTTGCTAATTGCCATAGGCACTGCTAAGGCTCTCCCAGGAAAAACAAGAGCTTGCAAAAGAAGTTGGACATTTGTTTTGTCTTCAAAGCCTGCAAACACTTACCACCAAATTAATAATTTCTGCCAAGTCAGTGCTGGATATGACATGTCAGTAACCTGGAACTTGCCATTCACTAGAAAATGCTCTTCCATAGCACTGTCCTTTGAGTGAAAGGACTTCTTTATGATCCAATACCTTCTCTTCACACCTCACCTTAAGTGTTTCTTGAAGTGCCTTCAAAAGCTTTACCCAGCACAAAATCCTGCAGTATCTGATGTTGCTGTTATTCCAATGAATCTTGTGCTCCTGCTTCTCCCTGGAAGGAGACCAGGCAGGAAAAGGGGAGAAGGGCTCCCTGCAGGCCTGCAGATCATGCTTCTAATGAAAAGAGAGAGGAGGAACAGAGAGAGAGGACATGGCCATGTCTCCTGAACATGGCTAATCCTTTCCAACATATTGGGCTAGTCAGGATCTGACCTCTCCACCTATCAAGCTGCAGGGACGGAGAATGTACACGGCAGAGACTTGCCTTGCTTTGAATTCAGTCTCTCCTCACTACACAGACCTGTGAGCAAACCAGACTTAGATCATCTGTTGCCCTGAAATGATCAAACATTTTTTATTTTCAACTGACTCTGTCAGAGAACTAATAATAACCTATAGGGGGATGTACCATAGATTGGACAAACTTCAATCTATAAGTGTTGCTCTTGCCTCTGGGAGGGCATCTTCTGAGAATCTGGAGGAATGAGAACTTCAGAGAATGAAAAGAAAGCCCCACCCATGCTTGGCCCCAGTGTGTTGCTCAGCCTTGCAACTTTCTCTGCCTCTTTTTTAGGAGAAATCAGGAAAAAGAATGCTTTTCAAAATACTGCAGATTTGAGAAGCTCAGTAACTAAGTTATTCTTTCCTCTGGAGACCTCTAAGTCTCTAGTACGAAGCACAGTTATTGTTTATGCAGACACAGATATAAGGAGACAAAGAAGGCTTAGGCCTGAGACTACTCACAGAAAACAGGGAAAAATACACACCATTTAGATTAGAAGATGAGTAGTTACAAAAACCAGAAAATTATAGCTTCCTAGACAGTAAACCAAGGACTAAAGTAAACTAATTTTATAACAGCAATATATTAGAACACTTTTTAGTTTCCATCCTTACAGTGTTAGCACTTCTGGCAAAAACGACCCTGCTGGACTGCCTTGAGGAAGAGGTCAGATACTATGAACCACAAAAATGGCTCAGAATCATCAATGCTGACTTCTCAGAAATTCTGTTTAAGCTACACTGCCAGTCAGCAGATATGTGGCTGTTTCCATGCCACTCTCATTTACTTCATAAAAGCAAATTAAACCCCAAATCTGACTTCCTATAATGAGAACTAACCATGAGGGAAGCAGCGAACAAGCACCATGACAAAGAAGAGGAAGTATAAATGTAGTAAGCTTCAACACAAGCAGCAAATTCAAAAATAATTGAAATGGTAAACAAATTCAATTTTCAATTCACTATTTTATTACACTGGGAGAAGACTCTTATGAACACACTCTCCCACACCTGGTCTCTTGAAGTACCAATGAAGTTACTTTACCTCCACCCACACAAAACCATCACAAAATATTCACTCAATGAGCTCCTACCATTTAATAAGCCAAAATGCCTTAGCAGTAATTTTACACTTGGAAAAAGGAGGAGAAAATCTATTCTGGACATGAGGAGGTATGTTCAAGTAGAGTGTGAATATGCCTTGAAAACATAAATCCTGGGGAGCAAAAGCAAGGAGGCAAAAAGATGATAAAAAAGAGCTGATGAAGCAAAGCAAAAAATTCAGTGACCCTGCAAGTCTCTGAAGCCTTTGAAACATCAGGCTCTTTGCTTTCATGCCATGTTCTGTCAATAAATCAGGAAAAGCCCAAGAACCCATTTGCAGATTTAGTGAGGGTTTCAGGCTGTATGGAAAAGTCAAATCAACTTGTGATGTTCTGCTTCTTGTATAATGATGAAGGCACAGCTTCCCTACGTGGCTCCAAGCACAGCACAAAATGGAAGTGCCTGCAGTCTCCTAGCAGCTCCAGACAATACAAAAGCCAGAACAATGCCTGTGCCAAACATGGTTAATATGATCATATTGCATTACAGTCATTGCAGTGATATTGGACAAATGTTATGTTGCATGAGGCTATACAATAATTGGGCAGTAATCAGTAAAAACATTAAGTCCCTGTTTTACAACTGCTTCATCAGTAGCTATAAAACAACAACCTAATAAAGAGCATAAAACTAAAAAGAACTGAGATTAACAAGGCGTGTCATGGCAGTTTAGATGTAAAAGTCACTTTAGCAATATAGAATTGAACAACACTGTTTAAAACCATGACCAGAGAAGATTTACTATTCCATATTTTAAAAAGAAAATAAATAAAAAGAAGCTATTCCAATGGCCTAGTTTTCATAGCAAATATGTCATGCTGGTAAGCAAAACACAGCACCTCGATGCTCACCAAAAAAAGCACTATATATTGGAGAGCTGACTATAGCACTATCAGTCCCTAATCAGATAACCCTGCATGGACAATGCTAATCACTGAAAAGATGAAAGAGAGAGAAAGAAACATTAGAAAAAGCTTTGGCCGATATTCAGATATGAATTTTGACTGTACAAGTAGGTATATTTATGGCAGAGTCCAAGAATGATCAGACAAGCCATTAGAGAATGAAAGCAGTTCCTTCCAAGTTGTTTTTATCAGGCTCTGAATACATCACCTCATTTTTAGTAGGGTTCTGGTATCATGTGCAGTTAACATGTAATTATTACAGAACTGTGATTGCATCGTTAGCAGAAGTTTAATTATATCATTGACATTAGTGATGCCATAACATCAAGCTCAATAATAGTTCATAACAAAACCTACAATTAGCACAATTTTTCCTCCCTTTTACACCAACCAAAAGTGTTCAGCTTGGAGAAGCCTAATAGTCCATACAGAAGTGAGCTAGGGCTGAACCTGAAAGGATTCCTGGCTGGTAATTTAGTAATATGGTAATTAAAGTCTTTTCATGATGTAATTACACATCAACTACAAAAGGACAGCTGCTATACAACACTGCCAGGGTACGTGGCATGAAATGATTAGATTTGAGAAGCTTTGGTGGATAAACTGAATACCACAGACATAAGTCTGAGGTATAGCTGGCACCACACAGTACATTATTATTCAAGTCTCACACTTAACGTTTCCTTAGTCTCATTGTGATAGTAACAGTTTGTTGCACATACCTTGGTCCTCTGACAGCAGAAGCTGTTCAAAACCCCACTTTAAAAGCTTCTGCTGTTTTGAAGTTCCCTGAAATTATAAAGCCTAACCTTTGGTTAGGTTTGCATGAACCCAAAATGTTTATTTCCCACACAAAACCTTCTGTCACGGATTCCTATCTGTGGGAAACTTGATTTATTTGCAGGCTTTTTCCAGGGGGGTAGCAGAGAGGGAAGAAGGAGAATGAGGAGAGGGGAAAGGCACAAATGAGTAGGTGAACTCAGAGAAACTAAAAACTAAGGATTTCGTCATCTAGTTCCAACAGCAACAAGACAAAGTCCCCTGTTTGAGAGAAAAAGCAAACCCACCCTTCTTCTCGAGAGCAGATAACCATTTCTTGAAGTAGTTTCCTTACTGTACTTCTCACTGCCCTCCCTTTTATCTGTAGAAACAACTAAGTTGACTATACAAGGCATGAGACAGCAAAAAGAAACTTATTTTTCTCAACTAACACAAGTAAAATTTCTTGACTACAAAACTGGGCTCTTCAAAATACAAGAATGCACTGTGCACTGTGGCAGGGGGCAGATGACCTCAGAGTGGCTTGTCTAGCCCTAAAATGTCATTTGTGTCATGACAACAACCCAGATGTTTTGCAACAGCTGTTTTTTTTTTCCCTGTAAGTGGGAAAGAGGGGATTTGGTGGGAAAGACCCAAACCAACTGATCTACAATTAAAACTTTTAAAATTTCTTTTGAGCAAGGAAAGTCTAGGAATGGACGTGGCTGAAAATTAAACATTTTGAAACAATTCTCCTCAGCACAAGAGAGACTTTCTGTGAGATCCATTTCGGAAGTGCAAAACCAAACTATTTTGAATCTGGAGGGACTTTATTACCAACAAGATGTTAGGAATGAGAATTTGAATCCTGGTTAAAAAAACACCCAATCTTCCTGATGGTTTCCTTTTTGTTTCCTGCCCTCCTTCTTTTTCTGAACAGATGTTCTGGGTAGACTTAGTGAACATGCAAAACTTCTTGAAGACTTATTATGTTTAACTACAGTGACACCAATACTCTGGCACCAACTCCAGATCACCACCAACAGCAGGGTCTTGCACTTGGGTATCAGAGGCTGCAGTGGAGCTGAGGCTGTTCTCAGGGAGCACAGAAGGAATCCTGAGGGAACTGGAAACAGCCAATTCCAGTAATTTAAGAACAAAGATCTTGGCTACTCAGATGTAAGTCCTGCACACCCAGTTTTACACAGAACACTTTTTAAGAGACAATAAAGCAAATTAGTCAACTCAGAGAAAGAGGCTCAACTGTACTTCAAGAGCAATAGCACAGGAAAACATGATTATTTCTCATTTAATGGCACAAGAAATATAATGTATTTCAGCTAGTAGCTCTGTTGATCACCTCAAACATGTTTGCAGCTACGCTGTGAGGACTCACTTGACATTTGATACAAAAAGGAGATTCAAATATGACACTTGTCAATAGAAACTGAGTGAACAACTTGCAACACATACAACAAATTTAGCATCTTAAAAACAATCAGCAACATGAAAAGAACAGGAATTTTATGCACAAAGGATTTATCTGCCTTCCTACACAGTGTAAAGCAGCAAGAGACAGTAAAAATCTTAGGTTTAAACTACAAAACCCTTAAGTGTTGTCTCTGTAAGTAAGTGGGTGTACACACTACAAACATGAACTGTGTAAGCACAAACCTTAAACACAAACATAGCAGTCTTCACCTAAAGACTGATGCTTTAAGTCTTAGCTTTCATATTTTTCAGATTCTGAACTGCATTAGTATGTAACTCTGAATTTCATATAAAGTGTTAGCAAGTTCTCTTCACAGTTTAGTTAGACAAAACAAACCTTTTCCAGCCTGAGAACCAAGGATACCATTAAAGTTTCAGCCCCAAAAAGTGTAAACAATGGTGAATTGAGAAGAGCAAACTGGGAGGATGGGATTTCCTAACCTGAAGCTGCAATTGGACAATCAACCCCAATTTGTAAATGGACCAAAACTTAAAGTGTGAAAAATCATGACCAGTCATCCATCTTGGGTGGAGCCTGGGCCAGGCTCTTGTACTGCCCAAGGTGTATCCTTTAAAGGCCTTTTAATAAATACCTACTTTACTCCTTTAACATTGTCTACCCTCTGTTCCAGGTAGCCTCTTTAGGCATCAAGACAACATGGTTCAATACCCTTGCAGATGTTAATTACTCAGCTATTAATGAACAGAATACATGAGAGTTAGTATTGCATGTGAACTCTTCTCCCTGCCCTGTTTATGCAGTGCACTGCCAAAGAAACATGTGAAGACTGAAGTCTTGCAAGAAGAGCCTCATTATCTCTCTCCAGTGGTGGTAAGGGCAGGGTTAGAGAGGGGAAAAGAATGCAAGTGAGAGACTTCCAGTATGCTCCTATCTTTAGCAACATCAGAAGACAAAGAAAATGCTCCTAATCATGATTCTTCGAGAACCTAACTTCAAAATAAAGTAAAGCAACAGCTCCTGAGCAGCAGCATTCAGTTCTGAGAATTGGACAAGTACTTGAGCTAGAACAGGACAAGGCAAAAAACCTATACTGTGATTAGCCTGTTTCCCTCTCCTCCTCCCCTAGGGCAAGAGTAGCAGCTATTTGCATACTGATCACTACCTTCAATTACACGAAAATCTGGAAGCCAAATGGCCTATCAAGACTAAGCCTGGCAACAGGAGCCAAAGGACTTTCCATGGAACAAATGTCGCCCTACCAGTTGTTCCAGATACAGTCACCTTGTCAGTGTTCAACACACAATTCTACTACACACCCAACACCTCTTCTGTTTCAATGGCCTTTTAGCACCTTTCCACTTCTCTGCAAACATCAAGTCATTCAGAAACTTCTACAGGACCAGAAGTGCTATCAGTTTCCCTGACTGCAACCACTGCTCAAGATACTGGAACGCTATCTCTGGCACTTGCATTCACTTCTGTGAGAAGTGCTGAGTGTCCAGCCAAGAAACAGAATCTTGTGATGCTGCCTGCTTTAAGGGACTCAGTAACATCAGGGCTGGGCAGTTAGGGGTGAAAGATTAGATGGGGAGACAACACACTTACCTGCTATCCCCAGCGTTTGCCACATAAAGCTTCCCCAATAAATACACCACCACCAGGGCTGTGCAGCCACCAGAAATGTTATACACGGTCCTCTCTCGCTCTATCTGCAAATCCTGGGGGAGAAGAGAACAAGGTTTATAAAGACAGCATTGCAATTAGTGCTTGAGAAAATGAAGTCTCCTGGAGAAACCAAAAATACAATAGAGTCTTTATTAAACTGTATGTCGCACTGTCTGCCTTTTCTTGCAGCTATGAGCTAGGACAAGAACAGAAAGTTGAGGAGTTCCTATTACTTATACAAAGATGTTTGGGAAAAATAAGGCCAGGAGAATGTAAAACATCAGGTATTAAGGAATAAACAGCAACTCTCACAGATGCAAGAGAATTTGCTACAGCAAAATCACAATGAAGGCAAAGATAAATGAAGCTTAGCAACAGGTACCTGATGGTATAATTGGAGAGTGCTTTACATAGACAGGAGATAACTAATGAGACCCAGCTACAACATCAATAACTACCTACTTCCCAAGAGGAATGCTAGGATTGTGGGGTATACACCTTAAAAACAACAGCAAGATGCAGTTGTGCCACAAGGCTACCTTTCAGAAACACAGGGAACGAGAGGACACTAAACTGATTCTGAGTGCAAGAAACATATATTAAAAGAGTCCTTCTGCTTAACAGAAGTGGAGAATGCAAATTATACTTTGCAACAACAGTCCTGGAAAGAAAAAAACCAAACACATAAACACACACATGTATATATATAAATACACATACAATGCCCCAAGAAAGCTTGCAGAACACAGAGTAAGTAAGTAAATGAGCTACTTTCATTCATACATTTCAAACAAACACTGAAGTGTATGTAAATGAATCAATTCTGCTGTCTGTAGTTTAGCTTCAGGTAGTAACACACTACAAATCACCCTTCTCTCCTGTGTCCATTTCAAACTGGTCTGTTCTTATAATATTGGATTCAAATAGGGAGCATCATTTAACATCACTATTGCAAGTACTGGCAGATCTTTTCCAGCTAAACCCTGCCTACTTTTATGTGCTTTTTAAAATAAATATATGTTGGCCTGATCTATACTTCAGCCATTCTCATATCTGCACCAAGGAACAACAGCTCAAATTGTTCATGCCTTGGGGTATGAAATTTGGAGCTTTATTTTAGAGCTAAATTTATCTGAAGAAAAACACTACAATAAATAAGAACTGTGACAGGTACAATTTGATTGAAAATCTGCAGAGGTGGGAGGAGGCCCCTGTCCCATGCCTTATCTCCTACAAATTTGAGGGGAGGGAGCTGACCTGGTGCAGCAGCAGGGATTCTCAGCAGCACTTGGGCACTGCCCTGAGCCAATGGGCAGAGGTGTCTGTCACAAATAACTTGCTGACTCCTCACTGGCCAGTGCACACACATCCCATTTGTGCCATGAACACAGTGCTGAGGTGCTGTCCCAGCCGGCCATCCTCAGCTGTGCGTGCAAACTGCACGTGGCTGCCACAGGGACATGGGATCTACTGCATTCACCAACTTTTTGCGGGGGATGGATGGTAAGGACCAGGAGGAAAACACCTCCGAGCTATAAATCATATCTTGCAGAACCTTTGGTCACAGACATGGACCTGTTATAAATGCCTCTTTATCTAATCTTGCCATAGAAAAGCTGATTCTCCTCCCCATGGCTTCTGTATTTCTTAAAATTAAGCTGAAAAGAAAGTTCAAAGGAATCTGACATTTCTAACCATCAAAATAATTTAAACTTACAAATATTACAGATTTTCCAAGCACTGCCAGGAATTTTAAGAAACCTTCATTTCCACAGTTCAGAATATCCTGCAAGACCTTCAAACAATGTGCATTCCTCACCTGCTTTCAGCTCTGTCATACATATACTTTGCAAGTGCTGGAATGTCTAAATTAAAATGTATTTCTTCCAATAAGCAGATTTCAGAAGCATCTATTATAGGAGAGAACATGGATAATCCTTAGGGCCTCTTTTTCAGAACATTCTTGACTTAAACTACATCTGTGTACTGAGTTTTCTCAAATTATTGCTGTTGTTGGGTTCTCCCATCTAGAACTTCAATTTAGTAAGTACCATGACTTGTCAGAGTACATTAAGTAGTATGCATGTTTCAATATTACATACTTTGCTTGACATTTTCTTTTTCAAGAGCAAGGAAAGAAGGCAAGGCTTCCTAACAGCTCAACAAGATTTGGGGGAGAAAAATAAAGCAAAATAAAACTAAGCTCATCAATGCCACCAATTCGTTCTGATGTAGAGACATTGGCTTTTAATGAAATACATTGTAACAGTGGTGCTGGGAAAGTAGTACAAACATGGGCAGAAGCCCCAAAACGCCTCTAAATCCTTTATGAGTGTAAAGGGGCTCATTCTAGACAGAGTGTATACAAAGCTTTCCTCATTTTCCAGCAGGAGAGAGATTTCTGAGGTAGTGTATCTTTTGTTGTTGTTGGTTTTGGTTTGGGTGGGGTTTGTTTGTTGGTTTTGTTTGTTATCTTTCCCCGCAGGAGCAGTTAATTTAGCCGGAGCCGTGCCGTCCGTGCCGGGACACGAGCTGCAGCGGGTGGCAGCTGCTCCCAAGGGCTGCCCCAGGCCTGCTCCCCTTCCCTGGTGCGGGATGCGGGAGGGCGAACCGCAGCCTGCAGAGGGCACCGCGACGAACCGAGCAGGTGAGGGCGAGCACGGCGGCGACGAGGAGGCGGGAGCGCCGCGGGCCAGGGCGAGGGCGAGGCCGGGGCCGCGCTCCCCACAGGCCGGGGCCGCCTCCTCGGGGCCGCGGCGCGCCCGGCGCGGGCCGCTGCTGCCACCTGGCGGAGGCTGCGCGCAGCGGCACCTCCATGAGCATCCGCTCGAGCCGCAGGCCAAGGCAGGGCCGGCTACGGGAACCGGGAGGGTCTGGAATGGCTGCAGAGACGGAGACCCCATGGCCTCCCTGGGCAGCCTGTTCCAGTGCCCTGGCACCCTCAGCGTGAAGAAGTGCTTCCTCCAGTGCAGGTGAAACTGTGGTTTCGTTTATGGCCATTTATCCTCAACCTGCAGCTGGGCAGCACTGAAAAGAGTCTGGCACCATCCTCTTGACACCTGCCTTTCAGATATTTATGCACATTAATGCCATCCCCTCTCAGTCTTCTCCAGACTAAACAGCACAGCTACCTCAACCTCTCCTCACAGAGAGATGTCCCAGTCCCTCAATCGTCTTTGCTGCTGTGAGAAACAGCTACTCATTTTTCATAGTTTCGCATTACTTATCTATCACACTGCCCTGTGCCGGACCCTCTCCAGTCTGAGGAGGCCAGACCTGAACACAGCATTCAGGTGTGGCCTCACTAGGGCAAAGGAGAGAGGGAGCATCACCTTCCTCAACCTGCTGGCCACACTCTTCTCCCCCTCTTTTCACCTATATTTATCCTCAGAGCAGCAGCCTTTCCTCCAGGATCTCAACCTTGCTATGACAGAAAGCAGCTTTACACACACAGTATTAGGTACCCAGTAAAAAAAAGTTTCAGATGGCATAAACATAAAATTAACTCCTTAGCACGCTTTACATCAAATGCCTGTAATTCTATTTAAACTCTCAGTTCTACTGGCTATATAATGAGAGGAAACTTTCAAAAAAGTGAACTGTTCAATACATGCCATTCTCTCAAGACTGTTCAGTTAATTAAAATGGCACCAATCTAGAAAAAGCACCTGTCTAGATTTCATCTAAGTAAAAAAAAAAAAAAAAAAAAAACTCAATAAAAAAAGAAAATCATGATACAATGAATGCAGATGTATACCTCCCAATAAATCATACAGACTAATTCTGTACCATTTCTTCCCATTTAAAGTTAAATAGGGTTCAGAGTAGAAAAGGTGCTCTCTCCTCTTAACCTTTCTTGCAAATACATACAGCATCACACATGTACACAAGGTTAAATACAGGGAAAGGACAATAATTTGATGTTTATATCCAGTATGGAATTGCACTCCTGGCTCCTTTGAACTGAATCTATAAATGCACATCTTAAAACTCAACAGATGAAAATTAGAGGATTTGATTTATGGCACCTTCAGAACTTGAGCTTATTTATTTCCTTTTAACTGGAACAATTGTGATACTGACAACTACTGACATTTGCTGTTTTTTAGACAGAGCATTAAATTATCTGAAAACACAGCACAAACTTCCTAATTCCAGTTTCAACACAGAAAACATCATTTAGATGTACTTCAAAATGGAGTCAATTTAATTGCATTTAATTGCTAAATGTCTAAGTTAGGCAATGATGATCTGTGTCAGCTTTCCACAGTGTTTTACTGCATGTAGCTGTTAGACAAGAACTGTCAAAAAAACCCCACGTCCAATAAAGGAAAAATAATTTAAAAAAGCCTTTTGAAAGCCATGAATCACATTTAATTGAGACTTGAGGAAAAAAAGGGGAGACCTTAACTAGAATTCAAAAGCAAGTTGGGGAAAAAAATAATGGAAATAGGGAAAAAAATGCTCCCAGGAAAAGAGGATAAGTCATCATTAGATAAACCTGTCAGATCAGACTCTTTAAAAAACAGTATCTTATCTACTTGTTACTTTCACTCTGTTCATAAGAATCCTTTGCAGCAATTGATGATTCAGGAAAAACCACCAAGAAGTCTGCCAACGTGTCCAGGAAACATGAGCTTTCCTCAAGTGCCAGCTACACTGGTACACTCTGCTGGCACAAAACCCTTGTACACACTGCACATCTTGACTGCCCTGACCTAACTCAACAACATCTATCATGTTCCAGTACAAACAAGGGCTGATTAAACAATGTGCTGTGGAAGAGGCCCAAAGTCTTCATGCAAAGACTAGAAGGAGTATAAGCTAGCAGGAAGTTAAATAGAGGCAGGAGAAAGATCAAGCACTGCAAGCACAGATGAGACACAGAAATGCCGATTTTATGAATTGCTCCCTTACACAGATGAAAGAAAACACTCTTTTGCCTAAACCAAGTATAAGTCCAAAATTCCCCTCAAAGCTTAAAGTAGATACAATTTAATTATCTACTGCTTTCCTTAAGCTGGCCATTTTTATAAGATTTCCTGTAAAACTTAATGCTGAAATTACATTGCATTGGAGTAGTCATTTGTTTATCAAAGACAATGATGAACTTCAGCCCTCTAATATAAAGCACGTGGGAATTAAGATACTTGATATGTAGCATGTGATCGAAGATGCAGTGAGGAAAATGTTCTGTTTAGAAACAGAGAGAACAGATTAGCCTGAGCTATGCAATGAATACCTGAACACCATAACTGTAGTGAGTTATCCAGTGTTTCTGCATTTGTCATACTCTACCTACAAAAGCCCTCACAACCAGATCTCTGAACATAAGCTGAGATGGTCTTCTCTGTGAACACCTACCAGAGATGTGAAGTCAAAATAAAGCAGTGCAATAACAGCCCTGTTCACTCAGACACGTTCAGGAAGGCAGCAATGGGAAATGCACAGGCTGCTCTCCTAAGAGAGGTAGAGAAACAGCCCTTCTACACTCTGTTACTTTCACTGCCCAGTCCCACAAAACTCCACTTCTCATCTTGCCTGCACTTGGAAACAGTTTAAACAGGAGAGAATCCCACCATGCTCTCAGAGGCTGGCACTCTTCTGGCCTCAGAATTACACAAACTGAAGCATGAAATCGGTGTTCCTCTAAAGCATGCTCTGAACCCACTAGGGTGCAGTGGATGGGCACGGTCATCTTCCCCCTCATTTCTCAACAAAGAAGGGAGCAATCTCGTCCTCCCTTTCTGAAAAGGTGTGCTAAACTGACAGATTTTCATGCACCCTCTTTCTTTTCATCTAGCAGAAATTGAGCCCACTACCCGCAGTGCACAACCTGCCCACACAGCCCCCACTGAAGTACGCCTAACCCATGGCTGTGAAAGCTGCTCCTGGACCTACCCACCTGCAAGTCCAAACCCAGCTGGTGGGTCTGCTTGCCTGCACTTCCTTGGGAAGAAAGAACAATCCAGCAAAAAATAATTGTTTTTCAGAAATCAAAGTGAAGTACTACTTGTAACAACAACTGTAGTCTCTAATTAAATGCATGTACTGGATGAAATTCACATACATCAAGAAAAACAATGATCAGATATTTCTTTTCAGACAACAAATAAAACCACTGGGAAACACTGAATAGTTCACAGTCCTTTTTTTCAAATAAGAGGCTTTTCTGAAAACTACAGCAACAAAATTTAAAAAAACCACAACACTATCAGACCTCCCAAAACCTGATCCTCATGTACTTACTGGCAGGCCAAATTTTTGCTCTGCCTGACAAGAATGACTTTCAGTAATGTGGAGAAATGAGAGGGGGAAGTTGTGGAGGAACTACATCAACTATAGAAGAGGAAAAAACAGCTTCCATAGGGAAATAGATGGATATTCTGTTCCCATAGGGTCATGATTTCCTGACAGTTGTTCCGGTTGTACACAAGTCAGGAAGGTGGTAGGAATGAACTTCGTGCCCCACTCACACACAAAATTTGCCTCAGTGAAGAGCTGCAGACACTACTCCACAGACACTTCTCCAACACCAATGTGAACTCTGGGTCATTGGACCAAGCAGCCTTTGCTGCTGCTCTGGTAGGACAATGAGGCTTTATCAAGTGCATGCCCACATACTCAGCCTGATAACTGCCAGTGCTGAAATCTGCACTGTAAGGCAATATTGATCTTTATCTTACAAAAGGAGGGGGAGAAGAAAATTAAAAAGAAGAGTATTATACATTGAAAATTCAAATTCATTGTCACAGTGCTACCTGGGAGTTAAGATGCAGCTCCAGCCTGACAGGGGTGTGTGTACCTGGTAGGCTGTTGAGTGCTTAAACAGTTCTGTTCACACTCAGATGTTGTTAAAGCAATGAAAGAAAAAGAAAAAAAACCCCTAATCTTCATGATCTCCGGGTGATGTGACTCAATGTAAACAACAAGGACTTCAGAGCCCTGAGACATACATACCATTTCCTTGAATGCACTTTCTATGGCCCCAATGACCAGGCACTCATGTGGGATCTTCTTCTCCGTGAAGAAGCGTGTTGGGGGCGTGCTGGGCGAGCCCGGGGCTCCCACACCGCCGCGCAGGGAGGCTGCCCGTGTCAGTGTCCTGCTGTTGCTGGATGGGTTGTCAGGCTCCTCTCCCAGGCAGGTGGGTGGGAGGACAGCTGTGTTCCTCAGGATGTCCACAATCTCCTGCAGCTGTTCCAGGATGTGGTGCTGCAGCAGTTTGGAAGCAACCACAGCTGCCCCTGAGCCAGCATGTCCATCAAACAAGGACCAGTAGTACAGGTTGATCCCATCTGTGTCCTGGAGAAGCAAGAGGGGGAGAAAGGAAAGGAAAAGAGATGCTCAGTGTTAGTCACCTGCTGCCTCTGTGACTGGTGGCACAGAGGCAGCAGGTGAAACACAGATAGCTTTCCCAGAGGTAACATTCTTTCTGAAACACAGAAATACCCGCAGTGTCAGTACAACTCTGGTTGAAAGAAGAGATGCTTATTTTTACCACACTTCCCCAGCATGTTTTTTCTTTTCCTTAACCTCTTAAAAAAAAAAGCCCAAGAAAAAAATTGAACTTACAATCTTTCTTACCTTACAGCCATCATAGACTGCAGAAGAACAGCATTTGTATATATGCTAGACCTGCCACTATGAAAGATCAAAATTCTACACAAGATAGCACCTGATACTTGCTAGGCATGAAACAAAGGACCTCAGTTTGATGTCCATCAACAAATGTGAACTCCACTTCCACAGCTGGTAGATAAGGTCCATCCATGCTGGCAGGTGGGACAACTCAGGCTTTTCCTGCCTGTGCCAGCCCAGGAAACAGCACCAGCACAGGGGTCCTCGAGAATGACAGACCCAAGTGGGATCAGCTGCACTTCATCTGATCTAGCCTCTATGTTCACTGGCTGGTTCTTCACAGTCCTCTAAAAAGTTTCCTATATAGTACTGGAAATGGTGGAGTACCCTATCACTTAGGGCATTAACCCAGGGCAGGAGGCAGAGTAGCCTTGGGCATCACAAGCTCCAAAATGGCTGGAAAATACCAAGGAGCCATACTCTTGATAAACTCAACTTTTTGTGTGGAGAGAAATTCACCTACCAATCCTTAGGTAATCATTTAAGATTGCCTTAAATGATACCCACCTTTGCATGACAGCATATTTGGCAGCAGCATGGGGAAAGTCTTTCCTGACTTTCTTTCCCCTCCATTTATTTTAATCCTGCACCTTCTCCCAGCTATGCAGAAACAGCTGGTAGTGGGGCTGCCTTGCAAGTCGGATGTGGGTGGACTAATACAGATTTAGAAAGAAACAATTTTGCAAGGGACAGCAATGAGGCTATACTGTTGTAAAATACCTTGTAATAAGAAAGCATAACCTAGATCTCATTGTAATCAAAGAACCTCAAAATTACATGTGCTGTAATTTAGGATGAGAGAGGTGACTTCTTTTGTTCATCTGAACACTGCTCCCTTACACTACAGATCAGCACCTGCAGCCCAGCTCCTCCTGTCCAAAGCACTGCCTATTTCAAATTTATGGACAGGGCTGTGAACTGCAGCTCCATTTACTTTCTGCTGTTTCAGCCACTCCACTAAGGTGCCATGATAAGAAAAATCACATTAAAGTCGAGGTGGTTTTTTTTTCCATACAGTATTGCTGATGAGGTAAAGTTCAAATATATTCTTAACCAAAGCATCAAGATCATAGTCATCTACACAGCAGAGAGCTCCTCCAAGAGGAGGAATTCATCAGTCCCTCATGCACTCTTCATTACTGAAATGCTGTCATAAGGGGGTATTGTCCTCAAGTACTGTTTACTTACCACAGTAAGGATAACAGAGGATACATGCTAGAATGGTGGAAAAACCAACATATGTCCACATTTCTGAACATGGTTTCTTAGCCAGACACCACTCCCCTCTCCCCCCACACTTACCCAGCCTGGCAAATTCATCAAAAAAACAGTTGTGAAACTTCCCACCTGAAGGCAGCACTGGCAGTTGTACTACCTTGCTCTGGGCTCAGAATCCATCCAAGTTCACAACAATTTGCTTTAAAATTCTATGTCATTTTTAATGGCTAACAGGATTAGCAATTTTAAACTTGCTTGTAAAAATAGATTGCTATTAATGTAAAATGCAAAGTATTTTGCCAACAGAAACAAATTTTCCAAAGTGAAAGTATTTCAGCTGAAAACTGAAACCATTTATTCAAAATAACTACATTGCGCCTCCTGGGATTTGTATATCAAACCACTTCTGCTCCCATTCTTCTCCTAAGAGTTTGTCTCCCTGGCCAAAATGCATGTTATGATGCACCATGGATAATGCTTCCACAGTTTTTGTCCTCATGTCCTTTAAAGGTGCTATTCCTTTGGAAATGTGCCCTCTTTGTAGGGGGGGGAATCTCCAAGGCATATCAACTCTGATTGAGATTGAAATATTTTATTTTCCACCAAAAGGAAGCAAATATTTTGTCATTATTCTCCCCATGCCTCCAAACTGGAACAGAAACTTACAATTAAGAACAAGTTTGATCTGCACTCAATTTTCATGAGTTCTCCAAAGCAAACCCCCCAGCAAAGTCTGTATTACAGCTTTTCAGAAGATAAAGACAACAGTTATTAAAAGAATTTATTCTCATTACTAAGATCTCAACTCTGGATATGTCCTACACTGATCAAGCCTCATGTGAGTTTGGGGGTTAAAGATGAGAATGGGATGCTGTAAAACAGATGAAAATAGCCCCTGACAAAAAGGGAAAATGAAATGTTACCATTCATTTCCTCTAAGCCAATGGGCAGCACAACATTGGGCAGAGAAGTTCACACGGACTTGAGCTGTATCTCAGACTTTCACTGACACGTCACCCTGTCACGTCCACATCAGTTATGGTGGTCCACTGATCTTGTCCTTTTTGGAGTAGCAATTCTTGAACAAAGAGGACGTTGCTACCAGTTCAGCTAAGCTCAGACATCTACACACTGTCTTGCACACCTCCAAGACAGTTCTCTAAATTGCCCTTTTGTTGGGCAGGCAGAAAAACCCCTACATTTTTAGACTATGCTCATTTCATTCCAAAGTAGATTTATTTCTCCCTAGCAACAGCAGAAGCACCCTAGATAACTGCAAAGTCTGTATTCTGAGCACTCGGGGGAGATGACAACCACAATGCTGCTCTCATACAGACATTCTGTGTCAGATGCTCTAGGGCCTTAACTTCAGCTGGGATCTGCAGGCATTACTGTAACCTAAATATTAGTCTTGAAAAACTGCTGTGTATTCCTACAAAGCTTCATTTACTTTTGAACTAGCAAAGAGGAAAACCACAGATAATATGTTAGCTGTCTAAAAAAGGAAGAAAAACAAACTCTTTCCCCCCACCCTGAGAATAAAAACAGCTCCTCTATTTGAAAGAAATTAATTCCCAAAACCACACCAATTCAATAAGAATTAAAAATATGATGCAATTAAGGCAGTGACTCAGTGAACAAACAAGGGCCAGTAGTCAGGGCATGCAGATGAGGCAAAATGCACAGAAAGGTCCTTGCTTTCCCTCACACAGCTGAGCTGACCTCTGCAGCCACCAAGCAATTACCTGTTTTGGTGTGCATATGCATTGCTCTTTGCTCTCTTTTACATGTGGGAGCTTGAAATTCTTCCCAAAAAGAACTGACATTCTGCAAACTCAGAGAACAAGACATCTTTTTTTACTAGCACTGGCAGTATTCTATCAGAAGTAGTCTGTTTCAAACACCAGTCTTCATTTCTTCTTTTATCTGGACAGAATCCTCAAATAAGAGTGTAGTCAGTCACCACAGTGATGTATTTTAGATTTTCATTCAAAAGATCCTGACCTAACAAACAGGCTGAATAACTACCAGAAACAAGAAGAGAAAACAAATCCTTCACTGCACCAACCTCACAATTAATTTCCTAGTACAGAATGTACTAGGAAATTTAATAAGCTTCAGGCTCCTCAACTGCTGACCTAGCTTTCAGGAAGGTTCAGCAGTCTCCTGGGTTTTGCAATTGTAAAAGATAATTAAGACATGCAAAATTTTGGGTCAAGCAATGGATGAGAAATCATGAGAGAAACTGCATATATATACATACATAATTGAGCTCAATGATATGAAGGGAAAAAAAAAAAAAAGGAAAAATCCTTAGCAATAGCTAGTGATCATTTTGGGACATGCTTTTCAGGTAAACTAGACAGCAGTCTTACATTGCAAATCTTCAGATTGTTGTTATGGAGCTAATTCCAAACAGGCAAATAAATCATGTTGCCACTAAAGATTTATTCTGGAAACTACAACCTACCCTGACTATTATTATTCCAGATATGAACTACAGTCACAAAGCACTTAAGAGAGCAACTTGAGTTCTCATAAAATCTGAACTGGGCCAGCAATTGCCATTCCAATCCTCAGAGCAAAGCCTCCTCATGTTACCAATATGTTCAGGGGCCGGTGGTAGGCTACCAACCTTATGCTACACAAAACATACAATATCCCAGACTTGTGGCAAAGAAGACTACAGAATTAGTAATTATGTATCCTCACATTACAGTGACAATTAATAATGCATCACATTAAGTCCTGCAGCCTGATTATCACTATGACAATATCCTGGCACATGATTTCCACTTCGCTTGCTGATGGTTTTCAGCAATCATCATGAAGGTACTCTGTAGTTAAAGGCATTTAAAAATAGTACAAATGAAAAAGATGTGCAATTTAACAGGAATGTTCTTGAATGGGGACAGATAGGAGATACAATTAATCAAGCAGCAATGGAGTGGCATGGGGGGAAGGGGAGAGAATTAACTTAGGGTTGAATTTAAAGAGTCTTTCCTTTCACTGCTCTGCTCATTTTATTACTCACCCTTTCAAGAAAACCATGTTTATGCTATTTAATAGACTTCCCAGAATTTGTTTGTGTGTTTGGGTAAAAGAAATGTTTACTTCTCCATTTCTGCATTTCTGGCCTACCTCCTCCTTTCCACGCTTGGAAATCTGTGTGGAGAGTCAAGACCATGGTAGTGGCATTCAAGTTTTGTAGACAACACATGGATCTCCAACTCCCTTATGCTGCTTTGCCAAAGTACAGGGCATTAAAGAACAATCACACAGATGTAGCTGATGTTTCACAAACTTCCCAAAATGCAGGAGAAAACAAAAATGGCATGTGCCATTCTCAGACAGTCTGTGGAAAATAAAAATCTGAGGATGATGAAAAGGACACTGTTACATAAAGTTTACATTTCAGTGCCTATTTCTCTTGTGCTCAACACTTTAAAAAAAATCCTTTCAATGAACTCCTTCCCTCATTCCTTTTTCTGTCAGTATTTCTGCAAGGTGCTTTACGACATAGAGAGAATTTCAGATGGTGTGTTACAGTGGGATTTCCTCATGAGGCATTTACACTACTTAGTCTCTGGCTTTCTTAATAAATATTTCCTGGGATGATATTCTGTCATTCACTGTAGTGTTTAAAGCCAATATTTCTACATCTTATTCATACAAATTAAGTTGTACGGTTATCACATTTAACATCAACCTCATTTACTCCTTAAAAAACGTTTGCCAACAGTGCTACGTGAGGGGTATTATACCTCACAGTATAAAAAAATATATAAGGAAAAAAGACACAACATAGCAATGTGCTTTTTTCCTCCCTGTTTTTAGATATATTCAACCAACAAAAGATGTAGCAAGGAAAAAATCCTACCGTGTGCTAGTGTAAGACTGCCCTCTAGTAGAAAACTTTCTCCAGGAATATGCTGCCTCTTTTGGGAAAATATATTACAAATTTAAATACATAAGCTGTGGTCTAATGACATGGTAGAATAGGTTTTCCACAACTAAATAATGAGTGTGACAGCACCTATATCAGTGCCATGTAGAAAACAGAAGTGAATCCGTAGATAAGAAGAGAACATATAAATAATAAGATAAGAAGTAACTAGAAAACAGTACAACCTATTATATAGATCAGCTGGCTCCTGAATTTAGATGTTATGTTCCCATCTTGTTAAAATATGTCAGAAATAGAATCAAGAACAGAAGATTTGAAATAAAAGTGTTTCTCTCAAGAAACTTGAAAGGGAGTGGCTTTTTCTTCCAAAATCAAGATGAAAGATACAGACTTGAACTAGGAAATAGTGAAAAGAGAAAGAAAAATCAGAACATTCCATAAGATACTTCTCATAAACTCTGTGTAAGTAGATATTTACTGAGGAGATATTTACCAACATCATGAAATATCAAATGGATAAAAAGAACAGCTTTTAAAAACAAAGTTTATTGACCCTACCATTACATTGCCACAACAGTACATCAACTGTAACAATGGATAACAACAAGGTTAGTTAAGATGCCTTTCCAATAACAAAACTATTTTAGAACCCTGTATCTTTAATGTAATCTTGTTAACTATGTAATGTCTGGAAAAAAAGTTCCTTCTGAAGAAGGTGATTTGTCATGGCTTTTGCTCTTGAGAAGTTTTGATACTGAAGTTAGTCAAGCTTTGTGAAACAATGCTATGAACATTTTTATGTCCCATGCAAGCCCCTAAAATATGCAAAACCAGGCAAACTCAGCACAGTTACATTCACCCACATCCCAGGTGCAGAGGCCCCTGACCATGCATCTCACATGGTGGGTCTGGAACTTTAATGTGGTATGAGACCAAACCTCGTATCTCTGCACAGTATCAAGATGTGTGTAGCCAGGCTGGTGTGCACACAGGGGTCTCTGCAGTGTGCCTGTGTGCATGGCACAGTGATACCCTTAGTGTCAAACAAACCCACCACCTGGACCAAGGACACTGTCTTCTTGTTATTTCTATACACAAACAAGTACTGGGGCAAAATGCTTGCTTCATTAAACATAATTAATGCATACAAAAGTTAAATACACTCCTGAAACCAAGCACCTTCCTAAACCAACAGCAGGCAGTCGCATGGACTTTCTAGGAAAGACTTTTAAACACACAGCTAATTAAAACAAATTCTGTTTTGCTTCGCATGACTGTATGTAGAACTCCAAGTCCCAGCAAGTTCTGGGCACAATTCTTTATCCAGGAGTTTGCAAAAAATGTACTTGAAAAAAGAAATCATGACTGTCTGAATACAATGAGGAATATCAGCACACAGGAATTGAAACACTTATTTAAAGAAAGATTTTTAAAAGAGGAAAGAACGGGGCAATTTGCAAACCCTCAGGATCTGTCAGTTTGAAAATGTTGCAGCAATAATGAAGTATGAAACAGAACTGGAGGAGCAAGAGGTTGGGAGGGACACAGTACAAGAGGAATGCTTGTTTCTCAGGACCCCAATGAACCCTGCAGCCATCAGGTGTACCAAGCCGTGGAATTCTGAGAGAGTGACTAAAGCAGACTGCTAATCACCACCTGATTTAAAATAGACACACACACACACCAACTAACAAAAAAACCCTAAACATATAAACGAACCAAGCCGCAAAATCAAAACAAAAAAAACTAAACTCCAAACTGCCAAAAAAAAAAAAAAAAAAAAAAAGCTACTTACAGTCCATTGAAAAACTACTTATCACTTAGGGACAACCTGTGTTCTCCAGCAGCAGGAATACAGCCTATCTACATTGTCTGACTAAAACATTCATACAGGCCATTTAGTATTACATGGTGAAATGTTGGAATTGAACACACACTATCAATCACTGCTGGAGGCTGAGCTCATGCTTAAAGAGCAGGTGAAGTAATTAGCCAGTCAGGAAACAAGACAGATGAAAAATAGCAGACAATTGCCAGTAGACAAGTGTATGACCTACACCACACTTCACACAAATGAGGGAAGCTGTAGTCTGCAAAAATCACTGAATTCTATGTGCTGGATGACCTTACCCTACCTGCATAAACTAGAAGAGTATCCTGCTTTAGTAGTTGATTAAATTAGAGAATGCAGTATCTTTCCAACATTTACTGAAGATGTGGTTTAATGGCTTAGATATAAGACACATTTTAACAGCCCTTATGGTTCATACAGTTCTTTATCTGACCCCTGTGTAAGCACAGTGGAAAAAGCTGCCAGTGCAGTGTCCAAAGAGCTCCATGTAGCACAAATGTGCCTACACAACAGCACAGAAACTTAGAAAGAGCAGATGGAGGTTGACCTGTGTTTTTGTGGCACCATGGGCATCTGTGTAAATTACAGAAACATAGAATGGTTTAGGATGAAAGATGATCTGGTTCCAACCCCTCTGCCATGGGCAGGAACACCTTCCACTAGACCAGAATGCTCAAAGTCTTATCCAACCTGGCCAAATGTCTCTGGGCAACCTGTTCCAGTGCCTCACTATCCCCACAGTGAAAAATTTCTGCCTAATATATATAGTATATAATCTAAACCCTCTATTAGTTTGAAGTCCTTACTCCTTCTCCTGTCACTACAGGTCCTTGTGAAAGCCCCTCTCCAATTCCCTTTAGGTCCTGGATGGCCAGTCTAGGGACTCTCTGGAGGCCTCCCTTCTTCAGGCCAAACAGCCCCAACTCCAACTCACAGCCTGTCTTCATAGAAGATGTGCTCCAGCCCTTTTCCTCATCTTCAAATTTCTCAACATTATATTTCAGAAATGAAACAAAAACAAAAACCTGGGAGCATCTCCTTGCCCATCTTTAAACTAAAATATCTTAGATGCAAGGAGCATTTTTCAAGACAAAAAGTTAAGTAGTGGAGCTAAGAAAAATATAGTGAAATGTTCTGCATTTAGGTAGAGATAATCAGTAAGAGGTAACTGAAAATATATTAAATATTCAGAAAGCACCTTTCAATGCCAGATTCTTACACCCTTTTATATTATTTTGTATGTCTCTACTGACAAGATACAGAAGTTTGCTTACTGAATTGTCTTTCAGCTGGAGACCTTCTCCATTGGGCAGAGATGACCTCCGTTTTGTTGAAGAGTTCTTGTTTGGTGTAGAATTACTGCCTCCAGCTTTCTTCTTGACAAAGAGGACTTCACAGCTGGCTTGATCCTCATTGTGCGTGCTCTTCCCTGCATTTATTACCCTAAACAAAAAAAAGAAAACAGTGACCAGATTAGCAAAGCACAGAAGGCCCCATCTGTATCTTGCAATGTGACTTGAGAGGTATGGAACCAGAGTCCAGCACTGACTCTGCAATTACTGACAGAATTAAAACACCTGACTGCCTTCCAGAGATACAACCATACACACAGGCATACCTTTTATTTCTGTACACATACACATGACACAACGAGCATCTTCTGCAGAACTATGTGAATAAGAACCAATGGTGCCATAAGCATATTTCACCCCTAGGCATACCACATTTCTTTTAAAAAGAGACTATGGATGAAGTTGGTAACACATATGCCTCCCAGTTGAAACATGAGACCCCCATTTCCTTTTCTACCTGTCAGCATCTCTGCTGTAAATAATGAATCTGCTGGCTAAGTGTGTGCATTCTGTCAGGTACCAAGTCTTTGCACAAACAAAATACCTGCTATAAATCTACAAAGCTGTTACTGCTAAAGGCAGTCTGTTCAAACAGCATGTATTAGAAATGCTGTGACAGAAATACAAGGGAAAGGCTTTGTCTCCGACAGGCAAGTCAAGCTTGCTTGTACCACAGTGATACAGTGATGCATACTAAACACATCCCGCTGGTACTGCACAACATAACCCCCTGCCCCTAGAAGCCTACCTCAAACCATCTGTCCCACCAGCCCTGTAGAAAACAGATGATTTGCACTAAGAGCTGCAGGCACACAAAACCCAGCACTAAGAGCTCAGTACAAGCTTTTAACAGCCAAAGATATCCTGAGACTTGTACCACAGCTTCCTTCCTTTGATCAGTGATGCGGCTGAAATAAACTATATAGAATAAAGCTATTCTACCAAGTTTTTATAACCTTAATCAGAAGTTTGTGTTATCCAAAATACTGTGGGGTTACTATCAGCAATCTCAGAACAGTCAAGCCCAAACACATTTTCCACTTTCTACAGGAGAATCTCATCACAAATTGACCAATTTTGCATCGGTTGAGAGTCCTGGGTTCACACAGGGAAAACCCATGCAAGACAGGACAACTCTTGTTCCAACCAAGCAAAGACACTGTGACTTTGATGGAAGCACATCTTCTCCCACAAACACTATCCACCCACTGCAAGGTTGGGGTCAGTAAGACATACTCAGAGACAGTATTTCCACTGCTGGATAAGCACCGAGTTTCACATCAGGTACACCATGTCTTTAGAAATAACTGCTGTCTCCCCAGAAACAAAAACAGCTTGAAGGCATATCATGACCCTGATGGCAAGTTCAAGACATTCCTGACTTCTTGATCTCTAAGAAGTAATTTACCGTAATTTTCATTATGGTAAAACTTTACACAATAGGAAAATACTTGCTAAAAGTTGTTGAAATGAAAAGAAAACAAAAACCAAAGGAAGGCTTGCAGGGAACCCCAGCTTGCTCGCTCTTGCTGAAATGTCAGGTCTGTATCAGCCTGGCTTAAAGGTAATATATTTTTTTCACTTTCAAGGAGCAGTATGATGCTGTGACACACAAATGAGTATTCCTGCCTCTGAAAAGAAAAACACATCTTTTTAAAAAAGAAAATGTAGGTTCACTGCAGTTAACTGTTTTCTGTTTTCAGAAATGGGAAGTTTCCTTACAGTGCTAAATGCTACACTCTGCAGACTATCTGTATGCACAGTACCACCATTTGTTTGCATGTCTTGTAAATAAACACTAATTGTGGATAAAATTATTTTGCAAAACACATAGAGAGCAGAGATGAAGGAGCAATTAGCTGCAAGGCACTTGTGAGCAGTTTAACCACTCATCCCCTGTAGTGCTTAACCTTTGGCAATTGCAGATCAAATATAGATGCAATAAGCTTCCAGTCTGAAAATTCTTATTTTCTTGACATTCGGAAAAGTAGAAGCATATATTCAAAAATGGGGGAAAAGTGTTTGGGGGGGAGGACAAAACATACAACACACATGACAAAATCATAATCCCAATGCATTTAAATCAGCTGATCAAGACCTGTTCAGTTTGAAATGCTACAAACATGACTAAAATACTGCACAAGCAGAGAAAGTGTAGTTTTACCACATCAGGAACTAATCAATGCTTAGTTTATCTGACCAGTCTCCTTACTGATGCTGCTGTTTTCAATTCCATTTTAAAAAAGAAGCAGAAGACAAGTAAGAGACAAAAGTTACCTACCGTTCATTGTTCCCTATGAAAGTCATTGAACTCTTGGAGCTGCCCAGGTTTCTGAGCTTAATGCTGGACTTTAAGACTATGGTGGAAGATGTTCTGATGCTTAATGACATGTCAAGTTATGCACAATATTATCATTTTTAAGGCTCTTACAAAGAAAATTTTTCAATGCACTGAATACATTAGAAAGACCATGAGAACAAAGTGACTCAAGAGATTGGCTTGGCAATCAGCTATCACAAAACACCTGGAATTAAAATTGTGTACCAAGCACCTTGCTAGAAAAGGATATCATCAAAAGGAACCTGGCAAGACTGAATACTGAGTAGACATGGGATTTGTGGTGTCAGTGTATTGAGGATGGAGGAATGGGCTCTGAACAATAAATTTAATCCATGAAATCAATTATATCTCCCAGAATTCCACTTTTTCTTTCTTCATCAGAGGATTAAGTGTATTTTATTCCTTGTGAATACCTGAATTTAACATAATGTCAAAATGGTGCTTATGGATCCTCCCAGGTAACACAGGGTCTAGATACAAAAAGCTGCTCCACTCCTGACACAGGCACTCTTCTACTCTCACATCCCACCTCACAGGCAAATCCTGGAAAACTGCTGCAGTGAAGCCCTGTAATTTTTAATTTCAAATCTTGAGCTATGTGCTGGTGCCTGATGCCAAGCACAGAAGCTGGTAACATCTACTCAGCTTCAAACAGCTTCGACTTAACTTCAAACAGCTCTGTCTTTGCTGACTTCTGAAATCCTTTTCTTTCTGCAGTTTCCTAAATCCCTCCTCCAGGCGATTCTTTCAACCAGCTTTCCAATGCTGATTTCACTGTTGTCTTTCCTCCCTGCTCTCCCACACTGCAACTTATCAGAGCAAAAATCACATCTAAGCTGCTTATACAAATAACAAAGCAGAACTAACAAGATATTCATATCACCAAAAGGTGACTCTTAATTAGACCTCTGAAATTTTTTATGGAAAATCTGCCCCTCCTTCCACTGATGAAGTACCTCAACTTCCAAAGATTGCCCCTGTGTATTTTTTTCTGTCTAACTCAAACTATAAGTTTTCCACCAGTAAAGTAAACAAAATGAGATGAAACAGATCCAATAATTTCAATTTCATCATTAATACTAATAATAATGCAGAAAAAATAGTTAAAAATTAATTAAAAGAAAAGTGAGTCCTATATAATTTTCTAGCTTACTTAAACACACATTTTCAAGTGAATTCCTCTTTTTGTTCTCTCTCCAAATTTCTCAAGACTCTTATTATTGATGATCAACTACTTTCCATTCTTTCCCTCCTCTCCCCCAATACCCATGTATCTCCTATCCAAACTTTTGCAACATTCAAACAAATAATGTATCTAGATGAGCAGCCCCGGCTTTTACAGAATTCGCTGTATGACAGATAGACAATGTCTATCTGACTGGATGGAAATGCAAGTCACACTGTGCTTCCATTCTTCTCTCAGCAAGCAGAGCTCAAAGTTCTGTGCCATGATCACTGCAAAATCTGAAGTTTATCTTAAGAGAACCAAAACAGGCCTGCTAAACACATCCAAACCAGCCTTTGATAGTTTCAAAAAAAAAAAAACCCCAAAACAATCCAAACCAAACCACAAGCAAACACAAACTAAAAATAAAGCAAACACAAACTAGAAATAAAAGCTTCAGTCTTATGAAGCATTTCTATTCATCCCTCTATTTTTTAATTTTTTTTTTTTTGCATCAATACCAGTATATACTCTTTGGGTGTTTTATTCCCTTCTATAACATGCTCTTTGATGTTATATTAAATTGTGATCAGTCAAAATTCTAAGCTGTGCTGTAACAGTAAAGTTTGCTGTGCTGTAACAGTAAAGTTTTACCCGCAAAAAAAATAAAAAATCCCTAATGCAGTTGCCTTACCCACTTGGAGCAAAATATAGCCCACAACAAAAGCTTCAAACAGTCTATGAGCTGCAGTGAAGGAACATTGAGAGCTAGAAATAAAAGGATATATCCATAGGCAGCTTGTTGTACACTGCAATTTTAAATTCTACCCTCCTCTGGGGTTTCAAACTAGCAGTGGACACCTGTATTTGTTTTGACTCTGAATGAATCAATTGAGCAGGAAGCACAAAGCCCTTCTCTCCCCCCCACAGGAGCTACAGCCAGCCTCTCCTCTTTCCAGCTGTGGCACACACACACCACTCCACAGCTGCACGACACCAGCTTGCATCCAACCCACCTAATAACACAGAAGTAACCCAGATGAATGAATACCATACATACAGACAACAGACAATACATTCTTAACAGTTGTGTGTTATAATTTTAACAGTCTTAGAGTAATGATTAAAGATATAAAAATACAACTTTCATAAAAGTATTGCTGGCTTTACTTCCCCCTCCCACCTTTCTTTTTTTTTCCCCCTTAATGGATAAGCATATGAGTGGATGCTGCTGCTTTTTTCTGTGACATCTCACTTACAGTCTTAGATTTCCAGGTAGGTGTCTGTTTCCTCCCTTTCACCCACATGAGATTTATTTCTGCACTGGGAATCAACTTGAAAGAGATTTCCTTCTAGCTGTTCACCTCCTCCCTCAGATGAAAGGCAGCTTTTCAAGCAGCCTAAACAGTTCCATTCATTCATTACTGTAGCTGTCACACTGTGCACATCAAAACCAAAGCACTTACTAGCATTGTCCACTGCAGGCAGAAACTGAAGCCAGACCTGAATCAGATCTCTAAATCCATGGGGCTAAATAAAACTTTCATTTTATTAACCAAAGAAGAAGTGAATATTTAGCCATGAAATCTTGCAATGATGTGCTGTGAAAATATGGTTTCTCCTACCAGCAATTACACTAGTATACACTAGACCAAGCTCACTTTGAGGCCCAGCTAGAAGCCATGACACCCATCAAGCTAATAAGAACTACAGATGGGATTAAAATAGGCAAAGTATAAAAGCAGAATAGCATTTATGGAAATTTACCACAAGTTCAGTGTAATGACCATAACTTGGTAACACAGCTTGTCTTTGGGCTGAAGTCAAGGACATCTTGGAAGGGAAGTCCACTCTGATGTTATTTGTATGGACTTCCCAAAATGCTACAATGCAGCACACCATCCAACTATCCTTTCCAAAAAAAAGATTAAATACTAAGTGACTACAAGGAACAAAACAGCTGTAGGTCACTGCAGGAATGTGCAAGCTCTATGACCACTACACAGGGGGAGGCAGCTCTTTTTGATAATTAGCATACAGGTATTGCAGAAGAAAACCAAGGGAGCCCCAAGCAGATTCTGAGCCAAACCAGTGGGATACAAAGGTGGTTAAGCATGATCTCACTTCAGAGCTGAGCAGTCTCAGCCACAGCTGGCAATACTATTTGCCAAATTCTTCTTCCTCACTCCTTCTGTACTAGCTACCAGAATGGGGTAAGAAGAGATTGCAAAACCTCTTAATTAATTAATTTGACACTGTAAGAGAACCATCACTTATTTCCCACAAAGGACAGTGAAATTGAAAAGAATGCCAGGTCAGACTGGTCATTATCCATATTATATTTAAAGCAGCTTTTCCTGGCTGTGGAACACTTGCTGAAATATAAGCAAGAGACCCAGAAGACAATGGGAATAAACAACTTTGTGTTGACCAGTGTCCTTCTAGTCCAGTTCCCACTAATGCACTTGGACCTTTTTCTTTTTCTCTCCAACAGTTAAGTTCTCAAATCCTGCTAATCTGGGGAAAATGGGCCTGAACTTATTTCCATGATATTCAGGAGGAAGTTGCCTTGAAAGTTCTAAAAGTTATGCTTCTTCTATGAATAAAGCACATCCAATCTGGTGAAGTCAGCCTCCAGATAACCATATTTGCACAAAAACTCTGAGATTTTTATGCATTATTCGATTTTTCTAGATCTTTGCTGCAGATAAAGCTTACCTTATGCTACTATGTTATAACATTATGTTGCCTCATTATGTTACTACATTATATCATTATTATGTTGTTAATGCTTACCAGCTTTGGCTGGTGTGATAAGTTTACAGCTTCAAATTGAAGCAGAAAGCATTAAGAAACCCCTAAACAGTAGTGAAAAGAAATGGACCCTTTCTACAGGAATATCCTTTATCATGTCTCATTAGCCATGTGTGAATAGTGCCTATGACTTTGCACATTAGGACTGACAGCTCTTGAAGTTGAGGCACCTGGTTCAATCTAAAGAAATCACACCCTGATAGCATCTTTTTTATTCTGTTCACAATCATTTTATCACATGTGATTTCACTGTCATAGCCTTTAGGGGTGATCCTGGAAATTCACTGATAAGCAGTGCTTCATTTTTGGCTGCACACCAAGAAACACAACATTGGATACTGGTTATGAGCTGCTTTTAGATAAGCAACATCTTTGGATCTATCCTAGAGCTCACATTCAAGATGAGAACCAAAGTTCTCCCATTCCTTCCCCTTAATGCAAAGGAAAAGCAGCCACTTCCATGTTGGTTCCCATGAGCTGTACACCACCTTCTGCATGTGAGGCTGAATAAAACCTTGACCATGACATCCCCCATAAGGGTGGCACCACAGCTGAGACACAGTCTGACAGAATGGCTGCATTTGAGGCTCAGTCGTCCCCACAGAGTTATGTGACAAATATAGAAATCATTCTAGTTAAAATGATGAAAAGGTAAGGAAAAGCAGCCTTACTTGCTATAGCAAGGGGCATGTGGGTTTCAGAAATATTCACTCTGTCTACAAGCTCTACTATGTCTACAAGCACTACTATTACTACTACACCAAACCCCAACCAAAAGCTCAATTTGAATTGGCCTCATAGTTTTATTTTCTTTTAGATTTTTAAATGACGGTATGCACATGACAAGGATGCATGAAGAAAACAAAAGACTACTTCCTCCTCCTCCCCAGTTTCCTTCCCAAAGTTCCACTTTTGAAAGCACATTTAAAATAAACACTCTCTTCCTTACAGAAATGCCAATTATATGCAAATAAAAGTTCTCCTTATGCTTACAGTGAAGCAAATTATGTGCTTAAAGTAATGCAGTAAATCCCACGTCTACAGACTGATGCTGTAGACTGCAGTCTCAGCTTCAGGGTTAAGAGAAATCAAGATAAATGGCTTATGCAAAACTGGTCCAAGCTTTTAAAAAAAATTCTCTCATATTTAGCATGTGTGAAAGTTAACCCCAAGAGATGAGTGGTGACAGTACTAATCCCTTTTATACAGCTGTCAACTGAATTTAGCCCCAAGATAATCTCTGCAAGTGTGACAGAGAAGGTACACATTTGCACAGATACACACTAATGCCTTTTTCACAATATCCCTCTACTGCAGCAGGTACTTGAAGCCCCCCCAGCCTGAAAGAAAACAATCTGCTAATTTATTCTTAAAAGTCATTATAGAAATTTATATGTATGGAAGCACACATATGCAAGGCAAGGGGGAGGAAAAAGAAAGAGAGAAAACATTATGTACAGCTTTATTATCACAAGTAGGAAATTCATTCAGAGCCACTCATATGCTGGTAATTTTTAATAATTAAAGAAAAAATACACCCTGCTGCTGGAGTTTTACATCCATCACCTTTCTTCTGGGAGAACCATTAGCTGGCAAATGTGCAGGAAGGGGCCATGTGCAAAAAACACTCCAGTGACTCTTTGCCATAGAAATGTGCCTCAAAACACAGTCTTTTCTTCTGTTACTAAAATTACATCCCTAGACCTCATCTTTAAAGCTGCTAAAATAGAAGCTAAATGCAAACCAATGAAATGTCAGCAATACTGAGCCTGAAATAAAAGACTACAGAAAAATGACAGCTCCCTTAATCTTGATAGACCATGATTCATCAAAACATTTGTAGTGATCATTCATTTATTCCTCTTGGGGCTAACAATCAATTCCAAACTTAGCTTTCCTAAATTTAAAGTATAAAAAATCACAGTAATTAAAGCAAAACAGGATTAAGAAAATTTTGCAGTACTTTAACATATATTTTATACACACATACATACACACGAACACATCTAAAGAAAAACCTGTGGTGATTCTCATGCAACTCATACAAAATTCAGTAAAATAGTATGTCATTGAAAACACTTATTTTTCATGTAATATAATTCAAAGTGCTTAATATATTTGCCCAGTTGTTCAGCCATACAGATGAAAATTTCCAGGTGCAATGTTAATTCAGAGTGAAAGTCAACATAGAAATCCTGTTAAAATCAGTGCCAGTAAAAGAAGAATGACAGCCAAATGCAGAATTTCTACCCAAGAGGAGGCAAATAGCAGTGAGCAAATGAGTACCTGGTTCTGTGTGGGTGTGTGTACATGCACACTGTTTGGAGACAAGGCTGTCCTTTCCAGCCCCATCTGCTCCCTTTATCCAGAGGGAAGCTACCGAAGCTCTGAGGTCTGCACAACACCTGTTAACATAGTATGCCACAGCCTCAGGGTAAATTTTCCCCAAAGGCTCCTTCTGTCCTTGCAGGGGGTGGGATGAAGAGATGCGTTCCCACCCAGGAGCAGAGGAGGCTTAACAAGGTTAAGAAGGTTTGGAAGGTACAAAATCAGAGAATCACAGAAAAGCTGAGCTTGGAAGTGCCCTCTGGAGGTCATCTGGCCCAAACCCCTGCTCCAGCAGGGTCACCTAGAACAGGTTGTCCAGGACCTTGTCCATATGGGACTGCAGAGGGAGCAAAGCACAAAGCAGGAGGCCTGCCTTCCCTGATGTGTGCACAGGAACTGGCCCTGAGCAGGAACAGCTCACCGACACCCTGTCAAGTCTGGGAGGTCACGCTTCTCCAGCACACATTTCTCCTACTTGTGCTGTGCAATCTGCCTCCACTAGAAACCTTATCCTTTCCAAAGTCAATAGCACAAGCCCCTAAAAAGCCTCAATCCAAGTTTCACTTGTACATGCAACAAGCACGCTGGGAAGCCTACAGACTGGCAAATACTTTGCACAAACACAATAAGCAGGGCCAACATTGGATATTTTAGAAAGCTCTATAACTAAGGAGAATCACTTGTGCCCAAAGAGGCCTAGAGGAGATGGCATAGCCTGGCACAAACTTAAGCAGCCCTGATGGGGTAGATCTTGCACAGTGTGATCAAAGGCACGTGCAGTTCCAGAGAGGTCTCAACAAGAACAAAGTCAACACCAGAACCAATTGACTATGGCAACTTCCATGTAAAATTCTCCATGTCTCTCAGACCACTGGGAAATTAAAATTGTGTTAAGATCTGTAAAAATATGTGTCAGGAAATAATAAATATTAGAGTGTCCCTGCATCCTGCTACACCAAGGAACAACTAGCTTCCAGAAATTATAAGCTGCACAAATGTGAAATATGCATGAAGGCAAAGAGTGAAACTGTAAGTTTGAATTTATACACCCCTAGACAAGATTCTAAATAAATATTAAACAATGTGTTCAGACTGAAAAGAAAACCCACAGAATTCAGCAACTGAATAACCTGCAAAATTAGCAATGGACAACGTCTCAGGCAAAGGGTGAAAGGCAAACTTCGAGTATCCCCTCTCTTGGCTTTCCCAATATAAGTAATCTCCACCTTCATATGCCAGTGTGCTACCCCACAGGGACACCTGTGTAATGAAATGATTTCTTTAAAAAAATCAAAATCAATATATTTCCACAACAAGACTGAAGAGACAACATGAAGGTAGAAACAGCAGATAATAGGGAGGAGAAGTCCTGACTAACATTTCCGAAAAAGAAAGCTATGAAGCTATGAATCTTAGGAGCCTTGGAAGCGAGTAATGAGAAAGAGATGGTGCACCCCAGTTCAGCAGTATGTGACTGTCAACATCAAATACTGATACATCTCTTTCCTGGGAAAATCCACTCAAGTTTGTCATTGCTTTCAAGAAGATGAGCCCAGAGCACCTTCACCTTGGCATTGGCTCTGCATCAAGAAGCCAAGTACTTTTAATCTTCTTACGCGTCTACATGTGTCTAGTCACCCACACGCGACTGTTGTGACAAGTGTGGTCCCCAGAGGTGAGATCTAGTCAGATGTCTACGGTGCAGACAGCTAAGTCTGCTTATTAAGTCTGGGTGATTAGCTAAAGAGAAAGAAGACATCTGGGGGCATGATTCATCTGACCTATTTTAGTTGTTTACATAGCATGAAACGTGTCTTCCTCTTGGCGGGTGACAAAGCTGAGCCTAGACACTGACACAGCAGGTTGTCAGCACGCAGTCAGATGATTCCCACTTACATGCCTGAGCTTATGAGGGTGGAGGGAGCAAAGCAAACATACAAACAAAACCCCCCAAACAAACAAAAAACCAAGCAAACCCCCCACAAAAACAAAGAAGGCCATCAACTTGTATTTCAATAAGTTTTTTTGCTATTTGAAATGCATTTTACTCACAATGCATCTTTTATATGTATGTCCTTTGGTATGACTAATAATGCCACCCAAGGCAGACAATTAGGGTTTAAAGCAAAGCAGAAGAAACAGAAATAAATGCAGCAAAAATTACTTTTAAAATAAAGGACATATTGGCATTGTAGCTACTGATGCAATATGTGAGTTTAGCGTGGTGTAACTATTTAAATGTATCTGAAACAGCTGGTGGGATTTTCAGACTCAAAAGGAGATAATTGTCAATCTTATTCACAGCAATTAAATCTGTATAGGCTAAAATAGGATCTATTGTTCCCCACAAATACTGGGACTGGAGCCAGAAGTAACTTCAGTGGAACAGAAAGTTGGCAGCTCGGAAAGGGGCTGAGAGCTGCATATTCTCCAGCATAGCAGGGAAAAAGTCCCACCCACAACTGAAGCCAAGCTCAGAGACTTGTTCAGAGAAAGAATTTATCCTCTTCTGAAGGAGGGAGATGTCAGAAATTAATACTGAAAGGGATGTCAACATAGACTTATCTCAGTCCATGCTCCACACACATAGAAATGTATCCACCAATTTCTTCTGGTGACTGAAAAGAAAACTTATTATTGCTATATTTAGATATTAAACCTACCTACATACCTACTGCACCACCTACATACTTTTATATTTAGGTAGGCACAGAAAGCTGGATAGCTCTTAGAGGCCAACACTGACAATAGAGAAACAACCAATAATCTGCTCTCAATTCAAAATGATCAACCAGTGGCAGTAAAGGATTTGCAAATCATTTGCCAAGGACAAAACACCTCCAGCAGCATTAAGTGATGGCTGTTAAACTGCCACAGGAAAAAAAATAAAAGAAAAGCCCCAAAGAGCTGATGCATGATCTTCAAAGCAGTGCACAGGCTGTCTCATACTTTTAACTGATATCAATATAATTTTCCTTCACTTTACCCATCAATCAGCTCAGAATACCAATCTTTTCTCATCAGAGTGTGTGTTTCAAGGGTAGGGGTAATTCTTCACTTGAGAAAAGGGAGATTCTTTACTCCAAAGACTCAAATAGTCACAAAATACAATCACACCACCTACTGTACAAAATTAGTATTTCCTGAACCAGTTAAAGCACCATACTTCCTTTAAGGTTTGGAGACTTGCATACACACACACACACATTTATATATATATATCCCATACGTATATTTTAAACAGGGATAAACTTATTTGATTAGGACACATTTTATTTACTATGCAATGATTAAGAAATGCAATCTCAGAGTGTTGAAATGAAATGCCCCACAGAATACAGGAGTAATCAGCACAGCAATTAGAAAATAAAGATTTGAAACAAAGAGGAGTCTTCCCCTACTGGGAAGAGAAAGAAAAAAAAGGCAAGCAAAAAATTGCAATTCCTCTGAAATGCTGACTTTATCAGTAAGCACAAAATTCAGTCTTACAGAGAAGCAATTTGGAGTAATGTGTTTCTGGACAGAAGAAATAGGTTCTTCCACAGAACGGAGAGTGGCTGCAGCAGGGGCAAAGGTGTCTCCTGACACATTACCTGCTGTTACACACTCTCTCTGTTAACACATAAATTAAGAATTGTGTGGCCTCCCAGGATGAAACAAGGGAAGGAAGGGCACCAGAGTGAAGGCACGCTGACTGACTTCCTCCAGAGCAGCATTACACACTCAGGAGTGAGCAAGTTGCCCATTTAGGTCTGCAAAGAAACCAGCCTGCAGTAGACAACAGCAGCAACTCTGTCTTCCTGCTCCCCTACCCACTGGAGGATGGTGGTGCCAACAGGAAAGAAAGATGACAACCTGCCAACCTGCCCATAGTCCTTATGATCTGGTCCCATTCATAAATTGGAACAGAACAGAAATCATTTTCTGAAGCATCTTCAGAATGGCCTTAGCACAGCTGTTCTGTCCCTGATGTGTCAGAACTCCAAGGTAGCATTTTGGAGCCGACAGCAGAGCTATTTACATATTTTACTGAACATTTTTAAATTTTAAAGTTACTCTCCTGCCGTAGTACTGGGACCAGACACCTCCAAGGAAATGCCAAAAGAATGGTCCCCTTCCTGCTTCATGGTCTTCTAGTGTATGTGGTGGCTGCTCCAACCTCAATGGCTGCTCCAGTCCCAGTTAATCACATTTTATCACTTGAACTTAGATAAATATGTGTCTCTCTGTGTGATTCCTTCCCTTCTTGTGAAAGTTATTCTGGTTGGAATTTCTTTTCCCTTTTATGAAGGGAAGAGGCTTTTCCAGGAGGCTGGATGCTGAAGGAAAATTGCATGTTGCTTTTTTGTTGTTGTTTTGCAAGCAGTATTTCTCCTTAAGAAGGCATGCTTTTTTTCAATTACAGCAAAAAAAATTACTAAAATTGCTTAATCCTCTCATTTCCACATGCATGAAACTTTGCCCAGTCTTCTGGATTTACTGCACTTTTTAGACCATAACTAGCCATTGAATAAAAAATGCATATTTGCCATAAAGACATCAATGGGGGGCCAGAGGATTAAGAAATAAGTATGCCATCTTTCCCATTTATATATGCATACAAAAACTTCACTGCACTCTATTTTCTTACCTCTATGACAACAGTACTTCCCCACACCTGATTTACCTCCTGCCTGCCAGCACAAACTTAAGTACACATAAATGGAAAAAAAAAATCTAAATGCCTAATCATGATGGTTTTGGTGGGGAAAGAGATAATTTTGGGGCTATGTTTTGGGTTTGTGCTGAATACAGGACTGGTAATAGAGATGATTTTTTTCATTATTGCTGAGAGTTGTTTACATGGAGCCAAGGCCTTTTCTGCTTCCTGTCATTCTGGGGAAGGGACTAGGGGTGCCTGGGAGGTTGGGAGGAGACACAGCCAGGACAGGTGACCCAAACTGGCCAAATAGATGTTCCAGACGACATGACATTGTGCTCAGTATATAAATTGAGGGAAAGAAGGTGGGGGATGTCTGATGTAATTTGTCTTCACCAGGAACCAATACATGGGACAGGGCCCAGCTCCCCTGGAGATGGCTGAGCACCTGCCTGCCCTTGGGAAGCAGTCCTCTAAAATTCCTTGTTTTGCTTTGCTTGCATGTGCAACTTTTGCTCTCCTTGTTAAACTGTCTTTGTCTCAGCCTATGGGGTTCCTCACTTTCACTCCTCTGATTTTCTAGCTGGTAATTGGCATCACTGTAAACCTTTATTTTTTGCTGTTTCCTTCATCAGCCAACAGATAATGGTACAATGTGCTGTAAAGTATACCCAACTAATATTTTCTTAGGATATGCTATGTTTTGAACACAACTCAAACATTCAGTAGAATTTTTTTCTCTGGCTATGAAACTTTGTACCCAATTACATTTTGAATAGCCTCAATAATTAGTGCAAAGAGCGCTACAATTATTGTATCCATTATACTTCTGTGCTTCCAGCGTTTTTATCTGTCTATGACTCCACAGTGGCCTTCACAGCTGGGCTTTACATATCACAATAAAAAAATTAAACAAAAGCACTGTTATAGTTAGTCCTCAATAGTACACAGACCTTCAAAATTGTCTTGATTAAGGTAAGACTGATCATTTTTACTACATATTAACAAAGCAATACATTGTTTGGACATGAGAACAATATTCCCCAAACTGTTTAAATCATCTCAGGCTTTTTCCTTAACAAAGTGTCTTCAAAACACTAAGAGAACTGGTTATCTTCTGTAACAAAGGCAGCATCACTTCATTAGGAGCCCAAGGAAGCAGGGAGGGATGGGGATCACACCCAGCTTGTTTGCTCTAAGAATATTCCCTGCATGACCACCACTCTGTAGGCTTTTACAAGGCTCAAGGGATAATACAGACAAACCAAGATCCAGTCTGTGAGGCTGTTTTGCATATCATTTGGGTGCCTGCCATGAGGTGAACACTCCTCAACCCCATCTATGTTAGGTCTCCAAAATACACTGCGACTCTACTAAGCTTATCTACCTGAAGAATTGTTCTTTCAAAAATAAGGAGACCACCTTTGCTTTCAATCTATTTGATAATGTCTGTTTAATCAGAGAAAGATCTATCTTGCCACACTGTGAGGAAACAGACTATCCATCTTGTCAAGTAAGGAGGTGGGCATGCTCTTAAGCACGATCACTTTGGTCAGAAGTTAATGGGAACAAGCCAGAGCTCAGAGATATGAACAGAGCTGGAGACATCTCTGTGTCATGCTTATTCCTCACCCTTCAGGCATTCTGATGATACTCATAGCTCTTTGTATCTTCAAAAGCAAGTCAAAAGCTGCACAGAAGCCTGAAACAGCCTAATGCAACAAACAGCTTTTCTTTCCAGCTTTGGCAGATTACAAAGAATAATAAAGGTTCCAAGCCTTTGGGAGCTGAATAAAAATAATAAAAATCCACAAACTAGCATGGGCAATTCTGTAAATGAGCAAATGCATAGAATACTATGTAAACAAAACCAGAAACGAAATGTTTCCCTTTGGCTACTGCAGCTTATTTGTAGCTATCTCCCAGCCTTGCAGGCCTAGAGCCTACAATACATTCCTGCTGGGCTGATGAGTGCAGGATGCAGGGAAACAGGCAGAGGTGCTGCTCATCAGAATATGCCAATTTATTCCTGACTTCAGAATATATTTCAACTACTTCCCACATATAAAATCAGAGTACAGCTTTGTTTCTATTTGCTGCTGAGTGAAGGTGGTGAACACCAGAGGACACAGACAGCAAGCACAGACAACTCCAAGATATTTGTCACAGTGTGAGGCTCCTGTAGGAGCATCTTGGGGTCAGTCCCCCACCAGCTTTGTTCCTGCACCTCAGATGAGCTTGACTGATGACATCTACAGGGATTTCCACTGGGAACGTTTCAGTGGGAATGGGCACGGCAGCAAAATCTTCCCAGTCAGATAAAATGCAGCACAGCTTATGCAAACCCATTTTGCTGAGGTAAAATCACGCTCTAAATAGAGCTTTCTGACATAATCCCAGCACAGAAAGGAGGACAAACAGCATGAGGAATGCTTATTTGGGGAGAGAAAAGTGACAGATGAATGCATCTGATAACACATTATGTGTAAGGAGAGAAAGTTACATTATTTTTTCCCCCTGCATGTTCTACAGTTGTCTTGAAGTGAAAACTAAGTTATATAGACTGAAGCCATCTACCAGCACCCTAGCAATTAACAGTAACAGTCCTTCAAGTGTTTAATCACAGTTTTTGATTTAGAAGTACATCTCTAAATCTGAATTTTGTATTTGACAACAGGTATGCCTCCATTACTTTTCAAATACATATTATTAATCAGAATTTAATCTCTTTCTTCACATCTCTCAGGTGAGACAGAACTGTAAAAAACCTTTTTTTTTTTTCCAGACTAAGAAACAGCCTTGCTCACCTACACAAAGGTTACACAGCCCAGGTGAAGAGATAGAAAAGTATGCCCTTATTCTAAATCCAAACACCTCACCTCTCCTCTCTTCTGACTTCAGCTAGCAAGGCTGCTTTACAGTCCATGGAGTTTCCTTTGCCTGTGCTAACACCTCCAGACAGGCAGTTCAGCAAACACTCTTCTACACAAATGTATCTTCTGAGCTGGATGGCCACTGGCTGCTCCTATTCCCAGTAATTTTGTTGGTGAAGTCAAGTCAGGAGAAGAGTTGGAAGGCAAAACTGGGGCTTGGCTCTCCAGTGGAGGAGAGCACCCACATCCTCTGGTATCCTAAGCTGGTGTCCCCAGTGACAGGGTGCTGATACTCAGTCAACAGCATTTTCCCAAATACCAAACACAGGATTTGCTACTTTCAAGACCAGGAAAACCAGTTCCACAACTCAGCATTCACACATCATCATAAAGGATGATTCTGCAGCTGAAACTGCTGAGAACTGTGGGTTAAACTTTCAGTAATCTCAAAAGCAACAAACGGGAGATGAGATACTTAAGCCTACATTTGAAGTATTTTTCCTACAAGTAACCAAGAAAAACAATTTTCGTTTCTTCATATACAGTTACTTAGTGACTTACAAGTTTCCTTTCTCCCAACTGTAACTAACAATAATTACAAGTTCAACATAAGAGCAGGTTCAAGCAATCCCATTTTATAGGGACAGCTGAGCACCTCAGAAAAGATCACCCCTAGGCAAAGGGCTGACAGAATCAACACCTGCCCTCCCAAGTGACCCTAGTGCCCAACTGGACTTATGTCTGCAAGAAACTTAAACACCAACTTAGAGTAAGCCTGGAAAAGCAACTGCTTTTCCTGCCTACAGTTCCACGTCCCCAAGATGTCAACTGAGCTAACTGTGTTCCCATCTCTCCAAACAGGGAGTTTGTACTCTGCACCCCAGGAATGACACAGGGCTGGTTTTATGCAGTCCTTCTTCTCTCCCCCCTTGCCTTCTTCACATCTGACTATCAGCTGCAGTAGGTAAGCCAAGGGAAGAAAGAATTACAGCAAACTTTTTCATTATCCAGCTCTACCTGCACACTCAGGAGAGATTCTAATACAGTAGAAGCCAATATTAGCACTATTTTTAAAAAAGGGAAAGCTCCCACTCAGTATCTCATTTATTAGGAGATGGCAGATGTTCTTAACAAACATTGGTAAAGAAGGATAAAATCAGCAAAATTAATATGTATTTGCAAGCAGCACTGCACTGAAAAAAGGCAACACCATTTTCTATGTCATATCAGTCAAACCCACAGAGGTTTACCAATCACAACCTGCAATCACACTGAACATATTGGTTGCCTAAGGCAACTGCATTTTTTTGCCTCAGCAGAAGAGATAACTCAGGTATTGAATCAGATAAACTGCAAATTTTAGGCCAATAAAAGCCCATATGTCAGTCTTTTATCCTTTTAGCAATCAAGAAGAAGCTATGTTGAATCAAAGGCTCACGATTCAGCTCAGGCAATAAGCCTTCATAAAGAGTCTTGTGAACCCAACTCATCAGCCAAGCAAACAGGCAGCTGAGGCTTGATTACCCTCCAGGTGTCTTTGCCATCATCCTCAATAGGATTTACTGTGCCTGTGGACTCTCCACAAGCTGCCTCCAGCCCTCCTCCCCACTCTCAGCCAAACCAGCCTCCAGTGACCAGCCCCAAATCAACTGCTAACAGGGCTGTGCCACAGACACCACACTGTCCTGAGGCATGTTACAGAAGAGTTCATCTGGTGGAGAACACAGGCAGGCAGTTTGTCTTAAAACAACATAAGCTGGAAAACACCAGTTTTTCCAGGGGAGTTTTGGAAACTTCTCCCTCTCTTACCAAGGCACAAAGGATCAGTGCAAGTATGATGCTACACTGGCCTTAGAAATCTGCATCTATTCCCTAATTCCTCACACACAGGTTGTGAGGTTTTGAGAAAGTAGCTTCCACTTCAGACAAATTTCCAGTTTACAATCTTGGCAAAAATGGGCTAAAACTGTATCAGGAGCCTCCAGATTAGCCAGTCACAAGAACAGTCCTGCTCCCAGTAAGGGCTCTTAAGACCTTTAAGTACAAGTGTCAGCAAATACAAAAGCCTCCTTTTCATTGCCTGAAAATTTAGGCTAGGATAACATAACAGCTTGCCAGTTTGTTGTCTTTCTCTTTTTGTACAGTAATGTTTGCATGTACTACAGGAAGAGGGAATTAAGGAAGAAGTGGTTTGAAACTGTTGTTCCTCCTTGGAGTACTGCCCTAACCTGGTTTCAGGAGGTGAAACTACAACTTCCGTGTATTGTCTGTAAAGTTCCTTCTCCACAGCTGCATTCAGCAACAGAAAACACCTGGGTTGCTCCAGTGAGATCTCAGCATGTGAGAACTGAACTAGACTATCAATAACATGAACTCAGTACTGATCTAAGACTCCAAGAGCAGAGAGAGGTGCACGAAGAAACAGAAATTAAAGATGACAGAAAAGAAAGCTCCAGATTTGGGTCTGGTTATTCTTTTTTTTTTTTTTTCAGGCTGAAACTTAAGGCTCAGATTTATTGCACCCTTGTCCCAGATGCTATCTCATATCCTAGTTTACAGTCCAGAAAAAATGGTGCACATGCTAGAACCTCAGCCCAGTGCAGATGCTTTGTGCAAGCAAACAGCTTCATCCTGGCTTTGCAGGCAGGTTTTACAGCTTGCACTAGAGCTGCAGGCTGCCCTGGCCACAAAGCATTTACCAGGTTAGATTTCTGCCAGCCACATTCTGCACGTGATTGATGTGTACCTTGAAGTGGCTTCTCCACTCAGCAAAACACAGGTTGAAAGCTGAACTCTGCAGCAGCAGAGAAATCAGATATGGTTATAAGAGAGCTATCCTGTGCCATACAACATTTCTTGTGTGCAACTTTCATATTAATTGATTTTCAATTGTTTTAAGGGAAAATTCTTCAATACCTGTAGGAAAAAGCAAATTTGAGAGAGGAGACACTGAAGAGATTAGAGAGTCTTTTTTGCTTTCTTGCTTGGTCCTCACTTTAAGCAGCTGCTTATTTCAGAGGGTACTTTTCAATTTCCAGGAGAGGTGATTGAGTCAAGGAGACATGGCAAGTGAACGGCCATTTTGCAAGCTAATGAATTTGAACAAATGAAACTAAACCTGCATCTGCCTTTCATCAACAGAGCCAAAGCAACAATCTCTCGCCAGAAGGATGTACTGACGAAACCCCAAAGCCTAAAGTGCCATGAAAACCCCAGAACTGAAAGACATGTGACATCTGCAGCATCTGATATCTGCTGAGTATTACACCAATAAGCATTCTCTACAGTCACTATTTCCACAAGAGAAGTAATAAATGTAAAACTTTGAAACCCATTGAGTATTTTCAGCCAAGTAAGGAGGTGTACACAGAACACTTGCACAGATCTTGCTTGTGTAGAAAACAGAGTAAATAATTGACCAGAACAATGAAAAAGATGAAAACAATGAAAAGACATAAAAACAGAAGTACAGTTATTACAGACCAGACTATAGAGATGAACAGGAACAGCGAGTTGGTTTCTTTGCGGTGAGTTTTAGGGAGTTCTGTTTGTTTGCTTTTAGGAACCAGGGGAAACCATGAGGCTTTACCCAGTAGATAACTACTAATTGAAGAGTCATATAAAACTGCACTGTAATACCAATGCAACATAATAGAGATAATGCCCAAAGCACAAGGTTTCCATGCTTTACTTTCAGCTTACTGGAAGCTTACAAGGGTTTTAATCAGAATCTGATGTCCACACATAGCTACAACCAGTACTACCACAAATTCAGCATGATGTGACATAGTTCTGAACAAGTACAAACTCTGTCTTGTACCTCAATTAAATAGAAATATTGCCCAACTGAAAACATATTTGTACAACTCACTAAATAAAAGTTGCATGAGAGTTCTGCACTTTTTTCACACTATCAATTTTTAAAAATACTCTAAAGATTATCTAAGAATATCCTCTTCCTCTTTTCAAAACTACCACTGCACATGACAGGAAGATGAAATGTTACTCAATGCTAAGACTCAAATTCTGCTCTACAGCAACACACATGGTTTTATATAATACTCACAAAGAGCCATAGGCACTGAATTTCATATATTCATCTTAGATACATAATCTTTCTCCACCTCTACTATACTGTTTTTCATTCCACACTATCAAAATATAATAGGTGCTGACAACATTAAATGTACAATGTGCCTTGTAAGCATCCGAGGGCCGTGATGGGACATGTGCAAGGTGAAATACTCAACAGAAACTTTAATCAAGAGTCTAAGGACATGAAGAAATTGCTTCATCTCCCACAAGATAACAGGCCAATGTCTAGTAAAAGAAATTAGGTTGGAAAGTCAGGACATTCCTCATGTTTTAGGCAGGGAGAGGAAAATAACTCAGCAGCTGTTCTGACCAGGTCCCACCAAAGTGCCTTCAGAAAGACACATTACCTGAAAGGATGCAAAAGGAAGATGCAGCTTTAGCAACTCTTTGGGATATGTCAGCCCAACAGTGGGGCTCAGTCACTGTCACAAGTTATTTAACACGATGAAGTAAGTAAGAAAGGATCTTAGGACTCAAAAACCCAAACAAAAACAAACAGAAAACCCAACTAAGCATAACTCTGAAAATACATTTTGATGTGTAGCCTTTTTACAACTTTGAAAACAACCTTTTCCTGTGGTGAATCAAATAAATGTATTTTAACCCTAAACCTTTACTTTGAACCAACCTGACCTCAGGACATCTGTTCCACAAAAGGTACTGCACCACCAAGGACATGAAGAGTTCTTGTGATGCTCAACTCCCAGTTGAGTTCAAGGGATCTCAAAGGATAACAGCACAATCCTTCACTAAACTGTATGGTTCATGCAGAAATTGGGTGGGTCATTGCAGGGATGGAGGTGAAGGAGGAGTTTGTGTGACAAACCCTGGGCAGGCTACCTCCTTGGTACTCATTTTATTCTAAGCATGTCCAAACCTTAAGAGTCCTCACGGAATTCTGCAGTGAACATGAAGATGGCATATGAGTCATCACAACACAGGGCAGGAGAAGCTTCTGAATGCAGCTACAGACTGATTTGAACTGACAGAGATGCCATTTTACTTTAGCAACCACAGCAAGTCATACTGTATTTTCAACCAAGATTTACATCTGTTTTACCATGAAGAGCTTTATGTTTCCAGTGGGTTACTGCCACAGTCCAGGAATGACGGTCAGTTTAGAAAAAATTAAAAGCAAAAAGGGAAAATTTTTATTTCAAGGTAACATTTAGCTTGTAGAAGAAAAATCATCCCAAGGCCTACTCAGAAACATGAATTTACATCAGTGTACACTGATGATATAAACACAGATATATCTTTCTCTAGTCATATTTAATCTTGTTTAACATCTCTTGCTAAGGGGGATGACACAGCAATTGCAACAGAAGAAAAAAATCAAGGGAAGATTTCTCATCCCTGCCTCCAAGTATTTTTTTAACTGATCATTTGGATTAATGTTTGTCTTCGGCACCAAGTTCCTCTCTGGGATACATAAACAAGGACATATAATTTTCCTCCCTATAATACCTAAAACACTTTCTAGAGGAATTTAACAGGTGTTGGCATCAAATGTTCAAGGACTCTGTAGACTGGTTGAACACTGTGTACTGTTTAATCAGCCAGAAGAGGAAAATATCCAAATTATTCTGTTCTTGGTATTCCTATCACATGCCTGGCAAAGAGCAAACCCGTTAACACACTCCCTACACGTGAGCACTGCTTGGTTTCCGACAGCAGATTCATATTCCAGCTGGTGAGGAGTTACTACCCCTCCCCTAGATGAGTCCCTCACTGCTAGTCAAAACTCTCCTCTTGATGCAGGGAAAGATTTGTCCCAATGATCTTGAAAATTATTATAATTTGAAATTATAAAACCTGAAGTTAGAACAATATGTGCTGGATAAAGAGCAATGATCAATAAAGAAAACATTGCTCATCAAAAGAGATGGGTGACAAACTGACCTTTTGCCATTCCTTCAGGAAAAAAAAAAACCAAAACAAACAAAATCAATAGGGTCATCACTGAAGCAAGCCCAGGGCAAAGATATAAGCAGTTTTTAAGATTTTTGCAGTGTGTAGCAGAATGGGAAGAACCCAGCCTAACCCAGAAACCAGCCCAATGCAAAGCAAAATCACTGAGACAACCAAAGTACCTGACTGCTACAAGTTCCCACACAGATACCACCATAAAGATGTAGTTTAATTCTCATCAAAGGCCTGGTCTACAGAGTCCCACAAACAACACTAAGGCACCTGAGACCAGGCAGGTCATTTTCTGCTAAGGAAAATATTCATAAGAAAAGGCACAGAACACCCAAGGAAAGACAACAGATAAAACACGTGATTTTTCTGGAGTATCTCATTCTTCTGCATTAGTGATTTTTTTTAAGTTCTGACTGAAAAACGTTTTATGCAAGTATTCAATCTTGCTTTCAGTTCTCCCTCTTTCTTGGCTTGATTGCTCTATTCAACGGAATTACACAAATTATGTAGAGCAACATACATAAATGGAGTAACATTTAAAACTAGGCAGTAGTCATAGAGCAAGATATGTATCTTTGTATCTTTTACACCAAGGTTTTGTTTGGACAGTGACAGAACTTGTCATAATGCTTCAGTCACCCATATCTGAAATCTGTCCTGTAAAACAGGATGCTTCAAATCACTATGACACTGCATGTTGCAGAATATAAACTAAAATTATTTTCACTCACCATCTGAGAAGTGATTGCTATTTATACAGCATTATAATTCCAATTCATACTCTCCACCTTAAAGCCATTTACATATATTTGGCACTGGAATAAAAGGAAAAAAAGATTTCTGCATTCCAACTCCTTTAATAATACCAGTGAGATCACATTAAAACAAACAACCCCCTGCCAGACAGATAAGGGAAATTATTAGCACTGTTAAAGGGAGTATTGATGGATTAGCTCTTTGAGAAGCTAAAAACCTCAGGACTTTTGGAGGTGATACGTAATCATCCACCCACCAAACGTTCAGAACAGCATCCTCCCCAGCAAGAATTCACAGCATTGCACTGACAGTGTTGAAACATGCTGTTATCCTGGATGCTATGTTTGCTTTTTCCTCATCTACAGTGAAGAATGCAAGAGGCAAAACTATCACTGTGATCCAAACATGAGAAAAACTTACTTAAAACATAACCCTTTTCTAACATGAACTCTTGGAAACCCATTGCAAATAATTCAAAATCCACAAGGGTGCCAGTTTAATTTACAGCTGCTCCTTTGCCTTTCTCCTCACCCCATTCCCTATTTAAATCAAATAAAGCGAACAGCCAGGATGGGAAAAAAAAACAAGGACATCAATTTGCACAAAAACATCTCACTGGCAGCACCAAGAATAGCAGACATCTTTCACTGCATCCCACCTCAGACCCAGCCCAGCAGGACTGGCAGCACATGCCAGCAGAGGATCATAGGAAACAGCATGGAGAGAAAGGCACCCCTGAACTTCTGATAAATCCAAATTGTAGGACTTTGGTTTGCATCACCTCTGTTCTCCATTGCAAGCTGTTTTAAAATAAATATACTTAATTTGTGACATGGCAGACTCAGACTGGTACAGGGTTAATGTGGTCCATAGTGGGATGAACCCCTTCCTGAAGAAACACAGAAAAGCCATCTTCCTTTCTGGAGAGAGGAGACAGCCTTTCACAGAGGCTGCAGATGACACGTACCCAAGCAAATTTATCATGAGTCACAGCCCAAATTTGGCATTTCAAGAAGTACAGGGTAGCTCCAAAATGTATAAGATTGGTAAAACAAAGAGTAAATCAAACGTGAATTTAATAGGTGAAAGCACAAAATGACTTCCTTGTTAGTAGGATACATCTACTTAAAAACAGAAAACAAATTGTATCAATATTCAATGCTCCCAGAAAGCAGATCTGCTCCTACAAAACGTAGGAAAAGTAACTTGACCAGCTTCCATGAAATCCAGTGTAAGACAAGGTATGACACTTCTGCCAGCAAAAAGGCTTTTTCATGGTAAAACATTAAAGACAACCAAATACAAGCCCACTGACACCCCAGTCTCTGGCCTGCAGATGATCAATACACAATACCTGAAGGCATGCAAGAAAACCTGTAGGTCTTGCAGTGAAATGGGAAGTCTTTTCCCCAGTTTTATTTGCCTCTCAATGTTTTGGGTTTTTTTTTTAAAGGGTGAAGCACATTTAGTGTGCATTGCTTGAAAATGCAATGAAAGAGAGCAGAGCAACAAACAAATATGTTCACAAAATCATCTCAGAGGGTTTGGCTGTAAAGCAACTGAGGTCAAGAGATTGGGGTTAGCTTGTTTACCATAGCAGAAAAGTGAAATGAAGAAATTCACCTTCTTTCGGAGGTCACTTTTCACACCTTTAGATTAGGTTCTGTTTCAAACATTCAGTTCAGATCTATGCTGAATCAAGGAGAGCCAAATGCAAGCATTCTACACCTGAAACAGTGAGAAGCCTCCACTCCTGTTTACCACACTTCAGCAGGTGAAGGAGCCTGCTCTGATCACCTAGATTAACTTTGTAAAGATGTAAACTACCTAATGAGAATACTTCATGATTCAAGGGTTGTCATTTTTGCTTTCTTTGTCTTAACCACTGAGTTGTCTTACCTGAAAACAGTTTGATTTTAAAGATTCAAAGTTATCAAAGCAAACATTTAAGAAGTTGTCAACCTCTCCTGCATTCCATCACTCAACTACATTTCCATTCACTCAATTACATTCCATTTCAACTACATAATTTCCATTTTCCTCCTCTCTTTAGATTCAAAGAGTGAATAAAATTCAAGACAAAGCCCTCTGACATTAAATCCAGATTTGCTAAGATCATGAGAAAAATCCTAACACTTACAGAAATTTAGAGAAGCCAAAAGGCTTCATCTTAAAGTTACAAACAAGCACAAAATTCAAACCATTCTTCACTGGAACTAAATGACCATGTAAGAAGTTAGGAAGGAATACAATTCCAACAAAATTGAATACTGGATTATGCAACGTATGCTACTGCTTAATTATGAGCTTAAGGATATCAGGGAATATTAAACATTCAGTAGAGACTGACACATCCTGGCAGTTCAACTGGCAGTGCTCATGTCCAAGAACAAGCATCATTATCTTGCAGCTGGCTCTTTTTTCTTTGCACTGTCCCATACTACAGGGAATTTGGGTTTCACAGTCCCAGGGTTACTTCTGGAAAAATATTAGAGGGCTAGAAAGCAATATGAGATTATACCACCAGACTCACCTAACAGAACAATTATTTCACAAAGCCATCTGCTAATCAATCTAGTCAAAAGCTAAAAGATTTAGTTTCCTGAAAAAATATAGCTTTACAAAGATTTTAAGTACAGGTGCATCATTTTACCACTGCTGCATTTTATCTGGTATGATATAAAGCCCCCTCCCATTTGTAAGCACATCTGATGATCAAGATGCCCCAGGTTTATGCAGTGTGAGAGTGAAAACCAGGCCTTCTACTACTGATTTTTAAAAGTCATCAAACATCAGTAAATGTGTTCCTTTGCAAAGCCCCACAGGATTCTGCTGCTGTTTAAATGTGACAGATTTTTGCACGTGTGAATTACTGTTTTAGGATTTGCCTTAAAAAAAAAAACCAACAAAAACCACCAAAAGCCTGGAAGCCATTTGGGCTGTTAAAAATTAATGATCAGAGGCCTTTTAGCTGTTACTTTATACTCAAATATCAATAGGAGCTCTGTGAACGATTTGATTAACCTGAGCAGAATTGAGGGAAGGTGCCCACACAGCCCCTTCTTACCATGTCACAGTGCACCTCAGTAATTGTACAAACACCTGCTGCTTTCCACAGGATGCACAAGCAATGCTTCCAGCACCAGCCTCTGAGCTCAGGTGGAGATGCACCTGAAGGCACATCCTTGTCAGGGAAGCAGGCAAGGTTCTCCTTCCCTAATCCTCAACACACACACACACCACACTTACATGTAAATGCTTAGGTAATAAGTCATAAATAAGGACTTGAACTGGGAACTTTATCTTTCATATTATTCAAATAATGAAGCTAGGTAAGATGTTCCAAGAATTAAATTACACGTGATAGGCTAAAAGCAATCAGGGTAGAAACACTACTCTGGGAAGGAAAATAAAATCCATGTACACACATACCCATATCTGTCCCCCAAACCAGGCAAATAATACCACTCCTAATTAAAAAAAGGGGATAATTTCTCAGCCCCTTGTTGCCATCTCTCCTAGCAACACCCACACAGTAGTTACATACAGCAAAGCAAAAAATTTTTAGGACTGCTTCCACCCGCAAAGAGATCAGGGAAATCACAAGTAAAAACAAAGCACTAAAATAAATCAAATTTAATCAGAGCAGCACTCCTTTCATTCCAATCCATGAACTTCAGTGCCAGGTTGTAGGACCCCTTCTGTACCTGCTGGGGAAGAAGAACAAAGCAGCTGCAGGCTCCTGGGCCATTCCATGAGCTGTGCCTGGGAAGGTGTGACACCACCACAGCATTGCCTCTCCAACCCAAGCACAGAGCTGGGCACAATTCAAGTGCAGTGCTGCCAAAAGCTTCCTTCATCACGACTGCTTCTTCCTGCAGGAACACATTCCAACTCTGAATGGGTAAAATTGGTTGGAAAATGCCCTTTGCAAATGTATCAACTGCAGTGTAACAATTGTTGCTGGTGACACAGACACCCAGAGCAGCTGACACTCAGGCACTTCACCTGTCACTACTGGCATTCCTGCAGAGAGGCACACAACAAAAACTGAACCCTAGGATAAAAACACCAAATCCTACAAACTCCCAGCTGCAGGTGAGCATGGCCTGTAAGGGAGCCAAGAGCATCAGCCACGTAAAAATGGAACTTACTCTTTCAAGTTTGGGCTATACAGAATTTATCTGCCCTCTCCATGTCCAGCCAGACAACTGAATCAACTTATTTTATTCACTCACTGGAGATGCCCAGTCACAAGATGTTAGTTCTGCCAGCTGGGCTCAAATACAGACTCAGGAGGACACGGCTCCAGGGCTGACATGATCTGGATCTGTCACTGTGCCTCCTAATTCCCTTTGAATTTCACTCCAGCTCAGGAAGCCTGAAGCTGGCCATAAACAGGAGCTCATGCCAAACAGAAGAGGCAACCTCCATGCCTTGCATGGGACGGCTTCTACATTAGGGAGGAGCTGGCCTGGAGGATACCTACAAAATTTCTACTGAAAATGAGGGTTTCTGTTTCTCTTTTTTTTTCTTTTATTTTTTTTTTTTAATAGCTTTGTCTGTTCCTAAATTGATAGTGTTAGGCTGGGAGAAGTGTTCAACTTCAAAGCTAAATTAGTATCATTGCTAGTAATCAACAAAGCAAACAAAAACTATGAAGACTATTAGACATCAGTTAGTAAAGAAAAGCACTAACAGTCAAACTAGCAGCAGCAAAATTCTGATTCCTGCAGAAAGGCTGGGCAACAACCCAGGGTACAAGTAGCCCAGCTTGGCTGGTCCCAGCCCAGCATATTCCATCAGCCAGAGACAGTTACAACAAAGCTTTCAGGTTTCTCTGATGGGTCTCTTACCATGCAGTTAAACAGATTCAAGCCAGTTAAAGACGTAAGGGAAAAATGCATTTGTATTCAAAATCCCCAAACCCGAGCTGCCACTGCCACCCCATAAAAAAGCTACCATTTTAGCTACCTGCTAAAAAAGCAGGTTAAGCTAAATCTCTACTGTTGCCCCATTTTTGTGAGCTGGTGCCTGTCCATTATCTTCAGAGTGCTGTACAGAACAAGGCAACTACGTCCAGGGCAAAGACTGCAAATTAACTTCAGCAGCATCAGTGACAGCCACAATGACAGTCACAGCTGGAACTTACAGCCTACTTTTTTCCAGAGATCACTTATTTAGACTTCACAACAAATGAGAGCAAAAGAGGAATGTCATTAGTCAAGTCAGTAGATAGCTGGCAGGGATGCAACTTTGTAGAATTAAACAAAACAAAATATTAAATAATCAGGTCAAACATCCAGTACTAAAGCTGGGTTACAGTGTATGTACTCAGTCAAACAGCAATTGAGAAAAATTCCTGAGATAAAAATGTTAAGTTTCCTTTCATATTTCCTAATTTAAATTGACTATTAAAATAGGTATTTCAAAAGCAGACAAACATTTGTTTGTAGCAATTACTTTTTTTGTTTGTTTTCTCACACCTTTAAAAAATATTCAGAAGTAAAAAGATGTGCCCACTTTGAAGCAACATCCTTCTCTGATGCATTCAAATTTTCTGCACAAAATCTAGATCATGAACTCCTTACTCTGAAGGTAAGGATTTTGTAAGGGAGATAACCTTATAAATAATCAAAAGCAATAAACAGGACTTTTCATTAAATACAAGCACTCAAAACCAAGCAAATTTCAGCTGTGTCTGGATTGCCAGTTGTGACCAGAACATTTACAACATTCCCTCAAATCACAACACGAACTTCAGCAGAGAAGGGACTTGGTTCATCCACTTGCTTCTCCAAAGATTGACAGGTGAGTGAGAAAGTGCTTTTAATGCTGGGCTCCTTCCCTCCACATCTGCCATTCTTGAGGACAGGAAGGTCCAGGCTGGAGCAGATGGGAAAGAGAGGGGCCCCAGTGTGAAAACAGCCTAACTGGTACAACAGAAAGGCAGTCAGGATGACTCATCCTTGACAGAGAAAGAAAGCATCACTTCAGCTTTTTGTTAACATAATAGCTTGTCAAAATATAACATAAGGCTTTACTAAGTGTTTGGAATGTAAATGTGTGTAGAAGCCATGGCCACCTGAAGCAGTTGAGACACTCTGTCCATGCAAGGAAGACTGGCTGCACAGGCAGCACACCCTGAGGGAAAGAAGGGAAGAAGAGATCCCATCAAGATGGGTAAATAAAAATACTTTTAAACAAAACAAACTCCCTGTAAAGAGTAAAGTCTTTAACAGGCTTTAATTCTTGTAATTTCTGTGTATTTATCTGAGGCAATACATTACTATCCCATGCAGTGCCTCCACTTCATTGTGCATTCCATTAATAAAACTGAATTTTGACCATGCACCCACAATATATGTACATTTATGAATAAAATATTTATAACTTTAAATTTAAAATTTATTTATAAATCTACATTTTCTGTTATTTTCCGTCCTGCACCCTAAGGGATCATCTTGTACACCCCATTTTGGAGACTACAGATCCAGTAGAAGGAGCTTTACAAAAATCATTTACTGAAGAGATTCCAAAAGACATCACATATTAAGATGAAACTCTACCTAACAAGGCACCTGTTTCCTAGACACATATCAGTTTTTCCACAATTTCTGCACAGAAACACTGATCCCACAAAGATTTTCCCAGGATGTACCCATAAGCAAAGACAATGTTCTCCAGATCACCAAAATAGAGAACATTAATGCATCTCCTCTTCAACACTGTCTAAACATCTGGAAAATGGAGTTCCTGTAAGGCCCCATACCCAGGGCCTCAAAGCACAGGTTTCTGGGGTTTGACTCCCTGCAGTGCCATATTCTCAAACTGAAACACTGGACCAACATTTTTCCTGCAAAGGGACAGCACCCACAAGCCAGCCACTGCTATCTAGGGGGAAAAGCCCCAAAACAACCAATGAAATAACTAAGAAAAAATCCCTACTGACAAAGAAAACCTCAACATGTATGCAGAGACCATGTTTGAAGTGCTGTATCATCGTACTCATGTTTTTCCAGAAAACCAAAATCCTCACTTAGCTCCTTTTTCTCTGGGTTTACAGATGATGAATCTGTTCTAAAATTGTGTGTTCCTTTCACATTGGATTTCACTAGCTACAGCTGTACTACACAGTTTCTCACTGAACCATATAATTAAGTTACATTTTCAGCTGACTACATCAATTGATCTTCAGATGCAATAACTGCATGTGCAGACTGACATTCTGGACATGCACAGCTCCTCTTGGCTGTACCCTGCTTCCACTGAAACAAATGGCAAAGCTCCCTTTAACTCCACAACTGAAAAACACTTATTGGAGAAAAAGCACAAAAAAAACGCAGCCAGAAAAAACAAACTAGCAACACAAATTAAACTCTTCCAGGAAACAGAAGTAAATTCAGTGAAAGCTGCTGGTGAACAGCAATTGATAACAAGTCCCTGACTGTTGCAGAGAGCTGTGTCTATATGGTCAATGCAAAGGGAAGAGTCCTGCAATGCAACAGACAGATCCAAGAACAGGGTTCATCTAAGATTTTGATGCCTTTATCAGTGTTTACTATTTATTTTCATAACTATTTTGCTTCATGAGACTAAAAGACTGTTTTTTACTTCTTTGTTTCAGACTATTTACATTAACAACAATTTGAAGGAATAACCAACAAGAAATTAACAACATTTTCAAGGCATAATGATGCCTTCTAAATTCTTCCATTGGAGAAGAGACAGAAATGAACCTTTTGGACAAACTGAACTGTCAGATAAGGATTTAGTCTAGATTATAAGAATGCTCAAGTTTAAGTAGAATGTTTTTCTTTTAAATAGTAATTACAGACATTTGCAAGTCAAGTAATCTAATAGAAGCCTCTCCATAATAAGCAGTCCTAACTCAAGAATTTACTTCCTGTGGCATACTGCAAGTCTATTCCTGCTTTCACAGATCAGGTACATTTTGGAGTCCTAGGAACAGCCAGAAAAGTGTTCCGGTCACTTCATTAAAGTATTTATTAAACTTACACAAAAACCAATTAAGTCACATCTTGATGAATGCTTCTCTGTGGCACGTATTTTTCTTAGAAAGAATTTGAAAATATTATTCCCAGTATGTTGAATGAGTAAAGACATTTTTAAAATTATTTCTAAACCGGACTGAGATCAAGTGACTGTATGCACTACATAAATCTGAAATTCCTGCCCCAGGTCCCTGCAATATCAAAGTGATAAATCCTAATGGATTCTGGACTTCTAAGGTATGAAAGATACATTTCACGCCCTCTTCATGAGAGACCAGAATAGACTTTTGAGTCTATTCACCCATTTCCCATCACTACCCCAGTCATCTAGGAATGGTATTACAGCAGTTGTCTGAGATCAAAGATTTCAGCATTTGTTGGGATCTCAAGGCAAGAACAAGGCATCATGTGAAGGCCTTTCTAAACTAGATCCAGAAAATGGCAAATCTCAGAGCATGGCAGGATCAGCAGCTCTTGCAGTGATGTCCTAGAACAGCCTTGAAGACCTGCACCCAAGCATTGCCTGAGAGCAGGGAACAGCCTGGCTCAAACCCCCAGTCAGCCCAAGAGCCCTTGGCTGCAAGCCCATGCCAAGGCACCACACACCTGCCTCCACCAAGGGCCCTGTGCCTGCAAGGCACCCCTGCTGCCTTGCTCCTGCCCCTCACCAGGCTGCCTCCCCGTTTGGGTGCATCACCTCAAAGCTATTTTAATGCATAACACATGGCCACTCATTCTTCCCCTGCTCTGCATCCATTTGCTTCCTCTTCTCTGCCCTGTTTAACGACAGCATCCCCAGTCTCCTCCTCCATCCAGCCTGCCTTGCAGGCTGGCAATAGCATTAACAGAATTCAGTTTTTAGCACTTCATCTCAGTCAGCTCATTTCTAATTTTGCTCCTATAGCTCTGCATTGTACTGGTTCTCTGTGTCTTTCTGCTTTTGCTATCTCACCACATGTCTGTTGCCAGGCAAACTGCTTAACTTGTGCATTGCAATTTGAGGGACAAGCCCTCCACCCTTAAAAGCGAGGTGGGATAAACAGATGCAACTCCTTTGCAGCAAAACAATTCCTTTCAGCTGGCGCAGCAACTGCAAGGTACTGCAGAGGAAGCCTTAATCAGCTCATTTGCCTTTAAAAATGAGATTGCAACAGCTCTGGAAGAGTTTTCCAGCACAAACGGAACAAAACCAGCAATTAGCAAACCAACCCAGCAATCACCAGCCATCAGCCCAGCTTGTGGATCACCCCCTGTGTACGAGCTGCTTGATACACTTGCACCCTCCTGTCAGCATCCAGGGCATTAGTCTCGCCTACCAGCCTTTCCTGGCCACTGGTGCCAACAGCTTTTTCCTCTCATGAGTTCTTCAATCAAGCACAAGCATGGCACAACACTTGGGCTGGCCAGGGCCTTCCAGCTTCTCCAATCCCCAGGATAAACACTGACATCAGGGTACCATTTTTTACAGCATTAAGGACAAAGTACTGAGAGGGAAACCTCCCTACACAAGAGCACAGAAAACACAGACAGTTACTGAGATGCTTTCCAGCTGCCAATGACCATCAGTCAAATCTTCAGCCACCAATGTCACCCACACCCTCCCAAACACTGCCCAGCACCACTCCTCTTACCACTTCTCTTTTCAAGTCACTTGTGGCTCTTTTGGTCACAACTCAAGACTCTTCCAATCACTTTTACTGAAACGAGATCCAATGACAGAAGAAAAATAGGGCGGGCTTTTGACTTTTTAAAGACAATTGTGATTGGTCCTCTAGCACTACAAGACACCTGGTGTTCACACACCCAATGGCACACTGTGCTACCAGACTATGAGTATGCACAGCCAGGCAGCTGCAAGCCCACAATGTGACATACAGCACCCCCAGAACTGGGAAGATCCCCAAAGAGCACAAGCTGCCTCACAGGAGCCACACCACAGAGAGCAGACAGAACACCACCCACAGAACACTCAACACAATACTCTACTGCACTAGCTTTGGGACTTCAGCAGGAGATCACATACATCCTTTTCCAAACTCATGATTTAACACTACATTAGGAAGAAAAAAAACCCCATCAACCCCCCTCCCTCCGAGGTTTAATGTACAGTGCCTAGAACAGACAGTACTGCATGTGCAAAACAGTCCCTTTTCCTGAGCTGATTTTTTCAGGTAATTCTGGTATAAAATACTTATTTTCCAGGTTTCCCCATCTTAGTAAAATTTTTACTTGCACAGGTCAAAGTGATAAATATGTATCTGGAGAATTATTTTCTCCTATTTGAAAGTCAAACCACCTTTGTACCAGGCTAATGATACAGATATAGGAGAGATTTATTTTTCAGAACCTCCATCTCCAAGTCATACATATTTCCAAAGACTCACATTCTCAAACAATTAAATCCAAAGCGAAGCCACTTAACTGACTTCAACAGACACAAAATTAAGCCCTAAGGTAATAATTCATACAAGCAATCAATATTTCATACGTATTGCAAGCTGAGATACCTCAATAGTTTATCAGAAAAAAGGCTGCCCTCTAACACCCATGAAGTCATATCCCAGCTGAAGCCATACCCACATCCCAGTCATATCTTTTGTGTGAAGGCAAAGAATAGCAAGACAACATAGAAAAGTCCAGCAGTATCTGTGTCTTAGATTGTATACACCAACTCAATGTACAAGTGTAAGTGAATTTTTAAGAGGCAAGGTTAAACTTCTAGCTTTTCCAAAATTTAGTGGTCCCATGAATGTCAAATCCTCCAGACAAAGATCAGATTTCATCAAATATCCCTGATGTCCAGACTTCAAAGGAAGTTTGGCAGCATTAAACTTTCAGAGCCTCACTACCACAATTGTATTAGATGATGCATATCATCACCTTTGGTAAATTCTGGTAAAAGGACTAGCACAGATGGATTTTACTGCATATTTTGTCAGCTTAGTTTTAAAATCTAAAGGTTCTGAGTGCTACATGGAACATTTGTTTTCGAAACCAACTGAAACATCAGTGCTCATATTCTTCTACATGAAATAAGCACAACAAATAAAAGAAAAAAACTCTTAGCAAAATTGTTTAGGCTTCTAGTTAGCTGATGTCAGAGTTCAGAAGTAAATGATACAAATAGCACTTTGGAACATAAAGTATTTTAACAGATGTAATTATAAAAAATTATCACTAACTTTTTACTTTGCGCATAAGGGTATTTTTGTCTTTTCTTTCACTTTTATAACTTGATTTCTAATTTTTTTACCCTGAAAAGAAGGGAGAGAACAATCTCTGCACCTCCTTAACACCACAAACTGAGTTCTCTTTCCCCCTTATGTTGTGGCTTATAAAGCATCTTTTCACTTAAAACCACTAGTTCTATAATCAATATTTTTAAATGCCCAGCCTAAGAAGTTATAAAAAGATGTCCATTAAGAATAGATTATACTTCAACATAATGCTAAAAAAGCCCTACTTATTTCTGGTAAGTTTTATTTTTGCTCTGTGGCATCAACTAGCCCTTGCTTCAGCATATTAATAATTAGGAACCAGGGCATTGATGCTGTCATGAAGGTCAACAGAGAGCTTCATTTTCTCCTCTGCATTTCAGAGGACTGGAGTGACAGCAGCAGAGACAATGAAAGTTGGTCCTTATGCCCCTTGAAACACCTTAACATCACACCTCTGTCTGTCCCAGGTATCACCACAGTCTCTGTGTCCTCCCCTTTTCTGATATAACAATCCTCTAAGATTATTTCCAGCTCCTTCTGCACAGCCTTTCTTTCAGGGGAAGAGTCAGCTTGTGTAATGCCCATTCCCTTGCTAAGCATCTGCAGACTCACTGCCCAGTACACCCACCCTGACAGACAACCAGGCCTGGCCAAAGAGAACAGATAAATCAAGATATTTTCAAGAAGTCTGAGAGCACTCAACTTGGAGCCCTACTCATTGAATAAGTTTGGCTTGGAAATTTTCCTCTGCAAACTTCAAGCTGTGGATCTACCCCAAGAGATGTGATAAACAATTGTGCATTAGTCCTTCAATTTTGACTTCACTTTTTCTACAGATTTATGTGGGGGATTTTGTTTGTTCTACAAGATCAGTTGCACTTTAATACATATTTTGAATCAGGCAAAGAATAATACATTTTTGATCTTTTCATCCTAATTATGGTATTTTCAACTCAAATAATCTAGAATAAGATAACTGAAAGAAAGAGACTGGTAGTGAAAATACTATTCTTACAATTACAGCACAAAGGTAAGACCAAGCACAGCAGGCAAGTTACAAATGGTTCATCCTTGCCTTGAACCAGCTGTCCTGAAAGGTTTCTGCATGTGTGAGGTCTCAAATAGCTGATTCACTTGGTCTGTCGTATCTCGATGGAAACTTATTCTAAAACATATACACATATACAAATATTTACAATTATATAAACATATTCTAATACACAGATATATGTAGAGAGGAACACAGGAACACAGAAATCCCTACAGAGTTTCGGACAAGGAGGCATTACTTTCTGTATGCATGAAATTTAGCAGGCTTTTCTTTTCACTACTTGTGTTATGAAATGACATATAAACATCAAACTCATACAAGGAACAATAACTTCCATTAATACAGTCACCTCACAATTAAGTATTTATGTAGAGACTGCAGAAAGCTCATAGATATTTTATAACTCCTTGGGGGCTGAATAAAATTAAATCAAAGGGAAAAGGAAATGTGGTGACGCAAATGCTCCCCCCCTTTAATTAATCAGAATTAATCAAAATAAAAGTAATCTTCCAGCAGTCAAAGCAGCACTAGGCTGAATATGATGATATTGTAAATAACCCAGCAGAAATACAAATGCTCTAAGTACAAGCAGCCCTAATTAAAATGAGGTTTTTTCAAGACTGCAAACTACCAAAGACGGGCTTTCACAGAACCCTTTCTGAGTATTTTACAGAGCAACTGTGAGAAACAACCTTCAAGATCCACTTTTAAATTCCAGCCTTGTTAGTTTGAGTCCATGGGTTGCTGCCCCTCTGCAAAGGGCAGCCCTCCAAAGTCACTGTCACCACGTCACTCCCCAGCCGTGTCCCGGGGCCATCCCACACGTGGCTGTCCCAGCTCTGTCCCCAGGAGCCAGCACCACCTAGCACACCTATTTTGTATGCACACACAAGGCATCTTCTGGGAGTTCAGCCACTGCTCAGCTAATTGGCTACCTGCTTAATTACAACCCCAGCCAAGATGATGTTTTCTAAATGGGTGAAAGTGCAGAGCATCTCCACAGCCACTAACAAGGCTGTCACAATCTCTGGTTACAGTGGTGTAAGCACCATCAAGCAGTAATATGTGAAAAGCTGCAGCCAAGTGCTGTAACCAATGTACCCAACTGCTATGGAAGTACAAGTGTTCTAAAAAGCATACTTGTCAGTTCTGAAGCCACAGAAGTTAATTATCTAGTCAGACCACTGATGTATCACAGATCCCTAAGCGTGATTGAAATATCTCCGTATCAACATCAGTCATTTGTGTTTCTACAAGTATTTTGGTGCCTCTGGTGTGTTCTCATGATGGTTTGGAGCACAAGATAGGAGCTTCACTCATTTCCCTGATGGAGCATTGAATTACCCCCATCTCATGGAAGATTTGAGCTTCATTCTTCATTTGAATTAACAGTGTTACCTTCCAGGCCTCAGCTCTTTTTCTGCTTTTCTTCAATAGAGAAAAGAGTTCCTTTTTTCCATGCATATTTTCATAAATCTAGTAAATTAATTTCTCAACTTTTTTTCCAACCAGATAGGTTACATCCAAGTCTCCTGCTCTAAGATGCTTTCTTAGTCTTTGGAATAACTCCCACAGCCCACTTCCTCACCCTGCAGCTTTTGTACCATTATGTAAAGGATATTGACACCAAAACGTTGCCCAGTGCCCATGCAATGGGATATGCAAAGGTAAAAGTGATTCACCCTGCAGTTCTGGGGCATGTTAGAGAGACATCAGAGAGACATGGCCAGGTTGCCTGTAAAGCACAGTGGGTCTTTTCATCGACCTCTCGGCTTAAAAGCAAGGCTCAAGCTATCAAAACCCCAAAGCCTTCAGCTCTGCCCACTTATGCCGAGGAGTGATAAATCTCTAAAACGTTCTGCATTGTCTCCTCTCTGCTCTCTCCTCTTTCAAAGCACACCAGCCTGTTGACCTCATGCTTTGATAGAGTGGAAAGGTCTCCACTGGAAGTGACTTGTCCTGTCCTGTGTCCACTCCCACTGGGTGTGTCCCTGTAGTTTTCCCTTCTCATCCCAAGAAGTGTGACAGCCACCTCAAATTTTGTCAAGGTGACTTCAAAATGCAGTATAAAGTTGTAAGCACTGTGTCTGTGCTCTGCAGCACGGAAACTGCAAAATTTGAGAGAAATCCTGTAAATCAAGTGTCTGTGTTATTTTAATAGACTTCCCGTGCTAGCTGCAGTCTCTGCAGATTTATAAAACCATTTGGCAGCATGCTACACACCAGTAATTACCAGAGCAGGAAACGCTCAATAATACAGAAATAACTCCTAGTCATTACAGATACAAACTATGATGTGAAGATAGAGAGATTTCTTTTTACCTTTTTCTTTATGTACCAAACAGAAAAACAAGGAATCTTTACCCCAAACAAAAGAACTGCATGCAACTCTCCCCACAGCACTCCTCACTGCTGACAAATGCCCCTGCAAAGTACCCTTAGGGGACAGCTATCAGACTTGTCCCAGCCTTCAGTCCTGGAATAATTGCCAATCCTGCAAAACAGACACCTTGCCCATGTGGACCAAAGAGATGAAAGGGCCAAATTCAACCATGTAACAAAGCAGCAGCAATTCTATTGCCTACACAACACTGCAAGGGTTTATACTTAGTTTTCTAACAAAGCATTAGATTTATTGCAACCTTCATATAAAATGATCTCTCAACCACTCAATTATCACAACCACCCAATTATCACAACCTCTCAAGGGAATTCTGCAGTTTATACAGCATTTTTAATTACCCAGTACAAAAAAGGCCCAATTTTGATCTAAGAAGCGACAGCTCGACAAAATCTCCTAAGAAACAAGACTTCTCAAGCTCTGAATCTTTATCAAGGTTTTTCCATCTGCAAGAACAGTGAAGAAGTGAAAACACATAAGAAGGAATTTTACCAGGCCCAAACCAGGGAGGCCGTGGAAGATGATACACTGTTTGTAGCAAGAAAATCATAATGTATCTCTATTTAGCATATGCATGTGTGCCTATTTGCTCTAGATGCATGTATAATCAGCCCTAGTAGAAATTAGAAATCATATGAAGGATTAAACATCAATTGCCTGTCCTCCTACACTTCCCATCCCTCTGCCAGGTCCTGATTAAAACAGAAGGCACAGTAGCAATGGTTGGAAACAGACTCTGAAATTGAAATAAGAGAGGAAAATAGCCATTTTCTTTTTCTAGCAAAACCTATAAAGGCCACATTAGTATTTGACTGTCAACAAATACCACCATATTCTGAAATTCGGAAATCCTGATGGTTTTAACAGAATCTAGAAGGCACAGAAAAATGAGGATTATTAAAACTTGAAGATGTGACAACTATACTTGATGATGGAAGTCAGTGTTATGCAAATAATTGTTTTAATATTTCTCAGGCATCCCACATATTATAACTATTTCTCAGTGACTAGGAGGGTTTCACACAATCTTTAAGTGTAATCTTTTGCTAGCTTCACCATCTGGGAGTTCAGACAGCATTTAATCTTACTGGCTTTTTTCCAAAAGACTTACTGTAGGTCTGTGGCATGTGTTTCTTTTAACAATCAAATTTGGGGGTGATTTTGTTCTTGACTGTAGCTTAAAATAGACCACTATCAAAATAATATCAGGGAGATGAGGTCGGCAGAGAGCAACAGCATCTTTTATGACAATAGCTGACAGAGCTCTAACTTAGCATGATGCTTTCCCCAAAGTATGCAGAAATTCTTCAGAAATGAACAAATGCAGAAAACTTCTAACTACATGCAGATAAACTATAAAAAAAACCCAAACTGCTGGTAGAACACAGGACACCTCATCAGACAAGAAGAGTACTAGTTGGTGAGGTGCTGCAAGAAAGGGAACGAAGTGGGGCAAAGAAGGAGAGCAGGGTACAATTGCAAGTCAGGCCATAAAGCCATTCTACATACCTAGGGGTATTCCTACCATTATCCATATGTCTATCTCTAGCTTTTTCCATTAAGCATATCCAGAAGAATTACAGTAAGTTTGATTTCTCCATTTTTAAAAAAGTCCATTTCCAGGTCCATTTTTTAAAAAGTCCATTTTCTCAGGTCCATTTTCTTCTTCATTTTGTTCTGGATTTTTCAGGGATTTGTTTTAAAATATCTCAGAAAATCATGGCCAGGAAGATATGAAAGATGTTCCAAACCTTCACCAAACTGTTTGGAGCAAAGTTCCTGGGTGTAGAGTCACCCACTGCTCTGGACAGAGTCTACTGTATTCAAAGCACAAGTAAATTTCAAAATTCCTACAGCTCTGCCCTCCAAAGCATTTATTAGAAACAGTGTTGTTTCCACCCAAGGCAGGAGGTTGGAACTGGATGATCTTTAAGGTCTCTTCCAACATAAACCATTCCATGATTCTCTGAATCTATTCTGGCACAACTCAGTTTCAGATTTTTTTCTTTTGTTTGATTGTTGTTGTGTGGGTGGTTTTTGTTGTTTCTCTTTTGTTGGTTTTGGTTTTGTTTTAATGCATTGGGAGTTTGTTGTTTACAAAGATTTTGGTGAGACTGATGTTTATTTGAAGGCTCAAGAACTAAGGGCAGAAAAAGAATGTGAGTTTAAGGTAAGTGCAACACATGGGTTGCAAGTAACACATTGCTGCTTCAGATGTTAGTTTTGGGGATAAGGATTTCTTGGTCTGTGGTCAAACCTCAGTAGGTTTGACAAGATCTAAGAAATCAAAGCATGATGTCAAGTTCCTTGTCCCCTAGCACTCCACAGAAAATGGACAGCACAGCCACACTGGACATCGCAGACTACAAATATTGTCTCTCTTTAGACAGAACTGTTCTGTTTCATGTTGATTTGCCACATAACTAATTCAAAGGAAAAACGATCAACATAATTCACAAAACATATCTGCCACCCTGCAAGATTAGACCAGTTGAAAAATAGAGCAACATGGCTTTTTTTTATCTCATATAGTACTCAAGTCAAGTGGCAGCACTCTTAGATATAATTAGAAGTTTTCCATTTTATTCAACTGTTACAAATGAACAGCATGAGACTTCACAGGAGCAATTTCATGGGAAGGGCCAAAGGAAAGTAATAAGCAGAAGAAAACAAAACACTTTCACAAACACAACTACCCACAGTATGGCAACCTGCTGGGCACACTGAATAAGGAGAGGCTGTGTTTCAGACAAAGGTCATGGGTTTGTTTTCTTTAAAAACCTGTCTAAAATGGCTTTTTTCAAAACATCATCTAATAGGTCATTACCAACACATACAGATGAAATCTATACTCTCAGCTGTGGTGCACATTCCTCAGCTGCTAACACCAGCCAAGGCAGCTGCTCACACAGGAAGCCCCTGTATGTAACAAGGCAACACCAGTGATGGTCCTAGGCTTCAAGAAGTTGTCAAATTCTTATGCTCAGATTTCTAGACCTATTCACAGCTAGCTGAGTGGAAACATTTTTTTAGCTACACTGTCAGACTACTCTGCCATGCAATTGACATATTTAACTGCTTTGTAACAGAAACTGTATCCATGAAATATGGAGGAGAGGAGGGATAGAAGTCAGCTTTGCAGTCACATCACCTGCTTCACCTCCTTCTTCAGAAGATCTGAAGACATCAGAACACAGAGAGACTGTGACAAGTCAAAGCCTTCTGTGGCAAATCCTTCCCATCAGCTGCAGACCACCACAGACAGATCTAGCCCCCACTCCATAGCCATGGCCACTGGCTTCCTTGTCCACAAATCGTAACATCACTGTTGCAAAATGAAATCTTTTATAGCTCTGCATCTCTGGGCAGCAAAGCATAAGGTGAACAGACACAGACAATGGGAAGAACCTTTCCTACAATCCATCCAAAGTTGGTCAAGGGTACACACAGCTTACATAGCTACCTGGAAGTATGTAACTTCTAACACTTCGTTATTTGTTCAGATTTCACATTGTTTCCTAAAACAACAAGCTGGAACTCTTTCACCTTCGTTTTTAAGCCTCCAATCACACTTCCTCCCATAGCCCCACAGATGTACATTTTACTTAGCTAAATTTGCACTCTGGACCAGGTTTACTTTGCTGACAAATACTGGATAAGCAATGATCTGCAGATATGCCTAATGCATTCTTCCCTCTTTCAGTCCCAGGAGAATAATATCTTATGGAAAAGTTTTAGCAGGAGCTTCCCAAACAAGTTTATTTTGTGCCTTACATATGGAAACTTTCACCTCTTTCCACAAATTCCAAACATGCTTTGAACTTTGGTTAAGATAAGCTCTGGCAAAATGCTACCACAGCTGCCTGTGTGACTTTGGTCCCTCACTGCACTGTGACATGCTACTGTGAGCACCAGGTGCTTTTGCACTGCAAGCGCCTTCCTCTGCACAGAAAACAAATCCCACCTGCTCTAATTCCTTGAGAGTAGAACTACTTCCTCATCAATACTTTAGCTCCTCCTGGTCTTGTTAAAGATCTGACTAGGGAAAGAGTTTTCAGATTCCATTCTTATTTTCAAAGTCAACACCACCTTGCCATTGCCCCAGACTGAGCTATTTGTCCAATGATCCTTTATGACTAATCCATTCACTAGTCACAGATATTTGGTGCCTTTTAACCTGCCTGTTACGATGCTGGCTTGTTTATTGTAATAGGATATTCACTTGACTTCTGTGAAGTAATCTTGCAACACTAGGGAAAGCAGCATAGAGCCCCACAGGTCTGCAATGCTTCTGAGGAGCTGTTACTCTCACAGCAGAAGAGGGGGAGAAAAAGGGGATCTGGATATATTTCTCCTGCTTTTTTTTTTTTTTTTTTTTCTGAAATATGAGTTAAAATACTACACAAGAACTGAAAGACAAAGAATAAGATGTTACATGATGCCAATAGCCAGCAGTAATTATTTTTCTTCTTGGTGAGGGTAGCCTTCCTCAATTCTTTTCTGGGGAAAAGTTTTTACTTTGGAATAGCATCAAATAAGCACATCCATCTTGAAACAAAAAAAAATTGCCTTCTCCAATTTTAAATACACATTCCTAAAATGAAAATGCTCCCCAAAATTAAAAGAGTTATTTGGGGTTTTTTTTAAGGAAGTTCATATCAGTTTTTGGTAGTTTGTGTTGCCACTTTTGTTTTCTATTGCAGTCTCCAGGGAAGGGCCCTCTCCTACCTTTTGGTATTTCCTCTGTGTAGTGGTTTTGGCTGGGACAGAGTTAAATTTCTTCATAGTAGCTTGTGTGTGGCTCTGTTTTGGATCTATGCTGGAAACAGGGTCAGAAATAGAGAGATGCTTTTATTAGGGCAGAGTAAGCTTACACAACATCAAGGCAACATTTTTCTTTCTCACCCCATCCTACAAGTGAATGAGTTGGGGGTGCACAAGGAATTGGGAGGGAGCAGAGCCAAGACAGCTGACTCCAACTGATCATAGGGATATTCCATACCATATGGCATCATGCTGGCAATAAAAGTTGGTGTAAGAAGAAGGAAGGGAGGGACATTTGAAGTGATGGCATTTGTCTTCCCAAGTCACCATTATGTGTGATAGGGCCCTGCTGTCCTGGACATGGCTGAGCACCTGCCTGCCCATGGGAAGTGGAGAATGGATTCCTTGTTTTGCTTTTGCCTTACCTATTAAACTGTCTTTATTAAACTGAGTTTTCTCATGTCTACCCTTATGATTCTCTTCCCAGTCCCACTGTGGGGCAGTGACTGAACATCTGCTGGTGCTTAATTGCTGACCAGAGTAAAGCCCCAACACTCTGGATTATCATTCCAAACAATAACAATAAACAACTCTGGAAAAATTTTCTCAGCAGCTCAGTTTGTACCCTACTAATTGCACTGCCTTCTATTGCACAGGTGGGAGTGGGAGAAGTAAGAGATTAATTCAGGAACGAACCCAGCCGTGGCAGAGCAATGCCCTTAATGCCTAGCAGACACCTGTCATGCAGCAAACATGAAAAAGTTCTCTATTGCATAGAAAAAAGAGAAGTGGGGGAAGATTTTAGGTTTTCAAGATACCTGTCTTTAAATACCTTTAAATCCAGGGTCTTGGGACTTCCTGAAACAGGAGACCCTGAACTACATCTTTAACAAACTGCCCTGGTATGTCCTCATGCAATGAATTCTGCCTATATACTCTAAGGTACACAGGGAAGCATTATCTTTTTTGCTGTTTACAGCTTTTCCTTTTCTGTCACAGGGACTTGTACTGCTGTCAAACCTCTCTCCCAACACAAAAATATTTAGCCTGCCTTCAGTGTGCTCTCTCCTGACTTTTTAGGCTTCATTTTTGTTCCCCCTCTTTCAAATCCTCTATGTTTCCCACTTGTTTAGCTCTGCCCATAATTAAGAGTGAACACAGTCTTATTGTGGTTTAAATGTTGAGTTTCCAGAGGCAACCCATTTTCCACTATCACATCCTACTTTGATCATAGGCATGCTTTCCAAAACGATACCAGAGGGGTAACTGTATCTTCAGAACAGGTACCTGTGTAACACCAATTCAAATTATCCCTGCCAAAGACCACTACATTTCTCCAAGGTGAAATTCATCTACTCTTCCAGTGGTTTAGTGTTCTCCAGGGAATATGAAGCAATTTCAAAGGGAAAAGAACAGAAATTCCCCCTTTATTTGATAGTGGGAGGAGCTTTGAGGATTTTTTTTGTTGCTGTTGGGTGGAAGGTACTCAGTTATTTGACAGCTTAAACAGGTTTTCTGGCCTTAGAGAAAGTTGTGAGAGAGCACAGCAGTTAAACCACATACCAAACCATCCAGATTGTAAGTAAGTGCAGGAGAGGCAGTGTGCTTCAAACCACATTCAAACAAAGTGAGAGTTTTTACTTGTAAACACGGCAGTTCCAAACAACCTCTCAAACACCAGCCTGACTGAGCCTATAAATTTATAGGATTAATATTGCAACATTTCGTTGCTACAGCATCATCTGTCCCAAGCATCTGAACTATTGCAGCAGGATCAACACTTGAGGCAACTCAACACAGGAGACAGAAGTGACTAATACTCCTTCTCAGTGAATTTGCTCCCACCTTGCAATAATCCTTTGGGAATGGAAGCAAGCAGCAGTGTTACAGCTTGGCCAGGCACCGTCCCAGCAGTGCCTGCACACTCCCTCTCTTCCCTGGGATTCTGTGGGCAGCTGCCACCAGGACTCCCTGGCCCAGCGTCACTGCTGCCACATTGGCAAGAAAGGACACCAGAGGAGGGGGAACCTGACAGGAAGTCAAGGAAAAGCCTCAATTCACACAATTTCTCTAAACTGAAGAATCTCAAATTTGCCGCTTGAACAAAAAAAGAAGTAAGTTAAGTCCTTTGACCTCATCCTTGCCAGAGCTCTTCACTACTGAGAGTTCAGGCAGTATTTGACCCCAAGACTAGGCAGACATTTTAAATTCTCCAACAAACAGACAAGACACACACAAGGTATTTTCCTGCCTTAGTTTCCCATGGAAATAGAAAGCAGGCTGAGCTGGTGAGGGTGACACTTCCTTCTCCCCAAACAATGGCCATAGGGAGCATGGAACCTTTGAGACAACTAATCTGCTCATGTTGCCTTTTGCCTTTCACACGAGAGGATGCTGCTCTCTGTCCCCAGAGCAGTGTGCTGCCCATGCCCAGGCTGCAGCACAGTGCTCCTCTCCTCCTGGGGGTTCTGCCCCTGCCCCTCTCCAGCACCCAACAGCGTTTCCAACAGTTCACATGGCACTCCCACAGAAGTCCATCCTCTTGCTCCCTTAGCACTAAAAGATGTGCCTCAAGGGAGAAAAGAGATCTCCAGATCATTCCCTCCAGGTAGAAGCTGCAGCTTTTATAGAGACAGACCTATCAATGGGCTGTGTTAAACCAGCCACACTGCCAGTCCTGGCAGCAGCTGTCACATATCAGCTGATAACACAAACCCCTGGGCTGCAAAGCCCCAAAGAACCATGGGCAGTGTGTGCTAAGTTGTTCCATGCCCATGTTTATACACACACACCTGAAAGGATTATGCTCTTCCTCTGTTTCCATTTACATGCTCTTAGTTCCAGATTTCTAAATTATGCTGTGCAGCAAGAACTAGAAACTAACTGCTGGCTATGAGAATTTCTTCTTCTCTTGATTCCCGTGCTTTTTCAAAGATAGATGAGCTGAGCTACCAAAATAGTTCCTTCTCCCCTCTACAAAGGCACTTCACAGAACTAGCTTGTGATTCAGGAATCAGACACTTCTCTAAAACCAAGAAAGAATGGAATTACAGCTAATCACATTAGCCCACAACTTTTTTCCCCTCTAAAAGCAGGATTAAAGGCAGAGATGGGGAACTTCCCACATTCCCACACACCAGCTGCATTCTTCCAGACTCAGCTTGCTGAACAGCTAATAGAATTACCATCCATAGACCTAGGATTTTCAGGGATTACTCTGGAGAGGTTGCCAAAGGAAGTAACCAGACTGTAATTCCCAGCTTTGCACCAGCAGAAAGGAATAGAACAACCTTAAAATGACATTGAGAATCATCCCAGAGGGAACCACAGCCTGAAGAAGTTGCCATCTAGATTTTGTAAGGGCTGTGGAGACACTGATCTTAAAGTTTATTGAGAAGAACAACAAAATGAATTGCAAGCCCAGGTTTGGAGATGTGATTGATGAGAGGAGTGACAAGGTAAGGGAGCGGGGATTGCCCTCCAAGACTGAGCTGATGTACATCTGTTTAAAGAGATCAGTGTACATTTTAATGCCTTATCCATTCCAGCAAATAAGGCTAAGTTCTAATCTTCAAATTACTCATGAAAATAGCTGAAAAACAATTTTTTTTTTGTTCAAAGGGGAAGATGAAGAAGAGTAGAAAATTTTCTATTTATGTTCTTCAAAATGTAAGTCACTCATATCAAACCAAACATACATAAAACTTTGACCTTTGTCATGACATAGGCAGCAATAACCACTGAGGCTAGCTTTATGAATAGTATTTTTCATTTCCAAACACCAAAATCTAATGTCATACTCCACCCCCTCCACGGCACCACAAATACAATGCAGGTTTTACTGCACAACTTTTAAACTTTCTAAAGGATAAACGTTGCAAGTTTGAACTTAGGAAATTAGAAGGTCTTTTTTTCCCCCATTTATCTTCAAGGATTTTATCTTTCTGAGTCAAGGACACCTACAAATAAGGTCAGCAAAGAAAAACAAAAACTAGTTCAGATAAATCTAGTTTCAATTCCAAACTTTAGCATTCATTCATGAAACAAAGATTTTTAATACCAATTCAGAAGAAAACGCATGCTCTTTAAAATGAGGTTTCAAAACAGACAAGCAGCAATTTAAGGACTCTAGCTGTACTGCACAGTAAAGCATCACCTACTGCTGAGCAAATTAAAAACCCAAGGCCCTCACTCAGCCTGCCAAGGCACCTGCACAGACTGGGAGCCATGGAGTTAACAGTGGGAGGGATGCAATGGGGCAGAGGAAAAGGCACCAACCCCCCTCTCCCCAGGGCCACTGGAGCCAGGGGAGGTGCAACCCTTTGCCCTGCAGAGCAGGAGCAGAGCTGTCCAGCTGCTCCATGAGCCTGGCCAGCAGGGCAGGGACAGGAGTGCAACACGGGGGTCCTGGCCTTGGAAACTGATCATCCAGGGCAACACCAAACCTGCTGAAGAGGACCCTGCTCTCATGTACCAAGGCTGGGCCTGAACCAATTTAAGGAGTGCTCTTCCCAATCAGAAAGAAAAAGGTTGCTGCCCATTATTAAGTTTCACAGCTTGTTGCCCTCTCCTCCCCAACAGGGAGCAGAGAAAATGAATGAAAAAGAAAAAAGTCCACAACCAACAATAAAATAACAACTTCCCTCAAGAGAGAAGGGGAAAAGAAAAGAATATTTTTTTTTTCATATTAGTGGCACTTAGCTGGAAGTTGGGAAGTGGAAATGTTCCCCAAACCCACCTTTCACTCAAACTGTTTCAAAACCTGACAAAATCCATGAGCTCACATGGTCACCTGTCTCATCTGGAAAATACAGGGATCTCTGATGAACAGCAAGGTAACTTATTTTCTGTCTTCACAAGACATCTGCACAAAATGGAGCACTGCTCAAGTTATAAGAGCTGGAGATGTGTCCTCAGTCCCACCTCTAATGTTAAACTCCACCAAGGACCAGATTGTTAGTTATGACTGACAGGTATTTTACAGCATTACAAACATGCACTACGCATCATCTGTTTCCGAGGAGGTCTCTAACACATACCTAAAGATAGAAAAATCATACTTGGCCTAAATGAATCAATGTTGGCAGGAAAAAAAGTGATCTGCTGCAGAACTTGGCTGGAGATAGATCTTTTTTGCTCCTTGCAGGGAGTTTGGAAAGCAGAAATTATCATAACAGGACACAAAGGACAGAGAAACAAATCAGGGAAATCCAGAAGGGCTCTCAGTGGGGAGCAGAGGAGAGCAAAGAACTCACCTCTTGTCTGTACCTTTATGCAATGGAGTAGATAGACAGGACAGCACAAAAGGCACTTAGATAAGGACCAGAAGATGAAATAGAAGAAGAAATTAACTGCAAAGACTTTGGAAACAGAGCTGTGCCTATAAAGGGACAATCTCACTGACCTGTAATGCCAGTCCAAGGACATTTTGCTGCAGGATTTCTGGAGCAGGGGTATACAGGACATCAGATGCAATCAAAGCTCAGTGTATTTGTCCCCTTATTGTAGCAGAATACTACCATGGAAAGCACATGGTCTTCTACCCTTCCCTCCCCTCACCCTTTCTCCCTGAAATCAGGCAAAAGCTGGCTGTCTCACGTCACAGTTTCAGTGTCCTTATCGTTGCCTGCCAAAGAACCTGAACAGTATCAAAACAGTCAAGATCAACTACACCTTAGGGTGGCACTTGAGAAAGAAGAAATAGGGAGGGGGATAAAAAGATGTTAGAAATCCACCTTTAAGCCACAGTCACCATCTGGACCTCAGACCTGCTCTCATAAGAGGGGAAGTGCAGAGCCTACAGGGTCTGACATTGCTCACAGAGGTGAAAACAAGCTGGCATTATGACAAATGAGAGCGATGGACAGACAGATCTCCCCACACCAGAGGAGGGAAAGGCTGACATGATCTTGGGGGACCAGATCCGTTCAACTCCTGCTTGTCTTGGAGATGGTGCATTGAGGTCCCCATTTGGGCCACACTAGATTTTCAGTCCTATCAAGCCAGAGGTTCTCTGTGGACATAGCACTGCCCACACCTCTCTACCTCAAGCAGCTTGAGACTCCCTCAGCAGATTCTCTCCCCCTTAAGCCTCACTGTGTTGAATACAGATCCCAAACAATGAGCAAAGCTCCAAATTTCCCACCCTACTTCATGCCAGAAAGTTGCCTGCTGGCCTCAGCCCCCTAAAACCTCTTCTATTTTGAGTTTCGTTCTTAAATCAGTGTGATTGCTAAGTTATGTACAGGGTCCATATTTTGGCATTCCCCATTTATGCACTGACCACATACCCTCCTGCACTTGCTAATGTTGACTGCCTCAGCATGGTGTTATTTTTGTCCTTCCCCCACTCAGACTCCAGCAATTAAACCATGCTGTGATCAAGAACCACAGACATCTCTTTGGCTGGCTTTATGCTAGCACTGCTTCCCTCGACAAAATACTGTGTGCTGTATTTATTTGGAGAATGTTAAACTCTTCAGACAAACACTTGCCTTACACACAGTATTGGGAGGGGGAATCACTCCTGCCTGCAGCCATTTTATGAGCTTCACCTACTGAAGCTTATGCAGCATCAACCACTTAGCAACCATGGCACTTATGACCCCAAGTACAGCTGGCTGCACCTGCTAAACAGCAAGTGTGCTGCTGGATGAGGGAGATAGTGGTGAAGAAGCCAAAAGGCTTCAATGGACCTGCTGGCCATCTCCTACTTGCTGGACCCTCTAATTACCATTCCATAAAGCTTCCACCCTGTGTCAGTTGGATTTGAGGGGCAGAGCAGCCCAGCACAAGCTGGGACCTCTCTCACCAGCTCTGCTCCCTGTTTAGTGCCCCAAGCACTTGAAACTGTGACCTACTCCACCTGACCTCTGATCAGGAAACCACTCTGGATAATGTGTGTATTATACCTGGACATCCCAAACATACCCTACCAAGTAAATGTGACTGGCCAAGTGGGAACCAATTCTTAGAAGTCACCTTTCTCTTTCTGTTTAACAGGAAGGAAGAAAAAATCATTAGAGACGACAAAAGGCACAATTAATACAAAGGTGCTGCTGTCCAATAGGACCTCTTGCCTTTTACAGTTCAATCAGAACAGAAATCCAAGGGGAAGTGGTTAAAGATGCAGGTTAGATGTGGTTCAGCAGCCTCTATCTTCCTTGCAAATGCTGCTCCATCACAGATATAGCACCGACTCCAGCCTCATGCCACAGCAAAGCAGCTATGTCTGCTCTGCCTGAATTATCTCTCTGCACTCATTAACAGCACTCCCCCACTCCAAATCTTATTTGGGATTCAGCTCACAAAGCTGACTTAACCCATCCTTAAACCCACAAACCATATTTCTTTCTCAAGTGGCACCCAGATCCCATCAGAGGAATGACCTGTGCTTTGCAGCACTGCCTCATTTCAAGGTCAAGCTGAGCATGTTTCATTTGATCACATCCACAGGCTCCAAGCAGTTCACCCTGAGGGGCACAGCCCTGTCAGGTTACTTTATGCCTGCTGATAACTGTGCCAAGCCACTCCCACTTACACCTATCCCAGGTGATGCAGCTGCAGCACAGGCAAATGAACGAGCTGGAGAGTTTGCAGCTCCCATCTGCTGAGTGCCACCTGTGCCAAGGCAGGAGGTCCAAAGCAGGGCTGCCTGGGGGGACACAGTCGTGCTCTGGTGACAGAAGCTGGGACCATGCTCAAGCAAGCCTTTCAGAAACATCTGAGACAACACTAGTCTTAAGCCTCTGAGGGACTAGCAATATGAGACAGCTTCGAGGGATGAATTTCATACTTGTCCCATTAGGAATCACATTTGTGCAACTCAGATAGTTGCACAAAATACCTGAGCACGATTTACCTTTTTTATGCTCTATTTTTCTCCTTTTACCCCTGTGCAAGTTCTAAGAAATCAGAAGCCACATAGGAAAAAGCCAAGTACACAACAGCAGGAAAAATAACTCTGTCATCAAAACAGAACCTAAAACTTGAGAGTCATTCTCCACATTCATGTCAGATCTCTTGCAAAAACTTATTCTCACGGCTGCGTTTTTTTCACTTGGAAGAACCAATACATTTACAAATGTACATTCTTCTCCAAGGTTATTCTGAAATTATTACTTGCAATGCCCTTGGCAGATTAGAGGCATTACATAAATATTAGATGCTATAGCATACAGTCTTAAACAAGGAAAGGGACTTCTGAAGCTCTTAAAATTATCATGAGGTTTCTGTAGGCAGTTTTATATGAATCCAGGCTTAAACAAAGAGCCAGGCAATATGCTTTAAAGTTAACATTACAATATGCATAGAAGAATAATTCCTACAGAGAAAAACTGTTCAGTTGTCTCTAGCTACATGTATGGGACTTGAGCTTTTAGTGCATTCATCAGATCCTACTCAGTCTAAGGCTCTGAACTACAAAAAGAATAAAAGAAAATATTTTCATCTAGACAAAGAGAATTGCAAACAGTTTTTTAAAAAGTTTAAAAAGGAAAGTAATTCATTATTTCTGTGTACATAACCTGACAACCAAACAGAACAAGATAAAAAAAGTATTCCTTTCCCCATGAGTCTCATCCTCCTGAAATTTGTACCAAACAGAACACACAAAGAAATGTGTTTACAGATGGGGTATGAGTCATGCTCCCAGGTGAGGCTTAGAAAGACTACCACTTCCAATTCACAGGAGCAGGACTGTGCTGTTGTTATCTTCCATTAATAAGATGCAATGGGGATTAGAATAAGCAATCAGTAGTTGCAAGCCCTATGCTATCCTCCAACATCAAAATATTCAACTCAGGACAAGCATTTTCTCTGTTTTGCCTTGCCTCAGCTCACAGTTGTGTTAAGGTTTCACCTGCTTCATAACATTATTAAAATGCTTAGCATTTTAATAAATAGTTTGGTCTAGACAGAACATGAAAGGTAGATGAATATTTCTGTGTTATCTTAACTCAAAGTGTTTATGATCCCTGAGAAATGCTGGAAAGCATTTTAACAAAGATCTCCAGTTAATTCTCACATTAATTCCTACAAACTAAGTAACAGAGCATGAGAAAACATGATGCAGTATTATCAGCCTTACAAAAAATCCAGCAGTTTGAGAAAAAAAAAATCCATAAACTGCTCCCCCTCTTCATTTTGAACTATAACAACTTGCCACTGTAATAGTGCTGGAAGGACACAGTCATCACACTTCACCTACAACTCTGCATTCATTATGGGTCAGTAGCCACCAAGACCAAGAGGAAATGTAATTCCTACTGCAGACCCACAGAGCAGAGAAACCACAGTATCACTGAAATGTAACATTATGGAAAAACAGCCTGGACTTTGTCTCCTCAAACAAAAGACACTGCAGGGATAATGAACTGACTTTTTAAGCCAAGAAACACACATACCAGTGAAGTCAAGTTTCTGGAAACCTATTATAACTCAGAACTGAAAGGTGGCTGAAGTGTCATTTAGAATTTTTCAAAAAATAAATTATAAAGGCAGGCAAAATTGTCTCTTGCATGAGGACACAGACAACGTACAATCAAATCTTTTCCCCCGTCCCTTAAGTGTATTTGATAGTACCTTTTGAAGTTCTCCAAAGAGATGGCAGAAAGGCAAGAGAAAAGAGAGGAACACATGTGACACAAAAGCAACCAGCTATGGTCCCATCCCCAAGATTCATACAGTTTAGAAAAGCAATGATAGTTCTGGATTCTGAACTGCAGGAATATACATTCAAAAGGGATGGAAAATTACTAAGCTTGTTTATCTACCACAAAATGCTACTCAGTTGCAGTTTCTCTGCAACTCCACCAGCATGAGCAGCAGGCTAGTTCTTTGTCATTTGCAAATTTAGCATTTATTTTATCATGCCATATGTAGTCAAGGGAATTCAGCTAGGAGAGGTAGGCTCTGCTCTACCCTGTTCATCCTCTGCCTTCACAGAGGAAGATAAAGCAAAGAGGAAAAGGTGAAAAATAACGTTCTGGGGAGAGTTTAGATGCAGTGAATATCATCTGGGTCATTTCACGTTTCATACTCTCTGCTCCTGCCTTTACTTTGCCAGTTACTTTCAGAGTTGAACGCTGGGGCTGCTTATCAGCAGAGCTGCAGGGAAGCAGCAGAACACACTGAGAACAGCACAGGAAGGGACCAAACCAGAAACTTCCCTGCCAGTAACAGGGCAATCCAAGCAGAAACTCAAGGAACAGCTCATGGCTCGGGCAGCGAAAGCTCTAGAGGAGATCCCGGTGTCCTCGGGAGTGCTTGCAGAGGAGAGGGAGAGACGAGTAAATAAAGTGTGAGGCAGGATCCCTCCCACCCTCCCTTATTCAAATAAATCACTTAACTTTTCAGAGCAGCAAATCTCCTTACTCCTCTGGATTAAAGGCAGACTTAAAAGAACGTTTGTTAACAGACTACCCTGTCCCAGGGTCATTCCTGATGCATGCCATCTGACCACATGCAGAAAACTAAGTTAAGGGTGCCCTTGATTAAAAATGAAAAGTTTATTTCTAAATAAAACAGTACCTTTAAAGACAATTAAAAGGCTTACTGGATGTGGGATACAATTTTAATTTTGATTCTATGGAGCTTGATGAACATTAGACAAGTGTCTGTGGTATAAGAATATACATATCTTTGAAACGTGGCCATTTGCCATCCTTTATGAGGTGAAATGAAATGCAAGGTCTCAGGGCTCCCATGCAAGGAAGAGACAGCAGGACAATCATTTCAGAAGATAACCTTTAGGCTGCTCACTGACTAAGGAGAGCTGAGTCCCTATGGGATTCCCACTAAAATGTCAGGAAGCAACAATATTTTATCCCAGTACCAAGTATGTTTCTGAAGACTTCATTTGCCTGCCTACATGTTTTCTGTAATGATCACTCCATTAAAAGAGGGAAAGTTAATAATAAAAAATAAAGGCTAATTTACATTTCACTACATAATATCACAGAGCTAAGCAGGTAATTTTAGAAATAAGTTAAAATATATAACATGAATGAATAATGTTGCAAAATACTGATTGCAAAAATTGTTCAGTACAAGAGGAGGAAGAAAGTGGAGTGAAGGAGAAACACTTGTTCCAGGGGAATAAGTCAGATCAATAGGCCCATACCAAACAGATTCTAGGGAAAAGAAATAGTCAACAGGGTGAGCTACTTTGTCAATACGTTGTTTAGTAAGAAATAATAATCCTCAGGAATCAAAGAAACAAGAGGAATCCCCTAAAAAATGCATATTTTGTAGATACAAACTGCTTCAGTCTGGCATGGGAACCAGGTCTAACCCCAAAATGCCTTCTCCAGCTTGGATGAAACACCAACATGACGACATCAATGAACTCCAGTATCATCTGTAAACTGACATGTTTAACAACTAAAGAACACGAACATTACAAATGCTTCCCTGAAACTCAGCCTCCAGGTGACCTATCCTCAGAGCCAGGATTTCTTCCTAAAGATAGTGAGACAGATGCTGCTGCTGGGCGTGGAACAGAAATCCACTGACTCAAACCCTGCTGTGCAATGGCTCACAACACCAGGGCAGATAGAGTACACACAGATACAGGTGGCACACACTCTCCTTACACCTTCTGGGCCAGTCCCCACCTTCTAAGTCTACAAACCTCTCATTAGCTTCAGGAAGTAAAAATCCCTGTGTGCATAGGCATCCCAACCAACAAAAACACTGCAATCACTTTTGCTGATTTGCTAAAACATGAAAACACAGAAAAGGCAGTAGGTCAGGCAAGCTGCACCTCAGCACACTGCAGGTATGGCAAGTCTTTTCTCATGTCTCACACCAAAGCAAACTAGCAAGATGTGAGTTAAATAGATGACCTTTGTGTTACATCACAAGCTGCTCGTGAGGACACCAAACTTCCTCCTAACAATCTTGTAAGTGCTCACTTGTATTGTAACAAAAGGCAAGCATTGTTCTGATAGTTTCCTTAATATAGACACTAACAAAATGCTAAATAATAGCATCAAAGTGCTTTATTCCCTGCTTTCCCCAAGCCAACAAATTTCAGAATATGTATAATAGTAATTTCATCTTCCTGGTGCTTTTTCCGTTTTTTTTCTTATGTAACTCAAACAGGTTTCAAAAGAAAAACATAGCTTCAACACATATCTCCCAGCAAGTCTTACAATTATTTTCAGAAAGCCTGGTAATAGCTCAGTATGAGTAAAACAAAAAAAAAGTTCGTATTTTGCAAAATCTGAGTTTGTCCATATTTTCTTATTTTTCCTTATTCTTCAATGCTTTGCCTTTGGAAATCAATGCAATTTTGGTGGCAGTGCTTTCCTCTCAGCTTCTCCACAGCAAGCATTTGAGATCTTCAGGTTACAATGAACCCCAATTTTGGAACATGATATAGACACTTCTGGGAAGGGGGTAGTAACTCACTCACTAGTTCTCTCTAACAAGTACCACCTTCCCCTCAGGTCTGTTCCACCAGCACCAGAGCCAGTAACTGCAAGGGAAGGGGATGAGACAAAAAACTGAAACCAACCAAACAAAAACAAACAAAAACCCCCACAACAACAAAAAAGCCACCAGAGACAAAGCAAAAAGGCAACTTATTTTCACACAGATAACAACAGGAACTGAAAAAGCTAGTGACTTTTTTACGTCTCCCAATTAACCAAGCTGCTCAAAGCTCAAGAGGGAAGAGTAACAAGTATATGAAAACAATCATGATACGTTCTGCTTTCATAACCACCAGAGCCATTTATTTTATCCAAAGATTCTCTCGCCTCAGGTTTCATCAACAGGGTCAATGAAACCTTGGCTTTCCAGCAGCCACATTTTTCTGCTCCAGCAGCCTCAGGTGAAGCTCATGGGACGCACATACCTGGGAGCCAGAGAACCTCCCTTCCACTTTGTCACCAACCTGCAATTCCTGTTACTTGCTGAAAGCCACAGAACTTGACCAAAGCTGAAAATAGCAGCATGTACTTATTTTGGTAAAGAAGGGCTTTTAAAGGGACTATTATAGTGGCAGAACAATTAGAGCTTTCTTTTAAGTATTTAAACTTACAGTTCTTGGGGAATTTGCTCAATAATTCAATTCTTTATTAATCTGAGGAGAACAATCCAATTTAAAATTCTTTAAATTTTTCATTAAACTCTCTCTTTAAATCTCCCATTTCAGCATCCCCAATAATGTAACAACCTTTTAAATAAAGCTAGTGATTGCTCAGTAACAATGTGAAGCCTTCACTGTAGTTTTTGCAACAGCTTTTAGGGGAATTCATATCTGTCTAAAGAGACTATGCAGAACACTTGTGGTCTGAAAGGGCTAACTTAGTAACTTTAGTAATCTCTGAGTTGGTAGCAACAATGGATGGCCAGACATGCTTAAGACTTAGAAGCAGTAACAGAAAGAAACCAAATACTGAATCCTGCACCCAGAATCCTTAAGGAAAACAATGTGCCTACCGATAAAGGCATCAAGTGCAAGGACATGCCTTGCCTCTGCAGCTACTCCCACTGCCAGCTGGATGCATGCAAAGGAACACTGCCTTTCGCCTGGCTGGCAAGGCTACAACCAGGTCCTGATCAGACACCCTCTAAAGTAAATACCATTATATGAGTGAGTCAGGGCAACAAACCATTTGGAAAGCCCAGTTTGGGGGCTAGCCAATGGATTTTTTTTTTTCTTTTCTTTCTTTCAGTTTGGAGCCTGTGGTCCTCAAGCATCTCCCCAAACTGAAAAGCGTTTTAGACATATGTAGCCAGTCCCCAGCAGCGAGCACAACGGCTGTCAGGGCCACAGGAAGGTGCTCCAAACCCCACACATTTCACCATTCCTGGGCAGCGAGAAATATTTACACACGCACAAACCAAACAGGGTTTCCTACCAAAAGCCCTTTTTATTCCAGGGTCAAGGACCGAGACGGCTGTTCAGTCCCCGCGGGTGTCCCATCCTCGGCCCCTGCGCCCCCAGGGCCGTCACTGCGGGTAGGGGAGCCCGGTGCTGCCCCTGGGCATCCTCTGCCGACCCGCGTAGCGGCCACTCCCGCGGGGACATTCAAGGGCAGCCGATCTGCATCCTCGGGCTCCCGGGAAGGAACCCCCCAGGTGCAGAGCCGCGGCCAGGGCCGGACACAGGGCGCCGGGGATGCCGCTCCCCTCCCCCGGCACCTTCCCCCGCCGCTCCCGGCGCGCAGGCCCGGGGCTGCGCTCCCCCGCCTCCGGCAGCGCCGGGGCTCCCTCGGCATCGCCCCTTTGGCCGCCGGTGCGCCCGGCAGCGCGGGCAGCGGCCCGGCCGCGCTCCACCTGCTCGCCGCCGCGTACTCACTCCGCGTAGCCCGTGGTCCAGGGCAGGCGCCGGGTGTCCTTGCTGAGGATGAGGATGGGGCGGGCGATGTGGTCCGCGGAGCACTCCACCTCGTCCGGGGACAGTCCCAGGAACTCGGGTCTCCCGTAGGGGAAGCGGAGGGGCAAGTCCGCGCCGCTGCCGTGGTCGGCGCCCGCGCTGCCAGCCATGATGCCGCCCATGAAATTGGCCACGGCGGACTTCACCCGTGTGAGCATAGTACCCCCGCCGGCGGCGGCAGCGCCGGGGCCGCCGCGCAGGGCGGGGAGCGGGGCGCGCCGGCGGGCAGCGCTGCGGAGGCGGCTCCGGCGGCCCCGCCGCGCTCCCGCAGTGGGGGCGCGGGGCCGGGCGAGAGGACGGCGGGCTCAGGGGCAGCCGCGGGACCGAGGCCTCATCGCAGGTTTCCCCCTCCCGGCGCGGCGCTGGGTGAACTCAGCCCGGCGGCAGCGGCTGCTGAGTCATGTGATAGCGCGGCTGGATTCGCCCGGGCGCTTCCTGCTCCTCCTGCGGCACCGGCGGGCTCCTGGCACACGCCGGGCACGGGCGCCGCCGCCCCCCCGCGCCGGGGCCGGCCCGCGGCAGGTGCGCGGCGGGCGGAGCCTGCGCCCGGCGGGGCCGCCCCCGGCTGCCCGCAGCGATGCGGCCCGGAGCGCCGTCCTGCCCGCGGCCGCCTCCGGGATGAGCTGCCCCGGGCGGCGCTCGGAGTCGCTCGGGGCTCCCGTACCGGGGCTGGGGAACGCAGCCCGCCGTGCACTGCCCCTGCTGCCTCTGGGCTGAGCCAGCGCCGTCCCAGCCCCGGCAGAGCCCGCTGATCCTGCGGGACAAGACTCCGCTTGGAGGGTTTACTCGCCTTCTGCTCAAACCCGCCAAGGATATTTTCCCCAGGAAGCCATTTGCTAGAAAAAGAACCTGGGACAGTGGCCGAAGGCGAGCCCTGCTGCCCGCCTGCCCTGGTTCCCCCGGCTGCCCGGGGAGTCGCGGTCTCGCCCGTCCGCCGCTCAGCGCTGACCGCAGCCCCCGGGCTGCTCCGCGCACCGCCCGGCGTTCGGGATGCTGCCGTGGAGCAAAAGGGAAAGGACGGGGTCAAAAATATTCACATTGGCGGACACAGATGTTTTAAAGGCTTTTTCTCTTGTTCTGTTATTTTGGCCATGTTATACTCTTTCAAATAAAAAAAAAATAAATTAGGAGGTGAGGTTGCAGATTTGGGTGTGCCAAGCTTTAAGAAAATGTAGGAATGGAGCAGGAACATATAGGAAGTCTGTCCTCTGAAGCAAGGCTTTGTCTGAGCCCTGTGATTCTGCAGCCCTCCTGAGAGCTGTAAATCTCACTGGAAGGCAATGACCTGCGAAATGAACGAGGAAGGTGCGGCAAACCTTGAGAGTACTGAAGTACTGGAACTTAAATTTGCAGTCTATTGGACCCAAAGATGTTGAAAAATATCATTGACTAAAACAGAGAGAATGCAGTGTCTGTTCTCCGACCCCATACTGCAGTCACTATTCCACACAACGCGAGGCAGAAATGTGAAGTAATATGTTAGAGTTTAAACTATTATCTCTGCTAGATGACAAGGAAAAGCCCAGATGAGACATATGGGGAGACAGCTTAGCAGCTCACCACTCAAAACAGATCTGTGCAGTTTGAAATGTGTGGATGCTTACCTCTGGTACAAGAATGTTGTAAGGATACAGCAGTACAATAGGAGGGATATAGCCTCCTCATGCTTAAAAGTACAGAGATGCCTTGAGTTCTCTGGGAAAGAGGATCATGTTCACTTTTGAGTCAGAAGTGAAGCTTCACTTCTCAAAGGAAGTAATAATCAGTTCCTGCAGGGCTCAGCAAGTTCCCCATATCTCCCACCCTATGATCCACCTGGTCCAAGTCAGACATTTTTCTTGGTGGCAGGTAGACTTTTAAAGGTTTTGATATTGAGTTCCAATAAAATTTTGAGCCTGAATTCTCTATGCAAATGTTTGAAAATTGACTCTCTGTCCTTCTGCAATCCCACGACTAATGCAAAAGAAAGATGTCAGGTTAGAGGGGTTTTTAAAATGTTAACTTATATGTGACATTGGAGCAAATCTGCTTTTCTCTCTGAATGGGTAACCATGATGGGGAGTGAAGCTGTGTGTGGGCCAGAAACACATTCATTTGAGCTCTTTGAAGCATCTGAATTATGCCACCTTGCTATGCATCATATTCAGCATTTAACAAATTCAGTCATTTTAATCATAATGAAAGCAGATTGGAGATGACTTCTGAAAATCATGTCCTCCAGCTCCTTTTCAAAGCAGGGCCAACTTTAAAGTTATGTTATATTCTTCAGAAACATATCCAGTCAAGTTTTCAATATTTCCATGGATAGATTTTCAAGGATGGAAATATTACAGCCTCTCTGGGCTCCAGTTCCAATATTCAACCACCCCTTAAATAATTTTTTCCCTTGCCATCTGTTTGGGATTTCTGTTGCAGATTGTGTTTGTTTCCTCTTATCACGCTTCACCTTTGAGAATACCTCTGAGATTCTTTCCTCTCTGTACTGTCTTATTAGGTGGTTGAAGGCAGAACTAAGGTTTCTCCACCTTAGCCTTGCCTTCTAAAAGCTGAACAAATCCATTTATCTCAGCATCTTCTTGCAGAACCTTGGTGGCCCACTGCTGGACAAGTAGGTCAGCTGGGGAGCCCCAAACTGGACACAATTCTCTCACAAGTGCCATTCAGAGGGGTGTGATCACTTAATACACCCCAATATGTGCAAAGGCACATTGGTGACTGATACTCACTTTATTGCCTGCCAGGATCCTCAGGCTTGTTCCTGCAGAGATGCCTTCCTGACCATCAGCCCATGGGTTTTCCCCATGCCAGTTTCAGGACTTTGCTCATGTTCTTGGTGAACTCCAGCAGGTTCCTGTTAGCTCATTTCTCCAGGCTGTTGAGGTCCCTCTGGGTTGGAGTCCTGCCCTCCAGTTATCAACTTATTCCACACAACCAGGAGGAAAGGAAGACAAATACTTATAGTCAGAAAAAGATTCTTAGGGCTATCACAATGTTTCTGTAGATATTATTTTTATATAGAACCATAGAATACCTCAAATTGTAGTGAACCCATAATAAGGATCATGGAGTTCAACTCCCTGGTCCTTGCAGTACTACCTAAAGCTAAACCATGTGGATAAGAACATTGTCCAGATGCTCCTTGACCTCTGACAGGCTTGATGCCATGACCAGTTCCCTGGAGAGCCTGTTGCAGTGACCAAACACAGTGAGAACTTTTCCTAATGTCCAATCTGACCTTACCTTGATGGAGCTTCATTCCATTTCCTTGTGTCTGATTTTTACTTTTGTAGCTACTTTTTTAAAGAACTGTAAGAAAATTCACTTTAAATAAAGAAAAGGTTTGCAAAATGAAATATCCACTTGGCTGTAAAGATTCTGGTTCTAGCTTGTGAGTACTTGAGCAGAAAGTACAATATGTGGAGTAGTTGGAAGTGTATCCAGTGAAAGTGCATTGACTCAATGTATTTAAAATTTTTCTGATAATAAAAATATTTCTGGTGCAAGTCCCTTTTTGTTTATTTTGCATAATATGGCAATGCTTGGGGCTCTCTGCCTCACAGGAATGTGGAATTTATTTCAACAGTGTAACTCCCACTAGCTTGTACCTCATTTATACCTTGTGTTGCTTGCTTACTTGAAGGTTTTTTCCTGTGTTTTTCATGCTCTGAATAAAAGAAATAAAAATCTCCCAAAGACTTTGGTGAGAGAAGAAGCAGGTCTGATGTGAGATTAATGCTCCCTTTCTGCAGGTCTGAACTTCTGGGTCATGTTATCACAGATGTAGTCAATGTCCACAGGTGTGAACTGAGCTGCATAACACATTAAGAGGGTGTGTCAGAATACATGCCTGACATTACAGGATGAAGCTGTATATGTAGGGGGAAAAAAGCTTTGACAAAAGAATTGGTTGCACTTCTCTGTTAATTCCCCATACAAAAAACACGGAAAGCCTTATTTTTGCATATGATTCTACTCAGGAAGATTACCACATCATGTGGTGATCAATGAAGTTATTCTTACCTTTTCAAAAGGACTGTGCAACCTTTAATTAGCATGAGGAAGCTCTTTATCTCTAGAGAAAGGCCCTTCAGAAGCACAGTGCCTGAAGCATCATAGTGATGTGGAGGACAAAATGCCTCTTATTAAGACATCAATCCTACTTCCAGCAATACCCAATCTCTGTCTGCCTTCAGCAACTCCCAGCATTTCTAGGCTTATCAGAGCTGATGAGAAGGAAGCTGTTGGTGTTCTTGCCCCTTTGCATGCAGAAGCACCAATTAAGCTTAAAAATAAATAAATGTTAGCAATACTTGAAGTGGTATATTTCCTCTGCTATACCTGAGATCTACTGCACCATCCTCTAGTCAATATTAATTCCATACATGGATTTCCTTTTGAAAGACTTCTGGAACTGAAGCTCAGAGAGGGCATCTCCATCAGACCATGATTACTGTGATGGTCCCAAGGCTTTGTCATCCAACCCAGTCCCCAACAGAGCATGAGCTGGGTAGTCCAAATGAAGGCTGCTTTCCAAAGAGTCAAAATCCACTAAATGTTATCAGGGCCAAGCCCTCGTATATGAAATTTAGGGTAAAATGTTCTTTTTCTACTGCTATCCTAACCACAAAGTGACCAAAACTCAAAAGTGTTTTGGCTTTGTCAGGCTACAGGGACTATAGCTGGGTTTAGCTTTCATGGCCAGGTGCTCTTCATCTGCAGGTTCTCCTCTAAGTATTGTATCAGAGACCTGCTGAGGCACTGGGTGGCTTGGGGACATGGGAAGGGCAGGCAAATATACAAAGTTTCTTTTAGGCTGGTGTGAAACTAGTTGTACACACGGGGTTCGTGCTAACATGCAACATGGACACATCAGGAGACCTGAGATGGCAGGCAGGAACAGGAGCTGAGTGTTGTCTGCCCCACTCCTATCTCCTCACACGTGGAGAATTACCTTTGTTCTTGGTCATGCTGAGTGGCTAAACCCCTATGCTTTTAGGGATTCAAAAACTAGAAATTCTCTCATCAGCACAACTTAGCTGAGAAGGTATTTTCCTAGCACAACTGTTGTACTGAATCAGGATGGCTTTAACAAAGCAGGGGCTGGGGCCCGGGGTTCCCACTTCCCAACAGAGCCTCCCCCTCCTGCTTTTGCAGACTCCTTCTTTCTGCACCTTCCCAGAAGTATTTTGGAGGCAATACAAAGAGAAGGCCTGTTGCCGCCCTGTCTTTACCCAAAAATATGTTGTCCAGCTGAGTGGGAAAAGTATTTGTGCCAGAAAAGTGGATACTTCTCACAGTGGAGGACTAACAAGTGCAACATTATGAACTGCATGAAAGCAGCCTTCATTTACATACCTAGGCATGAAAAAGGCTCTGAGGAGGGATCTTAATTGACTAGCAATCACAGCAGAAGATGTCACAAAATCATAACACTTCTTGCAGTCTATATAAATATAGATACTTCAACATAAGCTGCCCATAAGCCTGCAAGTGTCACATTTGCCAAAGGCTACAGAATTACTTTTTCTACAAGAATCTACCTGCAAATATCCTAAAAATAATTTTCTAATTTCACAATAAGCGTCATCATTATGATTTTGCTTCTACAGTCCCTTCTTACTTTCCATTATCTGTTCCTTTTGAATGCCTGTAGCTAAATCTGCTAATAATGGGATGGAATAGGGATTAGTTTGTTTATGTGCTTCTGTTGGCAGCTTTTCATAGGGGAGGTGGAGCAAGATGATTATATCCTCTCTGGGGCTCCTTTGCCCTGGCTCTTGTGAAAGAACATCTTGCCCTGATGATGTTGTGAGCTGCTTCAAAATGTCAGCAGTAGCAACACTTTTGCTCTCAATCTCAGCAAAAAAAACCCAAAAAACTGAAAGTAATCAAATAGATTTCAATGCAGAGACAGCAGGAAAATAAGCAGGTAAAAGGGCATGTAGGTGTTTGTCGGGGTGGGGGACAGTACTAAAAGCTTGACTGAGTACAGACACCTGTACTTCAGCTACCTCAACATTTCAGATCAGTGGGAGCATGTTTCAGAATACAAGGGAGTCTTGACTGGTGCCTGGGTTAAACAAGGGTTAAACACGGGTTAAACAGACAGGGAAGTGATTTGTATGTACCACATGGAGGGGAATTTTTGAGTAACATGCTAGCTGCCTTCATTGCAGACACTCCTTACATGGGGATGTCTCAAGATTAAGCAGGATGGGCAGATGAGGGGCTTCTTGTCTGCTGGTGGTGGCTTAGGAGCAGATGGTGAATGGGAACAAAGATTCTGTCCCTACATCTGAGCTGTGGTTTCTGCTGCACAAGCTTTCCTGCAGTTCAGGCCAGCCAGGCACTGACTTCCAAATGCATATCAGCCATGGTCTTGTTGGCAGCATGGTCACACCTTAACCATCATGCTTAGAGTTAGGCAGTGCTTTTTAAAATATTTTTTTATTAATTAAATAAACACTTCTGGCAGAACTTGAAGGTTTGAATATCAGCTTGGATACATGAAATCCCAGGTGTCTTATGTGGTACTCATTCTCAGATAGTTTTGCCAAGGAAGGAAGTAGAATATTTGAGCAAGTTGTCAAAACTCCAGGGTCCTGCACTTCAGGCTGAGTTTAACAGATGTGTTATGTTTTCATAAATCACAGTTGCAGCTATAGTGAATGATGGCAGAGAAAGTTAAAGACATTATTTTACTTTTGCACTTAGCTCTTAGATTTCTGCAGATCTTCTGTAAGCAGGAATATGGAAACTGTTTTTCTCATTCCTTTTTTGTGTTCTTTCCAGCACTGGTCTATGGTGTCTGTGGCCCTGTACAGTCAGTCTGATTATCTGCTTTCCCAAATAAATGGCATTCTGATATTAATATACTGGCATTCACACTGGTACAACTAATATATATGTAACCTTGTCAAAAAGCAACAACAACAACAACAACAACAAGAGCAGCGAGGATTTAGAATTTGTTGAAACTTCCAAAATTTTGAAGAAGAGGTAAAAGTGAATATATAAATATTTATTGAAATGTGTTAGAGTAAAAAAAAGTTCTTCTGGTTTACTTGTGAAACCAGATACTAGAAATTTTCTCCATTCTTCTACAGCATCCTTCAAAGGTCTCTTGTATCTGCTTCTTTTTCTGCAAAACCAGTGTCAGTGGTGTGGGACATAAAGCATTTAAGCCTAAACAAGCCCATGGCTTTCTTTCTCCCTGCTCTTGCTTTATAATTTGAGTGATCTCTTTTATTAATGGTCATGACAGTTTTATTTCAATTAATTCTTCCTCACCATGTTTTATTTATGGAGGGGTTTGGGGACTAACTTACCTTTGGTTTTTGCTTATTTTTTAACAGATTAGAAGCTATGTCTTTTGAAAATCTCCTGCTGAGTGAGTTTTAAAAAACTAGTAGTAGTAGAAGTAGTAGTATTAATAATAATGGAGTAATTCTCTTCATGCTTCTTCCTCAAGGCACAAAAATGTAACTGGTATATCTGCTTCATTTCTCCCAATTTGAACTGATTTAGTGACAAAACCCCAGGGGTCAATTCAGCACTACAGTGCTGCCAGTCAAGGGACAGACATGTGAGAGCATTAGCAATGTGCCAGTAATGGCCATCCTGAGTACAGCCACACTCAGGAGCTTCACTGGTTGAGAACTGGACCCATTTCAGTTGTGCTGCAATGCAGCACTCAGGCTAACTTGAGGGATCTTCCAAGTTCACAGAAACCAGCCCACTTCAAATGCTCCCAAAAATGAAGGAAAACAAGCACTGACCACTGAAAAGGTTGCACTGGGGGAAGTCAGTTCAGTTCTGGAATGAGCTGATGGGGAAAAAGTTCAAACAGGACTGACTGAACATCTCTGCTTCCGTGGCCAAGGCAGCCACAGGAAATGTCCTAAGCAAACACAATGCCACAACAATAGGCAAACTGCACGACCTTCTGCTTACTCCAGCTGACATGTCTGAAAATCAAATTAACCTCTGGCTTTTATGGGTCATGGTCTTTCAACTATTGTGTGTAATAACCTAAGAAACCCAATAGAAAAGATGCTTTTTAACAGATTTAAAGCAATAAAGCAAGAATCATGATCTTCCACCAAATAACTGATGTAGAATAAACATGCTGACCTTCTGCAAAAATAGTTATTTGTGATTTCACATCTGTCTCTGCAGTGTTTTGTTTTTTAATTTAAAGTATTTTTTAAAAAAAATCTTTAATTATTTCTATGGAGCTGGAGCCTCTTTTGAGGGCGATGCATGCGCCTCAAATGCATTCAAGTAATGAGAGTAAATAATCAGCATGTCATAATCTAATGCTGGTTGCTGCCAATTGTTTTTCAGCTTAGACACTGAAAACAGTTCTCACTGTGCTACAGGGCAGTTCCTTTTATCCTGTGTTTTCACACTCCTTTACCCTCCACTTGAGGTCTTTCCTAAAGCCCTGCCTGAAGCAGGGAGATGCCAAGGGCTCACTGCCATGGCTGGCACAATGCCTCAGACTCTGAGCATGCAGTCCAGTCATGGTACCCCATGGCTAGTCCAAAATTTGTCACTAGCCTCAGGAAAAATGACTCTGGTCTCCCTGAAGACAAGAGTAAAATAATTCTGCTGTGGCTTGATGCCTTCCTCTGCCCTGCACAGTGTGGGACTGTCAGTGTATGTGATGGGGAAGTTTTGGGGGCTGCTCAGCCTGGGTTTAGAAGCTCTAGCACTCACAAATCCATCCTGGGTGAAAAAATAGGAACCACAGTCACATCTGTGCTCTTGTCCTTGTTCCTTTGTGCCTGTGCTTTATTATCACCAACCAAAAATGTATTTCCTCCGTGGATTTCGTTATATATCCATTTGCAATTTTACAAAAGGACTTAACTGAACTACAGGAATTTACAGTTCCCAAAAAAGACCCATGATTAAGAAAAATCTGCAAAAATTATAGTCTATATTTAGGTTTTATGTATTTAACAATAAAGGGTTTATGTTGGTGAGGAGCACAGTGAGATATTTCCCTTGACAATGCTCAAAATTACCCTGCTGGGCAGACCTCTGTTTCAGCAGCATTTAGGGGGGATGTGGGTCTGAAAGTCAGGGTGAAAGTCATGGTAGCAGGGAGAGAGAGTCTGCAGCTCAAGAACAGACCAAAGAAAAGTGTTGACACCACAAACACAGCCGCAATGTCCCATTAAATCTGATGAAGCCTGAAATTCAAAGCAGGTTGGAAAGGCTTGTATAAACTGCAAAGGAAGCATTTAAAAATGCTGGTAAGCAGGCATCTCTCCGACCCTGTTGGCAGCTACCCTAATGTAGCAGGTTTTCAAGGGTGAAGTTCTTTGAGAGAAGATTCTCAGGAAAGTTTGATCTCTTAGTGCTTTCAGTCAAACCCAGCCATGCCCTGAGTGAAAACAAACACGTTTAAGGAAAACAGTGGCGACACTGTTAAGTTTCCTGTGTTATCATATGCTCCTCACAAGGGATTTTGTGTCACAGGACAGTAGCTCACACATACAATTATCGTTTTATTCCATGTCCTAAAGCCATCCAGCAAGCGTCCACATCCAGGTAATTTTTCCCAAGGGACTGAAGCTGGTGTTTGGCGCTGCAGTGTGCTGAGCTTGCTGTCCCTCTGTGAGTGCTCAGGGGCTCACCCAAGCAGAGCAGCGACCATGCTCCAGAATTTTTATGTGATACCTCTGCCTGGAAGGGCTTGCCCCTAAGCAACTTCTCTTCCTTGAGCACAGACTTGCAAATGACCAGAAATCCTCCCAAGAATGAAAACAGGAAACAAGTCTCTGCCTCTCCTGGGAAAGAAATTAGATGGTGGGAAGTGGTTTGTGGGGGATAGCAGCTACCACACAGGGGAAAATGGTTGAGATTTTAAGATGGGGCAGCAGAATGTTGAAGTAGAAACGGCATCCAGCAATTATAAAGGCATTAATTCAGTAATATAGGTTATTATAATTTTAGACTATTATCATAATATCATAATGCCTTTATTTGTTTCATAATAATGTTTCAGCAAAGACTGCAGTTCTTCGTGAAAAAGAAGTTTGGCAACTACTGATTTCATGAATAAAGGGTGATTTGCTAGGTTTTAGTAAATATTAATGATTTAGACAACATTGTCTGTAATTTTAGAGTTATGAAGACCTTGATGTAGGAAATTCATAGCCATTTAAGCCTCCTTGATGCTGTTATTCTGAAAAAGACAGCCATAAGAAACTTGAGGGTTAGAACCTGTTTCCAACTGCTTCTGCCAAAGAAAGCAAACTTGATTTTTAGAAAGTTCTTCCGCTTGGCTTCAGCCACATTTTAGCTTCAACAAAATTGTGTGCTTAGCAGCTCTTGAAAAGCAGTGCATTTCCATCAGGTACTCATAGCTGTACTTTGGATCTGGAATTAAGTACTTGTTATATCTTGAACATTGATTCAGAAAAATAAACTTACTGTATCATAATAGTATTACTGCAAGAATTCACATGCCTAAATTAATTTTTATATGATAGCTTGCCAGAATTGCTCACCCATGCAAAATTAGTGATGTGCCAACATTGGCAGATAAGCACACAACCATATTGTACCAATATGATTAGCACATAACCATATTTTCTGTCCTTTTTTTGGCAATAATAATTATACTAGAGATGGTAGTAAAGGGGAGCTGCTGTGCAAGTGATTTTAGTTTTGATAGCTTGGGTAACAGTCATGGTTGCAGTGAAATGAAATTATGCAGATGTTAGCACAACAGAGTTTCCAGAGGAGAAATCCAGTATTAGTTTTGATAATCTCGTTACAACCGACACTGAAGCCCATTGCTTCTCCCTATGTGCATCAGTTTCTGCCTACTGCTTCTTGTCCTGTTGCTTGGCATCACCAAGAAGAGCCTGGTTTCATCCTCTTGACACTCTCCCTTCAGATACTGGTAGACATTGACAAGATCCCCTCTCAGTCATCTCTTCTTGAGGCTGAACAGCCCCAGTTCCCTCAACCTGTCCCCCTAAGAGAGATGGTCCTGTCCCTTAATCATCTTTGTAGCCCTCCACTCGACCCATTCCAGGAGCTCCATGTCTCTCTTGTAATAAGGAGCCCAAAACTGGACAGAATACTCCAGATGTGGCCTCACTAGGCCTGGTACCTGCTGTTCAGCCAGTTCTCAATCCACCTCACTGTCCACTCGTCCAGTCCACATTTTCTTGAGTTTGCCCATAAGGATATTTTGAGAGATGCTGTCAAAAGCCTTGCTGAAGTCAAGGTAGACAACACTCACTGCTCTCCCCTCATCCACCCAGGAGTTGTTTCATTGTAGAAGGTCACCAGGCTGGTCAAACATGGTTTATCTTGAGTGAATCCATGCTGACAATTCCTGATCACTTTATTGCCATTCCTGTGGGTAGAGATGGCCTCCAGATTGAGGCACTCCATAACCTTTCCAGGGACTGAGGTGAGGCTGACTGACCAGTACTTCCCTGGATCCTCCTTCTTGCTCTTTTCAAATACCAGGGTGACCTTTGCTTTCTTCCACACCACCCAGATGCAAAGGCAGCATGGGGGCTCTGTGAAAGAGAACATGAGATCACAGCAGCTTGTGCTTCTGAGGCTTGTAGACAGTTATCTTTTGTAGAAACACAATGCTCAATACATTTTTGTATGAGTCATATGTGTTCTTCCTCTTTAGTCTCTTCCCAAACAAGTTCTCAGTGTTTCTGCATATCACTTCTAGCCATTATCACAGTAGTCACATATCTTATATGATAAAAAGTGCATGTAAGCTCAGAATACTCTCAGTAAAACAGAGATTATTTAGTTATTCCATAACAACAAACTCTATGCAGAAAACTGTTGCCTTTATAATAAAGAGAAACTTTATGTGAAAATCTCCTCCAGGGTGGTGGATCTTTTGATTTTTTTTTAATATAAATCTCTTCATACTGCTTTTTATTTTCCTTTTGTAGAAATAAAATAAAAATTTTAAAAATAGCTAGAAGGTAACATATTACCACATTTTAAATTTTGACAAGTTCTTTTGATTTCTTTCATAAATGCCATTAAAGTCAAAAGGGAATTCTGCACTTAGATTCTGAAGCATCAACATGATATTTTGATTCACACTAGAATTCAATCTGAATAGTGATGCTTAATGTAGTATAAGGGAAAACAAAACTACTCCAAGGTCTCTACTTATTCTGTACAGGGAAAGAATTATCTCTGTAGGAAACCTAAAAAGCTGTATCATGTACATGCATTTATGTGCCTGCATACATAGTTAATAGAAAACATCTCATGTTTTTGTGGATGGTATATGACACTATAAGACAGCTGAATTCAAGTGGAAGAGATTTCCAGTCTGGATGGGATGACTGAGTCAGTCCTGGTGAGCAGGGGTGATCCCTGTGAGCACCCACCCTGCCCCTGCACATCCACGCTGCTCCCCAGGCTGCCTGCAGCCCCTGCTGCTCCCCAGGGACAGGGCTGCACCCCTGGGCAGCCTCTTGCCAGATGGCACCAAGATGCCCGTTCAGTGTCCAAGTGGCTGAGGCAGACACTGTTCTGGTGTACACTTTGTCTGGGAGAGAGCTTGCTCTTCCATAAGTGTCCCAGCTCACTCTAACTGGATGTGGTTTACATCCACCAGTGCAAACGGGTTGCTGTGTGGGTGCACAAGCATAAGCAGGTCAGATTCAGGAACAGTTTTCTGTTTTCCCCTGGTGGTGTTGCCGGCAAGGCAGTGTGATTCACCGGGGAAATTACCACGAGTCTGCCCCTCACAAAAATCAGAGCTGTTACATTGTGGAAAAGATTGGTCCACTCCCAGTTCCTTGCAGCTCCTATCCGTCTTCTTCCTTTGCAATTCAAAGTTGCAAATACACTTGCATTCCCCCAGAGTGGAAAGGAGACAACTCAGCTGCAATTATAAAGAAGACTTCTGAGATCAAAAGGTGTCAACTGTTTCTTGCAACTGTGTTTAGACTTCAAGCTAAGTCAGCCAACTGAATGCCAAACCATGTCCTGCTGAGATGCAAATAACTTGAAAGGTGAAGAGCAGAGGTCAGAGTACTGCCTGGGGAGTTCTGGCCCAAATACAGTGAGCCATATCTCTCCTTCCTTGTCCCTGGTGGGATGGGAATGAGAATCAGAAGAAGGTAAAATCCATTAGTTGAGATAAGAGCAGTTTAATAATTGAAGTAAAGTAAAATACAATAACAGTAATTCTAATAACAGCAGCAATGAAAAAGCAGATAAGAAAAGAGAATAATAAAGGCCAAGAGAAACAAGTGATGCATAATCCAATTGCTCACCACCCACTGATGCTCAGCTGATCCCTTTACAGTGAGCACCCTTCCCAGCCGGTTCCTCTCAGTTTATTTACTGATCTTGATGTTCTGTGGTATGGAATAGCCCTTTGGTCAGTCCAGGTCCTCCATCCTGGCTGTGCTCCCTCACAGCTTCATGTGCACATGATTGTTGGCAGAGCATGGAAAACTGAAAAGTCCTTGACTTAAGTAAGCACTACTTTACAACAGTGTATTATCAACGTTGTTCTTGTACTACATCCAAAACACAGCACTGTACCAGCTACTAGGAAAAAATTAACTCTATCCCAGGCAAAACCAAGACAGCAGGGCAAAGCAGGTGCTCTTTCTAGAAGCCTGAGCTGTAGATCTATTCCCTGCAGGGCTTGCTGAAGGCCCTCCCATGTGTGAGAACACCAGCCCCCTCTGCTGAGTTTTTCAAGAGCATTGTTGACTCCATATGTGTCTTTTGGCTCTCTGCTTTTTATTTCTGTGTTTTATCTGCTGGCATCCTTAAAGTGTTAAAAGTTGCATCTAACCTTGTCAAAGGAGGACTGCCTCTATTTTAAATTGAAGCATTTTTGTACACAAATCATATTTTTCTTGCAACATTTCCTTATGGTTAAATATTTGTGTTGGAATTCCTAAATTGTTGTACAAAAACAGTCAAATGAGCTGAGGAAGAGCAACTTCTGTTCCATAAGGGAGCATAATGATATCCTCAATAACTTGTAAATGAAACATTATTTCCAAGGCATTAGAAGGAATAGCAGCTATATATTTTGTGACAGATAAAGCTTTTCTCTTTTTTTCCCCAAATTTCATGAGCATATAATGATCTCCTAAAATTTGTTTAGTGAAATGTCTTGGATCATTTTATTTTGCAAACTGGCTTCTCCTAGATGTGGACTGATAAGCGTTCTCAGGTTGAAGCTTTATTTTCTCACACATGTAGCTGATCTTGCTGGGGCAATTCACAGTCTTGGACAAGTGTGTATTTAACCTGCTTGGGTTTATTTAGAACTTTATTTTCCTTGAATGTGCCAATGTGTGGCTTTAAGATTCACTTCTTTTTGACATCATTAGGCATTTTCCCAGAAAAAGAGTTTTAACCATTAGTCCTACAAAATAATAAAACTTCCCAAAAAATATTAAATTTACAGACTTGTTGCACTACAGAAGGAAATTAGGTTGGCTTGGCTTTTCTTAATCTGACCTACAACTTCAGTGCTTCAAATCCTTAGAATAAATTTCCTTGCTACCTGGTCCCAGGGCATTCCTTCTCCAGAGTTCTGTAACAAATCCTGATTGTTACATGACTGCACACCCAGCAAACATTTCTGCATTTCTCAACCAAATTTTTTTTTGTGTTTTATTCCCATAAAAATTGGTCCCAATCTGATTTAGTACAAATATGAAAATATCAGAAATAAGCCTAAATAAAGTGATAGCAAAGGAAAATACAAATGTTTTTGAGGCAAACTCTTTTTTTATCCCTTTGAAATAAATAACAAAATCTCCCTTTTGAATAGAGATACTGTTTGCATCCCCGTTTTCTATTTTTCAATATATATTCCAAGAGGGAAAATACATGACAGATAGTTAAAATACATGGGAGACAAATATTATTGTGTGGTTGCAATCCAGTACACTGAGATCCTTACTTCAGCTGGGACTTGATAATGGAGATAAAATAAATGATAAAGAACACTACATTTTTCTTTAATATCTCCCTGAAAATGTACTTTATATTGGCACAGAGATAGCAATACAGCTGCATTATTTTGTTCCTGCAGAAAAAACTCTAGGTAAACAGCAGCCATTAATAAATCAGATAATTTTCTCCAATACTGACAAAGATATTGTGAGACCAAGATTGTTCAGATGATGAACCTGCTTCTGTAATGTGTTTTGGATAACAGCATTATAACGGCACAGAGAGTGCGCATCTGTGAAAGATACTAATGATTTCTTCTGAAGCAAAAATGCAAAGTAAAAAACAGCTGTCTGAAAATAATGTTGATCTTGTGTTACACAAGAATTAAAGGTGCTGGTGGTGGTGTTAAAAACATTTTGTTACATTAGAATGAAAACTAAATTTTATGGGAGGAGTGGAACTGAATTTTGTACTGAAAACAGCATGCATTTATCGATGTATTTGAACTGTGATCTTTGGATGCCTTTATTAGGTAAGTCTAAACCTTTTATATTACCTCACTTTCAAATCTTTTAAGAAACCTCAGCGATACTGTTGTACTTTCTATCTGATCTGTACCTTACACTGAATTTACTGTCAAAACTAATTTCAAAAAGTTTCAATGCAATTGAAAAAATTCCAGGAATAGGTGAGAGATATCTCAATATCTAATATTTTTTTCAACATAAAGTACTTGTAGCAACCCTTTAGTTCAGAATGATATGAAATTTGGCAAGGGACTAGGTCCTAGATTCACTGAGCTTCTGTTATTTTTTCTGGGAAAACCTTCCTGTATTAGAAACCCAAGAAAGTCTCAAACTTTACTGGTTTTCCTGCACTTGTTTCAACACAGGTGAGAATTGCAGCAGAGTTATGCTGAGAGACTGGAGCTGCCTGCAGACATCCAGCAGGAAGGATGGAGGCTGAGGGCTCTTGTTTGCATAGGAATGGCTCTGAGTGGCATTCCCAGTGCTGCCTGTTTTGCCTCATGCATTGAAGGGTGTACTTTGGAGCTATGCTGTGTGCTGCTCTATCCCAGAACCATTGCAAGCCAAACTGGCTCTTTGGCTGTTATGGTGATGGAGACCATTCTCTTGCTTTTATATTAGATGACAGTGATCATGTTTCACTCCATATGCAAGTAAACTGCACTTGCTGCCACAAGAAAAAGAGCACATTAAAAAAAAAAAAAAACTAGATAACTATATTTATTAATAAACATTTGAAATTGTGTAGTTAAAGGCTTAACTCAAATTTATTGTAGTTCTGATTGCTGTGTAGTGTTTGCATGCTATCATATTCCATGACTATACCTAAACTGTTAGAAACACTGAGCCTGAGAATTAGAGCAATGAACCGGCAAATGGGTGCCTGGATCACGCTACACAGCACATCATGCCATGCTCACAATTTTTATCACACTAGTACCACTAAAATAATTATAATTGTCGGATCAAAATGGTGAAGATTTTGATGAAGACATGCAGATTCTTTCAAACCTGAGTTTGAAAGAACCTGCATCTCTCATGTCACAACAAATGGCTGACTTTTGGAGTGTGCCATTTAACTAGCTTGTCTCTATTCCCAGGTTTTAGTAAATTTCTAAACACTTCTGCAAAAGTTTTGAATTGAATGGCCCCAAAAATCATGAATCTAAATGCAAGTCCTGCAGGTAAAGTATATGAAAAGATCAAAATTAAGATAACTGGACTTTCCCTGATATCTCAGTTATTAGTTTTTCTCAGTTGTGTCTCCAAACAGTATCTTGGCTGAAAATCCAAGTTCCAAATATGCCTATTTAGGATGGCTGAAGATCTGGTAAGAAATTTGTTGTGTTTTCTCACTGTCCATGTGTTGGGAGCTCGTAAGATTGTTCATGCTGGTGACCAGCAGGTCAGCTGCAGAGCAGGATTTTCTAGCCTGCCCCTTCAGAGGAGGAAGCATTCACTGCATGAGTTAAGAAAAAGCGGTTCCTCTCAGATCACATCCAGATGTTTACTGCAGGCAAGGAAATACAGACTGCACGCTGGTGGCTCCTTCAACTATCACTCTAGACCTTGCTCAAGTGTTGTGTGAAATGTTTGCATGGGAAGCAGTGGCCACAGCCTCTCCCAGCTCACTGCTTGCAGGCATTTCAGGAGATGTGACCCAGGCACCTCCATCCACTGGGAAACCAGCACAGACAGAGCTCTGAGCTGCCCTGGTGGCTGTGGTTGGCTCACACACACATCACTTTGAAGCCTGCAATGTGCTTCTAGCTGAGGATGCCAGATGTGGTCTGGATCTCTGGATGAGGACAGGAATACGGCCTGAGGATTTGACGCTGGCCTGGCACGAATGAGAAGGGACAGAGTCCTGGTTGATGGAAGCACAGGTAAAGGAGGAGGAATGAAAAAAATAAAGATTTTAGGTAGGGGCACTGAGGTGCCAAAAATTGGGAAGAGTGGGTGAAGTAGATAGAGTTATGGTGTTGGGGAATTTAGCTGACTAGAGACTGGAAAAGTACAAGACCGTAGCTAATTTCAAGTCCTGCACCTGCAAGATAGCGTGTCCTTGGGCCTAGCTGTAGTATGATAACAAATAGTGAAAGAGACATGAGAAAAGAGAGATGTAACTCCTAAGGAATGAGGAAGAGTTAATGGTATAGTTTAACCAATAGATAGCTTGGCTTACAGAATATTCATAAGCTTATTATTTGCTGTATAAGTGTTTGATGCTTTTTTCAATAAACTGGACCTGTGATGAACCATCTGGTGTCCTGGTCCCCTTCCTTCGACATTATGGGACTGAGTCCTGACAAGACCAAATTAAATGCCATGTAAGTAGTCAGGGAACTGACACTGACAAATTCAGTTTGGGAAGATTTTGTAGGCACTTGCAGTAGAAAGGTGCCTTGCAGGGTGATGAGCATTCTTGGAAGATGTGTTGCAGAAAACTCAGGTTACTTAACTGTGCCATCAGCGATGTATTTGAACAAAAATACATGCATATGGCAGCATAAGTTGGACATTTTGTTTGTTCTTTTAAATTAGGTGATAACCAAGGTCAAGTTTCTCAGGCAATAGGAAGATTGTCATGAACAGAGTAAGAGACAAAGGAAAAGAACCTGTTTTCCCACTGGCTCCAAGAACACCTCAATTGTGACTGGCTCTGAAGGATCAGTGTGACACTTTCAAGAAAATACCTGAGCTCTGGAAATAGGGGTGCTTATTCCAACCCAGGATGATCTGCTCTAGCATCATGGGCTGACAAGCAAACAGCTTTCCAGCAGGGCTTCCCAGTCTCCTCAGGCCTTGCAGACAGAATGTGACCTTCATTCAATGACCCCAGTACAATTTGGGAAAGCTAAGAGAACGGACTGTCTGTTTATTCCTATAGTCTCTGACATCCTGATTACTGATCTCTTGTTGCTATCTTAGCACAAATAATGAGCATAACTTCAGATGATGATACTCCCAGTTAGCCTGGAGTCCTGTACTTATCTCCAAGCACTATTAGAAATTTGTGTGCTACATTTGGAATAAACCTAAATATTGCTGTACCTCATTCTGTGAATACCTTAAGGCCTCAAAACTGCTGGAGGTTTGATGCTAAAGGCCTCTCCAGGAGCCTGCACATATTGGGGTGCCATGGATGGAGGCAAGGCTCCCAGTGGCAATATGGAAAAAAGTGTATGTGCCTTGGCATTCTCAGTGACATCTGTTGGACATCTCTGTTGGATTGGTTCCCAGCATTAATTTGCACTAGTCACATTAATTTACATTCAAATCCTAATTAATGACGTTCTGGTGTTTATGGGATGGGGGATCTTGAAAGGATAGGGTGTACTGTCTGTTCTATTTCTGCCATTTTTCATTCTAGTGAAACTCTACTCATGACTCACTGCTCGTTACCATCTCCTGGCAATGCATGAAGAGAGAAATGTACAGCAGAACAAAATGTTTCTTACCCTGGTTATTTGCGTCTTTTCAACAGTTCTATACCCCCTTTATCACAAACTGGTAATCTGCAGCAGTCACTGGCCTTAAAATAATGTCCGTCCAGCTAGCAGGGCGGCCAGCGGGCAGCTGCAGTGGTGGGGAGTCAACCCCGGTGGCAGGGCCCCAGGATTGCTCCTACGGACGCCCCTTGGCGGCAGTGGCTTTGGGCTGCGTCCGTGGGGACGAGATCATGCTGAGAGTCCAATATCAAGCTGGAAGGAATGACGAGACGAGAGACAGACACTCTCTGGGGATGGTCAGGTTTATTGCCTAGATGGAGGCCAGCCAGGGAGCGACAATCTGGCTTGCACCTAACATAAGTCCAACAGAGAGCGTCCAAGAACAACGAGTGCAACAGAATTATAAAGGGGGGAGGAATCCAGGGGAGGGGTTCAACCAGAACCAATCCAGGGCATAAAGGGAGTGAACTTATGATAATAGACAGTAAAGGGAGACCAATCAATACATAACAAAGGAGGGGCTCCAGTCCCACAGCCAATCATAACTCCCAAAGTGAGGAACCTTCCAGAAAATTAGGTGGAGTAGGGAGTGACTGGCAGGGCCCAGGGTAGGAGGAGTATGCTCTATGTAAGGAAACAAGGGGAGGGGAACTGGGAGTTCACCAGGGGATTGACATAACTCAATGCGGGAGTAACCAAGAAAACAGAATGACTGGCAACACAGTGGTGGGAAAAACAGTTGAAGGCAGAACCATTATACAAAATGGGGGAGCAATTAAACAAACTAACCTAACACACTACCACAGTAATTGGCTTCCTTATAAATTCAAATCTGCAAAAATATTTCTGTCAGGAAACACTTGAATATATGACTACCTCGAGATTTTTTGTATTTAGCCTCTGTGCTAAATGATTGGGGTAAGTGAAGAATGGTAAATCCCTTTCAGTGAGATATGCAGACAGGAAGCATTTAGGCTTGGAGCCTCCAGCAACCACACTGGACTGTCTCTGGGCCATGGAGACACCAACTATCTGCTGATGACAGATGCTGAGAAAGGTGACTGACAAGAATTTTGTGAGGCAAAGATGAGTCCTTTATATAGACTATATAGCCACAGAATCATGGAATCACAGAATGGTTTGGGTTGGAAGGGACATCCCTCATCTACTTTCACCCTGTTGCCATAGGCAGGGGCTCCTTCCACTAGACCAGGTTGTTCAAAGCCTCATCCAACCCTGTCCAAATGGTTCCAGGTATGGGACAACCACAGCTTCTCTGGGCAACCTGTGCCAGTGTCTCACCATCCTTACAGTCAAGAGTTCTTCCTTATCTAATCTAAGCCTACTCTTATGCAGTTTGAAGCCACTGCCCCTTGTCCCTACAGGCCCTTGTAATTAGTTCCTCTCCAGCTGTCTTCCAGGGCCCCTTTAGGTACTGGAAGGCCACTCTAATTTCTGCCTGCAGCCTTCTCTCCAGGCTGAAAACACCAAGTCCCTCAACCTTCATTCAGATAATTAGTAAGGTGATTCTTAACTTCAGGTAATAGTAAGTCAATTAATTTATTAACCAGCACCCACGTTAAAGCCCCTCTGAGTTTGTGGTGTTTGTGGTATTTGGGTATTTGGCTTGGTACCCAAGCTGGTTGCTGGAGCTCTTTGAATCTCTGACTTGGTAGCTCCTAAAGTACACCTTTATGTCCCCTTGGTTTCTTCTATGACTTGCAGATGAAGGACAGGTACATTGGCTTTGTCCCCTCTTGCTGTACAGGATGATCCTCAGTAACTTGCTGAGCTGCACAAAGGGACAACACCGGGCCTGGATGGTGGCATCCTGCATTGGTGTGCACCACCCCTTAGTGCCCAGTGGCTGCTTTTGGAAGAAGTCTGGGTGAACAAGCATGGAGACAGCCATGATGTGTGACAGCAGATCCTCTGGTCCACATAGTGCCAGGCATCTTTCATGGGTTTTCTGCATTTGATGCTGTTCTGGTGAAATTACTTTATGTGGAATCTTATTAGTCAAGGGTAAAGTGTGCTACAAAAATGATTTTTTTATGCTTTGGAAATGAAAAGTAGATGTCAATTAACTTTATTAAAGATTTGGAAACAGAACCAGAGTCCTAAGGACTTCTTCTAACTCTGTTTTGTGAGGTATTCAAGCAGCACAGAGCACGGATGGCATCTCAGCAAAGCAGGCACAATGCAGGAATGGTGATCTGATCATGGGCCAGGACCATTTCCTGGGGGAGAAGGACTGTCAAGCCTAAGGACAAACCTCTCATGGAAGGTGAACCAGGTTAGGGGGAGCAGCCTTTGGGAGATGAGTTTGATGCCACTGAAGAGTTGTAAGGGACAGGGCCAGCAGCCACCTCAACACCCCTCTACCCCATCCACCCCTCTCTAAGCAGTAGAGGCCAGATGAGCTTTACAGAGATGTAGTTTCACAAGACAGTGAAGAGAAAACAAGGGTCTTTGGCCAGGCATAACACTCTGATCCCCTCTGCAAATACCTATTTTTCTGATGCATAAGACCAGTGCAGGGAGGAGAGCTAGGTGTGTCTGGCAACTGGAATCTGAGTTGTAGAAATGATGTAGAAATCTGAAAAATAGAAACACACTGAAATTATCCCAGGGCATATTCAGTTACTCATTAACAGATTGCACACATTTCATATCTGACAGTAGGACAAAGCATTGTAAAAATACCCTTAAGAATGTGAATCTCTGCTCTGATACTTAAAAGGCAACATCTGATTAGTGTCTGTGTTTTATTAACAAAAGACTAGGAGGATGAAAGCTTCTCAGATACAGCCTTTATTTCACCAGCTATTTTTTGTAGTATATTGTGGAAGAAAACACATTTCATTCAAGTCTATCATTCATACACAAGAAAGGATTTGGCAGCAGTTTATAAACTGTAATTTTTATGACAAATTTAAACTTTGCCAGTTTTTTCAGTCTCTGAAGGCTCTTGAAAGAAAATGCCTTCAATGACCTCTGAATCAACTGGTGTTCACTGGTCTGTGTGGGGCTGTGAGCTGTTGTACACCAGCTGTGGGGCTGCCTTTGGTCTAAGCAGCTCAGTTGTTGTGTCAGCACTTTTCACACTGTTTAATTTTCATAGACTTGGTTACACAACACAATTCTCAGACCTTCCAGCTGTGCCTAATGAAAATTCATACCGACACTCATTCAGGTCTCAGCATCCCTCTTGCTCTGGTGTTACCTTATTATTTTTTTATTATTCTACTTAGAAAGAGCTGCAGCACTCCCAGTATAGGAAATGTGATATATGTTGAAGATAATCTCCTGTAACTGCAAGGTTTCTCCTCTGTTAGTTCTCTCTCTGTGCTTCATTTCACCTGTTTGTCACCCATTAGAAAAGCTAGTGAAACATTTGGTTCTTAAAGGGTTGACTGCTTCATTTTATGTAATGTATCTGCATCAGCAGAGCAGTAATTTACGATGAATAACTTGTTTGGCAGTCCTAGGCTTTTTCATGGATTGTCTTTGAACAGATTGTAATTTTCTTGAATTTATTAATTATTCAAAATGTTAATGATTGAGAATGATTATGGGCAATTTCATATGAGCATTTCGTATGCAGTTCTCCACTTCTACAGCCATTACTCTCTTGTGTAGGTAGATGAAAGCACTTCATATTTTCTCTATTTTGTTGTCAGAAGATGGTAAAAATCATCCATGAAATTTTGCTCAGAGCATAGGAGATGAGGGAGAGACAAAAAAAATTAAAACATTTTCCCTTAATGTCCTGTCTAGATAAAAGAATCTTTCTAAGACTAACTTATGAAATAAAGAAGGTCATTGTCAGATTCCTTTTATTTACTTACCAAATTCTAATCGGTTTTAGTAACTTGCGCAAAAAGGTAATAGGGCATGTACTCATAGTCTCAGTCCTATATCTTAGGTTGTGATTGCCTTGTGCTTTGGTGAAAGGCCTATTTCTCTGTATAAAATATTCTGAAAATACTGTTATCATCAGCTTGAAAATTTTTCTCAAGGTTATTGTGAAGGTGAAAGTGACTGTAGGCAGTTTTGAGTCCAGAAGAATGGTCCCAAATGTTGTGAGGTTTGTTGGTCTCCTAACACTTGCTTTCTATTTCAACTGAAGCATGTAAAGTTTCACCTTAAATTTAGCATTTTGTGGGAAAAACCCCTCAGTTCTTGAACAGCAAGTGGTTTAAAATAGGTGATAACTTTTAAAGTAATTTGGATGCTTGAGGACTTGAATAGGAAATATTTTGTAATGCTTCCCTCTACTTTTGCTTTAAGAGGAAAAGGAGAGAGGAAAGTTGCTATGAGGAGGAGGTACAATTTGGGTCAAAATATGAGTATGACAAACTTGAAAGGTCACATTTTAGTTACATTACTCTTTTGATTTTTACAAACATGAGAAATGTTTTGTGACTGGCTGCTGCTGCTTACTGAAGCTTTCTGCTGTGTCTGAATTGAACCTCTGTGGGTACTGTGCCTCCACAATGTACCTCGTTCATGGCTTTGAAGAAGAGGTCTATTTATGGAGTTCTTTAAAAAACTAACTTTCACCCAGACTTTAGAGTGACATGCTGCATGCTGAGTCCCTCTTTAGCTGTTCAGGTGAATAAAGAGCACTTTCCCCCTACAGCTCTGTACATGTTGAGCTGTAAGTAATGAATGTTGCAGTCACTGCGGAGGACTGTCTGCCCCGGACAGGAATGGTTTCACTGCAGCCTGCATAAGCTTGTGAGAGCTCCTTTCTGTAGCTCTGCAGTCACTTTCATTATTGTTTTCCACTGAAGGTTCAGCTTTTGCTTTACTTCTTTTTCCACAACATTCCACCGTCTGCTTTGTGTTTAAAAGACAGATAGTTCTGTATTGCAACAATGCGGGCTGGAGCTCTCTTCTGCTCTCCAGGAACTGGTAGCACATTATGTGTCAGCCTTTAGACAAAGATAAGGGTTTGTTGGGTAGAAAATGAAGCAAAAGCTTTACATCTTAAGGTTCCCACCAGCAACAAAAATTAATCTCTTTTAAACTCCTTTTATCAGTTAAGCTTCTTGGGGGGAGATTTGTCCCCAAGTCACTGTAAAATACCATGTCCTATCCATTCTTCTCCATTAAATGAGTAAAAAATATTACACACAAAGCTCAGCAGTCATGCCAGAAATTCGTGTGGCGCCTGCACCTGGTTTGCATTGAGACCTCAGTAGCTAGTTCTGCCAGTAGGCACTGAAAGGAAAAGTCAATCATCAGTTAACAGTGCTCTGGCACTTCCCTGGCCACAGCTGAGGCAGAGCTGGGTAAGGTCTCTTCCAACCAAACATGGAACCAATCTAATTTTCTTCCAACTTCCAAATGTAAGAATCTGAATGTGAGCTAAGGGCATGATACAGTCGCTTGACTACATTTCTGGAGCAACCAGAGCTGCTCATCTGCCTAGCTGTGGTTATGTGAACCACCCACCCATGCAGGCTGGGCAGCTGTGACCAGTGGGAGCCTCATGTGCATCTGGAGCAGCAGAGCAAGCCGGGTGGGATAAGCTAGTACATCTTACATGAGTTGCATTGTATGCCTCTGTTTGTCAACTGAATCAATCTGTGGGTATGTAAATTCCCAGTGAAGTCAGTGGATATTTACTAGTGCTGAGTAGAGAGGGCACAGAGCAATTTGGTCACCCTAAAGTGAACACTATGTGCTTGAATTGTGTTTTCTCCTTTTGTCAGACTCTTTAAAAGCTATCTATAACCTCTCCCTCAAATGTCAGAGCTAGGCTGCATCTGGCCAGAGGGTAAGAAGTGAGTGTGGGAGGTGCAGAGCCCATGTCCCATCTCACTAAAGTCTTCTAGATTCACCAAGACTGCTAATTCACAGCTTTCCAGCCACATGCCACAGTGTGGTTACCAGTCCACAGGTTTTATCCCTTCACACATTGCTATTGCAGGGCACAGTTATTGTTCTCTTCCTGCACAAAGAACAAGGTAAGCGAGCAAGAAGTTGGAGTATAGAAACACAAGCATGTACTTGGCATACAAAGATTGTTGTCAATAAAGTGGTCGAATAATTTCCATTTTCTTTATACAAATGCCATTAGAACTGAAGTTTTTATGAGTTAAATCTTTGTTTGCTAATTCCGAAACAGGGTCTCTGTTGTTTTAACTTTCTGTGCTGGGAAGCCCTGCTTCTTCTGTGCACATGTGCCTAGGACTGCTGGAAGTCAGCAGGTATTTACTAAGAAAGAGCTAGATGGATTTTCTTCCCTTGAAATACATGGAGGAGTTGTCACTCTGAACCCTACAGAAAAATAGAGTGATAGGAAAGCAACAGGGAGAATAGACTTACAAATTTAAAGGTAAATTCAAGAACAGTGCCTGATTTCGGTACTGGGAAAACCCAAATGGTCAACAGGGTGAGTTTATGGAATGCACTGAAGTATCAGCAGAGGCTTATTCTTTGTTGACCACTTTTAACTTGACAAGATCCTCAAATGTATTTTTATAGTTTCCTTCCTGGTATGCTCCCACAGATAAGTGCTTGAAGTGAATGTCAGGCCAGAACCAGCTGGAACAAAGCTTCTACCTACATTGTGTGAAAGAAGCCACTGAATTTGTTCCTAATTCCTTTGTTGAGATACCACAGCTCATAAACAGTGAAAGGATAACAGATTTTTAACTTATTCACTCTTGGTTATTCTGAAAATAGTATGAAGAAATGTAAAAGCTGATGCACACAGGAATACTTGATCAGGGGCTTCAGTAAAAACAGGATTATAAACTCTGAAAGAATCCTTCTTTGTCTCATATGGGAAGATATTTCCTGTTTCACTCATTATACTGGGCTTTCCAGCATGAATATTCCCAGTAAAAATCTGCTTTGCTCCTGAGTTCTCATTCATATGCATGTCATTAAAAATATTGACTCTTTTGTCTGTCCTGACATTTCTAATACATTTTAAAAATTATTCTTGCAACAGCAACACTCAGTGCAAATACTTTTTGAAGTGGTTTGGCATTTTATTTATCTTTGGTAATCAGGACTAGTACACAACAAGTAGTGTTTGAGAAAACCAGAAAAGAGTAGATCCTTCACCTCTGCAGTTGCATTTGATGCTTATACACTTCTAGATGTGGTCCTGCTTTTCCTTCCACTGAACACACACTGTACAGTGTGTGAGTGACATCAAAGACTGATAGCAAAATCTGTGGCTTTGGTGGGGCAAATGTACCTCAGTAAAGTAAGTCCTGCTGGAGCTGATGAGGCAGCAGTGGCAGGAGAGCAGGGACTGCTCCTGTTGCAAAGCAGACAGACTCCAGCATCCCAATGGGATGCTTCTGCATCACCCCTGCTCCCTGAGTCTTTGATGCTGTAACAAGCAAATAATAGGGATATCCTGCTGATACAAACTCAATTATTTCACAGCTTTTTAAGTACTGAATGACTTAATCACTAGCCAAGAGGGAGAAAGACCACTGACATCAATGGGAAGACTCACTGTTTTTAGCATTTTGGATAATGCTCCAAGACATGTGGGATTACTTATAATTAAGGAAGGTAAGACAGAAGCTGTTCCAAAGGAAGCCTTGTTCTGTAGCTTACGTCTCTGCTAGCTACATCTTTACTGAAGAGAGTTACCTTATCCAAAGCATCAGCAGGACAAAGTTAGCATGAAGACAGTTTCCTATGGAGTACTGTTTACTTAGGAAAATAAGAGATAGGCTGGAAAAAATACCCCACCTGGAATTAGAGGAAGGTAATTGGAGGGGATCCCTGCAAACAAAAAAGTTTAGAACATTCTGGTTACAGTGAAAGCAAACACCAGACAGCTTCCCGCTTATCAGGGTCGACACTACATAAGTCTTTGGAAGCATCCTGTAGCATAATCTATCTTATTAGAAACAACTGAATTGAATCCATACAGAACTATTTTACCTTTCCCAGTGTCACCTTCACCTTCAATGTCACCTAATACAGCATAATGAAGTGCAAATGAAATTGGTGTTAGAGAGGAGAACCTGTTATTTCTGGTAATGACCAGTTAGAAGCTGTGCTTGTGTGGAGAAGCCAGAAGGTTATTAATTACACCTCTGTATGGATGAAGTGCACCTTCTATGAGTAAAGAGAGCTCAAAGATGAGCAGATTCCTGCTGCTTGCCTTGTCAAAACTGCAGCTGTGGAATATATAATTAGGGAGAAAGTAATCAGAAATCAATTTGAAAAAATGCTAACAAGATATTAAGAACCTTCTAAAATCTGTAAAAGTGCCTTATAAATATCTGAAAGGCTTCTATAGAAGATGTTGAACAGTTTCAGCACGGGAAGTGAGTATCTTAAAGTATAAAGACACCTAAGATCTTGGGGTTGAGGAACTGAGAGGAACTGACTTCTTTTCTTAGACTTTCTTTGTATTTCGCAACCACCTTAAAATTTATTATGTTGATCCTAAATTAGCCAGTGAAAGTCAAAAAGCCAGATCAGGAGCTTTGCACATTTGAAGTGCTCCTTAAATGTTATATAACATTATAATAACATTTTATCTATATAGCAAGCAAGAGTGGAAATTAAGCCTCATGTAGACCTTACATTACACCCTTCACAAATTTAATTTTGCCCTGTAAAGAACTTTGCTATTGTCAGGCAGAAATCACTGTTTACCTGCCAGGGGAGCCCATTCATTATACTGGTTAAATTATAATTTTTACTACCATCTCCCCCTCCAAAAAAGGCCATGAGGTTTGTTACAGTGCATGTGGCGCAGTGATGAAAATGAGGCATTTGGAAAAGCTGTGGATTGAAGGAGATCCCAGCCAGTTCCTCCAAAGAGAAGTGCTTGCTACAGAAATAACTTACTGGAAGCTCTGCAGATTGTGTTGTATCTGCATGTGGCTGTTTGCTTGGAGACATTCATAGTCAGTGGAATGAAGAAGTTTTTAAGTAGTATCTGAGCCCTGCCATGGCAGGGTTTTGACCTTCATACAGATTATATCAAGATAAATCTGCCAGAGAAAATCAAGGAGTGCAAATTAGCCGTATGCCATCTTCGGAGCAAATACACTTATTTCGAATATGTTAAGCAATAGCTTATTTCAGCAAGTGCCTGGGAAGATCCTCTAAAGCTACCACTTCTGAAGAGGAACATCATTATAGCAGGAAGAGATTAAATCCAGCTCTCCTGACTTCAGTCATCTAAAGGCCAGGCACTGGGTAGAAAAGAGGTAGACAAGCATTCTCTAAAATCAAAGCAGAGAGATATAAGCCCTCCCATGGCAGAGGGATTCGTTGTTGTCTAAAGAAGGCATCTGACACAAATCAAATGAGTTCCCCCTGGGAGAGGACTCTCTGCTGATAATGGATGGAACCCAGACACCAGGAAAGGTACTGAAACCCAGGAGTCTGAAGTTAAGTCACAGGAATCTTACCTTTCATAAAAAAAGGTTGTGTTTTAGTGGGAATCATTTAATACATAACACAGATATACGGGAAAAATTAAAGACAAAATATAAATGAGGAGAAATAAAGGGTCTTTCCCCTGAGAAACAAGCATAAGGAACTAATATATTTCAAAGTCTGTTTAGAAAATCTTGAGCATACAGCTCACTAAATAAATGAAGAGTAAAGCATGCAAATAAGAAGTAAAGAGTACATACACATTGATTATTCATACACAGTTTTTTAGTATGATAGAAAACATCTTACTTCCAGTGGATTATGTTTTCTTAGTTTGCTTAGTCATTGGCTGGAAGCTGCCCATCCAAGGAATCATTGTGGAGGAGATGTGGTGTTCCTTGTGTGCAGCACCTCTCTGTGCTCCCAGTGCTCACAGCTCATGGGAGCATCTCAGCCAGAGTCTTATGTCTGCTCTGCCATGGCCTCAGCTGATATGGCTACTTTTAGCCAGGCTTTGTGGAGGAAAGTTCTTTCATACCTATTGTCTCTGACAGTACTTGCTTCTCAGAGTTTTCATTTATTCAAGTTCCTATTAGCATGACTTACATCAGTCTGGGCAGTTGTCACATAACCTTTATGTAACTGTCTCTATGGAGACCTGTACAGTTCAATCTAGAGACTATCAGCTATCCTTCAACTAAACAGATGTTTAATATGTTTATATCAACTATGTGTAGCTCTCTTGAATAATTAATTTAAAAGATAGCATGCAAAATTGCAATTAAAGCTACAGGTACTGTATTAGAATTTCATTATAGTTCCTTTTTTCTCCTGAGTAGGAAAACTCATTAGCAAAAAAGAGGTGAAACATTCAAATGTTCATTCAGAGGAAGAATTTCAGATGATACATAGGTGATTAGCTGTTGAATACTTGGTATTGTTAATGTGAATGGCTGGTTTAATTCCCTTGCTATCACACCACAAAATTACCCTTGACATGAACTTCTGTAATGTGATGAGCATTATTGCACAGACTGAATTTCTAATATTCTAATTAATTTTGTTTGGTGAGACAGACCATGAAAAGGAAAAAAGTAAGCACCTCTTTGCCATGCATGATTTCTTCTGAGTTTGCTTCTTGAGGTAATGTCTGGATTGTGATTTCTTTGTTGGTAGTTCAGTACATTAAAAATAAGCTAATGCAGCATTAACTGAGCACTAATAGGCCATTAAAGACAAATTTTTATACTGGAGAAAAGAAAAACATTTCAAATGTAAATATAAGTCAATTTTATATGCATGAATTTTTGCTATCTGATGCCATTTGTATTAATAATTAATACTTGTGTTTCATCAGGATTTTATCAGGCTTAAAAGATAGCCAAACTTTCTTGGCTGAGTATTATATCTTTTCTTTGCAAATGGTTCAAGAGGGCAAGATAACACTGTGCATTTCTTTATCCTCTCCTGCTGACCACCTGGCAAGAGGATGGACCCCACAGAGCAGTGATGCTGGCTTCACCACAAGGAATCCAACAGCAAACAATCATTGAAATGTGTCCTGCTGTCCAAAGGCCTTAGAATCTGCATGACAATCAGCAAATCTTTCCTCCTAGTCAGGGACATAGGGTCCCAGGGCAGATACCTGCACAGTCATTCTGGGAAGTTCATAATCTTGTTAAGAGCCCCTACACACAAACCTTTGGCAAGTATAAAGGCAAAGTCTTTTGTGGATCTGATTAAAACTAACTTTCTTGTCCAGCACTGATCACAAAATTACAGAAATGTATGCTGCAAGAGCCCTGAGTGTCACAGAGTTGCCTGCCCCTTGAGGCAGGACACCCAACACCAAGGTGACCAGGTCACCCCAGCTTTGCTGGGGGCCATCTGGGGTGGATTGTCTCATCTCCTTGAGCAGCTGGCCCCATATCACATATTACACATCTGCCTGTTCTGAGAAATGAAGGTTATCCTCCTATCCAAGCATCAAGGTGAGAGTCTGTTTTATACATCCTTTTTTTGTGTTGAAGAGCTATTTGATGGGAATAATTTCCTAACCAGAGTTTCAATAAAAACCAGTGAATCTTCTCCTAGTGTGAGGGGTGTTTCTTGTTAGGTTACTCAAATTGTACCTTACAAATGATGTGCATGGCTACAGCTAGTGATCCTGGCCCTCTGCTAGCCTTTGATCATCTCTTTTGCCAGGGAATACACAAGGTAATAAAAGGCTGGCTTGTTGTTTATGATCAGTGATAAATCTTTTGGGAAGAAAAGGCTTTGTTCTCCATTCTAGTAAAGATCAGAACATAACTGCACCAGGATTTGTGTTATCCTTATACAGCAGACAGTCCACTGAAATCAAAGGGAGTACTTGCTGTGCCCAAACTTACAAATGCTCTATGCTTTTATCAGATCTGGGCTCGTAGCAGATATAGTTTAAGAGATTATCTTTGAATTTATCCATCTACAGAGCTGACAAGAGGAAAGGAGATTGTGAATAGGTGGTGAATACAATGGTTTTCATTTCCTAAACCAACTCTCCAGATAATTTCCTAATGAGAGAACCTGTCTGAGTTGTTGCAATTACATAAGTCATTGCATTTGGCTTTGGTATAGATAATCATGGTAATAATATTTCCCTGTATCAAAATGCCATAGTAAGGCAGGGACATGATTTCCATCTGTCTTTCTCAGCTTGGGTTGTTTTTTGTTTGTTTTTTAAATCCATTCTTTCAGATGGGAGCTGCTCACATAATCAAAGTCCAAGACATATTTTCAGCTTCAGTCTACTGATTTGTTGATTCAGTTGCCTGCCTTCTCCACACTCAGGGGGATCTTTTTTACAGAGAGTTATCAGAATGGTTTGTGCTAGCATCTAAGTGCCACTATGTGCATGTGTACCACACAACTGCAAAGAGGCAGAGAGGACATTTTTCTCATACAGAGAGTAAACAGGACATCAGAACAAATTTCTTGCTTAAGTCAAGTTTTCTTTTCAGACTCAAATAAGATTTTGGTCAAAATCAAAGCACAAAACCAAATAGCTCCTAATTGGTACTTGCCTACCACTATTCCACCTAGTCCTAAATGGGAGACAGGCCTTTGTCAGAACTTGGAGGCAGCACTGGTTGCAGGTGGGTTTGATGCAGCAGAAGTAGGATCCCCTCTTTTAGACCATTACAGATATAAAAGCCACAAACAGATGCTTTGATTATAATATTTTCTAATTATTACCTGTATTTAATTGGCATTATTTGTGATGAGCCAATACTTTCAATTCAGAATGGTGTTCTGATAAATATTTTCTCATCTTTGTAATATCAGTGTAGCAGAACTATTGCTTGTGTCTGAAATGCGCCATTTTTACATGTGGAACATTTGGAAATTAAATCTTCTCCTGTGTCCCCTCAAGACTGAAGCAGATGATGTTAAGTGCTCTCATTTTTCAGCTCCTTAAGATATTTTTGTCTGGATGAGTCATTAGGTATTCTGGTCACTCCTGTTACCAATGCAGTTACGAATTTCACAGGGAAAATGTCAATTGTGAAATTTCTCTGTGACAACCATTTTCAGTGCAGGGAATGTTTAAGTCATTGTAGCAATATGGAAACCAGCCCTGGCTTGGTATTTGAGGGGTCATGTAGTCCACCCTGTGCCCGAGGGCAGGCTCAGCTCTGCCAAGTTATCCCTGCAGAGGTTGGTCTAATCTGCCTCTGAGATACTCCCCTGCCCATGCCCACCATCCTCACAACTCACAGCTTCCCTGGAAGACAGACTGACATGGTGTTAGGTTCTTTAAAATCTGTTGTTTAACAAACACTCCATATGGTGCTTTTCAAGACCATTCCTTCTCATCCTGTGATCCATGGTCTGCAAAACACTTCTACAAATGATGAAGTTTTCTTACACTTCTCCTCAGCTTTCTCTTGACTGTATCAGAAAAAACAGCTTTTAATCAGGGAAGAATAATTTTCTGTTGGGGAAATGTTTCAGTAATCACCATGCTATCCATTTCTCTGATAAAGGCTTCCCAAGCAATAAGATACAACCTGGCAAGACAACCTCATTTTGCCCTGAGCTTATGTCATAATGTAGGCCTGTGGGAGAAAATCCAGAGGACCACAAAGATGATCAGAGGACTGGAATCCCTCTGCTATAAACTGAGAAAGCTCAGTTTGTTCAACCTGGAGAAGAGAAGGCTCTGGGGCGACCTTAGAGAACGTTCCATTACCTGAAAAGAGTTACAATAGAGCTGGAGAGAGACTTTTTATGAGGGCATGGGGTGACAGAACAAGGGGTAGTGGCTTCAGACTGAAAAAAGGCATGATTAGCTTATACACAACAAAGCAGTTTTTTGCTATAAGGGTGGTGAGGCACTGGAATATGCTGACCAGAGGAGCTGTGGATGCCCCATCCCTGCAAGCGTTCAAGGCCAGATTGGATGGGGCTTTGAGTAACCAAATCTAGTGCAAGGTAACCCTTCTAATGGAAGGGAATTAGAGCTAGTCTTTCTGCGTCTGCCCTAGTCCTGCCTTTCTTAAAGCACAGCTGAGACTTTACCAGTTCCAACAAAGGCTGAAGGTGTCTTCCATACAACTCCTTTGTGCATCCCATTGGGAAGCTACATTGCCATGGCAGTGCAACATCATTGACCCAGGTAATCCACACCCACAGCCTTTAACAAAAAGCAGTCATTTGGTCCATAATTTCCCATCTTGTATTTTTGATACCTAAATTATCTATTTCAGATTACTCCAGTTTTTCAAAATAATTTAGAATTCCTGTTGCATACTTGGATTGTGTCCTGTACAAGAGAGCTTCATTGTCTAGTGTTTAAACCATTAAATATTGAATAATCCAGACCCAGGAGAAACTAGCACAGATTTACTCATCCTTTTCTCTAGAAGTATAGTTTTCCAGTCACTTGTACAACAATTTCATAAAACTGTTTTCAATAAAACTGTTTCCTTAATGTGCCTATGAGACTCCCTTGGGAAGCAAAGTCTAAAGCAGTGCTACAGCCTGTATACAGAAAGCCACTAGTCTTGCACCCAGCAGTGTACTGTGCTTTTCATACTCATGTTCCAGCAAATGTTCTTTCCAAGTGTTTTTTCTGTTCTTTTCTTGTTACCTCCTGTGTTAATTCTATTGCATTCTATGCCTTGGCCTTTTTGATTTTGTTCTTGTAGGTTTGTGCTAGTCTTACATATATCTTCCTAGTTACTTGACCTACATTCAATGTCAAATAACTTTCAGGTCACTGAAAAGCTCCTAAATTAGCAGAAGTGGCTTCTTACTATACCTCCTGTTCTCCTTTGCAGGAAATAATCTGTGCTTGTCTTTTTGAAGTTACCTTTTTAGGAGCTTCCTTTAAACTTCCTTTTCCTCCTGTGTTTCTTCTCTCTCAGTTTTCTAAGTTGACTGATGCTCTTTTTTCTCAAATCCCCTATTTTATTTTACTGCTTTTCATTTATTCTCTTGCTAGATGTCAGAAGTACCTTTCTTTATGATCCCTGTCACAGGGCTTGCCTTCCCCCTCTGGATGAACCCCTCTTTTCTGAGCAGAGACAAGATCCAAAGGAGCCTTTCCTTTTCTGAGAAACAGATAATAATCTCCATTCTGCAGTGCTGCTTCCCTCCTTTTTATGCTGAAAGACTACTGGTGCTCCTAGCAGACAGACTGAACCCTACGCACACCTCAGAAACATGACCCCCTCTCTCTCCACTTATCCAAAATAAAACATAAATGTATCACGTCCCTTCACTTATCAAAGAAGTGATAAGAACTGATTTCTTATCAGTTAAGAAATAATTCTGATTGTGAATGAAATTTTTCTTCAATTAGCTCTTCATGTTTCTTATATTAGCATACAGACCTCCAAGGTAGTCATCCCACTCTTTTCTTTCTTGTCTCTCTTCATTCCCAGGGGGGTTTGGTGCTCTGTTTTCAGAACATGCAGTATCTGCCTCTTTACTAGCTGGCTCAGGCTGTGCCTGATAATGTTCTCACTTCTCTGTGTGAGATGGACTCTTTTTCTTCAAGTATTACTGCTTCCTCAGTGGGAAGCTGCAGTCCTTGCCAAGTCCTGTGTCCTGGCCACCCCATCCTGTCCACATGCTGATTTCTGTCCCAGCATTTGCCCTCAGCTGGAGGTGTGGAAAGAGCAATCCTTACCCTTCCTGCCAAAGACCCAAGCAAAGGGCTCCCTCTCAGTTTTCCAGGGGCTCATTTAATGGGAGAGGTTTTCTAATGGGTTCGATCCAGGCTCTCAACATTCCCTGTCCCTTCTGGGATGTCAGGTTAGATCTGTAAGCAGGCATCTCTGTCACCTTCACCCTCCTTCCTTGGCAGGCTCCCAGTTTTGCACATCTTAGACTAACAAAGGAGATTCCCCTTAAATCTTACTAGTGGTGATTGTTCACTTGGTAGCAAGGCTGAGCCTGGATAACTAAGTACATGGTGCAGAAGAATCTTATTAAAATATAATGAAATAATACCATAACTGCACTGTACCCTCCCACCTCTCATCAATACAAGAGTGGTTTCTTGCCAATGGTCATGTCACTTTACTGTTTTTATAATAGGGTACACTTGTATGTCCCTGATTCAGCAAAATGTCAAAACATAAATTATCTAAAGTCAAAAATGAATGTTGAAATTATGAACTTAAGTCTTCTTCTTGCTTGAGTCTAGACAAATGTCAATGTGTAGAATTATTCTTACTAAAAATAATCTGTGCTAGTAAACACCCTGAAAGTTATAGGTGAGAACAAAACTATTCTTATTATCAAGTCTGAATTTCATTCCAACTTGCAAAATATTGACCACTTTTTCTTTGACCCTGTTTCTGAAAATCTCAAATGATATGAGTTTCCAAAATTTTATTAAAACACAAGCAATTATTTCAGCAACAAAACAGCAAACTGAAAGAGCTTTGATTTGTCTTTCTTTTTTTTATCTTGTTATTTGAAAGTGAATTTTGTGACTAACGATTTTGAACTGTCTGGACTTGCCACAGTGCCAAGTAAGTGTGGCAAATCCTTGCAGGATTGAGGCCATTAGCTCAAGGTTCCAAACAGCACTGGGAAATAGATAAAATCAACTCAGATTTGGAACCTTGTTTCTAAAGATTGTTAAAGTACAACATTTAGAAATGAGGAATCATTTAATACAGTGACTAGCAAATTCCTAGCGGGTTAGAATTTCGTATTTAACCTTCTAATCAGTTCCACTTAGTATAGAAAAGAAGCTGGAGAGATTTTCTTACACATGGGAAGATGCTTCTTCCATATTTTAATGGGAAAATAGGATTCTCACTATGACATGTTGCTATTGCCTCAACATGCCATAGTTAAACTCTCGTGCTCAAGGCTACAAGAATTAATTTCTTTGGTCCGCTGAAGTTAAAGCTAAAACAGGAACACCTTTCTCCATCCCCATTTACAGCAACAGCAGGGTTATCAGGGTGACCATGGTAGGGAGCAGATGGCAGAACACTGCTTGCTGCAGGCACAGCTGATGCAGGTGAGCACCACCTGTAACCGAGCACCACTGCCATCATCTTACCTCCCAACAGCACCTGCAGAGGCAGAGAGGTAAAGCTGCTGCACCCAGACACAAACAAGCACAAAAATCTGTGGGGAAAAAAGTACAAACCCCTTCTGGATCCCAAATTCAGTATTTCTAGATGAAAAGGATTTATATGGCAGTGTTTTTTCTTCTCTAAGATGTAGCTCTTAACAGATGGGAATGAACAGTTTGAAATTAAACTGTATCCTGCTGAGTTTCTAGATGCCTTTTTACGGCACTATGCTCTGGGCCACATCACCACCATTCACACTTTTTGGGAAGTAGTTCTTAGCTGCTCAAGTAAATTTTGCTAAAATGTGATTTCTGTTATTGATGCTGTTTTTCCAAGCCGTCAGATGTCAGCATTTCCACAAACTGCCCACTGGTGAGAAGTGACTAGAGCTCAGAGCTGTTGTACCATGCTCAAGATTGTGATTAACCCATGGGGAATGAAAATGTGTTTCAAGAGCTGCAAGTCTGTCAAACATTTCATTATCAGAATGGATAAAACACTTGAGAAGGAATTGCAGTGAGTAAAATGCCTACAATAGGTAAACTACTCCTCTGGCCCATTGTGAGCTCATGTCATGAGGTAGGAGGTCAAAACCTGCCTTCCTATGAGTGGTGGCTGTCATAAGAAGAGCACAGATGTCACTCAAAGAGGAATCATTTAGGAACATCTGGCACTTGCTCTTTGTGCCATCTTATTAGTTTAAGTAAGCAGGCTAATAAGATCCTTCCTTCTGATTGAGAAAATGAGAAATAGTCAGTGCTTGGTTGCTCCTTAAATGGCACCTTTCATTCTTGGCACGTTAACTCAGAGGTCATGCTCAGGTGTCCAGGTGCTTTCACTGTACATTTAGGATGATATGACTTTTTTATCCACTCAGTGGCTCCTGATAATTTTCCATAGTGTTTTAGGAAGTCATTTTGTCATGGGAATTTGCTGATAGGTGTCAGAGGTGAGTGGTACCATGCAGACAGAAAGCATTCCCTTCATTAGGCTGCAAAGGCATGTGCTTGTGGGGGCAGAGTGTGCACACTTGTGCTTACTATTTCTGTGAGCCGTGTGGCAACCTGTTTGCACCCTGGAGCCAAAGATTTGCTCATTGGATAGCTTTCACATAGCTCCCATGACCATAATGCCCTAAGTAGCTCAGGATCTGACAGGCCCCAGCTACGGGCTGGCTCTAAGGCACAGCCATGCCCACCTAAGCTGCAGCTCCCATGAGGCCAAAGCTGATCCGCTCCTCACTCACATCCTTTGTGGGCATCTATGTGCTCAAGGGACTGCTGCAGCTGGGCTGGGGACATTGTTCATGGAGCTGATACTGCTGAACAGAGCCAGCTCTGCCTGGTGCCCTCTGTTCCCTCCGGAGTTGGGAGCAGGCATTTGATGTCTGGCAGACAGTGCCAAATCAAGTCTCCTGGAGCATGGACATGAGCATTCAGCTGGAGCACTGGATGCTGCAACAGTCACATAAGAGATTTCCATGCATATGGCCTTGCTTTCAAACTGATTTTACAGATAAGTTTTGTTCCCTGGCCTGGCCTGCTCCTGCACATTGCAACTAGGCCCTCACCATGCCTTGAGTGAGCTGAAAAGCTCAAAATTCACCTTTAATGCATTACACTGGAGTGAGCTGTGTTTTCTGTGATAGTCCTCAAAAAATTGAGGAGAAAGGACTCAGGTGTATCCTCTAGCAAAAACTGCTTGTGGTAAATGATAGATTTTGCTTAACAGCCAAAGGAGAAATTATAATGATTCTGTGTGTCAAGTGAAGTGGAAAAAATCAGGGAGGTTTGAGCAAGATTGCAATTCTTCTATGGAAGAAAAGGCAACCAAAAGTATCCAATGTAGGGAAGCAAAAAGATAGAATACAGAAAAGCAAATTCAATCTGTCTCCTTCACAAGAAAGCCCTGGAGTTAGAGAAGAAATTTCTGCCTGATATATATAACAGGATCTGTGCAGCACTGTAATTTTCAGGTTCTTTACACAAAATATGTCCCTCTTGTGTCTTTCTAACTAGATTGAGACATATCAAATAACACTAAAGATAAATTGCCTTTGTTTTTTATTCTTCTCTACATTGCTTGATGATAGTGATGGATGAATAATGAGGAAGCTTATTGTGGGCTAGCAATTAAACAAATAAACACTTCATCTTCAAGAGGAAAGATGGGGGATAAAAGGTGAATCAGATGGAGCACTACAGAAAAAAAAACCCCAAAAAACCCAAGAAAACAACCAACCAAGAGCCAGAGCAAATCAGTGATAGACACGGTAACTGCAGAGAGAGATACATCAAGCAAAAACTAAAGATCAAAATCAATACCATTCATAAGGAAAAGGTGTATCTTATCAGGATGGATCAACAGCTTTTAAATGATCAGTTAGCATTTGAAATTTCAGATTATAAAATGTTGACAATTAAAGCCATGCTTTGCCTGCCAGGATGTCAAATGCTGCTCCTTGGAGGCCTGACTCATTAGGCAATTATTTGAGCCACTCCATTTCAGAGAAATTGCAAGCACAAAATAAGCTTGGAGCTCAGCAGAGACATTAGCTATTATTGGAGTAGGACTTTCAGTGTAATTTCTCTGTAGCTGACTGAATGCAATGAGAAATTGGCGGCCTCCTTCTTTGCATCTTTTATTATGCTCCCAGTTGGCACCAAGAAAAAAGTGATTATGGAATATGCCTTCTGATATCTTACAACTCCCTTTATTGGTTATAAATGTGCCAGGAGCCTGTCTGTGGGTGACCCAACTGATAGCAAGAAGTCAAGTGGTGCCAGGCTACCAGCTCTAGCATGTTCTCATTACTAATAGTATTTTCAGGTTATTATCCTTTGGGTGCATGAAATAAAAAATAATCATAGAACCACAGACTCATTTAGATTGGAAAAGAGCTCTAAGGACATCGAGTCCAACCATTAACCCCGCACTGCCAAGTCCACCACTAAACCACATCCCCAAGTGTCATATCTACACAGCTTTTAAATACCTACAGGGATGGTGATTCAACCACTGCCCTGGGCAGTCTGTTCCAATGGTTTGTAATCTTTTCAGTGAAGAAACTTTTCTGAATACCAAAACTGAACTTCCTCTGGTGCAACTTGAGCCCGGTTCCTCTCATCTGATTTCTTGTTACCTGGGAGAAGAGAACAACATGCCCCTTGCTAGTGGAATTTACATATTAAGGGGCTACAAAAGAGAAAAGTTTTTTTATGACAAAAGGAAGAAGAGCTGACCATCTCAAATGTCTTGCCAACTCTTTATTTTGGTGGTGCTGGTTTATTAGTTATCTTCTACACCAGGCCTTGGTGTAGCATTTGTGATGCTGTGCGTAGACATTGCAACATCACTGGGGACCTGCATTTTTTCACAGGTGTAGTGACACTCTAAAAAAATCTCCAACAAATACACCAAGTCCACCAATTCAAAAGACATAGACTTCAACACTGGGCATCTCTACAAAACTGGATTCCTTAGTTTCTGAATGTTTGTATTTTCTATGTGTATTTTTAGGACTGGGTAGTGAAGGCTAACCAGGGTAAGGATTTAGTTCAGATACCACCTGACCTTTGAAGTGCCTGCAAATGCCTAATAGCACACACAACTTCTATTTGAGCCATTTAGGGACCTACAAACAGAATAATTGTAGAGACCAAGGCTGTAAACTCATTAGAAGTTTCAGGCTATTTATAGAAATAACTTGCAAAGGTCTCTCTGTCTCAGCCTTGTAGGTAGCATATTGTGCTCTCAGAAAACTGTTGGCAAACTCTGCTGTCTAATGGCTCAGTTCACAGATCACCTCATCCCACCTGGAAGACACGCTGGCTGCATCAGTCTGCTTTCATTTTCTTCTGGATCCACTTATTATATGTGGATGGGCTAAATGTGCCACTCTCCCACAAATGAATGACCTTTGAATTGTCTGGACAGCCTCTAATGTTGAGAAAACACAGCAGACACCCTTCCTCTTCTACCCAGCCTGCAGGAATGTATTGAACTGCTCTGAAAACAAGACCCAGCTATGGATGTTTATTCAGCTCCCTCTTCCCTCCCTTCCTGGATAGCACACTGAAAGAGGGACATTCAAAAATAAGGGTCAAAGGAAAAGTAAAAAGAAAGCTAAACTGAACTAAACAGCTCTGTGTAATGTTTAAGAAACAGGAAATAGCAAAAAGGTAATGGCTAACCACAGAGAGACACACACACACATATATATGTAAATTATTTTAAAATTCAGTAAGGCCCTTTCCCAGTGTTATCCTACAGTGTGTTGAAACAACTGCAATGTTGTTGATGCTTAGAAGCTGAAGAGCAGGCAGATTGTCTTCCTCTCAGTGCCAGTTGCACCAGCTGTGCAAGTGGACTTTCTGTAATCCCGCATCAAGATAATGCACTTCTAATCTTACCCTTTAAATGCGACTCCTGAAAAAGGATGCTGCATCCCCTCCCTCTGACTGCATTTTCACAAAGAACCATGTTCTTCATTTCATGCTTCAAAATTACTGTGCTGTCCTGAAAGAGCTTTGCATTCAGATGATCTAAATTTTCTAATAAAAACTATCATTACTTAACAACAGGAGACTCAAAGACACAATTGCTCCTCATGTATCCTAAACATGAGAGATCCCTCAAAACAAATCAATTATGATTTCTTCTTCCACACGCTTTAAATATCAGCTCTCATAGACTGGTCCTAGGATCATTTTACTCCTGTTAAATTGGGATTTTCTCAGAAGAGATTAAGCCCCAAACCTGGTGTGCAGTCCTTAATCACAGGATTAGTCACACTGATTTAATGAATTACTTACCTATAGTAATAACAGCAAGATAAGTTACTTATTTGTTTTTTTATTCTGGACAGATAGCAGCAATATCTTGGATTTTCCAAAACCCCCTTTACCTTCCTATCTATGCAGCTACCCATACATGTAGCCTTGAATGTGTGTGTTGGGGGTACTCATGCCCTTGCTGAACTCTACACACAGGGAACATGTACAGGCAAATCACGTTACTGTCATGAGCCTTGGGAGCATTACCAGCCTAGCCCCCCTGATGCCCTGGGTTATGCCTGTCCAGCCTGATCCCTGTTAAAAAAGAGTCCCTCAGCATCTCTGATGGTCGAAGCCTCCAAGCAATATGTAAAAGGGAAAGGGGACTGAAGAGTGGGAAATTATTTTCAGCCCAAAAACCATTTGAGACTTGTGAGGTGAGCAGCCAAACAAGCTTGTTTCAGTTTTAGAAAAGGAAGTGTGAAAAGAGATTTTGACTAAAATTTACAGAAGTCCAGTTAGGCTTGGAAAGGAAAGCTCCTCATCCCACTCTTGTGACAGATTGTAACTAAAATGTTATTTTCCTCTGCCAAAATTTGAAGTTCAGCTAAATTAAGAAAAAGTGTGTGATATGAAAACATGATGTATAGAACACCAGGGGTATACCCCAGTCCAACCAAACAGGTTCAGGGTTATGTTTCCTCAACATTTTTACTGTCAAAATAGGCAAACAAGGTAGCTGTTTGAACAGCCTGGGATACTGGGCCCAATATAAGGGCACCATTGCTATGTTCAGCTGCTTTCCCATTCTGGGGACTTCCCAAAGCACCTTTTAAAATGTAAGGTAAGAGTGATTCTATCCACAGTAGAAGCCCAGGTACCAGGGCCATCCCCAACAGTTCCAGCAAAAAATGCTATTAAAGCATATAAATATTCACCTAGAGAGGCTTAAAATTAGTCCCAGCCTTTTTGAGGGCAGCAAATTCTTTACATACAGCTAAGCATAGAAAGATCCTGTATGCACAAGGTACAGATGTTGCCCAGCATATATGCATAAATGATTGGAAGCCCTGGTCTTAGCAGCACTTTTTCCTGGGCAGCAGAGATTTGCCCAGAGCGGGGGCAGTCCAGGGAGCACAGCACAGGGGGCACAGAACAGCACAGGGGGCACAGCACAGGGGGCACAGCACAGCACAGGGGGCACAGCACAGGGGGCACAGCACAGCACAGGGAGCACAGCACAGGGAGCACAGCACAGGGGGCACAGCACAGGGGGCACAGCACAGCACAGGGAGCACAGCACAGGGAGCACAGCACACGGGGCACAGCACAGCACAGGGGGCACAGCACAGCACAGGGGGCACAGCACAGCACAGGGGGTGCAGCACAGCACAGGGGGCACAGCACACGGGGCACAGCACAGCACAGGGGGCACAGCACAGCACTGGGAGCACAGCACAGGGGGTGCAGCACAGCACAAGGAACACAGCACAGCACAGGGGGCACAGCACAGCACAGGGGGTGCAGCACAGGGGGCACAGCACAGTACAGGGGGCACAGCACAGCACGGGGGGCACAGCAGTGTTATGCAGCCAGCTGCTGCCTTGCCCAGGGTCCAGGGAGAAGAAGCTGCAGCTTCTACACTCATAAAACTCGGTTAAATTCCTTGAACCGATTTATTTACACAACCTCCAGATGAGTACACATAACATTGCCTTTGGAAATGATCCAGCTCCTTGCCTGGAGCTGAAGGAGAAGCACAAGTCTCCTTTTAGAGCCATTGCCGCCTGTTAATTCGCTGCCAGGTCTGCAGGGAGCGATGGGGGCGATGGGCAGTCCCAGGCGGGGCTGCCCGGGCACAGCCGGCCGTGCCAGCCATGCTCGGGGCTGGCCCCTGGTCCTGGGCAGGAGCAGCCCTGCCTTGATTCTCCTGCCGACCCGGGTGCTCCTGCCCGAGCCGGCTCGGCAGAGCTTTCTCGGCGTTTTCTGGGTGGTTTCTGGGTCTACCGGGGCGTGAATAGGTCATTCACTAAGTGCTATTCTTCCCCGCGAAGTGGTGAGGAAACGTGGAGGCATGCCGGAGGAGACTGAAGCGAGCTCCAGGCGGATGTGCAGGAGCCAGAGGCCCCTTCAGGGTAGCAGGGAAATGGCAATTTGGCCGAGAGGAGGACGTGGGAGCCTGCACAAGGAGCTGGGGCTGCCGCCGGGTGGGGATGGACGCGTGCTCTCCGACACGCAGGCACACTGCTCCTCCAGTGCCCCGGCTTCCCTCAGGAGGATCCTTAAATCCAGCCCGAGCAGCCGAACAAGCACGGCCAGTGAGCCCACGGGCTGGGCCGGGCTGGCCACAGGCCAACAGCAACAAACGGGAGCCAGCGGGGTCCCCACTGAGCAGACCTGGGACACTGGGGCTTTTTGCTGGCTCTTCGCTGGGGACATAACAATAGCCACTCTCTTCCCAGGTCTTGAGTATATTTAGGATAACTGCAGAAGCCAAAGGGATTAAAAGTGCCAGCAATGCGAGGGTTTCTTTGTATGCTTGTGTGAGAAAGTGCTAAAGGGGAGAGCAGGACAGAAGAGGTGTATGGGGACTGAAACAGATCAAAGCAGAGATATCAACTGAGCAGAGGTCAAACATGATAAAGACAGAAAAGACTGTAAAGGCCTCAAAGAAAGGAGATAATGAGAAATAAGAGATAAATACACAGAATCTCTGCAATCTCAGCAATTTCTGGCTGCTTCCCTGTGTTTTACAGTGCAGTGAATCCAGGGCCATCTGTGAAGTTTTAGAAGAGGGGTAGCAGAGGAAAATGCATTCCTCCATCACACAGAATTGTTCTAGAGAAGGAAGACCACAGAAACTACAGGCCTGTCAGTCTCACTTAAGTGCCCAGTAAAACCATGGAAAACACTATAATAAGTATTGAAAAACACCAGGAGAACAACACAGTCATTGGTCACAGCCAGCACAGCTTCACGAGGGGAGAATCCTGCTTGTGGAACCTGATTTCCTAGTTCATCTAGGAAAGCCAGTAGATGTAATATTTTTGGATTCCAGTAAAGCTTTTGCTGCTATCTCTCACAGCATCCTTCTGGACAACACCTCCAGCATTCAGCTAAATAACCATGTTATGCCATGCGTTGAGCAGCTGGCTCCCAGGTTAGGCACAAAGAGATATAGTGAATGGGGTGACATCAGGCTGGTGACCTGTCACTAGTGGGGCTCTGCAGGGCTCCATCCTCTGCCTGGTGCTCTTCCACATCCTCAGAAATTACTTGGATGCAGGACTGGAAGGAACAGTAAGTAAGTTTGCTGATGACACTAAATCGGGAGGAGCTGTTGACTCCCTCAGGGGCAGAGAGGCCCTGCAGGAAATCCTCAGCAAGCTAAAGGGCTAGGCAATCACCAACCACACAAAGTTTAACAAGGGCAAGAGATGGACTCTGCACCTGGGACAGGGCAACCGTGGTCGTATGCAGAGATTGGGAAATGACATCCTGGAGAGCAGCACTACAGAAAGGGACCTGGGGGCCCTGTTGATGGCAGGTTGAACACGAGTCAGCAGTGCCCTGGCAGCCAGAAGGGCCAAGAGTGTCCTGGGGTCCATCAGGCACAGCATCACCAGCCAGGGTGAGGGGAGGGATTGTCCCACTCTGCTCTGCATTGGTGTGGCCTCACCTTGAGTGCTGTGTGCAGTTTTGGGAGCCACAAAATAAAAGACATTAAGATATTGGAGAGTGTCCAAAGGAGAGCCACGTGGATGATGAAGGGTCTGAAGGAGCAGTTGTATAAGAAGGAGCTAAGGTCACTTGGTCTGTTCATCCTGGAGGAGAGGATACTGAGGGGAGACCTCGTTGTGGTCTTGAATTTCCTCATGAGGGAAAGCAGAGGGACAGGTACAGATCTCTTCACTCTTGTGACCAATGATAGGACTCAAGGAAACACTATGAAGCTGAGTCAAGGGGAGGTTTAGGTTGGATATCATGAAAACATTTTCACACAGAGGGTGGTTGAGTACTGGTACAGGCTCCCCAGGGAAGTGCTCACAGCACCAAGCCTGACAGAGTTCAAGAATTGTTTGGACAATGCTCTGAGGCACATGTATGATTCTTGGGATGTTCTGCACAGGGCCAGGAGTTGGACTTGGTGATGATCCTGATGGGTCCCTTCCAACTTTGTATAGTCTGTGATTCTAGTCTATGATTCTATCAAAATCATAGACTGGGTCAAAAAAGAAAAATAAAATGAGAGAACAGCTGTATCAACAGAATAAACAGATGTGATAAAGGCTGGTATTTTGAATGTTGCTTGAAATTGTTTGCAAGTTTTTCATGATAGAAAAACTCTGGGAATGAAAAAGGGAAGTCTCTAAATCTATGTGGGGAGGACATGACAAAAAGGCAAGTATTTTAAATTTAAGACATTATATAATCAAGAGTTGTTCCCAAATCTCACAGTATTTTCAAGTCAGAATGGGACAGAGCAGCTGTAGACCTGTGGGAGCAGGAACACTTGTGAGTCAGCTGTAACACATGTCAGTAGAAAGTGCATCATTTTTTCCATCCCAATATGAATCTCAGTGGAAGAATAAGAGAGAAGTAAATGTCTTACACCTTAATGTCTATTAAAAGATAAGTCAAGGAATTAAATGGATGATGAGGACTTGCAATATGTCATCCAGATTCTAGGTACGGGGGCCTCATAAATAAGTATGATGGGCATCAGAGCTCAGAAACTTTGACTTTCTCTGCCAGCCATACCAGTGAACTTCTTTAGGCCTCCTGCATGGGATTTTCAACATCCTAAATGCAAAAAACATAAGGAAATGGCTATCTACAGCTGTTCCTTCAGAAAGAAAAACCATGATCCATGAGTGAGGCTTTCTGCAGCTCTGCATGTGTGAGCTTCCCTCTGCAGTCAGGGTAGGTCCATTGCAGCAGCTTCCCCTCAACCACACAGACTGGCCACAGACTGCCACTTCCATGAAATAATAGTGAGTCTGGTCTATCAGTTGCCTCTCAGGGGACCTGGGGGGCCAGTGGCATATGACAGTGGCTGACAAATCTCTGTCATGGGAAAAGAAATTGCACTGCATTGGTAGAATTTATAAAATTATCAGGTAAGTACACTGTGGCTACTTTGGCCAAGAGTCTCTCCAGTGCTAGGAGGGACAACATTTGGGTTTGTGAGGTTGGACAGCCTCTTGGCTGCGGGCAATTTCTTCCAGAGAGTAGAATGACAGGGCAGAGATCACTGCTATGAAACTTCTGATAAAATAATGTTGTTCCAGTGAAATTAGTCCAGACTTCTCAATTTCTCTTTTGGGAAAACAAATCTAAATTTACAATGGAAAGGTGGAGAATCTTTATTTATGGAGTTTTTTATGAACAGATGAGACAGCTGACAGAGTGTCAGTAGCTGCCTAATTTTTATTTGGTTTGGTCTCTCTAGAAGACCACTCAAGGTCCCTTCCTAAATGAAAAGAACATATTGCATACTTCATTTTCACTTAATACTAGGAATTGCATTTCTTTTTTTCCCCAACATTTCAAATTGTGTACAAGAACTTTATGTTTACAGATTGTTTTTTTGTGATCTGCAATGGTAGGACTGCAATTATCTCTGAGAATTGCTAGTGTTGCCCATGTATCAGCCACAAACACCTTTTCTTCACTCAATTTATGCTTAGCAAAACCCCGTGCATTTTATTGAAATGAATTATATTATAGGCATCTCAAATGCGTCCAAGAGTGCAAATAACTCCTAAGTGATTTTGTCATTATTTCTCTGGTATTCTGCTATGGCCAAGGCATTTGTTTTCTGTCCTCTTTCAATAAAAATCAGCCTCTCCATTTCAGCATCTGGAAAACAAGGTGCTGGAGGAGTACATGACCTTGTCTTTCAGGGTATCACCTAAGACACTGATCCTACAAAATTTCCCATTTTCCTCTTTGAGAACCAATGTACTCTAAAAATAAATGGCAAAGCTCAAGCATATGCATTCTTCATATTTCAGTACTAGTTGGGTGATAAACAATAGCTGGGAAAACTCTGAACACTTTCATTAGTAAGTGAACATACTCATAGTACTTTAAAGGTTAATGGCACTCAATACACCAAAGTATATGAAAGACAATAAAAACATGACAACATGAGAACGAGTCTTCATGATTTCAGCGTATGGACCTGCACCCCTGAAAAGAGAGAGGAAAAAAGCAAATCAGGTCATGCTTAACTCATGCCATCTGCAAGCTCTTGCAGAGGATTTGTGTACTGACAGCCACAAATTCTTAAGATTCAGGATAGGTTATTTAATGTGTGTGAAGCAAAAGACTCATTTGGGTGATCCACTTGAGGACAAAATACACACAAAGATAACATTTACCTCTATTTATAGGTGAGCTAATATCTGTAACACTCCTATGACAAAGGGTTTGTCATCACCATTCGGGTCTCTAAGGTAATATAACTGACATAACACAAGTGATGCTCAGTAGTTATATAACTTTTGTAGTTTCAAATATCAGAGCATGCCCTGAACTGGGTCCTACCACTGTACCATTTTATATAAAGAAGAGTGCAAAGAGTAAATGGCTGACCAAAAATTATGCACTAAACCAGAAGCTAATTAGAATTAAATTTTGCCTGCATAATCTTAGTCCACTGATTTTCTCAACCTCTCTACAGCTGTAAATGTTTAGGAATCATATGCTGGAAATTGCTTCTCAAGACTTTACCTTCTAGATTAAAGATTCCTTTCGGCTTGTAACAAAATGTTTACTGTTGCTCTTTCCACTCTGTAGACTATAAGGGATGGAAAAACTGATGGTCAGTTACTGTCGCGGACATTTCTTCACAGAAATCCTTTCTTTCGGATTTCTGTGTCTTCTGGAGGCCAGAGGCCTCCAAAGACAAGGTAAACAATTATTATCAGCTGCTGGGGAATGCAACAGGGGCACCTATTTTGATTGGTGATTGGTTCATGTTCTATGTTTATAATTAAGGGCCAATCACCAGTGCAAGCCAGGGGACTGAATCCTTGGCCACAGCTTTGTTGTGGATTCTTTTCTATCTATTCTTAGCTAGCCTAGCTGCTCTGCAAACCTCTCTCTGTATTCTACTTAGTATAGTCTTAATGTATTCTATATAATATCTTGATAAATCAAGCCTTCTGATTCAAGAAACAAGATTCACCGTCTCTCTCTCACCAGCTGCGACCCACTCAGGCATGGTAATAAGTTACAGTCCAGATACAGCATAGTCAGGTTAAAATGTCCCCAAAGCTGAGCAGGATGCAGTTTGGATGTCTGTTTGACAAGGCTGCTGTGATTACAGCCAGTCCTTGGGCTGCCTCTTTAGCCACCTCTCTCTCAGTTTATCAAAGCTGATGGCATCTCCACCTCTACCGTCAGGCAGTCCTAGTACATGGTGCAGCCCATACAGCCCAGAAATGGGGAGTCTTCTCAGCTCATTATGCTTTTCTAGGACTCTGGAAAAGGACTGGTTTGTCTTCAGGGAACATCAGGCAAGCTGGACACAGGCCCCTCCTCTTACCAGCCCCTCACAAGTCCAAGCTAGATTTATGAAACCAAGAACTAGCTAGTAGCAAAGAACCATGGTAGGGTTATTTACTTCAGGACTTTCTAGAAAGCTTGCCAAACTCAGTCACATCCCAAATCTTTCTAAAAGACACCAAGGAATTCCATGGCTACATACAGTAACTAAAACAGGAGGGCAGAGAAGACTTGGATAAATTCTCAGGACTGTAAGAACTTCATGCAAGTTTTCACAGGACTCACAACACGTATCTGGGACTGATAGGAGCTTTCAGAAGTCCCTGGCCATGACTTTGTAAACCGTTTCTCAGTTGAGCAGGGCTTTCTCAGGCAGATAATTGCTTTCAAATCAATAGGAAGTCTGGTATGAACAGTAGTTTTCAGCTCTTGCTGCTATGATCTGCTCACATAACTTTACACTACAATGTGGGACCTCTTGTGCCCCAGGACAGTGAGACATAAGCAGTGCACAGGGAACCACATTTGCTGCACACCCCCAGAAGAAAGTTTCTTCCTGCGGGATCCCCAGCTTACCTCACACCCCAGCTCTGGGAGGAGGACTGGGCAGCTTGCAGAGGGATGTCAGGAGTGGTTTGTGTTGGGCTCAGACATGAACAGCCTCAGTGCATGGTGATGGGACCAAATCGTTACTGTGCATGTACGATGTTTCTCTTGCACAGGCTCAGATCAATAGGCATTGTTTCCAATATGACCTTCACGGTGAATACCGCAGCATGGAGAACACATGATAGCTCTTACATCGATAAAAAATGTTTAAATAGCAGCTTTTAGCTGTAGTCACCAGCTTATATCATGGGGCTTTTCCTGAGGCTATTTGTGTTGTCTTTTTGTCCAATCTTCCTTATTAGCCCCACAGCAACTTCCTACTTAGTTGATGAAGTTTTTCAGAATATCTCCTCTAAGTGATGAAAACAGAGCTGATGATGTGTTTGTCTTCTAGCCTTTTAATGTGATATGCTCTCTTCTAAACTGAAACAGATTAAATTTTTGCTTCTGTCTCTGGTTATTTTTTGTCTTTTTCACCCTAGTCTCCACTCCTTTTTTTATCCACAGTTTGACCCATATAGCACATTGTTTAAAAGTGACATCTGACTTGAGTTCTGAAACTGTATTATTCAAGTAACTTTGCTGCTCCGATTAAGTAAAATGATTTAGTTCAGAGCTATTGATTAAAGAAAAGATGAAATAATTTATCAATGAGTTAGGATGATGATAAAAGGCCGTGATACTTAAGAAGGAGAATTATTAAAATGTCACATACACCCAGCTGTTTATTGTTTTGACAGTCTTGCAGCACTCTTCTCTACTAACACAGAAAGATACGTTATTTACAAAAAGACCTAAACCAGTGACGTTAATGACAGTTATTGTATAAATCAGACTGTTCCTGAACCTGGACAGAAGAACACAAAGTTCATCTTCTACCTTCACAGAACGAAATCAGCTGGCATATTGTCTTTGACAGACAGAGGCTTTCAGTGACCCTGTGACATCAGCAACCCCACCCTCAAATCTTCACAATACCTGCTATTGCAACATTTTGGAAGGCCCTACCTGCTTTTGGCTTCCCTGGGAGTGATGGCAAAGTCTTTCCTTGTCCCACCAGTGCTGCAGTGGCCAATGCAGTGCAGTGGCCTTGCTTCTTCTCAGAAGGAAGAACCTGTTGCTGACACACATTTTATTTTGAAGCAGAAAATTATTTCTGGATACCACAGGGCTGAGTCACCAGCCTGAGTTCAAATCCCCAACCACAGGATTCAGTTCCTTTTGTTTTATTGCTTCAGTTTTATTTCTTCAGAATAAAAGAAGAAGCTCCTGAGCACATGCTGAAACATATTCTCAATGTCTTTCCCTTCTGTGCTGAGCACAGGCTTGGCAGAAACCTTGTTCTGTGCCTATCCACTTTCGGAGTTTAGAGAAGATGTTTATTTTATTCCTTCATCCCAGGACCACATTTCAACGCAAATATCCAGTAGTCATAAATAAGGGGGGTTCTTCATCCATCCAAGTTTGGTGTTCCTTACGGACACAGGGCTCACATGACCTACAGGCTGTCACCTCATGTTGTTTTTGCATGCAGACCTTGGCATTCACTTGTCAATCAGCAGCTGGGAGCTTCAATTTCATCACTGTGAGGGATTCTCTTAGCAGAACTGGACCCTATGGAGCCATTATTTGAGACCCATTTGTAAAGGTCTGGCTAGCAAATAAACCTAGAGGCCTGCTGGATCACCAATTCCAGTCCCCTGCTGTCATGGGCAATCATGTTTCATATTTTTTTTAGTTATCAAGGATCTAAATTTAAATCAATCTTCATTTCACAAGAGAAATAGAGGCATATGAGGGAACCGAAATTATTTTCTTGAATTCTGGCCAAAATTTTATTTACAGGCAATTTATACCCGTCTGTTTCTTAGCCAAGAATGTTCTTCATCTGAATAGCTTGTCTCCCTCCTAACACTCACCCCTCAGTGTATTTATAGTCAACTGACACAACTATCCCCAGCTTTATTTTGCTGGGCTAGACAAGTGTGCTGTTTTAGCTTCTTTGTTTTTCTTTTGATCATCACTGTTGCTTTATGCCTATTCATCATTTCAGTGGCCTACCTCCCCCGGACATCTGACTGTCTGACACAGGATTGCAGGCAGCCCTACAGAAGTTTCACCTTGGCCTTAATACTGTGTTAAAACCACATTTTCACCAAGAATGTTCTATTCAGGTTGTCTTTTGTCTTTTTGACAGGTACATCACATTGGTGGCCTAATAGTCTTCCTGTAAGTGATTAAAAGACCTGTGTCTGCCTCTTCTCCTGGCATGCGCCCACAATGAGAGCGAATGTACATCAAGGGACACACCTCGTCAGACTGGTGCTTGCATTCCCTCTCTTTGAAATACAAAGGGAATCAGGCATCAAGGTTCATATCAGGTAACATCTGTCGTGGCAAGACGTATGGCCCAGAGAGACGTACTTGCATGGAGCAGGGAGATCCCTCCAAGCTGCAGGTTAGCACCTGGGCACCCAGGAACATTAAAATGTGAAGGGTTGTTTACCAAATTTGAGGAATCTTCAGAGGTAGCATACATCAAGTTAGCTTCAGACAGGCTAACATAAAATCAGATAGCAAAACCAGTTTCAGGTTAGAAATTAACCCAAGTTTTTCTCTACTGGGGGATCGGGAAGCAAACTTAGTTTTAGCTGGTCAATAAATACATTATTTAAGTTGCATTGATTAGGATCAAATACTTAAATAATATGCAGTTACTATACTTATATTAGGACAATTTCTTCTTAGTGGCAATAATATTAGAAGAATAGTGTAATTTTCCTGTAGATCAGTATGTGTGCAGAGGTAAGCACCTTTCTCACTGCAGCTGAGCTGCTGCATAGCAGGAAGGACGATTCCCTGGGCTGAGAGGGCAGCAGCATATGAGAATGTAACTGTGCAGCACAGTGTTACATGATAATGTATGAGAAAAGTGTTCTCTAGTTCCAGCTCTCCACTCCCTGGATTGATTCTGTGCCTTATATCAGCATGTATTTGCTTTAATCTTTGTTTAAGTCATTGAAATAAGGCTTACAAAGAGAAACCAACAAATTCTGCAGGATAAGGACCATTTTTCATCTGTGCTCATATTCAGTGAAAACTACAATTCTATTCTTAAAATTTTTATTTGAAGTCTCTATTTCAACCAGCATTTTGTCCAACTGTCCAGAGATGCCATAATTATTCTTATCTTGTTTCTATTTTTTTTCAATTTAGTTCAACAAACTGATGAATAACCTGGGATTGACTGACCTCTAATGGTTACATTGAGATCTTCCACCTTTGTTTAAATGCCACTGAAATGAAAAAGTATACACTGGATCTGCAGGTTTTTGGAGCCAAAACACTTAATCTTCAAAAACATGTCTCCTTCTTTTAATGGCTGAGAATAATTTACTATTTTTACTGGAAAAAGTAATGGGTTTTGGCTTACGTGAGTAAATTATCAGTCACTTTCCTATTCCATGTAATTAGAATAGGGAGGGGAACACAAGAAGCTGGGGTGCCTGGTTAGTGGTTTTTTAACAGCTGTGCATGCTCTGCTAATGCAAAGGAATCAGTCCCCTCAGCAGTTTTGAACTGTTTACCTATGGACAAATTAGGTTTACTTATATGCACAGTACCTGGACCGTTTCACAAAAACATATGGAAAATAATATGGGAAATCAGGACTCAAAGATGTGAGTATTGCATCATGAGCAGGATTTATGAGGACTCTGGCTTATTCTGACCTCTGGTGAACGAAGATGTAAAGCTAATCCCAGGAGTTCAGTACTATGCTTTGTCATACCCTGTGTCTTGCCAACCCCTGGCTGCAGGCAAATGAGGAGGCTAGGGGGAGAATGGAGGCATTTAACCTTCTTGGATTAAAAAAGATTTAAAATAAGTCTTGATGACATTATAGTGTCTACCTAGCTGTGAATTTTTGAGGCAAGGGGGCTTTTCCCCATCAAGGACAAGCAAAGGACAATTCTGCCCCTGCATACCGCTTCCACCCTCTCCTAAAAAGCAGCCCAGTGGAACCACCATTCATCTGCTGTCCAGTGCCCCTTAGCCCAAAGAATCAGAGGTTATAATTTCTGGTTTTGGTCATGGCTCATAAGATATTACCCTGTTGCCAAGGAAGCCGGCAGAAATGATAACAAAATAGATGGACAAATATTATTGAAAGTGGCATAAAAAACTATGCACCATAGCTCAATGCTGTCTGATGTGCATCATAATTCTTCAAAGAAAGCATTGTGTTTTCTCTTGAGAGGTTAACTGCATAGTCAGAATAAGCCAATCAATCACAGATTATCCTCAACTACCAATACGCTTCTACTGCTTTTATGACAAAGTCCTTCAAAGTATTAACAATGTTCTCTTTTTCCATGTTTTCTATGTAATATATGGGTGCATCCTTTCTATATGATATACTGAGCATGATGTCATATGGGATGGAATATCCCTTTGGTCAGTGTCCACTACCAACTCCTTGCACAAACCCAGACTCCTCTCTGGTGGGATGGGTTAGAGATAGAGTGGCAAAAACTGTGATCATATATATTAAAAGCTCTGCTTTTATCAAATTATCATTGATTGTACTTCCAAGTTATTAGTTAATTTATTTATGACTGCTCTCTAGAACCATCATTATGCTGCTTCCTTGTAGTTCTGGAGATCTTGTGTAACCTCATGGAAAGGAGGGGAGTGAAACATCACAGGTTTTGAATTTTGCCTATGTCTGAGCATCAGATTTTCACAGATGAGTGATTTCACACAGCTCTGTTTACTCATGTCAGATCCCACAGGTAAACCAATGCTTGTTCATTAGCAAGGGCCCTCCAGGCTGTTCATTGAACTATAATTTCCTTGGAAAATGGACATATGGTGATGGTCCTACAGAAATTGTAGAAATATACAGCACAGACTCCTGCAACTAGGCATTTCCTTAGGATTATTTTTTTTTTGTTATCAACAAAAGGTGTTTTTAGGATGTGGTTTTCTTACTTGTTTGAGATAGCATCTTCAGGACACACAGTCTACATGAGCTCCTCCTCTGAAGAGGGCAGTTGTGCTCTGTAAATATCTACATTTAGCCTGCAAAATTTGGAGGGCATGGGGGACCAGCCATACATGCTATGAGCACTGAACTTTTGCTTTATCTGCAATGGTGTGTGATATTGACAGCAGTGAAATAGGCATCTCCATGTCCACATGCCATGTGGGGAAAAACTGACTGTCTTTTTGATGTTTGTGATGCCTGGGGGTAGAGTTAACTTTATTTACAGCAGCTAGTAAAGGGCCATGTTTTGGATTTGTGCTGAAAACCAGGTGGATAATATGGAAATGTTTTTATTACTGCTGAGCAGTGCTTGCATAGCATCAAGGCTTTTTATGCTTTGCATACCATCCCACCAGTGAGGACACCTACCACGGGGAGTGACATCAGCTCAGCCAACAGTCAAGGTCTCTGAATACCAAGGGGAGAGAGATTGCCTTTTTTGGCAAGACAATGGAGCTGATTTTCTTGATTTTCATTACTTGTCACCAGTAGGGTGGAAGCTCATCTGTGATTTTTAAAAGCACTCTTTGAAATGCCAAAAAGAAAGAGCTTCTCCTGGAGTTGCCCATTTCAGTGCTTCATAGTATCAACAATTCTCTTTGTATGCTACTGTCAATGGGATATGATCAGAGTCACAGAAGTGAAACTTATGGAGGCATCAGCTGCCACCAATGCTCTGTTTCTCTCTTCTCTTAGTTACCTTTCTGGGAATGCAGTCCTGGATGGATCAAAATGATAAGCTGATCATAAAATGTGCAGCAGCACAAGTTTTTCAAGAACAACAAAACCCACTGCATTTCCTCACTCTGCTCTTTCCTTCTCAGTTTGGTCTCAGTCTTCATCATGAGGAAAAGCAAAAGAAGATCAGCACCTGAAGAACAGCACCGGTACCAAAATATATTAACAGTGTTTTTCTATAGGTCTTTGTACAGTTTTAATACTTCTAAACAGTCACCAACTCTGGTTACCTGTAATCATGGTATCTTAACTAAGCCTCTGCATGTTGGGCACTACCTATTGCAGACTATCCATGGTTACTGATTTAAAAGCAGAGTCTGAAGAATTCACCTCATGTTCCAGTGAGAATTCTCTTTGTGCTCCTTGCTTTCAAACAAACATATACCTCAAGTGATACTGGTCACAGTTGAAGAGTAGATTCACTACATCAGTCAAACAAACAAGAAAATTGGGCCAGGTGTCTCATCTCCCATAGTTCAATAATGTGTTACTGCATATATCACCAAATATGTGATAGAACATAGAATGTTGGATGAACATTCTATGTTCATCCATAGATGAACAAAATGTTTGGCTGTTTTTGCTTATGATTTTCAGATTTTGATGCATAGGTTCATTTCTAAAAAGTGCCTTCTTTTACTGCCTACAAAACCACATAGTGCTGAGCTAATTTCCCAATAAAGAGCAGTAACCTTAAAAAAAACCCCTTCAGGATTTTTCATATGTAGCTGGGATGCTTATTTATCATATTTCTGCTTTGCAGTGTGTCTTGGATGCATCTTCAGTAAAAATACAACAGCTCCTCTAGTACCAGATTTGTACCATTAGTCCTGCTGTTTTTTCATTGGTTTGCCATCAGATTACATACTGATTTCACAGTTTGCTTCATTCACATTTAAAGTGCTGAGCCATGTCTGCAGAGCTGTCTCCACTCACCTGCTCTTTGGTTGTGTTCCTGAGGGCAGTGCATTAAGGCCAGCAGGGTGCTGTGTTTGCTTTGCCTAAGTTATTAACTCACATCAGTCAGAGACAGGGGCATGTGGCAACCCTGTGCTGTAAATTAAACTATGAAATTCACTCCTCAGTCTGTATCTTGGAACTTAAGAGAAAAGCAAAGAGATACTGATTCCCTGAAGGATAAGCACTGATAATTTAATTTTGTAGTTATTGGTTCAGCACTCTGAGACCAGACTGTGAAGGATACTACACAATGTAAATAGCTGGAGTACCTTCCTTCAAGCATTGTCTGGTCTTACTCAAAATATTTTGAATTATAAAATTTGGGCTGCTTCCTTTGGGAGGCTGCACCATAGTCGGATGTATCTCTGTGCCAGGAGTTTCTGAGGTAGTCAGGCACATTTTCACATGTGAACTTTGCCCTGTAGCTCCAGCAGTTTGTCACTAACCTTGCAGTTTATGACCTACAAATATTATACACTTCAGAAATGCAAGACAGCAAGGGGGGGAAAAAAAGTTGAAAAACTGATGGAAGCATCATGTACAGGTTGAAGATGATGGCAAGAGAAGTGGCTTTCCCTGAGTGACTACAGTAGTGGTGGTGGTGATGTAGAGCACTTCCACAGAGGATGAAATCAAGTCTATGAAGTGTAGTGCTTTAAAAATAGTTCTTTGTAAATTAATCCCTGCAGCCCCTTAATCCCTGTTGCTCTTTCCATTCCTTTCAGGGTACTTACATCTTTCTTCTACTTAAGTGGTTAGGACTATAAGCAGCTTTTAAGGGCAATCTCAAGAGGGGAGAGAGGAAGGAATCTATTCCCTGCTGACTTACGCAATTATTCCAGACTGCAACCTTAGACTCTGTTTGCTCTTCTTAAGCAGCAAAACATTTTTGGATTAAGGATTGTCTGTGTAAAAAAGAAAGGAGAATTTACAAACAAAAACACCAAATAATTTTATTCCAAATATTGCTAAATCAGGGTCACATAGTTATTAAGAAATGGTGGGGAAAGACTTTTTTGTCAAGTAGGATCTGTGCTCTTCCCTATTTAACCATGAGGTCCTTACTACACCCTGCCAAAACTGCAATGTAACTGCAATAGTTATTGTTATAGACAATGATTGTTTCATGCTCTTTAAAAAACTCAGTGAAAAGTAATACATGTAAGCAAAAAGAGCTGCTATTTCAGCCAGTTCCTTGTTGGGACCACTCTTGGATTTTGGTATAGCATCTCCAAATCAACCGTGAGCCTTATCTCAGTGTTCGTCATGGACAAATAAAGCGGTTTATAGATTAACAAAGAAATATCACTTAAAACCTCATTCCTTTGCTTGTGTTTATGTAATTATTTTATAAACAGACAGAAATAAAAGATTATTACTAATCTGTATGAAAGAAATTATGTATTTAGTTGGAAGAAAGCATTTCAGTAAGTAGTTTGGAGACAGGCAAACTGTAACTCTTTAAATAAGTATCACTATTTTTTTTCTGTTCATCACAGTTTTCATATAATTCTTCTCTGTAGCCACCTCCAAAATGTTTTTAGCATTTCGCTTCAGTGATAATAATTATTTCAATGATTTGGAAGTGGAACAAGAACATGAAGATGAATCAGTGCATTTTCTCTGTAATTCACCACAAGACTCTTTTGGGAGCAGGATTTTGGTGGAACAGCCTTCTATCAAAATCACTGTAATGAGCTTTAATATTTAAATCCTGTTACAGGGCCTCTGCATGAACAGTTATGAGTTGAGAGCTTTTCCTCATTATTTTATGCAGCCTTTTCCTCCTTCCCCTTCCTTCTTGTCCTCTTCCTGCTACTGTTTGTTTATTAGGCTGTGTGAGTGTTGCCTGAAAGGAATAGTGAGCTGAAATGAGACAGGTGCTTTGATGAACATGATCACATTGGCAAGAAACAAAAGGTGTGGACAAGAAATTAAATCATTGTAATGGGACCAAGTGAAGAGGCGTGTGAGCTATAGATCAGTGGAAGCAATGTGAGATCACATTGGGAAGAGATCAATACATGTTTGCCTACTCTTCTGCTTACTCTAGTCACCTCCCTTTGCTACTGGCCAGAACAGGATGCTGGAGTATCTGGGACCTGTACGTGTCTAACATTCTGCTGCTGTGACATGACTGAGCAAGGGAGTGCTCAAGGAGGCAGCAAGTACACTTGGTGTGATTTAATCCACTTTCTAAACCTACTTATTTCAACATCATTAGCTTTTGGTTTTAAAGCAGACCAGACACTTTCAGTGTCCATGTAAAAAGAATCTTCAGCTGTTGAAAAAGTGTCTGTGACTCACCCAAATCTGCAAAGACAACCTCTTTCTGTAAGGAATCATCAAGAAAGGAAAAGCAGCACCCTAGGAAATTTCTTTATATTCTCTTTGAACTTGATCAGTACTTGATCAAATATTAAGAATTTATTCTTCAGTTTATGCTTTATAAATTGATAAAATAATTAGTTATTTGGCAATACTCACACATTTCTCAGCATACCCTGAGATATCCTTTTGTATTAGCTGCTTTTCCATCTCCCCAGCTGTAAAATACAGAGATATCTAATTGATTGGTGAATCAGATGTTCCCAACCTGGGGGCTATTGTTGTACTTATTACAGTGCATTATTTAAATCAATATTTGGATAATATAAAGAGTAAATGGGTACTACGGGAAACAAGATCTCAGACATATAGAACAATGAAACATCTATTCCACCAGAAAGCAGTGTATGAACATTATATGTTTGACATACCTGCAGTTCCACAGAAAGGCTGGTGCAGCATTTGGCAAGACCAGTCATTGGAAAATGGGTAAAAAAGCCCCTGTGAATCAGTTAGTTACAATATGTGTTCTGAAACAGTTACCATTTTTCTAAATTCCAAGGAGCCAGCTGGTGTTTAAACACAATAGATTGATAATTCTTAAACTGTCAAGAGCTTTCAGTGATTAATAAGTAATTTTGATAAATTTTGGTGAAATAATAAAATACTTTGATCTTAAAGGATCAGGCTTTTAGGGAGCCTATAAGGTAGTGCCAAATAGAAATCTAAGGAAAATAAGCCTTAGACAGAAAGGTAATTCATAAACAGCTCATGCTGGGTAGAGTTCTTGTTGGCTGGTATTGTGCAGGATGAGATCAGTATGTCATTTACACATGCTACTTGTGACCTTCAAAAAGACTACAGGGAGTGGAGAGTTATTGAATGGATGTCCAAAGTCATGGTCCCATGCACTTCTTAATGTGGTAGAGAATGCGCGTGTGCCATGTGACAAACATCAGGGATCATCGTGACTTCTGCCATGCCTGGAAAAGGGTATGGATGAAGAGTAGCTCTCTTAGTTTGTTGGGAAGATCTTTGTTTGGAAAGCCAGGCCCCAAGAGTGTTTTTGAATAACACCCCTGGAAACTCATGGCTCTGGTTTTTGCTCCAGCGTGGGATGGCTGCCGCGATTGCTGCCGAGGCCTGTTGCAGTGTGAGGCCTCGCTCTCAGGAGAATGCTGGCCCAAGCCCCACCACCAGGGAGAGAAGGAGATGCTTAATTTTCCTTGGAGCCTTCTCTCCCCTCAGCATGCCTCCCTTCTCGGTCAGCTGTGGGGAAGGCAGCTCATGGCAGGTGTTACCCCTCACAGGCTCCATGCCCGAAGAGCCACCAACCCACTGCCTGTCACAGGCAAGTCAGGCGGCAACTGGCATTTCCAAAATCCTGGATTATTTTATCCCACAGGATAAATATGGTTTTAAAAAATATTTTGGCCCAGAGCATAAGATATATTTCAGAAGCACAAGAGCTTTGCAGTAGTAGCACATGTCCACAGTGTGGTGCCAGCGTAATGGTGAGCTGGGCCTTCTGGAGGCAGCCAAGGCAGTTTCTGAGGAAACACAGTACCTCTTGTTTTGCTGTGGGATTTGTTTGGTTTGGGTTGGGTTTGGAGGTTTTTTGTGTTGTTTTTTTTTTTTCATTGTTGTTGCTGCTTTTGGTATTTTTTTCTTTTAAGCACTGAGACAAACACAAGTCTTCTTCATATTAGCCGAACACTAACACAGACCAAGGTGTTCTTTCAGGGCCACTTGTCTCTGTTCTCCCAACATTATTTAGGTGCTAAGTACCTTAGTCCTACTAAACCAATGCGACTCAGCCACATCAGCTGGATAGCAGCCCTTTAGCAGGGTCAGCATCAGTGCAAAGGCTGAGTCCAGGAGACATCCATGATGATGGATACATGGGCCTTCCCCAGCACCACCACCGCTTCTCGGCACTCCCATTCCTACCAGGGACTGCAGGAGACCCAGACACAATGTGGTGCAAGTATTCAGACTCTTCCTGCTGGCAAAATGGAGTTTTAAATACCTTCACCACATGATTCATCTTTCAGTAGAAAACCACAGTTTTGACTGGAAACAAAATCTATTTGTTTTCATTTATATGGACCCTGTGGGGTAGACAGGCAGGTTATATAAACTCAGATAAAACTCAGCTTGATTCCTAAACTCATGTTTGAGGAACCTCCTGCCTGTTACTCTGAGGTTAAAGGACACTTTAACCTCAGATATAGAGGAGAAAGCAGGTGCTGAGGCGCCTATGTGTCCCAGAATCTGTTAAATTTTTTCAGAAAAAATTTCTTTTTAAAGAAAATTGTCCTACTGGTACAGAAAACACTGCAGAGCCAAAATCATGACAATGGATTCTGGATGGACTGACACATCCAGCTGAAGTATTCCGCAAGAAATTGACAGCTGTGTTGAGGACTAGAACAAACTAAGAATAAATTAATTGCTGGTATTTCTAGTTCAATATGTCTTCAAATTGGAATGAGTGTTTCTGGAGTCTCCTTGACAGTGAATTACACAGTCAAAGGGAGTTAAACCCTTGACAGTGAGTTTAACAGACGTAGAAGACAGAGTGCCAGCTTGTTTTTCCAGAGCTAATGTAGTGCTGTGTAGGCAGTATCTTAATGATAATGAATGTTATTTGTCTTTAGGAGCTTATTGCCTCTGTAACCAGCAAGGCTGAGTTACACTTCTGTCTCCCAGACATTCCCTGTTAATCATTGCCTACACCAGAGACTGTAACAGTTGTAGTGGGGGTGTTCCTACCCAAGGGTTACTTACATAGCTTTGGGTCAGCACCAGTAGAAACCACAATGGTCCCCCCTCACACACAAACGCACACTTGAAAAGTTCACTTCTTATTACTGCAGTTGTCAGTTGCACTGTACTCTGTTTGCTTGGCCCCAAAACATCAAGTGCATGGCATTTCTTTATTAAATATAATGTAGAAGTCTATAAAATTCTTATGATTTTTAATGTGTGTAACCCAGAAGGCTGATAACCCCTCAGTACAGTGCAAAGAATGAATGCTTTGTGACATAGATGAAAGCGCATTTCTGAATCAAAGATCCATTTATAAAAATTAAAAATTGGAAGGTAATGAAGAATTCATGCAAGCTGTAACATAATAAAGAATGTCCACATCATCCGTTGGGAACATCTCCTCTGTGGCTATTTAAATTTTTGTTACTGGGGTAGCTACATGAAGGTTTTCTGTAGGTTTAATAAATGTCTGAGTATTTAAAGTCTGACAGAAATGATTCTGTATCATTCACAACTCAGCTCTGACAATACACTTTAAATAAAGGTCCTTAAATATGTGAAGAATATAGGTAGAACATTGCAACATTGTGTAAGTTCTTAAGGCATATGGCAAACACCAAAATGTGCATGCAGCCTTAATAAAAGGTGTGGATGGATCTTGAAAAGGAATAATTTATCAATAAAGTGCGTAACATGGAGGAATTTCAGTGCAGAAGGAACTTTTCAGAAATAAGAACTGAAAGGTTTATAGGAAAACTCTGATCGAAATTGAAATTCTGTTTGGGAATAAAAGCCAAAATCTGTAAGTATATCAGACACAGGGCCCTCAAATTAATACTTACAATTTTAAGTGATACTTACACAGGGCCCTCAAATTAATACTTACAATTTTAAGTAACAATTTTAAGTGATCTTATTAATAGCCAATCTAAATTGTAATTTTTCTTCATCTGAAAACACTTTGATTCCTCTTTCCAGGGCTGATGGGTGTCTTTATGGAAAGCAAGCAGGGATATTTTTGTCTTCTGCTTGTTGGAAATGTGAAGCCTGTTCTCAGAGCCACTCTCCGAGCATGTTAAGATGCTCACTTGAGCTTTGTGGTGTGGTTCCAAAGCACACAGCAATCCCCCAAGGTAACTAGCAGGGATTAGGAAACAGCTGCAGTACTGCCAGCTGCACCACTTTATCACTATGTTTTTAACATGGAGTGTGTTGTTTTTGCCATCAATGGCTGATTTTCTTCACCAGATGTTCAGGACACCTGTGATTTCAAGCACCTCCATTTTCCTTTCTTAACTAATGAGTCAAGCTCTTATGATGAAAATCCTGTCTCACAATTGAATAGTTCACACAGCTGGATAGAACGTGAGGCTTATTTCCAAAACTGGAATTTTCATGTTTTCTCTTAGAAGATGTAGGAAAGGAAACATATGGTTTGAAAGAAAAGGAAAAAAATTCAGTTGAATGCTGGTGTAAGAGTGTTTTTAGGGAAAGGTTAATCACATTATCACATTGCAAAATTATTATTTTTCAAGTTGCATGTGGTGGAAGGATGTGCTCTCTAAAGCTAAGGTTTAATTTCATTTGAATGAAAGAAAAACATAAAAATATCCTAATTAAACTATTTTTTTTCATCTAAAAAGCCCTTGGCTTCCTGGAGTGGGTGGCAATTACAAACATGAGGTAGATAGAGATTATTTTATACCTCTGAATTAGCATATCCACATTTTTCTTTTCTGCCATATGCCTTTTAATGACTAGGATTTGTGTCTTGCTTGTAGAAATGTCTGCATAATGGTGAAGACAGTGATCTTTTGTAAATCATGCAGGAGAGATAAGTTTTCCCATAATAGACTTCACAGGAAACACCACTTTACTATTATGTTTTTAAACTATCAAGCATTTTGGTGCTACTTAAAAAAATTACAATAAATAGAACCGGCATGGGTAATATTTAATCTGTTTCTTAACTGATGGTACATTTTGTTCAAAAGCTTTACATTCCCATTTTTGTTATAGACTGGGTGATGAATGAGGAGTAGAGAACATTTTCTCTGCTTGGAAGGTTTATAATATTCTATTTCATATTTTTTGTAATTTGTGGTTCACTTCTATAAAGTGAGAAAATCACTGCAGTTCTACCCACGCTGGAGTCCATTGAGCTTTACTACATTGATATGCTTCACATGTGTCTTTACACACACCTACATCCTGCACTCACACCACACACACGTGCCCAAGAACATACCAGAGAAGGAAAACCACTGCTACACCTTTTAATTCTGCTGCTGAACAACAACATCTGGAAGTTCTGCTGTAAACGTTTAGACACTCCAGCCCACAGTCACACCAACAGGCAGGGGGGTCAGGAAGACAGCAGTCAGCTAAGAGAGCATCCACAGCATGATTTCAGAGGCCGTGAATAAAACCAGAGTCACAATGGCTCATAAGCTGTAGGAAAGGGCATTATGTGCTGCATGCCAGAAGGTGCAGGGATGCCTTGCTCTTACTTTTGCAAAATATGTAAACTGTCATCCAGAGCTGCCAGATGCCGTCCAAAATGTGTCAGCACTCCTGCACCTCTCAAGAAACTTTTTTACACGAGTCAAAAGAAATGCACATGAAAATGGAGACTGTTTTTCTTCTCCACCAGGGAAAAATCAGAAGTAGATTTGCTTACTTGACAGGTGGGATATGTAAATAATTCAGGGTTTAAGAGAGAGCTACTTTTGCAAAGAAAATGAGAAGTTTTCTGAGAACTGTAAGTAAAAGCTATTTACTGAGAGTCTTAGAAAGCAAATGATTTGTAGGTTAGACAGACTAAAGAACAGAATTGACTGCTGGTGGCAATGACTCTGATGTGAGACCATTGTCCAGATCCCAGGTGTGGGTACTTAACCTGGCTGTGTCCTAATGGCTCCCTGGGGAAATGAACATCACCCTTTCTCACTCCCTCACATTTCTTTTAGAAACTGATGAAAATCCTGTTGCATAAGAAATTGGAATTATCAGACCAAGAGAAGATGCTGCGGGTTTGTTGTACCAGTATTTACAGGTAGATCTGAAAACACCTATTTCTGTTTGAATGCCAGCTGGACTAACTTGAACAGCTGCAGGATTGTCCTACCCATAGACCTGTGATTGTTGATCCACAGGTCTGTGCAGCTCAGACAACTGATGAATAGGTTAAACTGGAGTTTAAAAATCCTTGCACAGCCAAAATAGAATTTACAGTCCTTATAGCTAGTGAGGACTTCAGGGCAGAGGACTGGTTACTATAATAAATGATAAAACAATTTTTCTACTGCAACTCATTCAGTGGGATTAAATAATAGCTTTTATTTCTGTGAAAAGTACTACTCCTTTTTCTTGCTTCTTTCTAACATTCCCACTGACTAGAACAGACATAAATGCAGTCCTAAGCTGTAACTTTCCTGGAGTCAAAAGCAAATTTAACTCTTCCATTCTCCTTCATGGGAAAGAGGAAAGGTGCATGGCCTTTCCTTGAAACAGCTGATGATTTGCAGAGGTGTCTTCAAGAAAGCGTGAAAGAAAACCAACCCAGATGCCAAATGTTGTCTGTTTGCTTCTGCTTGGGATTGGAAAACTGATTTAATAGACTATAAATTTATTTGTAGGTTTTTATTTTTTTCCCAAGGGAGTAGAAATGAGTTTGTTTACAGAACAGATTAGCTGTCTGCTGAGAACCATGCTTATAGGTCAGAGATGAACTGTCCCTAGGGTGAAGAGTAGAGGGAGAGCTAATGGTAAGAGTTTACAAAGTTCATGTTTGTGCTGCATCTTCTTACTATTACCAGTGATGACCCAAGAAATCAGGGAGAGTCAGCTAATCTAATACTTACATAAAAGACAAACTCAGCTAAAAAAAACCCCAGCCAAAACCAATAAACACAGTAGTGAGCTAAAAAGAGCAGGGCTTTTAGGTTTGCTTAGATCTTCAGCTTCAAAAGCAGATGAATTCCTCTTGAAGTTTCATACTGATTTGGATGGTTTCCCTCAAGGCTCTTCACTCATGTAAGGACCTTTGAAAGAATATTGTCTCATAGCCCAAAGGCTGCTTCTGTTAACCAGGGGCCATGTAAGCTTCACTTATCTCTGCAGTGAGCCACCAGCCACAAAACCTGCTGTTGCAAAGCACTGGCATGTGGGATTTTCCCCCTCTCTTTCACATCTGTACAGTTCTCCAGCCCTTAAACATTTGATCACTCACAATTGGAGTGCCAATACCTGTTCAACAGAGCAGGTAATTCTTAGTTCTTCACTGCTCCCCAGTGACTTGCTTCATGACACCTGTATCCTGATTCATTTGCTGGTGAGTGTCATCCCTGTTTTGCAGAAAAGACCCAGTTTTACCAAGGAGAACCCCAAGAGGACGTACCCATCTTGCTCCCACTAGCCCCTGACCCAAGTGTTTTGGGTCTGCACTAGGACCCAGCATTACAGCTGGCAGTAAAAGGCAGAAGAGAGTCTCAGACTGGGACTAGGGCTGGCAGGTGCATCCCCAGACTGAGATCCTCCAGATGCACCAGATCAGCCCCACCAATTCATTGCACAGCACTGCCCACAGGGAGCCCTCAGCTCAGGGCTGTACAGCACCAGGAAATTGCACTGGTCTCTGTAAGGAGACTTTGAAACACACATAGCAGAACACTCATCTCTACCTCACCCCAATATTTGGCACCCCTGGCACAGGAGAAGTCAGTGCCCTTTCAAGGCTGCATCTTCCTACTGCTGCTCTTCCCTTTGTCTCTGCTGATGTGGCAACAAGTGTCCCTCCTTCCCTTTCTTCTGCTTTCCATTTCCATGTCACTTGTTGCAGAAGATGGGACACAACCTGACCATTGAGCTTTTCTTTCCTCCTGCACTGCCTCTCTTACAGAAGGGGATGGATGGATCTCTGAATCAAGCACTTAGCTGTTAAACATTGAAATCTTCCTAAGTCTCAAGGTTGTAGGTATATTAAGTATTGCAGTTTTCCAGTGTGCACAAATGTCTATCTCTGTGCATTCCCAGGGTGTCTGAGACCTGTCAGGTGCTGCAAGACCAATGGGTCCTGGTTTCTATCACCACTCTACACTGCAAACAGCACAAGGAGTATCTCTTTGTTTCTGTTAGCAAAAGCAGCATGAGACCATAGCTGTCTCTCCAAATTCAAGATTCTACAGTGGTTTTGTACCAACAGTGAAGTGACCTGCAGCCTGTTTCCCACTTAGATCCCTCCCAGGCAGATATCTGTAGGCTGTAAATTTCTACTGTACCCCATGACTGATATATTTTAACTAAGAGATATTCGTTCTTAATAGAAAAACTCCCTAAAAGTTCACACACATTCCTTTCCCAGTTTTTGACACATGCCATAAAAGTGCTTACCTCATTCTTTATTTTGTCTTACCTTGGTCTAATCATAAAATAGACAGAGTGTTCTTTTAAAAAATGGGAAATCATTCGGGGTCATCTAAGAATTTCTACTGGCTTTCAGCTCTTGAGCACTTGTTTATCATTTGCCATTTATATCTTCTTTTTGTGCATGCATTTTTTATTTCTAGCCATAAATATCCTTACAGCAGGGAGTAGAGGGGAGTTCTGTAGTGGATTATGACTTGCTTTCAAGGCATTTGTAATTTGTCAAACAGTGCTGGTCCAACTGGGACTACTGGATTGCTATTTCTAAAGGAAACTCACTTTTGAAAAATGTAAGGTAAGAAAATCTACCGTTAGATTTATGGATACAAAAACTGATTAAATTCAGCAATTTCTATCCCAGTTTTTACATCTTAAACTAAAGAGAAAAAATAAAGGAAAGATACCACTGACTTTAATGAATTGCAAAGATATAGTATGAATGGAAGCCATATTTTGGCCTAGAGGCAGAAGGACTGAGAAATTTTAGAAATGCTATATTAAAATACTCCTTTCTAATTGATCCACACTGAAAAGGTTATACAGAAGCCCCATCCAGAGGGTAACAGACCCTATGCCTTCCACTGGAAGATCCCTAAAATATTCTCTGAGATTAGAGAAACACACAGGAACTGAAAAACTCCTAATATTTTGGGGTGTGATGTTTATTGCATTATTTCCTAACAATGAAAAATTACGTCATTCAGAGAATGAAAGGTACACAAGCCTCTTCTATAGTCCTCAAAGAGGAAAATATGTTATTTGAATCTCTTTTGTTTTGAAATGTTCAGGATCAGGCCTTCAAAGCTCTGACTCTTCAGGCATACTGCAGTGGTGAGCTACATGCAATGAGCTATGCTGAGGCTGCTATCAAAGTTATGCAGTACTCCATCTCTTTTGTCAATTTAAAACAAATACCTAGGAATAAGGGTTTGACTGTACTCCAGCAGACTTTTAATAGAATTGCCTTTAGTATACTCGTTAGTAGGAATTTTCAAAGCAACCAAGAAAATTTATGAAGTAGGAATCTCCAAATACACAGTTCCAGGTTTTCCCAGGAGCCCAAACATTAAATGTCATCAATTTAAAAAGAGATGTTCTAAATATTTTGCTGTAGTATAATAATAGTAATACTAATGCTACAACTAATAACAACTATTGTTGTTGCTGTTATACTGCAAAGAAATATTACAATGGAAGAAAAGTCCACTCAGAAGTCATATCATATGCATTATGATTGATCATGATTTCTCAAACTTGGTCCATGCACAGAGGTTATTGAGAAAAAGGAGGATGCAGGAGTTCACAGAAGAGTTTCTGCAACTTTAGCAGGGTAATACTGTTTCTTCTCCCTTTCTCAGACATCAGCAGCATCCTCAGGGCAACCCAGTGCTGAAAGAAGACAGGAATGGCCTGTCAGAGTCCAATACTCCCTGACTAGATTCTTTTAGATATTCCACACATGGGAGGTAAAATGTTTAATGTTAAGTGTACTTATTTAAAGATACTTTATGTTATGGGAATTTCTCATTTAGCAGAGTAAGAGAAAATAAATTGAAAACTGCTCTAAGTTAGATTTAGCAAAACATCCATTGCAACTGCAATAAACAGTTTAATTGTCTGATTCCCATTATCCATCTCTATAATATACTCATTGTCATGACTCTGGGCATCCCCACTTGTTGGAAAGGAATTCATGGGCTGAAAGCTGCTCAAGCCTGTTCTCTACAAACCACTTTTGCAAGTTGACTAGTTTTTTATATTCTGTGTCAGGCTGAGCCCCATAATCACTCCCCCATGCTCTTCTGGCTAACTCAGGGAGACATTTACACTCTCTTAATGAATTCCGTGAGAAACATTTACACTAACATTTGATCCACTCAACTTTTCATAGCTGTTTATGTAAAACAAAGGTCATCCTCCTTTGCTAAGGAGTCCTGTTGCGAAGTTTTTTTTGCCACAGCTGTGGTCAGTCACATCCTACATTATTCCTCGAGCTTCATGATTACATCACCCTTAACCATTTCCTCTGAGGCTTCTTTCCTTGGAAGGATTTATTGGTCAGTCATATGGCCCAAAATTTTCCTGCCTCATCTCTCCTCATCCCCATATTCTTCTTTTTTCAGTAATTTTAATTCTGCAGTTGATGTAATTCAAGACTGCTTGCTAACATTTCCAGTTTGATTATACAACAAAGGAAGACTAAATTTTGGATCTATAAGAGCAAAATGGTTCCAACTTTCAGTAAAATTAGAACATATATAGCCAAAATCAAAATTTGGCTTGTGTCTTAGCTGTATTGAACTAAATTTGACACAGAACAGCTGCAGGTTACTGGAAAGGCTTATAACAATGCATCTTTGTTACTTCTGAAGTCTAAAATGGTTTTAATCCTATTTTTGTGTAAGATTGGGTATGGAGCATCTGTTGCTGTTTTGACATTATTTATGCTTTCATTATCCTTAATATTCAGTGGGCCAGCACAAAATTCAGATGCTGTTCAAAAGCCTTCTACACTTTGTTTCAAATATTTCACATTCCAGGTACCCAGCTCAGTGGGATATGGTCCAGCCGCTGAGGGGACACCTGTCAGCTTGCTGATGTGTGAAGAGAATGCTCAGAGAGAGATCCCCCTGAAAGCAGAATTGCTACATCATTGAATACTCCCTTGTGCTTTTTCCTCCTGCATCTTCACAAGGCCAATTTGTAGTAAATTACCATAATGCTAATTCACTGTGAGGTCTTATGGAAGGGAAATGTGATTTTTATTTACAAAATCTCTGCACTGATTTTTACTCATTCACATGTTCACACACATGCTCACTATGACATGGATGTCAGGGCTTGTAGTGAAGAATTGATGCCAATTTGCTGTTGTGCCCTTTGGAAGTGGTGTTTGAGATCTTTTGCCTCAGTATGTCAACTGATCCCTCATAATTCTTACTTAACTTATCTGGTTATTTTATGGCTCCAGTCATGTTCTTTATCTTCTTGTTACCTTATCTTTAGGTCAGTTTGTTCCTCCTCTTGCTTAGAATGAAATCACACACATAGCGTATTAGTCTGACCTGTCCTCTTAAACTTTGTTCTTCTGTTTCATCTGCAACTTTCACACAAATATTTCAATCCGTGATCAATTAATAAATCTTCATATTTCTGTAACAAATCTCCACAAATAGCACTAATGCTGCTGTGTTCTGTCCAGGTTGTGGCGAGCTGCCAGGTGCAGTGTGTCACCCCATCACCTCATGCCAGTGTGACCTGGTAGATCCTGGCTGGTAGAGGGACCATCCAACACAGCTCTGCATGGCCATAAATTTCACTACAAAAGTGACATCCTCAGCAAACTTCCAGATGCTCATCAGTAAGAAGCAAGGAGAATTTCCATGATCCTTGAATGTCTCCTATAATCTCTTTTCCTTAATCCTCAATTGATTTAATATAGAAGACTGCATGAGATTGATTAGTTAGGGGATTGAACCCCCCACTGAGCACAAGGTAAACAAAATGTCATATAAAATCTCACCTGGATTCAGATGGATGAGAAAAGCACTGAAATTCAGTGATTAATTCCCAGCTGCAGCTGAGCAAATGCTCATAAAAGTGAATCATGTTGAAACCAGTAAGTGAAATGCTGCATTTGGACGTATACATGAACTCATTCAGCTCTTAGGCCGGGCCTGGCTAAAAGAATAAGAATAATAAAAATTACCAGAGCAAATAGCATTCTTTAAAAGACTGTTCGAAGCATCTTTAAAAGAATGCCATGAGGCAATCTAATTGGAAATGAAGAAGTCCCTAAAGGGAAGACCGCGCTTTGTACCAATGTCACAGGTTTATCATGAGTGTCAGGGTTCAATGGGTAAGAATCAATTTTCCTGCTGTCCTCCCAGTAGCTACACAAGAGACTGGCCTGCTGGTAATATATTTACCTACTGCATCCCTTCAGATAACACTCATTCAAGCCCAGCTCCAAGAACAACTGAAAATAACACATGAATCACTTCCCTTTAATTCTTTGTCTGGTTGTCAAAACTGAAGTTTTACTTTTGCCTGAGAGTGCAACCACAGAGGAAAGATAATTTTGTCCTTGAAGTGCCAGCATTTTATAAAAAATAAACTTACCAACCTCTAGGGAAAAACATTTTGAACAGAGAGAAGCCAGGAATGCTAGGGCTGCCTCCCCAGATACAGCCTGCTGCGAGGGGAAACAGTGTGCTGGCCTTCTCTAGTCCTTGGGGTCATACAGAAGTTTCAGAGCTGGTGTTATTTGTTTCACATGTTTCTTCTCCCACCATTAAAGTGACAGAATTGTGGCTATTTCCTTTTGTGACAAAGAATGTCTTTTCTTATCCCATCTCTACTGTTGCCTCACTATACATAACAGCGCTGCCAGTCTTACAAGCAAGCTCCCTTCTTTGTACAGATGCTTTCCCTGAAAAATTAAGAAATGAGTCCTCTCTGATGGCAAACACAGTTACACAAAAGACCAAAGGTAAATAAATTGAAGGCATGTTTCCATGGCTTCATTCTTAAAATCACTATCTCCAATATGTATAGTATTCTGTAATTTGCAAGTCAGATAAGCATAATAATCCTTGTATTGTGCTTGGAAAATATTTCTGTAGCAGGGAAGAATTCTCTCATGCTTTGTACATGATTGCAAGACAGAAAAGAACTTCAAGTTAAGAAGATTAATAAAAAGACTAAGAATGAACAGTTTCAAACACTCTTCATTTCAAATTAATTCAATTTTGAAAACTGAGTACCCTCTTTCTGTCATGTAATGCCTATAAATCACAGAGCCTCACCAAATTGCATTTTAAAATATTTATGCTTTATAACTGATTAATCCAAATGTTTGAAATATGCTATGAGTGTGTCTGCTAATTAGCAATATGTTGGTTTGCTCTGTCTTTTTCGCTGAAATGAGAGCTTGAGGATTTGCGTCTCTTTTTCCAACTCCTGCTAACAAGATCCCAGAGAAGAATCTCAGCTACCGCATGTGCTACTCAAACAAATAAACAAACAAAAACCTAAGCAAAACAAAAAACAGCCCAGAAAAACTCCTATTTAGTTCTCATCTCATCTACAAGACACTTTTATAGACCTATCCCTCCATGATCTGATTTTTAATTGTTGAAGAAGTTCAGCCCCTATTTTTGGAAATGTTTCCATCCCAGCTAGCAGCATGTGAAAAAGGATTTTAACTACTTGTCTCCTATAAGAGACTCAGTTTCTCTCCAGGCTCCCAGAGAGGCAAGGGCAAATGAGTACTCATGCTGCAGGTCTGGAGGACCTCATTTGAGGGTACTCCATTGTTCTCCAAGGGTGGGAGTTGTTTCCCAGTTTCCTGAGCCTGGTTGGTTTCCCAGAGTTTGCTAATCTGGGGCAGGAGCTGAGTGAGTTCTCTGCCTGCTGCCAGCCCAGCAGCAGTGCAGGTAAGCCCTGCCTGTACCCTGCTCCTGGGCTCAGCAGGAAGGACACAAGTGCAAGTGTCCCACTGAGTTCCTTCACTCCCTTGTGTCCTTGCCTTCAGCAGGATTTAAAAACTGTAATAGAAAGATAGACACAGGAACTCAATCATGTTTGCAAATGCAGAGTTACTCTTGCCAAACTAGAGTGCCTTTCCAGTGGGAGCTGCAGTGTGCTGAGGGGGCTTCTGGGATGTCTGGTTCAAGCTCCCTGCTTTCCCTACTCTCAAGGAAAACCTGGCCTCCTCACACAGGCCAAAAGGTAGAAGGACTTTGAGGCACACAGAGTTTGTTTCTGGTTTTTGCATGAACCTGACATCTCTGGTGGAAAATGGCCATTTTTCATCAATGGTCAAATCTGGGGTTTTTCCACTAAACCATTACGTTGCTTTAACTTTCCATTTAAACACTTGTGAAGAAAATATGATCAGAACCACTGAGTCATTTTTTGTGCTCATGCTGAAAACTGTCATTGATGGCATCTGGTGCAAACCATTTTACACTGATTATATTCTCAAAATTGTTATAATTGAGTAATTTCTTAAGGAAACAGGACTTAATATGCAGTATGCAGTATGTATGGCAGACATACCTAACATGCCACTTTATTTTTCCTTGTTTTTCCTTTTTACTCCACACAATATTACTAAGAATTTTAGATATTACCCTGATCCCCCCCCCACAACTCTTTGCATAAATAATATCTATGTTGTACATTGACCTTAGGATTGTATAATCTGAGTATCTTGAGAGTTCTGCCTAATTAGGAATTGTCTCACACATCTACCTTTAAGGACAAAGGAGATGGAAAGGTTCAGCATGTGCAGATGGGACACACAGAGAGATTAGATGCAGAGATTTTTCCCTCTTTGTAAGGCCAGAGATGTCATCTGGGTGTGAGGAAGTAAATTGATCTCTAGGCTCATTTTGGTTTTGGTTTTCCTTGTGACACAACTAACAAAGGCACCCAGCTGGCAGAAGCTTAGCAATATGAGCCCCTTGGTTAGTGATAGCATCATCAACTCCATCCAAAACAATATGATGCTATTAGATGGTAATATTTTGTAGTTGCCCTTAAAGAAAGTAAAATCCTGAGCTAGTAACATGGGGGTGTCTGCAGAGATCTCTCAGAAAAACCTACAGTAAAAAAAAACCTACAGTACTTGTACTGCTGTCTGCAGTACATGTGTACCAATTTAAGCTAGCTGTCTACCTGCCATTAAATAAATTAATAAATGGTTTCATCTATATATCAATGGAGATAAGGGAAGTGTTCTTGATATCCTCTATATGATGAGTCCCTGGTCTCCAGAAATTAGTTTTGTATTGGCCACAAAAATAATCAGTCTTACTCAGATGGACATAGATGCATTGTAAGTACATTGACACAGATGAATTCCACCTTTATTTCCTCTAACTTAAAATGCACTCAAATCATACATTTGGAAAGAAATGAGATTTTGTTGTTTAATTACACTATGCCTTACACTGTGATCTGTGAGACAGAAGAGCAAGCACTAATGATATGCCTTAGGTAGAAAGAGAGAGTCAAAATGGGATTTTTCATGGTTCTTTGGATCATCTCATCTCAGTACAGCATATTCAAAATATAGTTTTTCAGGGGAATTTCCATAGTGGATGAAACAAAACCCAACCCCCAAACAAACAACAAAACAACACAAAGATAGAACTCTCTCCTCGTTTTTCACATTCTATTCAATTTAATAACTGATAATCCCCTAACTCATCCCTTTAATAAAGAACATTTGTAACTGTATATCACAATTTACGTTTCTTGATCCTCTGATAATCAGCTTCATGGTGAACTAGGTTATCAGCTATATATAACTAAATCTCTGTTCTTTTCTGTTGAAAAAGACAAGTAAAATTTGGTTTGAGAAATGAGGTTATATATAGTTGCACAAATTTCTCTTTTGCTTTTTTTACTATTTACTGCCTATAATTCCTTGTTGCCCTAACTGCCCTCATAATGTTTGGAGTGTTGGAGATAATGGGACCACATAAGGAATGAAATCCACCCGAATGCCAAAGTCTTACTGAACTCAGTCCTTAGCTCTATGCCCTGTGTGTAACACTTGGAAGCCACTCCTCTGCTCCCATGGAAACCCCGAAATGTCTCACATTAATAAAATATAATGGTGTCTATTTAATAAAGTTTGCTTCTTCTCTGGAAGAGGATTATTCAGATTAATTGTGTAGAAAATTAGTCTGATGATTTGATTTCTTTTTTTTTTTTTTTCGCATCTCAGCCAAGAATAAAGTGAATTGTTTCCTGTGGTTTCCTCTGAGGTGACTGGCACATACAGTATTTCAGAGGGTGCATTTGTCTGTGCCTACCCCAGTCTGTAGATTTCTTACTCTGCATAGCTCTGCCTGCCTTACACACAGCCAGGACAGAGCATTGGCTATCCTAACCTTTGGTTTTGCTACACTATTTTGTACAGTTATTGCTCTTATTTAGAAAAACATTTAAGCAGCACCTAAGCAAGTTTCTTCTTTTGATAATAATGCTACAAAATTACATACTCCCTAGTTCTCTGCCTTCTTTATCTACTGCTTCTCACTTCCACATAATCTTCAACCAAGATCTTTCCAAAATACTGGGAAGACTGATGCCTTTTAGATTGAAGATTTAGTCAACTATTGTGGTATTTACTCTATCACCTCTTCCCAAAAAGGGGAATGATATTTAGGCTTTTTCCTTTCCCGCCCCTGAAAATTCTGTTTCTGTTCATATTTCCCACAGGACAGGTTTGTTTTGGGGCAGCCAAGGCCCTACAAGTCACATGTTGAATGCTTAACCTGGAGATATCATTTTCCTTTTTTTGAACATAGCCTTGTAGCCATCTCAGCAGAAATACTTAGATTTGTAAGGAGGTTCATGCAGTTATAGTTCCAGGAGACAAGGGGTTCTTGTTCTAAATACATAAAATATGTTTTAAAATTGAAAAATGGAAAGCATTTTGATACTTTCAAGTAACCTTTTGAGATCAGATGTTTTATTTGCTCTCTGAGTCACCAGTTCATCTCTCTCCCAATATTCACTGTGAGTTTTTTTTAATTTTATAAGATCCACATTCCTCCCTCCAAAAGCACTTTGAAATTAATGTGCTTTAATGACAGCCCTGTCTGCTGCTGCTGCTGTGATCCCTGATCCCTGTCCCCATTCTTGCTGCCGTCATTACCAGGGTCAGGAGAGACTCTGGCAGGGGCAATCGCAGCAGTAACAGTGGAAGAGGCTGAGCCAGTCACTGCCAGTCTCTGATGACCTGATTGTTCCACATCTTCCAGAATGGGCTTTGTGCCCTGGAGAGCCAGTGACAATTTTGCCATATTTTGCTACAAAAGTGTAAAAGCTGATGGGACACCAGCAGACTGCATTGCCAATGCTTTGCTTGAAAAGGAATATTGAGCTTGTACACAGTACTTCTTAGCCATGTGTCCTGTAAGAATTTATGGAGAAAGATAATTACCCTGAACTAAGGATGGATAACTTGGGCACCTGTTGCTTGCAGAGCACTGAGAAAGGGCTCTATCCCAAAGCCTCCTCTTCCACCCACCCCCTGGAAAAAAAAAAAATAAAAAAGTTGGAAATAGGAAAAAATATTGGGATTGTGCAAAAGATTTCATTATTGGAATAAAGTTCACCCATATCCAACAACATCTTGATCCACCTAGAACTAGAGAGGCTTGCCAGTCTTCTCACCATAGAGCTGAAGAGGGAGCTTTGCACTCCTGATGATGCCTCACAGCCTTGCTTTTCAGAAATTAAGTAACCCAATGGACTGTATCAAGAATTCAACTGAAAACATCCTCATGGAGAACTAAGACTAATTTGCATGTAAACTGTTACTCTAATCAAGTTTATACAGAGGCATGGCAAATCACTGAGCAGCTGTACCAAAACAGTGATACAGTGTTAATTAACACTGAACTGGATCAGGGATTTCTGCAGGACCAGTCCTGGGAGAGGCAGACCCGTGCTGGCTGGCTCTAACCAAGCTCAGCAGGAACTAGTTGTGGTTGCTGTTTGCTTGCTTTTTGCATAGCTGCACAAACCATTCTGCATGACTGACCAGCTGGACCTGCTCTCGTGTGAGGGACTGTCACCAGAACCAGTCAGGACTGCTCCCCATAGAGCAGCTGTGATCTACTCCTGGACCTTGAAACGTGTCCATTTACTTATCCTATAATTCCTTTACCCAAGTAGCAAGTGATACATTTTCCAGTAAATCCCATTCCTAAAGAAAAACATAGAAAACTAGCTTGTAAGAGTAACTACAGCTAGTGTCTTTCTGCCTCCCCAGCTTCCATGTACACAAGGGACTGAAACTTGCACAGACGCTTTTCTAGAAGGGGACACTGTATTTAATTAGTCCTTTTTGTCGGTGGGGAACGCTGCCTCAGAGAATTCTGTAAGAGTTTTTTTTTTTTTCCTTTATGCAACAAGTAACTCATTTTAGCAGTAGCTCTATTGTAAGGCCTGTGTTCACTTTCCTCAGCTGATCACCAGGATCTGCCCTAGGACAACATCCAGCTCTGCAGGGCCTTTCCTTCCTCTGCCCTGCTTCCCATGTTCCTGAGCTGGAAAGGAGCATGCATGCACTTTAGCAAGGTCCTCCAATCTGGACAATTTGGAATAGGCGATAAGATTTTGTGCAGACAAAACCTTTGTTTTTGAAGTACTGAGTGCACATGAATTTGTGTCTTCTTGTAGGTTTTGGTCTTGATAATACAGGGGGCAAACCCAACCTTTTTTGGCTTTTGGTTTGGTTTTTAGTTTTTTTCCTGAGCCAACAATATGTTTGCCTGCAAACTTAAACAGAAATAAATGAAAAGAAGCTTTTTAGCAACTTAGTTTCTTATATGAATTTAAAAAATCCTTTCTGTCTTCTGTATCATCTCCACCTTTACTATCTAATTGAATTTAAAATGCATTAATTCTAGTAACACCAGCACAGAGTACAGGTTCTTCAATCACGTTCAAAACATTCAATCATGTTTTATGTTAGAAGATAGGTATTTGAATCAAAAAAATCAAACTAACTCCTCTAGAACATTATTAAGTGCTCACTCACATATTTTAACAATAGTAGCAGCATGTAGTGGAAAGCTGATTGCATGTTCCTCCTTTGCTTGTGTCCTTCATTCACTACATATAATAGAAAAACATTTTAGTTTTGTTCACTCCTTAAAGCTTTTCATGGACACAACTTATTAAATTAAGACATTCTGAATTTTGTAAAATACATTTAGTAATACCAAATACACTTCTTGCCTTCTAAAATCTAGACAAGCAAAAAACCCAAAATGCTTCTGATCAAATAAATATGCAGGTTTATTAGAGCAAGTTTCCATGTTTTAAATTTGCAATGGTTTCACAATGTTTTTTTTCCTTCTGTTTCCATTAGGATACCCTCATGATAATCCAAAGTAGCTGTTAAAAAATATATCCACAGATGAACAATTAAAAAATATTGGCTGCATCTTCCAACATTACAATTAGGTGAAAAAGTCAGTATTTACAAAAAAACTCTGGAAATCAAATATTGACAAATTTTGTTGTCAGTTTAATTACATAAGCTATAGGACACACACAGGGGAAATTTATGCTCACAAGCTCCAAGTGTAAGCCTAGATTTTGTAATGTATTTGAAAAAAACCTAAATTTATACTTTGGGTCTGTTTGGTTTAATACACATACTGGTCATTACCCAGTTCATTTTTATTTTCAACAATATTCTACACACATTTTTTCATTATATTTTCTGTTTGAATGTAAAGTGTACTAGAAAAACCATTCAATTATGCAAACAGAACTAAATTCTGTTAGTACAGCTAATTGGTTTTTAATACATATTTCATGTACAAAGAAAGCAGTAGCACAAACAGAACACTAGGCAAAGGATAGTGTACTTAATTTGAAATACTTGCAGTTTCAGTAACTGTGAATTACCTACTTGCAAAATATACACAATACATATAATGTGCACAAACACACACACAACATCACTGCATGCTGGTTTTTTTGATTAAAATATAGCTTCAGGTTCACAAACCTTCGTCCAGAGCTGGTGAGAGCTGTAGTCACATTTGTATATTAAAGGTGGTCAAAAAGATAGTCTGTTAAATGTAAGCCATTCCACCACACTGTCCTCTGGCTTCTAGTGCTCTGAACCACAGCAAAAACAAGGAAAGAGAATGGAGCTGAGATTTTCTTTAGTGACAAAAAAAAAATAAAAAATTATTTTAGGCGTAATGTTCCCTATTCTTTGCCCAAAATAATCAGTGGGGAGCTTCTGGAGTGGCTTAAGATGATATTATTCTGCACCTAACTCCATTAATTTTTGCTACCATTATTGAGGCAGGCATGGGCTCCATCCTCGGTGAAAGCCACATGCCATCTCCTCAAGCAATTAGAAAAGCAATCTTGTTTGTTAGGTTTTGTCGAGAAAGAAAGAAAGAAACCTGCTGCTGAGCTTCCTCCCTGCGTGCACGTTCTGCAGCCCCAGTGCTCCAGCAGCCAGCTGGAATTGTGTCAGCAGTCCTGCAGGGAGACAGGGGAGCTCCTGGATTTCAGGATCTGGCAAGCTCAGGAAAACAGAGCAGACAGGTAGCTGTACCTTTCTAAGAGATTCTCAAGACTTAGAAACTCAGCAAAACTTACTTAAGGAGCTTCAAAACCCAACCTCAATATAAGATACAGGCTCCAGGGAAAGATGTGTAATAGGATTGTTTACCATATAAATGAACTGCAGTCAATTTAGCATGCATTGTATTGAAAACAAGCACACCTTGAATGCTTTGTAATTACCAGATGTGCTCTGATAGCTTTTTATTGCAGCTTACTGACAATTTTTAAGACAATTTTCATGAGCTGGCAACAAAAAATAGTAACAGAAAAAGACAAGACGACAACATTGACAAGTTTTATATGGTCCCAGAAGACTTGTAAGTTTGATTCTCAGATCTGTGTCTTGAAATGCACTGGCTCTACAGCTCTTACCAAATGGCTACACTCTTCTGAGCTCGTGAGGCTATTTGCTTGACAACCTAGCAATGTAGCATGATCCTAGATGTCCTAGTGAATTAAAAAAGAAAAGATGGCATTCCTACCAATAAAGCAAGTGGTTCTGGTATTCATTATGAGTTTTCTTGGTGTGACTGTTTGTAACAGTGCTGAGTTAGTCATAGTGTATCATACTTATTTATCAACATATATTTTTAAAGTTAGTTTAAAAAAATGAAAGTAGGTGCAACAATACACACGCACACACAAATATGCTGTATAATTTCCATCAACATCAAGGGCAGAGGAAACGTCACCCCAAAAATGAAACCCCACAATCCACATAGAGACATGGACAGCACTAAAAGATTTGCCTTCATGAGGGCTGTTGAATTTCAGTGTCTGAGAACTGCTAGACCTTTACAAGATGAAGCATCACAAGCAACTGAATTCAGCAGCTCAGAGTCTGTCTAACCCCATTCCTTATCTGGACAGCCAAAACTTTTCCCCTACTCCTTTCTGGTAATGCTTAAGGCTAAACTGTAATCTTGCTCATATTGTCTTCTTTCCCTGTGACTTCATCAGACCATCACGAGAAGTTTTATGCATTAACACTAGAGTGGAGTTAGCCCAACACATGACAACTCCATTGTTTTGACTGTTTTAAACAGCAAGCAACAATGCACTTAGCATTTTAGGAACAGACAAAAATTAAAATAAATTCTATTTAAAAAAATAACTGCTTTATCGTTGCCACACCTTCCTGACCAGTTGCCCAAATCCTAAAAAACTTCCAGAAAATAATTTACATACTGCAGCATAGCTTATCAAGCAAGGGGGCACTTTTTGTCTCTTGACCATCTTAGTCATTCCTTGGTACCATGATGGTGGCCTGGACTGGCAGAAAGTCCATGCCACAAGCTTCCCAAGCAGTGTGACAGGACTGCAAGCCCTGCCTGCCCTGAGGGCTGTCTCACGTGGGGATGGGGATGAAGCTGCTCGATCTGGAGTGGGGCATCTCCCTCCACGTGTTTAGGCTGTGGGTCGGGCTTCTGTTGTTGGTGAAAGAAGTCTGTCGCCTGCTATTGCTGTTTGAATCTTCTTTACTCAGCGTCTGCTTTATTTTTTGGCAGCAAGGGAAGCTCTGTAGGCAGTCTTGGAGGAGGTGCCCACTGAAGAACATGTAGATCCACGGGTTACAGCAACTGTTCAGGCTGGCCAGCAGAGCTGTAACAGTAGTTGCAGTGTTTTCAGAATCTGGGGAGGTGGGGAGAAAGATGCTTAATCAGCAAAAAAACATTTGCACCGTTCAGTCAATTGCTTCATTAACCATTGGATTTATTTCCCTGAATATTCGAGTTCTAAATGTTGAGCTACAGCATTTTAAAGAGAAAATGAGAACATAATCAGTAAAGATCTTATTTATGTAAGGCTGCCATTAAAGTCAATCAGGATTTCTCTGAACTGGCTTCAAAAAGCTGTGACAGAATAAGTTATGGGGTAATCCATCCAAAATAATGATTTAGTCACATTTCCACTGATGTGTATCCATGTGTTGATAAGCTCCTGCTTTAAATACTGAAAGGTTTTTTCCAGACCCTGGGAGACAATGGTAAAATTTCCACTGCTTTCAATAACACTGAATTTTGCTGCATATATTTGCATGCTGAAAAGTATTGAATGCTCAACTAACTACTGGATTGTCCATCAAGTCTGGATTTTAGAGGTTGAATGAATTTTACTTAAGGGAAAAATAGAATTTGGCACTATGGCATGAAAAAACTATGGTGTTCTACCTTCAATAACTAGTTAATAGTTAGATCAAATACTCTAAATATGTATTTACTCCAATCAATGACTAGTGACTTTTCTTTGTAAATATTGGATCTTAAAAAAAGTATCATTACTTTTTTCCATATATTTAAAGAATCTCTTCAAACACACCTATCAAATAAATACCCATCTGTTCAATTAGATTTAATTCCCTTTGAAGTAAATTTAAAAAAAATCTGTTTACTGCAAGCCTTTGTTTCTCTATCGAGATCTGCATTATAGGCTTGACTTCAGTCCCATATTAGAGGTAATCAACACTCTCACTACAGTAAGTGATCATCTGGGGATGTTTTAAAAAAATCAGGAAATTATGGATTCCAATATTTTCATTCGCTGTTATCTCACTATGAGGAAACAGAATATATGTCACTATGCTGCCTGTCATTACCTATGTAATAGCTTTTAAATTCACCAAATTTTTTCAGCCATATTTAACAGGGGGACACGTCTCTCCAAAGCCTAAATTGCCACTGATTCATGAAAATCAGTGACTTTACTAATGGAGCACTCAGAGGTGACTGCCTTGCTGAGAGGAAGGGTTCAGGCTGCGCTCAACCCTATTATTTGACAGCAGCTACAGGAGAGAAGAAGTAAGTTCTCTCTTTATGTAACTGCTCCGACATGTGCGTGTGCACACTTCTCAACAATACTCAACATTTCTAAAGTTTTCTTATCTGCAGCTTCAAACGGACGAAAATGCTGCTGGTTGAAATTGCGGCAGCAAATGCTCCGGTTTCCATCGGCTCCTTTTGCGGCTGCCGCAGCCGCCCCTCCGGCTGCTCCTGGGCCGGGCCGGGCCGGGCCGAGCGCCGCGGCCGCCGCCGCTCCCGGGGCCGCCCGGTCCAGGACTACGAGCGGTGCCGGCGGGGCGGCCCGGGGGCGCGGCTGCCCGGGGCTGCTCTTCTCCGCCACAGCCGCTCCTCCCCGGCGGGACAGAGACCCGTGCGGGGCCGGGAGGGCGCGCCCCGCTCCCGCTCTCCGGGCCCGGTTCCCCACGCTGCGCCCCGGGACAGCCGGCCGCGCTCCAACGCGAGCGGGGCTGCCGCTGGGGACGAGCGGCGGCGTCACCTACCGACCCAGGGGAAGCGCTGGTCCCACACGGACCACATCTGGATGGTGAAGAAGGGCGCCCAGCAAACGACGTACACCGAGACGATGACGAAGGTCATCTTGACGGTGCGGATCTTGGCGCGGGAGATGGTTTTGACGTTGCTGACACAAGGGGCGAGCAGCAGCCCCCGTCGCGGGCCACCTTCATCACCCGCCCGGCGCCCGCCGGCCGCTGCTGCCGCCTCCCCCGGGCGCGTCTTGCCCCGCACGTTGCGCCAGATGCGGTAGCAGATGAAGCCGTAGCAGATGATGAGGATGAGGACAGGGGCGATGAAGATGCCGCCGGTGATCCAGGTGATGTAGGCGCGGGGCCCCCAGGGCATAATGAAGTGCGCCCAGCAGTCGTAGACCTGCGAGCCGCGTTCCACTTCGCTGAGGGAGAAGATGAAGTACTGCGGGGTGCTGAGCAGCAGGCTGAGCGCCCAGGCCGCCGCGATCATCCCGTACGAGCGCTTGGTGGGCTGCTGCAGCGTCTTCAGCGGGTGGCAGACGGCGATGTAGCGGTCGGCGGTCATGGCCACCAGCATGTACGCCGAGGCGAACATGCCGAAGACCTGCAGGTGCTTGACGACGCGGCAGAGCCCGTCGGGGCCGTGGAAGCGGTGGGTCACCTCCCAGCAGAGCTGGGGCAGCACCTGGAAGAAGGCCACCACCAGGTCGGCCAGGCTGAGGTGGCGGATGAAGAGGTGCATGCGGGACGCCTTGCGCGGCGTGCGCCGCAGCGCCAGCAGCACGCTGCCGTTGCCCACCACCGCCACGGCGAAGGTGACGGCCAGCACCGCGATCTCCAGCTTGGCCAGCTCCTCGTCCCGCCCGAAGGGGTCCCAGCCGCCCAGGCTGCCGTTCGGCGACCCCGACCACGCCTCGGGACTGGGGCTGCTGCCGCCGCCGGGCTCCGCCGCCCGCCACCGGCTGCCATTGCCGGGCGAGGGCACGGCCCGCGGGGAGCCGGCGCCGCCGGCGAGGCGCATGGAGGGGCTGCGCGCTGGGGCCCGGCCCGGCCCGGCCCCCGCACCTCCGCTCGGCCGCCTTCCCCTCCCGCGGCCCGGAGCGCCGGGCCGGGCGCCTTTATCCCCCCGGCCGCGGGAGGCGAGGCGAGGCGAGGGGGAGCTCCGTGGCAGTGGCTGCCCAGCCCTGACGCCAGCCCCCTCCTTCCCCGGCAGCCGCCGCCCGCCCGCCCGCCCCGCCGCGGGAGCGGGGCCGCTCCGCCCCAGAGCGCCGCGCCGAGCGGGAGCGGGCACCGGCCGCGGGAAGGGCTGCTCGGGCCGGAACGGTGCTCGCGGAGAGCTCCTCAGGGTCAGGTAAAGCAGCGCTTGTAATTGCGAGTAAAACTGCCGTAATCGTGCAGAGCAAATGGATGTCTGTCAGCATCAGCCTGCGCCCCGATCTGCCTTCCAGCCAAGGCAAAGTGACTTGTCGGTGAGGGGTGCTGGTTTGGTCCTGAGAGAGTCTGCCTGCGCCTTTGGCATTTCACTGGGATCAACCCCAGAGATGTAAATTATTAGAAAAAATAGCAACCTAATGTCTCTGAATGTTTCAGGACTTCATCTCGGGCCATAAATGTCATCCAAGCCTTAGGATAGGTCCAAACCACACGTTTCTGTGAGTACAAGCAAAATCTCCACATCTGCTGTAGAGTTTCTGGCAGCTGGCCATTAAAATTCATGTTTTAAGCACGGTTTAGATGAGACTGTTCTTGCTCTTGGTAGAATGAATGGACTTGGTGAAAATTTTGGTGCCGTTGTCATGAGTGTGGATTATATCCTGATTTCACTGGTACCAGAATTTGACCCTTCATTTAGAAACTTCTTCCTTCAGCCACACAAAAACGCATAAGATCACAACAAAGAAATACTCTGTTGGATGCCAGCCCTACTGTTTTTTTTTTAATAAAACTCCCTATGTCTCTTCATAGGTGATTACAGTTAAATTCAGTTACAAAAAATATGAGATTTTACAGGGAGAAGAAAACATGGGAAAGAATGCAAGATAAAACCTTACTTCTTTAATTAAAAAGATATTTTCAAAATTTTTGACTCCAGAATAGTTTTAAAGCTTAAAATACAAGATTATAGGCTTCTGAACATGTTAGCATTGTGCAAGGCTTTATCCCAGGCTTTTTTTTTGTCACTTTCTGGTCTTTTTAGCCCCTGAGAGGCTATGTAGCAGGAGTTTAGGAGCACACCTGCTCCTAGAGGAGTTTTCCAATTAAAACTGCAGACCCTCCCAAAACCTGGAAATACACACAATAAATGTGGATATCCTAAGCTTCTAGCAAATTTGTTTCTTTAAGTACGCTTTTGTTCCAAAACCTGATTTTTACAAACAGTTCAGTGCATTATTCACAGCTTACTGCCTATTTATTGTGTTAGACCTGGGAAACTGGTGTGCGACTACAGTTTTCAGGTCAAATAGGGGAAATTGAAGCTGCATCTCACAAATCTCACAAGGCTGCACCACTGCCAAGGCTTCTTTCACATTCCTTGCCTGTCTCTCTGACACGCTTTACAGGAGGTGAATGTTACGTAAATGAACAGTGTTACTCAGGAAACTCTGCTAGCAGATTTTCTGCTGTGCAAACCATGCGAGGATCATAAAGCTCTATTCACTGCTGGGTAGATCATCCATTAACAGAAGAGATGATACCCAGGTTTGACCGAGACATATTTTTAGTAGCCAGACAATAAGATAAAAGTGGTTGTATTTGTTCAGGATACTGAGAATTGTCAAGCTCACATCAACTCAGAAGTATTCTTTTTCCAACCTATTCTTTGTTCCTCTGAATGGCCTTTATAACAATGTTTCCAGAGCAAAGGGCTGGAAAGTTGCCTAAATATCATTGCACAAGGCTGTACCTAGTGATTACATGCAGTGTTAAGCATGATACTGATAATAATTTTTATTCCATTTTACTCCATCAGACAGATATCTCCAAAGTCTAAATTGCCACTAATTTAGAAATAATCTAGGCTAGTCTTGATGTATTTGCTTGTTTCATTTCCCAAATTGATCAAAATTGATGTTTTTAGATAACAGACCTAAAGAGGCTGTTATAAATTCCTTTGTTTCAACAAACCTAGGTAAGTCAGTAGAGAATTTTATTTATATCTAGTAGTTAAAAAATACCCTCCAGACAAATTCATGACTCTGAAAGTTTCTATACTAGATTAATCAGCATCTAGTCTGATCTGGGTTGCTAAATCCTAAAAGTATTGGTGTTCTTCAAATTAATCAGTACTTGCAGAATACCCTTCCAAAGAGAAAAATTGCCACTGGGAAGGCTGATGGAGGAAATTAACATTTTTGCCCCGTGATTCACCTGGAGTTGGAGCTGAAATCTTGGTAAAGAAAATTGACGCTGCTGTTACAAGAAACCTTTATGTGTTCTCACTAAGCACACAGAGTTCTACAGAACTAAGAATGGTAAGGATTTCTAGCATGTTCTCTGCTGCCATACAGGTTTCTGTAAAAGTGCTTGAAAGTTGACAGATATCTTTCTGAATGCTGAACTCATTGAAGACTGAATGACTTCTGTAAAGTACTCAAAAACCTAACTGGAACAAGATCCAGTGTGTTGCCAAATGCAGCTTTACCTCCAGACTTAACCTCTTCCTCCAGGCAAAAGAAATGCTTTGAGTAAGTCAAAGACTCAATATTCAAATCCTGGGAAATTGATGGTAATTTGTATTCTGCAAGATAACTTTTAAACAAAAAAATGAGAGGGAGCTTTCAGCATAATCTTCTTCAGGAAAACTGGTTGGAATTGGGTTGGAATTTTAGTCAAACAATGGTTGTCTGCCAGGTTTTGTGAAGAGTTGCTCTAGCAGTGGGAGCTACAAAAAATCAATATAAGCCAAAAAAAAGTTAAGCTTTTAAAATAAATTCCTCATGCAGGATAAGGGTTAAAGCACTGCTAAAAAAAGGGGGTTTGTTTATTTGTAGACGATTCAGCTGCCTTGTTAAAAAGCACATAAAATATCTACATAGATATGAACAGCTGTCTCCTGCAATTTGTCTCCAAGTTCAAAGTATCTGTAATGCTCCCTTTAACTGACACAATTTAGTAAATAAGGATGAGTTTGATAGGCCTTCCCAGAGAGCCAGGAGGCTTAGATGCTCCAGATCCTGACATTTAAATTCACAGTTATGGGAACCAAGCATGGGAAAAAGCCCGTGTGCTGAGTGAGGGACTACTAGAAGCTGGAGTCACCAGGGAGGCAAGCAGACATGCCATTCATTGCCATCCCTGTGAAGGAAATGCCACCTGAAGGCAGACAGGAGCACACAAAGCCCACAAAGCAGACTCCCAAAAAATGCCTTGTTGGCCTTCTATTGGCCTAGCTTTTGGACTACCAGAGCAAAATCAAGTGAAGGATTGACCCAAACTGCCTTCAAAATAGATGACAAGTCTGAATTTAGGATTCTGAAAAGGCTGTAGTACAAGATCAAGAGACAAGTGAGACTAAGGGCCAACTCCTACTCTGGAAACCACAAAATTAAGAAAGCATCAGTAAGAGAGAGAAACTCAAGATTAGCCCTCAATATTCAGTCTGCAAGAGCCCAGTTCAGTGTTTGGAAATGAAGATAAGTGGCCAGGAAAAAAAGAGCTTTAAGGTTATGCCCCAAGTGTTCCTTTGCTTGTTAACTGAAAGCATAATTAGATTCTGGTATTTGTATACACAGGAAGTCACGTCTGGCCATCCCTGTCATACTGCATTTCTTTTCATGATGGCGTGTCATGATTTAACCACAGTCAACAACTGAGCACCAACAGCTGCTCTCTGCGTCCTCCACAGTGGGATGGGAGAGAGAATCAGAAGGAAAAACACATGGCTTGAGATAATGACAGTTTAATAGGTAAAGCAAAAGCTTTGCACACAAACAGAGCAAAACAAGGAATTCATTCACCACTTCCCATGGGAAGGCAGGTGTTCAGCCATCTCCAGGAGAGCAGAGCTCTGTCACGCACAGCAGTGACTTGGGAAGACAAATGCCATCCCTCTGAACATCCCTCCCTTCCTCCTTCATTCCCCAGCCTGATATGCTGAGCATGAAATCACACATTGTGGGATATCCCTGTCCCAGCTGCATCCCCATCCAGCTCCTTGTGCACCCTGAGTCTGCTCACTGGTGGGGTGTCCTGGGAAGCAGAAAACGCCTCAACTGTGCCTAAGCACTGCTCAGCAGAAACAAAAAGATCCTGTTATCAACAGTGTTTCCACACAAACCCAAAACATAGCTGCATACAACCTACTGCAGAGAAAATTAACTCTATCCCAGCCAAACCAGCACATGGAGGCTGACTAATATTCAGGCAGCATTGCACAGGGACCTGTGCAGTTAGATGTCACCAGAAGAAGCAGCATGTTGCCCTTTTCCTTTTGCCTCTTTCCTTGCATACTTTGTTGACCTGGTTGACAGTAATAGGGCCTTCAGGATACAGAGTTCAACCATTTCCCTGAAGAAATGTTAACACAGCAGCTTGTCTGGATTTCAAGGCAGTGAAGGAAATGGGCATTTTAAGGCCTTTGTGTGTTTATAACCTTGTGAGAAACAACTGCTCACTTTTTGAAAATTTAAAAAGGTTTATTAAACCTTGACAAAAATACAACAAAAGGACTACATAAGGAAAAATTCACAGCACTGGGAACCACCCTCATGGATACCACCTGGCTTTGTCTTCAAGATGGATGCTCAGTCTTTTATACCCCTGGGGTTGCATCAGCCAGCCCTGCTCCCTCCCAGAGCCTGTCAGTCAGCTCTTCTTTGCCATTTATGGGTGGAAACTGCTCTCTTGTAACTGGATTGGAGGTCAGCTGTTGCCATGCCGCACCCCCTAAGCACCAAGCTTTTCCATTCCCACCTGCCCCAGGTAAGGGACACGTGTGCAGCTTCTTTGTCCCTGTCCTAGACAGCCCAGGCTGTCTGATGGCAGCAGTACAGGGGGGAAAGGAACTGTGGGGAGAGCAGAGGGCATCTAAACTACAATAACATAACTGTACATCACTAAAGCTTTTCTTAATATTCACACAATAGTCATCCCTTGATTGTGAGAGCCAATCATCGCATTATTCATCCATAACAACCTTGTTATGGTTGTTAAATCAAAACAGCATGGTGAAAGCTCCTGCCTTTCCCCATTGAATTACATTGATCAGATTTTCTACATGTCCAAGGCACAATAAAAATCTGCATAAGACAGTTCAACTAGAGCCTCAGCCAGCAGATCTCTCATTAAATCTGAAGAATTAAAGTAATTAATCCTTAAATCCACAGAATCATTCAATTTTGCCATTAGCAGAATAAGAAAAATTTTAAGCTGATCTTCCTCACATTATGCCTACCTGGTGAAATTGTGTAATCTCAGGGTTCCAGACCTGAAGGAGACTTAATATGCGTTTTGCATTTCTACAGATATTGCTTCAGTGTTTTTGCTTTAAGCACATAATCAGTAGATTTACCTCTCAGTTCTCTTATTTCAGAGATGTGAAAGGTTCTTATTTCCTTGAACCAGTTTCTAAATTACTCCTATCTAGAATTTCCTTCTGTATGTAACCTACTGTGGTGGGCTGATGCTGGCTGGATTTCAGGTGTCCACCAAAGCTATTTTATCACTCCTCTTCAGCTGGACAACAGCTTCTCCCAGAGGCTGTACCTCTTGTTGCCCCTTACCAAAACTTTGTCACATCAGCCCAATACACCTGTTGTTTCTATCACTGTGTTAACACCTAACTTACTTATGCCTTTTACAAATTTTGATTTATCTAAGGACAATTTATTAATGACTCTTGCATTCTCTCCTACTCATCACACACTATGCCAAGACAAAGGAAAATACTTCAAAAAATTTGGTGGCAAAAGTAATCTATATAAACTAACTGAAGTTTCAGGGTTATTTCTGTGTTATCATCTCAGAAAGTATTTGGCACAGTGGAATGCAACTCTCTTAAAAATTGTAGTAATAATAAAGATTCTGTTCAGGCATTTAAAATAGTGGGAAGGTATACAGGCAATTTACACATAACAATTTTTCTGAGGGATTCAACTGCAACTGATTCTAGAAAATGGTGAATTTGTGTAATAGCTAGTCATTGTACAAAACTGCTTTATTTATCCCAGAACTATGGATAGAACTGAAAGCATATTGTGTTCAAGAATACACTGGCAGAGCATTACTGCTTCATAATTCTAATTGAAAGATAAAGCCACTCAACTTTTATGGAATAAAAGGAATAATGCTTCTGTTAATGACAAAATTTATTTTAGTAGCTATCATTTGGAAACATGTTCTAAAGCAGTATAAAATTAATTAGTTTTGAAACTTTGTGTATGTAATTTTTCTCAAGGTGATAATTTTGAAGAGCCAGCTGATATGCCATATTGGTGGTTGATGCAGAATACTAATGCAACCATTGTGTAAAGAAAACACCTCTCCAATAATTTGTACTGAAAATATTGTGGCAGCTGCATTCTCACCAGCTTGGTAGTTCAGGGTGCTTTCATCACCGTTATTTTCCCACTGCATTCCTGAGAAATGGGATTCAATTTTTATCAGACTGGGGAAGGTACAAGTGCCAGCTAATCCTATGGATTCTTATGAACATTCACTTTTCCAGTCTCTACAGGACTGTCCTGTGTGAGACTGTTCTCTCCATTTAAAGCCCAAACCTCTTTGGAAGAAAACTGGCTAAAAATATTTTAACCAAAACACTTTTTCATTAGAATGCAAATTCAAGGACATTGAAGGCTGCAGATATATTACTGTTTTTTACCTGAGCTGTGGCCTGCCGCGTGTTCAACATGAAGAAGAAACAAAGAGCATATTCCCTACCTATTTGCAGTGTGTCTTCTCTTTTCATGTTTGCTGTCCCTGTCTGAGCCAGCAACGAGCTGACAGTGCTGACAGCGCTGACAGCACAGGCTCTTACTGTTCAGGTGTCTCCAGAGAGAAAACAAAATAAACACTGGTATTGAGGAAGGCAGAGAAGAATCAGATGTTGGCAGTGGAGAGAGAAGAAAGCTAAAACACAGGTCAGGGGGGTGGACTGGTTTTGGAGCTGCCTGTTGGGTAACATGTGAGCGTGTCAAAGCAGAATCCAAACAGTGTGATGAGCAGCAGCTCTGTGTCTGAGGCAAGGCCAAAATATGCCCTGGTACCTCAACCTCAGTTTCACACACTGATGAGATAGATTTGGGGGTTGAAGAAGACCAACAGAAGAAAGGAGAAAAAGAAGGAAAAATCAATTATATTTAGATGGTGCACTGAGTATCTTGGCTGCTGATTTCATTGGGGGCTTGTTTGGTTTTTAAACACATGTGGGTACAGACTGATAGTTAGCAATCCTAGATCAAACATGGCCTGACTTTTTTGTAGGTATTTACATCGCTGTTGCATAAATTGTATCGTGGCAAGTACTAAGACAGGGAGAACATAGTGATAATAATTACTGCAGCTTTAGGGCCCCTTAGGGTATTCTTGCTTTGTACTTTACCACGGTTTATAATTTTCACTTCAAACAAGTTCTCTACCTGGCAGTTTTAAGCAGACTCTCTTTGCACTTCCCTTATCATCATATTTAGCAGCTCTATATCATATGACATTTTACTTGTTCCTTTTATGACCAGAGGAAAATTTGTTTGCTTCTAAGATAAAGAAGGATAACAAAGCAATAAATTTTAGGGGATAGGAGGTACTAACAAACTGGCTAGCATGACACGAGAGGAAAAGCATTTCCATGAGATATAGCCAAGCGGTAAGCCAAAGTATACAATTTTATGTCTAGTGAATAAACATTTTTTAATGATTTCTGGGTAAGTTTTGCCATTGCAGTGCTTATGCTTGATTTGCCAATAGCAGGATTCATAAACCATGTGAAATGGCTTTTTTGGACTACAGAAAACAGATTTTATATTTTAATTTTTGTCAGCTTCACAGGGAAGAACAGAGGTGATTGCAGCAGAGTAGTTAGATCCAGATCACAGAGCAGAGAAGTAAATAAAATTTGGAACATAATTCCACAGCTGGAATCCAGTACATAGAGTTTTTCTGAAACTTTCTAAGAGCACTTATATATGAACCTTTTCAAAAGGAAAGAAGAAAAAGCTTTTCCTTGCATTTCTCCAAAACTAAAAGAGAATAATCATAGAACTGATTGTTATGGAAGGCTTCCACTAGTGCTTGCTTCCAGTGGTCTTTCTGAATGCCTGTATCATTTACTGAAAAGTAAATGGCACTATTTCATATTGGTTGTGGTTTTCTTTGAATCTTTTCTACCTGGTATGGAAACCTGTGTTGCATATTTCATCTAGGGAAGCCATGGGAATTACCAGGAGAGCACATATAAGGAAGGATGTAGTACATGTACAAATACTGCAGCAACATCCATAATAAGCCTTCTAAAATGGCACTAATTAATTTAATGACATTACAACCACAGGAATGGCAGTAAAATATGCGATCCAAGGTCACATTTGTGCTTAAATTCTTAGGTAGCTCAGACCTTGAATAAATTTGGTACACTGTATGAAAGTAAGTTCATCAACATTACAGACTTTGTGTTTAAATTGGCTGCTACTGACTATTTCAGTCCTTCTGAAACCCTGTCTACAATATAGCAAGAAAGTCTTACAATTTGTAACACCTATGCCCCTACTTGTAGGAATCATGATTTCATCTAGATTCTTTCACCTTCAATAGTGTGGGTCATAATTATCTTATTATCTCAAGTGAGTTCTAGGAAATGCTTTTCCCTGTTTTGAACAAGGCAATGTTGCTTGTTCTGCTTCTGTCATTGTCACTGTCACCAGCACCGCCACCAGTATGAGAGGAGATCCAGTTAAAAAGAGATGACCTGATCTTCCCCAGGAGGCTGAGTCTGGTTTTTGGAGGGACAAATGTATCCCTACAGTTGCCACCTACTGCTGGAAAAGTAATTAAACTCTCTACTAAATAAAGTAGATTAATATTTCAACATATTTCTGGGTAATATTAATGTTGATTTGTACTAATGTTATTTATTAATTCCTTGAAGTTAGTAAGATCAGTAGATGAGAAGAACTGCCATTTTCAGTCTCAGCCTTCAGCCCTTGTAGGGGATACAGCTGCTGCTGGAGCATGACTTTGTGTAATCCCCTATTAATACAGCCTCCCTTTCAGCTACTTTGTTATCACCCTGTGCATTACAAATATTTACAAGTTATGGAATTTGGAAAGTACCTTACCTATGGAATTAGAAAATACCTTTTTAACAGGAGTCAGAAGATGGAACAGAAGTCTTCTCTGGCCCATTCACTAGAAGAAGGATCAATAGAGGATTTCCAATCCCAAAATATTGTGAGAAGAAATATTATAGAGTCTACAGAGCTAACAACTTCTCCTCTTTACTCAGCAGGTTTTTACAAGGAAGGCAGGAAAAGAAGACAGGACAACTACAGAGCATCAAGATGAGCCAGACACCTAAGTTGGCACTATTTTTTCAGCTCAGAGGCATCATTTAGACTGCAACTTCACAGATGAGTTTGTCAAAACACAGTACAGCTTTCAGGTTAAAGAGCTCCCTTTAGCAGCTGCAGTGTGAATGTAAAAATGTCACTTGATAATTTAAATATGAGTTGCAATGCCCATTAACAAATTTATGCCTTGAAAACTGACATGTTCTAGCCTCAGCAGAAATTCTTAGAAACTATTATTTTGCTGAAGAATACATTTTTTAATGTGTCCTTTGGAGGGACTGCTTCACACAGTTCCATAGATGCTTTGAAGAATACTGATTATAACTAACAAATTGACAGATGTGCCTGAACAGGTATTCAGAGGGGTCATTATGATTTGGTCTGTTCTTTCTTGCTTCTCTGGATGACAATGATGCATGTGCTTGAATAGAATTACTCTGCACTACATTAAAACACCCTTACCTGCCTGACAACCTTAAAAAAGTTCCTATTTAAGCCAGGGGGAAGAACTCTAGATAAATTCAGAAAGTGCAGCAAGGACTGGCTTCTTAAATTTTGGCTTCTATGGTGGTGCTGTAGATGTACTGTAGACAGAGAGCCAATATAGTATTGACTTGTAGATTAATTAAGCAATACAGGCTTCCACAGCATCATTATGCACTTTTATGTTCACAGCTTTTAGTTCATCAGTATGCAAGAACTTTGATCTTAAAGTGCATGATGCAAAAATGTTGCCTGATTGCTCTGCATGAAGAGGAAAATTTTCTCTCCCATTACCAGGTTCACTTAACAGCAAAAGCTTTTTTTCTGAAAGGATTTAGTTTATTTACAGAATGAGATATTTCTTCTGTAGTTGGAGCAAACTGGGACAAAAATTATGTTGGACTATAGAGACCTCTTTAGACTTTCTGGAACCAAATAATAAGACAATTGCCAAGGAGCTATTGTGCACATTACACAGTCCTATGAAACAAGCAGGTATACAGGGCAATAGGAAGAAACAGAATGGGATTTAATACAAGCTAAAGTTTTAATGGCTTTGTTTCACTTTCAAGAATGTGAATTGAACTTTCTCCGAAATGCATTGGGGTCTATGGATACAGAAAGAACCTTGGCATAACAGGTGACTGCACAAGATACAGAGCTGGGCAGACTGAGCTGTCCCATGTATGTGCTGTCTAATCCAATGCCTGCTAAGGAACATTGCAGATTTCCTTGTGATACTGTGATCATGCCAATTGTTTTTTATGACAACTCAAGGAAAGTAATTTCCTCAAACAAAATTAATAAGTGTTTACAACCATTAAGAGAAATGCATACAGCATTTTCCCTTTACTTCTTTTTCATAGATTTCTTGTCTTTCTGGGTTTTTAACAAAGAACAAACCCAAAAAACCTCACTATACCAATACCTGGAGAAACTTGTATGTGCATAGATGTATGTAGATGCCATAGAAGAGGCCTCCTGCATTTTGCAGAAGAGTATGTAGAGTAGACCAAGGGTTTTGAATGGTTATCTCTTGTTTATCATTTGTGCACCGAAACAAGACAGCAGTGGGGCAGGTGTATAAATGCTCCTGTAGAACAGACATGCTTTCCCAAGTCAGGAGCTCTGGTACCCAGCCCCTACATAAATGCTCTTTATTTTCTAAATCAACACTCTGCAGTAGCTGAGAAGCACTGTAGAGATGAAAACCACCTTTTTAGACATGAAATCTCTTAGAGATGTGAACTATTTGCCAGAACGACACATGGCTAACATTCTGGAGACTGAGGCAAATTTACTAGTATAGAGTCCCAATTGGATTTTTGTGCCTAATACATTAGCTCAAATGTCACTGATAGAAGTAAGTGAAATCTGTCCTGCTAGTACTGTTCATTTTGCAGAATTCTAGCTTTTTTTTTTTTAATTTAAAAATAAAAACCACATAGATTTTGTAGGTAGGAGAATGTATCCTATTCAGTCATGGGACTTGTTTTATAAACTAAATCTGGAGACAGTGTATAACAGTGGATCTGAGAGAAGAGCTGCTCTTTAAAGACTTCAAGTCTGGAACCCATTTATGACTTCAAGGGGCAATAAACTTGCATATAACTCTTTCACTAAGGGATAACAAGCTGTTTCTGTTAAAATTCATTTTAGAGAGGGAATAAACCATGCTGCAGCAGAGGAAATGCAGAGGTAACAGGAGAAGAGACAAGAAACAGGAAAGAGAGATGCAAAGAGAATAGAAGAAATGAGGAAAGATCTAACTGCATTAAGACAACGTTGGCCATAACGAAGAAATACCTGAGGTTTTGGCTGTAATGATCAAAGGATAGAGGAGTATTCCATATAGGTAAAACCTTACCTAAGGAAGGCCTTGCAAAACCATGGCTCAGTCCTGTTACTTCAGCTAAGTAGAAAAGGACTACGGGAAAGTGACTGAATTAGAGGTAGAAAAACAAGTTATATAACCATAGCACGTTCACATGGTGGTGTATGGTGTTTGGTTGAATTATGTTTGTTATGATTTAAGACTATGTAGCTGATAACCAGCTAACTGCTTAAAAAGGCCTGGTTTTTGCAATAAAGTGCCTCTCCTCTGCACTGCCTGGGGACTCTGCCTTGCTTTTATTCACACAGAGGAAAGGTAAGATTTGTGGGTGTTATCACTACTAATGACTTGTATAAGTTGTTTTTACAAATCTTTTTACATTTGCGTACCAGTATGGCCTCTGGTACTGGCAACCACCAAGGTTTTATGTCAGAAAGTTTGGTTGTCTTGGGTTTTTGCTTATTTGCTTTCATTTGTTCAAAGTACATTAAGGAAATATTCACTCTTGTTTTTTCAGGATTTCATGGAAAATCCTTTAATCTAAGCCTCTCAAACTTTTCATTTTCCTATGAAAAACTTACCATTGCTTGCAGGAGAAAACATAATTGAAAATTAAATTTCTTTTTTGATGAGTGATTTTAATACACATAATATTATGTTGAACATGACAGTGTTTTTCAAGCAAAAAGATTAAAATATGAACTACTAACTTCACTGAATGGAATTATTTTCTATCTTAAAGAACTCCCCTGGATCACAACAACTTCTCTCCTTATTGCCTAACCGCTGAACTAATTTGTAATGATTTCCTGCCACTACATCAGAAGAGAGAGATTTATTGAGTAAAGGGAATCACAGTAAATATACCCTGAGTCCTGTAATAGGGATCCTGCTGGCAGGAGCTGCACTGCAGCTTTTTGAAGTCTCCTACAGTAAATACAGCAGATGAGTTAACACCTGCTGAAGAGCATTTCAAAGAATGACCAGATATGCCTCCAAGATGCTGTCCCCACTGAGCACAGGGAACAAACTCGGATGGATGCCTTGATCTCCCAACAAGACTGAATCCATCAGGCACCCCCCACTTTGCTCAGGGTTACCCCAAAATCAGGAGGTTACTTACTTTTCCAGTAGAGGCAGGTGATAATCTAAGGGCCAGCCATCCTTCAAAGATACTGAGGGTCAGAGCCAGCTTTATCTGGACTTTGGGGAACTTCTGAAGCCCTGGCATTCCAGAGAGGGAATGTCTACATGCCATTCATCATCCAGAAGCAAGATGTGGTACCCTCTGGATGATGTGGCAGGTTCATAGTCTAGGGAAGACAAGATTCAGAAGTGGGTTTCCCTGAACAATTCAAGTTGAAACTTTTATGCAGAGGCCACACAAAGTTATTGGTTGCTGTGGCAGAGCCTTTGAGGCAGGACAAGCTGCAGAGGAGGCTGCAGTAGTAATCAAGGGGTACAATGAAGCAGTGTCAGAAGTGCAGAACCCAAGGATCCTGGGGTCCATCTAGGCACAAAGTAACTCAGCAAGCTGACAATAGCAAATCTCATCTTGCACAGAGGGAAATATTTTGTGAATTTGCTTTTGTTATGCAGTTCGGAGAGGACTTGCAGAAAATGTGTGAAGACAGCAAATAGTAGTGGGGACAAATTCCTGGAAGCAGGTGGGGATTGAAAAGTGAACAATCTATTAGAAAAAGAGGGATGGACGTGGCCAGCAAGAAAATGCTTGTCAAAAATACAGCAGAAGTAAGAGACAGCAATGTAAGAAGGGGTTGAGGTTACAGGTGTCAGGAACACAGGGAGAGAAAACAAAGGGAGAGAAAATAGATCTGTTTCCTGACTCTTCTTAGGGTAAGGCATAAGGCTGTTGTGGCTTCTGTTGTAGTGTTTGCTAGGGCTGTGATGGCAACAGATGGCTTCGTGTACTACTTGATGGTGTCTGTTGCTGAGAGGATGAGGGAAAGCGAGGTCAGAGTAGGTGCACAGGCCCTGGAAGGCATTAATGATGCTCCTGCTACGAGGTGCTTCCACAGATTGTTACGGCATTAGCAGCAACCACGACATGTCTGCATCCCAGTGTCTGTGTCCAGCTGCCCAAAACTCAATTCCACTGAGACCTTGAAGGATGCAGGATCAATTTCAATGTGTGAGTGGCCTGGGCTAAGAAGTGTTTAGGACTCTTGCCAGGGTCGCTTCAAGTAGACACATAATTTGGATGCAGCGACCTCAGTTTGCAGGCAGCAATTTTCAGTGTACAGACACAGATTAAGCTTGTATTTTGGCCATATGGTCAGAAATCACTGTAAGGCTCCCTCTGGTTACTAATATGGTTATAGACCTGGTCCTCTTGCAGGCAACTGAGTTTTTCTGGGACAGAATTAACCTCTACTCCATCACCTGGCTGGTTTGATCTCCTCTCTGTAGTCCCCTGCATTGATCTCCTGTATATGGGCTCCACATTCATTCTGCTGGCTCTAGCTGACTTATGCATCACCTATGAAAAAGTGTTACCTTGAATTTATCATCACCCTTGTCCCTTTAGAAGTTGCAAAGGGCGTAAAACATCTTAGTGACTGTGAGCTCTGCTCTGTGACTCATTGGTATCATTGATAGAGCTTGGAGAGAAAGTGACAGCAGTGTGTGTACATGCAGTGGGGTACTACAGCAGCAGTGGCAGTGGAAAGCATTGCTTTACTTGAGAACACCCTTTCAGATCCTATGAAAATGCAGGTAGAAGGGAAAGGAAGAATACTTTGTGAACAACAGGTGAAGGTCAAGTCCACGAGCTTTCAACACACACTCACTTTCTCTTCTCTTCTGCTTGACACATTGATCATGGAAATATGTGCAGGACTCAGCTCACAGGGAGGAACTCTGCCAGATGAGAGGGAAGATATTTATTCCAACACAACATCTCATGTTCTTCCCTTGCTTTCTAAGTAGGATTATGATAGCCTCTCAGCATTAAAATAAACTGAAATACTTCAAGCCAGTGATATTTAAATTAAAGTTAATTTTATCCTCCTGTACTGTGGAATAAAGTATTTGCCAGTACTTTAGGTAGAGAAGAACTAAGATGAAATATGTTTTTTGTTTCTAGAAACCTCTTTCTGCATCAATAAATATAGCAAAGCCAATGCTTGCCATGTCCTAAATTCTTACACAGGTTTCTGCTTTCCATCAATTCCAACAGATTCACTGACATCTAAATGCTGTGTTGTAAGGGTTGATAACTGCCACAGTAATGAAAGGCAGAACCATCCATTATCCAAATAACTTTGCAGACAAGCACTAACTAATATTTTAATTCCCCTACCTGTATTCCTGGTCATCTTCCAGTTCTGCATGAGGATCTCCAATACAGGTTCCTGGAGCTGGAAATGCACCTGGAGTTCCTGCACTATTCTAGACTATTAACAGTTATGACTTAGGAGATTTTAATTCAAATTTTGTATTCATAATACCAAACACATAATGGTTTGTTACTGAAGAGAATTTCACACAAGTGCAGATAGCTTTGCATGCAAATGATTACATTTTCTTCCACTGAAACAGTCTTCACTTCTCCTCCACCACCAGAAATGAAGTAACCTTCAGTTTCATGCTACACAATACATACTGAAAACATTGTCTTCCTCCTTGTCATTCCTTAGCCTACAGCTCCTGATTAAATCACCCATTTCCCTCTTCTCCCCTCAGGCAGTATAAAAGATTTCCCTATGCTCTTAGCTGGGATCCAAGAAACAAATGATAAACAGAAACACTAACATATTGGGAGATAGAATGCATGAGGTCTGGCCCTCGTGCTTGTCCCAGAGGAAAATGGGGCTTAAGTTGTGATTAGCACCATTGCCAGAAGACATTTCCCGCCTTCAAATCTTAGGTATGGAACATGCTTAAATCACAAAATGCAGAGAATTTACTGGAGGTCTCAGTAAACAGCACCTCACAAAACATCAGGGCTCCTGTGCACCTGGAGATGGAAACTTTCAGCCAACAGTCCATCCAAAGGCAGAAAGATTGCATTGTGCTGAGGGGGAAAAGCTGGGTGATCCCTCTCCCCCGACAGCATCCACCATCCAAGAAACTGTCCTTCCATGGGGTGGAGGGACAATGTAAAAGGAGCAATAACACATTCTTTCAGATGTTCCTGAATTGTCTTGCAGAAGTACTTGGGACCTGGATGCAATGGCACTGCTATTTGTGACCTGGGGTTCTGTCTCTGTCCAGCCCAGAATGCAGCAAAGGTTTCCCATTTGCCATCAGGACTGGCATGCAAGTCTTCTTTTCAGCTGATTTGGGTGAAGCTGTGGGTTTGGCTCTTCCTGATGCCTCTCATGCTTGCTTCCTTTGGTGAAATTAGGGCTTCACATTCTGAGTACATCACCTGTAGCTCCAGAATCAGCCTAATCCAGTGAGCAGGACTGTGCTCTCCCCTTCCCCCTTGCACACCTCCTCAGCTGCTTTGGGGGGCATCCTGCTCTAAAGTTTGTGATCAGAGATGAGTGAATTAAATTTCACAAGGTTTAAAAGAAACTTTGGAAATGATGGACCGTTCCTGTCCTCATTCTTCCACGACTCTGTTAAAATATTCAGTTCACACAGTGTTCAGCCTTGGTGCCTGTCAGACCTGATGGTTCTGCTTGCTTCTCCAGATGTCAAAAGATAAAGTAGAATACCCTGTAGAGAACTAGATATACCACAAGTGCTATACTGCTGCCTTGAGGTATATCTAGTTCTCTTTTACTTATGTAGGAAACCTCTTTGATGCACCCTTTCCATTTTGTGACACCCCAAACAAGCAAAAAGCTCTCATACCCTTCCTGGAACCTGCACTACCCTTTCAAACCCTGCAGGAGACTGCAATTCATTTTCATATTTGCATCAGAATATTTGAGAACAGGGTGCTTGCAGCTTTTGAGAAATATGTGAGACACTAAGTCCACTGTGCTTCCACATGACCTTCAAATCAAAGGTTAATCCATATTCTCAACACTCTCGGCACAGATTGGTCTTTGAACAATGACACAATTGGTAAATTTTATACCACACTTCTGGCATGAAGGATCATTTTGGTGTGTAAAAGAAAATATAGCTAAATGCTCTAAATTTTCCAGTATAGAATGACTCAAGAAAAAAGTGTGTCATTGTTCCAAGACCAATGGTGCTGATGTGGGAGTTCAGAAGGTTGGCTAAGAAAATTATGAGACCTAGTCATTTGAAGAAATAATTATTACCTTACTTCCTGCTTGAATTTGACCTGGCTTGTCAAAGGAATGGAGTCCCCAGGCTACCTGCCTGCACTGAGCTGGCAGTGTCAGAAACAAAATGAGCACACCACAGCTGAATTTCTCTAGCCAACACAGAAAACCAAGCAAGCAGGATAAGCACTTTTATCACTACTCAGTTCTGACACAGCCATCACTTCTCTGTACATTATTTTCAAAAGGGAGGGAAACAAAAACTAAGCATGATTTACTAACTTGAAACTCTAAGGGGGGAAAGAAACGTGGAATTGGGATCATATATACATACATTATACATACATTACATACATACATACATATATATATATATACACACACACACACATACATACATACATACATACATACATACATACATATATGTATACACACGTACACACACCCACCAATCTCCAGGCAAATGAATGATGGAAGAGAAGTTTGTAAATGAGGTGGTAAGTTACCTCCTGTGCACAAAACCTCAGAGTCTTTTCTCCTACTATCTGTTCCCTGTCCTATCTGCTAGGGGAACAGTTACCTGATGACTTACAACAGGAGAACACATGCCAAAGCTAAATATAGCTCAGTCATAGGTGTTTATATTTGAAACATCTATGCAACTGGATACAAAACAGAGGCACTGCAGCAAAACACACACAAAACACAGAGTAACCCGTGACATGACACCAGGATCTGCAATCTGTATATGTTCTGAATAAAAGAAAACACTTTTTACTGTAAGAGTGATCAAACAGGTTACTCAACGAGGTTGTGGAGTTGCCATCCTTGAAGATGTTCAATCTGTGACTGGACACAGCCTCTGGCAACTTGCTCTAGGTGACCCTCCCTGACCAGTTGCATTGGATCAGATATCTCCAGATCTCTTTCTGCCTAAAGACTTCTAATTAATTTGTGTAAGTACTAACACATGCAGTTCATTGAGAAGTAGTAGGTTCACATGTCATGTCAAGTTGCACACGTACCACTTCCACTCTCCTGTGTGAAAGCGCAACAGGAGTTCATGCAGATCAACAGTAAGTGAGATCCATGTATCCACTTATACAGATTACAAGGTATATTATGAAAATAGACTAAAAGAGCTTATCCTTCCGCTTTGGTCTGCCCATTTGTTTTAGTAATTTTTGTCCCAGTTGCTTTCATTGACTGCAAAAGTCCCAGTTATTAAGAACTATAAAGACAACACAACATTGTTATTTCCTTACTGCAAGCTCATCTGGGGAGTGTGTGCAGCTGCTGTACTGTGCAGCATAGGAGGGAACATTCTTATGTATGCTCTGAGCCCTTCTCACATCACTTGTAATGATGAATGGCCTAGTAATCATAAAACACTTTGTCCTTTGCACAAGCACTTATGAAGCAGATGCTTCTATTTTGCTGCCTTACCAGAGTCCTTTTAATTTCTTTTGTATACTCTCATAAAGAGAATGAGGAGTCCAGTTAAAGGAGATATTTTGTGGCAGCTTGCTTTATTTTACTTTCATTTTTTAATATATAATTATTGTACAGAAAAATGGGATCTGTCTTGCCATTTTCATTCCAAATTAATCTTTCCTACACTGGATGTTCAAAGGACTTCTGGTGATTCCTCAAGGAAGCCATTTGTCCAAGTCAGGAGGCCAGTTTTCATTTTGGTGGCTTATCCTAAACCCTGATGGACCAGGTCCTCTCAGTCCTCCTTTCACAAGCCCACATTTTCAAAAAACTTTTATCAGGATGGCCCTATTGGTCAGAACAAGGGATCTGAATCCCTACCTTATCACCGGCAGTTTTCAACACCCAAAGAGAAAAGCGTTGATCATTGTACTTTACAAATATCCCTCCAACAGTTTGAAGAATAAGGATTTTACTGACCCAGAGGGGATGACTGTGTTTAATGACCATCATGGATTCTTCTGGGAGTTTTGTTCTGTTGTGATTTGAACTCCCCAAAGTTCTAAGATGGCCATGTGTCTGCCATCTGTCTATGTGGGAAGAACCAGACCAAGAACTCTCTTTTATATTGAGGCAACTACCACTCAGTTTCTTTCAGTACCTTTCATTTTTGTACTAAACAGACACCAAAGGACTGTTTCTTCAATGCTAGTCATGACTTCAGAGATTTTGTAGTATCTCACCCCTCTCAATAGTTCTTTTCCTATTTGGCATAGGAAATGGCAGTTTGGGCATTCCTTGTACAGAATATATTTCATACTTTCATCACTCTTGTGGTCTACCTGTATAACTTTTCCATTGGTACCACCCATTCTGAAATGGAAGAAAGAGAATGCAACACAGTATTTCAGATAAGAGCTAACCATCAGTTTACACAGTGGCATAAGTGCTTTGCTATGTTCCTTTCTAATCACCTCTAATATACAAGTGGGGTTTTGACTGTTCCTAACTGTTAACCTAATAGTTTTCTAGGAACATTTATAATACTAAAACCTTGTTTGAGAGACAGGGCATTCTCCTCCCTGGATCTGGGGTGACTGAACTGTAGTATCCTCTTTTCTTAAGTTCTGTCACAAATTCCAGTTAGAAGGCATATTTGGTGAAGGCTGAGCTTCGATGGTCAAAGATGAACTCCTGTTTCTTTGCCTTTACTACAGTGGGCAAAAGTCCTTTGATGATTTTGACAATGTTTAAGCCATTAAGCATTTTGGTCTCCCACACTTGCCTTTCTGATCAAGGATTCCTCTACACTTCTCTTCTGATATAAATTTAAACCAAGGTACAGGAAAATAAGGGAATTTTAAAGGGAATTCTTGAGCCATGCATCTTCACCCAGGTGGTCTTGACTTAAGTTCAACTCCAGGCTCAGTCATTTGCCTCCAGATCTGAGATCCAAATAAATCCTAGTCCATGTGGGTTGCTCCAGAACCTATGTTTCTCAGACTTCAATATGACATCAGAAGGGATAATCAAGACTAAGTATATTAATGATAAAAGAGCAACTATTCAGGAGGGAACCAACCAACCTGAAAGACAAAAGTCAAGTTCTCAAGAAAACTCCAAATGTACAAGAATTTTCCTTGGTGTTCAAGTGACATGTCCAAGACATTCTTTGGCCTCATCTGACAATGAAGGAATGTGAACCTCTTTGCCTGTCCATACATTTCTCTGACTACTTTGGGAAAAAAATGATGCTGGGACAAAGTAGGTCATGAGGATAACGACTGCAGGTGTAGTCTGACTGCTGAAGGTGAATACTCCTGAAAATCTCTTGGCTGCTTCATAGAGAGAGGAGAAGGCTGGGACACAGCCCAAGGGATGCTACACCAGGAGGAAGAGTTCTACAAGGATGAGGAAGTGCTATTACAGAGGAGTGGTGTGAGTACAAGGTACTTTCCCTTTCCCACCTTGCTGGAAGCAGCTGTTCAAGACTGGCTTAGGGGACTGTGCTCCAGGAGGCTGAAGTAGGAGGACCCAGAGGAAAATGCCCCAAGCTCTCTGGAAGCAGTTAACTGTGGCTGGTGCAGGAACCTCTCAAAACTGGAATAGTAACAGAAGATGAAAAATACAATAAAGTCACAGAAAGCACAGACCAGGTTTTGCTGGTGTGCTGCCTTCCTTCTAGGAGCCATTCCAAGAAATTGCTGTGATAAACTGATTTTACGAAGGAAAAAGGATACTCCTAGCTCATTCTTCTGTGTCAAAGGGTCAGAATTTGGGTTATAGAAAGAAAATTTGATGGTAAGTAAAAAAGTGGCCATAATCATATGCAAGCAAAAGCATTCTAAGAAATTTCTCCCTCTTGGTTAGAATTTGGCAAGATACATTTAAATGCAATAAGATAGGTTCTTTCTGAAATAGCTGGGTCAGAAAGTCTAAATAACAAACAACAAAATTGCTACATTCCTGTGACCCCAAGGCTAGGGGCTCTGTACATCATCAGCTTTAATACAAGGACCTGCAGCCCAGGCATAACAAGTTCAGCAAAGCATGGTCATGAGGAACAGGTGGAAGTCTGCTGTAAAGAGCATGGCCAAAGTCCTCTGTAGCAAGACATGAGATCTAATCCCTGCTTGAGAGACCTTGAATTTTGACACATATTCCTTAGGAGAGGAGATCTACAGCTTCAGGCAGAACAGAGTCTTTCCCTATATTTCCTAATTAAAGCAAACTGAGAAAGTTTTATAACACTGCAATTCTGGGTTATGTGATTGCATACACCAATTCTATTACTACAAATTTGTAACTGTGAATTAGAGCTTAGACCTGTGATTTAATCTATTGTATAGTCTTTCCCTTTGGAATCAGTGTCAGTTTAATGCTGGCTCTCTATTGAAAAGTATTTTCTCCCTCAGAAACTTATATTCCTAAGAAGGGCCTTCTGTTAGTTCTTCACACCATTGCTATACTTTTCTACTAATATTTACTGATAGTTACCTACCATTCAACTAATTTCCTTGATATGTCCTCAGTAAGGGAATTTAAGTGATCTCAAGCCCAAATAATCTTTGTTGCACCAGGTGCTAATGTCTTTGCAACTCTGAAATTCTGTTATATTTTGTCAAAAGTACACATCCTACTGTCCTAGGTCAGTTATGGGGTCAGCTGGAGAAGCTTCTACTTTGGAAAGTCAAGACTAATACAGAGTAAAACTACAGCTCATTATGTGCAAGTGCTGTAAAACACAAATTACTCATTAAAAAAATATGGTGTAATTTCATATTGCATGTTAGACAAATAGGCATACCATGGACATTTAATTTCTATGCAAGAGGAAGAAGATGCATAGGAATGAGAAAGAGAGATGACCCTTCATCCCAACAGTCAGTAATTCCAGCAAAATGTCTCAGCATATTTGGATAGCACAGTCATGGAACCCATCCACATAACAGAAAGTTGATAAGCTAGGATGGTGATCAGAAGATGCACAAACTCATATTTTTGTAAGTCCAGAATGGTACCCAGAGTGGAACAGATTCAACTTGCACACATCTAAGCTGCCTTTCAGGCCGAATGTACAAGATATTCCTTCTGGTTTATAACTTTCATACCGATTTCCCTGTCCACTCCAGCATCTGCAAATAATTTGTACCCATTGGCAATGCAGGTAAGAATTGCTTGTCCAGGGACCACCACACAGAACTAACAGTCATGGGTTCCCAAAGCTTAAGTAGTTTATTATGGCCCAGCTTTTAAATCTTCAGACGACTGAGAGAGTCTATGGAGGAAAAAAAGCTTTGGGCCATTGGAAGTAACCTTGTCTGTTTAACTGTGTGCACCTCTGTGAATATCCTTAACAAGGTTTATAAACAGCCTTACAATTTCTAAAGTAAGGCGTGATTGGAAACAGAACACAGGCATTCCCTGTTTTCATTGTCAGTTTCTTGGGATTGTCATGAGTAATAGACTTACAGGCTGAAAAATTAGATGTGCAGAAAGCCCTCAGTTCCTCATTAGCAGGAAAACACTAAGTTAGTAGGAAAATGCTCTTCACCTAGGGGGGAGTTTTAGGCTTGTATTTATTGTCCCTTTGCATATACCTGAAATACTACTCCTTGCTAATCAGCTTGGAGCCAAAAACTTCTCTCAAATGCTTGTTCTATTGAAGTTCTTGAAATTAGAGTAGCAGAAACTCCATGAAAAAAGACAGAAGGAAAGGAAAAAAAAAAAAAAAAGAAAAAAATACAAGAAAGAAAGAAAAAAAACCAAGGACATATGGACCTTATTTACAATTGGGTTTTTTCTCTTTTAATAAAGCTTTAGCTTGTGTTTGGGGCAATGCAATAAAACTAGTCTCTGTTTAACACAGAAGGTGTTCTGCAGTGGCACAGCAGGATGGCTCCAGATGACCTGTATCACTTCTGTCAGGATGCTATTTTATCCTATAAGAAGACTGAAGGCATTCAGACAGACTAATCATCAGTCTGATTAAAAAGCTCCAGGCTAAAAATGAATCACAAGAAATTTAATCATGCCTTATAAAATATAAACACTTTCCTCTTCAATCAAGTATTTTGTAACAACTAATATTTAACTTGTCTCTCCTTTTCTGCTTTAGCTTTGGCTCTAGTAATTTTTTTCAGGAAAACAGTGAGAAAACAACAAAGTTAGGGGAAAAATGAAGAGTATACAAACTCAATATATAAAACACATTTTCAAGAAAATTTTTAAAAGACAATCATGTAAACCTTCATCTGAAAGAAATATAGAAAAGTATTAAGTACTTTTGCCTCTATTAGTCCAGAAATAGACACTTGCAAGAAGGAAGTTTTGGCTGCCCTATTTTGCCATTCAGTCACAGTATCAGAATTTCAAATTCTGAAGAGTAGAATATTGATATAGTTTTTAAAAAATACTATTTTGAGTATAAAATACAACAAACTTTGTATGACTACACTCTCTTCTCATTACATAGCCCTAATACCTAGCATAGGATTTTTGATGCACAATTTAGAAGTAAAAGCTGCTCTTAGAGGGGGAAAGAAAAAGAATGGTTATAGTCTATTAAGTGGCATAACTAGTGTGTCTAACTAAACAGGAACTCCATCATGTGTGATAAATAACACACAGGTAAAAGAACACTGTGTAGTGCAGAATTTTGATCAGACAAGAACCCTTGAGACACAGACCAGGGCAGTAAACTTTCAAGATATTATAACTTGTATGATGTTTCTAATAAAATGAAACCCTACCTGAAGTCCCAGAAGAAAAAACTAACAAAGATCAGTTGTGCACCTTATTTCTATGTCTATAGAGCAGAGTGTTGAAAAACATCTCGTCAGGCTTTGACTGTGAATGCTGGAATAAACCAGGCCAAAGAAAGTAAGGCTGCTCTTCTCATCTGCACGTTTAAGTTTAGAGAAATGATGAAACCATATTTGATCTGCCATCAAAAGGGGCAGCGTCACCCTGCCCAACCCTTCTGGCCAAGGATCTCCCACTTACAGGAACAAGAGCAGTCTTAGATTGTTGGGTCAGCTGTAAAACTGCATTCTCAAAACAGCCTTCTTAAATGGGACAAATCCAGTAACTTGACAAACTGCATCTAAATCACCTAGATAACATGAATTATCAATGCTTGCAGCACCAAAAGTGTGTCTGAATGGGACAGATACCTATGGAATGCTCCTTTCTTGTAAAATATATGACAAATGCAGTTCAAAAACAGATACCATTGCAGAAAAATCTCACAATATTAAAAGTTCACACAACCATTGGAGCACTGGTCACTTCCTTAAATCATCTGAGAAATATTGAACCTGATTCAAGGGAGAAGGGAGCTTTCCCATAAAGGTGGTGGTATTTGAACTGGGGCATGAAACTTTACTAAAATATTTCTGAGTTCAGTATTGTAATACAGAGTAGAAACTCTCATTCTGGAGGCTGCATACACACTCCTTTCTTCTGGTGCTCATTCCAGTTGAGCATCACTTCACTTGCTTTCCAATTACCTGCCTCAACCATTGGAACACCGAGCATTAACCTTCCCAGAGGTTGTCTTTCTCAAATAGTGCCTCCTGCATTCCCAACTACATCTAGGACCAATGTGCTTACTCACATCCTAAGGTAAGCCTCTTTCTTGCAAGTTTTGCTTGAGTTGTTAAGACTCTACAGACTGCAGTGCTTCAGTGAAATTGGGGACCTCCCTGCAGAGGGCTACAGACCGGGCAAGGTTGTGGTGAGTGCCCTCAGGGCATGAGCAAGAGCAGTAGGGTGCTTGGAGCCTGCCAAGACATGGGCATGCAACAAAAACCACACACTCTGTGGGCCTTGAGAAATGCCTCTGTCCATGCACAATACCAAGGGACGGAAGGAAAATGAGAATGGCTGAGAATCAGACTCTAAATGGGGAAAAAATCCTAAGATAACCAGGGTTACAAAACCAAACATGGTGCCATCATGCAAGGGAGGAGAACCACTTTGCAGTTTTATTTTACAGCAGCATCTGCACAAAGGCAAGTGCAGACACATCCAAAGAATCGGTCATGTTTTATTCTGAAAAGAGTTTCATCCAGTGAATTGAATCCAAACAGAGCCCATGTCTTTCACATCAGCTGTCTTTCTGTGTCCAGCCTCAATCACACAGCAAGAGCTTTAATGCTGAATTGCTTCTCTCATCTTCTTTGTCCAGCAAACTCCCAACTGACCTTTGGCAGAAGGGAGACAAGCCGAAAATTGAAATCTGAAATGCTGATGGATGCTCCAAGGAAGTGACATGGACTATTTACCTGCTCCTCCTCATCCTTTTCCTCAAGTCCTACAGGCAGCACCACACCAGTTACCATCATGGCAACCCATACATTGGGAAGAGCTGGTCCCATGGCCTTTTTTACTCCTGGTCGTGCTGCACCATGCCTGAGCCCAGACATTCCTTTACCTGCTTCAGAACTTCAGAATTATTCAGGCTTCAAGACTTCCTCAACATTCCCTGAGGCATCTTTCTGTCCTCCGCCCAGACAAAAACAGCTAGTCACCTAGAAACAAAAAAAGTGTAATTTAAAGGTTTTATTAGAAGCAATAAAAATTTGTTATATTTATCTTACAAAGAAGCCACCAGATAAGCAAATACAGCTGAGTTATAGCAGGCTACAATTCACTTAAAGGTAATACAGTATAAACATTAAATTTCAGCCATTATATGAGAGAAAGTTAATCAGATCATAAAAATTTGTCTAGATATTGTCAGATGTCAGACCATGGAGATACAAATCTATCTTTTTAGTAGAAACACAGAAAATATTAATATTGAATCACACTTCTGTATTAAACCACAAACCATGTTAAAGCCAAAATCTTAATTTTGCAGGTAAACCCTGCCTCCATCTCTATGGGATTGTGTTACAGACTCCTGAAAAGTTTTTAAACATCTCTTACTTATGGCAGATGAGATTATTACAGCTCCACTCTGAATATATGCACAGGGATGATCTGCTCTGCATAACACTGGTGCTCTTCAGGATGCCATCATGTTCTTCATTTGAGAAAGCATAAGCATATCCCTGAATATTCTTGCCAGAAATACTTTCTTTCCATTCCTCATTACAGCTGATTTATTAAAGATTAAAAAATTTGGGGGGGGGGGGGGGGGGTGGTTGGTTCTTGTTTGCACATGCTCAGTACCGAGATTCACTAGTGTTTCCAGATTTTGGAAAGCAAAAACAGGAGATTTGGGTAATGAGAGAGAAAAGAGCCAAGGGAAGACCTCAGAGAAGAAGCAACAGTATTGAGATATCATACGTGCGCGGACAAAACACATAGATGCACATCACACATCTGTTCCCCTTTTTCAGCCTTGCCACAGTAAAAGCCAGCCTGTGGCCAGGCACTCCCGGACTTTCTGCATCTCATCTTGGTTTCTCTCTCATGACCACAGAAGATCCTGAGTTTCCTATGACAGTGCTCACCAAACAGTCCCACCTAAACCAGAGTCTCTCTGGGATGGGCTCCTGAGCTTCAGGCAGGATCCCATCCCAGGTGAACACACGACATCACCTGGAGTCCAGTGCACACAAGGGGTGTCATTGCACACTGTGGGCATCTTCTTCAGAAGCAGCCAATCCCAAAACACTGGTGATTGTCAAGAACACGCCCCTGCAAGCACAAAGTGTTCGTTCTTCTGACAGGGCAATGCAGAACAGCATCCAGCCAGCCAGACAAACATGGAGACAAGGGGAAGCTGGAGAAGGGCCAGCTGGGCATCCAGGGCACACTATCCCCTGAGCAGGGCACTGCCAAGGGCTCTGTAAGGCTGGGGAAGGGTGCATTAGGGAGAGGAGGAGCAGAACTCTGACCCTTGGGGAGGCAGCAATAAATCCAGTGAGAAATTGCCAAATTCAAATATGAGAGCCATCTTTAACAGGCTTCTAGGACCTCTCTGAAAATTCTCTGGACTGAGCTTTTTGATAACATCTGCTGTGGACAATCCTGTCTAAAAATCTCTTAGAAAAATAATTTTCTGTATTTTTTCACTACATTAGACCTGCAGTTCAAAATTCCATTCTTCCTGTGGTCAATGGCCATGTTTCTTCAGTATTTTTTTTAGTGACCTGGACCAGTAATTCCAGTAATATTTGACTGAAGGAGCTAAAATAATAATTTTTAACACAGAAATGCTGTTTGCAAAAGGTCTCTAGATTGTGAGGGTTATACTAAGAAGTCTTGCCCATATAATTTAACCACTCACAGCTAAGTGATGGACTGTACACAGCGCAGCTGAGCTTTTTCCATTCCTTTTCAATAATAAATAATAAAGTGATTGACCACAAAAATACATAGCATATTACAGTAGAACTGAAATATAAATTTAAGATTAAGAAACCTTTGAATGGTTTGCTACTTGCCTTTACAGTTTGTGAAGTACAGCAGTTATTTAATTGCTACTAGACATGTCTTTCACAGCACTCTCAAGTGAAGACTCTAGGAAAAACAGAAAGCAAACAGCACAAAGGGTCATGTTGAATAATTTGCGTTCCTCTAAAACCCAGAAATGGTTCTCAACATAATTAAACAATGCAATTATTTCCATCACCAAAAATCAGTTCAGCCAGCAGAAAATTGTGAAGGTAATAAATATAGATATGGAGTGAAGGAGAGTAAAGTAATTTAACATATGATGTTTCAGTTCACACACAATTTAAAATTGTTTTTAACTTTGCACATTAAATTTTTTGTTTTGCTTCTGTAGAATACTTCAGCGAAGTAATTTCTATAGATATGGAAACCAGTGCTACTTTCTACCAGTAGCTTTCTGTACATAATTGCTGGAGGCTTGACACTTTGATGCAAAACTAATTCATAAGCATATTTTGAGTGCCTATATTGTGATTGAAATACATTATTATGTGCTTTGCAAGTTGATGGAGAAACCTTACATTGTCAGACTAACAGTTGCAAGCAGAAAGTTAAACAAAGTAAGGAAATAAATTGGTGCCACCTTGGTGTACAATCAAGGCATAGGAATATCTCTTGCTTCTTTTACACTGCCTGGATGTTTCATAATGATAGCCAAAATTATAAAATGCTTGGCATGAATTATGATCCTCCATTTTTAAGACATTAACTTTTGAAAAACATGTTTGTACCCTTTCTTATATTATTCTGAGAGGGTGAAATTCATCTATAAAAGCAACATTTGAACAACCCTTTTAAGAATGCATTTGAAGGCTACCACTATTAATTCCTGTATAGTGGCCAAAACACAGCCTATACGTCTTGAGCAGAAACTGACTTAAATTCCAGTAAATCCTATTTTAGGTAGAAGACCATTAACATTATTAAATCAATAGGCCATTAGGGGAAACAGCAGCAGCACAGTGGCTGTAGTGACATTATTCCTTAGCTGGTCCCAAAACACAGTCATGGTGTCGCTATTCCCTGGTCTCCCATATTGCTTAATGGGCTGCCATCAAGGTCCAGGAATGGATTTTCAAGTAGGAGCTGTTCCCCTGCTCAGCTCTGAGACAAAAAAAAAAAAAAAGCAATTACTGCAGCAGCTTGCTTAGGGAGCAGGATGGGTCCCTGGAAAGCCAAAGTCAATGTCTCTCCTTGTTTTGCCAGCTCCACTCCTTTCAGCTGGGGAAGAGGAGTCCTTGAGGAATACCATCTAAAAGCAGACAGCCCTCCTTGCTCAGGAGTGCAGGGCTGCAGGCAGGTGTCTGCAGAGTGAGGTGAAATGAAATTCAGTCTGGCTGGCACGGGGAGCTGGAGAGCTCCAGAGCTGAGCCCGGGCCGTGCTCCTCAGGGGAGTGAGCGCCCCAAGCATTCCACCACCTGCAGACAGCTGCCTCCTCCACATTAGGGATAGTCTTAGAAACAGTTAAACTGAAATGAGAGGATAAAAAGTAATAGGGAAAGAGTGGTTCTTGAGATATTGAATGTATTTATGTGTGTTTTGACAAGCAACATTTTCCTCTGTGATACTTGAGAACAAGCCAGACCACAAGTCACAGAATTAGTTTAATAAGAAAGAAACATACCATGACACCTACTTGCCTAATCTTGGGGAAAAATCTCTGCTCATAGCACAAACCTGCTAATTGATTTAAACAAAAAGCTTGTAGCTAAGACATATGAACTGGCATTTTTAAGAATCTGGGGATCTTGCTCCTGTGTTCTTGTTCTTGCAATTTCTTAGCAAGAAACTATTGTTTTTCCCAAAGAAGCAAAGAAAAAAAATCCTAATTTCTAAGCCACAGGACAGTTCTTTACCAGCTATTTTATTTCCATTTGCACAAGCACTAGGCATTCCCAGCTTATCTCGGCTGTTACTTTCCTGCAAATGCATTCCAACTGATTTTCTCTCTCTCTCTGTGTCTACCAAAATGGAGATGGAAAATCCCTCCTGAAAGCTCCTGCTTTCTCTACCTCCTAACTGAAGCTATTTAAATGGCTTCTCAGACCTAGCTCCAGGAGAACTCTCCTTCACAAAGAAATCTTTCACCATAAGTGAAACATCCCTGGTCAGGAGCCTTTTACTTCTAACTGTTCCCTAAAGTCCTTGTACCTGTCCAAGGTGGAAGGATTTTGGGTCTGACAAAAAAAATCTCTCAGATAGGGGGGTTGTGCATTGAATGTGTTAGAATGACAGAGATCTGTTGCACTGCATTTTTGCAGCTGTGGCAGTGGATTTGGTCAATTCTGGACTATAGTTACTGAATTAATCAGTCATTGTTCTGCAGCAGAATTTTACAGCAATAAAATTCATTGAGTATTTTAAAATATGAAGCATGTGCAATTATAAGTTCCCTCTCTTCTGTCTTGCTCCAGTGCCTCTGGTCTGGTATGTCGTGGTCACCATACCCCATGTCTCCAGTGCTTTGCCAAGGGAGGCAAAGGAAGGACAGAGAGACGCTGGTTGGAAAACAACAAGAAATCCTTATGGCAAAGTCAGCACAAATTAAATAATCCAAAGAAATATTTCAATTGGAGCTTTCAGAGGAGCGAGAGCTCTGGAAAACATTTGTACAACAGTCCTTGGACAAACATCCCTGTTCTCACCCTACTATTTAATCAATGAGAGGCTCTGCTAGCCAACCAAGTCTTTTCATTCACTGATTTTTTTCCCTGTGTCACCTAGTCATGGCCCTGCACACTGCACACTCCCTGAGAGATCCTTCTTTGCTTTTTGCTTTTATGGAAAAGCCATTTCACTGTGTTAGTACAAGTCTGCAATTCCCCACACAGCAGCCTCCAAAATGGGGGAAAAAAGGGCATGCCAGGTCAAGCATCTTTCTGCAATTGTACTGCATCTAATTGGAGCCTCCAGTCTCCACTCCACAACATTTGCACCCTGGTGTCAGCCTCACACGGACCTGAAGGGGCTCTGCTTTCCAAGTCTGGGTGTTCCAAGCCAGAGAGTACCTACAGCTGCTCCTGAGGCCACACCTGGTCACCCTACACCACAAAATAGATGCAGTGTATGGTCATCCACAAACTCTACACACAGGTGAGAATATGCAAAGCTCTCCTGGGATTTTTAATGTAAATCCAAAGCACCTCACCATATGACCACATTAAAAGGAATATTCAAATATTAACATATGTGACTTGCAGTATGGACTTCACCATCCACACTAGCTCACACACTATCAGAAACCTGTTTATATTATCATAAAATCACCTCTGAAATGACTCCAGGCCTTTTTATTATGATGAAGGTTAGTTTATTTAGCTATTTTAGTCTTGTGAAGTGATACATTTTGCAGAGATTCATGCTAAGAATTCTTTCTTTTTTTTTTTTTTCCCATCCAGCATCAGACTCATCCTCCCATCTTTGTGTTTAGACCTTACCCAGCTCCCCGGTGCTCTGTACATCAAATTCAGAACCCCTGCTTTGAAGGCTTGCAGCATGTGTCTGTGGCAGTGAATTTACCTTCTTCTACGAACCATTTTTTCTATACTACTTTTTTTTCATCTCCCACTCAGAAGAAATGCAGCTCCTTTCATACTGGTTTACAATTCTCAAATGTCCACCCTAAATCTCTCCTAGCTGTGACTGTCTATAGGTGTTCCTTACCTTTTGCTGTTTTCTTAAATTAAGTGATTAGGCAGGTTTCCATGCAACTAAAACCTTGTAAAGACTGCTGTGCCACCCTTTCCTCAGGTTCTGCAGACACATTTTGACACAATTCAAATCAGAAATCTTTATGGTATAAAATAGTCTTTTGTACAGTAAAGAGGCCCTTACAGCTGCTCCAAAACTCTAACCTGGACAGTAAAGTGCATATTGCAAGCAGCTGTGATTTCTTTAATTCTTGAAAAGTTAGTTAAGGCCTTATCTTGCTATCCTTTGGCTGAAGGGGAAGGGGAAAAAAACCACCATATGTAGCCTATTAAAAATAGCATTGATAAAGATAAAGATAAGACATAGGCAAGGAATGTCAGGTAAGTGAAGTTGGAACTATTAATAAGCCAGAGTAAGTTTCCAACTTCTTATTTAGAAACTAAAGACTCTTCCTTCAGATACTCAATTAAAAATGATACAGACATTTCTATTCTGTTTTTCCAGAAAACTACAGTTTGAGTATCTCATAACAGTGTATACATGAGATACACAAAGAAATATATGCAATATGCATGTTATTGCCTATAAATAGTGCATATAAAAATGTGTATGCACATAAATAATATGCAATTAATTACAGATGAAACTAAAAAGCATCCACTATGTATTTTGCGAGCATATAGAGGCCTCTGAATCCGGGAAAATTCTGTCTCTTTGACTGGGATACTCTGGTGGCTCAGACCAAGGGTGAGCATAAACAGGAACTCCCAAGTTGTTTTGAAAGTCTGTCTCACTTATCTCAATTATTCTTGCAGGTTCTAGGAGAGGATGCCCTGCTGAACCAGCTCCCAAACCAGCTCGGACATCCCTCCCAGTCTGGCTCAATGAATCACGTGCTGAGGAGATTCCCTGTGGGATCTGGCGAGCATTTGGGATCAGAGGTTGCTGGATGTTCAGCCAGCCCAGAAGCATGGAACACTCAAGATTCCCTGCAGAGGTGGCAGCCAGGTTTGCAGTCCAGAAGGACTCTGAGGGGAAAAAAGAAGAAAAGTCTCAGATTGCACTTTTGAAAAAACTAATAAATATGATCTGTCTTGGTTCAGTTCATAGAACCACAGACTATTTTGGGTTGAAAGGGGCCTTAAAGACCACCTAGTGCCATGGGCAGAGATGTCACTCACTAGATCAGGTTGGTAAGGGCCCCATTCAACCTGGCTGTAAAGACTTCCAGGAATAGGGTATCTGGTTTCTGGCCTTATTGTTTGATTTCTTACACTTGAGATCTCGTGTTCTAAGAAAAGTGGCCTGAAAGAGTTGTCATCCCTTCCAGAGCTCTCTGACAGAGATCCAATGCTTTTTAAAAAAATCTGATTGCTAAGAAAGGAGGAGTGGAGTATCATGTTTCTATTTTTCATGTCCCAAAGAAATCCATGGGCCGATTTTGGCAGGAGAGAGGAGATCTCAAAGGTGCTTACCCAGGTCTTCCTCTCCTATCAAAACGCAGCTAGGCATTTAAAGCAGTGTGCATGGTAAATAGCTGAGACACCATGAGAAGCAATCCTTCCTGGAGGGAATCACTATGTCTGAACACATTCAGGGGAGTAGTCTTTGGGACTTATTTGCTAAACACATTAGAAAATCTGAATGCAACACATGCATCAACAGGAAGATGTGGCTACAAAACAATCACCTGCATGCCAAGCACATGGTACAGAGCCTGATCTCTTTACACATGTTGCTTGTCAGTGATGCACACAATAAACAAAGAAATATCCAGAACAGGCTAGTCTGTTGAGTAGAGCTGATCTAGGTCTAGCCATGACCTCTTGCATTTCAGGAAATTCTCAGGGATGTTGTAAACAAGTACAGTTTATAAGCCACCTCTTAACCTCCAGTAAAATAACCACATTATGCGTGTCCCCAGGAGCTAACTCCAGGATCTGTTTTTCTTCCTGTAACATTTGGAGGCTAGAACACACTAAGTGCTGTAGCAGCCCTCTGGTAGCAAATCTCTTTGGTGTTAGCTCTGTACTCAGCACTTCACCACTGAGCACCAAAAATTTTCATGGCCACGTTTATATCTGGATGATGAATCTTCATACCAAAGAGTGTTTCAATGCTCCATTGTCTCAGCCATAATAATCAAGTGTGGGATTTTGCTTAGTTTCACATAGCTCTGCAGCGACTCCAAAGACAGCCCAAACGGAATCAGATTTGTGCAAACCAAGATATCTGAGGGAAAGAGCACAGAATGATGTGCCTTTCTTTCCTTACACTGAATATGGACTTGATAAAGGTGCACATAACTCAGGTGGATATAAACAGAACGATGACACTTTTCTATTTTTTGTTGCTCCTTTTAATTCATTCTTTGTTTCCCCATTATGTTAATTAAGAATACATAAGCACATCCTTTTTGAAAAGACTCTTTTTATTCTGGGTTAATAATTCAGGTGACTTATGTCTCAAAGCAAGGGTTTTGAAATGTAAATAATTTGAATGATCCCACAGATTCCCTCAAGTTGACTCAGGCAGACACTGCAAAAAAAACAGCAAGGAAGGGTGAAACACAGTAAGGAAGTGTGAGGCATTCCTTTACTCTCAATAACTGGGGACCAAATAGTAATATCAGTACTTGCAACAAGTATTTGCCTTGATGTATTGTCACAGACATGTTTTATGAACAATCCTTTTGCTAGGATTTTTTCTTCTGAGAGGCTGAGAGGCCTCAGGAACAAAATGTAAACAATGGTTATCTGCTGCTGTGGAATGCAACAGGTGGATCTGTGATTGGTCTCATGAGATTGTTTCTAATTAATGGCCAATCACAGTCCAGCTGTCTCAGACTCGCTGGTCAGTCACAAGATTTTATTATCATTCCACTCTTCTTGCTTGCTAGCCTTTCATGAAATCCTTCCTTCTATTCTTTTAGTATAGTTCTAATATATCATTTGAATATAATATATATCATAAAATAATAAACCAGCCTTCTACAACATGGAGCCAGATTCTTGTCTCTTCCCTCATCCTGGGACCCCTGAAAACCACCACAATGTATATTTAACATCTCTTTTCTTTTTAAGTGCTAAATGCCATCTTATTTGAGAATTTAAGTAGCAACACATTTACAGATGCCAGTATTCACCAACCTACAACACTCCTTGCTGACTAGCAAGGATTTACCCAGAGAGCAGAAAACCTGGTAAAACACAGCACAGTGAATCAATCAACATTCATTTATTTCTCTGAACATTAAAGGACTAAGGGATCCTGACAGAAAGAAAGAGGATTTAAAAATGCAAGCAGTAATACATAAGAGCAAAGATAAATCTAGCAGTATCCTATTACAATAAACCAATTTGCAGCCCAGTGATGAAAAATAGCCAAAGATGGAACATGCACGACCCTTGCATTCATTCTGAGGCCTGTCAGTAAGAAAGGGGAAAATTTTTCATTCTATTGTCATTTGCCCTTTCTTGTAAAAGATGAGCTGTTAGATACTGATAGCAGGTACATTTGTATCACAAGTAACCTGAAGAGAATATCAACAATAACCTTCATATGCCCCCCATACAAGAACAAACCTTTTAGTATTTTTGGGCAGCCTTAGCAAATTCTGGGAAAAGAAATGTAAAAGAAAGATAATTTCAATGAAGCATAAAGTGGACTTCAGCCAGCCTACATGACTCACATACCAGGATTAATATACCCCATTTCTCCAGCACCTTAGAAAATAAATGCAACCTCAAAGACTTGAGAAAGGGTCTAAATGGTCATCAGCACATCCAGAATTATTCAGCTAAGTATTAACCTACACATAGTGACTTTTTCAGTTACTTAGGGTACTTTTAACCGTCTAAAATTCCAGGAGAAAACAATAAAGACAAGAGAGATAAGAAAAAGCAAGGCAATAATGCAAAGTATTATTAAAAATCTTTCATCTTGGTGAATGAAATGGAAATAAGATTCTTTCAGTTTTGCAATTCAAAATACACATATTGCATGTGTATTTCAATATAAAAATACACACATTCCCAAATTTCATGAGAAAATAGTGGAAAATGAGGAAAATGGAATAATCCATGAAATGATGACAATGTAAAGAAGGCAGATAAGAGGTTAGAGAAAGCAAAAACCAAACTAGAAAAAATCTCAAGGATGATGAGCCCATAAGGACGAGGGAGAGCTGGTAACTGGCACAAATGAGGTAGAGGAAAATATTTATAAAACCCTGTATATTGTAGAGTAATATTCAAGTTAATAATAGAATAGCAAAGAAAATAACTACCTCAAAGACCTACCTTTATTTAAAAACAGAATATAAATAAATTTGCATTATTGGTATTGCAGAAGAGAAAAGTGAAGCTTTTACAAGGTTTTAAATGTCCACATTCATTTATTTATTTAATGAAATCAAACCACAAGGAGTAACTCAAGTCTTCTTTATTAGTAGCTTGGATGATTCAGATGCCTAAAGTGGAGGGAAACTGGACCAGCTCTTCTCCACAGGAGCTGATTTTATTACTAAATATTGACACAGAGATTCTTGCCAATATGTTTGACAAATAAAGACAAGTGAGTACATCAGCATTATGTGCAGCCGGGTAAGGATTTGTAGTTTGCTGACTTTCTGTGGAGTATAGTTAGAAGACTTTTTTGCAACACACATTTTTCAGGGGGCAAAAATGCTTTTGGGTTATTTTAGGCTCTCTATGCATGTCTACAAATCCTGCAATGAGAAGAGGAGATGATAAGCTGCTTTTCATTAAAATGCATGTTGGTATACATATAGGTGTAGTAAACACAAATGCATTCTTGCCTAAAAAAGAAAAAAAATCTCTTGATTTTTTTTGATCACTGAGCAGAATGGGAAGTGTAGTGTGTGGATTGCAGAGAATAATATCACTGAGGATTTTCATTTCTGCTGTACTTAAGACTTGCAGAATTTATCTTTTGAGGAGTAAAATTATCTTAAGTAGATTTAAGTTAATAAAAAGTACCTGGAAGAATGCTCTCTCTTCCCATTTAGGGCATGAATCTGAACTACTATAACTCTTACTGAAATAAAATCTTAGATCTTATCACATGAAGAACAAATGTTGGATCAGGCCAAGACCATGCTTTTAGGCAAATACTTGGTAGTTTTTGTACAACATGCCTGTTCTAGAAAGCAATAACATCTGTGTTAGATCTTAGTTCTGATTCAATTCCTGTTTTGCTGCAGGTCTCCTTGTCACTCACACTGCCACAGTGGTAGGTCACCCGAATCTGCCTGTAAACCAGGCAGTACCCAAACCCAAAATTTGTCATTTGAGAATAAATCACATTGTGTTCCACTCCTGCCACCTGAGACTGTCCTCCAGCAGCCTCCCAGGAAGCCCTCTGTCCTGTAGAATTCCTTGCTGTTAGCCAGCATGCAGTTAGTGTGACAGGATTTTTCAGAAGAGAAGCAAGAACTGTAACCAGTTCAATTCTGAAATCTACATGACTTACCAATCAAAATATTTATACCACAGAACACCAGTAAACTGTTATTTTTAAAGTTGTGTTATGTAGTAATCCAAAGAATGTGAAACTCTTCTATGTCTCCATATAATTAATGTGGCTGATATTTTGAGAATGAATATTACGATGTTTTGGAAAAATGTTATCCCAACAATAAATAAGGATGTTCTTTCCTAACTTTCCCATGCATGAAAAAGAGGCATAGACACCATTAATTTGCTTTACTATTCCTGACTGATACCCCATACCACTACCAGTGAAACAACAAAAGTATTATCTATTGGCTTAATGAATTGTTAGTGAAAATTAGGAGCTTATTTTATTTTTTGTAATAATTTGTTCCGTGACACAGATGTTCATTAATATCTTCTTCTGACAAGTGATGGTTAGAAGCACAATAGTGGGTTTTATGGTCTGACCTTTCACTGTGAATATTCCAGCCATGAGAATTTTAGTCAGAGCTAGCAAGTACTTTTGACAAATTCAGTGTGTCCACATACAACTTACTAAATTCTGTTAAAATGACATTTGACATTACCAAAATGTGCTGCTTTCCTTGAAACAGTTGTGCAGACCAGGTTCCTTGAGAGCAGAGCTCTCCCACTGCACATCTCTCAATCAAATGTCTGTCTGCATGAGCTGGAGGCTCTCTGCTCCGCAGGCAGTGCACAAAAATCCCCATCAAGCTAAAAGGTGAGGTGTGCCTGCTCATCTAGAGCAGAGGAATGATCTGGTGCAAGAGATCACCACACTGAGATGCCAGAGATGTGTCCAGATTTGGTGCTTGGCTGTGGAAGCAGCAGCCTAGGGATCACAGGAGTGAGGCAGGCAAGCAGTGTGACACAAACACAGCCCTGCACGGTCTCAGGTGAGCAGTGTGACACAAACACAGCCCTGCACGGTCTCAGGTGAGCAGTGTGACACAAACACAGCCCTGCACGGTCTCAGGTGAGCAGTGTGACACAAACACAGCCCTGCACAATCTCAGGTGAGCAGTGTGACACAAACACAGCCCTGCACAATCTCAGGTGAGCAGTGTGACACAAACACAGCCCTGCACGGTCTCAGGTGAGCAAGAGCCCCTTGCAAGAGCAGCTGGGTATGCAGCCTGTAGTGCTGTGATCCACCAAAGCCCATGCTGGAAACAGGGCATGGAACACAAAGCTGAAGCAGATAACTGCTGAAAAACCCCACCCAGTAGCCTGTACTTCCTGTTTCAAAGGAGAATCCCAGATTTCATGTGTCACAAATGTTTTGTCAAGAAAGTTGGCAGGTAGTGGAGGGTTTTCTAAAGAAAGTATTATTATCTTTCTAGGGCTAGGCTGTCCAAAGTTGGTCTGAGGGCCTTTAATTCAATGGGAGAACTCAGGAAATGCAGAAATATGATCAGATCAGTACTGAGAATTTACAGAAATTTCACTGAGTTTTTTGAAAGCAAAGCTTTACAGCCATGAGTTCAGTCACAGTCAAGGGTATTTAGAAAAATTAAGGTCTTTGCAAGGTGAGGGCTTTTCTGAAGCTGTCACAGACCATTCCAAGCCTCCTGGACTGAGGTCGTGCTCCCAGTTGCACCAAGATGCTCTGGCTGCTGCACTTGCTCACCCAAAGTTTCTATATGCTTCAACCATACTTTTAAGTTGAAGTTTAATGTCAACTTGAAATGAAAACACAGATTTGACAAACAACAGATAGGTGACTGTTCCAAGTGAAGCCAGTTAATCTTTCTACCAGATATTTTCTAGAAATTCTGGAGCCTGTTTTCTGTTACACACATAAGCACAGAAACTTCACAACTGTGTCTGGAGAATATTTAGTTCTTTTATGAGATCCTGGTCTTCCACTTAGTTTATCCAGCTCCATCTATGCTTTTTTACTGCTATAGTCTGAGACATTGCAAATACCTGAGAAGATGGGGCTAGCAAAGGCAGTGTCATCTTCAGCAATAGAATAGTAGACATAAGTTTCTGTAATTTTCTCTTTTTCTTTTCCTGTGAGTAAAGGTGTGTGATTCTTTGCTTTTCAGTGAGGATGTATTTTGCGTTTCATTTTAGAAATGTTCCCTTACTTAATTTTAAATTATATTCACAGCCCTGAAAGCTTTCGTTAAAATAGTTGTGCTCATCTGAAGCATTCTCTTTGATCAATGACAATGATAAAATTACAGAAAACCCTTTATAAATTGTCATTGCATGTGAAATCATTATTTCTACAATATTAATGCAGAACAGCAGATCCCCCTGCTCCCAGCAATATTGTTCCTAAGAGAAAAGGTGTGAAGCATTTTTTTTACTATTCTTTTGAGTTACATTTAGAGAAGGTAATAAAAAAAATAAATGTCACTTTCACAATCTTGTTCTACATTCCAAGAAAGAAACCTAGAAAATTCCTCAGCCTAGGCTATATCCAAATAAATAATATACACAAGGGACATGAGAGACACCAGAAAAAAGGCAGAGCTGCATTATCTCAGAACATTTTTATTAACATAATGTACAAACACTGCTCTTTCCCATCATGATCCCACATAATTCCAGTATTATAAAGCAACACATAAAAATGACTATCAGAAAGAAACAGTGGGGTAAATAAAACCTTTTTGGAATGACTTCCTACCTACTCTACCAACCTTCTTTCTCCAGGTTTGGTGTGATATGTGTGGCATGTAAGCAGAGGAATCTCTTTTTTTCAGTGCTATTCTGGGAGGGGTGTCAGGAGGTGATAAATCTGTGCAGGGTCAGAGCAGGGGCCCATCTCTGGTACACATCAAGGCAGGGAGAGGGTGCACAGCTGGTTCTGGGAGTCAGCAGCTTCCTCCTCCAGACAGTGCCACATCTCTGCACCCACAGCTGCCACTGCTTGGAGTGGGTCAACAAGGAGAGAGAAGACATCACCCATTTTCTGATGGCGTCTTGTTCATCACCCCTCAGGGCTGCTTTCCCTCAGGAATGTGCACAGACAGAAGGGATACCTCCTTATCCCATCCTGTTCTCTGCTGAGGAGGGCACCCCTTGGAACAAAACCCACTGAATGTGGAAGGACTCCAGTGTTTGAGCATGATGATTACCTGTGACATCTGGGTGAAGACTTGCATTACGTGTGCACAGTGAGGATCAATGGATACTGACATCACCTCTGTACCTGCTCAAAATGAACTAATTGCTTGGTCCAATTATTGCTGAGGCTTAGAAGAAAGACTTCTCATGATGCATCAATTTCAATTCATCAATTTCACCCATTATATGCATTCACAGACAGGTAAAACAACAAAATTAGTTAACCAAACATCAGAAGGATTCAGTGTTTCCCCAAGAGAACTAGATAGTCACCACTCCTGCAAATGTTACAGTCAAGGAGACTGATTTGGTTTCAAAAATGGTCTTGAGCTATGAACAAACTGTTTGAATTACAACTTTCAAGCAGATGATAAAGTTAAAGCAAAACCTGTGGTACATATAACACAATATAAGGCTGTGGGACTGCAGAAGAAACATTTATAAAATATTTTCTGAATATTTTTATATGGGCTGATGTTACACTAAGGATTAAAAAACTCCTTAAGATTTCACCATAGAAAAGTTTATGGAGTCACCTGACAGAGAAGCTGTGCAAGAGCAAATAATGGGAAATTGAGGCAGATAATTAAGGAAAATAATTCCTTGAGTTTTATTTCATCATTCATTAGAAATTAAGTCTACTTAATATGATTAAACCAGAATTTTGCAGTAGAGCATCCTGTAAATTGCAATGATGCATTGACTATACCCTGGTTTTGAGTAGTTCTGAGCTGAAATTTTTTTCTGAGTAAGAAATCCCTGAACCTTTCAATAGAGAATGTAGAGGAGAGGGCTGTTCAGCCAAATACAGTGAACAAACACTAAGAAAAGCTTATGTAACGTGGAAAAGAAGGTGCAACTACCAGGTCAGCGAGAATATAAAGATTACACTGCCTTTGTATTGTTTAGCCAGACACTCACCATAAAAGGAGCTGACCTAGCAAGTATCTAACACAGATCCAGTTTTGATTCCAGTTCAGCAAAGCATCAAAGTCCTCTCCTTAATTCTTATACTTAAACACATGCTTTAATACTTTTCTGTGCTTCAGCTATTTGGATTAATATTTTGTCCTGCCACATCTATTTCTGCAAATATGCTGACACCAACGCCACATCTTTTCCAAACTAGGCCAAAGATAGATTTGAAATAAGCAGTTTTGGTTTTAGGTTTAATAGCCACAGAGGTAGTTTTGTAGTCAGTTCCATGTTTGGATCTAAGTATCATCAATAGGCAGAAAAAAAATAAAGATTGGGAAACCATAGATGGCATGGAAAAAGGCAAAAATTAGAGTTTCTTGTTCAGGAGAAAATGTAAATAAGTGCTTAGTTTTATGGGCTTAATTTGGACAATACCAGTGTCTTTAAAAGGCACCGTCTTTGATGTATTTCTGGGTGGAAAATTTCTATGTGAAAGTTAAATTTCAGACACTTATATAAAAAATATTTTCACCCATAATCTGCTAGGTACTGGTACTTAATGTTTTCTCTTTCTTTGAAATGCACTAACGGGTCTCATGTCTAGACACTCTGTGCAGAATCCACCTATTTGGTAAGGATCCTGTGCTGTAATTCACATCCCCAGAACTGAGCTCAGTGCTTCACAAAAGTGAACTGTACCTGGTGGAGCCTCTGTGCACAGCTAAAATCCATGTTTATTTTCAAATTAAATTTTACAGTGCTGACATTTTCATTCTGATTTATAGCAAAGTAGTTCTTTTTAGAATTAAATCAACAATTCACCAGGTAGTACAGATACCTCTTTGCTTTATGCTATAGTTTTCATTGGATTATTCATTACACTGTTTCAGGAGCTACTCTGTAAAGCTTTTTGAAGCTTCTGCTTATATATGAAAAAAATCACTTAAGACTATTTTGTCTACCCACTCTCAGAATCATCTTCATTTCAAAGAATATTAAAATCTAACAGTAAGGACTAGGAGACACTGTATTTTTCTGAGCCATAGAATCATAGAATATTTTTAATTAGAAGGGACCTTAAAGATTATTTACTTCCAACCCCCTATGCTGTGAGCAGGGACACCTCCTACTAAATCAGGTTGCTCAAAGTGGTCTTACAATCATTGAAGAAAATCTAATTAAAACAAACAAGTGTAATAAGTAAAAAGTATAATCTCTGCATTCATTTTGACAGGTGATTTTATGAATCATAATATGGCAGACTGATCTGATTAAGGTATTATATATTGTGGGAATAGGAAGACAATGCTGTAGCAACTAAGGGTCATATTTAAGTTTCTATTTTTATGTGTATTTAAAAATGATTCTAAAAAATAGTAACCAAATAATTCATCTAGTTCAGGGAATAATCAGCAACAATTAATTTCACTGGATTCATGGTGAGACAGTGTCTCAGCCTGGGCTGCTGTTGACAGGGAGTTCTGCATGTTTAGCATCCATCCTGCTCACTCCCAGAGGTCTCCCCAATGGATGGGGACCAGCGGAAAAACGTGAATGTTGCTGGATGGTGGCTGCCTCTCCCCAGACACCCTCCCTCCCTGGTGTAGGCAGCACAGAAGAAAACCCTACTGCAAATCCAGCTCTGCTAGACAGCCTCAGTGCTGCAGCTGCCCAGAGCCCCAGGGAGGGGTGGCAGCCCTGCTCCACTGGAGGGACCAGCATCTGTGGGCATGGTCCTGCTCAGAGGGGACAGAAAGGAGCACGTGACTCTCTTCTGCCACTCAAAATGTTGATATTCTCTTGGTCAAAAGGCAGGCCATCACAGGCTCTGAGCATTTTTCACTGAGGTATGCAAAACATATTGCTGAGATTTGCAGCTTGGCATCAACAATTGTTAATCACTGATTATTTCTTTATAAATTATTTATAACCTTAATAATCCAAGTTCCTACCTCCAAATCCATGCCACCAAAGGAGCTTTGTCTGTAATGCACAGAAGAAAGCAAAGCTCTACCTACAGCTTGATAAACTTGGCAATCATCATCACCCTTCTCCTCCTCCTCATTGGTGGCATCAGGCTGTTTTTCATTACCATTTACAAAATCAGTATGTTCACAGGCTGTTACCAATTACATGGTGCTGCTACAACATCACCACCCTATACATATCAAGCAGATCTCTTGTTTTGGGAGGAGGTAAAACATAAAAAAGAGGCAGGGATGACTACTTGAACATAGTATAAATCTTTCCATCATAAAAGTTACTGTGGATGACCAGCTCTGTGAGACTCCATAAATTGTTTTAATGAACTGTCCTTGAAAGAAGATAGTAATATCTGTTATCATTTTCCAGTTAAAATGTTTGAAGACCTTGTAAGGAAGGATGAAGATATTTTGCAAGAGGAATCATTAAGACACATGACTATTTTTAGAAATAGACATTTATTCTGTTAGTCTTCTCTCTTTCATTCAGCCCTGAAGCAAAGATAATTCTTTAAAATTGCTGTATCTCACCGTACATATTTATTATATGGCTCTATACTTCATCAAAAATCATTGCAGGAAAGATTGACTATTCCAATGCTAGATGTGAATTGTCTCACATAAAATATCTGGTTAGTTCTTTTTGTAATAAACAAAAATCTCCATCTTCAAATAGCCCCAGTTTCTATTGTGTCAGTTGCTTGTGCCTTGTATGTACCCTGAGCAGCTTCTGAAGGTAAAACCATAAAACCTCCCATGTCCTCTCCTTAATTTCTGTATCTCCTGTCTAGTTTTCACAGCAAGATTTCTGTTATAAGCAAACCACTTTCAATCCAACCACCAAATTAACCTACTTATAGCTAACTTTAACCTCTGGTCCAGGCCTCTTTTACAAAAGAGCGTGCAGTGGCATTCTTTTGGTTTACAGACATGCCCAGTTAAGTCTTCTGAGGCTTTCTGAAACAACTGTTTGCGTTAAAATACACTAAAATGAAAAATGATAGAACTGGGACTAATAACATCATTTGGACCAGTTGTGCTAGAGTGTGATACCCAAAGGAATCAAGCATTCATTACTTTTAAACAAATTACTGAAGCTCAGAACATCCAGAAGTTAGAAAAGAAATTATGGCATTAGAGTACTTGCTGTATATAAAGACTGTTGTAACCTTTACTTGACTGCAGGCAGTACATTTGATGACTACATTCTGATTGCTTCTGGGTTTGAACAGAATCAACAGGAGAGGACTGCTGCCTGTAATGCTCTGAACAACTCTTCTGAGGAGGGAAAAAATAACAAATAATTAACAACTTGAAGATGTCAGCAGCCACAAGCACAAGTCTGTGCTAAGGGGGTCATTTTGCCATAAAACAATCTGCCTGGAGCTGCTGCCAGTTTAATAGCTGTGACTGAGCCTCTCTGCAGCACTGATGCTTTGCATGGGGCTCTGCACACAACATCTGGATTCCTGCAGGGTCATCCAGCCTCTGCAGCACCAGGAGCAGAGCCCATTGCCCAGCAGAGCAGGCACTGGAGCAAGGCTACTGCCTTCTGCTAAAAACAAGGAACAGCTATGGTGAAACCCCTTGCAATGCCAGTGGAGAAGACACACTGTTCCAGAAAGAGGGTAGGAACCAAACAGAGCAGCGAGAGTTTGGTCCCCCACTCATCATGAGGGAGAACTTTCTGCTCTCTTTCCTCACTTGGTGGCTTTAATCTCTCTGTTATCACAACTGCACAGTGAAAGCTCAACCTTTTAACAGCAGTCATTACCTAGGAGTTGCTCTCTTCCTCAGATAGGATTTCAAAATGGGGCTGTGTAAGGCTTGGCAAAGCCTGGGTCCCAACAGGGGTGAAAAACATTTAGAAAACATTCTCAAAAATTAAAATCTAATTACTTTCTCAGTATCTGAAGGCTCCTTTATTGTAGAGCTCTAGCATATGACTCAGCAACACAAGCAGATAATAGGGATCAATCATCAGTGTAACCAAGTGTTGAGGCAAGGTGCTTAAAGCACCATCCTGAGTCACACAGATGAGGACAATTCCGCTTTATTCTCAAGCTGCCATCATGGGTTGCAGCTCCCTAGAGAGTACAAAGCAAGCTGATGTCAGAAAAGCCTGATGACTGAAACTCCTTCAGCTCTCTTTATTAAATAAAAGATTTGTCGAGACAATAAAAGTGTCAAACTTCACATTCAGTAATGTAAAAGTCAGTTGGAATACTGACTAAAAGTCAAACTTGTTGACATGGTTGTATTTCTAAAGATATGCTGGAATGTGTGTGTCTTGGAGAAATAAAAATCAGGGCACTGAAAGGGGTCCATGCCTTAGCAGCAATTGGTATGACACCTTTAGAGTTCAGCCAGAAATTAAAAGAACTCAAAATCAGTTAAAAGTTAAGTGTGCCAATACTCTTTCCAATCCAAATTTTTCCTGATCAAAATATGAAAAATTTTTAAGTATGAACTGGAAAGTGTCAATTTTGATCACAGGGGTTTGCATTGCTTACCTTTTTTTTCCAGTGGGTAATTTATGTATTTTAGAAAACCAGTAACATCATTATGATGTGTCTCATCTTGGAGACTGCCAGCTATAATGGACTCAGACATCATATTAGAAGGAAAACACTTGTGAACTCCTAGCTATAAGTAATTTCTCTGTATTTTCAAATTCTATTAGAGCTATGAAAAGGTTACTCTGTTTAGTCCGGAAATATTGCACCCAAAGGAGAAGTTTAAGCAGCAAGAATAAAACCACTGGGATACAAAGTGTTCTTTGAACAAAGTATTCTAAACAAAGTATTCTCAAAAGCAGGTGATATATTATTTTATGGTGAGCAGAACAGTATGCAATAGTAATGTGTCTTTATGAGTAAGTTTGCAGAGCAAAAAATATCAATCAGACTGTGTGGCATGAAGTAAACACTGAGCAAAATGACCACAGGGACTTCTGCATTATTTTGGATAAAGTAGGAAACTTCTGTTAAGTTACTCTCAAAAAGCAGCAGGAAAAAGGATATTAAGAACCTGCTCTCTGTGCTGGCCCCGAATGATGTGCAGAGGCCCAAAGCAGATACATTAATGCATCACACGCAAGGCAGTGTAGACCCTGATCAACCCTGCAGAGCTGCAGGCCCCATGGCCAAACACTTTCCTCTCCTGTCAGGCTGCACAAGAAGGGAAGGTCAAGCTGGTGAGATATCTGCTGACACAAAGACAATGACATATCCAGCAAGATTAACAGGTGTCCAAAGAAACCTCACAGAAAATGAAGGGGGAAAAAAGAATTATTCTTCCTTCTGTGGGAAGAACTTCCCTGCACAGATCAAGTGTGAATGAACCAGTTAGCAGGCAGCAAACAGGTCATCAAACTTGCTTCTCTCCAGGCCATGGGCAGAGATCAGACACCCTCGGAGAGCAAATGAAAAAGCAGTTTTGTTCCACAGACTCTCAGTGGCACAGTCATGCGAGAGATTTTGTTAGTAAACCGAGTTTCTTCACATTCAGTCATTGAGGCAGTGATGCCAAACTCTGCTGAAGGTAGCTACTGAACTGTTATAACGTTTTGCCACTCATATATTCTCACATCCAATATTATTTTAAGATAAACAGTTCTTGTTTTTAATTGCTTAGATTTCACTGCTGATTTCAATACATTGAATACATTTCAATGTTTTTATATACCTACTCACTAATAAGAATAGGCTTTGAAGACATTCAAAGAAGTTGATCAGAATTAATTTTTAGAGTAGCTGATTAAACTAAACCAAATCATTTTGGGAGAATGTTCTTTGAATATGAAATAAGGTAAAATGAATTAATTTGGCTTTTGCATTGGAAATAGAATGCGGTAATTTCATTTCGGTATGACGTACATACATAGTGCATTCAGACTGACCCACTATAAATTCTCACTGTTACTCAGTACAGGAAAATTTTCCTAATTTGCTACTCAGTGCTAGACCCAGAGAACCTGATCCCCCTGTACCATCAATCACCAAAATGCTGTGTAGTTCTGAGCAGTCAAAACACAGGCAGTTGGTCGATATATCACCTCCTCTTTTTAAAAGGCAGTAAGTAGTACTAAAAAGTATAAAGTTCTCTTTCCATTCTCTGATTTGTCTAAAAAAATATGAGAAGGGTCATATTGAGCAGCAAGATTATTGTATCTTGGAGCATTGAGAAATGGAAGGCATTTAAAAGAGTATATTCTCTCTTCTCTGAAATATATATCCTTTATCCTGACCTTTAAACTGAAAAAAAGATGGAAATGATCATTTGAGACTGTAATTTACATCTTTTCATGGTATCACAAGAGTGCTGTCTGCACCCTTATTTGTGATTAGGCCAAGTTTCATCATCCCTCTTTTTCCTGGTTGTGGTGATAGAGGCAGGTGCAGACAGTCCCATTGAGAACCCTTACTCCTGTGGTCAGTGAGGTAACTAATTTCTTTTGTAGTGGCTCAGGTGCTTTTCCTGAGCCTTTGATACTGAATGCAAATTGAATCCTTTAGAAACTGCTTTTCTCTGCTGTAGAGGCTTAGATTTTCAGTGACTACACAAATCACCAAATACTGTCTGCACACCGTTATCCTGTAAGATAACTCAAAATTTAAGCCTTACTTATTTTGATAAGCACTAGCCAACTAATTCCATTCAATCTAACTACTTAGATTACTTAAATTTAAAGCCACTACTAATTATTGCTCTCTCTATGTCAGCTATTATGTCCGTTTGCTTGTCTAATTATAGAGAGAAACCTTATCTCATCCCACACAGTACTTAGAAATTGTAAATTCATACTTGTGACTACATATAGCTGAAAAATTGAAACTGTATATCCAACTGACTTTTTTTGTTAACCTGGGCCAAGCTACTTGTAGTGAATACAAACAGGGAGGTTGGTGCTTTCCCTTTTCTTATTGATTTATTTTATAAGTGGGCCCTTGTAAGAAGATAAGCTATCATCCTTTGAATGTCAGAAATAAAAGCAGCAAATAGTCAAATGACATACTGTCTCTCCTCATCAATTCTCTAACTCACCTGCATCCATGCTTGGATCAAATAAAACTGCAATTTGTATTCTAAATTCTGTATCCAGTGGGACTGTGCTTGCAGAATAGCCACTTGACCTTTCCACTGAGAATGTCAGAGCAAACCATACCTCTTAAAGATAAAAACATCCAGGAGCTCAGCTAGACCACTGTGTATTTACAGTAGAACATACAAACTTCAGACTGTTTCTGAGGTTTAATAAGCCTTAGAGACCTATTTAAAACACCATAGCAGTGTTGTTATCTTATTGTAAAAGCTCCATACCTTCTCAGTGATTTCTCATGGACATCTTGCAACACTTACTCCAACTTCTTCTTCACAGCACAACCAACAAATGCAAACTCTCCTCTCACACATTCTCTTGGGGCACAGTTTAACAAGCTTTTCATATCAACAAATTCATGCAAACCTCCATCTACCAGCTCCCAGCTCGTGCTGCTCTTCAGCCCCAGCCAGGAAGGGCATTGCGCTCACTGTGGGGAGTGGGCTGCCAGTGTTCCCTTCATGCTTGTAACTGGAAGCTGCTCTAAGCCCACAGGACAGCCCTGCTAAAGGGCTTTGGGCTATTATTATTATTATTTGGGCTATTTAATTGATTTCCTATATCAATTATTGTGTCCTTTTAAATGTTCAGGCGCAATTTTCTTCCTTTGTCCTCAATTTTCCAGAGCTGCAGAAAATGTTTGGAGCTGGCTTTAAAGTCCCAATAACAAATGATTGGTACAGAATTTTGCACATCTTGAGGCCTTTCCTGAAATTTCCACAGTAAGCTCAGAAATTTTCAGCAAGCTCTTTGTTCAAATCAGAGCTGGTCTTTCTGGTTTTTTTCTCTGGCAGTGCCTAGCACTGTGAAGATGAGGGTAGCTGGGAGAGTTGCTGTCAGATTGCAGACAATGCAGAACAATTATTCACGGTGCTGTTGAAGTAATTGTCGACATTTCAGCCTCATGGATTGATCTAAATTACCATCTGACCTATGTCATGTTCTACAGTACCTAGCAGAAGTGAAGAAGGATTTCCAGCAAATTGCCTGACTTCTGTGTGCTCTACTCCACTAAAGCAGCTTAGACCAACTTGTCCTCATAGCTGTAGCTGAAATAAAAATTATCCTCTTTTTATTCTTCATTTTTCTCTCAAGAAGCCCTCAAGTCATACATTTTTTTTTGGATGGGATGGATCAAACTTACATTACCAACTACTCAAATTTATTTCACTTGTGAAAATATGTGAAAACATATAGCTAAAATTTTAAAGCTTTCATTTCCTTGTATCTTTTCCCCTTTTTCAGGTGAAGGATTACAGCTTGATATCTATGAAGAGCCTCTACAATTAAGAGACAAGTCCTCCTCCTAGAAATAGCAAGTTATGAGCACAAGGAAGGTGGGCACCTCATAATTTCAAGATATGTTTCACTAATGCACTCTGAGAGATCTTTCAGTCTAACAAAATGAGGGTCTAGAGAGGGTCAGAAAAAGACAAGTGGTCTACAATATCCCTTACTGACTCTTATTTTACTTATGTCTGGGCCATTTCCAATACTGGGAGCATTAAGTTTGCAGCAGTTTCTTGCAGGCACTAGGAAACAGCACAACACTTTAATATCTTGAGAAAATTAAAGACAGAAACCCTCACTCCTCTAAAGCATTTTTTCAAAAGGGAGGTGTATATATAACCACAGCCTGATTACAGCCTCTACAGATTTCTCAAGTAGATTTTTTCAACCACCAGACTGGTTAGGGAGAGTATATCCTGTCTCCTTTTTTGTTTTGTTGTTCTTGTTTTACCCATCTTTATTTTACTTTACTTTTACATCAAATGGTTTGTATCTCCAGTTTGGAGTTGCTGATCCTTTTCTCATGAGGAGGAAGTCAGGCTGAATTTCCCCAGAGACGTCATTACAATCTAAGTAGGGGTTTTCCAGGCACAGCAACACCTATGGTGCAGCTGGCAGCAAGAGGATTGAGCTTAACCCAATGCCTCTGTTGCATTCCCAGTCCCAGGCTGGACCTTCCAGGGCTCCATGCTCTCCTTCAGCTGACTCCCAAAGGCTGAGTGCCTGTGCAGAAAGATGTGGCCACAGCACCACAGGCATGATCTTCCCAAGCCTTTGTTGTTGCTTTACTCCCTCTTAGGGAAATAGAGCTGCCCATCCTAGAGCTGGTTTTACCCTGCTGGGTTGGTGTGTACCCACTAACCCAGATGGTTCCATCCTTGCCTGCCAAAACTGGTGTCTGCCAAATCTAGTGGAGAAAGGAAAGCTGCATAGTCAGGCTGTGCAGAATCTACAGCACCTGAACCTCCAACATGGCATGGAGGCATGGAGCCTCTTTTCTTCTGCTTTAAGATTTCATCAGCCTGGCTTGGTCCCTAGAGCTTTTATGGCCTTTGCCAGCACAAATTCCTCATGGAAAAGAAGAAGAGAGATGTGAGGACAATGCTTTTTTAAAAAAAATGTCCCACAGTTTCAGGATTTGGGCTAGCATTAAACAAAATATTGGACTAAATATTAATCTTAATATTATTAATACAGTTTGGCATTTTCCTCAGAAAGCTTATGTAGCAGCAGAGGTAGGTAAGTCTGGTAGCCACAGTGGCTGCAGGAGGCTACAGCTAGCAAATTCTGACAACAGCTGACAATGACCACCAGGTCATTTTCTCCAGGCAACAACTGACAGAAGCAGAGGACGCAGTCTCAAGCAACACCAAAGGAAATATAGGTTGGATACTAGGAAAAGGTTTTTTACAGAAAGGGTGATAAGGTCCTGGAATGGCCTGCCCAGGGAGGTGGTGGAGTCACATCCCTGCATGCGTTTAGACAAAGACTGGATGTGGCACTTGGTGCCATGGTTTAGTTGAGGTGCTAGGGCTAGGTTGGACTTGATGACCTTGGAGGTCTCTTCCAACCTTGTGATTCTGCATGATTTTCATATCAAGCTGCAAACAGAATGAAGTATCCTAATTAATAGCCTTGTGGACCTTAGCACAAAGCACAATGATAATCCTTCTCAGGCACTAAAATATTCCCATTCATTATAAACATCTAAGTGCAAAAATACCCCAAACACTTTTATTTCTATCCTATTTATGTTGGGGTTTTGAAAAAAACCCATTCAAATTAGTGGAATTATTCTTCCTATGTGATTTTAAGGCCAGGATTTTAAGATTCACTCAGAAACTGACAGACACCTTGGTGCTTAGGTAACTCCTACTGCACTCAAGTAGTTGCTCCCCTGCGCCACCCTTTATGTGGTATTACTATAACAAACCCACATGTCAGTTAGGTTATACTCCCAATGATCTGCAGGGACAGGAGGATTTGAGGCCTTAGGAACACCTAGGTCCTCATTTTTTTCCTGTGCCACAGTATTCTGAGTTTCCTGTGATCTTTGGTAGTAAAGTACAAATGTTTGCATGTACAGAAGTAGAGGTAGGGGAATTAAAGTGTGCAGTAGTTTGTACTTCTCCTTGGAGCTAAGGACAGAGCAGATGTCTGGGACTTCACATGTTTACTGACTAGCAGAAGACACTTGTATTTAGCCACAGAAATATCACTGTTAGGGTCCTCTCTGCTTTCATGTTTCTACTATATAATCTTGTTATGTGTTTGCAACTGATTGTATCTTGGCATCTGTATCCCATTCCATCTCCTTTATAAGGACCACAGTCTGCAAAGGAAATTTATGCAAGAGTTTCTGGGGCACAGGAAGAGCAGTTTACATGCCCAGCTAGCAAAAATAAGGGGCTCTCAGGTATGTTTTCATCCTCTATAACTAACTCCAAAAATCAGATTCGACCAAGAGCCTTCAAAGAGCTACAAAACTGTTTCTTAAAACTGCAAAGTGCTGTCTCCAGACACTTTGTTTGGGCTGCCAAGAGAACTGCAAATTCATCTGAATGGCAAAATTTTGAAGACCTTTTTTCCCACCTTTTACTTTTGAATTATTTTTTATTTCAAAACAGAACAAGCAAACAGCAGAAGATAGTGCAGAAGAAGGATGTCAGAATGGGGGTTGAAAAATCACTAACTTTGAAGTTGAATGCCTTTGAAGTAGTACTAAATAGGAGCAGTTCATGCCAGTATCTAAATAATCACAGTTGTTTAACTCTTCATTCTATTTTTGCTAGCAAAATTAAGAATACAGGCTGCCAAGGAACATGCATGCAAAACTGTGCTGCTAAATACTGTTTTCTGTTTTTTGTCCCATCTCAATTCCCCTTAATTTCTCTTTTAAAATTTGAAATGATGCTATTGTTTCATGGCAGCTGTAATCTTTTCATGCGGCAATTTTTCCCTCCATTTTCCAAAGCAAGCACATAAATTTCTAGTTTTCCACTTTTTTTTCCCCTCTTTAGTTCATCAATATTTTGAAGAAAATACATTTTTACAGCCAGTATTTTCAAAGTAAGCTTGGACTGATAAATATGTGAATTCAGAGGAAGTCTTTAAGGACTATTGACAACCCCAACCTAAGTGTCAAATCAGATGAAACACTGATTATTGTATTTCTGTGGCAAAGTATATATATATATATAAAATAAAAATACATAATTTTAAGATGCATTGGACTTTTAATCACAGTCAGTACAGGTGAGAATAAAAACTACAATGGTCTAGCTATGCTAGACTTATAAATTTTATTCCTAGTACAAAAAATATATGTAGAATTATGCAAAAGCAGACCATACAAAATTATTATTGTGGCTTTTAACATTATTATTTTGAAGGACATATTACTGGAGGTAGCATCTTCATTCTTTCAGCAATATCATATAATGTTTATAAAGCCTCAGTTGTTGAATAAAGAGACTGCCTGATGATCTAAGCTTTCAGAGCATTCAGGAAAGATTACCAGTTCTATTTCATGAACATCATAGTATTTGAAAAGAAGAATTTGCAAATATTGAAATATTATAACCTATTGTCTTAGAAACTCAAGCATATAAAACTAACCCATCATTTTTTTGCTGTTTCAGACTCTTAATTTTTTGCATAAGTATTGATTTAGGTGCTTTATTTATGGATTTTTTTCTTCAATTTCTACAGGGAAAGAAACCCCTACAAAATATGACTCTACATCTCACTGTTTGGTCCAGGTTTCATGTTCTGTTTTTGATGAGATAGATGACACTTGTACCAGAACATGGTATCTGAGTCTTTTGAGCTTAGTAATAAACAGTTTTTACCTAATTCTGCACTAAGCAAATTGTACACAGTTCTGACAGCTTCTTAATTTGATTCAAGTATGCCCTTAAGGAAAAGATAGCAGGCTGTGCTTGAAAAATATGATTTAAAATTTATTTGAACATGAAAAGGCCTCATTATCTCTGACATGTGTTTCTGAGTAATAATGGTTAAATAATAAATCACTGAAGTAATATATTGAGTTGATACTCAATATCCTGCTTAAAAACCAACCTGTTTTCCTTTGTGAAGACATTTATATACATCTCTACTCTGCTTTTGTGAGACCCCACCTGCAGTACTGTGTTCTGTGTCCTCACACATAAGAAGGATATGGGCCCTCTGGAGTGGGTCAGAGGCTGGAGCACCTCTTCTATGAAGACAGGCTGAGAGAGCTGGGTTTGTTCAGCTTTGAGAAGAAAAGGCTCTGGGGAGACCTTAGAGCCCCTTCCAGTACCTGATGGGGACACAAGAGAGCTGGAGAGGAACTTGTTACAGGGGCCTGGAGTGACAGAACAAGGGGGAATGGCTTTTAACTGAAAGAGAGTAGGTTTAGATCGGATATTAGGAAGAAATTCTTGACTGTGAGGGTGGTGAGGGACTGGAACAGGTTGCCCAGAGAAGTAGTGGACACCCCATCCCTGGCAGTGCTCAAGGCCAGGTTGGATGGGACTCTGAGCAACCTGATCTAGTGGAAAGTGCCCCTGCCCATAAAGTGCCCCAGGGAGTTTGAATAGATGATCTTGAAGGTCCTTTGCACACCCAAATTGTTTCAAATTATTCTATGGTTACATGATAACCACTACATTAGAAATTATGCACATTTTCTCAGCAGGGTTTGTAAGATCTACTTCTCACTTCACTTAAATCTGTAACTAAACTTCATTGAGTTTCACAAGTGCAAGTCTGATTTTCAACCTATTATAATGTTTGATTCTTCTCTTGTTAGCAATTTTATGTGACTGGATTTCTTCCAAAAAAATATACAAAGAATGTTCTAAGAAATTGAACCATTTTCTTCTAATGAGAACCACTACTTCACTTCAGCAAGACTGCTGCTATTTGAAGAAAGGATTTGAACTTTGTTTTTTGTGCAAGCAACAGATATAACTTGTCCACAAAGGCTGAAAATCATCAGAATTAGTTTGGTTAGCTTGGACCTGCCCTGTGGTGTCAATTTATTTCCCTTCTTTCATTGAAGAGACAATTTAACTGAAGTCCTCATCTTTCAGAATACATAATTAAATATTAACAACTACTGCACAAAGGAAAAGTCTCATCTCCTCCTTGATTAAGGCTCTCTAAAGCAGGAAAAGTGTTGATTAAGTTGTCCCAAAGCTCGTTTTCTAGCTTGACCACAAACTGTCTGCAGCTCAGACTCCAAAGGAGGTTTATGTCCACCAGCCCAGCTCCTGAGCTGACTGCTGGCAGTGACAACTCTTGACATTTTGACCTTGGGGATAAGCTGCTTCTGCCCATTGAAAACCATCTGGAGATAAGTCCCCACATGGATTAGCTGAGCCTGTAGCTACACTAGACCCCTGGTCCTCCTCCAGGACAAGTGGTTTTCAGTGTCAGAAAGCCATGACAATATTTACAACTCCAATAATAGGACAGTGTCTGCAAGCATGCAAGTGTTCAACATTTCTTATAAGCAGAATGGCAAAATACAACAGCTCTGTACAGTTCTAGGCTTGTTTGTTGGGTTGAGGGGTCTAAATAATATTTTTAAAATGTGCCTGGTGCCTTTTCTCAGCATCTCCATAAAAAAATCACTTGGAACAGAGGCTGCAGAAATAGTGAAAGTTATTTTGTTGCTGGTAACAGAGAGAAGAGGAAAGAGCATACCCTTACCAGTTTCTCACTAAGAAACATCTCCAACTTTTATCAGCCAGACCCAGGGGTAGTTACATGAATTGGTCAAAACAGCTAAAGTTGGAAAAATATGTAGGTTGTGATAGAAGAAAATCCTGGGTGTCTGCCCTGGGTGTCTGCCCTGGCATTTGCAAAGACCCTCCAGCTGCTTCCACTGTGTGAACAGTGCTAACAATGGGGAAATTTCCAGTCTTGCCCTATTCCTACAAGTCCCTTTGACCTCAGATGTTCCTCCTTCTTCTATTATGTCTTTCCTATGCAAGCCTCATCAGCAACTGGGAGCCCAAAATGACACGGTTTTCTGTCTCCTCTGCCTTCTCAGCATGGTTTTCCAGGGGTTTACAGGGAGCCTCTCTGGGCTTCAGTTGCAGACTGGATATAAACTCCAGGTTTACAAGAAAACTAAGCAAGTTTAGTAAACAGAAGGGATTATTTATACCATCTGTGCCTTAAATGTCATTTTGAGTGTTTCAGGAAAGGTCACCTAGGACTGGCAATCCAACACCAAGTCTATATGTAGGTGAGCAATCAGTGCATATGTACAGGAGAAATCAGTGAGGCAGAAACAGCTCCTTCTCAGCTGCTGGGCTGGGCATTCAGCCCCCCAAGCTTTGGGGGGGATTTCCATACTCATTGCTTTTCTCAGAGCTACAAAGGCAACTCAGCTAACCCAGACTCAGCTGAAACTTCTCTCAGCTGAGACACAGCACCAGGACAAGTTCCTCAGCTGTCCTTGGGATCAGTAGCTTCCTGCCCAGTAGCCACAGCAGCAACAGAAATGGGGTAGGGGTGTGGGAAAAAATTTTTAGGAACAAAGAAACTGAATACAATTTTAAAAATATTTTTTTACAAATATGTTTGGCCCAAATTTGTGTCAGAAGAATATTTAGACTGACCTTTGCTGTGAATGGAATACTAAGGAAAGACTTTTTAAAATTAGTAATTACAATCAGCCCTGGATAAAATCTCACCAAGCATCAGACAAATGCACTTGTCTTTGCATAGTGGGACCACATATAGCAACCCAGGGTCACATCCATAGCTTTTCATTTTTCATCTTACCTTTCTTTGCATATATAACCAATTCCTTTGCCTTTGTTCAGCTCCCAGGAGTGTCTTTGCATATATAACCAATTTTATTGAGCTGAACTATTATTGGCCAGAATATGCCTTCTTTTTTCTCTAAGAAAAATCAATGTCAAGTAAAAATGAGAAATCTTGAAGCTGAAAATTCTGTCTGATATTATCAGCTCTCAGTTTGAGCTCAGCTGGAAGCTTGCATCTTCCTTGAGAGTGCTCTGAAAAGTCACAGAGGGCTATTGTTAGCATCATGTACTAGCTACATTAGTTTGTGTTTCATTTCTTAGCATGCTTCTTTCAGAAATAGTATGTGAAAATATTCATGCTCAGATTTTATTTTCACTATTGCATCTAAATACAGACATTAGTAATTCAGAAAGATGTATGGAGAAATTTTGCCAAGAAAGTTAGAACTAGTGATACCAGTTACAGTCCAGTACAGAAAATGTATCTTTTATACACTGAAATTTATCCATTTAAAATAACTTCAGAAACTTTTGTCAGAGACTTTCAGAGGCTTTCAAAAAGAGGTGGTAAAGAGCTCTGTTCAGTTCATTCTAAAGATGAAGTAAAGCAGCTGTTAATTGATGTCCAGAGACCACCTAGCAAAAGGAGGAGAGCTTTGTTCTCAGCATGTCTGGGGTAATCCAGAACAGCTCACAGCATGGCATCATTCACTAGCTGTGTTTGAACAGGGCTCATTGCAGCTAAATACACTAAATCCACAACTTTCATCTGAAAGCTGCTCACTTTGACATAACATGCCCCTGCTGAAAATACAGCAAGGCGGATAAAGGGAAATTTTTGTTTGTTTAGAAGTTGTGGGAATTGCAAGGTGGGTATCAGGGCGTTCTTTTTATCTTCCCTGATAATAACTAAGTGAGGGCTAGAGCTGCTTTATAAATAGCAACAGAAAAGCATTTGGTCTTGGTATTAACTAATATGTCTTTCTTTTTCTCTCTCTCTCTCGGATGATGACAAGATCATAGTTTCAAAGCACAAGTTTTAATTATTCAGTTGCAATACAGTGAATCTTAGTGGACTTCTGTCATTCCCCAAAGAAATCCATATGCTCTGAAGCTGCTTTTATGGACCAATTATTTCTGACATCTGGCAAGGCACAAGCCAAACAAATCCAGAAAACTAAAGCATTCTCTCACTTTTAACATTTCCAAGAAATGTGCTCCACTGGTGGAACCTGAGGCTAGGTTCTTTGAATATGTTAGAGTACATATTTCATCATTATATAACTATTTTTAGAAGATAAAGCTGCTGATTTTCCTTAGAGACACATTACAACTTAGAAACAGCCAAATAAAAAAGGGCTTGTATGCCAGAAGTTCATATTTTTTACCCAGCTGTCTAAAACGAGCTACTAAAAGATATTATTCCTCACAACCCAACCCCATATGATATGTGCATAATATCATAACATATGATAAATGCACTTTTTGAAAGATGCTCACAACCTCTACCTGCAATAAATCTTTACGCATACAGGCTATGTTAGGGCTTTTTGTGAGGGTACTTTGATCCTTCTGGCTGGTGTCTGTAACAACCAAAATAAACAGGGAAGAGGAGGACAAACTCCTCCTGGTTTCTAACAGTCATCTAGGGAGCCCCCAAACACCTTGTCATTTCTAGATGTCATTCTGGCATACACAGTCATAAGCCAATTATTGAGTTAATTATTCTACAGCCACACAGAACAGGTTGTTATGTGGAGACTGTCCTGATTGCTTTTAAGCATTTTTTGAGACAATTCCCCACACCCAAATTCATTTCAAGCATCAATTTCAACATTTAGGGTGTCTTTGACCGTGGCTCTGCAAGGTAAATGTCCTTTACAGGCTGTAAATTTACGTTAAATTTTCAAAAGCAAACAATAAAATCAAGTCTGATTCTGTGCACAACTGGTCCCAACAAATTTCTAAAACACTTTTCATTCAGATAGAGGCAATAAATCGATATTTTAATATGGATGGATGGATGGATGGATGGATGGATGGATGGATGGATGGATGGATAGATGGATGGATGGATGGATGACATTCTTGTTCTTTCCCTGTGCCATGTACCCTCCTCACCAGCTGCAGCAGAGGGTAACAGCATGTGGAGAAGTGCAGCCGCTCGTCACCAGCTGCTGCTTTCCATGCCCAGCATGGGCACCAGCCGACATAGTACAACATTTCATTGCCCTTTAAAAAAGTGGTTTTGGGAAGACTTCCTGCACCATAGATCCTTTTATCCAAACTGTACCAATGAGCATTGCAGGGGCTGGAAATCCTAGTGCAGTTAGGTGAATGGAGTCCCTTTTTAACATGTTAGAAAAACTTCAAAATGTGCTCATTGCCATCAAGCTCGAGCAGATCTGGGTTTTTTGAGGCATTAGAACTCAAAGTCTCATTTTTAAAATCTACTTTTCACTGTTTTCTGTTTATACCATAGTGTCAGCTGGCACTCAGGAAATCAGTATGGCTGAGGAATTGAAGAATTATCCAATAGCAGCATAATCTCCAAAGTGTACTTCTAAACTTATGAATCCAGAAACTTTATCCAACTAAAAAAATCTCAAGCTGAAATCTTATCAGTTGGTTTGGAGTTTGACACTGGGGCTGTCCTTTCCCTCCTTTGCCCTGAAATCATCCCCACAGAATTAGTTGCAGGTCACTGGCATTGGAAATGCTGCTGCATGCTGCTCCAGCAGCCCTATACTTGTCTGGACTGGCAAGAGAGCCAGCCAGCATCCAGCATATTGTGTTGTCAAAACAAAGCAAAATAACTGCAGTGAACAGTCTTCCCTGCTCTGCATTTTTTGAATACATTTGTACTCCAGGGAGCAAATGGTTTTGCAAGATTCATATTCTTTTGCATGTGTGTATCCAATGAAGTGAACAGTCTTGCTGGATTACTTGAGCGTGTGCTCTTACATGTATATATGTGCCATAAGCAGTCTCCCCTGCTTGTCCTGCCATGTAGGCAGCAGATTTCCACTGAGGTGCATGGCTTGTGCCGAATCAAGCAGCACATGTGGTGAGTGGAACTCAGACATCTGCACTCCAGGAAGATGGTGGCTAATGTTGCTGAATTAAGTTGCTAAGCACTGTCCTTGTTAATGACTGACTAGTAACACCAAAAGGGAAGTGTCCGGCTTTGGCAGACTGCCACAGGCTGTGTCAATCAGGCACTGAGTACACAGAGGGCTTTTAGGCCATGCCAGATGTCACAGGCAGCCCCCCCGCACTGCCCTGGTAATGGATGAAACTGTCACTGCATGGCCTGATGTAAATACCATGTGAACAGCAGAGCCCTCAGCACCAGGGGCCTGGGTTCAGAGCCCCTGGAGTCCTGGGGGTGACAGGGAAGCCTCTCTGGGCTCACCCCCCTGGTACAGTGTGATGCCCCCTCGGGCATCCCATGCCGGAAGCCTCGGAGTGGCCGGGCCTGAGGGAGGTGAGCCAGGGCCCCTGCTGTCATGGCACTGGGGAGTTGCTCTACTCCCTTGTCTCATGCATCTACTGAGGCATTTATTAGCACCATCACTCGCCACCTGCATAAAACTGAACAGACTATTTGCAACCTTCTGTCTCCCTGTGGCTGGCCATCTTCAGAACACAGAAGCCCATCAGACCATTTCCTTACTCAGTAGCCATAAATCTGCTGAGTGATGATGGCACACATCAAATCTTATCAGAAGAAAGCAGAACTGATACATGTTCTCCTCAAATGAAATTTTAAAAATATTTCTTGTGGGTGTAGACTCAGCAATTGGTGATAGGCTTTGGCAGCAGGGCTCCATCTCCTGGTTTGAGGAAGATATTGTCCGACATAAGGAAACAGCTAATTTTCAAAAACACTTGAGAAATTAGGAAATTATTGACACACTGGAGAGATACTGAGATGGGTTAAAGATTGATGCAATTTTTCATTTCTGAAGTACAAAAAACATTACCAAGATTTTATGATAATGTATGCTGCTGTATGTAGCTTCAGGCTTGCTTCCTTGAAATTAAATTAAAACACTTTGACCACTTAGGATACTCCTGCTGTCACTGAAGCAGTGTGCTAAGCTGGAAGGGACTTCATTTCCACCTGAGTTGCTGTAGCTGAATTTAAAGGTCCCTTCCAACCCAAACCATTCCATGAGTCTATGAAAACACCTCAAAGATGCATTTTGCTGTTTTTCTTTTTCTCAGACAAGGTCACTGGGGACATCATCTTAGATGTGGGAAGTGGAACAGCTGCTCCTCTGGGATGTACAATTTTCCAGACCACTGTCATCTTTCTCTACAGAATTCATCTCACCAGCTCTGTCCAGACATGCTGGAAATAATGACCTTTGACACGAGTATATCCTCACTAGCAGTCATTCACCAAATAATTTTGAAATGCTTTCTTATTGGGTTTTTATCTCGATCAAATGAAAAGACTAGGAGAATACTTTCACATATCTAGCATCCACACACTGCTCAGGGACAGACAGACAGCAATGTGGTCAGTTCATGGACCCAAAGCTGACTATCCGCATAGGAATTGTCACATTTCCCTGCACTGCCTCAAGGCAAAGCAATGAAAAACAGCAACAAAAAAAATCACAGCAGAGCAATTTGGGCAAACCTCTCTAACAACAATCCTTTCATGGAAGTGAGACCCAGCTTTACTTGCAAATACTATTTCCATACTAGCTTCATAAAACATACCTGGAAAGTAGAATGAAGGTCAAACCTTGAGGTGATCTATAAAGGGAATGTTAGTAGAGGAAATATAGCACTTGCAGTGAAATGAGTATGATCATCAGCTAGGCAAGAAAGCAGAAATCACCTCACATAAAAGTCCTGCTTATTATTTTCAATTATTGAAGAGAAAAGCTTTTGAAATACTGAAGTACTGCATTGAAAATGCAAATAATGCATTGAAATATTTTTATTCCAAGCTATGTATTTAAATAATGACTTACAGTGCAGTACCAGAGAAGGCATCAAGCAAAGTCAGCACTCATCACAGTCAGCATTTACAGTTACTATTTGAAACACCAGTCCAAAAGGCAGAGCATATCAAGGAAACACCAGATTCCTATCCCACAAACTATGCAGTCTGAGCTTCTCTGTTGTCTGTTGCTCAAACATCCAGAAAAATCTTTTCAGTTCTTCCTGTACAATATTCTAAGAGGTCTGTCCTTATCTTCCCACTCTCTCTGAAGTCAATGGAAATCTACTTTGCAGGGGTGATGCATGTAGTCCCAACTCTTCACAAATGCCACTACCAGCAGAAATTGTTCCTCTTCTGAGCAGATAATACTCCACATGGATCTGACATTTTCAAAGGCTGCAAAGGTAGACATGCAGGACTTAAGGACCCTGCTTTCAATTTACCCTGTCCTTTTCACTGTCTCCTTGTGAACATCACACATTTTTAATACAACAATAGGCACAAAAAAATCCTACCATTTTCTGTCATGAGGTGCTTTTTTCTCTATGTTGCCTCATGTCTTTTCCCCAAAGAACATTATACCTGTCAATGGAGGACATAAACATAACTGATGGTGGGATGTTGAAAGGCAATTTCAATGTAAATGAGCTTCATCACAACAAGATTTCAAACGTAGCAACTTTCTTGTGTCAGTAATAAATGACAGGTTGCTCTGCTCAGTGATCTCAGTATACACTGAGGAGTGTTGTGCCAGTGTTAAGTGTGTCCACATTTCGGGCATTTTGCAATGCAGTAAAGTGACCCTTAAGAAATACTCTAACATCCCCTTTTGATCAGTTTGTGGCATCTTTGATCCAGCCATGCAGCATTTTCTGCTGCATCATTCCCATAGAAACATGAAAAAAGCATGGGAATGAGTTACCATATAGTCCTTTTTTCTCTTCACTCTTTTTGTTTTGGAGGATAGTACTTGTGCATATCCAGGTTGCAAAATAATTTGACAAAAACAGTGATTTTGTAAAAATAAATTAGGCATAAGGCCAAATGGAGATAAGAGTTTGATAATAGCTTGAAATCAGACAGCCTTAGATTTGCCTGCATTTAAAGTGGCAAACAAGCCTCTGGGAACCAAATTCTCCCAGTTTTGTAAAGGCAACATTTTATTAACTTCACACCCTACACAACTTCCAGATATTAGCCATGAGAGTATTGTGCATGACTACCATGTTCCTCCAACTTAATCCTTTCATTGGAGCCTAGGCTGGTGGTTAGTGGCTCCTTGCTTCCGTGACTCTGGGAGCTGGCAGGGCTGACTTTAGCAAAGCTGCGGCTGAGAACACGGGTCAGCACCCTGTGGAGGACAGTAATGATAAAGCAAGTGGACAAAGACCCTACAGACAAAGTGGGTTTTGACCTTGGCTGCCACCAGCTGCCCACCACGCCACTTTCTGACTCCCCCTCTTTAGCAGGACAGGGAGAGGAAACAAAATGAAAAACTTGTGTGCTGAGATAAGGGCAGGGAGATCACTCACCAATTACCATCACAGGCAAAACAGACTCGGAGAATATAATTTAATTTTTTGTCAGTTCATGACAGAGTACGATACTGAGAAAAAAGAACAAATCTAAAAAACCCTTCCCCCCACCTGTCCCTTCTTTTGGAGCTTGACTTCACCCCCAATTTGCCTTCCTCCTTTGCCACAGTGGCAGAGGCAATGGGGGTTGCAGTTAGTTTATCACATGCTGCTGCTGTTGCTCCTTCCCCCTCACACCCTTACCCTGCTCCAGCACTGGGGGCTTCCCACTCAATAGTCTTACATGAGCTACATGAGCTAGTCCTGCATAGGTCTGTCCCTTAGACTGCAGTTCTGGAAGAGCTACTCCAGCATGGATCCCTTTCCATGGGATCAGTTCTCCAGGAACAGAGTGCTCCAGCATGGGTGCCCTGCCAGGACCCTTCACTGCACCTTCCTCCATGGCATCTCTGCCTGCTCTGGCATAAGGTCCTCCACAGGCTGCATGTGGATCTCTGCTCCACTCTGGACTTGCACAGACTGCAGAGGGGCCTCACCATGGTTTTCACCAAGGCCTGCAGGGGACTCTCTGCTCCAGTGCCTGCAGCACCTCCACATTGATGTCTGCAGAGCTGTTTTTCTCATTTTTCTCATTTCTTTCCATTGCAGCTCTTGCTCAGCATTTTTTTACTCTTTCTTATCACAGAGGTTCTGCCAGCATTGCTAATGGGCTTGGCTTTGGCCAGCAGCAAATCCCTCTTGGAGTCTGCTGACATAGGACAGTGCTGGTGTCTTCTCACAGAAGCCACCTCAGTGGCCCTCCACTACTAAAGGCTTGCTGCACAAATTCAAGAAAGAGGAAACCACTTCAGTAGTCCTCTGTCATGGTAAATGTCAATCAAGCCCAGAACCACCATACATAAAATCTGCTTATAATATCAGCTTTTAGTCAATGTTACTAGTCACACAGACCTGCAGCTGATGTTATGAACTGCACATCACTAGATACAGTGAAAAAAACAAGATTCAGCTGAGCAGAGAGCTGGAGACTGAATCCTGAATTTTCAGAGAGCAGTCCATGCTTCAAGACAGTAGAAATCAAATGTACCACAAATTCTCCCACTTCATTCCCTAATTATTTTTCTAATTCATTTAAAACTGAATTCAGAAAACTTTTCTATAACTATATAATGCTTTATGTAGCCTGTACAAAATACTGCTTCTTTTGTGATAATTGTTTCTTTCTTTACTTTTTCCCCTCTTTTTTTTTCCACACATTTTTGTATGCATCCTTTCTCTGTACAGCTTTGAAATGCATAATGAGATGCCAAAGAGCAGTGAGGTCACAGAATAATAACTTCAATTTTCCTGATTTTTTTTAGTATTGAATTTCAGAATGTGCATTTTCTGTTGTGTTGTGAATAATGAAATTCAAGAGAACTATTTTAAAAAGATGGAGAAATCAATAAAATGTTCTGGTTTGTTCTAAAGAAAGCTGCATCTGTGAATCACCAAATTTCCATTTTGTCCCCAGATTACCATTGCTTGCTTTTCCTCCCTACCACATATTACTCTTTGGTGTCTCAGGTGTACCATAAGGATCAGTATTTGTTTCCTGAAGGTGGGAGTGAACTTTTTAATCCTCAAGTTGCAAGAGGTGGTGTATCATTCATGCCTATGTTACCTAAACAGTGTTTCTCAAGCAAGGGGCAGGGTTGATAAGGATGTGTGTCAGTCCCCAGTGCAGATAGACAGCACCACACAGTAGCTGAAAGCTTTGAGTGGGTCTCTGAAGATTTCAAGGCAGACACCAGCCTGTTTTTTTCCAAGCATATTCCCCAGTGTGTCAGCTGTGGCACTCTTAAATATAAAGGTATGGATCAAGTTCTATTTTCTGTTTCCCCCTCCTAATAGCTGAATTATTATGGGAACACGTTGTGAAAATTACATCTTATTAGTATTTGGAACTTGCTAAAGGAATGAAATTATTGCCTATAAGCAGCTAATTCCACATCTTCCACTCTGAGAGTGGAAATGAACCCCTGGCCAGGCAGAACAACACCAGGTCCCACCTGGCAACAGTTCTCTCCCAACTACTGCATGAATTCATCTTCTCAGAGGGGATTTTGGTGTGCAGTAGTAGAAACTGAGGAGCCAATGTGCAGAAAACAACCTTGTCACAGAGAAGAGCACTCACAGGGGTTGCTGTCATTTTCCAAGCCTGACTTGTATTAAGTAATTTCAAAGGGCAGAATTTGTTCTTGTTTGCATTTAAATCCCTAGGTGAATTCCTACTGAGTCCCTGGATGGCTTTGTGTTCAGAGAGTCTAGATCTGGCCATGGCAGTACACTGGGACCAGCAGTGAACTCCATTCTCTATTTGCAGCACTCCTGGAGGGCGGCATCAGGGGGAGAGGCAGCACAGGCTCACAGCTGCCATATGTGCTTCCAAGCAATACCTTTACCACCATAAATAACTATTTAATGCTGATGAGCAGAGCCCTCAAATCTGGGTGTATTTAAGGAGAGGAGAGAACCTGTATTATTGCAAATAATAATTCAGCACCAAAATGAAATTAAAAATAAAATAAAAAGTATATTGTTGTAGACCCAAGGGAAATGGTATTGTCAGAACTAAGCTGACAACAGGAAAATACAGCTATAGAATGTGTTCTGTCACATGGTAGGTAGCATGTTTCTGCATGTCCAAAATCCCAATCACAAACAGTACCAGCTATTTCTGTTCCCCCACCATCCTGTTAACAAGAGGGAGCAAGCAAGGGCAAGTCTGCTCAGAGCCTTTTCTTGTGAAGGCTGCAGAGCTGCAGCACAGTGCTGGTTCAGTGAGAGCATGGCCTCCTGGCACAAAGCACCAGCAGTCAGGACAAGGGGGCTCTGCTTTGCTCATCTGGGCTGTCCATAGGCTTCCAGTGGGCAACCCAAAGAAAGGCTACTGAGGAGGAACAGGGCTCTTAAAACATTTCCCCTGCTCCGGTGGAGTATTTTTAAATTACTTCATGGCCAAAGGAACACCAGATGAGTTTCAAAAGAAGAGATGAATGTTTGGGGGAACACTTCCTATAACACTGTAACTGTAGCAAGAATTTTCTACTTTTTGGCAGTTGCTGACATTACAGGATGAAAACCTCATTTATATTATGAGAAGTCTTGGTTGGGTAATACTTTAAAATTAAAAGAATGTATATAAAATACAATAATTTCTCTCTTTGTTACCTTTCATAGTATTAAAAAGGGTATCTATTACATCATGGTGGATACCATATTAATTCCTCTTACATTAACATCAAATACTGCATTTTTCTTTAAAAATGACTGATGTCCAATTAAAAAGCTGGGGGGGAGGGGGCCAGACTCTGCAAAACTAAAGAAAACTTAAAGCACCATTACAGCTGATATAACTTGCAGAAGCTGAATAAAATCAATAAATAACATACATTTCTAAGCTCAAAATAGCTCAACTGCTGCTACAAAAGTATTATTAGTGCCTTCTGTTTAACAAAGGCACTAACTTAAAGATATTAAGGCTTTACTTAAAGATATTTCAGGCATTTTCTTCTTCACTGCATCACCAGTGGCTATGCATGCATTAGTCAAAACTTAAATAATCTTTCCCCACAGTCTGTATCAACTTCTGCTCTTCTTCCTCCCAGAGCATTTCAGTGCTGGAATGTTACATATGGTATATATATGCTGAGCTGCAAAAATTATTCTGCTAGAAAATGAGGAAACCTCAGATTTAATGAGCAGATGAATTTTGTCTGTATTTGAACTCTTCACGTGCAAATGCTTGCATGGGATTTCAGCTCATTCAGAAAGAGGGATGAGTGCCAGATATGTACCTCAGCTGCTGCATGAGATGCAGTATTTTGACCTCAAGCCCAGTTCCACTTGTCACTGGCTGCCAGGTCTTTTACACAAGATTGGACTTTAGAAGGTGAGTCCCAGAGTCATAGAGGTCCTACTCACTTCAGGGAAGACAGGATGCTCTTACCATAAGCCAGGCTGCAGTGGTAAAGTTTTGTCACTGGTGTGAGTCATGTGAAATTTAATTTATTTTATTAATTTCAACCTAAATATGTTTCTATTTTATCTTATTCATTTTTTGAGCACTTACCTCTGAAGCCTGTCTAGTGAATTTTCAAATGTCAAACTCCCAAGGCATCTTGAAGGCACATGGTACAGACCACTCAGGATCAGCTGCTAGGACCTTTCTAGTATAAGCAAAATATTAAGAGTTTAAATCAGACACAAATGATCACACTATCAAGGATTTAATGTAACTCCCCAGCATTTCTTGCTCAGGCGTGAAAATTATTGCTTACTTTCCCTTGTGTTCTGAAGACAAAAAGTTGTTGAAAACCTGTACTCTCACTCCTACTGCCTGCTTTATCTAAACACAAGAATGGCAAAGTCAGACGCATGTTCACAGAGTTTTCCATCATAAACAGTTACCTTCCTCATATCATTTCTAGACTGTGTATGTGATTAAAGACTGTTATTTCTAAGAACGTGTAAGTTATCAGCAGCTGAGATGAAAAAACTTTTATGCCCAGATTAAAAGGGGAGGAAAAATCCGTGAAGCTCCCAAATGTTTAGCAAAGTTGTTTTACATTTCATTTTCTCTTGTCAAGTTTAATCCAAATCTTAATATATTAAGGGTTATTAGCATTAATTTCCAGGCATGTGATATAAATGAGGCCTAATCAGTTTCTATGCCATGTCATCTAGCATTCATATGCAAATGTGCCCAGATCATTTAATCATGAGATATTGTCCCTTAATCAAGCTACTGAAAACAGAAACACTGCTAGAGAAAGGAAATTATCCTCACAGACAAAAGAGACATCTTTTTGATCACAATTTTTTTAATCTCTCTCTTAAGAATTCTTTAAGTTATTTTAGGAAAATTAGAACAGCCCATTTTCTGTGGCCTTCAGACTTTTTCCCTAAACATTTTTTAACCTGTTCATTCTTTTCTTTGGCCCAAGTTCCCAGATCAAAAGGGGTTTGATTTCTCCAGGCACAACTCTGTTTGCTGTGGACCCTGGGGTTATACAATGTGCAAGGGAGGTTATCAGTTACTGCTGCAGTTAAAATGAATTACCATTCATTTTAGCATTCATTTTTACCATTCATTAATTAGCTAATCCAGTTGTTAAATAGCTGCTGGAATAAAAAATAAAACATTGTTTAGTAAAGCAAAATGTTCAGAATTCTTTCTTAGTTTCCACAAAATTGAATTTGTTTCTAGACTTCATTATCAGAACAGAAAAGCAAGAATCACTATGGAATTCTATAGGCTTTGTTTTGGATTCATCTCCTCTAACCTTGGCCAACTCACATCAGCATTTACATCTGAGCTGGTTATGCAGTGTCTCTCTCTCTCTAGCAGCAAGAAACATGCATTCAGGGAATGCAGTTCATTGCAATTTATTTTATACTTGAGTGAGAGAGTGATATCCTAATCAGTAAATATTTAAAACTATATCAAAACTGTCTCTCACACAGACACAGAAGCCCTTCATATTAGAAAAACTAGGACCTAAAATCCAGAATAAGTTCAGATATTGAGTATCTTTAATCCACCTGCCATCAATGCATTTTGATAGATTCCTAATTGGAAGATCACATCCTTTTCCCCCATCAGATGCCTCCACTCCATGCAGGATTGATGGCCTTGCATTGAGTGACTGAGAAAGGGAATACAGGCTATGTGAAAAAGTCAAAATCCTTGGCATTATACAACATTTTGATAATTAAAAAAAAAATCAATGTGGTACACAGGGAATTATTTTTTTAAGCTGTTGAAAGGTTGCAAAACACATTTTTAAACAGTGAGATGCCATTAAGGGCATATATTCTTAAGGCCATGCTAGGGTCAGTTCTTGGCCTTTGCATTTTTATTAATGCTCTGGAAGAGATGAGAGAATCCTTACTGATCAAAGTGTGCATGTGACACATAAAGAGGGTACACTGAAACAAATGAGCTGATAAGCTGATGCAAGAAAACGGCATGTGCATCAATACAGATAATTGTAATTCAACAATATTCAGGAGTTACAGACATAAAGAGACACTGTTGGGAACAGTAACTGAAATGATTGGGGCATCATGTCAGTCAAATGGAGATTAGCTCCTTGTGCAGTATGAAAAGGGTATAACAGCAAAATAAAATGCCAATCATGTCATGAATTAGCAGAATACCAAAAAGCATTAGAAAGTTATACAACCTGGGACTAACAAGCCTTCTTCTGAGATGCTGGTCAGAGTCCCAGCACCCACAGCTGAAAAAGGAATAAATAGGGTCTCTCTGGTTCAAAGGTGAACCAGGAGAAAGATCAAAGGATTGGGGAAACTGCCATGGTGGAAAACTGAAATTCAGTCTTTTTATCTTAACAAAAAGGCTAAAGGGTCTCCTGATCACAGCTTCTAATTACCTCTAGGAGGAATAGAAATTCAATAATTGGGGCTCTTCTGTCTCAAAATCACAATCAGAACAAGATGAAGTGCCTGGACGTTGAAAGCAGAGACATTCCAAAACAGAAATTGCATGTATTAGTACTATGAAAATTAATCACTCCAATAATTTAACAAAATAATGATAGCTTGTTCATACTACAAATATTTAAATTGGGATTTTCTAACTTTTTAAAAGAGATGCTGTAGTTAAACTAAACCTAATTCTGAGAAGAACTGACCTATGCTACACTGCAGGTCAGACTAAACTACCATCTCTGAATTTAGGATCTAAAACACCATTCTTCATTTAATTGCTGAATGAGGCCTCCGTGTCTTAATTGCAGTACATTGTCCAAAACCTCATACAGTTACAAAATGTTCTTTTTTAATGGAATTTCTTTTCCTATATTGTTAAAGTGTGGCACCAGCACTAACCTGTACAGCAGGCCAGTTGAAGATGGATAAATGGAATTGTGGGTATTTTTGGAAAAGAGCATGAATATGAGATTAAATTTGAAAGTACTTGTTGATTTGGATGCACAATTTAAAAGTTTGCACTTGATCTTTGAAAATATCCTTCACTTTTTAGCACTTCACATATTGAAAGCACAGCTCATACCAGCATCAGTCATGGCTCTGAAACGTCAATACTCCCACAAACCAAACCCTAGCAATTCACATGGAAACTCAGAAATGAACATGACATAGTGACTACTTGTGTATGAAAACTTATTTCAAGTTATTCCTGCAATAGAGAACTGCAGGAACTCTGTATCCAAACCCACTTTGAGACAACATTCAAAGATTTAATTTTGTGATCAGTCTTTCCTATTCTGAAATCCCTTTCTACAGACCATTTTGTTCCTGTAGTGTAGAAGACAGGGATAATAAATAGCAGTCGCCTTCACTATACAAGCCTACTTAATCCTTGGAATACCCTGTCCCCACAGTCAGTCTCATAAAGGTCCTATGAGAAAATTATATATAAAGAGATAGTAAAGGTACAGTATAATGCACATATATCCATGATGCCACAGAAAATTTTTCTGCAATTCTGGTATTTCTTAACTATCAAGAGTTTGAATTAGCAATCTTGGTGGTTTTTTCCTGTTTGCAACAGCTCAGTTTTAAAAACATCAGTTCCCTCAGTTCTTCTATTATCTTTTAAGCAGAAAAGGTATCACTGTCATTTTACCAGCTGGTTCCTCAGTAGAGTAAAGATTTTTCAGACCCAGCAGACCCAGCAGAATTGTGCCATACAGGCTAGAGCAGGAATGAGCTCACCCTGGGCAGCTGACATCCTTCTCTATCCCCACATGCTTTCTCACTGAATTTCCTACACAACTGCCTCAGCAGAGTGCTCTGCTACCATAGATCACTCCCTCATGAAATGTAGCATGTCCATCCCTCACAACTCCTCTGGCCCAGACCTTCCCTAGTTTCACTCATGACTTCCTATCCCTGCATGTGCACGGAGGTAGGGATATAATAGTGAGCTCTTGCAGGTGCAGAAAGAAGGGGAAGGATCTTCTTGGCATGTGTCTGCATGCAAGAAAGGTAGGACAAAAAAGGGAAGTCCAAAGAAAACAGAGAGAGAAATCTGAAGAAACAGCTTCTCTGGACCTGCTGGTGCTTCTCTGCTACAGAGGCAGATCTAGGATCTGAATCAGAGACCGGCCACCAGAGCTTTGTATGAAAAAAAAAAGAAAATTCCTTTGGCTGTTAAGGACATTGTGATGCAGTGGGTGCCTGGAGCAGGCTGAAGGCAAAGCACAGAGAGCAGAGGCCACCGGGTGGCAGCCACCCCTGCAAGCCAAGCTCTGTGCAGTGTCCTGGAGCTGAGCAGCAAATGCTCCCCTAAACAAGCTGGGGCACCCACTGTGCTGGTGTGCATGGGCAGCACTGCAACAAGCTTGGGAACACCAGACCACCCCACCATGCTGGCTTCACTCTCCAGATACACATTCCTAACTTGACTACTTTACAGGGTACATAATTCTTTTAATAGCATAGGGATGCCTGGGAGAAAGAGATTTTCTCTAATATGCAGGGAGTATATTGTGCCTGACTAATTTATGCGTACTTATTGACAAAAGGTTTTATCTGTGTTTTCTATCAATTCAATTACAAATCTCTGTAAGCTTTGACTCATGGGGACCCATATAATAGTTTGATGAATGATTCTGTGTTTTCTGATAAGGCAATGAAATTTTTTGTAGGATGTAGTAATTCATTTCTTCATAATTAATGGTTTACAGACAACACATTACAGAAATAACTGATTGTTGATCAACAAATATATAAAGGTGAGGCAAAGCCTACATAAGCTGGCAGTTATGAACTAGACAGTGCCTTTGTAACAGTATCAAATCCAACACAATGTGTAAAATTAAATTATAAATTAATTTCCAAGCAGTCTTGGTCCTAGATATTTAATGCCTGTGGTATCCATTTGAGACACCCCTTCCTCCTTCTGTTCCCTGTGTACACTGTGGTGCCACCCACTGCATGTAACACCTGGCCTCACAGACTGTGGGACTGGAATTGCTACAACTGCCTTGTCCTTCATCACCACCTCACATGCTTGGTGATTTCCAAGACCCTTCAAGTGGACAGTACTGACTGGAGAGTTGGAGGGATGGCTTGGGTATGCATTTGCAAGGGAGAGGCAGTCTGTGTCAGGAGGGCAGACACTTCTCCCCAGAAACATTTCTGTGACATTGCCTATCTAATGAATATGCCATTGGGTCATTCCATGTTCAGTACTCTAGAAACTTGTATTTCACTTAATGACACTGTGAATATCAGTCATTATCAAAAGTTTTTTATTCTCTACTTAGATGCTCTCAAGGAGATAATGTTTCTTCATCTTATTTGCAGAAAGGCCAAAATTGTATTACAGAGCATCCTGCTTGTATTCTGTTTACATTTATTATCTATTTGGAGAAACTAAAAGTACAAACTGTGGCTGACAGGCTAGATAGGGCAACAGATGTTGATACCTAAAAACAAAACAAGCTCTCTATAATTGTGCCTTAAAGTATCCAATTGTGTAAATCTATTTTAAAATACTAATGTTGCCTAGTTTCCACCCAGTAGCCTAAGGTAGTACTTCTACAGTTTATTAAGAACATGAGCAAAAACAAATGAAGCCATTTAGAACCTTGCAGTTTCTTGCTACTGGAATATCTCCATAGAGAGTCTCCTTATAATCAGCATAACTATTTGAAATTTGTGCATAGCTTTCATCAGCAAAGATTTTGTGTGACTTGTCATATATTAAAGATGCTTTCCATGGCAAGTGTTTGGCCCCTGTGCCATGGGTCAGCTCCCACTTGTATTCTGAATATAATGAAAGGTTTAACACTTGAACCAGGCCAGAACTCCCAAAGCTTGGTGGTGCCCAAAGGAGATAGGATCACATGCCTGATGTACAGGACAAGCTGTAAACTCTGTGTTGCTGAGCTAGACACAGATAAACTCCACTGACCTCTGTTTCTCACACATTGGGTGCACACCTGCCTGTCTCCTTGCAGGATGTGCTTGCAGGTGCAGACACCACAGCTGCTGAAGTCACCTGCCTCAGGTACAGCAACAAAGTGACACGTGGCCATTTTATGCTGAAGGGTTAGTCAGTTTTGTCACCTTGGATCATGAGGCTATGGACATTCTGCTACGAAGAACAGCCAGCTCCAGAGATGGCCTCAGAGCCAAATTAACTGCTTCTGTCATAGGGTACTCCATGATGTGTGTCAACACAGGGGGGATTTGGGAACCTGTTCTAGGGTATCCTTACTGGCACCAGAGATGTGTCTGATCCTCTGTGCAGGGAATACCTGCCCTGGAGGTCATAACATCAGACAGTCCAGTGACACAGGTCCTTCCATGAAAGTCCCTGGCCACAGCTGCTGGAAGGGTTATTATTTGCAGGCAGTCAGGGCTGAGGCTGAATTTGGGAAGGATCTGTCTGGTTCTGTGCTCAGGAAGCAGTAAATCTATATACTGCTCATTTTCAGGGTGATCTGTCGAGGGCTGCAGACAACTTGACAGGGTCTTATCTACTGTGGGGTCTTACATTGTCTCAGTTAGTGACCTTTATCACTGGGAAGACACTTAACAAGGTAAATCTTTCATCTGATCCATACATAGGCAGTCTTGCCTTTGAACATACTGACTTTTACTGCAAGAGAGGCTTGCCCAAAATTTGATATCTATGAACTAAATTTGGAAGTAAAGGTCATATGTTAACATAAATGCCATCAGTGTAAGGGGAGGACGTGGTATAAGGAAGATGCTGGAAAGTAAAGTTTTAAATCTCATTCACTACATTATAATTACTTTTGCAATCTGCTTACAATAGTACCAAGACATAATAAATACTAATTTTAAGTAGAATAAATAAATAAGCAGTAAGATAAGTATTCTGGGGAGTTCACTGTAAAACTGTAATAAAAGGGAATTGAATGCCTGTGATGGGGCTTCAGTATCTGATTAAGAAACCTATCAGCAGTCATTAGGTCTCTGTCATTCCTCTCAAGACTAGAAAATAAAACCATTTATTTACTCAGTGGCACAATGACTTCTTCCCTAATGATCTTTAATGTGAGTCCTTTCTGACATTCTCTGATGGTTTTAGAGCATTAGCTGTGGTAACTCCAGGTCTTTTCTCCATGTATCATCACAACTGATTCAGTGACAATCAGTCTGTATCCCTAGTTAGAGAGAGTCTTTCTTTTTTCAATCTGAAAGCATTAATAGCCCTTATTTACACTGAAATTCATCTGCTATGCTGCTGTGCAGTTATTCAGATGGGGTCTTCTCTACCTGCAGCATATTGTGATGCATAGAAGAACCAAGCTAATCCTATTACATCTTTGTACAGACATGATGTAAAACACAGCAGAACCAAAGATAAGAATTTACAATCTAACACACACTATAGTCATTCAAAAGACTAAACATAATGTAACTCTAAGAAAAATATCTCTCCCTCTTCTCTTTCCTTTTTCTCTTTCCTTTTTCTGTTTTTCTCTTATTACCTGGTGGATTTCTTTTTTTTACACAGATTGTGGCAGAAAGGGATTTTGTATTCAAAAACATCATCAAGTTGTACTCAGTATTGCCAAATATTTCCAGTTTAACCAGCTGTATTCCTTCAGTAACTTCATATGGACAAAAATTAGAAAGAAACTCCTCTCTATTCATTGTACTGTTAGAACAAATATAAGGGATCTTCATGAGATACTGTATTTGAAATTAAAATCTCTATAGAGTTCTCAATGGTTTGGTTATATTTTTTTCTCTATAGAGTTCTCAATTATTCAGTAATATGCATTTTTTGAGAACACTAAAGAGTTCTCAAAAAAAGTATATTACTGAATAAAAATATAACCAAAACATTAATCATAATTGAAATGTTCAAAGAATTTTTATATTGGTTGCATGAATTTTTATGAAGAACTGTTATCTTGTTAATAAAGATTTTAAAATGCTCTAAAGTTATCTGAAAAATAAGGGAACAATCAGTCCCAGCAATGTGTGAAGGACACTCAGCTGAGCCCATACTGCCATGTCTCTGCCACCTTCAGGAAACTGCTGTTCCTGTTGTACCAATGCTGAATGCTGCTGATTTCCCTTATGCAGGTCATAACGCCCTAGAAAGCAGAACAGATATGCTGTTATTGGGATCAAGACACTGACTAGGTGATGAGTTTTCCCCTCTTCTTTTACTGACCAATAGTTTAACATAGAGAAAAACAAGGTGTTAAATAGATGAGAATAAATTCATGGTCACACTCATTATGATGTCTTAGGAGATTCAGTGCTAACACAGCCTCTTCCCTCTGCTATCTTGGCTGCCTAGCTTGTAAATTTGTTATGCAATTTTCTTGAATTTTGATAATTTAACTTCTTATGACAACAACTGAGCAGGTCTTTTACTAAATTTGCAGCTATACCATTCTCTGAAGTTCCAAGGACCTCCAAATCATGAAGCACTGGAAAAAATCCCTAAATGTATCAGATTAATCTGAGTGTCCCTCACTGATTAGAAATCAGTGCACAAACACTCACTCATCCTGTTCCTGTCCTGGTGGGTTCTACATGCTGGCTGTGTAGTCATTGCCTGTAGAAAATGAAATGGCTCTGCTGGAATATCTGAGCTCTCTTCACCTGAGAGTGGTATGATCTGAGACTGCCCTTGCTTGGGCCCAATAGTCTGGGTTGAGAATTTTACCTTCTCATGACAGTAGGTGGTGGATTCGAATTTAACTCTGGAGCATACACAGAGCATTCTCAGAGGACCTAAACTGGATTTCAGCTTTAGGAAAACTTAAGTCATTGATGTGTGGATATTTGCAATTTAACTCCTTCTTGAAGCCTGTAAAGATGCTCTCACTAAGATGTGGCCAAAAGTCTTCAAACTGCTAGAAATGTGGTAGTTGACTTAATTCAATCAGATCTTCTTGTCAATGAAACTTGAGTGACAAGTCTCACAGCAGCACCCATGACACACTTGAGGAAAGAGATCCTGGTATCTCTGGCCAGTACAAAAGATGCAGTGCTAAAAAATCACTACCTTCATCATGCCAGGGCATCTAAACAGCTTCAACGAGAGAACAGATTTGTTCTTCTGCTAGAGCATGCCCACCTGATGGACAGGCAGAGCTCCCATATTAAAAGAGAAACATTCTGTTCTGATTTAAATAGCTTCACTTAATCATTAGGGAATTGTGAGATTGAATAAATAGATGCCATTTGGAATATAAATGGTGGAGTCACTTTATTTGTTCCCTTGTGGCAGAGTACATCTGAAAGGATCATAAGTAAAGATAACATATCTTGAAATTCCATCCTAATAAGCAATAAATTACCATGCTGCAAGCAGGCTTTCAAAGTACAATTCACACAATTTCTCAGTTCAGCACACAGCCAGATGCCTTGAAGGCCAAGTAAGACACTTTAGAAGCAACAGTAGATGGCAGGCCATAAATGGCCAATAATGAGAGAATCACATGAATCTCTGAAAGTAAGAGTAAATTAATTTTAGAACAGTAAAAGTTCTGAAGCTAAAAAGCATTTTAAATAGTCTTCTGTCAATCCAAAGACTCTAAAAAAGTTTGCCATATAAATAAAACCTTTCAGTGGGATGAAAGAGCTAAATAGGAAAAAATCATATGCTCAAAAATAAAAAGGTGGCTTCAAAATATAAAATCATACTACTTGCTACAGCTTTAATTGTTAGCTTCATTTTTTAGTTTTCTCAACCCATTTCCTACTGGAATATATTCAGAAATCCTGGGGCTTCCATTATTTCCATGTCTAGTAGGAAAAAAAGACAAAAATTAGGAAGATAAAATAGACACAAAGGATTTGATTGAGACTGCACTTACAAGAAGGGCACAGCTGCACTTCCTTAGGTAATTCTGGTATAAATAGCTGAGTATAAATGCTCACAATCGCAAAAAAAAGATTAGTGTTTCAAAAAATTATCTTTGCTGAAATTAGCTGCTTCTCAGCTAAGAAGCAGTAAGTAACTGATTTTGTGTGCCTTCTTAAGACTTAGTTGGAAGTAACCTGGAATGTCTTAAATCTGCCTTCAGGTTGACAATTAACATGAAACCCAAACAGAGTGAAGATACCATGCTTAACGAAGAACAGAAGCTTCTTTTGGTTCATCTCAGAAAATTTCCTTCTGTTCTTTCACTACAGATAAAAAAAAAAAAAAAAAAACCCAAACACAAACAAACCCTAACACCATGATATCCAGCCTATAAACCTTTGAGCCTGAACATCTTTCACACATACCTGCTCTGTCCAGTGCTAAATCCCCAGACAGAGGCAGTAAATGAACTGCAGCTCACATGAACTGTTCAGGCAGGTCACTCACTGCTGCACTTGACAAGTGCCTTCCTTATCAACCATGTAACCACCATTTAAATGAGGCCTATACCCAAATATCACAGAAAATAGTCTGATCAAGTGCAGAAGTGGAGCTGTTTCTGTACCAGAGGGAACCAGAAACTACAGCACTAGAAATGCTCCATCAGAGATTATGTTGCTTGCCTTCCAGAAATTATTTTTTAAAGCGTTTCAGTGTCAAGTGATTATTAAATGGCACTGTAAACACCTCAATTAGCACTGCAGATTTTGACTGATACTTTGTTCCCCATGACACAGAAACTTAGATGAGTCACACCAGAGTGTGAAATGCTAATATAGTTTTATTTTTAAATACAGCCCAAATTCCTGCTAGTATAACACCTGCAGTTTATAATATTATATAATTCTGTATAATACTGCAGTTCTTCCTGTAAGAATATACTCTTTCCCTTTGAATCTGCTACATGACAGTGACATAAAAATATGTCTTTATGTTACTCATTAAGAACGGGGTGAGGAGATACTATAATCCCATCTCTCCACAATGAAATCATACATACTATGAAAACATTGAAGATCTATGTAAAAGGCCAATGTAACAATGTTGGGTTAATAAATGTTTAACACGTTTATCTGTCTTAGATTTGTACATGAGGTTGTGAAAGATTGTGAAAACAATGGTTCTTAAAAGGTGCATTTAGCCTACTGAAACAGCAAATGAGCCATAAAGTTTTTATCTGGGTGGGAACATCCAAAGAAACAGTAAAGGAGCAGACTTTACTGCCTTCCTTTATGATATACCAGCTTAGAAAAATAGTGGAGATGTGACAGCTCAGGGAACAAGAGGGAGCATGGTTAAGAATAGTTTGGTATGGTTGGTTAGGCATGGCTTATGTCAAACCCATTTCAGTTGTTGGAAACGTCTAAGCCAGTCCTGACACAGATATTAAAAAATGTGTAGGAGGTTTAGGAAACAGCACCTAGAAGTCCTTTCTTTCTGTGTCTCAGGAACGAGACACTGTGTTCTGAGAGACCTTATGCTTTGACAGAGTAGAATATAATGGAATAGTTACCACTAAAAACTTAAGCCTGGAGACACTCTAAATGTAACACATGGGAGGATTACCCTTTGTTATCTAAAAATGTCTTCAGATAGATATGTCTTGAATGTGAGAATGATACAGAACTAAGAATGGCAATTGGTTTGTCACTTCATTAAGCTGAAAAATTACTTTATTCTTATACTCCTGAAATGTATTACCTTCTCAGGAAAACTGTCCTCATCTATGAACTTAGAAGGCCACAGGTGGACACTGTCTTATTGATCCATCTGTACCAAATCACAAGAGCTTACTGCCTTTAATTTTTTACCCTCATCAGAAGTTCCCTACCTTGCTGCCTCAAGCAAAATGCTGTTGAAGTGACAGTTCAGCCACTGTAAGTAGTTTCAGGTAAAAAGGAAATCAGCCTGAGCCTTGTTCTGCCTGAAGGATGATGTCAGGGTGCACTCCTACAAACCAGAGTCAGTAGAAAGGAGCACTTCTATCAATCAAGGAGTAACGAGACCCAAAGACTGTTACCTCTCATCACAAGATCACCTCTGCCAAAGGCTAAGAATGGGCACTGTGATCTGCAGCCTCACCAGCTTTCCAGCTTTAATTGTCTTCTGCAGACTTCAGATTTTCATTCAGCCATGTATGGTACAGCCTTAAGAGGAAATTCAGGCTTTTGTAGACAAATTGTAACAGTGGCTGCCTACAACACTGTGCAGGTGGCACCAAAAAACCCTGCAAACTTCTTAATTAATCAGGACAGGACCAATAGAGCAGTAACTGAAGCTCAGTACTTTTCTGCAGGGACCCTGGCAACAACTGTCTTCATTCCATGTTCTGGTTAGATGTCTAACTGATGCTTTCTCTTGTTCCTAACTCTGCTTTAAAACCTAGTTCAGATCTGCCTATATCACATGTTGATCAATACAGCTTTTTAAAACTTTGCAGCGACATCTGCAATTCTAACGCAATAGTCAACGAACAGGGACCAAGATAAGAAGTTCTGCAAGAATTTTGTAGGAAAAACAGAGACCGAAGAGTAATATATTGTAGGCAGTCATGAGTAGTAAAAACAAGGAAATTCTGCTTTTATCATAATATGTACAGAAAAAGAATGCTTTTCATAAGAAAAAAAACCTTACTTTCTTAGTTGCTTACTCAAACTACCTGACGTACAGCAGAATGTATTTTGATTTAGGATTTCAGCAGCACTCAGTCTTCATTTTGAAATTCCAAGTTAATTTTCATTTGCTGTAATGAATTCTTGAACAGATTAGACACTTGTTGAAGGTACTTCTGTGCTCTTGTTTATTTTTTCCTGTCTCTAAACTGTTACTGAATCTGATGATAAATTTTTAAACTGTCTCCTAATTTATGATGAAAAGAACTTGTAAAGCTTAATTTATTGAGTAACTTTCATTCAAAGAAAGCTTCAATTATTTCGTATCAGCTAGGATTCCTAACAGTCCAAGAACCTCAGTTTTGTACATTTTACAAGGGGTCAGTTGGAGCCCCATGAGACAAAATAATCTGCCAGAAGGCCCTACAGCAAGCTGTCAGAGCTAAGAAAGAATCTAAGCCTCCTGATTTATCAGATCTGGGTTTAGGATTTTTCCAAGCCTCATTAGCCGTGGCTGTTGGACTTTTCACCCTCTCCTACATGGCAGGGCATGGCTGCTTCTTAATGCCACCTAGACAAACAATGATCTTGTGCTTGACACAGGTCTGAGACATCCCTGATCCTTTTGATCTCTCCTCCCTTCTTGTGACATAACATTTGGCTTTTGGTCTTCTACAATAAATCAGAGATTTGTTAGAGAGTGCTACAAAGGAGTACTCGCTAGGCTTTGCAGGCCCCTACAGGCATTGTGCATGAAATTCAGGCATTTCCTAAAATTGGTGCCTGTTGCACATTTTTCAACTATTTCAGGGAATACCCCAGTTAAGGTGCTTTTCCGATTTAATGTTTCTGTAAATTTTACTCCTGTAATCCCTAGACAAAGCTCCTACTCCAAGATCTTCATTCATGAAGGCATTTTGTTAAGTCCCTCACACATACACACACTCCCCCTTAGTACATTCTTTACATTATATTTTTGATTCCCACTTCCTTCTATGTGATTTGAGTTTGCTTTACAGGAAAACCATTTATTTGAGTCTGTCCTGAACTGGGTGGAAAATATAAAATTTTATAAAATAAGTACCTTTTTTTACATTATGTAGAGCTTTTTATATCCTGTTTTGCCCATGAAATGAGCCAATGCAACTTGCAAAATGTACAATGAGTTAGTAAGGGTAGGAAATATAAGACAAAGATGCTATGCTCGAAAGCATATGCTCTTCCTTCTCACACATTTTTAATTCTGGATTTGGATTTCTTTCCAAATGATCAGGCATTGCCATCTACTACAGTTGTTTTAAGACTTTGATTGGTATTGCCTGTTCACTTCACTGTGATTAGTATACCTTTTTTCTCTGCTATAAATAAACTACATTATCATCAGTATTGTGAAAGACTGTTCAGCAATAATCACTATTTCAAATCACATTAACGTTTTCATTTCTTATTGAAATGCATGCAAACAAATGCAGACTTTCAAAACACTATTTTTGAGATGCTCTATAATTCAAACTCTTCTTAGATTAATCCTTCTTGACCTTTTCAAGTCTCTTCTGTCATTTTTATAAGAAATAAAACTGCTTCTGTGTGGGAAGGAGACCTTTCTAACCATCATCCAAAGCAGCGAAGGTGTGCAATAGGCAGCCTGTGTTTCCAAATTATTAAAATTTTTCATTCTTTGCCCTTTGAAATTAATTTCTACTGCCATCTTATTTCCCTTTGGTTCTGGGTTTATCATACTTTCATTATCATATTCTGATTTAAATTATTCGTACAAAAATTTTCCCTAAATTTTAGCAACTCAGCACACAGATACAGTTATTGATATAGTCTAGAAAACATAACTGCAGTTAAAACTGATAATACTTTATTTTAATATTGACGACGACATATCATATTGCTGCTCTTCCCATAGTTTGTGGCTGCACCACTTCATTGTGCATTCACACAGATGCACTAAGCTAGAAAGGCAAGAGAAGCTCAGTCTTAATTTTGAAAGCATTTATGATAGGTACTTCTTCCCTAAAATTATAAATCACTGCAAGCAAAGCAAAGTGGCCATGAAGCCTAACAGGAATAAGTGTATTGACCTGCAATTCTGCAACAGATTACTAGTAATATTGACAACTGTTATTTGCGTTATATGTTGGGTTTTAATGTGTAGTTTCAATAAATAAAAGCAGCTTAAAAGAAAGTGATAGAAAAACTTTTTACCAGAGCTAGTAGTGACATGAGACAGGGCAGTGCTCCTTACGAGCGTGGTAAGACAGAGAAGTCGTGAATGTCCCATCCTTGGAAGTGACCCAGGGCTTTGAGCAACCTGGTCTGGAGGGAAGTATCAGTATCAGTATCAGTATCAGTATCAGTATCAGTATCAGTATTGTTGCCGACAGCAGGAGGAGTTGGAACTCAATGATATTGAAGGTCCCTTCCCACCCCAACAGTCTGTGATTGCTGCCACTGTGCATCATCAGGCTAGACTCATCGTTCAGCAAGTGTACAAGCAATAAAATCAGAGTAAGGATTTGGCAGCAGGCTAACTCTAAGCCTGTTTCAGAAGGCCTTCTAAGATTTCAGCTGGAAACAAGCAGTGGTCCGCTGAATTAGTTTTAGGTCAGGATCCGAGCAAGGGTAAAAAATTGATCAAGAAAAAACCCACTCAGACCCAGAGGAGGCTGTAGGGTTGCGCAGTGCAATACAATCTCTACTGTTCCAGACTCTTTCTTCTTTGGGTAGGTGAAGGGCACTGTGCTTTTGGCTACAATTAGGTCATGGCGCTTGTCTACAAGCTGGTACAGGCTTTACAGAAGCTGTAGCACCTAGCCTTAAGAAGGACTCGTGCATAGTCTTTCCATCTCTCTGTGGAACGTGACTCACTCTGATCAATCCAAGCTTTGCCCATTACAATAAAATTCCCATAACCTGACTCCGCTGTTCATCTCTCCGTTTCCAACCCGGTTACCCGCCATCGCACGGCTGTGCCGGCAGGCTGGGGGGCTGCGGCCAGGGGCAGCTCATGGCCCCGGCGGCTCCGCGCCTCCCCGGCGGCCCAGGGCCCGGCCCAGGCCGGCGGGCGGAGTCTGCTCCCGCCGCTGCCGCCTCCCGGCGCCCCCCGCCGGGCCTTCCGCCCGCGCCGGGCGGGATGCGGGGCGCTCGCAGGCGGCTCTGCTCCGCCCTGATCGTCGCGTACGGCCTCTTCTCCCTCTACGCGGCCTACACCGTGTTCCTGCGCCCGCGCCGCCCGGCCGCCCCCCGCTCGCACCGGGACCGCCACGGCCCGCGAGGTGAGTGCGGCGGCGGGGCCGCTTCGAGCCGCCGTGCCCGGCCTGGCCGCGGCCGGTGCGTCCGGGGCGGCGGGTTTGGAGCGGAGCCGGCCCGGCGGGTTTGGAGCGGGGCCGGCCCGGCGGGCGGGGCCTGGCGGCGGCCTCCGAGGGAGGAGAGCGGGGCCGGCGCCTCCCCGCTCCCCGCCGGGCCTGCGCTGGCTGCGGCGGGCTCCGCTGGGCCTCGGCGGGAACCGCGCGGCACGGCGGGGCAGGAGGAGGCGGCGGCGGCGGTGCTTGTGCTTGTGCTTGTGGTTCTGCTTGCTGTGGTGGTGGTGGTGGTGGCAATGGTGATGTGCACGACCCTGTGCGCATCTGTCAGGTGCTGCGTGAAATTACGAATTTGAGAAAATGAATCAGTTTTCCTACAGTTGTGAATTTGATCTTCTTTTTTATTTTTTTTTAATTTTAATGTAAATCACGCTTTTAGGTTTCACAGATCATGTTACCTTGGGAAATGAAGAGTGGAATCCGTGGGACGCGGATGAGAAAAATGAGCTGGCTGCTTCTCAGCAGAGATATGAAGCTAATCTTAAAATGATAAAATATGTGAGGTCTCACCTAGAACAGACCAGTCTTAGAGTACAGATTTGGGGCAAAGCAGCAATTGGTAAGCAGATGTAGTCAATCTTTACTGGTTATTTAACCTTTCTGGTATAGCACTTTTCTGTGTTTCCTGATGATTAAAATTTATGTATATGATTCCACAGTATGTATATCTGAACATGGGGAGTATTAGGGAGATGCTAGCTGTTACTCAAACTCATGGCAGCATAAGAGTAGTTGAACTCCCTTTGTATCAGTTCCTTTCAAGGCTCTTCTGCATCTGTCAAGGAAAATACCTCAAATGGCAAACAAATGCAGTTGCTTTTTTAATCCAGTCTGGTTTATAGTATGACACAAGGAGAGACCTCTTACTTGCCTAAGCAGATTATTTATTTTTGTCACATTTACACTTTGTGAAATAAAGCATCACACCGTGAGAAATAAAGCGTTTTCTGTAGTGCAGTGTACTGTAGTACTACTACCACTGATGAACTTGGAAATTCTTCTTTTGTGGAAGATAGAGTTTCCCCTCTACACAAACTGGGAACCAAGGTCTTCTCAACCTCTAACTACTGCTGAAGATGTATCACTGTTCTTAGCTTAGCTTTTTTTGGAAATGCCAGGCTTACAGTCAAACTTTCACGTAGCATTGTAGAATACATAGGTATATTGCCTGGTATATTACCATCATAAAAATTGGTGCATTTCACAAAAGCTTAAGGGAAGTATGCTTGTGCTTAAAATGCCAATTAATATTTGCTCATGGTACGTGTGCTGGAAAGAGTTGCTAACAGAAGCAGTAGTGTATATCTTCATCTGCTGATATTTTGTCAGCCAAAGAATCTTTTTAAATGCCAATGTGGGAAAAATTAATCTTAACTAATTCTAAGTCATGTTGTGCAAGAAGCTCTGACATTTATTTCCCAAGTTTCTTATGTTGTGATGCTTTTTCATTTTCCAGAAATAATTTTTTTAGGAGCGTAGAGTAGGCAAGATCTGTTCATTCAAATTCTCCATCATATCTTCATTTATGTAGGTCTTTACCTTTGGCAGCACATTTTTGGAGGGCACCTTGAGCCAGCTGATGTGATTGCACAGTGGAGAGAAGGAAGCCAAAATGCAGGGAAAACATACTTCAGGTATTGTTTATGATGTTGATTTCAATTGTGTAAACTTTAGTAAATAATGCATTGGAAAGGTAAACTGAATGATGCACTGCTCAGGCATTATTTTGGCTGTCTCAAAGTTGTGTTGTTGCAAGTACAGTTGCAAGTACAGTTGCAAGTACTTTAATTTTGTAATGTTTTCATAACTATGTAATACGCACATCGCTTCTCATTCAAAATTATAATTTATACACAAAAACACATACTTGATAAATCTAACTAATTCTAGACCAAACATGTCACTGTTAAAAAATAGAAAACTAGGGAGCAATTTAATCTGGTTTATGATGGTTTGTATTATTAAAAATATATGTAAAAACTTGCCAATTCTGAGAGAAAGAGCAGCCAAGAGACCTCGGTGGCAGGGCGAGGATACAACCCTGAGAACAGTGTAAAGAGCTGGGGCCTGGGGGCTCATAGCTGGTGAGATCAAGCATGCACGTGTGAGGCAGGAAGATGTCTCCTGCTCTTTGGTTTCTGCTGTATTCAGGGGAAAGGGACTTGGCTCATTCATTCATAAATAGGAATGTGTCAAAACCATGATTTGTTTATAACAAAGGCTACCTGTGAGACCTAGCTTCTGGTTAGCTACTTGATTTGCAAACCAAAATTTTGTATGGAAAGGAAGATTACACGTAAAGCACTGTTTGCTTTAACAGTGGTGTTTGATCTATGATGTATGTATGGTTTAAGACTGTTGTCAAATATTTTATATTATTCAGGGAATGATACAGGGCTTTTCTCTGAGTCCCTATTTAATACCATTTTAATGCTTTCTGTGAAGGTACATTGTCTCTTTGGCCACTTAGCCAGTCTGCAGAAGTAGGTCTCCTGCAGCATTTAGTCACTTGCACCAGGACCTGCCTGTTAAAAAAGTTTTCTTTTAATATATAAATTACACAGTTAAGTGAGCTTAACTTCTGAAACGTGTTGCTTCAGGAGGCCATTTTTTCCTTGCACAAGATACGGTTCTAGCTGAAATATTTGAAGGTAGTGTTTGAAGTACGCATGTGATTGTGAATTGAAAAGAGGTTTTAAGTGATCAAAAAACTTTTTAAAATAATTTTGAACTGTTTATGAAAGTATCTAACAGTGAACATGGTACAGGCCATAGAGTCTTTCCAGAAGAAATAGATGAATTTATGTATTCTTTAACAGAAAAAGCTATATTCCTTGTCTGCAAATAAAAGATGATCCTGATTTAGAGAATCAACTATGAACGATGCTTCTGCATCTTTGTAGTCTCCTTGACAGAGCAATAGAGTTTTCAATTCACAAATATAGAGAAAGGATACAGTCCTTCCTTTGAATATTGGACCAGTGCCTACAGTGTAGTTTTAGTGGCAAAAGGCTTTGTTGTTTCCAGAGTTAAAATCTTAGAAGCTATAGAAATCCATGATACTGTGGCATGATAGGTTATCTTCCTGATATTGACATAAGAATTTCTTTAGGCTCTTGCTTTCCACATTTATAACATGAAAATAATTTGCTATACTTAATGAGTCTGTCACTTGACTGATTGTGGTTATTTTCTCTCTAGTGTGCCTGTTTCAGATGATTAATAACTTCACATGTCTCCTTAGGGTATGCATCTCTCAAAGAAAGACTTCTATGCCTGCATTTAAATATCTTCTTGTTATGTCTAGATGTGCCAGAGATAATGGAGTCCCTATTCTAATTTCAACTTGGCTGCTAGGTCCTATAAAAATACAAAGCTTGAGTTTAGTACCAACATAACAAAGGTTAACTTTTGACAGGCTAGTGTAAACTTGTGCAAAGTATATAAAATTTGCAATATAACTGTTATTTTAACAACTAGGCTTCTGAAATAGCTACTTTTTACTCTATTTGGAAATACTAGTTCATGTTGTGGAGAAGAATTATGTGATTTTGGCTTCTCACTGGTTATTTTCTAGAATTGTTTACTGCCTGGCTGAGGTAAATTATCTTTTGATTACTAGATGAGGCTAGAGGGAACTAGCTGAGGTGACATATTTGGAGAATATGTGCTGTTCTGCAGTTCTCTCTGGTAAGTCTAATGATTGTTAAAAAATAGATGTCTGGTGAATGTTTTTAAAGAATAACAAATCTAAAGACACAAAAATGCCAAAATACCACTTGAACACAGTTACATGAATAAGCCCATTCTGTATATTTATGATGATGAATACACGTCTCTAATACAGATTTTGATGGGTACATATTTCCGTCAAAGAAGTTGCCTAAAAAAATACATGAAGTATCAGCTTCTCCTTAAAATGCAGTGATGCTTATTTAAAAACAGGAGTGGTGAAGGAACTTCATCGCTGTGGATTTTAGTAGCCTCTTGGCACATTCATAAAAAAGCAAGAGACCAGGATTTAACGCTTTCTTTGGCTTGAAGCAATTCACACCCTTCACTCCTGTCACCTAGGAAGATGTTGTAGAGCACAGAGTGCCAAACTTCTTACCTCTTATTTGGCAAGAGCTTTCCTAAATTTCTATTTCCCCCAAGTCACACTCTCTCTATTTGATAAACTTTCAGTGCTGCCTTGCCTCAGTCAACTAGGAGAGGTTTCTGTCTATCAGAGGATTCCACCTGGTATAGCTTCTGGCAATTTAGTTTTAATAAAACCCTGTAGTGAAGCTTTTTGAAAGTCCAAAACCACTGTGCCCACTGGATCCTCTTTATCTGTGTTCTTATTGACATGCTTCATCAGATGAATGAAACAGGATTAACTCATTCACAGCAGTGCTTATCTGTATATGTGCTCTATGATCTTACCTATTGATAAGATTCAGTGATCTTACTGTTTATTACAGATTCTTCCAGAGAGGGAATTAATACTGACTGTTCTCCAGAGTCCCCTCAAGTTGTTTTTGTAGATGGGAGTCACTTGTGGTTTGGACTGCTCCTTTCCAAGTTCTTTTCTTGATTTTCTCATTTTTATGTAATTGCTTTTTTGCATATGGGATATTTCTATGCTGAATGTATTTATTATTATTTCTATTACTGCAAGTGTTAAATTTAATCCTTGCTATTAAAGAATGGCTGTCTCAACACCTCCAGAATGGGCACTGTTAGACCCAGTCTAAAACAGCATCTTTTTGTATGACTGTCTATCACTAGTAAGGAAAACCAAGGACTTTGTAGAAAGCAAATCATGTATTTAGTCCAAAAAAGGTAATTTTCCCATATTATCTTTGCTTTAGCCTTCATGTGAGTGGTTAGTACTCTAAGGACTGCTCCCTCCATTTAGCAGCTTCTGTAGTGTCTCTTCCATTTCCCAATCCCAGTTGTGTTCTGATTGGGAGTTAATAGCACAGCCCTAGCACGGTGTTTTGATTATTAAAGTATGGATTTATGAGACTTGCACTGTGTTACTTTTTTTCCCCCACTGTAATTTTATGCTGTTCAACTACATATATTGCTACCCACAGGTCATTGCTTCCTGACCTGTACATCTGTTATTGCTGTAAAGCTGTTACCCTCAAAGTGCTGTGTCATAGGAAAAACCCTTTTCCCCAAGTCTCTTTGCAAGGTGATCACGTGTACATATTTAGTCTCTATTTGAGGCATTCCAAAGCTCAAGGTATTCTCTTTTAGGAATCCCTGTGATTCTGTTCTCATTGTCTGTTAAACTTTGGATTTAAGTCTTGATTGTGACTTAGCATTTAATGTATGAGAAGTCTTGATTCCAGGTCATGAGTCTTACGAATCTTGGCTCCAAAATACATCACTTCCACCAAGCCAGCAGCATGTCAGCTTAACTCAGGTTTAAATACACTTGTCTAAGGTCAGTCTGCCTCAGATAACTTCACTGGAGTAGTCTTTACAGTTTTTGTTGTGAGACCTTTTTTTACTCAGTAAGTATATTTGAACTGAAACTAGCTGTCAGTCTCAGCACTTCATGAGTTAAAACTCATGCTCACTCTAAATTAAGTTTTGCTGGTAGCTGAAAAACTAGTAATGCAGCAGATCTAGAAAATTATCACTTAACTGACTTTTATTTTTAAACAATGCTGTTTTCCCCCTCCACTTTTTCTCAAGCTGTGTAACTGCTACTTCTTTGCATTCGGTCAATAATCTGTTAAGACACCAGGTAACTAGAGCAGGGGCTGGCAAATACTGGTTTGTTTCATTGAAGTTCATAAATGGCTTTTGTCACATACTTGCAAATGATTAAAGAGTTGGTAGTTTTGCTACATGACTGAAATTCTTCTGTTAAATACATTGTTGAAGATCTAGAAATGACATTTTATAACAAATGTTCATGCTTACTACCTTGTATCAGGGCCTCAAGTTTGACCTGGGGCATACAGCCAACCTAAGTTGGATAGATGTTTATTGTGTTATCAATTCTACACAGAAGAAACTTAACCAAAATACTGAGAAAAGTGATATGCAAGACTAGCTAACTATCACTCTTAATGATACCAGATTGTGTATAGTCTTCAGGTTTTTGGGAGGGCCTCTTTCTTGTTCTAATACAGCAGTCATTGGTTATCACTGGAATTAAGAAAATATAAGCATCAAGGTGCACCCTTTTTTGAAAGGTGGTTGATTTACACACATTTTGAGGTTTGAGTATTGTACTAGTTCTGATTTATTGACAAAATACCTTATTCTAGTCAATCACCTTTTACCTGAATAAAAATGAAAGCAGCTTTACTCTGTGCTAAGCAGTACATACTAACAGCAGAAGTAGTTGTAGTTGCACGTTAATTTTGCAGCATATTGCATTTACTTTATTGAAGAAAATATAATCTCTGGAGTGCAGTGTAGTAAGACTAGCTAGAGGACTAAGGCAAATAATTAGTCTTACAAAGTCTTACTTTGTTTGATGTTGTATTTTGGCTTTCTCAGCTTCCTGACTGGCCCCTCCGTAGTTCCCGGCTATTTCTCGGTGGAGGCGGAGCATGTGGTGCTGGTGCTGAACGGCAGGGAGCCGGCGAAGGTCGCCTACGCCACGCAGTGGCTGCACTACGCGCAGACACTGATGGAGACCCACAAAATCCAGCACGTGGCCGTGGTGCTGCTCGGCAACGAGCAGTGCAACAACGCCTGGATTCAGCCATACCTGAAACGAAACGGGGGATTTGTCAGTCTGCTCTTTGTTACCTATGACTACGCGTTCGTGAATGAAGAAGATATTTTCCAGTGGCCTTTAGGAGTAGCTACGTAAGTGCTATAGACAGAAGTTGCAATTGATTCATTAATTGTTGTGCGTGAGGTATGGAAAATATGACTCTTAGTGCTTTTGCCCAAAACAATTTTAATAAATAAATTGCAGAACGTGATCCTATCAGTCATTTTCTAAATCAGGCATTGGAGTCTTTGAAAGTTGCATTTAGCGATTAAAATTATAACAGGAAGAGGGTACTAGTGTTTAGGAAACTTTAGGAAAATGAACCTGTGTCTCCTGAGATTTTCTGTTTATTCTTTCTTCAGAAGATTTGCTCTTGAGATTATCATGACTGCTGATGTAATACATACCAGTGATATGGAGATTCAAAAGATAATTATGTAATAAAGTTGCAGGTACTATTTGTTCAGAAAAGCAAAGTACTATTTTTAACCTCCGTTATGGCTCAAAAGGCTTCCCATTTGGAGTTGTTATACTCCAGTAACACAGTAGTGTAAACTTGCTTAACTGCTTGTTTAAAAAAAACCATTTTTGTTATACTTAAGTGCTCAAATTATTTATGTGGAGTAAATAAAGTTTTGGTTCAGCTACATGCATTTTTACTTCTTATTAACAGAGTTGATAGTGGTTTAGTGACTTACCAGGGTAATAGAAGCTGAAAGGAATACAGGATTATTTTCATACCTTGTGTTGAATTTGAATTCAATATCCTATATTGATCTAGTTTGCTCAACAAGCTGGAAAACTGTATAGAGCTTTTTATATACAGCTTGAACTTGTTCACAGTGTCTCTGACATATGCTAAATTTGGATTATTGATGATGTCAAAGAATCGATGGTATTGGAAGTTCCTAAGTGGAAAGAAGTTGAGTTTTGAGATGCAGAGATTAAGGTGACAGTGAAGAGAAAACAACAACACTTAGAACAACAAACGAGGGTGCAAAGCTGGGTGGAGGAAGATAAATTTGGTATCAAAATGGGGTTTCCAGACCTTGCATACAACGGCTGTAAAAAACAGGTTAAAGGCGTGAAAATTTGCTGGCTTTTCCAAGTAAAGAGGGAAAATGAAGATGTGGAATGATGCAAAAATATTTGTCATGAAGGAATAAATGCTTATTAGAAACTAAGTGAATTGACATTCATCATGCAGGAGAAGAATGAGAACAGGATGCAATAATGATGTGCATTATTGTCCATCAAATAATGCACAATAAGCTATTTAGTAGCCAAAAGATTTGATTATTGAGTTCACTCAGATCAAAGTGAGATTTTCCTTTGAGAGGTTACCAGTGGTATTTTCAGTAGAGGAGCATATCCAGAGATTAAGGTAGGTGAGACTTGCATGCCATAGTTACTGTTAAACTGGCCATTTCAGTCAAAACTTGTGGTTGCATCAAGAGCAGCTTCTTTGGAAAAGCATGTTGGTCAAGGACATTCTGTAATCTGCACATTTAATATTTCTGGTGTTGAAAGAAGATGTAAGTATTCCGGAAACTTTGTGAAGGTCCTGATGGGGGTAAAGGGAATAAAGACATACTTTTAGGACAGGATGTGACTTGGTTTACTTCTGAGTCTGTCTGTAGAGATGGATTGGCAATAAGCAGGTGGTTTTAGTCATAATATATGATGCACTGAAAATGAAATGCTGCAAAATGTTTTCCTTTGATAGGGTTGTCTAACTTACACATTTTTTTTTACAGCTACAGAAATTTTCCAGTTGTGGAACCCAGCTGGTCAATGCTACATGATCCAAGATCATATCTATGTAATTTCTTAGGAACAGTTTATAAGAATTCTTCTAGAGAAACCCTCATCGAAATTCTGAAACAGGACGGGCTTGACAAACTTTGCTGGATTGCAGCCAGAGAACAGTAAGACTTTAATTTACTTCATGAAAATATTGAGTTTTTTGCCTGGTTCATTATTATCAATCTTTTCTTGAGTGTTAAAAAATAATACAAATAAAGGTAATTAGTCATTAAGTCAGGGAATAGTGCAGAGACTTCATTTAAGTGAACATAACAGCATTTCTGTTATATTTTACATAAGGCATATTTTTAAATCTAGTTTAGAAAAGTCTCCTCTGTATATAACCTATATAACCATCAAAGACCATCTGCTTTTTTCTTACAAATATTTGATTATGAGAAGAAACATATTATCTTGTATTTTGTGGAGTTTCATGTCTTTAGTCAAAGAAAAAAGACAGCCATATTTTGTTGAGTTCCACATGAGAGTGGATTTAATCTGTACAGCACAGTTATTTTTTAACTAACAAGAGTAGGGTTCTGATGGTATTTCTTAACTTTGAAAAGCAACACCTATAAAATGTTGGATAGCAGGCAGAGTGGTGCTTAGGTAGACCTTAGCTGCCCTGATGAAGAGTCTCAGGAGATGGATTGTATCTGTGACGTAAACTCTTATCTCCCAGACATCTTGAGGCACTTCAAGTAGATGAATTCAGGTTAAACCAATTGCTCTGCTTCCTAGGTTTTGAAGAGCAAACCTCTTTTGAGGCCAAAAAAAAGTTATTAAAAAGCCCATTGAGCGTCTCCCTTTTTGTCTGTTTCTAAACTGTGCTGTGAAGTAAATTGACATATGCATCATCCAAGTCATGCAGAAGATTTGGAGTGGCATTTCAATTTGTTTCTTACATTTTTAAGTGTTAATAATTTCCAGAAAGGGCCACATATTACAATCTGTTTTTTAACAGTGACATTTTCAATAAATTTTTAGAAGATTTTTAAGAGCAGTTAAGACTAAAAATAAAAGTTAATTCACTGTGCGTGTAATACAAAATTTTTACACTAATAGCATTTTCAGTTTTATAACTAATAGAAATTAAATCATATCACTATTTTTTCATTGCAGTGCCTGTGAGGAAGATATTAATTTTCACTTTTTCCTTTCCTAGGTGGCAGCCTCAAGAAACAAATGAAAGTTTCAAGAACTATCAAGATGCCTTGCTGCAGAGTGATTTGACATTGTGCCCAGTGGGAATAAATACAGAATGTTACAGAATTTATGAAGCTTGTTCCTATGGATCTCTGCCTGTTATAGAAGATGTAATGACACCGGGTGATTGCGGAAATTCATCAGCCTACCACAGTGCTCCATTGCAATTATTAAAAACCATGGGGGCTCCATTTATCTTTATTAAAAACTGGAAAGAGCTTCCTGCTATTCTAGAGAAAGAAAAAAAAATGAGCTTACAAGAAAAGATTCAAAGGAGAAAAAAGCTTTTAGAATGGTATCGAAACTTCAAAGCATGGATGAGACAAAAATTCATTAATACTTTGGAAAATTCATTTTTGCCCAGTGATAAAGGATAAATTGTCTCGTTTGAAAATCTAGAGTAGATGACAGTTTAATTTCCATTAACCTGAGGCAGCTTTTATTTAAAAGTAACCTCACAGGACAGATGCATTCCTTTTAAAGTCAGTGGAATTGCTCTAAGCTTGGCCAAGAGCTACATTTGGCCCTCCATCTTTAATGACTTTCTGAGAGGTTGTCGACATAATATGATGGTACAAGGATGACAACAGTTTCGTTACTATTTTCACAATTTTTATATTGCTTTGTGACCTGGTAAAAATTTTTAATTGTAATATTTTAAAATTTTAAGGATAATGTCTTTGAGCATGTGAATTTGGTAAAATCCAACCTAAAAATATCAGTTGTGTTTGAAGAAAAAAGAATGGAGGCTGTATGGTACAGGGTAATTTATTAGGGAAACTAAAAAAGAAAAGTATTATTACAAAATTGCCAGGTTTAGCATATTCTGGTAATATGTTTTGAAAATGTGAACTGTTTTGAAAATGTGAACTGTTTACTTGGTTGACATTTCATTTCCAGCAAAGTGACCATAAAGCTAAAGACTGTGGAATAAAAATGTGTATTTCAAGGTAAAAATAGAGAGCTCTTTCTTGAAAATATTTGATAGCAATATATTTCATCTGAAATACCAAAATTACTTTCTTTCATTTGTTTTTAGTCTTGGGCCATACCTTTCTGTGTTTCTGCTCTTTCATCACCTGTAGTTACAGCTGCATGTTCAGAACCCTGAGCCTTAGACACGAGCCTACCTGTAGCTTGTCTGATTGCTCAAAATCTGCTGAAACTCATCAACGCCAAAAGATGGCAGAAGTGTAATACTGCATGGTTATGGGACTGTGTGTACCATAAACAGTTTCAATGCTTTTTTGTTAAATGTAGCCAAAGGGATCCATTCCTGTTCTTGTGTGTGTGCAGTTCCCTCCAGTCTGTTCTGCTGAGCAGTAGGACTGCACACACACCACTGCCATACCAAAGGGCTGTAGTAGCCACTTGTGCCTGACCACAGCGTGACACGTGGGGTCATTCTCATGCAGCAATTCAAAGGCTGTACAGCTAAGTAGTAGTCATTTGTGTACTGATTCTGCCTAGTTCTGGAGCATGTGTCACACAAGGGCAGTTCTGTGGTAATGTGAATTGTCTGTCTAACATGAACTGCTGTGACTTATCATCCACCCGTTTCATCTGAAGTGTCCTGCAGTTGCAGTACAATGCAAACATACTCCATTCAGCTGAGACTGGAAGTACTGCAGTGAGTTGATGAGAACTGCTTACAGGTTGGCATTGCTAGACCAAATTCACAACAAATGTCCAGCACACTTAGGATTTGAAGCCCATCAGCAGTACACAGCACTCGAGGGTTAGAGGAGGCTTGAGTATCTGCAGTAACCATAGAAACGTGGAATGCTTTAGGTTGGAAGATCATTAACCCCCCTGCCAGGGGCAAGGATGCCTCCCACTATCCCAGGTTGCTCAGAGCACCAGCGAGCCTGGCCTTGGAATAATTCCAGGGATGAGGCCATCCATATCTTTTCTGGACAGCCTGTTCCATGTCTCACTACTGTAATAATGTAATCTCTGCTGTATTTTTCCTCTAGTAGAATCTTTATCTCTAAACAAGCTACAAAACTGCAGAACAATCATTTGGAGCAGTGTTTCTCAACTTGTCAGCAAGAGATTCCTTGGCACTCCTGCAGGATTTCAAGAAACTGCAGAAAACAGCTCTCATAAGTCTTTACCAGTTAGGCTGAGGTTCTTATAAAAGAGGCTGCAGCTCCTAAAAACCTGTAGTGGTATGCAGGTTGAAGTCTGCAAAACAGTTGAGTGTGTAACTTGGTTCATCAGCAAAAGAAAGATGCTGCTATTGATGTGGTCATTTCTAAGTAATGTGTGAGTTTTTCCAAACTCACAGGAGTTGTATGTTAAGGGAGGCTAACACATATACCAAAATTTTAGTAGAATTTCACTTTGCAGCTGCTTGCCTGCTTTGGGAGTTCAAAGGGAATTATTTTATCTATTGAACCAATTCTTGACACTTCAAATTCACCTTTTTCCAGCAGGAGCTGGCACCAAGAGTTTTTTCTTGTGTAGTATTTCTAGTGCAAATGGAGCAAAACATTTTGAAGTCAAGGAAGGGATTCCTAACACATTAGGCAGGTTGTTAGTGTTTTAATTGTTCTCTCATTCCACTGTCCAACATGTGGAAGAAATTGTCAACTCTGCTGTATTTAGATCCAGAGCTGAGCAAGACCACAAAAATGACCTTGGTAAAGAAAGGATGAGACTGATGAAGGAAAGACAGTGGGGAATGCAAGAAATCAGAGATATTTTACAATGGTAGAGAAACTGGTTAAAACAAGGGAAGTGGTTAAGCCACTGGCAAAAAAGATGGCATGCCACATCCATGTAGGAGCAGATAGTATCTTCTGTCTGTGGGAAGATGACGAATCAGTTCAGTTGTTTAATGCTAAGAGGTGAAAGCACCCACTGGTTTTGTGCTCAGCCCTCAGGTTTGAGACTGGGATCATGGAACATCACTTTCCAGGCACAGAGCAATGCCTCTTGTAACTGTGCCTGGTGTTTCTTGGAGAGATGCACAGAACTGAGCCTGTCTGGAGTTGGAATGCCAACTGTAGCTCCAAATGTTAGACAGATTGCTAATTATGTGGTGTTTTGCATCACGCTTACATTGGTGTGTGGAGTATATAACTCTACCAGTTTCATTATCAGAAGCATTTCCTGCTGATGAAGACTTTACAAATTAAGCTGAATTGCCTTGTTATAAGAAAAACAGATCCATCTTTTCCAGACCTTAGTGTAACTCCCTCCTACATTATTCTGAGCCCATTGAGTGGCTGTGAACATATGGCATAAACGGTTTAGAAAATCAGTTTCCAGAGAGCAATATGATTCCAAAGAAACATAACCAGTCTTCTTAACTGTTTGTAATCCTGTAGATAAGGATGTGGCTTGCAAATGACCCATCTGCCATTTGCTTACTATTCTTGGATATTTAAGTTGTGATAGTGTATTTCAGTTGTTAGGTTACCATCTTTCCACGGCTGAAACTTACAAAAGGGGTGATACAATGGAGAGTTTTCTAGAAGCCTTTCTCACAGCAATTACTGAGTTAGGATCACTGTGTGCTGGAGCACCAGTTTCTGTCTTGGCTTACTGCCCTCACCAGAACTCTTGCAAAGCCACAGAAATTCTGTTTCTTCTTGGCAAATGCTGCATGTTAGTAATAGCCACTAAGAACTGGGCAAACTCAGGAGCAGCTTCCATGCTACTGATTCCTAAAATAGTTCCAAGAATTCTTCCTGCTGTGATCAGAAAAATGAAGAAGATTGAAGAAAATTATGCTTATTTTGGCCTGTTCATAAAGACTGATGTTGGGAGAGGCAAAAAGTATTTCAAATGCGGTTTCAACTGTGCTGTAAGAAACTGTTGCTTCCAAGAAAACTGCTAGCATAAGGCATGTTGGGACTGCCATTTCCCAAAAGCTAAAATGGGCTTTAATGTTTATGTAGTGCTGTGAATGCTACACAAAGGGTTTGATGAGTAAGATGAAAAGAAGAGCTGACCTGATGAAAATGTGCCTGAAAGGATGATGTGCAGTTTGCATTGTATCCCAGGACTCCATGTTGGTTGGGATTTTTTGCTTTCTGAGTCCACAAAGTTAAGTTAAATAGTTTGTATTATAAACCCTTCAGGGATCACTCCAAAGTGATGCTATAAAAACCATGCTGTGCAGCAGAAGTGACAGTGGATCTAAAATCTCTTTCCATCATTTTATGCAGTTACACAGAATTACATAAAATTCTTACTCCTCAACAGTCCATGAATCATAACTGATAATCCTCTTGATAAAGAAACTGTTGCAAAAGGTCACATTATCAGTCCATATTTAAGCTATTTGGGTGGGTCAAATATCAGGATTTCTTCAGTGTCTCCTGAACAATAAAAACCAGTTAATGTTTCAATATATCTTACCAATGTAATTTCCTTTTACTACTAACCTGAGCAGGGATAGCTGCTTTGAGTGTTAAAATGTCTCCACATGACTCTAGTTTTAAAGAATTGAAAGCTGAAAAGGCACTAGATGTAAAATTTGAGGACCAAGAGGAATGCTCAAGAGAAAATGTTACTGCCTATATACATGTTGATTTTGTATTTATTTAATTCAAGGGTTTAAAGAGAAAATCCATCTTAGACTGGAGCTACATGGCAGTAAGATGGTAAAGTGAAGATTTTTAAAACACACTGTGTGTACCATTCACCCCCCAGGGTCTGGTTGTTCAATTTGGCAACTATTTTAAGTGTCTCAATTCAAGGTCCAATAAAGAGGCCTCAGTCTTCAGAGGAAACTGCTACACATGTTGACAATCAAGAATCTGTTCAAATTGCTGTAATTCAGTACCCAAAAGCCAGTGCCTGGTGTTGAGAAGCTGGCCACCCAGCCAGGTAGTGGTACAGTACCATCTTTTACCTCCTAATTGTATCAAGTGCCCTGGCAGCACAGGCATTGGAATTCTCATTTTCTTCCCTGAGCACTCCTGGATCCTGAGTGCAACTCCATGGATGCTGCTTTGGTAGAATACAAGATATTTCTGATCCACAGTCACACAAGATGTATTTCATATTTCTGATCCACAGTCACACAACACAGATGTGTTTCATCAAGCAGGCCATGAAATAACATGACATTCTCTTAGCCAGTCTTACAGCAGCTTAATCACACAAGGATTGCCTGAGGTAAGAATCCTCAAATTGCTTCCTGCATTCAGCAATCCCATTTGACAGTGCAAAACTTCTGGACTTCACATGACAGCATTCACCATTCCTATAGTCTTAATTTTTTTCATCTTCAGGAATATATAATTTGTAGCTTGGGGTGCATTTTAAAATAAACAGAACTGAAGGTATTACACACAGTTTCATTGAATATGTGCTTTCAGAAGATATGAGATGCAAAGCGAATGCATCAAACAGAAATGAGTCATTCACTAAGATCCAGATGAAGACACAACCTATTGAAAGACAGCAAGTTATGCAGGTGGCCACAAAGAAAAATAAATCTCTGAATGACTGGAATTAGCCTGATTCTTTCAGATTAAATTATTCAAGCAGCACCAAACTGTTAAATGTTGTATTTTGAGTTTGCTGTGTCAAAGGGGTTATGTTCAAGGCTCAAAATGTAAGGTTTCTACATAAGTGTTTATTTTCATGTTTTTTTTCCTCTGCAATGGAGTTCTTTTCTGAAGAATAAACCTAGTCTGTGGTCATGAGTGGAGATCCACTTTAAGTAATATTTTCATAGCAGATGCTGAAACATATTCCTCTGTGGCTGCTTATTTAATACACGAAGGTGTTTGTGACAGCCCTTGTCAGCAATGGGGCTACCACGGTGCTGTATCTTATTGCAGGGACTTCTCTGGGTTGTGAAATAATCTTGGTTCAGGCCTTCCATCCAGCCTGGCCACTGCCACTGCCCAGCTGCCATTTCAGAAACACAACCACAGGGAGCCTCTGTGTTGAATCTCATTGCTCCTGGTGGGATGGGATGGTAATGGGTTCCTGGGGGGAATGAGGCTACCCTAATTCTCACTGAATATGGAAATGGAGAGTTAGGAGCAGCTCTGTTTCCCCTGAGGGGAAATAGAGTGTAATGATTAATTGCTGTAGGAGTTTAAATGGTGCTTCACACTTCCTTCAAATGCTAGCATAGCTTTGAGATAGCCAGTGATGTGTGTTTTGTGGTATGCAGTCTTTAATTGCATATCCCTTTTTGCTGGAGGGTTCAATTTATTAATTTAATAGTCTTATATCAATCTCTGTCTCTTTGCTGGTGATTGTGGAGTATCATGACTGTTTTACAGTGAAAACTAAATAGTCTTACTAACGCTAAAATTGAAGACAATATTCCATCTGATGAGTACATAAGCAGAGATCTGTACATTATGCCATGTGGTACCAATTTTGCTTCCTTCCCCTCTCTAATCAGGTTCTGACTGTTTCTTCTTCTGTGTCTCTTTTCTTTGCTGACCCTCTTTTCACATTGTTATTTTCAGATTAGAGAAAATTGCTTTCTGTCTGGTAGGGATATAATTTCCTTGTACCCATGGAGAATTTCACTGGGTACCCAGTCTCAGAGTAGATGTAATTAGGCTTTTGCTGAAGTCCTGCTGTAGCAAAACTCATGTTATTTCACAGCATGCTGCCAAAATACCTCTCCATAGGATATTATGTCTTCTGAGTGCTTGTTTCTTAAACATTTGGTCTGTAATTTAAGATTTTTGACTGTCTGTATCAAGAGTTCAGTAAAAGGATTATGTTTGTGGGAGAAAAAAGAGGACTAACTTGAAACATCTCTTTGGTTTCCATCTTACAGCAAGGAATGCTCCTCATTCCCTGAAATTCCCGGACTTCATATGCAACTATAGATACCTGAACACAGCTTATGGTATTTGACACCAAAATCTCAGACACTGGCTCATAAGTTCTGGAATCTGAATTTGGTTCCCCACAACATAATTTACCAAGGGCCAAATCCACCAGAGATATTCTTATCCAGGGTAAAGTCTAGGGCAGGGCAGTTCTGCTTAGATTGACTGTCCAAAGGACCAGTGTTTTCAAATGCTGCTGGACAGCCTGTGGTGCTTGGCCTGCTGGTGAGCTATGCAGCACCATGAAGTGGTATTTAAAACTGTTCCTTTTTTTGTGTCTCCATTGCAAACGCACATTCCGCACACGCAGGCAAAAAAGAAGCCCCCCAATCCTTGTGTTGGACAACAATACATTTTGAAACTTGGGGAGTTTGAGTGTGCTTTGCTCCACTATCCCAGCCATTTCTACACTTGATTAGCATTTTCTGATTGTGATTTTTTATATTGTTTAAAAAAGCCTTTGAAATAATTTTTCTTAAGCAGCTGACAAGTGGATGTAATATTTTTCTGTTTAATACTTAAATCAAGCACTTCACCTGCTTCTGGGTATATAATCAAGAAGACATTTCTACTGTGTATAGCAACTACCAACCTTCCCCTGTTTTCCTGTTGACTTTAATTGGGAGTATTTCAGTTACTAACTGAACCTCCTTTGAACATCAAATTGTTTTATCAAAGGAGCATAGCTTCTCTCTGTTGAATTCACAACTACCAGTAACACCACCACCCTCTAGCATTTTGATTACTCTGATATTTAATTAGAGATGGCTCTTCTCCTTCAGGGTTTTGACTAACTTTTGTTCCTCAGACTGCAAGACCAGTCATCATGGCTATCTTCTACTACCTGCTGCTACAAATAGGGATTATTACAGATGATCCCGAAGAGAGAGATTTTTTGTTCAAATCTGATATCTTGGAATGACCACACATCACTGTAATATACCTATGCTCTATGAGAAGTATAAATCTTTCAAAAACTTTGTAACAATTTGTCAGCTGCTTAATGTAGCTGACAAATGTGAAGTGTGTGCTGAATGGCTGACTTAAAACAGTTCAGGAGGTGGAGGAGCACTCACTGAATATTATATGAACTTGGAACTACACTTGACAGAGAAACATATAAGTTTCTAAGAAATAAATATTACGGCACCAAATTAATTATGAAGTTTTTAAATAACCCACAATCAAACAGCAGTCTGAGTTTTGGTGACCCTTTTTATAGTGTTTAGTAGCTTGCATTTCACATGGATGGGTCAAGGTGACAAGACTGAGGGAGGAAAAGAAGGACAGAAACCTGAGGCTGCAAGAGCATGGGAAAAACGAGGTCTGGGCACAGCAGTAGCAACCTCTGCTTCAAACATCTTGAAGCACTGCCCAAGGCAGTAGCTTCACTCCCTGCTGTAAGAAACACTGTGCTGTGTGTGATGCTTGCACTACCCCCATAGAGTGTATTTCCTGGAGAGCATTGTTTCAACAGCCACCTGTGAAGTGACTCAGTAACCTGGTGTAGATGCACGCTTGCTAGAGACTAAAGACTGCCATGGTTTGAGCAGATTTTACCTGGGGTTTATCCCAGAACAGCTTGACCTCCTGTGTTGTGCTGGCTGATGCTGGGTATGTAGGCTCTGAAGGGAGCTCTGCAAATATCTAAAGGCAAAACCATGTCTCAGGTAAGCACTCTTCAGATACATCTGCATGAAGAGAACTATAGACATGGAGGGTTACTGTGTGCTGACCATGGGCTGCAGCTAAAGAACCCACACATCCTTATCAGAACAAGAGAGAGAACAGGAGTGAAAGCAAGAACACTCATAGGCTGAGATGAGAGCAGCTTAATAAGTAAGGGAGGAAAAAACAAGTAACACGACAGCATTCATTCACCACCTCCTACAAGAGAGCAATGCCAAGGTAGTCTCAGAGCAAGAACTGATTTGGAAGAAAACCCTCCCATTTTTTAGTGCTGAACATGGCATGATATCACACGAAATACCTTATGGCCAGCTTGGGTCAGGTATAGGGTCAGATTTTTACCCAATCCCATCCTGCTCACTGGGGGAAGGGGGCAGTGTGGGAAAGAGAGACAGAAACAACACTGCAAGCACTGCTCATTAATGGACATAATATTGGTGGTATCAACTGTTTTAGTCACAAACCCAGACCACATCACAGGGGCTGCTATGTTGAACATTTACTCTGTCCCAGCCACAGCCAATACATCTTGCTGTGTACCTTTCCCAGGCATCCTCCTTTGCTCTAATGGTCAGTGGCTGCTTTTCATGGCTGACTGCTATTCATGTAATTCCAGGCAGACAAACTTGAAGAGCTTTTGTTTCAATGCAGTTATTATGTGAATTTCACCTCTGCCAGATGTGATTTCCAAGAGATTCCAGGGAAAAGCCATACTGGAATCATTCCAAAAGTGTTTCTCTTCACCAGAGTAACTGAAGACTAGTCTTACCAAATCATCCCTTGCTGTTCAGTGAAAGCTGAATCCACTGAGGCTGGAGCGAACCTAAAGGCATTTAGAGAAAGCCAGTGATCCAGAACAGACATTACTAACTTATCATAGCACCCTCTGTGCAAGAAATTTTGACTCAATTAATGAAGAAGTTCTGCACCACAAGTCCAGTAGCGGGTCTGTTATAATTTAAACATCCCTGGTAAGCACAAGAAGGTCAAACTACACTTGGAACAACAAAGGAAAAGCTAGAAATTTCACAACACAATATCTTTAGATTAATCTGTCCAGATTATCTGTCAGTACATGGAACAGATGGACAGTTTGTCACATGGGCAGCTCTGAATATACCACAGGCTTCTATGTCCTTCACAGCAAGTCTCTGAGGGAGCAGTGTGACCTCAGAGAAGATGCCAGCTGTGCTCCTACATCCATTCCCAGTTCATCATCCAAGATTCTTGTTCCTGTTGTATTTATGGCTCGTAATTCTGGTCCGTGTTTCTCCTGATAAAAGCAGAATCACAAATGAGGAAAGAAGTTCTTAGAGGCTTCTTGTTTAAAATCACATTTAATTTCTTTCATAGAAAGTAGATTAACTGCTCCTTTCTTACCCTGCCCTGCTGAGTTTTCACAGAAAGAACTGCTTTGCTGGAGAAATAAAATAAAAACAAACTGCAGAGATCAGAGCTGTAACTATTTTTTATTTAAGGAATAAAAAAAGCAATACTCCAATCCTTAATTAAAGCAAGTTGAGACAACTATGTGGTTTAATGATCTGGTAGAACCCTTTTCATTTCAAGAAGAGGTACATTTGTCAAGACAGGAACAATCAGGGCACTATATTGTGTTTATCTCACAGAATGGCTATTATCTCCTGAAAATAGCAGAGTTCTCCATTTTAGGAAGTGCAGTTAGAGTCGGCTTCCAAGTCCCCTCTTTGTGCCCCTCAGTAAATGCATATGGGAATTTTTACTCAGGAGTACTCTCAGAAGATGTGGAGCTGGCATCACTGCTTGGTAGCACCTATTCTCCTTCATCACCCCATCCCAATAAGTTAGCAATGCCAGTTAATGAATTGCAGCACTGTAAAGGAGTATGGCAGAGGGCACTTGGCAATTCTGGACTACTGTTCTGGGTTGTTACAGGACTATCTCTCAACCCCTCCCTTTCTCAGCTCTCTTCAGCTCCTTATCCCCCAGGTCACACATGAATGATTTGTTTCTACACAGCAAGGCATCCTCTGCCTCCACACTGGTAACATATTCTCTATCTCAGGTCCATGATCTTTCCTCAGCAGCAGCTTGCCATGGGAATGGAAATGGGAACGGTCTTGCAGAAAAGCAACCCATGTCCTGCTTTGTCCAGAGGTGCTCCCCTGAGATGTCCCGAGAAGCTGTGACAAGTCAGAGTGGTATTATGCTCAGTGAAGATCATGCACAGACAGGTAACAACTGAAGCAACCCCTTGTGTCCTTAAATGCTGTTTTGTCCTAAAAGATATTTGAATTTGTCTCTTTTATTAAGTACAATGGCTTCCTCAAAGCAGCAGGTGGCTGGAACCATTTAGTCAGGTTTGTAATTTTCCTCTGATGCTCACATTTACCAGTGTTTAGCTCCTGGGAAGCTGGTGAGACACATGCCCACGGTATCAAGAGCACTCTGCCAAATGCTGGGAGCTATGTTCTCTGTCTTCATGTTTTTAACAAACACAAACACAGGCCAACCCTGCCAGCTGGGTCAGACAGGATAAGGAGAGGCTTATTGCTGGAACCACTCTAGTTCATGAAGAGTATCTTTAGAACTGTTTTATGAATAGGATGTAAAAATTGGAAAATACACATCAGGAGAGAATTTTCTTTGTACTAATCTTGTCCTTTTGGGAATTCCCAAAACTGCTAGGATATTGGACTACAGGGTTTTCTGTATGGGATGAGTAGGAAAGACATACTTTCAATGGTTACAAACTGGTATAAGCTAGTAATATTGAAGATGATCTGGGTTTCTTTTTAGATTTTCAAAGAGAGTATTTCTATTATGAATATTTAGAAAAAAAGATGTGTAGCCAGGCCAGTTTTCATATGGCACCTCTTCACAGAGGGAAATAGCACTTTATGATAAGGTGCTTTTCAAAGGAAATTTTTTACATGTCTTTTTCTGGAAAGCCTCTCTCCGTGCCTATTTTGGTGTAAATCTTGTTTGTCTAATACATATTTAGATAATAAATTCAAGCCTTTTATTTCAGAAGGCTTTTGCAGATATCGACTCAAAGACTTGACCAGATCTGCTGGGTCTGCTCAGGCAAGGCCTGAGATTAACCCTCATTTCTGAAAACTAAGCAGTTGAATTAAACTAACCAGCAGTAAGGCTGAGCAGTGGCTGCACTGCTGACCAGGTGTGCTCATGAGATGGGGCACGATCAGCCATGGGGAGAGGAGAGCAGAGCCCCTGCCTTGCCGGATGCACACAGGGTGCCCAGCACAGACACTGGAGCTTGACACTGTGAGAACATTGCTGCCAGTCAAGCAGGAGAGATCTTCTGGGGTATGTGTTCTGCTAGGAACAGCAAAGCACATCCTCCCATATGAGGTGAGCAGATACAGGAGGGTGCTCAGGGGCTCCCAGGGCTGGCAGAGGCAGGGCTGAATGTATTTTGAGCTGACAAAAGAGGCTGTGCTGGTGGCTGTGTGCCATGGCCTCCCGCACAGCCCATGCCCTTGGAGGAGTGTGGGAAGCAGGGGAATATTGAGACCACTTTGAAACTTCCTCTGTGACTCTGTATCAGAGAAAGATTAAACCCATTCACAGTAAGGCCTCGAGGAATGTAAATTGTTGGTGCAGCACAGCCAGTGCTGGGGACACTCCTGACTCTTTACTCCCATCCCAGTTCCCACTGCATCCTGGCAAAAAAGTAAAAATCAGCACAAATTTCAGCTGAACTCAGGATGTCAAGAACAAGAACTGACCCAGATGCCAAGGAATATAAATGAAACAAAGAAATAATTTTCAAGAGGAATTGAAGCTTTAAGAACATAAATTCTAGCTCCTTAGTGCTTTTCAGACCTGTAGGATGATTTGGATGGTAAGACTAACAGTGTCCCACAGCCTGCTGAAGAAATACAGAGCAGGCAAAAAGGAAAATTATGTAGGTTTCTGTGTCAAACATCAAATCACAGAACCACAGGATATGCTGGGTTGGAAGCAACCCGCAGAGTCATCAAGTCCAACTCTCAGCCCTGCACAAAGCACCCCCAAGAGTGACACCATGTGCCTGACAGCATGTGACCATTTCTCTCCAAGCCACTAACAGCTTGAAAATAAATATCCATGGTTACATCTGCTCTGTGAAGGCAGAAAGAGCCTTGCATGTTGATATTTGCCACAGACGAGTATATCACTTTGGTAAACATGAGCACCAGTACATAAACAGCTGTTGGTAACATGCAGGGAGAAAAATCAGGATCACTGTGAGGGATTTCAACATCAGTAACTTAAACAAAAGACTCATAAAGACAGAATGAAATATCCTTGAAATTCTTCAGCATTGAAAATGATGATTTGCTAACTAGCAAAATACTGCATCCAGTATTGTAGTCTTGTCAAAACTTCATCTTGCAAAGGAGAGAAGTCTGTGCAATAAAAAAGCAATAGTTGTTTAGGTTACACTGACTGTTTTGGCCATTAGCAGCCTGTTTGCTGTGGAGAAGAATCTCAGCCAGCTCTGTAGACCTTGGTGACTGCCCCCAGAAAAAACCTGTCTGGGTTTGGGGGGCAGTTCTAGTACTGCAAATATTTAAATCAAGATTGGATCTTTTTCTGAAAAAACACATTCTGTTTCATTTCGAGCTATGAGACCTGAAGCAGCCATTCCTGAAATCTCTGCTCTGTATAATGCAGCAGATCACCCTGGGAGATCCATAGTGACTTCTTAGTAACTCAGACTTAATAACTATGACAAGTAATGTAGGCACATAATTTAATGGCGATGCCATATGCCCAAGTAGTTGATGTTCTCAGTGGAAACACTACAAGCTAAATTTCAGAAATGCAGTTTAATTGGAATGCTCAAAATTTTTTATGTACGTTTGCCCCTAGAAGAAGGTGTTCAGTTCCCATTTTGCTGTTTATGCTCCATTTTACTTAGAGAAGAGCAATCTTTTCTAACACCACATGATGTGACATATCATGGCAAAAAAAAGGAGAATTGTTTTCATTTAAATAAGACTAATGAAAGGAATTATGCAGGGAGTCAATACTTTACTGACAAGTAATCCCAGGGGCCATGAGCCAGCATATTTACAAAAATAAAGGAGGAGCTGGCACGGTGTTGAGCCACTCTAGAACATACATTCATCTGTTGCTTGCTTTTCATTGTCTTCTTTCGACAGCTTTTATTTTTTATTCCTGGTCAAGACAGAATGTCAGGCCCCCAGAGACTTAAGCAAACATTTAGAAACTATGTGCTCTGTTAAAAAAAACAAACAACTTTAGTCTGATACTGTAGGTTCAGCATTGTGACGATGAACTAATTATCATCCTGGTTGGGCACTGAGATGTCTAGATTTTATAGAATATCATTAAATCAACAACATGTGATCTTTAATGTTACACATGAATATCAAAAGGAGCTTGAAATGTTCATAGAGTCGGTGGTTTTGTTCTGCTGGCAAAACAGGCTCCTGTATCTATCAATCAACCAGGTCAGGTAGTCAAAACTCCAAATGCTCTTTTATTTGTCTGTAACTTTTGAACCATTGTTTTAGAAGATACTATTGTGCTACTCAGTGCAGTCAGAAATACTGCTTTGACTCTTGTACAAACACCACCTATATTGCTCATCAATTCCACTTCCCGAGGCATTTTTATCTTAATCTGGTCACAGAAAAAAAATTAAAATAAAATTTTTTATGAAACACTCAGTTTGAGCTGTTTGAAAGAAGCAGGACTGTATTGATAACGGTATAAAGAAAGTGAGCTTTAAGCTTTTGTATTCAGATTCAATTCTAGCTCAGCAGGGTCTCTTGAATGACATTCATGGGAGGAAAAGTCAAGTCACCCTGAAATGGAAGAAAAAATATAAAGTCCTTTCTGGAGAAACTTTTCAGAAGCATTTCTTGTATCTTAGCAACAGTATGCGTAACAGTGCACTGATTTTTTAAAATTTATTTTTATTTTTTAATCTTGTTTTCTGCTGGTTTACTAACTGGGCTTAATGGATGAGATCAGACTGTGCATAGGCAGCTGGAGGAAAAGGATGCATCTCTGGCCCAGCCGTGGTGCTCACAGCATGTTGCTCTCAGCCCCTAAGGAACCACCACAATACCTTGCTGTTGTATGTCTATTGAGGAAAAGCTGGCTGAAAAGTCTGTTTATCATTACTATTTTTCAGCTGTATGTGATTTATATGATATAAACAGAGAAATTCAGTAGATTTCCTTGTTTTACAAATATTCCTCATGCTGTGTATTCTTTAGAGATTAATGCTCTAAACCTGCTAAATGTGTAATCTACCAGTGACACACTTCAATGTTTAGAAGTCCTTGGCCTCCAGCCTTGGCCATATCAAGGACCAAGCATGCTTCTCTTGGATCATCCTGTTCACTTCCTCATGGCTCACTTCTCGAGAGCCCAAACCTGCCCCCATTGAAGGAGGAGGCAAAGCTCCAGCTTTAATCATTGTGTGCAAAAACTTAAACCTTCTCACAATGGAGACATTTTGTTTCACAAACAAGGTCAAATTAAGCATGGGGGTGAGTCTTGTAGCTGTTTGTGAGGAAGACTGGGATGATGGAGAGAGACCCAGATTTGGCAACAGTTTGGGGTTCTGCCAAAGGATCTCCATAATTTACACATACCAAGTACAGCTGTACTACTAATCCAAGCTGGGCTGTCTTGTAGCTGTTCAATTGTGCCAGCTCTCTCTCAGCTTCTGTCATCAAGACAGCTAAATCTGCATTTATGTTATAGATGTTGTTCCACAGCACAACTTACCACATGGCAGCTGGTTTTCTAGTGAGATGACATTTTGTTCCTAATTAAAGTATGCAGTTCTTTGCTCAGGATAGGTGATCAAAACAAGCCATGCCAAGACGAAAGGAAAGAACAACTCACAGCATGAACACTGGGCCAGCTTTCCTAACTATTTCAGACAATTAGTTCTGAAGCTGATGTAAAATGTATCTTTCCTTTCTGTTCCTGGTACATCTGCTAGATTATGATTATATTGCCCTCCTCAAGATTGTGGACAAGTTAGACCACTGGAGAGCAAGCTGTTCTGGGTGACTGTAGGTGAGGAATCCTCCCTGTTCTTCCTTTTCTTCCTCAATGAATTTTCATTCTTGTATCATGAAAATTAATGCTGAGCTGCTGTGTATCATCAGAGAACTTACAAGTCCATTCATGGAAAGGAGATTTTGAAAGAGGATAACCTTTCCAAGTTATCCTCTTGGATGATGGGAGCTAGAAGATAGTAGGGGGCAATAGATGCTGGCTAAATCAGCAGAGTACTGGAAAGGCACTGGAAAAAAAGCCTGCATCATTTAGAAGCTGGGAAAGTATAATGTAACATTTTGCTTACCAAATCCTGGCTTCTAACTCTGACTTTCAGATGACCAGTGTGTGGCTAGGTGATTTTTCTTCTTAGCACTATTCCTGTACAGCCCAGTGCAGGTTGCTCATCATAAGCAATAGCTTAATTTTCTCTCCAGGAGCTCAAGGTCCACAAAGCAAGCTGGAAGTGGCTATATTCAGACATATGATCTGGTATATTTTGAAACTGAAGTGCACATCAGACTGCATGTGTGTAAATAAAGCTATCATTCACATGTGAGCAGGCAATGTGACTCTGGTACAGCCTCTCTCCGAGCTTGTCATGAAAGAAACACAAAACACCAGCACAGAACCAGGGTATCCTCATGCAGCATGAAGGCAGCTAGCCCCATCTCTGCCAGGTACAGTGCAGGCCAGTAAATCATCTGAGCCATGTTTAGATTTCAGTAGAGCAAACAGGATACAGCCAGGCTGACAGGTCCTGGTGCAGGCAGAAAGCACACAGTGACAGCTTGCTGTGCTCCTGAGGCCAAAGCACTAACTAACTGAAGACAAGACTTCTGTGCCTCTGACTGCTGCTCCTAAACAGAGCATTGAAGAACTCATCTCTTGTCACCAGGCCTCAGCAAGGACCACCACTCAAAGAGCTTCAGAAGCCCAGGAGGTGCTCTGGCAAGGGCCTTGAAAATACCACAGACACAAAGTATCTCCATTGCTCCTTATGTTCAAAGGTTTATTGCTTCCTCTGAACTCTTTCTCAAATGTGGAGTTTGCATTAATCAACTGGTTAGCGCCATCACTTCTCAGTAAAGACAGAAGGCCCTGTGCCCCCTTCCCTGTCCTCTGATAAACAAAGCCTGTGCCACTCTGCCTCAGTGCTTGTCATTCCTAGCCAGACAGTTGGAGGACACTTGGGTACACCTGCATTGTCACCTTAACTCAGAGCATCAGCCTGCAGCTAGCCAAAACTCCCTGCTCCCTATCATGCTCTGCCTCATCTGTGCCATAGACCAGAGCAAGTTGACTGCTGTGACCCTCTCTGCAACTAAGGTAGCCCAGTAGAGAGAAACACTGGTCCACAGGTGCATTCAACACCCCTGGGTTGGTGGATGCTCTGGTTCAGCAGATTTGTACCTGGCAGAGCTGGCTGAGCCTCTGCACACCAGACCAGCCAGGCCAGCAAAGCAGCACAGACATGTTGCCCTACTCATGGCTCCTGCACTGTTGAGGCAGGAACGGCAGCTGCTGCAGTGATGGATTCAACTCAGTGCAATTAGCAGGAAATCTCATTTACCCCTACACAGTGGGACACACTTCCTTTCCTCCGAGGGGAGGATGGTCCTTTGTAACAGGCAGTGAATGAAGAGGACAAGGTACGGGTGTGGTTGGAGAGATATGGGCCAGAAAGAGTCAGAAGAGGGATTGAACTGACTTTACAGACCTGGTGACTGGGCTTATCCCATACATGGAGAGGTTAAATGGCAGGTGAGTGCCCATGGAGGGGCAAATGCTCTGCAAAAGGGAAAATACATAGAGAGGAGGGCAGCACAGGAGGAAAGTGAAGGGGAATTGTTATTTGTTTAATGCTGCAGCCTCTCCTCAAATGTTGTTATTTTTCTTTAATTCCTCACACTACAGAAGGAAGTTATTAAAACATGAAAAGATGCTGGAATAAAGCATATACATCACTGTATGCTCAGTTTTAAAAATCTACACCAATATCCTAATGAACTTTTAGCTAAGGCACCGCAGTCTCTTCTTCTTACCTAGTACTGTGAGGAAAATTATCTTATTTATCCTCAAAGTATGAGTCATCAACAAAAGGGGAGATTATTATGTGTATTTGCCATAATTAATGACACCCACATAGAATGAGACTTTTGCCCCCTCTGTGAGCTGAAGCTTAACTTTCAGAAGGAGCCTTTGAACACAGTGGCGCTAAACTTATCGGCGACTGAGCACAAAGCATTTGTATCTAGCTTTGAAGCCATTTATGAAGTTCTTGCAGAAAGAGAGAACAAAGTTACCTTTCTCTCCTACATGCTCCTTCATTACAAGCTCCCCAAGGATCATGGACAAGCAAGAAACATAATGAATATTCATTTCCAAAAGTTCAGTTAATACTTGTGCATGAAGACTTTCAGCAGGCTTATGCAAAAGCACACTGGAGACTTTGCTGTATGTCTGTACATAAAGCCAAAAATATCAAGAACTCAGAAGCAGTCATGACTCTCTCTTTCTATAAATTGAATTGCAAGACTTTATGCCTCGTCTACTTCATGTTTTTATCATCAGACAACTTTCATCTTGAGAACATTACAGGGTACAGTGGACTGAATATAATATGCAATAAGCTTTAAAAACTTTGCCATAGGACTATGGGTGGAATTGCCTCTCTTTAAATATTTTTTATACTTGATAATTTCCTTCTTTAAAGCACATGTGCTGCCTTCTTCATTAAAGTTAGTAACCATGCTGAATCACATTTCTTTTTCTTTGTCATATATTATGCAGAAGAGATTTTTTAAAATGTGGCTTCTTATTCAATGCCTGCCTGGGTTCAGTCCAAGTGTCTGAGCAGTACAACTTTAATTCTTTGCTGTCTTCTTAAAGTCAATTCTAGTTTCTTCTTTATGAGGACTAAAAAATAAAAAAAGAAGAAAATTACAGATTTTGGTAATTTTTACTGGTTTTATTACTTTCAATAATCAAGAACCTTCAATTCTCATCATCTAAGCCACTTTCCACAGCACTGCAAAATTTCAGACAAGGCAGCATTTTGAGCTGGGCTTCCATGACATGCCTACTACCACCACCACCTCCTTCAATCTTACCCATGAGGTGGCTGCTCAGGCAATGGAACTTCCTGAAGTCCCCAGCTGGAATCCAACCACTTGGCCTCCAGCCCTTTTCTCTTCCAGCTCCCAGACAGGCAGGAGCCCTGTTCCTGGCTGAAATGAGGGAAGAGAGGTCTGTGGATATCTTGTGTCAGTGTGACAGGTCCAAGCTACAGGCAGGATTCCAGAAGGATGGCAAGACTGACTCTGTCTTGGTGCTGGGGTAATTTCTTGGGGCACAGTGTGACAGGAAGGTTTAAGGGTAGTGTGACATTTGCACAGGTGCAGTAAAGGGGGCATGGAGCACTCCCTCTCCATGGGCCAGAATGCTACAGCCAAGAGTGCTGGAATTGCCACTCCTGGGCTCTGCTCCTCAACAGGGTGCGTGAGGGGGAAGGAAGGGAGATGGATCAGAGTTACAAGAGCTACCTCCTGCCTTCTCTTCCTGGCCACCCCAAGAGCTACACAGCTTTACATCCAGTGAGGCAGTGTGCTGCTGGGAAGAACTGAACCTATGTCCCTCTTCTTATTTTGTTTCACTCACCAGGAATACATCCTGGAAAACAAGAATTAAAAAGGCTTACTGCTTAGTCTGATATAAGATGAAAGGAAAGACATTTTCTGGCTAGTATATAAGAGTAAGGCTTTGAAAATATTTGAAGAATTATGAAGAGCAGTTACAAACATTTTAGTATTGTGGCAGGACACAGTGATTGAGAATGAGGCGAGGTCTCAGGTAACTGAGCTGAAATTAAATGGAACAAGGGCCCTGATCCAGCAAAGACCCTTCACACAGGCACAGCAGCTTCTCTGATCTGTTCTGAAAATAAGCTTTGGCTCAGATGTTGTGATACCATTTATTGTCTGGTTTAATATCTTAGTGAATGAGCTACTGACGCCATAGCTGAAGAGGGGATATGTGCTTTTCTTAGCAAAAAGGATACAGAATATTGACAAGAAGAGAACTGCTCTCACTAGAGCTTAATTTTCTCTCCTTTGAGAGCCAGCTTTCTGTAAATGGCATTAGTTTCATGCTGCCTTGGCAAAATCAACCACAACAAGCATCCCCACTTTGAGTTGTGCAATATAGGAACTCTGAAATGTTCATTTTCAGAATAGAATACTCACATTATTATTTCTGTTGCCATGTTAAAAAAGGTTAATAAGAGTTCTGGTGGTGAGAGAAACATCTAGATAAAATGCTTTCTAAACATTAGATATAGACTTATTGTATCCTTTCTAAATAGGAACATCAAGCTCTTTCCTCCCAGTTCAAGATAAGTTGTAGCCACACATTCAGTGAGTTCCTGGGTTGACTCAAGATAAGTTAACATAGAAACTCCTAAAAAGAAAAGTGACAGAGGGTTTTTTTCACTATGTCTGTTTTTTTGAAAGAGCTAAAGGAAAGCAAGCTGGTTGAAATTCTGTTTGCCTGAGGTAATCAGTTTTTTGATGGGTGAGTAAGGTACAATTTTTTTTTCATCATAGTAAACATAGGGTGAGTAGGACTGTGAGCCTAGACTTGCAAATTTTCATGACAGCTTTGCATACTGAAGTGATTCACATAGTGAAATAATGCTGGCAGTCAAGAAAAGAAACACAGCTTCTCCTGTCATCCAGATACTTTCCAAGATACATAATCCTACAGACTCCCGAAGTCAGTAATTTTATATCAAATGAGTTCAGCAGTTCTGAACACACACATAAAGACCAATTCAAATTCTCCTTCCATGTTGGTACCTGCTTTGCATGATTACTTACCCAGGGCATTGTTCTAGCAGAAGATAAGTAAAATACTTATTTATAGAAGAGGACTAAAGCATTGGCCAGCTTGCTGTATACACACTTATCTGCTTGATGGTCCTCTCCATTCCTGCTTTTGTACATGAGTGGTTTGGGCCTGTAATTAAACATGTCCAGAAAACAGAAGCTACATACTCAGAGAAAGAAAAAGAGAAAACAGAGGATTTAATGTCTAAAATTTACACAATGAACTTGAACTTATGCACTGCAGGGATTAATGTTGAATGTCTGGGCCCCAAAAGAGAGCCCAGGAGTCTCCTACAGCTTCATATGAATGCCCAGAATAGGTCATGTATTGCACATTGGCCTGCTCACACATCAGTTTTATAGCTCTCCAGCCTGATATAATTCATTCTCCACAGGCACAGCACAGATTCTTACCTGAGTTTGTACAAACTTGGGAGATGCCTGTCACAAGCCTTGGGACTCTGTTTTGCATCCCAAATACTTCAAGGCCCGTATATTATCTGACTCAGCAGCACTCAAGTCCTCTCTTGAATTCTGCCAAGGGAAGGTGCAGCTTAAATCCATCAAACAGAAAATTGGGCCTAAGAAGAAAAGGAAAATTTTAACTGCATGGATAGATGTCAATATGCTATGGGGCCTTTGGGGAAGGTGCAGCTGCAGCTGCTTGATGCTCTTGAGGAGTTGTCAAAAGCTGCTGCTCTGCACAGTGAACCTGATTTAACTTGTTCCCTGTGGCTCCCAGAACTGAGTCATCCTCTTCAGTATGTACTCCTTTGATACAAAACCTGTTCATTACATCACCTCCAGATCAACCATGCAAGTAAAATGGATCTGACACACATTTTTAACTTGCAATGATTGTTTTTGCCAACTTTTCCTAATTAGTGCAGATTCTCTCTGTGACCTATTTTCAGGAACTGAGCAGTTCAGTCAAGCCTGGATTATAAGAGCCTGTGGTTTTACTTCTACAAAATAACATAAAGTTCATCTGTAACTTCAAGTTTCCCTTTAGCTGCTGCTATTGCAGAAAAATTAGAGGTCCAAAACAGGATGCTTATTTTCAAGGTTAAATCTTGAAAGTCCTCAGCACTGAAGATATTTTTAATCAGAGAATCTCTTCTCTACTTATCTCCACATTGTGTCTATAAAGCAGATGTGACTCTCCCACCTCATTCCTCACCAGTCTTGCTGCAGAGGAAGACTTGCTCTCATTTTCTCTCTTGTGGTCCTGCCTGTTTGTTCTTCAGTGATTCTTATTATCCTGTCTGAGCAGCCACACAAATTTATTTAATGACTAGGGCAGAGACTACCTCCCTGGCCGGCTGTTGCCTAGGGTCTGGTGTTTCTAGTTACATTCTTGGGCACTAAGAGCTGCGGCTGTGAATTGCCCAGGCCATGGCAGGTGTGCTTTCTCCAAGACACCCACACTGGAGAGCTGAGGAGGGATCCCAGGCTCGTTCCCGTTGCTGTGTCTCCTGGCCCATACAAGGCAGCTGCCACACAGCACACTGGATTTCCTGGGTAGTCACTTCTCCCCAGGCACCATGAAAAGCAAATGGACAGCTAGGACTGCCCTTGGCATTAGGCACTGCAGTGCTTGAATGGTAGGGACTAAAATCTTACATCGGACCAACCTGACAAATACAAAAGACAGCTTCTGAAGTGCACTGATGATCTTCTATCTATTCTTCACATTTTCCTTCAGGAAAATCAATATAAAGTCCTCCCAATCTAATACAATTGGAAACCAAAGCAATTAACTCTCAACCAAAAAAAAAAAATCTTTTGCTAGATGGTTCTATCTTGCTCTGGCCTGACTGGCCAGGTGGGATGCATCAGCTGCTGGTCCCCCAGCTCATTGTGACTGCTTGGAAAACTGCCCATCAGACTCTGGATTTAAGGATGGGCTTTTTCATTCTGCTCCACAGGCTGAACTTGCCAGCTTCAGAGTTGTGTCCTAGTGCCATGGATTTGGATCTTGAGACTGATTTTCTTTCTCTGTAGGTATTTTCAAGTTAGCTGAGAAGGTCTGGGGAAAGGGAAAGGAAGGGACAGTTAGTAATTGGGTCTTCTGACCAGGGTCCCTTCACTGTATGTTTCACAGAATCATAGAATGGCTGAGGTTGTAAGGGACCTCTGGAAGCCATCTAGTCCAACCCCCCTGCTCAAGCAGGGCCACCTGTAGCTGGTTGCTTGGGACCATGTTCAAATATCTTATTAATCCTAAGGATGGAGATTCCACAACCTCCCTGAGCAACCTGGGCCGGTGCTGAGTTTAATAAAGTTCATATGTTTAATAAAAGTATATGTTCATATTCATATTAAGTGCATTTCCTACATTTTATCAAATTAGGTAAGGACTCCATACACAAAAGAAAAAAAAGCCAGAAAGTGTAATATAAAATTAATGTCTAATATTCTGAGTCTGAAGCAATAGTACCTGAGGAAATTTCTGTTCCTATGTAACCATACAGTGAAAAAGCTGTACAGAACTGAGAATGATTTGAGGGACTACTCTTAATGCCATCCCCTCTTAAATGATCTGCTAGGGCTATTTTTTTAGAAGGAGTCATCTCAGTTATTTCTTGTATTTCTTGAAGGTTTCTTAATGGACAGTTAAGCGTTAAAACATAAAAAGAGCACAATCCCCATCGGGACTTGGGATCATGTAAAAAAATAAATCAATAAAATAAAATTGTGTTTGATAAAATATACAAATAACATAGAATGGAATACCTATGTACAAGAATTCAATTCAAAGGACTCTGCAGCAGGTGGTTAGTAATGCTGGAGGCACCCTGACTCACTAGAAATTTGTCCGGGCCACTTGAAAATATTTGTTTGGTGTAGCTCAAATCCCCATGCATCTGAGATTTACTGCCTGTGAGCAACTAAGCATCTCTAAGTCTCTTCAGAGGTTCAGTCCAAACAGGTATCTCAGAGTTTATTTAAGGCCCCACAGAGCTGTGAAATTGTGACACCGTTTCTATAACTCACCTTCTAGCTGGAGTATTCACCCCTAAAATAGAAGAGCTATTCCTAATCCACTCAAAGGGGGTTTGAACAGAGAGAGACTCCCATGGTGCAGGGTGTCCCAGGTAGTGTGCTCCAGGGGATTATTTAGTCCTTTCCTACTGAGGCTGGACCTGCAAAGATGGGTGATATTTACAATTTCCTCTCCAGGTATGTTCTTTGCAGAGGATAGTACACTGAAGGCTGTGCCTCAGCTCCATGACTTTGCAAATGTTTTACTAATGTGGTCCACTCTTAACAGTGCAGGAATTACTGTTTACAGAAATCTGGGAATATAGTATATATACGGGATCCAGCTTTTCAGGTGTACTTAGCTTACCTAAATCCAGCTGAAAGATGTTGTAAACTACTGGTATGTGCCAAGTTGGTCTGTATATTAGTGCCTTTCCTTACACAAGATAAAGTCCAAGCCACAGGAGAGCCACACAGCCCAAATTTCTTGTCTCTGTGAGCTGAGAGATGTAAGGACATCCTTACAGAGAAAAAAAAAAGAAGAAGCAGTAGGCCCTGACTACATGAAGGATGCTTTATAAATTCTATAAATCCTGAACTATTCAGGGAAAAGAAGACATGTTCTGCATAATTATCCTTGGAGTGCAATACTGTAGAGTATGCTTAGAAAAAACACCAGAAGCACAGAATGCTTGATTGAGGCAAGGCATATTGATGATTCAAAAAGGAGCATAATTTTTTAATAAATGTCATCTTCAAAGAAATCAGGCAGATTCAGTGTTCTTAATTCTGTGGTCATACAGTATCACAGGGACATAATTAAAAACAGTTACTTTTCCAATCTGAGAGACATGTGGTTGCCAGGCAACATATTATATATTTGAGAACATACAACACTGCACATGATTTATGTAGTGCTGTTGTTGTGTCTCAAGATGCTGATACCATTGTATCTAATGCAGATTCTTATAGGCTCAGCCACCACCTATCTATAACCATCATGCTCAATCCATTCCTTGGTTTGCCAGCACTATCCATCAGCTGCAAGCCCATTTTTAAACCTACAGCTTGAAACACTACTAAGGAGTCAGTAATGTGAACAGAAGTTGATTGGAAAGGAGTAGTAATGAACTGCATTAAACTCCTTTCATTACTTTTCTTTTAATATCAAATAATAATATTAAATAATCAATCTAAAATTATTAACATAGATGTTGTTGTTTACAGTATTTGTGAAAATTAAAATATTTATAACGTGCTTATGTCACAAGACATCATCTCCCAAGAAAAAAGACACTAAGAATTAGAATTATTGGAAATCTCCCAAAATAACTGTTCTGTGTTTTCAGGTTCTTGGAAAGAAAGAACACATTTCCACTATGGATCTGTTCCTTAGGTTGGACTAGACTTTGTCATTCCCATGGACATGGCTTCATCCACTGCCACACTTGAAAACTCATAAAAGAAGGCATCAGCTCCTGTGAAGGTCCATAAGTACCAGTAATCCATGTTATGAAAACAAACCTACATGGAGTCACATATGTTCAGATGATGTCATTTGTGTTGAACTTTGCAGTAGTTTGATGTTCGAGAATGATGAATTGGAGAATATAAATATAGGAAACCTTCCTTGTCCTACTACAACTCACATGTTGTGGTTTCACAGGCCATGCCACCCTACTCCAAATGAAAAACTGTATTTACATGGCAGTCAACAGGAAATAGTTGGTTTGAGTCTATATGAAAATCTGGTCCATGTACGTTAATTTTCTCAGATTTTATCCAAGTTTTTGCTTCAAATATTATTATACTGTGAGAAGGGAGAATCAGCTACTACATTCAGGGGAAAAAATGCTAAAAAAAGTAGTTTGAATATTTTCTGTTTGAGGTTTGGAAGCTTTGGGTTGGTGCCTGCAGAATCCTCCTCTTGGAAGTAGCCCGCTGGAGGGAGCTGTGACATCTCAAATATATCAACAGCTTCGGCTGGAAACTGCCCTGGAGGCCCCCAGGAAGGATTTTCTACACATCTTTAGTTTTATGCTTTTGAAAACTATGAATCACTTTAAACAGATAGTAACTTTGGTCAAAATGAATTTTTGAAGCAGTTGATATTAACAGAAAGCTTTTGGTTTTATGTCTGAGATACAGACTTTATAAAAATAACTTCATTTGGAGACAAATGCCTGTGTGCAGTTTGCAATATTTGCACACCCAATTATTGTGACATTGGGTGGCTGAACAGAAATAACAAAAGGGAACTATGACTAAGAAATGTTCTTAGTCATGCCAAAAATGAAACTAAAAGATTGCTCCGGAACTCCTTACTGATTTTCTTCCATGTGAGACACATCTTCTTGGACACTGGCATAAAAGCTTAAAAGCTTTACCTTGAAGCCACAGTTGTGAGGCTAAGATCATTGTATTTTACCTTTGAGCTACTGTGTGTCTCCTGTTGATGAGAGACAGCAGCCCAGGTGTGCAGAGAGGGTCAGCTGCAACCTGAGGATGTGACAGAAAGCCAGGTTTAACAAAGGACGTGGGCACCTTCAAGCACCCAGTGATTCCACACCTCTGCAGCAGGGACTAGGGCATTGGCTGAGGAATCATTGACGCCTCAAAATCCACCCAGAGACTGAGACTGCAGCAAGGAGCACCTTCTCTGTACAAAGTCATATTAGTATCAAACACCTAAAAGAACAATTTTCAGGTTAATCCTTGTCTTTTAAAATCCAGTGGCAGAAGAAGGACATCCTGATGTCTTTTAACACAAGGGGACAGCAGCCCTAGAAGCAGGTCTGGATTCAATTCCTTCTGCAGCCTGAAACCGTTCCAGCTGACACCACCCAACTTACCCTGGAGTGCTCTCTGGCCATGCTAGCAGCTGGGATTTTGAGTGAAATTAAAGTGGCATTAAGCAAAATGTAGAGATTCTGGGTGTCCTCAGACCCATCTTGGAGATGTATCCCTTCCTACCTCTATTTCACAATCTAAGACTCAGTTATGTTGGCATCAGCATTTCCATGTAGGATCACAGAATATTTTGAGTTGGAAGGGACCCACAAGGATCATTGAGTCCCAGGTATCACCACCCCTCCTGCATGAGTCTGGTTTGTCTTTGTCCAAGGCAAAAGTAGCTAAGAGAAAAAAAACCTCAGGAAAGCAGCATCATGCTATCACCAATCAAAAGAGAAGATGCTACAGAAGTAACCTTCCTTTTCCACATTTGCCTCCCTCTGCATATGCCTTTTTCTCAGGCAAGGGCTCGGCCAGAGGGTAGACCAAGGGGCTTAATCAGAGAAAGGACAGCACACTGCATAGACCATTAATAGCCAGGCACTTTTTCAGGCAGATAGACTGCAGCTGTTTCCACCCAGCCAGCCACATTAATGAATAAGCAGACTAGCTGGATGCTTCTGAGAAAATGAACAAGGCTGACATTTGAAGTGTCATTGCTGGGCTTCAAAATTAATGCCCTTTTGAGACAAATGAGGGCGATTCGCAGCCTTTAAATTACTGGCACAGACAGAAGCAGCCCAGAAAGCTGAGATTCCTGGATGGCCCATGAAGGCCATATAAGGATAGCAAGACTGGCAGTTGTGTTCCCCTATCTAAGTCCTGAGGGTACAATCCAGCAGCCTTATTCATAGAAGCATTCCAGTTAAAGTCAAATAACAGCAGCATGATGAAGTAGGTAGGACTGATTTTTAAAAATGTGATGTTCTTAATTATCTGATGCTGCTTCAAGCAGTTCCTTCTCCTTTTAAACATAACCCAGCTTCTAATGTTCTCCACTCAAAACCATTAGCATGAGAAGGTCAGGAATAAATAAAGTAGCAGAAGCATTTCATTTTTAGATGAGAATGGATAGAACAAACACAAACAATGCAAGCAGAAAATTTAAACCCAAAAGATGCTTATCAGAGTTGCAATTATCTGCTCATCAAAGACTTTAAATACCACTAACACAGCTCCTTATGCTCACTTGGAAGAGTTCTTTCAAAATACACTGGTGTTCCCTTACCAGCCTTAGAAAGAAAAGCCAAACCAAAAACAATCTTCCTGCTTCTCTGGACAATATACTCTTAAATTTAAGAAGTAAGATAAAGATACAGAATAATGCCAGTGTATGTAAGCTGGCAGGTATAAGGTGTGTAAAGCTTACAAATTAGGCATTCAGCTCATTATGTTCAGAAGCAGAATACTAGAGTCTCAAAGGCTACCAACAGAACAAAAGTAGCCCCACAGAGAACACAAACCCTGCAGTGAGGATGCAATTATTTCTATATTTCTTCTCCTTCCAAAAGGCAAGACTGCCTCAGTCTCTTCTCATTAAGTGCGAAAGTTATTACTTGGAATTCATTCCTCCTTCTAATTACTAGTTGGGAAGTGAATAGCAATACCATATAAAAAAGGATAATATTCTTAACAATAGTAGAAGGCATAAAGTAGCCTCTTTACTTTCTATATGTTAGTTATGTCATTGATCCTATTAGCACTGCTCAAAATTAACAAGTTAACAAGGAAACATTAAGATACACTTCAGAATTGTAAAATCAAAGAACTAAATATTAACATATCAACCACTTATTTAAGTCTCATTAATGTCTTCAAACAAAATAGCAATGAAACTAATGTGAGAAGGTTTGGGTTTGGTGCATTTCTTTTTGATTTAGAAGAAACACAAGGCTTGTTCAAGTCCCAGACTCTTTCAGTCCTCCAGAACTGAAATCTCACCTTATTGAACCAGAAGCATCTCTTAACATTTCAAGTCAGTGATTTCATTTGGAAGATTTTTTTTTCTGCTATGTGAACAATTCTCCACTGGATTCAGATGCATTTCATGCTGAGAGAGCTATTGCACACATTTGAACATGGCAAATTGGCTGTATATGCACATGCACGCACACGCATATACAGAAAACATTACCTAGTGGCTGTTTTCCTGAATCCTCCTTCAGATGACCGGCCAGCAGGATTACTTTCCAATGTGACTGCAATTAGTAAATGAGCAAATGCAGTCTGCATACCCTTAGCTGTGCATTTTACTCAGCAGCAAATTACTATAAATATTCCTAATTGTTGTTAAGATTCAGCATATTACTTTCAGGTTTTATGAAGAGGATATAATTTCTGTCTTATATGACCTCTGGTTATGACACTAAGGAAAATGGGAACAAAATCTATACTAAATTAACTATCTAAAATAAGTGAATTTCAGATGCCCACCTCTCTTGATTGACTTTTGAAGGAGGTTAAAAATTTAACCAATGGTGGTTACAGAATCACAGAATAGGTACAGTTGGAAGAGACCACTGGAGAGCATCTAGTCCCATCTCCCTATTCAGACAGAGTTACTGAGGACTGTGTCCAGACAGCTTTTGAATATCATCCTCCACAACCACTCTGGACAATCTGTTCCAGGGCACAGTCACCCTCACAGTAAAAGAAGGTCTTCCTCATATTCAGGTGCATCAGTTTCTGCCTGTTGCCTCTTGTTCTATTTCTCAGCACCACTAAGAAGAGCCCAGCTCATCATCTTGATACCCCTCCCTTCAGATATTTACAGACTCTGATGAGGTCCCCACTCAGTCATCTCTTCTTGAGGCTGAACAGGCCCAACCCTATCAGCCTGTCCTTGTAACAGAGATGCCTTAATCATCTTTGTAGTCCTCCACTGGACTTTCTCCCAGAGCTCTATGTCTCTTTCATACTGAGGAGCCCTCATTTGAATTGGGCATATGACTTCAGTTGCCTAAATCAGGGCATGTGAAGCCCACAAAATGGACATTCTGATCATTAGATTCTAAAAAAACTCAGCATAATGGACAAAAAAAGTAACCTGAGGGGGTATGTAATAAAGCCTAGGGCTTGGAGATGGTCATGGACATGGTATAGCATGAACTTCCAGCATAACCAATTCTACATACTCCACCTGTAGACACTCTTACTGAGGAACAAGAATGCCCCTTCTTCCTGTGTCTGGAAGAAATTGTGTACACCTGCCCTTACAATGCCAGTGGTCAGAGTACTATTCCTGGCAATGAAAGCTGAGTGACAGCTTAGGCTCACAGAGAAACTTGGGTAAGGGAAATGTCTCTCCTGAACTACTAAAGTTTGGGCAGCTCACAGTCTTCATTTCATTGTTGTGAAGGTGCAGTTGATTGCTTTGGATCTGCTTCTGCTTGCAGGTCAGCCAGGGTGAAGTCCTGGCTGTTCTGCAGCCTATGACAAACCCCATAAGCCCAGATTTCATCTCCATGTTTCAGGAGTTTATAAGCACGGAGCAGCATTAAGAGCTGCAGTGGTTGGGGGCAGGGGAGAGAAAAAAAGCCTCACTGGTTTTACATCTTAGATAAGCGACTGTATTTGCTAAAATAATCTCATTCCAAAGCAAATAGATTTGATTCTTTAGAAATGTGCATCTTATCAGTGACAAACATTTGAACGAGCTCTTTCAATGGTGACTCTTACTGATTTTTCAGTAACAATCAAATGTTTCATTGTTTCAATTAAAGCTTGGTCTTTCACTTAGACACTTACTGTCCAATTGTAAAATGACTGATTGACTGCAATTATAAAGCAAAATGAATTATTTGTCTTCTTTTCTGACTAAAAAAAATAGTGTAAGGTTTTATTGTTTAAGGGGGTCAATAATGTTTCATTATGTACTCACAGAGAATAGCTCAATGATATTCCAGCAATCAGTTATATGGACTGTTTTTATTAGCAGCTGAAGAAACCAAATACTGCACAGCTCATCAGGCTGTGCAAATGAAATGCAATAATGAAGTTCTCAAGCAAGCAGAATCAAACATGCCTGTGTTACTTCCTTTTTGCACTAAGTGTATGAAGTATTGCAGGAACTGCTCTCTGAATAAACACATCTCTCTTCTATCATACATAATTCAGGTTTTCCAATTCCCCGGTGGAGTAGATTATCTAACTCCATACACTGAGGTACAGTCCACAAACCCTGCACCAGAACTGTACCACAACAGTACTGTACTACACTGCATTATTGATACAACTCGGTCTCTTGCAACAACATACGCGCTCTCCATCAGCTTTATCTTAATACTTTTTAAATGTCTATAGCATTCTCCCTGTGAAGACCTGATATGCTCTGCAAGCAGTAAGTTAAGAGCACATAGAACACTGGATAAACATGATTTCTCGAGTATCATTCATGAGTGCACAGGGATTTATATAACAAGACTGTTTCACAGCTCTAGTACTCGCTGCTCTCAAAATTCATGGGAACTCTGTGGGGATCTTTGGGAACAGGCCTCAGATGACAGGCATTTCTGTAATAATCTTCTGTGTCCTGTAAGTCACCTCAAACGTGGCATTGTAGAGCCCAGGCAGGGTCTGCTCCTGTGCAATCACCACCCTCACAATGGGATTGCAGGCTGTGTAAATCAGTGCGGAATTGAGTCTGGAGACTTGAGCTGCCATGAACATCTTAAAAGAAGATTACACCCATGTAATAACACACAATCCTTTGCCAATCCCTAAAGAAGAGCGGGGCAGGGAGGGGGGGAGGGGGGGCTCAGTAAGCAGGGGGAGAACAGGGACAGGGGGCCAAAATCAGATTTCTCAGTTAGCTCAATCCTGGTTGTCCTGGAGTCCAACCCTAACTCAGGGATCCAGAATCTGTGCAGCTCTAAGCCTGGCACACTCAAGCCTGCTGGGTCCCTGGCCCACCCTTCCTCAGTGGTCTTGCTATGGACACACAGCCCTGAGTTGAATGGCTGAATACAGGGAGGTCAGTCTCCAGAGCCCAAAGGTGGTTTCTTCATCTTCTCAAGCAGTAACATAATCTGTCTGCAGCTTCTCTTTTGGCTCTGTAGATCCAGGCTGATCCTTTGGATGCAGGATCTAGTGTAGAGGGAATGGATGGTGTTGGCATGGGCATTCAGCCTCTCTCTGCTCCCTTCTCCTCACAGTCTTTCCAGCACAGGCTCAGTGGTAAGAGAGGGCTGCATCCTTCAGGACTCAGGAGAGGATGCACAGAACATTTCTACACCTTCAACCACATTTTGACATGGTTTGTGTGCCCCTAGGTAAGGGACAAAGGGACGGGCCTGGCTGGAGGTGCCTGCATAACCTCACACAGGGTAGAAGGGGATTTGAGCACTGTTCCCTGCCCTGTTTGTAAAAACACAGTGCTCTGAAAGACCAGACAAGACTTACAGCTAATCTCCAGCTAGTGCCTCATGTTCCCAGGGAAAACGGCCTACTGTCTTGTAAATCAGCCAGTCCCCAGCCAAACAGATGGACTCAAACAGCCAGGAAGCAAGATGCTGGCATCAAAGGTTGAGATGAAAATCAAAGTGGTTGGGATTACAGAGATGACTGCTCTTTTGAGGCTGGGCTTCTTATTCAAGGGATGTAATTTGACTATCCAACCTAAATTTTTAAATTGGTTTTAAACAATAACCTCCTGTACTAAGACAGTGTTAGGTGATCTGGATTGGGATCAGAGTGGAAAAAGATTGCACTGGGAGGGCAAGAGGAAGAAACATAATAAAATTACAGAGAACAAAACATGAAGATGGAAAAGGGAACAGGAATCCTGTTACTCTGATCCCCTGGCAGGAAGAACATGGTACTTAATGAAAGATGAACTGCAAAGGACAGATGTACACTTACTGCTGAAATGCAGAGGTGTGGAAGTGACCAACTGTAAGACCAAGGCAACATGCTTATAAGAATTAAATATAAACACAAGCAAGAATGTCTGCATGAGTAAAGTTAACTGTGCCATTCCTCTCTGAGCACCAGGTCCCCCCAGCACTCAAGCTCAAATCTCTTGAGCCTTTCCAATTGCAGATTTTCCCACAATTCACTTGTTTGTCCCTAAGAGTCAGGTCCTGGCAGCATCAGAGCTAGCTGTCCAGGACAGGATCTCTGGGAACTTCCACCACACAAATTATACAGCCACTATCTTTGGAATTTCATTGTAAAATAGTGTGCATCTTTGCTTAATCACTCCTGGACATACCTGATATCAATGGAGCCCTCTGTCTCCAGAATGTCCCCTGCCTGCTTTTAACCTCCTCAGAGCTGACCTCCCTGAACCTCAAAGTCTGAAGCTGTGCCCTGGTTTGACTTTTGGCTTTGACCCATGAATGACAGCCACATTCTTTGCTCATCACAAGGCAGCAGTGTCCATCATTCTGCTTTTTCAATGTTTACTTTTTTCAGAAAGCTCTTTTGCAAAAGCAAAGTTTCAGAGCAGTCAGGGGAAAAAGAAAAATGGGTTGTACAACCTGAGCCACACCTGAGCCCTTGTGCATCTCCAACATTGCAGCCGAGGACCTCAGAGAAGCGTGGCTACCAGCTCTGTGAACCACTGTGCTTGACTCCTGCAGGCATGGTCTCACTGCACCTATCACTGTGTTTGACTCCTGCAGGCATGGTCTCACTGCACCTATCACTGTGCTTGACTCCTGCAGGCATGGTCTCACTGCACCTATCACTGTGTTTGACTCCTGCAGGCATGGTCTCACTGCACCTGCAGAGCTGGCAGCCAGCTCTCATCCTCCACAGCCTCCAAGGGCTGAACCAAGTTCCAGCTCTTCAGGCAGAGGAGGCTGTCCCCACCGTAGCTGGAGGTACCCCAGACCAAGGGTATGCCAGGGTCACTTACACCCTTTCAACAACTGGCCCCATGCTCCAAATTTCAGCCATTCCTGCCCTTCTGGATTATCTTCTTCCCCTTTTCCCAGCCCTAGCTTTTTGGGGAGGGCTGTGCACCACTGCTTGCTGGGCTAGAATCCATCCTTCTAAGGCTGACATTGAACGTGACTATCAGACATCAGGGCCAACCCCGTGTGTGCCATGCCCAGCACCTCAAGGGAGCATCATTTTGAGAGGCCTCCAGCCCAGCTTCGCTTGTTTCCCGCAGATGCGGGGAATGCCCCACACAGGCGCTCGTGCCCTGGAGAACGAGCTGCATCCGCAGGGGAGCACCGGGCTGACAAGGGCGGTGGAAGCGAGACCTGCCGTGCTGAGGGTGCAGCTCTTCCCTTGGGCGCTGCCAAGCTCTGGCTCCCGGTGTCCGGACCCCTACGCACACCGGCGCAGCTGTGCCCTGTCTTCGGAGGCACTGGGGAGGCACATGGTGTCCCCAAAGGCCACTCGTCCCCTCCGGGCTCCTCTTCCCCGGGCGGCTCGGCGCTGACGGCAGCACGGGGCTTTAACTTTCCCCGCCGGATCAAGGGCCTTCTGTAACCGCACCGCGGCCTCACACCCCTGTCCCCCGAGAGCATCCGGCCACCATGTGCTCGATGGGGGCGGCGGGGCGGGCGTGTCCCTCCTCCCACCCCCACCCGAGCCCGAGGCCCCCAGGCCTGCTGGGCCTCCGGCTGTCGGCCGGCCGGGCAAGCGGGCGCTGCACCCACGGGTCCGGCCCGGGGCGGTGAGCGGCCGCCGGCGGGGTGGGGGAGGCGGAGCGGGCGGACAAGGCGAGCAAGGACCGGAGGCGGGCGGGCAGGCAGGAAGGGAGGAGACAGTGGCGGGAGGGCGGGGAGAAGTTTATTCCTGGAGACACCTCTCCAGGGCGCGGCGGGGGAGCCGCCCCGAGCCGGCGACTGCTCGCTCCGCGAGGTTGGGACATGCGCCGCGGCGCTGCCGCCCGGGGTTAGTCACGGCGGGGCGCCGGCCCCGAGTTCTCAGCCAGGCGAGCGCGGCGGCAGCGGTGACCAGTGTCTCTGGCGTACGGACCGAGCGCGGCCGCCTGCCTCCCGCCCACCGCTCTCTCCCTGCTTCCCTTCCCCTCTCCCGGGTGCGTGCGGACAGATAACAATGGTGGGGCGCAGCCGCCGGGCCCCCGCCCTCGCCTAGTGGAAGAGAGTGCCCCGCGGCCGCTGCTCCGCCGCCCCGCCCTGCGGCGGCCCCGGGCCGCGGACCGCGTTGCTGCCGGCGGCGGTGCCGGGAGGCGATGGTGCCTGCGCCGGGGTTAGTCTGATCGCCGCTCCTCGCCTCACCGCCTCCGGTGCCGGCGGCGCTCCCGCGGGGCCAGCGCCCGCCGCCTCCCCGGCTCGCTCGGGCTTGCGGCCGCCTGACACAACTTGGGAGCACCTCCAGATAAACAAGAACAATTAGTGATAATAATTTAGAACGGGGCGGAGAGGCAGAAGAAGCGAGTGGATAATGTCAACCCCGAGCAGATTCAAAAAGGACAAAGAGATTATAGCGGAGTATGAAAGTCAAGTGAAAGGTAAGCGCGGGGAGGTAGCGGGGAAAGCGCCGCGGGGGCCGGGCGTCCTGCCGGCCCCTTTCCCCGGCTGCCGGCCGAGCCGCCAGCGCCCGTGGGCCGGCCGGTCCCAGTTGCTCGAACTTCGGGGCGGGAGGGAGCGGCGAGAGGGCGGCGGAGGCTTTTCCCCCTCAGCGCTCCGAGCGGCGCCGGTGGGTCCGAGGGGCCGGGCCGGACGGCAGCTGCGGCGGCTCTTCCACAACCCGGCCCCGGTCGGGCACCTTCCCTTCCTCCGCCGGCTTCGGTAACGCCCGGGGGGGGAGGGAAGGGGAAAGGGGAAAGGGAGGACAAAAAAAGAAAAAAAGCTTGTCAATTACTGAGGCGAGAGACAATGCTAAGCCATACCCCTTTCTTGAGGCACATGGCTGGTGTCTCCCACCCTCGCCTCAGGGCTGTAGTTTCTGTGCTGGGCTGTAGAAGATGGCTAATAAAGAATTACCCTTGACTATTGAATGAGCCCATTCAGCCATCCCAGGAAGTATTTCAGCCTCGCATCGCCCGCTGTATCGCATCCAACTATTGTGCCAAGGACAGCGCCGGCAGATCCTGGCTTGAGCCAGCAGCGCTTCCAGACCCCTCGAGTTTCCTCGCCTAGCGTTTTCCTTCTGGCAGTGTCTTGGGTGGAACAGAGATGGGGAGAGTAGCGCCATGGCAGTGGGGTGTGGGTCTCTTGGTGTGCATCCTTCTGAGTGCTGTCGGGGAAAATATTGCATAATATATAAATTGCAATAAATCCAGGGATGGATGTGACCGTGAAACACGGCATTTAAAAAGCTATGCAACATCTGAAGTCTGCTTTTTAAAATGATGCTGGTGTGCTCTTCACATCGGTAGGGTGTTCCCTCCTCGATGCTGCCCACAGTCTGCGATGTGCAGAGATGGAGCATGTCCTCATGCAGGTCCGTGGGCTTCAGGAACAGCCTTCCTGCTCCACAGGGCATGGGCTGGGGACCTTCCCTAGGAGGCGTCTGGAACAGGGTGGGAGGGACCACTCCTCAGCTGTTGAAAGATTTATTGACTTTGTGTACTTGCACAATATATTTCCCTCTCACTTGATCCTGTGACATCAATTTTTCAAGGCAATGCTTGTCCTTCTGTTGGGGTTTTTCCTCTTAAAAGTAAAGAGGTAGTTCTTGAGTTTTTTTCTTCTTAAGCTTAACTTTTTGTGAAAAATACCTGTTACTATCAAAAGTCATTTTGTGTCCAAGAAAGGATCTATACTTAAAATAAGAGATCTGCCAAATAGGTGGGCAGTGAGGGGTCTGAGCTGGCAGGTGGGGCATGCTTCAAGTGTCTGTCTGACATGGGCAGGGCCAAGACAGTTCTCGCATAGCTGCTGTATTCACTGCCATTGAGCCCTTGAAGGGTTGGCGCTTTTTCCTCTCTGTGGACATGGTGCAGATTTGTCTTGGTCGCTGAGCATAAAAAATGTTTGAGATCTTAAGCTCATTGCACAGTGTGCAGACTGTTCTTTACCTCCTTCTAACTTGATTGTTAAAGGCTCAGCCTTTATTATCTGCAGCTAGTTGCTATATATGCCAGTCTTTTCTTTTGAATAATGAAGAAAAAATGCCATGCCCTTCAGCTACATCTATTGTATCGTTTCAAAAGACGCTAAAGATGAAGGCATGAAGTTCTGTTGATAAACCTTGCTCTCCTTTGGTGTCATGGTCCTCCATCATAATTGCAGAGGGAGGTGGCATTTGTAAATATAGCTTAATAGGATTTTTAACTTCTTTGCTTCTTTGTGGTGATCTGGGGTGTGTGCAGTCTGGTCCCACCCAACTGTCTTGCTGGAATTGTTGATCAGCAGCTGTTTGAAAAGGTATGCTGGGCTAGATGCTTTTTCTTCAACTAGCATCGCTAGAATTATATTTCAGATGTCAAGACCTGTCTGTGCTAAGATATAATTCTGCTTGACACCAGCTGTGATAGTATAAAAAAAGCAGTGATACCACTGTGTGATACCTTGAAAATCTTTTTGATATTGAGGGTTCAAGGCCTAAGAAATCAGCCCTAATTAGCCAGCAAGATAGCTTTAAAGGAATGTAAATTCAGGAAAGTTAGATCCCTATATACTGCTTGGAATTTCTTATATTAGGTCAAGATAGCTTTAAAGGAATGTAAATTCAGGAAAGTCAGATCCCTATATACTGCTTGGAATTTCTTATATTAGGTTAGGAGAAAGGGTGTGGCCAAATTGCTTTTGCTGCCTGTGCTTTCTGGTGTTTGCAATGGCTAGCTGATTTCTCACTGCTGATGTGTGTAGTTGCTGAAGGATGTGGGCAGCTGGGCAGCAGACTGGCCCTTTGAGGTCCTCTGGACACGGGTGTGCGCAGGAGTGCAGCAGCTCTCCTGTACCTCCTGTACCTTGGGGTGAGATTGCACTGAGCCCGGCTCGCCGAGCATCTGCGTTGGTGCTGCAGAAACCGCGCTGCTGGTGGGTGCAGCTGGAAATCCTGCCCTGAGATTATGTCTGAATATTAATGCTGAAGGAAGAGGGGCCTGCACTGTACATGCCCTGTAGGGTATGTGTATGGTGCCATATTTGGAAATGAGGATTTGGTAGTGCCATTCTTCACATAGCTTTTCTACTCTTAACTCCTCAAATAGGAAGCAGTAACAGATGTTAATTGTCGTGCCTGGTTCCTGAGTGGTGTAAACTGACATCTTCTCCTTCGATTTTTAGCAGTATCACTAGATTGTCTATTGCTTTAGTAGAGGTCATGCAGGAGCAGCAGAAAGTCTGTAAATGTTTGTCAAACTGAAGTAAACAAGGTACTTCTGACTTGTTGGGCAGAGTATTTTATTGCACCTTTTTTTGCAACATCCCTGTTCTTCAGTCTACCTTCTGTCAAGAACTGTCCCAGTTGAATCAATAAGGTAAGTGTGTTTACTTCCCTGCACATTGTATAGAAAGCAGAAGAATATTTCTTAAGATGTTTTAATACTGAAGTCAGATCTGTCTAGCTGGATACCTATACGTATGATTTTGGGGGATGTAATAATATTATGATGGCATGGGTACCTTACTTTGTAGACATAAAGGCGCCTGGAAAGAACACAATGAATAAAATATTCTTGGTCATCCACAGTATAAGTTGTATCTGTGTTTTTCTGAAGATTGAGGTAATTTTATTTGCACTCTGAAGTCATTAGAGATAGTTTTGCCAACCTTGCAGCTGAGGTGGGAGATACAACTAGAGCTAGAAAGTGGAAGGAATACTTTTTAGATGAGCAACAGACTGGTGGTATAGTTATGAGCCAAGTATTAAATTTCTGCTATATGACCCTATTAAATTTATAGTCAGCAGTAGCCTATCTTACATTTTGTGTTCTGAGGACCAGTGCTCCTTGGTACTGCTGATAATGTCAAGTAGTGTCTATTGATAAAGTTACTGAGCAATTCACACTAGTGAAGAAATATTGGAGCATCCTCTGATGTCTGTGAGTGGGTGTCTTGAGATGGTAAAGGGTGAGCTGGTAAGATCTTGAATACCTGGTTCCCTTCGGAAATTTATCCTTCTGAAAAATAAGTCTCTCGTAGGAGCAAGAGGATTAGGGATATACTGCTCCAGAGCTTTTTGATCTTTCATGTTAAGCTGGCATGTTTGCCTTCTTAGGACTTGCAACAGGCCTTCCATGGGCAGGAGAAATGTGCTTTGACTAGGTAAGCATTGTACTGCCTAATTATCCCGCCTGTCTCTTCAGAGAGATCCTCCTTATGGTGTGAGCTGTTGAGAATCATTGCAGTTTAAGTCTCAGCCTTCTTACACTACTGCATCTCCAACTGAAATGGGCTGAGGAAGAGCTGCTTAGATCCCTCCTTTTTTCCACCTTCATTTTTCAGTTGGAATTGACCTAGTGGAAATGCAAGCCCAAAAGCAGTTTGCAGAGGAAGACACTTCCCCAAGATCAATATTTGCATGGCCTTCTTCAGAACAAAATACTCCTATTTTTCATCAGAAAGAACTTGGTAGTAGCCTGTATTACATTCCCTAACTAATTTTTATGGAAAATTATAATTCTGAATTGTGAAACTGAATTTCAGCTTCACATTAAAACAACAACAGACGCCTCTCTGAGAAAAGGCTGAGTTCTGAAGTACAAATTGGGCTGTTGTTTTAGTAAACTGATAGCTATTTTGAATGAAGTCTTTGTAATGAAACATTTGGTACTTTGGATGATGCCAGAATTCTTGAGGTTTGTTTAAAAAAATCCGATGAATAGATGCCAGTTTTCAAAGTTCAAGTTTATCAAGTGTGGTTTAGCAGAAGTTTTTCTGGTCAAAGAACTTGACCACACACAGGACTTTGTCTGATACAGAAAGGATATTGTTCTCCATGCTATTTTCCAGTTGGAGTTATATTGTCTAATGATGTTCCTTATCTTTTCCCCCACCATTTTCTCCCAGCTCTCTGATCCTTCCTTTCAGAGTACAAACACCAGTTGTCCAGGTAAATGTTAATGAGTTTGTCCAGGCAAGGTTATTGGGTTTGTAGTTGACTATGCAATTGAAAGGGGTATCTGCAGGTAAGGACAGTTCAGTCATAAACAGAACAGTTTTTTGGTTGGTTTTGGGTTTTGTCTTGTTCTTTTTTCTTTTTTTTTTTTTTTTTTAGTTAACCAACATATTCAGTATTCTTACACTTCCACAGCTTTCTTGGAATGAAAACTAAGGAACTTGGTTTATTACTATGCTGTGTACCAAAGTATTTGGGTTGTGGGGGAAGCCTGCAAAATGCCTGCTTCCCAAAGGTCATGACTCAGGAACTTCAGAGGCTTTGGCTTCTTAGTCTTTCTATATAATTAAAGAAAAAACCTCCCACCTTTTCTTCATGCCTTTTTGAAAATATGACAAAGAGTCAGGAAAGTACACTTCTTTTTTTTCCTGGTTTGACCACACACTGTAGCTGCTGTGTTCCTGCAGCACAGTGAAACTACATTATTTTACTTGAATTTAAAGGTGAATAAAGTCTTGATTACTATAGCACACTTTAAAAGGTAGGCAGTGAATGGATTGTCTGAACAGTGTTTCTTTCTGGCAGTATGGCACTCATAAGGCATATTTAATGCATGTGTTTTGTCGATACACATTTTTGTTAGTCTCTAGCATGAAGTTTTAACTTGCCTCTGACTCTGAAGCAATTTGGAAACTTTTTATGGTCACTTCTTTGGGGCTTTTTTTTTTTTTCCAAGCATACCTTATGAGCAGTTTTGCTGTTGCAATGTTCTAAATCGTGCTAAGGTCACTTAATTTCCTGCCATTATCATTTATTGGTCACCTTCTTATGAACTGGAGTTCTAGTTGCTAATAAAATTAAACATAGCTTTGAAGTGGCTGCAGTAAGACAGAATGGGATCCAAATTTCTTTCCATTTTCTGCTTCAGACTTGTGTTAGGTTTTGCCTTTTGTTAAAACTGGACTCCTTGTCAGTCAGAGGTGATGGATGGTAGTTCTGGAAGAAAGTGGGTCAGTGCTGTTGAGATTGGATAAGAAATCCGCTCCTGACCATTACACAGCCTGTTAGAAATCACTGACCATGACTTGACAGTGCAGCATGTCTCATCTCTGCTTTGGACAGGGATGGACACGGGGAAGAGCAAAAACGGAGCCAGCAGGTGTCAATGCAAGCTCCTGTGTTACTTGTTCTTCCTTTTGCCTTTTTTTTCCCAACCCTTCCTACATCTACCTGTCATGCTATCCCACGTCTAACCTTTGTGGTCTCCCTAGTGGAAATTGCTGCTACCTTGACTTGCATTAATCCCTATTAGAGTCTAATCTACTCTTACTGCTGGCTTTCACAGGGCAAAGTAGGCTTTGGAGTGTGGGGGTTTGTTTGTGTGTGAGTGATTAGGCTAAATGTGTAGCAGGGCTGCCTGTGCTCGGGGTGCTGCTGCCTCTGCTTCCTGCAGGGTTTAGTCTGAGGCAGCATTTCCTCTGGGAGTGCTTCTCCCAGCCTGCCATGTATGGATGACCCTTCCAGGGATCTGCCCCATGCTGTGAGCTGTGTGGGCTGATGTGATCGAGTGCTGCCATCTCTGGGGCAAGGCTGGCTGACCTTGTGCTGTGCTGCTCAGTCTGGGAGCTGCGAGTCATGAATGGCCTCTTGTTCCTGAAGTTATTGCATCTTTTCTTTCCCCACTTTTTGTCTCTTGGGCATTGTGCCACACTCCCTGATGTTCAGGAGATTGTGGGAGTATGTGTGTAGGTATATACATATGGATGTGGAAGAAGAGCAACAGCTGAAAATTGGAGGCAGTGGTTGAGGGTGCAATGACTGGCATTGCTGCTTGTGTACCAGTAACAGGGATGGAGGCTGGTGGGCTCTGCAGTAGCAGATAGTGGGATGAAGGACAGAAGGCCATTGCTGAGAGCATGGGTCCATGTCTTGAGTAAGAGACAGAGCTGTCTGCACAGGAAGACTGCTTGCTGTGTATCTTTTACATTACGAAGGCTATATCTGGTGCCAAAACTAAAGGAGTTGGTTATCACTGCTTTTTCCTTTGTTTCCAAGACTTAAACAACTGCAGGCTGTTCTGGCAGTCTGTGTGGTGGCTTGGTCCTGTGGGAGTGCTCTAAGACAAACAATTCACTTTGATCTGTTGTAATGGAGCCATAATCCTGAGGCACTGCTTCCTCTGGAATCTACTGTTTTCTCCAACTTCTGGAAGTCATCTTCTTGTAGACATTGACATGTGTACAGGTTAGTTACAGCCACCTGGGAGGCTAAAGGTGTGTTACCTATGCTCTGCCCACTAAGCCATCTTGTCCAGGCAAAGCACTCATATTCTCAAGCCGTTTTCAGTTAATTTCAGTTTTGTAACTGATCAAGGAAGATCTCTTCAAGAGCTCCTTACCTCTAATTTTTTCTCTTCTGTCACTATTTCTCAGGCATAAACCTGTATGAATTTCAAGGTGCAATATTCAGTCTTGCATTGTGCAACCTGCTGGAAACCTGAATTTTACCTGGAGGTGACTGATAAGTCCTGAGATTGAGATGTAATGTCATTATGAAAAATGAAGAGCATTTTGGAAATAACCCCAAGCAAATCTGATGTCCTGTTTCCTGTATGTGGGCATGGCTGTGACTTCATGTTATTCTCCTGTCTTCTCTGGAAGGTGTAAATGCTTGGTGTAGTTCATACTTGGCACAATAAAATAATCCCAGCTTCAGATGCATGGTAATGGGGTAGATGTTGCAGGTAGGAAGGGAAAACCTATGACATGCTCTAAGAAAATGGTGTGGATAAAACATATGCTTTATGATTTGACTCTTTAATAATAATATCTGTGAAATAAATTTAAGATGGTCTGTGTTATTTACTCCAAACTCTATCCAGTGCAGGACAGTGCTGTTGATCTGTCTTTAATGATGTCTCTCCTAAGGTTCTTTATCTGTGTTTACCTTGATCATAGCATCTGGGGGGGCTTGCTTTTAATTAAGGTGGTGAGAAGGAAAAAATATTTTTTCTTTGTCTATTTTTCTCAAAAAGTTGAGTAGAACTTGCTTAAAAGTGTGATCATGGATTCACCAGTTAGAATATTCCTGTTAACTTTTTTTGTTATCTATTATTGACCAATAAAACATGCTTTAGTTTCAGTTGCAACGTCCTGAGACTTTGCTTTATAGATGCAGAAGTGCTGACAAGCAGGCAAGGGAGTTGTATTAGCATATTAACCAAAACATTCTTGAAATATGCTAGACCTAAGTGGTTTTTTTTTTGTTGTAAAATAGAAGTTACAAAAAGTATAATTAGAACACTTATGGTGCAGTATTTCTTGTTAGCTATATTGGGAATAAAAAGCAAATGCAGCTGGCTTACCGGATGATGACTTCCAGGAAGTAATGATTGTAGCCCTTTACATAATTAGCTGTTGTGAGAAACAAAACTGACTAGAGATTCATGTAAACTATCCAGACTCCTTCACTGACTCAGTGCTTACTCATCCGAAGTACTCAGCATGTAAAATCTTCTGGCAGTTTGTTGGTGCTGTCTTTTGTGGGGAGTTTTTGAGATGCTCATGTTTCTTCCTGCATGTCACAAACAGAGTGGTGCACGCTTTTGGATTTTCTCAGTGTGTAAAACTAAATAAGGAGACATGCTGATCCCCTTTCACTTTGCAGTGTACATTCTTTCATATGGGAAAAGAAAGCAGCCTCTGCTGTTTTAGCCAGTTCCAGAGTATCTGCTTCCTGAAAATCAGAGGAATCTGTTCATGTTTACAAAGTACAGAGTACACCAGAAGTCTAATAAGATTCAGTGATAGCTCTTGTATGACTCTGTTCTTTCGACAGCGTGTCTTTTTTCAAACCTTGCTGTTCACTGCTTTTCCCCCTGATTCTTTTTTAAGCAGAGAGAGGATAAACAATCTAAAGCATCAGGTCCGAGGCAAGATAAAATAAATGTTCATTCCATACCGAAATGAGCAGGCATCTCAACTGAAACTTGCTAATTCATCAATTAAGTTACTGCTTTACACAAAAATGGAGAAATTGAAATGATTGCAAGTTACTTAATTGAATTTTTAAAATATAGATCAGGATGATGCTTGTGCTACTAAAACCAAGAAAAAACACCCTATAAAAGGGGTGGTGGCTTTTTTGTCATACGCTTCAATACTAGTCTCTGTGACCAGTTGCTGTGACTAAGTTGCCAGGCATAAAGTTACTTTTATTTCTTTGAGAGTATTTCTGCAGGTGCTCAAAAGGCATGCTAAAAAGAAAAAGTTCTTAACCCTTATCATAGGATTCTTACCACACCAAGGTTGCTAAGTGGTTAAACAGCACAGCAAGCTCTACCTCTTGCAAATCACTGATTTGCCTATGAGTAGAAATGAAAGTGTATAAACTCTTGTCCATAGATGCCTTGTGTATTTTGCAAATTGGTGTCTGCATTCTTGGCTTAAATAATACTAGTTTCTTGAGGAACCAGCTGTGTAGCAGAAAGCTAGCTTTTGTGTGTGTTGGCATATGGATAACCAGTATATTTAAGAACTTGACAACTATGCTGTGCTTACTGCCTAGCAGACTACTTGAGGTTACGACCAATGTAAGAGGGTTCTTTGTATTATGTACCTTTTCTTGGGCTGTCTTTATTTGGGCTGTCTTTATTCCTAATTTCCAAGTAACAGTGCAGTGCATAAAATTAGTGAGATTCTTAATGTAATGACAGAAAAGAGAATCCAGTTGTTAATCTGCTCAGATACTTCAGCATTAAAATCACAACCATGTGCGGAGTGGGAGAAGGTTCCCCTGTGCAGAACAGATGAGGGAACCGAGTGCAGGTAGCAAGTCCACACCTGCTAGGTGCTCTCTCCTCTCCTGCCAGGGTGCTGTGGGGGAGCCTGGTGGCAGTGAGCACTGTTGTGCATGCCTGGCATCACTTCTTCCCCAGCAGCCTGTGATGAGCAGTCTATTGCATCTGCAGCCGAGCTCATCGGATTATTGTGGACTGTATTGTAATCCTGTAATTGCCAGCCACTTCTGATGCCATGGTAGTGTAGTTGTGGGTCAAATTCTCTGCTTCATAAGCAATATTCCCACTTTACCTGTGGGATGGTGCAATAGACTATGCCTTGTGAACTTGGTCGTGTGGCCTTAATGAGAAAAAAAAGCCTCACCACTCTTACAGTAAAGATTTTCTTCCTTATATCTAATCTAAAGCTACTTTCTTTCAGTTCAAAGCCATTACCAGTTCTTTTATGCCTTTGTAAAAATTCTCTGTCCAGCTCGTTCCCTTTAGGTACTGGGATGCTGCCCTAGGTCTCCCCTGAGCCTTCTGTTCTTCAGGCTGTACAGCTCCAACTCTCTCAGGCTGTCCTCATAGGAGAGGTGCTCCAGATCCTTGATCATATTCATAGCCCTGCTCTGGACTTGCTCCAGCAGATCCCCATCCTTCTTATGTTGGTGGCCCTAGAGCAGGATGCAGCCCTCCAGGTGAGGTCTCAGCAGAGCAGAGCAGAGGGGAAGCAACACCTCCCTTGGCTCACTGGCTGTGTTCCTCTTGACGTAGCCCAGGATGTGTTTGCTGTTCTGGGCTGCAAACACACAATGCCAGAGCATGTTGAGTTTCTTGTCAACCAACATGCCCAAGTCCTTCTCAGGGTTGCTTTCAGTCCATTTTCTGCTCAACCTGTATTTGTCCTTAGGATAATCCTGACCTACATACAGGACCTTACACTTGGCCTTGTTGAACTTCACGAGGTTTTCAGGGGCGCACCTTTCGGGCTAATCTAGGTGTCTCTAGATGCCATCACTTCCAGCACGTCAACCACACCACACAGCTTGGTGTCATTCTCAAACTTACTGAGAGTGCATTCAATCCTATATTTCCGTGTCACCAGTAAAGATGTCAAAATGCCCTGCTCCCAATATTAACCTCTGAGGAGCACCACTCAACACCACTGGTTTCCATTTGGCTGTCGAGCTGTTGGCCACAACTCTTTGAGTGAGACCATCCAGCCAATTCCTTATTGACCAAGTGGTCCATCTGTCAAATCCACGTGGCTGCAGGTTAGAGACAAGGATGTCGTGTGGGGTAGCATCAAGTGCTTTACACAAGCCAAGGTACGTGACACATTGCTCTTCCCTTATCCTCTAGTGCTGTAACCTGCATTACAGAAGGCCACCAAGTTTCTCAGGCACAGTTTGCCCTTATAAAGTCATGTTCACCCGCCACAGTATTTTCCGCCTGCCTTAGCATAACTTCAAGGAGGTTCTGCTGCATGATCTGGCTAAGCACTGAGGAGAGACTCACATCTCTGGGAAACCTTTCTGGGCAACCATAATATTGAGCAAGAAGAACCCTCTTTTACATATCAGAAGGGATAAAAATCGATGGAAATAAGAGTCAAAGTGTAATTCCTCCAATATATAATCCCTGAGAAGCCAACTAGTGGATTGCTGGTGAGAGGGTATGGGTGTTAAGAAGGATTGTTCAATGAAATTGCAAGCACATGCCTTGATAGTGGCCTGCTTGACCGTTCAATACAGCTCTGTGTTGTTCCCTGGTGGTTCCAAGATGGCCTCTGTAATTGTGGGCAGGGGGCTACTGGGGTCTCTGCTCAGGCCTAAGAAGACAGACTTTCAGGCTACAGTAACAGTTTTCAGTCTTCCTTGGGGGCTCAAAGAAACTTAGGGTGTAAAATATCCCATGGGATGAAATTAATAAAAGAGCTCGAACTTGTGTTAGCCTTTCAGATGCCACATTCACTTTGGTTGCTGCCTTGCTTCTGAGGTGTTGGTACGTTTGTGTGATTGCACATACTGGCCTACATGTTTATTCTGTAGTATAGTTTGAAATGCAGCATCTCTAATATTTATAGACCAGAAACTGCCTTGCCTGCAGCTGGCAGAGACAAAGTGCCATCCTCATCCATGTTGATGTCATCTGAGTTGCCACCAGAGTAGACCTAAAAATGTTGCTTTTTCTGCTGAGCCATGTGAGAATATGTATGAAATTGTGGCATCAGGAATCGGATCAGTGCATCCTTCCTAGGGATCAGAGCATTTGTGTGAGGAGTTCAGTTCCATATTTTGCTGCCTCAATCTTATTCAAAATTGAGTCTTGAGTACAGATCTCCCACCTTGCAAATGATTGCTCTGAGAACTAAGGAGCTGAGTATTCTTGGACAAGTCTCCCTGGTTTCTTGTTTATTGAAGCTCTCAAGCTCTTTCCCAGCCTTAATGAATATTTAATTATTTACAGGGTGATTATGAATCCATTGCCTGGTAGTTAGAGCAGGCACCATAGAGATAGGGTTCTCTATGCATTCCAGCAAGAGTGTGTTCCTGCTCTGCTTTTTTAAAGAAATGGAAAAGGAGGAGGACTGTAGGATTGAGATAATTATGTGACCATTCTAAATTAAGAATACTTACTTTATTAATCTGGAGGGCGGAGTGTTCAGAGGCTACCTTATTTATTTATCACAGTATACAGAAAAAAACACAGCTCTTTCCTTTGTAATGATTTTTAATCTTAAAGCCCTTACAGGATTTGCACCAATTTTTGGTAGTTTGTCTCTAGTTTTGCAGATAATCTGTGAAAGAACCGTTTGCTCAGAGTTATTTTAAGGGGTCACAGATGAATGTCTGCTTGCTTGAACCTTTGCTTTCTGCAGCACTCCCTCCATACAGCAGTCAGTCCTCTGTCCCATGGCAATTCTGGTCCCCAGGTGCCTGAGCTGCGGATTCACAAACAGCTTTTTTTTTTTTTTTTTTTTTTTTTTTTTTTTTTTTTTTTTTTTTTTTTTTGCAGCCACCAGAAACTTACTAAGCAAATATTCCTGATTTATTTCATACCTGTGAAGAGTAGGGGTAGGGGGTTTTGTTTTGTGTGGGGTTTGAGGGGTTTTTTGGGGACAGAAAAATTACTTCAGCTGATGTTTAAGGAGGAAAGAAGGGCAGTTGGTCTGCAAATATTACCAAGGCAAACCTGCAGGTTTTAGTCAAATAACAGTGAATGTTTTGGGGTTTAGCAACTAGAGATGAATGATTACTGTGCATTAACATAGCTCTAAGGAGGAAAAATGAAGAACTCTTTATCAGTCATGATAGCTGATCGGGTTATTTCCTTTGCAGAGCTGTTTTGCAAGGCAGCAGGCAGTCCTTCAAGAAGCCAAGCTACTTGTTACTGATTTGGGGCTTTACTTTGGTGTATTAATGGGGTTATTCTTTACTTCTACTGCTGCAGCTATATGTGGTGAGGTCAGGTTGTTTGAACAGCTGTATGCAAAATGCCATAGCTGAGAATCAGGCACGGAAATGTCTGAGTTCTTTTGCCACTTAATTTAAACGTGGATTTAAGACGACCCTACAGGTATGCTTCTGAACTTGTGCAGTGATATGTTTTGCATTAGAAAGGACAATTTGTTCTTAGTTCTGTTCTGTACTCCATTCAGTTATCTGATAATTTATGTAACTATTCATGTGATGATTTTTTTTAATTGTAATTGACTGTTGGGTTAAATGAATAGCTAATGCATCATGAATCAGTAGCACTTCCTACTGAATAAGAGTATTCTTATAAGTGTATTGAAGATACTGTAAGGAGATAGCATATATATGAAGACTTAATAGAAATTTTAGTTCCCTATTTACATGTAATCTATTGCTTTTTTAGTTGTAATATCTGACTTGGAAAGCACATGTTTGCATTATATGGCTTTGGATTTGCTTAGCAATGTTTGTGTTAAGATATTTGGAAATAGATTTAATTTAATTGCTTTTTTTACTTCCATCTCTGGAATTACTTTTTTTCTCAGTTTGTTAACTATCAATAGTGTGGGAGATCATGGGATTAGCTATGATCACTGAAAACTCCATCTTATGCATAGGTCTGTAGCAAGATGCTCTGGAAAAGAGCTTCTTAGGTTACAACTTCAACCATGTGTAGTGCAGTAGGGATTCAGACTTGTTACTAGGATCATACAGGCCATTATTCCTATTACAGTGTGTTTATAACCTTGGAAACCCCTTTGAATCTCATCTGAAGAGTCTGTGATTTTGGGAAGACATACCTCTCGTATAGTTCTTGTGCAAACAAACCTGACTTAGTGAAGAAAAAGCGAAAGCTTTCAGCCTCCCCTACATCAGGGTTAAGACTCTGCTCTAACTTAAAAAGAGGATTTAAAGTGAGGAGATATCTTAATTCCAGGTGACTGAACAGACTGACAAGAGTCTCCTTAAGTGTGGTGAAGGTAGCTGTACTTGAATCAAAAATGGAGTACCAAGTTCCTTGTTCACAGCATTAAATGAGTATTGATGAAACAAACTGGTATTTCTCTTTAGGAATTTATTTTTCCTATAATGGGTAATATTTTTGCCCAGGTCTGGTATTTAGGTGGTTTCCTAAGCAATGAGGTGTGAAGCAGTGCTGCATGTGGATGGTGTGGAGCTGGCACTGGTAGGTGCTGAGGAAACTTCTCAGTTGTGTAAAGACACATCAGTGCTTTCTAATGTGCCTTGGCTACAGGAAGAGCTCGAGACCCACTGCAGTAAAATTTCAGTCAGTTAATGGAATAGGCTTTGAATGCATTCAGTGCACTGAATAGTTGCTATGTGTCCTGTTAGGACAGCATTGCTTACTTCACACACATCAATTTGTTGACCTGACTAGAGCTCTTAACCTTCCTAGGGCTACTAATCTCCATAATGTCTGAAGAATTTGGCTTAATTTTGGCATGGGAATGTGCCAAACGAATCCAACTGTGAGTCATCATTTTTGTAGTAGGACATTCAGACCTAGCCCTGCAGTCAATGTGTCTGGCTGATACTTGCCTGAGAACTTGCAGGATCTGATCCATGCTTTTGGAATCCTGACTTCTTAAGTGTAGGAGAGACTGCTCTGAAACAAAGGAAATGTAATGCAGAATATACTGAAGCAAGGCAATAACTGTCACTTGAATCAGATGCAATTCATAAAATAAAATTAGCGTAGGTTGTAGACGGGATTATGCATACGTTACAGAATGTTTCAGTAGTACTCAAGGTGCCTTGTGAAAATGGTAGCAGTGATGTTTTCAAGTTACTGACTGTTACTTCCTTTTTTGCAAATGGCTAAACTAAAGCATGGCACAATAAAATAAAGTCACTTCTAAAATTTATTGGAGGCACTGAATTGTGGAGGTAATGGAGAATGATGTGAATGTCACTTTCGTGTCTGCACTATAAAATGCAAAAGCACAAACATAGTAACCACAAGGCTCTTTTTGCTGTTTTAATCTTTTAAACCTTTGAAATGGTGGTGTGCTTGAAAGGGCTCCTAAATCCATTGGTTAGTCTGTGCTGTCTCGTATTGTGTTCAAAATCATAGCAGATAAAGGAAGAGTGATCAGAAAGCTTAATGCAGGCAGAGCGTCACGACCTGTTATGTAAAGCAACATTTGGCAGGGCCTTCCCAGCTGCTGTAAATGAATGTTAACAGCATTTTATCATCTGCTTTCACTGTCTTTATTACATAATCTGAATATTTATGACCCTGTTAATATGTTTAGCCTTGAAATTGCAATATTGAAGGAATGAAGGTTCCATAGAATATTGAACAACAAGAATTATTTTATTTTTTGTCTCATGAACAAAAGTTGTGTTAATATTAAAAAGCTTTGAGTTCATATTTCAGATAAGTTTACTGAATTGCTTTACAGGTATATATTGTTCATTCCCTAAATTATGTATTTCTCTGAACATTGTTATAAGAAAGGTATCTTGATGATAGAATTGCGTTGCTGACTGTGATGGGCCTGTGTGTATATATGAAATACAGAGCAGTAACAAGAAAGTGATGACTTTTGTTGCCTGTAATGCAAGTCCTTGAATGCATTGTGATGATTCTCTGTAGCCTTGAGCAAGCATAGCCAACCTAGACCAGATCCTGGCTATCAGAATCACCTCCATCAGAGAGCTGATCCAGGTGGATTCTGGGGCAAGCTGTGGACCTAGTTATCACTACAAGGGTTTTCTGTGGGTGGGGTTTTTTTTGTTGCTTGGTTGGCTGGTTGGTTGGGTTTTTTTAATAACCAAAATCTTACTTTCTACTGTACTTCCTCACAAACATACATGCCATTCCTCTGTTGTGACTAGCTATACTGTTGACTTCTGACCTGAAATGCATATCACATAATTAGGGGTGTGTGTACCACATTACAGAACTGGGGACTGGTTGCAGATGCTGTCCCACTCCTGAATGCACACTTGCCTGCATCGTGATTGTACTTGAAATTACGTGTAGGATGGTAATATGCGTGGTCAGAAGATGAATGAAGAGCTGCAAATCATTTCCCTTGGGAGCCTCTTGGGTTATATTACGTCCCCAAAAAGAATTGAACATCACCATTTCAACAGTCATCTACAAATTTCTAACAAGATGAGGTGTTCAGCAAGTGGCTCTCACTGATGGAGTTTATAAGTGACATTGGTATTGTGATTCTTTACCATCCTGCAGTTAGCGGCTCAGTTAGCTGCAGGCTTATGTTTGCAGATTGTCTACAATCATCCAAAATGGAAAATGAAATTTTACATCTGAGTAAAATTAAGTTCTTGATCACTTTTATCTTTAAGTGCAAAATCTATAGCCTGTGTGAAAGCTGCTGTCCTAGACTTTTTCCTGCTGATTGCCAGGGCTAGAGTTGGAGAGATGCAGGTTTGTGGAGGTAGGTCCCTTGTGTTTCTAAAGGTCTCATGGGTGTGGTGCAAATTCTGTGGTGCGTTGTGGCACTGTATCTAACTCTGACTTGTAATGGTCTGTACTTCCACCTCTCCACAGTCAAGCCTCATGAACTGGTACAGGAAGCAGCTGCATATGACTGTAAGTGTACAAATTCTTAAAGATCAGTAGTTACAGGGTATGGACTGTTAGAGTCAGGAAATAAGTTTAGATTAACACATATTTTTTAACAGTATTTTATCCTCAAGCAAGATTGTTATAGTTACTGCAGAACTCCAAATGGACTCTCCTCCCTTGTGGGGATTAGAGATTTAAATATGTATTGTTCTTCTGGGCAATAGTATTGAGCAGTCAAGTAAGGTTCATAATAGAATAAAGAAGCCTTTAATTAGGACAGGAGTTTCAACTGCATTCTTTTTTGCTTTGTGTAAGAAAAACTTGCATTAAATCAGATAAATAAAACAATGGAGGGATGAAGGAAGTTTAGAAGAAACACATCTATTTACAGATTTAAGTGCCGAGTTTACAATAAACCAGTAGTTTTTATTTGGGAAACTTAAAATATGATTTGCCTTCTCCCAGTCCCTGAGCATCTGAGTCAAGATATTTTAAGGAGACATTTTTCAGGTTATTCAGTGGTTTGAGGATTTCTTGCTATCTTTGGTTTTTTTTCATCCAGGAGATAGCTTTATTGCAATGTAAATTTAATAGCAATGTTTACATGGTTCTAATATGTTGGGTTAGGTTGGTACATGCATTGTAATTGCATTCTTCCCTTACTCACCTTTGTACTTACTTTGTGTGACCTAAATACAATGCAGTATTTCCTTTAAGCATAAAGAATGATAATGAAACTTTTCTGATATGTTCTGGGGTGTACGTTTCTTTGTATTGTTGAGGTCTTGAAGTCAGTAACCTTCTCTACAGCCTCAGCAAGTTGCCAGCCTGCAATAAATTATAAAACTGGCAATTTTAAGGAATAATGCCTAGTAGCTTCAAGGGTTCTTTAATTTGTTTTTGAAATTACCTCTGGCAAACAAACCCCAAACTAGTCTCCTCTGTCCGTCAGACACTGGTAAGAGGAAGCCTTGCAGGTGTGAAGCTTTCTTTTGCACTGGCTTATTTAATGTTCCCTGGTTTACTATGTATGATGAGGCAATGGAATAATCTGTCTTAAATGAGTTTTTTAAAGGAAAAGCTCAAAAATATGATGGTGGTGAATTTGGTCATGTCTTATGCCTGTCCTCTGCAGTTTAAATGCCAAATCCAGCAATGACAAAAGACTGCTGTTGTCTGGGAAACAATTGATTCTGCTCCTTGTTTGGATAGAAGAGCTCTCAGACATGGCTTAAGGTAGTCCATTTCCCTCATTACCTATCTCTTTGAGTATTTTACAGCCTTCTGCTCAGTCCTGTCAGGAGAACGCTTTTCAGAGCAAAATCCATGTCCCTTTAAAGAATCTAACCATTTTGCTAAATTCTGAAGAAAGCAGCTGTTGACTTCCTTGGACTTCAGGAAAGAAATTGCGGAGCCCTTTATGTTAAGTAACTGTTGTGATCTTCTTTCCTCAAAATTTTATTTTGTGGAATGCTGTAGAAAAATTTTAGTTTTACTAAATTTTCACCTAGTTTTTGGTTTACTTAAATTTCACCTAGTTTTACTGGGTGAGTGGTAAACTCCACTTTAAGTGCAGAACAGCATCTGAGTTGTGGAGATGCAAAGAATACTTCATAGTAGCAGTATACTTGAAACTTACTGCCCTTACCCTCATCTTTCATCCCTTTTAGTGCATCCCATATGAGTAATTTATTTGCCAAATAAAGCTATTGTACTCCCTCCCTTGAAACAACCTCAACTGGCATTTGGGATTCTTTACCAGGAAGGAGGGACGGGGACATTGTGTTGCATTTATAGAATGCGCTACTAAATGGCTCTTCCTGTTGCCTGACTTGATCATGACTGGTTCTTCTTTGTCACAAGGATCAGTACAGTAATTTTATGTAAGGGAGGTATTAGTAATCTGAGAGTGGAAATTCAAAAAGGTCTTTTTTTCCCCTGAATATCAAGTAGTGTCTGTTACCTCTTGTTCTTTCTATTGGCATTGCTCAGAAGAGTCTGGCGCCATCTTCTCTCTTCCTTCCCTCTGTTCTCCATTAAATATTTTAATTCATTGATAAGATCCTTTGTTAAGAATCTTTTCTTCTTCAGGATGAAAAGTGCTATTGTTTTTTAATCATTTTTGTGATTCTTTGCTGAACTCACTCAAGTACTCCTCACTAGACTGGACAGTCCAGAACTGGACACAACAGTGCAGATGAGATCTTACCAGTTTTAAGTAGAGACAAGAAATCTTCCTCTACCTGCTGACAATGCCTTCCTAGTGCTACCTAGCAGGCTGCTGGCTTTCTTTGCCACAAGGACACTTTGTGGGCTTATGTTTAACTTGGTGTTCATTAAGACTGTTTTTTGTCAAGCAGTTTCCAGCCTGGTCTGTGTACTGGTGCCTGCAGGTGCAGAACTTTGAACTTTGCTTTGGTAAATGTTACGAGGTTCACATCTGTCCATTTCTCCAGCGTAATGGGGTCCTTTTGAACGGAAGTTGATTCAACCATATGCTGTATCAACATGCTCTTCTCAGTTTTGTGTTAGTTGTAGACTTGCTGAGGATGTCCTCTGACCAATCATGTAGGTCATTAATGAAGATGTTAAAAGAGTAGTGGCCCCAGTATCAGCCCCTGGGGTATGCCACTGGCTGCCAGCTGGACTTCATGCTGCTGATTGTAAATCTTTGAGATTGACAGTTCAGTCAACTTTCAGTCCACCCCAGTGTTTGCTCCTTTAGCTCATACTTAATATCAGTTTTTTCATGAGGATATTGGAGGGGAACAGTGCTGAAAGCCTTACTAAAATCAAGATAGACAATATTCTGTGTTCTTCTCTCCTCTGCCAGGGGAATCATCTAATTGTAGAAGGTTATCAGGTTAGTCAATCCTGATTTTCTTTAATAATTGTATGCTGACTATTTGAAATCACCTTCTTGTCCGTAACACGTTTGGAAAGTAATTCCAGAATTACTTTCTCTTTCACCTTCCCTGGGGTCCTGGTGAAATTGGCTGAACTTTAGTTCCTGGATCTTTTTTCTTTTCTCTCTTGAGTATAAGAGTTGCCTTTGCTTTTCTCTTGTACTGAGGAAGCTTTCCCGGTACTTATGACCTTGTGAAGATATTCCAGAATTGCCTTGTAATGGCATTAACCATCTCTCAGCATTTATGGATGTATTCCATCAGTTCTAGTGGACTTAAGTATGTCCAATTTGTGTGTTTGCTAGACTAATTCACTTGTACCAAAGATAAGTTCATGCTTACTCCTGGCTTTCCCATAGGTTTCAGGAACGTGAGAATGCCAAAGCCAAATCTTTGCCGCTCAAGTCCAAAGGGAAGGTGCCAGTGAACATCTCTGCATTTTCTCTGTCCTTAGTCACCATGTTCTCTGCTCCATTTAGCAGTGCTCCCACATTTTTCCCTCATCGTCCTTTTGTTGTTGATCTACTTGCAGAAGTCCTGCTTGTTGTCCTTCATGCCCCTAGTCAGATGCAATATCAGACGGGCTTTGGCTTTCCTAATTTTCTCCCTGCATTCTTGGATAGTTCCTGGGCTGCCTGTCCCTGGCGCTTCCTCTCATATGCCTCCTTCTTATGTTTGAGTTTTGTCAAGAGCTCCTTGTTCATCTGTTTAACCTTCCTGCCACTCTTGCTTGATGTTCTGCTCACCAGGGCAGACCATTCTTGAACTTGGAGGAAGTGATCCTTGAAAACCAGCCAGCTGTTCTGCTGATGGCAAGTGCCTGAACAGACCAGAGTCTGCTCTCCGGAGGTCCAGGGCTGCTGTCCTGCTATTTATTTTCTTCCTTTCTCATACCATCCTGAATTCCATCATCTCATGGTCATTGCAGCCATGAGTGCTCCAGCCTTCACGTTCCTGGCCATTTGTTTTTGATTTTCAAGTATGAGACCAAACAGAGCATCTTCTCATATTGTTTCCTTAATCACCCATGTCAGGAGGCCACTCTCAGGGTGCTCCAGAGACCTCCTGGATTGCTTGTGCTTCCCTTCTCCAGCAAGAGTATTGCTTATAAATCTTCCTGTGACTACTCTTCAAGTAACAAGTGCAGCTTAGGAGATTTTGGTTTTTTGATTGTTCTTCCCTAGCTCCAATATAAATCAGTTTTTCACCTTGATCCAAATGGGACAGATCACATGATGAGATTGTACCAGCCGTGAATGTGTATTTATGATGGATGGATTTCTGGAGCTTATTAACAAAATTTCATACAACTTAGATTACATAATTAAATTAACCAGGAAAATATGAAACTATAAAATATATAAAACTATAGACTGTGCTGATACTACGGGTCTTTGTGAATTAACTTTTTGGTTAAGCAGTAACTTTATAAACCTTTTAAACTAATCTTTCACTGAGTAATTTTACAATAAATTCTGTAGGGTGGATTTAGTACAAGAATGCCCTAGGTTAGTGACACATGCTGACTATACTATTTGCGAGAAACAACTAAAAAAAAAGAAAGGTGCATCTTCCATTTTAATTGAACCCTTGAAATTTGTGCCTGCAAACCAAATGAAAACTGAAACTAGATGTCTTGTCAGCAAATTGCAAGCTATCAGTCACAGCTATAGATGAAAGTTAGCACGACCTACATCTGTCGTGTTGATACAATGGTGCCGGCATTACAGTTTCATTGTTCAGGTTTAGGGTCAGGCCTGTTGAGACCTCTTTTTATTCAGCTTTGAATGTATCCATTTTCATTAAGTTTTTCAAAGCTGTATGAAAGACTCAGCAGGGCAAGACGTGGTGATGCTGAAGCTACGTTAGTCTTGCAGCTATCAAACTGTCTCCTAGTCACTGATGGTCAGTGCGATTGTCCACACCAATCTACCGCCAGAGCTGCTATTGAAAGGGCACAAAACTGATGCTACAAAGGGACGCCTTTTTTCCCGCCACTAAATGAAGCTAGTGTTGCTGTGAGCTGGCATTGTCGGAGGTTTTGTGCAGGAGAAGAATGGTTGTTGACAAACCAGTTTCCATGCTGAGAAATGCTACTCTTATTCCTAACCTTAGGGATCTTTCCTTGGCTGAGTAACTGCTAATAGCAGAGTGGTATTTTCAAACTATTTTCATTGATTCTTTGGTTGATAGTTGTACTGGGAAGTCTAATAGTGACAGCAGTAAATGTGGGCTTCCTAAAGTAGACTTGTTTCTGTTTTGTGACTCTGTTAGAAGAAAACCTCTTTGACTGTACACCGTTAAAAACATCAGAGGCCCTAACTGCTGTATTTCTGTGTTTAATCCTCAAATGTTAGTGTCCTTATATACACTGAAGGAGTTTGGACAGTTGTCTCTCTGAGTTAGCTAACTTAGTTAACCAAGTACCAAATATCTTGCTTCTCATGCTATCAAAATGGATAGTTTTGGAGTGGGTAAATAAATCTTTAAATCTTCCATTGTCAGTATGAATGTGCTTTTTGTTTTGTTTGTCTTTAAACAGAACAGATTTTCATACTACCATTTTCCAAGTACCTTTTCTTCCTTTCAGGGTGGGGTGAAAGCCTCTGTACAATGACTTGCCTGTTCTTTAACAGACTGAAGAAAGTTTTTGTGAGATTAAAACAGTTCTTGCCTGAAAGAACAATAAAGAGCAATAAACCTGATTCCTATTGTATGGGATCCTTTGTGGCCTCTGATAGATCCTTTTACCAGTGGCGAAGGAACCTTTAAATTTCAAGTGACCACAGCGAAGAAATGGATGCTTCCTGGAGGGCAAGTATCAAGTTTCTGTGGAGACCAATTGAGTAATTCACCCCATAACAAAGTACAAAGTAATAACCAAGTACAGATTAGAAATCATACTTTAATTATCATAGTATGGGGATGTTGGGGTGGTTTATTTCACTGAAGCTATCCATTGGTTAGCCTCCTGTGCTACTGTGGAGTTTTTTATCCTACTAAGGCCCTGAGTAATTTCTGAGTTGCCTTTTGCCCTTGGAATTTCATAGCTCTCTGAGTGCATGAATGTTTGTTTGTTTTGTTTCTTCATCTGGCTGTTAGTCTGTAGCTACATGGCAGGTCTTAGACACATGTAAGTTGCAGAAGAGTACATTTCTACATGTGAGAGGTAGGGAAGCTGGTAATGTACTTAAATTTGCAGTCACGAGGATTAAATACTTCTGTGCCAAAGATGGAACTGAAAAAAAAAAGGAATATTTTTCCCATAAAATGAAAATCACTTGCAGAGGGATGGATTTGACTGTCACAGAAGGAAACTTTGAACTTCTTTCTGGCTTGGTAATTCTGTTAACTAGGGAATCTAAAGAATGAGACTTTCTGCCAGGAAAGTGATGAATATTGATGAATTTCAGATTGTGCAAGAACTGAAATGAATTTGACACTAACCTAAAGCTGAGTCACTTTTGTAACTAGTGGTTCTTAATGGCTTCAGTCAGTGTGTCCTTGCTTCTGTGATCATGCTTTGTGCTGCTTTGCTTGGTTTCAGATCTTGTATTATTTTCCCATTTCTGCCATACAGTATACTACATGAAAATAAGTTTTTAAGCAAACATGATGTAAATTATTAGAATTTCTCAGTAGTGATTTCCTGGAAGCTGTGTCCTGTTTGAGGGGTGGTTTCCTTTCTCATAGCTTGTCTGTGTTTACCATGATGTCAGTGTAACTTACGCTGTGTATTTTCCAGGCAGAAGCTTTTCCCTGTTCTTTCTGATGTATCAGGTGCTTGTTAGAATAAGCAATAAATGTGCTTGAGCCAAGCAGTACAGTTTTCACAAATTGAAAGCCTTGTGCAACAACAGTCAGCCTCTCCAGCCCATGGACTGTGGAGTTCTGAGGAATGGGAGCAGGGAGTTCTGGGGGTGATATGGGATTATGTGATCCCATGGCCTGGAGCCTCCAATGCAGGGTGGAACCACCACAGCTGCCTCAGCAGCCTCTGTGCCAGCCAGCCCTGGCACCTCCTGCACCTACATGATATGCAGAAGAAGGCCGACAAAATTAAAGCACAGTTTTGGCTGACTGTGGTTAGGTCTGGGACCTTACCAACTATGGACAACCTGTTAGTGAGCTGGTCAGGTTTAATTTATTACCAGTTTGAGTAATACTGAAAAAGAAATGGTTTGGATTTTCCATAGTCACTGTCAGAACAGAAATATCACTTCATCCTCCCTTTGCAGCTTCAGTTTAACTTCACATCCAGAAAAAATCAAGATATTGCCTTGTCAAATGCACAGGAGTCAAGCAGAGGATCTTAAAGGCAGGTCCCTGAGTTGTGTCAACACAAGTCCTTGCCATGCTTCATTTCAAGATGATGTTTTCTGGCTTTGCGCACAGAGTCAGATTTCTAAGAGTAAAGGTAGGTAGAAAAATTTTGAAGTGCAGTGTGCTCTGCTGAGGGTGTAGTTCCTGGTGCATCTGAACCAGTTGTACCTTCTTAGTCTGGTTTCCAGTGCAGCTGTAAGTTAGATGGAACAGCAAATCCCTATAAAGTGTTAAAAGATCTAAGGTGTTAGGTGTTGTTTGGGGGCATGGTGTTTTCTTTTTAGCCTTACGTTGCAATTAAAGGAAAATCTATCCTGTTAGTTATCCTGCAGGTGCTAAGGTATTAAATAAATTGTACTGGCCGTATAGGTTATATTGAGGTTTAAGATAACAGCAATATCCTAAAAAAGAAAAAAAGAGAGGATTAAGGTTTGGATGCTTGAGGAAAACTCTTCCTCCTTAGTGAGGAATTACTACTCTGCACTTCAGGGAAAAGCCAATGTTTACACTGCAAAATTAAACACATTTACAGTGTCCCAGTGTCATAGAAATATTGTACCAATTATCTACTCAAATGCTCAAAACCACTGGATTTGTACTTCCTTGCTAGTGGTTTAAAATGTTATTTTCTTATCTGATGCCTTTTCTTTCAGAAAATGCTTGTAAAATCAAGTAAGCGATTCCACACATAGCAGACTCTACTGTAACTATTTTGTAGATTGTAAAATTGCTTCTAGGTGGTCATGAACCTCAGAACAGTGTAGGATTTTTTACCTTATCTGATGAGATGGCTGAAAGCACCTGCATGACCTTTAGAGAGGCATCAAGTTTTATGACAGAATTAAAACATCTGGCAAGTGTTCTATGTGCTGGTTATTACAATTGCCATTTCCTTCAAGACACCAATTTCCAATAACCTATCCTGCATTATGGCTTTTCTTCAGAAGAGAGATTCTACCCCAGATAATTGTAATCACCCAGACCATATCCATACTGCCTACGAGCCTGAGGGGTGTTTTAGCATTGCAGCCTAGCCAGGAGCATACAAGACCTTAGACTTCATCAGCTTGGGGCTGTAGCTGCATGAGAGCTTTCAGTGTGAGGACACCTGGGAACTCTGCAGCCAGAAAACTAGGATGACAAACCTGTAGATAATGGGTTTATATTTCTTGTTTAAGTGTCTCTTCTGAAAAATACTTGCAGAGTTGCTCAGCTTAAATGGGGTTGAAATGCAGAGCAGTCAGGGTACTGCATGCCACTCTGTGCCTCAGCCTACAGTTTATTTTATCTGCTAGGAGCATTTTTCACTGGTCTGTAATGCTTCCCTTATTTTATGTTCTCCCCTCTTGCATTCTTTGTCTCAAAGGTGGCTGTTGCTACCCTTTTGCCTGAGGAATGCTGGCAGTCTCACCTCTGAGCTCTTCCACTTAAATTCTTAATCAAAGAGTCTGCAATGTGAGAACAACTGTACTCCCTCTGCATCCCCTCTGCCAAGAGCACTGAATTGATATGTGTGCCTTTCTGTGGTGGATGGACCTTGCCCACTCTGTGTCTCTCTGGCCACAGAGGGGTTAAATGTCTTCCTTTTAAATGCCTTCCTGTGGTTTGGGGGTGTCTGCTGTTTGGGATAACTGGTGTTACGCCATTTAGACAAATTACTGCTACTTTCAAAGCTTCTTTTCCTCCATCCCTTAACTTCCTTGCAAAAACATGCAAAACCTAAATGTAAATACTTTGTGTACTGCTGTTGTTATCAATGCAAACCTTTCAAGACATTATCTTGAGGGAAATGAGCAACACCTTATTCATCAGTGTACTCAACAGTAGTCTCACTGGCACGGGGTATGGGAAGGGGGAAACTGCATGTTTTGTAAGTGGCTTAATATCTAGAGAAACTGAAATTTGCTTTGACTCTTTAAGCATATAATTCCTGCATAAATTGCTTATTAAGTTAAATGATTGATTACAACGGGAGCTTTGTATAAAACTGAGGAGTTGCAGAGGGTAAAAGACTTAAAATAATACCTTGAAAGTTGTACATTGCACCTTGAAAGAGGTACATTGCAGAGGGAGCTGGAATTGGGCCCCACGCTTCCTGAAGAGTCAGCCAAAACTGTGCTTTAATTTTGTCAGCCTTGCTGTGTGGTGCTGTCTGTTTAAAAGTAGTTGAAGTTTGATTTTTTTTAAGATGGATTTTAACCTTACAGTTGCTCAGTACATATAAAAAAATATTTTTTGAAAGTATGTGATATAAAAATCTCAAAATAAAAAAGCACAAGGGAACTTTTAACTGCTTGAGCTGCATATGCTTAAAGTTTATGAAAAGAGGTATTCAGGGACAGGGTGCAGCGTTGTGTCTCGCATCCTCAACGCAGCTGCTTAGCAGTGATAAGGAAGCAATGCTCTATTCATGCTGACCTTGTTTCCAAAGGAGCCTTGTCCTGAAAACTACTGAAAATAAGGAAGAATTTCCTGTGACATGCTGCTCATGTTGGCTTTTTAAAGGGGAGTAGAATGAAATCTCTGAGCGCAACACATACTGTATCTAACCACACAGGATTTCCTGTGCTGGAATGGAAGCTCGGTGGAAGCCACGTTTTTCTCTTCCTCTTAATTCATTCAGAAAAACAGAGGTCAGCATCATGAATTGATATGGCTATAGTCTCTGTTAAAAGCTAAAATCAGCAATTACTAATGGATACATTGTGATGCCAAGAGGACTGCAAAGCAAATTTTTTTTCCCTTTGTAACAATAAGGCCTGTACATATCCTGATTACACTTTGAAACTCTCATAAAAGAAGAGTTGTGCACTTAGAAATTCCATCTCAGTGAAGGTGAAAAAAAATAATGCCTTAGACGTTAGTGTCTTTTGGTAGTAGACTTTTTGCTGTATTCAGAATTAATTAAGGAATTGATGAATTGGGAAAGACACAGAAAAACAGTTGGATTTTGCCTCTGAAAACAGAGAAGATGTTTATTTTTCCTTAAATTAAACTTCATTTTCTACTACTTTAGTTAAATAAAATTCTGTGATTTTCCTATCTGTTGCTCATTTGCAGCATTATCTTCCTGGAAGGGTCTCCCTGGGTTTGAATGGTAAAATCAGAGCTTCATGCTACAGCCACAGGGAAGGCTGAAGTTATGCAATGGGTTTTGATAGGATAGAGTGCATATATTTTTAATCCTACTTAAAATATAATCACCCTGTTTGCAGTAGATCTTCAGAGAATGAGATTACAAGCCTGTGCATAATGGCAAGTCATCCAGATGTGCTCACACTATGTCGTGGCTCACTTTGCTCCAGAGCCAAGCTGACCAAGCAGCCTACTATGCTGTGTTAATGGTGAACCCAGAGCTTTCCTGGTACTTCTTGGCTTGGGTTCAGTGCTTTCAGGTTGCTCAGATATTTTTATTCTTCCTTTAGTCCAAATAGTGGTCTGCTGTAATCATGGAGTGTGGGTAAGAGTGACTCAGGGCTGTAGGATAGCACCTAGTGCATTTATGCTGTATTTTCTGAACCTTTCTGTTGTACTAAAACTTAGCTGTGCTAAGAAGACATTAGTAGCCCATGTTTCAATTCATGACTTCATGACTTCTGTTTTGAAATTCTGTGCACAATGCCAGGTACAACTTGGCATACTCTTATCTGAATTACAGTTTGGCCTTAGTGCAAAGTTTTTTGACTCTGTACTAAGATAGTGTGATAATTATCCTCTGTACCTGCCTTTAAGGAAGTAAAAGTAGTTTTGAAGTGATCATTTGCTATTAGCAGCAATGAGATAATGTCCCAGAGTTAATAAAACCTAAAGGGAGATATCTGAAATTACAGAGTGTGTGTAAATCGGTGTGTGTTGTACTGGTTTAGAGGGAAATTTTGATATATATTGCTTACCACATGCACTAAATTTATGGAGAGTATTAGTCCTTATTACTCTGGTCACTGGCCTTCCTTTCAGTGAATGAATGAATGAATGAATGAATGAATGAATGAGTTGTGAAGAGAGTCTTTGCATCTGCAGATTGTGAATGAAACATTGGATTGCATATTACTATGGTGGCCTTCCTGTGTGGCATCAGAGACACTATCCACAATTCCCTTTGATACTTAAATACATGCATTCCTTTGTGTGTGGGATCAAATAGATAGATAGATGAGATTTGTAGTATGAGTGTGGTATTTTAAACATATGGTCATCTTTTGCTGTGTTTGTGGTAACCCAGAAAACCAGTTAAAAAATAATCTAGTGTACTTGGGATTCATATGGCAAGCTTGCTGTGTCAGCATTTTCTTGACATTATTTGTGTGCCTGCTGAGGACAGTGTGCCTGAAGGCTGTAAAGGAGAAGGTGGGGCGTGTGTTGACCTTTCTTGGTATCAGACAGACTGTTACTGAGTGAATATGTTTAATGCTTGCTCTGAAGATACTGAAGGGAAGGTCTGAAGTGAAAATTATTCCAGCTCACTCTTATTTGTGTTTTTCTCCACTTGTTTGAGGACAAAAGAAATTTTGGTTGAAGCCAAAGACACCAATCTGATAGTTGCTCATCTTCTTACTTGTTAAATAGTTTATCACTGTTGTCCATCTGGGAAAGTTACACTAGAACAGTTATCTGCACAGGAAAGAAACACTTATCAATGCTATGGAATAGACACAGTGGAAAGAAGACAGTAAGTATTTTAAATTAAATTTTAAGCCTTTTCAGTTTGAAAATATAAAATCATTGCTTTTACTTTGTAGTAGCAATGGTTGTTTTGTGTTGTTTGTAAACAGAAAGATTCAACAATAAACATGTCAGTCTACTAACAAAGGCATCTGTGCAGCTACTTAGAGACAATTAATGGAAGACAGTAGCATATAGGGATTAGTAAGGACCTATTGCCAAAATTAAAACTGGACAATATTCTTTTGAATAATAGTTGAAATGAGGTAAGAGGAATCTCTTTGTATATCTACCATGATGTATGTATTATGCCCATGCAGAATAGCAGAAGTTGTATTACTGAGCAGGGAATCTTTGATGTTGGAGCATGTGATAAGGATTTAATTACTTTGGGCTAATACTTTGTATTGTATTTTCTTTACATTTTTACTGAGTTGTTATTGCTTCACTCAATGAAAACAATTGCTAATCTGTCTAGAGTGTCAATAGTTTTGATTTGTTAAAGTAGACCAGGGTCACCATCTTATATCTGTTTCCATTTTCACCACTGGATGCCCCCATAAATTCTGCAAGGTCCTACACACACTTTGGTAAATAACAAATGGCAGGTGCAGCTGGTCACAGATGTTACCAGATTTGGCTGTCTGGTCAGATTGATGATGTTATGTTGAAGCCATGACATGAAATGAAGTGTTCCTGCGCGTCTTCAGGGAGCTGGTGCCTGTGAGGTGCCAAAACCTCTTTGGCAAGCTGGAGTCACAAAGTACAGGTGGACTCACTGGAGAAGAGAAAATTTTAATTGCATTCAGAGAGGACAGCATCTTCTGGTAGATTGCTTATTTAAGAGATACAAAACTTCCTTCTAGAAATGCTCCGGTTTAGGTGTGGTCGTTTTACCAAAGCAATTCTCAGAGTCCACAGCCTGTGCCTTTCACCTTCTCTTTGGACCAGGCAGGAGGGCAGGATACAGACCACGGTGAGTCATCACTGATTACGCTGTGGTTCCTTTTGTACCAGGGGACTTGCTTCCCCTTGGCTGCCACCAGAATGCTGGGGCTCTCCCATCATGCTGAACACACGTCTTACCACACAGGCAGATGCATGTGTGAGACACCTGTGTGGGCAGATGGTGATCACAGACAACTTCACTTGTGTGCCCGGCTGTGCCTCCTGCCATGGCTGCTGCCTCTCTGGATACAGGAATGCCTACAAGCTATGGAACTTAACACTTGTTTCTCCAGAATGTTTTCTCTACTGGCAGAGTATCTAGATCACTACTGTAGGCAAAAAGTTGGAGGTGTCCTGGAAACATGTCAGAAATAGCATGGCCAGCAGGGCTAGGGCAGTGATTGTCCCTCTCTATTTGGCACTGGTGATACTGCACCTTGAATCCTGTGTTTAGTTCTGGGCTCTTTGCTACAAGGAGGACATTTTGGTATTGGAGCAAGTCCAGAGAAGGCCACAGAGGTGGTGAAGGGTCTGAAGAACATGTCTTGTGAAGGGCAGCTGAGGGAGCTGCAGTTGTTTAGCCTGGAGAAAAGGACGTTCAGGGATGCTGCTCTCTAGAACTACCTAAAAGGAGGATGTAGCAAAGTCAGGGTCAGTCTCTTCTCCCAAGTTAGAAGCAATAGAACGAGAGGAAACTGCTTCAAGTTGCACTTGTGGAGGTTTAAAATGGTTATCAGGAAAAAATTCTCCACGTTTCTTCACCAAGAGGGTTTTTCAAGCATTGGAGCAGGCTTCCCAGGGAAGTGGTGAAATTTTCATCCTTGGAAGTGTTCTGACAAAGAATGTGTAGATGTGGCACTTGAGGACATGGTTTAGTGGTGAAGATGGCAATCCTGTGTTAATGATTGGACTTCATGGTCTTGAGGTCTTTTCCAACCTTTATAATGCTATGTTGTTACTCAGCTGTTCATTTTCTTTCATTATACATTATTTAGAGCTACGTCAATTTTTAAGAAACTTTGAAGAGCAGAAATCACAAAAACTATTTCAATATCACTTTGAAATTTCATATATTTATTAATTTATATATATAAGTCATATATTGACCTATAGCTGGCTCTTAATTTCTTCTAGCCTTGAATTCTTTAATGTGCCCTTTAGACTCTTGTCTAGTTTCTCATCTTTAAAATTATTAAGGTACCAATTATAATCTCTGGAAGAAACAGAGTCAAGATTAAGAAGGGGAGAGGAACCCCAAACAAGATAGTAGGTAGGTACTTCAACAGATCAGAAGGGTGAAGAGGACCAACAGAACTTTGAATTTTACCAGAATTTATGGTAGGAAAATACCATTGCATACTATTGTATTAAACTTGTTAAAGATAGGATGTGAAGTGTGTTCTCTGTTTTTTGGTGAGGACTAAAACCATAATGATATTCTTCAAAATATCTGGGTTTGCTTTGGGAACCAGATCATGGGACATCAATCCATTTTCTTTGCACTTGAGAAGGAACTTCTCTTTAGTATATTATTTTATTCATTCTGTGTATTACAAGAGTTCATGAAAGTTCTCCAGGTTTTCTGATTGGTGTTTTGTAGTTTGTTTTTTTTTCATTCACAAGTGCAATAAGTGTTTAATTATGCATGTACCAGATCTGGGCATGGTTATTGTTGCCTCCTGCTGAAGAGACACAGTCTTATATTCCCTTACCTGATGAGAATGTCCTCACCATCAGACAAAAACCTGTTGGGGTGAGAGCCTCCTTTTTGCCTTCCTTCGGGCAACATTTAGTTTTCCATGGATTCCTCATAATTGTTAGAGAGTCTGAGCTAAAGGGAAAGCAACTTCTTTTTAGTGATGGAAACTATCACTAATCAGTGGGAATTTTTTTACAAGCCCCTTAGTGATAAAGAGTGACCCTACCCATGCATTGTTTTTGCTAAAGACTAGATGTGACCATCAGACTGTGATCATGGAGGGGCTTTTTCTCCTGATCTCTTGAGGCAATGAATCTCTGAATTCAGGCAGCATGAAGCGAGGCTTCTCAGTATAGGTTTTGGGACAGACTGACTCAGTTCTCCCAGGTGGAAGAATTTCATCCTAGGCTGTCATACCTGGTGAATAGACTTCCCAACAGGCTTTTAAATACCATCTTGTTTTGTCTGCATCTGTCAAGGAGGAGTTGGAATCCTCTCTCAAAGTGAGCACCTGCCATGTGCATCTCAATGCAGGGAGCTGTTTTGAGGCCTCAGATACAGCCTGCCAAGTACCTTGGTGGGCTACCATCCTGCTACAGTGGAATGCAAAAATCTTCATTGAGGAGTCTGGAAGCACCTTATATGAATTTGCATGATACTGTGTTAGAGCAAGTAACTATTGCTTCTCTACCCAGTCTTCTCTTAACCTAAAGACTTGGAAAACTAAATGACTGCAAATATGGATGTTGTCTCTTCCATGGTAGAAAATGTCAAAAATTATCTGGAAAGAACAGAAGTATTATCAGGTTTTATCAAGAAACCGGCTGACAGTCTTATTTAAACAGAGCACATAAAAACAGATAATCAAACCAACACTCAGTCTGCAAGTGCTTCTATGCAAATGTCAAACTCTTACAAGCTAATATGCATGGATTGGAGTGTCTGATTTCTTTGTTAAAATACCTTAACAATGAATATTCCAGAGTTGAATATTGGTTTATGTGTCAAAATAGCAGCAGGTTACACCTTTGGAATAATGGCTTTGTGCTTTAAGGACAGTGAAACTGGATAACATTTATAAGTCAAATGTATTAACAGGTGCCTCAGTCCATGTGGATAGAAAATGAATGAATATATGGTCATTATCCTGGAAATAGACCAGCAGTTATAGCACAGAATGGTGATAATGATGCAGAATATGGAGGAAGATGAGAATTGCTGTGATGTCAGAACACAATAATGTCCAAAAAAATTAGTTACATCTCCATATCCAAGGGAGAAGTCACAAAAGGTATGATGTGGAAATAGTGGTTAAGTGCAAATGAGTTGAGGCACCCACAAAAAAATGCTGATTTTTTTTTTTAGTGGGTCTTCATTCACAATTTATATGCTGAGGATTTGTAATAGATGATCTATTTTAGTTCTGTTTTCTCATCAAATAAATAGGCCTCCCAAAACCCCCTTACTTCCCATTATAATATTTCAGAAAGGAAGTAGATAAAAATGAGGAAACAATCCAAGACATATTAAAAGGAGCAGCATAAAGGGTAAAATACATAATAGACTTTGGATTAAACCATGGATTAAGCTATTAAACTATGGCTCCAGTTTAATGTGTTCTTTGTAAGTGTACTAGGTTAATAGTATGCTACTTGTCAAAAGAGTTTGCTGTGTAAAACCATGGTACAGAATTTATTAAACACTGTATATAATTATAGTCTCTCTATCTTATAACAAAGGTGACATACTTAAAAACGTACAGGATGCATGGAACCACTTGGGTGCGAAGGGGATTCCACATGACCTGGGAACAAATGTCTAGGGAGGGAGATGGGAAATTATGTGTTGCTGAAGGCAAAAAAATAAATAGGATCATGGAAAAGATGACTTGGAATGACTGAAGTGGCAGCATTCTGGAACACATTCTTTCTGGAGCATGCATAGGACTGGGAGGGAATTAGACAGTTATTAGCCTTTGTTAGAAGTGTCCAGTGTCAGAGATGGTGATCTTTAACCTGGAGAGCATCTGCCAGCCTACAAGATTTTCAGCCCCTACTCGAAAAAAATGTGTGTGCCCAATAGGATGAATATGATATCATTGTGACTTGCTGTGTTTAATTCCTTACTAAGAAGAGAATATTCAGTTCAAGGATAAAAACAAGTATTTAAGTCTGGAAAGCCTTATACTGTGAAAAATGTCACCTATTCAAAAGCTTTCTTCTTTTTTGAAGAAAGCATGTTTTCTCAGTCTTTCTGTGCTTTGGTAAGGTCACTTGCTGGACATGTTTCTTAAATTGACTTTTCTTGCTGGTTGTTAGCATTTCACCAAATTGCCTGCTTTATAATAGAGATGGAAAGGAGCTGCTTCTGTTCCTGTTTGGGACAGATCTTAGGAAACAGCTGGGGTTTCCTTTTAACATTTTCTTTTCCTTAAACTGACCTCCATTCAGTAATTTTGCTGCTTTTTGCAGTATATTGGTTGCATCTTGGAATAGTAAAATTTAGAACATGTATTACTTATATAAAGGAATACATTCATATTTTTATTCCTGAAGAATTTTCTTCCTAAAGTCTGAAATTGACTTCTATTCCTGCACAGATATTTTTCAGGAACAGAGGTAAAGATTTTTACCCTGAGTATTGCTAGGCTGGTCTGATCATGCTTATGTTTTTGGATGACACTTCTTCCTAAAGGTAATGCACATAGCAGCATGAGTCTGTCTGTGGCTGTCAACCTTGTCATATTAAAGTGTTTGAAAGAGCTTTTAATCTGCCCCAGTGCACATCAAATAAGCATAGTTAACTATCACTGCCTTTAAAGAACTCTTTGTATTCTCTCAGGGACATCTAGATGTCTTCCTGATACAGGCAAATTGTGTGCATGATGGCACTCAGTATTTTTATTTGGAGAATTATTTCTCTTATTTCCAAATGCGTTTAGTATATTATTCAGTTGAACAAAATTCTTTTTTTAGGGGACTGTCTACAGTCCAGGGAAGAGTTCATCTGAGTTTTCTTTAGCTGTAATTGTGAAGTAAAGTTATTTATGGAGAAGTAGGTATATGTGAAGAACTTGTATATTCGCTTTGCTCATGAATGTGCAGTTTATCTTTTTAGTCTCTATATACAGTCATGATATAATTTAGGTTGGGAGGCATGTCTGCAGGCAGCCTAGTCCAGCCTGTTCTGAGCAGCCCCTTAGATGAGGTTGCTCAAGGCTGTTTGCACTTGAGCTTTGCATGCGTCCAAGAATGGAGATTTCACTAACTCTCTCTAGGCAACCTGTCCCTTTTTTGACTGCTATCACAGAGAAGGTCATTTTCTTTCCAGCTAATCAGAATTTTTTGTCACGCAGTTTGTGTCTACTGGTTTTCCTGGCATCACTCTGCCCTCTGGGAAAACCATGGTCTGCCTTCTTATAATGTATGCCTTCCCATTAGGCAGCTGAGGACAGCACTAGTGTCTTCCCATGTATTTCAGTCCACAGTTAAAAGTGAAAAAACATTGAAGTTGCCATTTTGTTTTCCTGTGGGAATTGTAACGTGAAAGTCTTTTGCCTCAAAATCCTCTGTCAGCTGAATAGTCTAATTAAACAAAGTTTTTCCTCCTCTTTTAAGTGTAGGCCAGTTGAAGTCAATTAGACAGTAGTGGAAAGTATAAAGCACTTGAATTACAACTCTCTGAGAATTACAGTTCCATTTTGAATCCAGATATTTTCAGCTCAAAGTGTGAGGATGTTTTTCAGGCTTTCGTCCAACAATATGTCAGAATCTCATGTGTCTAAAGCAGCCTCTTATAGGAAAAACTTGAGCTTTGCCATTCAATATAAAATTTGGTTTTTACTTAAGTTTGCCAGAAAGCTTTTAAGCAGATGTTTAATGCATCTTTATATAGCTGAATGTGTTTCTGCTGCTGCCAAAGGAATTGTACCCTAGTGTTTTTTGGAAATGACTGCCTTAATCATGGTTTCCCAAGCCTTCTAAAAGTCTGTTTGTGTATTCTAAGTTGTATCAGTTTTAGATGTTCCAACTAATTTTGATTGGGTTTCAGTTGTTGACTCTTTAATAACCAGCTAATTTTTTCTTTACTGCTACACTAGAAAGTATACATGAGTATAGTTTTCCTGTGCTTTTCAAGTATTAAACTTGAACTTTCTTTGGAATATTCAGAAGACAAAGCAAAACAAAAAGGCAGGAGAAATTGTTTTACTGAACTACAGTGTTTGGTTCTGTCAAATCAATTCAAACAGGCTTAACTGCTCAAAACTGACCATGCCTAAGTACATGCACTGCAGCACTTTCATCAACTTGACTTTACTGCCGTGGTATTACAGAGCAAACATTAAACAAGATGGTTTTATCTTCTAAGGTTTATAAAGAAGCATTTTGTTTGTTGGTTGGAGGATTATGAGATTTAAAACATACAGAATGCTGTATGTTTTCCTCAGTTTTCAACTGAGGAAAAAGGGAAAAGAAATACCGTTTATTGTAGCCTCTCAAGCAGTGAAACTCAACTTGTTCATATTCATGAAATAAAATGAGATTCTTAGGACGCAGTGTGTGAGGCTGATGAACATGACTCCATGGCTGTAATTTACTTTGCATCATACCTAGATGTGTTTTACCTGATTTGAGCCTTTTAAAAGGACAAGACAGCTTCATCTTCTTAAGCTCATTCCCTGGAGGGCAAGTTTTGAAAAAAATATTTTAATCTTGAAAGGTTTCAAAGTGGTTCATTGTGGCAGGAGGAGGCAAAACCTGTCCAGTGCTTGGATTCCTTGCAAGGAATGAAGAGAAAAATAAGAAGAATTTTTGACTTTTTTTTTTATGGGCAACAACATTGATAAAAGTTAATAAAGCTAAGGTTAGAAGGACTGTGTGAAAGCAGTGAAAATTTATTTTTGCGTATTTCTCATGACACATACTGAAAGTGCTCATAGCAACTATCACCAGGGAGACCAGTGAAATCCTGAAAAGCCCTAGGGTCAGATGTGAGCACCAGGAGACATTCCATTTTGATTAACTGGGCTTTGAAGCAAACAATCTCTTTCCCCCCATTTCAGTGGTTTTTGAAAAATAGTTGGAGAACACCATGCCTTAGAATAAAGTAATTCTTCATTGCTGAAAAAGTTACACAGATACAGACAGTAATACATCAGGCACGCATGGGGCTGGCATTACAATGATGGCAAACCTCAGAGTAAGCTGTCAGGATGGCAAATGGCTGTAAAAATTAGCTGTAATGGACATAGTTAATGCATATTAGGCATGAGTCCACAGTCTAACAGCTTGCAGCTTCCTCACATCTGTAATGTATAATGTAATGGCCACCTCCTCAAGGCACTGACTTTTTTTTCTTCTTCTTTTTTTTTTTTTTTAACTTAATGGAAAATTTAAGGTAACATTGGCAAATTTCTGGTTTGGGTACCACGAGTTGTTAAAAGCAAAGCCTGGAGATATGCCAAAGAATGTATTGTTTATGTTTGTTTTATTCTTAGCTTACAAATTGGGAGGAGGTATTTCACAATACTTTCATGAATATTAAGTAAAAAATTATATTAGAAATTCAGAATGTGTAATTGGTTAATCCTGGAACAATTTTTACCAGATCCATGCTGGATCCAAACGCCTTTTTGGTTTATAAGCACTTAAAATTGTGGGGATGGTGTTCTCAGTGGTAGTTGGGTATATTATATATAATTTTATTTTCTTTTGGTGCTTTCTTGAGAGAGAGTGCCCTTGCATCTACTTATACATATCTCTTAGCTGCCTTCTTTTTTTCAAGTTTATATTGCTTTGTCCCGGGCTTCATTCTATTTCATTGCAATAAGTCTTAATGTATATTGCTGGCTGGAGGGTTATCTGTAACTTCTGCCAGTTTTTTACTTGGGTTCTGGGAAATGCGTAACGCTGGACGTGACAGCCCGGCTCACTCTCCAGCCAGTCACCGTGCTCCCCCCATCTGACACATCTTCTGTTTTGTGGCCTTTTTATTGCTGCTTTTTAAACTGAGAGCATTAAATAGGCCAACTGGCATCAAAAGTGGAGATTGCTGTTCTCTGCTATTGATTAACTTACGCATGACCACACTTTTTAATTTGTGTGGATAAACAAAAACGAAGCAGCCGGTCCAGCAGCTCATTTCTTACGTAACCTTGCCAAATGAGTCTCTTTGGGCTGCAGCCTGGATCAGTCGGTCTGGCGTGTATTGATGAAACTTAGCAGTGGTGGAAAGACGTGGCAGCTGTTAGTGCTGTCACTGGCTTCCCTTGTCTGTGGCCTGACGAGCTCTGTGTAAAACAAATGGGTAGAAAAGTCACTGGGGTTTGTTCTGTGGCGGGAGTGTCCTTTACCTTCAGGAAGAAATCAGATCTCACTGTAGTGCTGTATCTAACTTTCTGTTAAGAGAATCTTCAAGATTGTTTACACCAGTGTTGACAAGAGGTTGCAGATCATGCTGTTTGAGTGCTTAATGCTGATGCACTTCTACATCAGCCTTCCTGGTGCCATGAATGTCCCACAAGCTGACAGGATTTTGCAGTTTCTGGCGAGCAGTCACCAAGTGGCTCTGCTGGCTGCAGCCTTCCTAACCCATGGCAGAGCCTGAACTGAGGTTCCAGGGGGACATGGTGCTTTGTACAGGGATCATCTGTGCAGGTGAGGCCAGCCCAAGGCAGGAGCAGCACTGAGGGTGGCAAGAGGATGGCAGAGGGGGTGAAGGTCTGTATATGAACAGGTGACAATTAGTGCTGTGTTCCTAGAGGGCTGGGATACATCTGCGCTTTTTTGGGATGGTGGTTGTTAGAAGAAAACATAATAGGAAAGCAGAATGCCTTCTTACAGAATGGACCAGATCAAATGTCTGAGTCTTGTGTCACTTCCCCAGTATCAGGATGAGGTGTTACGCTAGAGACACTTTTATGCCCATGGTTGCAGGGTTAATACCAAAGAATTAATTTTGTTTTCTACTGGATTCTTTTATCACTGTATCTCAATTATGTAACTTCGGTATATCAAAAAAATCAGTGTAGTTCAGAGCCATTAATGTCTACAAGGGATGTCTTAAATTAGCAAACTATCCCTAATACTTTAAATTTTGCCTTAAAACCTGTAATTAGGTGCCTTTCAAATGCTGCTGGCACCATAATAATTGTGTTGTATATCTGTAGCTGGCTTTGTGTTGATTTTGGTTTCAGGTTAGAACAAGGCTGAAACTTCTCACTGAAGTTAGCTATGCTCTTAAATCTACACCCCCTTAATTCAAGCCTAACAAACAATTGGAAAATTTTCAATGAAATAATTGATTTGTTCCAGAAATCTAGGTATTTTTAGTGATTTTCCATGTATGTGAAAGAACAAACTGATTTGACCTTAATTTTTAATATATGTAAAACTGAGAAAAAAAAAAGTCAGAATTTTCCATACCTCCTATGTCATTTGCAGAACTTTGGGGTTTGGCTGATAGGAATAGATTGTTTGGTTTGCCCTGGGCATTCATAGTAGAACTGCAAAACAGAAGAGTAGGAAATAGCTTTTCATGAGACTTCTGTAAATGCCTCTAATATGCCTTTCATAATGATACCCCTGCCCTGTCTGAGCAAATAAATAGCTTGACATTTGCTGAAAAATACATCTTGTACCATTTAATATTTTAGCTTTATAACAAAATGCTCATGAAAAGAATGCAGAGTTGCTTAAGAATATGTTGTTTGATCTCAATAATGGGAGGAAATGCTTGTGACATAATAGACATATTTTATTTTAGCAATAGTGATGGTGGAAGTATGTCCTGTGAGATGACAGTCTTTTCATCCAACAGAGGAAAATAAATCTTTCATTTCACTAACTTACTCATAGGACATCCATTTACTTGGCAGGGTTATAAGATTCAGGGAATCTCAAGATGAAAAGAACTGCGTTGGATGGTTAACTCTGCCTTTTAAGTATTGGATTCTTTTCTACCTTGTTTCTTAATGGGGAGAACATGGTAATTCTGCAATTAAAAAGTACTGGACTGTCAGTGTCACCTTATTGATTAATTTATAAACATTACAAATTACTTTACTGAATTAATTGCATAGATTATTTATATGTTCCAGTTCTGATGACAACAGGGATAGTTTTGACTTTGGAAGATTGATTTTGTTTGGATTTACAAGGGGTAGCTCGAGCATTCTTCTTCACATTGGTTTACAGTGAAGTCTTGCTAGTTTAGTTCACCTCCACACTTATTGATAGCAGATTCATTCTGGTTGGATGCTCATTTTTCTGGCTTCAAATGGTGCTGTTATGGTTCAGTGACTGCCACAAAATGCACATCCTGAAAAATCTTGATTGCTGGGTGGGCAGTAGCCTGTCTGTGCTTTCCTGGCATCTGCAGTTATGCTCTGTCTGAGCAGGAGATCTTGAATCCCCTCCATGTCTGGAAGGAAGCTTGAAACTCTCCCTCTCTTAGGCGGGACCCCGAGTTTCAGTCCTGCAATGATAGGTTGTGGTTTCCTCACCAAGCCGAATTTATTCCCTAGACAGTGTAATTTGGTATTTTTGGAGCAAAACCGCTCTGGATTTAGAACAAAACCTGTACTATGTAAGCTTTGGCTTTGAAAACAGTAAAATGGTTTAAATGCAGTGCGTGTTTACTAAAGGTTTAGCCAGCACCGGATGATCTCAGATCCCTCTTTAGAGCTTCCCTCTTTGCTACATTTCTTGGAGTGCTCACGCTTGGGAACCTCTGGCAGCTTCTCCAGCTACTCTTTGTAGCAATGCCCTGCTTATGCTGTCAGGTAAGCCTTTGGTCTGCTTGTGCCAGTTCATGAAAGGCAGCATTGCACCTAATTGGAGATAGAGAAAATGAATTCCTTGAGACAAACAGCTTGGCCCATCGTATTTCCATGTTTGCTCTTCCCACAGCCCCACTGAATTTCAGCTTTAAGGCGTACAATAAACACTCTATTAGACAATGCAGAGTTAGGTAGTCTCAACAGCTGGCTTAGGTTTTGCCTATTTTTCTGCATAGCAACCTTCTTATTATTCATAGCTTTATTGTGTATCCTTTCTGTTTCACAGCTTTTATTACCCATCTTTTGAATTATGGCTAATATACTGATGTTTGTTACTCCAGGGCCAGAATACGATCCTATTATGGCATTTCTGTTAACTGTGCTGGACTCAAACAATACAATGTGCTTTTCTTTAAAACTGCTTTGCAATTTGTGATACTTCTGTCTTTGTAGAAACAAAGAGTGATCTCTGCATCTACTGGAATTTTTTGAGACCCATGTCTACTGATAAACTGCTTCCATCATCTCCAATAAAATGGGCATTAATAACCATTGAAAGGAGCCACTCATAACAAAAGCTTAAACACTTGCGGTTAGAACAGAACGTGACAAAATCACAGTGAAATGTATGATATGCTAAAGTTAAGTAGGGAAGAATTTAATGAGGCACTTGACCACTTTGAGTTAAACTGTTGATGACTCCAAAATGACAAATGACTCATAAGTGAGCTACAATTAAAAAAAATTTTTAAGAGGAGGAGGAAAGTGGGTTGGCAAGCTGACTACACAAGGGGAAAAGAGGCTAAGGAGATCATACCTTACAGGAGTTAGTAGAGCACTCAATGAGGTAAGACCTCAGTTTCATCCTGCCATGGCTGGCAGTTGAAGTTAAATCTGGTCTCTGCAGATCCTGATTTCTTTCTCAGCTCAGCTGCATGGTTTGAACAATGTAAAGTAGGGTGGGTACTTTCTTTGTGATTCTGCTGATGGTAAACTTCGGGAGAATGTTGTGCATTACTCTGTATTTGCACATCATTTAGCACAGTGGGGTTTCTTCTCAGCTGGGGTTTCTGGGAGCTTTTATGCTTAAGGAATGAAATATTTTTATCTACTTCAATTACTGAACCATGCATATCTTCAAAAAAATGAAGACGACAGCTAAGTTTTCTTGTGCCATGGAAGTAAACTTAGTACACTTAGCTTTTGTATTTAAATATACACTTGGTACTGAAAAATGTTAGCCTAGAATGGGAATATCCCACCAAATCTTTTAACCTCAAAACCTGCTTTGAAAGAGAAAGGATTTTTAGTCCTCTAATGTGGAAACAGTTAGACCATTAAATTATATTAATGAATCTCACTGAAAAAATAACATCAAGATTCTGTCAGTATTGGTGCACTCCCAGAGTATTCACATCAAAAATGTTTTTTGCAGGGGGCACTGTCTAATCAGGTGAGCTGTAGTTTTTTCAATTGACAGAACTAGGCAAAACCTTCTAATTACAGAGTGCACTAGAAATCTTCCAGGGGATTTGAGTGAAATCAAGCTTCTCTTGTAAGTATCAACATTCTCTAGATAAAGCCTCTTGCTGATTTGCATCAAGAAACCTCAGTTCTTCCTCTCTGTAATAATAGGATATCAAGCTGGTGTGTTGTAAAATACAGCAGAAGTCATGTATCTCCTTTATGAGATCACCGTGGTATATTCTCTTCTACTTTTCCAGAGTCATACTGAGAGCATAGTGAAGGTTGGATTAGCTGCTCTGATGAAAGCAATCGGCTTGTCTCCATCATGTTACAGAAATAAAGACTGTCCTCATGCATAATTGCCATTTATAGAATCACAGAATATCCTGAATTGGAAGAGACATGAGATTCCACACAGGGCATCCTAAAGGTTAAACCATATATTATCCTAAGTGCATTGTCCTAATGCTTCTTGACCCTGCCAGACTTGCGGCCATGACCGTTTCCTTGGAGAGTTTTTTACAGTGCTTGACCACCCTCTGATTGTAGGACTTGTTCCTAAAACCCAACCTGAACATCCTGTGATGTCCTGATGGTACAGAAGGGAAAGGAACCATGCCTCAGGAAAGAAGGTGAAGAGGAACAGATTTCTTTGAAAAACGCTTATCCTGTTCCTGCAGGACACTCAGGAAAATAGTCACTGGGAGGCAGCTACACAAATTACTCTCTTGGCAACATGCTGTTTATGCCCAAACTCTCTCCTGGAGTTCTCCAGCCTTGAACAGGAAGGAGTTAGGATTTAAGGGCAGGAGCATGTACTTGTGCTCAGAGTCATGTGTGCCCTTTCACTCCAGTGCTCACAGGGAATGACCACAAAGGGTGCATGATCTGCAGACAGATGAATGACCAAGTTTCCTGTACAGTGGAGACCACCTGTTCCACTCTTTCCCTCTATTAAAGGCTGTGTGGCCTGCCACAACAATAGAATTGGGAACTACTGTGCTGTTACCTAATACAGTACTTGGAGTTTCTGTGATGGGCTTCATGATTCTCCAGTTATAGCTGAACCCTTTGAAATAGGGTGTTTACTGTAGGAAATAATCTTCTAGCTAGTAAAAATAATTGAGAGATGTAGAAGATCTTTGAGTCTCTTTCTTCTTCCACTTTTAATGTCTGATTGTATTCAGCAATTGCCCCTGAAGTGCTTGTGGCTGTGCTGCTTCCTTATATGTGAGGTAATAAATTGGATTTGTTGACAGTGAATGTTCATGTGTTAAGTGTATTCTGTCTTTAGCGAGTTCCAAAGAGCATACTGTTGGTTGATAGTAACTGATATGTTCATCTATGATTCTGAGTCTCCTTTCTTGTCGCTTTTTGCTCAGGTAAAAGAAAGGTAATGGCAATTGTAGGCCAGAGGCAAGACTTAGTTCTGGATGTTACTAGACCTTATGAAGTTAAACTTGTTTCTCTGCCAGGTGTGTTGGTGAAGAACCGCAAGCAGGGACTTACTTCCTTCAGCAAATGTGGCAGTAGAACTTGCTTGGGTTTCATTGATGCAAAATTGGATCTTAAGTGAATAGTAGTCTCTTCATTCTTCTTACATGTTTGTCTTGGCTTTAGTTTTCATTATTTTTGAACTTAATTTTTTAAATAATAATTCACAGAGCTGTTTACAAACCCAAACATCAAAACATAATGACAGCTGTAACCATCTTTGAAATGTTGAAAGAATCATGCACTGGATTTGTACTGGACTGCCAGTGGTGCCTTTTGCAAGACCTGTTGTGTCTCTGAGTTGCTTGTCTTGGATCTTAAGTGATCCTGAATCTTTCTGCTTACATGAAAACTGAGATGCTTAGGTGATCTCTTGTGAGATTAACTAAATCTCAACACATGAAAAAATTTCCCCTTCCTAAAGGTACACTTTCAACAAGAAACAATTACCATTTTAATTATTCTGGGTTTATGTAATCTATTTTTTTAATATAAGAATGTCAACATAGTGCTGCCTGGGACACTTGGAAGTCTGGCTCTTTCCTCACATTGCATCACACTGACACATAGCTCTCTTAAAACCCAAATATTTCTGTTTGCAGTCTGAAGCCCCTTCTTCTTGACCTGGATTTGGGGAGCATGGCCTTCTCCTTTTTATGGGGGTCAGGCTTTCCTGAGTCACTGACCAAGTGAAGAGTTAGTGCATGTTTTACTGGAAGTGCCAGTAGCCCCACTGTGCCAGCATAACTCTGTAACTCATGTTGGAAATACATGGGATCGTGGCTGCATGAGAAATTTTTATATTGTGTGTGAAAGTTTTTGTTGAGGTAACTGTCAGTGAGATTTGATGGCACCACTGCTATGAGCATCAAAAGTAAATTATGGTTTAGAAAGTGGGCATCGCTTTCATATTGAAGTTCATGCTTCCTTTTCTGACTTCTTGAATATAGTGGAATTCTACAAACACAATTATGCTGACATAGTAAGAAGCTATCTTAAAGTTTGAAGTTCTTAAAGATACAAAGCTACCCATCAGTATTCCAGTTTGCCTTTCTTCAACCCATTTCCCATTTTCCTTCCAAAAGCTTCAGATGATGATGTTTTCTCTCAGCATAAAAGGAACTTCCATGTTTGTATTCCTTTATGCTTCAGACTTTTATCCTGTTTTCCCAAGTAAAGATGTACGATGAGATCCTGCTGTGTCCGTCTGTTTGGCTGCCTGCCCTCCTCTCTTGAGCACCTTTTCAGCTGGAGGGCAGATCTCAGCCACACAGGTCAGGGGGTCAGCAGTCTGAGAGACAGGATGCTCCTGAGAGCCTTTGCAGTGTGCATAGCTGTCTGTAGAAAGGAGGGTTTATTCCTGTTTCAGCTGAGGGGTGTACTAATTAGCTCATCTTTCATTAGCTATCAGGAGACAGAAGCAAACAGGTTACATCACTTCTGCTATTTTTCCCTTTCCTCTGCCCTTGCCTATACTTTTTGCCACTTGTTTCCCCTCTCTGAGCAATGCCACTCTCTTGGGAGATCCTGTTGTTTGTCATCCTGTTTTTTTGACCAATAGTCTGTCTTTGCTCCACAGCTGCTTATCTTTTGAACTTTGCATGCCTAAAAATTATTGAAGATGCTGCAGGGAAACCAGCTGGGAGTCAGAGAAGTCATTGAAGCTGTGAGGTCTGTCAGGAAACAGGAAACCCAGGTTGTATACTGTGGGGGTTCTCTCCTGCAAGGCTGCAACCAGTGGAAAGTCTAATGCTGCCATCCTTTATTCAAGTAACTAATCCTAGTTTGTATGCTCATATGCTCAGGCTCTCAGAAGCCAGCAGAAGCTATCTGTGTTTTTGAAGATTGCTGGACCAAGTACTCATTTTGAGAGAAAGATAAATTGTTTCTTGCCTTTGAAACTGCTGCCAGCAGAAGCAGACTGCACACTCTGAGAAAAAAGTTGTACTTTGGGGAGCTAATCGCTTGAATGTTCAACACATGGCTAAGTGGTAAACTCTAAGCAGATTATGTTTCACTGAATTGTTTTCCCTGTTTGGTTTTTTTTTTTTAATGTCAAATATATCACAATGTAATTTATGAAGACATGCCTTCCAGTAGAACCACAAACACTTATAGGGACACTTGCTTCAGACAGCATATGGCAAATCCTATGAATTATGCACAGCCAACATACGGAGAATGGAGACAGCCTAAGGAAATGATTAGACCTGTTACCGTAGCAGTGACTGTACATTATTTTCACTTGACTGGGGAAAATGGAGTTTTATTCTAGGTTGGGGCTGAGATTGTTACTGCCAGGTGCAATATATTAACATGCATATTAATATTTAATGGTTTCTAGGAAATGTGGTAGCTTAGTTCTCTTCTGTGCTAAACCATGTTTCTGATCTAGTTGCTACAGTCTTGTTGCAAGAGTAGCAGCATAAAAATATATCTCAATTTTTTAAAGTGTATTATTGTAAAATGTACATTATACATCAGCAAATATTCCATGCCAGATGGGTGGCTTTCATCAAGTTTGCATTTACCAATTCCTACCTTTCTTGTTCTGAAAAGTAGATTATATGTTTTTATGCTCAGGTTTATTACATTTTTCCACCAACAGGATTTGTTCATCCTCCAGTGGAAGTGCTATTGGTAAAATGCTGATAATGCGTAGTTTGGACTCTTCTGGGGTGAAAGACCCAAAGGTTTTTCATTTAAATCCTGGCTCTGCTTCTCAGGGTTGTCAGATGTCTTCCATAGCATCTACTTCCTGAAAAAAAAATACTTAAAACTGGCTTGTTGCACTACAACCTAGCCCACAGTGCTTCATGGAAACTCTGAAAGTGCCCATGGGTGATGAGGCACGCAGGACATTTGGCCCAGCTATAGAAATCAGTACTGGATGGCCTTGCTGCTCCCAAAATTTCTGTTACAATTAAAAAGAAATCTGGAGGTGATATTTTAATGTTTAGATGGTTCCAGTTTGCATTATGGAAGTGAACACCTTCTGAAGCTTCATCTGTGTGATTCAAGTATTTCAAAACCAAAGAAGCAGAATTCATAGAAAAAAATTACCTTCTTTTGCACCTCAGGGTTTCTGGCCAGACCTGCTGTACCCTGGGAAGGTGACAGAAATTTAAGCACTAGACTACTTTTTTCAAGCCTGTCTGGAAAGCACTTGGGCCATCCAATATAATCTCTTTTCTGATAGCATTAGCCATTTAATTCTTCCCAGATGACTGATACTTATTTAGGTTTTCTTCAGACTCTTAATTAGGTATCTTTCCATCCTGCTTTCTCCTAGCTGGCCTTCTAGGAAGTGCAGTGAGATGAGCTAAATCAGAATCCTTACTGCGTGTCAACAGTCTTACTTTTACCTCTTTCACTTTCAGCACTCTTTGTAGTAGATACATGAACATATGTTGGCTAAAGATAATAAAGCATCTAGTTGTTTACAATGTAAATCCATAAAACTCATATGATTCCATATCAAATTTTGATAATGCTTTCTGGCTTTACTTTTCCTGAAGATATGTGTCAGAGCACAATATAATAGCTTTCACTATGGAGAATGCACTAATGCTTCACAACATATGTATGCAAAAATTTATGGAAAAGCTGTTACTTCTTCTGTGGAGGAAGAGAAGTAGAGGGTAAGAAATGCCTCAGTCAAATGATGAACAACATTATTAGTTTCAGAAGGGGAAATGTATAAGTAGATCTTCATGGCCTTGTGCTAGGCCATATGGTGAAAGATATTTATCTGATTGATTCTCTGTATGAAAATTCAGGTTAACTTCCTTTATGAGGAGTTGGAGTGACCATGACTCTTCTCTATTTGAAACTATCAAGATTTAAAGCAGTGCTGCCTTTCTCTGTCTAGGTTTACGTTTAGGCATTTGTGCCCATAATGATGTGCAAGACTAATAGCTTTGGATTTCATGTTCAGCTGTAGATGATGTGAGTCTTAAAAGATGTTGAATTTATTTAGCATGATGCCTCTAAAAATTGAGATCCTGGTTTTCCTACAAGTCTGGATGTTTTCAGAGTTTTATTATAAGTGTGGAATCTGGGATCCTGGGTTTTGCTTTCTTGTTCATCATATCAACATCTGTAGGATTGAATATCCAGACTACAGGAAGATCAGGCAGTTCTGCCTTTTAGTGTATTGGACAAAATCCACATACAGTCAAAAGTCAACATAACATTTGAAAGATCTAAAATCAGAATCGAATATCTTGATAACGTCTTTCAAAAAGCTCTGACTGAATCATTCTTCCCATGTTACATTTAGTGAGATCAAGATTTTTCTAAGAGAAAATTGATTTCAGTGTCTTTTCAAACACCTTCACTTTTGCTCTAGTGCTCCTACTGAGCTTTGACTAGCCTTAGTTCTGGATATCTTGACATAGATAGGAGTTTCTAAAATGGAATCGTGCTTTTAATGGTAATATTTCATATTAAATACCCTGATTGTTGTAAAAAATACATATGTATTTTAGGACCTAAAGATGCAATGGACTTGGAAGTAAGTGAACAAAAAGCTTGTTTGTACAATGGCACAATGACCTAGGAGCTAACCCTGCAGCTCTGCTGACTGCTGCAGTGCAAGTCACCAGACAGGCTTGTAATCACAAAAATGGCCTTCTACTTTTGAAGGCAATATGTTATTCCTCTATGGGAGGCAATGAGAGTAGCACCCCATATTTCAGAGGCACTTTTTAATTGAGAGTCACATATGGCTTTATTTTTGTGACTCTGAGGATTTGAACTTCAGCTTAGGGATTTTCCACAATGATTTCCCCACTGTGAAAAATGCAATACATTGTTGAGTTTCTTCAGACAGGTTGAAAAGTTGAACTTCGACAATAAACTGCCAGTGACTAATGCAGATGTTTGGTTTGCACACTGAAGGCAGCATTGCACAGAATTTCCTCTCTTCATCCTACAGATACCTGCATATTTGAATTGAAGAAATGGACTTCTTGCCACTCAGAACTAAACATTTTGCTTAAGGAGCAGGAGGAAGTTATTAGTATGCATACTCACAGCAGAGCTTTTAAATGAGATGTTTCAAAAGTACTACTAGTATGCAGGTAAACATGTCTCCTGTTTTCTCAATAATCAAATTGTTTACTCCTCCGGGATTTCTTCTGCCATCAAAGCCAGGCATTGTGTCTGTCAGCATGCTATGGAGTCAAGGCTATAGCTTGCAGGAGGAGTTGGTTTGGGTGTCAGAACCAGTCTGACAGCTCCTTATGCTGCTACTCACATGTTTCTTAAGGGCTGTGCCGTTGATTCCTCTGGTGGGACCTCAGACAAGTCCTCCTCCCCATGCCTGCCTTGCTTCCCCGGGCACTGCACCAGCATGCCGGTAGCTGCCTCACCTCATACAGTGTAGAAGTCCTGTGGTATTAACTGTATGTGTTTTAATAAGAGCAGCCTCTGTGAGTCCCAGCAGACCGGCAGGAAGGGATGGAGATGTGCTGTATAACCCTTCTCCCCTACTCACACCATGCCCAGTAGCCTAAGAAAAGCCAAGGAGGAAAAAATGAGAGGGAAGGTAAGGGACTGAAAAGTGAGCTTCCAAGACAGACAGCTGTGTCTTTGTAGCACAAAAAGGAGAGGACTGAGGGAAGGAAGAATAACACTGAGATAGGATCAGCAGTGTAACACCCCCTGGGACTTGGCTGTTTGGAATATGGCAGATCTGAGCTGGGGGTCCATCCCATGCTCCACTTTGATGACCAGCAGCCAGTGTGAGGTCATGACAGTCGCCTGGAAACAACAGCAGTGAATCTTTAAGGAATACACTTAGCTCAAAAGATCAGAGGGTGAAATGCTTTTCAGTTTCTTGGCTTTTGATCCTTGTGCATTTCATTCCTAGTTAGTTTTCTCTTTTCATTTATAGCACTGATTCCCCTGGAGTTTTTCATCTTTTGTTGGAGAGTATGTTTTTAACATGTCAATAAAACCCTACAAAACACATAAAGTTCAAGTTGCAGGGTGACTTGAGATTGGAGATGGCTTGGAGATTGACTGAGTTGAAGTTGGTGGTGTTTCTTTAAGATTGAAAATGATAGGGGAAATCAAGCCAGGCCAACTGAGCTCTGTGGAGAGGCAGTTCTGGGAAGATTATCGCCCCATTAGAGCTTCTCATTCTGCCACAGTTAAGGGCTTGTCATTACTGTGGTTTTCTAGCTATCATCTTACACCTGGAAAGCATTAACATAGGATTCAGTTCCTTGTAGAATCCCTTCAAATGCATTTGTTTGTGGAAGTAAGTTATCTCTTGCATTTGATGTGACATAATAATTATAATTCCTTTCTCCTGAGACAACTCCTTGTTTTGTTCTTATAAATGCTTTTTTTTTAACCACAGAATTTCCTTTCTGATATATTTGTTTTATAGTTTTAAGTCTCTTTGAACAAAGGGAATATTTTGTTTTGTTACTTATTTAATTGCCATAATTACAGTCTTTCCTGACTAGTATGTTTGTAGGCATTTATAACTTCTTTTGTGTTAGCATTCCAACATTGACTAAGTGCCTCTGATCCATATTAAGTGCTGGCTATCATCTGCTGTGGAGCTCTTAAGCAGTTGCCTTAGAATGTCAAATATATTGCATTGTGTCCCTAACAGAATAAAAAACAAGTTGGAAATGTTAGCAATAAGGGAAGTGTTGCTGTAGTCGAAAAAGTTATCCTGTTACAGGAGAGGTTGTCTCAAGTCAGTCTGATTTGGTGCACAGCAAGGAGGCATGTTTCTACTTCTTCAGAAAACAGCAGTGTGTGTCCCTGTCTAGCATATCTGTAGTAGCCAGCCAGTGACCTGGCCAAGCTCCTGTTTGACAAATCCATCCATTTCACACAATGATGCACGGGCTAATGTTGTATCCAGCCTTTCACTAGAGGGAGAAGCCCCGAGCAAGGCCATGGATCGATGTCCTACCTCCCTGGGACCAGCTGTTTCAGACAGCCAACTCATGTCATGGGAGTCTTTTCTCCCTCTCCAATAAAAATAACCAGACCTACAGGATAAAGTATTTTCTTTTCCTCACACTGAATAACATCCTGACACCTCCATGCCTCAGGCTCAATGCACACATGAAGAAGCAATTATATGACAGACAGTTTCCTCCTCAGCTTCCTCCATTATTCAATTGCTTCACATTCCCTTGTCCTCTCAGCACTGGCTGATCTGTCCCTTGTCACAGGTGTCCCAGGACCCTCAGGACTGGCAACCTGCACAAAGGTGATGGACGAGATATTCACTCTGGGAGTTGTAGCTGCTCTCAATAACCTAGGTACTCCTTAGTTACTTAACATGGATGCTTGCCTTCCAGAGGCATAGAACCTTGTGGATTGCTGCTCTATGCCACTGCAAATCCAATAGTGAGGTGGATGTGTTAAATGATGGTCTGATCCACAAAACCAAAAGGAAATTCTTCCACAGGAATACGGTGAAATGTGTGGTTGTTCCTACTGCAGACTTTAGGCAAGAGAGTCATTTATCAAGAAGGAAGCTGTATCATCCTTCTTGTTAATGCTTTACACATGCATTTTTGCTCAAGTGCTTGACAATATCCACTGTACGTTATGGCTGATAGTAATAGAAATTGCCCGTGTGCTGTAGGATTTGGACTGAAAGACAGCAAGCCCTTGGCATTAGTGCCATTTCTCTTGCCAAGGCATCAGTGTCACATCCAGGGAAATGTATCCTTGCAAGTATTTCACCAGGGTGTCTAATGCACAGCTGACAGATAAGACAGTGCCTGTGCCTGGCACTGGGAGAAATGGCTCAGCACATAATCAGATGACAGTGTATCATGCAAGGCAAACAGGACTTTTCTTACTCTTCTTTTCCTTTCATGTGTGACTGCATATCTGACTAACTTAGGTGAATTTTCGTTTATATGCCATTGCACCTCAGTGCAGTTGTTCTTTCTGCCGTTCCCTGATTCCTGGTATGGGGGGCTGCTGGTTCCTGTGTGAGGTGCTAGAGAGCTGTGTTCCAGGGTGAAAAATAGATTATACAGAAACTAATGGTTTGGAGCCATCGTATCGTTTTGGCAAGGGGGTGGTTTCTCTGGTTTCCCTCTGTCAGCGATGGAGAGAGTAGCAGCTTTCCCAGGGAGCAGACCAGAGTGCAAGGTACTTGGCTGCTGCTCTGAACCAGTGGCTGAAAGAGAAGCAGGGTGGAAGATGAACTCTCTTAGGCCAGAGTGATAATGTAACCCTACTACAAGAGAACCTGCGTAGATGAAAAACAATCCTTACCCGCAGTTCCCTCACCTGATTTTCTTTTTTTTTCTGGTTGGATTCACGCCTTGGTCTGACAGATTATGCAGCCTCATGTATCTTCCCTGGGGAGGGGATGAGCAAACAGGGAGAGGAGGGAAGGTGGGCCCATATATTTCTTTAACAGCCCACAGTTAATCAGCTAAGAGAGATCAGCCAAAGCTTCAGTCCTTCTCCACTTCCCATGACTCTTATGGTTTGCAAGTTACCTTCTTAGCCCCCATCATACATTGCTTTCCTACTCTCTTAGGGTGACAGTGGTGTAGTTGCAGTGAGAGCTGATCTGAGGGATAATCTTTTTTACCTTGTTAATTTTTAGTGAGATCAACACCCTAAGCACACATAACACATGTTAGCACAGATGTGCTGCTCTCGATCCAGCTTAGGTCAGCTTAAGTTGCACCTCTGCAGTATGCAAAGGGCAGTCAGATGGAGGCTGTTTAACAGCAAGTGCAGAGATAGGCAGTAAGGTTTCTGCTCTCTCACAACACCAAATTTGCTATAATAATAATAGCAATTGTAATTTTGATACTGCCTGGAGTCAATAGAATGCCTGTTGCATTTTGGTTCTGCTGGATTTCCTTTTTCCTCAAAGAACCACATAGGTCTTGCTTCCAGAACACAAAGGTGCACTCATTCTTTCCCTTCATTGCTTTATCTGAATGTCAGAGCTTGGGTTTGCCTCCCTGCTGTTGTCTTGAGGTCAGCTGGGTTTTAGGCCACTGAGAAGTGGCCCATGATAGAGAAACTGTGGCCAAATACAGTCCTGTCAAATTGGAAGGTTATGCTTTTATTCTCAGCAACCACTCTTAGACAGCTTCATATTGAGCTCTTCATTTAAGAGTGCTTTCTAAAAAAAGTGCTTTAGGTCCTCTGTAACAATCAAACTTACTGGAATGCTGCTTACTAAAACACTTCAAGCCACCCACTTCTTTGCTCTTTTTCTCTTCTAAGGAAGCTTAAAAAAATTATGGTACAAAACATTTGTGGTGAATAAGGTACAGGGCCTTATTGCACTCTGTCACAGAAGAAGGTAAAGCATCTTCTCAGATCACACGAGAATGTAGCAGAAACTGAGAATAAAATCTCTATTTCCCTGGTGTTACATTTGTACTGCCTTCATCCTCACCCAGGCAGCTCCTGTCTTTCCTGCCTTAGATATGGCGTGGGATACTTAATGCCACACAGAACCCACATTGTTCCTCTGTCTGCAGCACTTGTCAAGCAGAGGTTTGAGATTTAGATGGGCATGTTTGATAGAAAGGTCACCATTCTGTGCTGCACAAGAATGAGCATGGCTGTGCATCCATTCATTTGATCAATACTGCTGCTGTTGGGAGCTGTAAATGGCTGTCTAGACCAGACCTTAACAATGGATGTCTCCTACTGAAGACAGTGCAATATTCTGTATTTTTATGCAGAAAAGGTGCAGTTTTCTGAGCTGACCTGACCTTTACTATATTTCTTCTGAAGTAGCACACCTGTATTATGATGTTTGTCTACAGTCTTTAATAAGGAATGTCATTAATGTCACAAAATCTTGTTCTGTGTTTTTACAAAAGAGTTCTTCAGTCTTTTAGTTCAAAATCTCATTTATTCATCAAAGCAGATTCTTCTGTCCTCTGATGCTCATCCAAATGTTTGCTGTGTAAGCTGCCTGCAATGGAGCAAATGGTTCTGCTCCTCCAATTTATTTTTTTTTAAAACCCCAAAAACATATGGGGAATACAGAGGGAGCATATGCCTGCAAAGTAAAACATCCTGGTAAATAAAGAGGAGCATCCTCAAACCAGTGTGTTGTACATGGCTGTCTGATGCGTGTGTAAAAAGATACTGGAAGTATTTTGTTTTACCCCCAGACAATTAAGGTTCTTGCTATCCCTCCCTCCCTGCATTCAGAGAACATCAGTGGAGGTTCTTGATCTACAGCAGCATTTATCAGGATGTCTGTATAGGGCAGTGGGAATACAGAGAAGGCATCCAATAACCCATTCTGAAAAGGAGACCTGAAACTGTTACCAGGTTACTAATTTTGGATTCATTTGCATGACTCCCCATCCTGGAGTCAGCCATGCACAGAGGAATCCATAGGAAGGATGCAGGTGGTGGTGAATCCAGCCCAGATCAGAGGCAGGTGTATAGGGAGCACTGGCTGGCCAGACAGCGTGTTCTCTTGCATAGCTAATGAGAGCAGGCTTCTAATGAGACTGAGTGTCTTGAGACGTGTCACTGCACTGAGGTGATGGAGTGTGCACTGCGTGGCAACACAGGGAACAGGGACAGCACTTTCTCTTATTATGTCTCAGGGAACAAATGCAAAGGTCTGAAGGTGCAAATTGGAAGGAGTCTGGTGCTCAGGAGAATGCTGACAGTCTTGTCAAGTATTCCCCTGCCAGATGCAGTCTCTGCCAGGCTGCTTATTCTCCTGGATCCACTATTGTGCCGTCACTGAAAGCTTTTATTTCTTGCCTTAAATTTCCTTTGGCAGCAGTTGTTTAGGTTTTTTTTCTTGGAGATTTAAATGATAAAATTTCTGTCTAAATCAAACGGACTAATGACATATTAAAAAAAATAATCAGAATTTCCTTAGTGCAGGAAATTGCAAGGTTTGGAACTTTCGCTTACATCTTAATTACAAGCTTTTTATAAATTAAAAGCTGAAACGTTGCAGAGGAGGGAAGCTTTTTATTAAAATCATTAGGTGTTTTAGAATTGGAATATGTTTGTTCTCTTTTGTTAAATCAGAGTGCTTAAGGGCTTTCCTGATTTGTTTTGATTTTTTTGTTTTAAATCATCTCTGCCTTCAAAGTGCTTGCATCTTTGTGGGTAAAGATATGCTTTGAAAGTATCTTTCCTTTTACTTGCAAAACGTGGGTGGATGTGCAGCACTGGCAATAATACTTTCCTGCACAAAGTGCTTGAGAGGGGCAGGATCTCCAGCTTGGTGTTCCCAACAAAACACCTGAGGATTGGGGGCAGGTCAAACTGAGTGATGCCCTTGATACAGGATGGCAATGAGGATGTGCTTTGAGAGGAAGGATCTTCTTTGAAAGTTATAAGTGTCCTAGTCTGAAATGAAACTCTGGTGCATTCCTATCAAAGTGGTTTTTATGTCTAGCCTTAGTGATGATTCAAGAAACAACTAATTATTCAGCAGAGTTAAAATGTTGCAGATGTGCTTCTCCCTCAAAGGACATGAGGTGGGTCTTCAGTTACCATCTAATCACGTTGCTTCCATCAGAGACTGCACTAATTCTAAGTGGCTTTTCCACCCACTCTGAGCAGCTCAAGCAGCTTGTTTGCCTTGAGTATGAACTGCCTGTAGGTCTGCTGGAAAACTTTTCCTAGGAAGCAAGCTTACAACCAGCTTTTTCTATTCAGGCTATTGGCTTTTCTGACCTGAATCTTTCCTTAGAGAGTGCCATATCACCTGTATGGCTAGAGGACTGTCTCTATGGAAAGTAGGAAAAGCTTGCTTTTTCCCTGGGAGAAGGAGGCTGAGCTCAGCAGCCTGGCTGGATACCATGTGCACTGGTCTTCCAGACCAAGGGAGGCTTGTGCCTATTCCTGTCTCTGAAGTAATTTTGTAAATAGAGCTTTAGGAGAGAAAAGTAAGTCTAGTTGTAACACCATGGTAGATTTCTATATTTGCAAGCAGTTTCCACATGATTGACAGTTTTGGGCATTGTTTGAGGACAGTTTGCTCTCCAAGCAAATTCATTTTTTTGGGAAGTTGGAGGAGGGGGTTCCTGCTGAGGTTAGCTGGATTCATCTGGATGTTACAGTTCTATTGAGCCTTCTGACAAGCCTTTCTTCATGCTTGAAGCTCTTTATTTTCTCAGTTTTTGACCTCACTGGGTAAAGCCAATGCTAATTTGCAGTGAAACTGGGTTTTATGGACAGGAGAAGAACCATTACCTGCAACAGTGCATCAGAAAGGCTTAGCTTGCAGAATGCTTGAATACTGAGCACTTACTGTCTTTGCTTTCCATTCTAGGTAAAGAATTCTGGTTTTTTCCTTCAAAGCAGACAAAAGTAAATGTTGCTCAAACCCCTTTCACAGCTGCTATCTTATTCTTTCTGACTATCTTCAGGTTCTTCATAACCTGAAAGTTTCTGTAAACAACAAGATCATTGTTCTATAGAGAAGCCACAGATGAGGTCTTTTAGATAATGCCCAGCTTGGACATGAGTAATCTGCAGTTTTAGACTGAGTCAACTGGGACAACTTGAACTTCATGCAAAGGTAGTCTTCTTTTCTTTGTGATTTTTACATGTCAAGGTTGTGACAGATTATCACCAAAGTGACAAAGCAGTAGATGGGCACTAAGGTGAAAATCTCTATCCAGGCAGAGAGGACTGATGCTTCAGTAAGCACTGTCACTGTACTTTGACAGATTAGGTGCAGAAAGGAAGTTGCAGTGAAAATGCACATTTTGCAGAAACTGGAAAAAATAAATGCTTTTCAACTGGTTTATCTGTATTTTTGTGTTTTTAAAGGTTTTTTGATAGATTTTAAATGGAACAGGAATAGAATAATTTGAGGCAAAGGACTGCAGGTAACTTGAGGCGAAGGATTGCAGGTAACTTGAAACTGAAGGTCAGCTGGGTTTAAGTTATCCACTATATGTTGATAAGCTTAAGTAACTCCAGTGGCTTGCCACTGTAGTTTTCTTTTCCAGGAACTGACCTGGTTTCTCCTTATCTCTCTACCTGTCTTTGTTCTATAAATATTTCTGATGAGAACTTCAGTAATTTAGGCAGAAGTAGCAATTTGCTTGCCTAGAACACACTGGCATCTCTCTCTGCTCCCCCTGCCCTTTCCAGGAGATGTTCTCCAGCTCTTTGGTCACAGCAGCCTCTTTCAGGAAAAGGGGACAGATTCTTGTCAGCAGTTTGGCCATTGCAGTCCTGGGTTCATCTAGCCTAGTAGGTGTGCACTGCCACACTTTGACTTTTTTGGTCTTTACTTTATCCTTCTGTTTCAGTTATTTTCCCAGTGCTCCTGAGTGACTCAAACTCGCCTTTGGTGTTAAAAAAAAAAAAAAAAAGAGTGGACCTAAAGTTAACATTTGAAAATATAGCACTGTTGTAAAACCAGTATCTGGAGTATTCAGAGTATTCTTGATTAAGGAAATATAACCCAGGAGAAAGCCTCCTTTGGCAAATGGTCAGAAGCCTGTGAGATTCATATGGCTTGCTGGAATGTCTGGTTTGTCCTTCCAACCACCCTTGCTTTTTTCCCCAGTTGGTATCCGTGTTTATTGCATTTATTATTTCCAAAATATTCCCCTAGTATTTTGCTAATGGTTGGATGATGATCCTCTTACAGGATGGAGATTTCTTCATTGTAGATGTCACATCTTTCATTTCTTTACTAAGTTGTGCATGGCCTTCTGTGAGTTACCAAACAGTGTTTTTTCCCAGAATAAAGAATAACTATTTTCACAGGTTACCACTTTGCCATCCAGGTGCTATAACTGCTAATGTGCTTCTCAGAGCTGGAACTTCATGCTTACAAAACATCAAGATTCAATTTCAGTTTAGCCAGGGAAAAGGCCTAGGAGCTACAGCTCCTGCCCTGCCCATTGCAGCTCTTCTCCTTTACTCACTCCAATGCAGCTTTTGCTACCAGAATGTCTATTTCCAAGTGGAGATGAGGCTAAAAACCTAGGTAATAATAGGGATTTTATAGCCTTTTCTTATAAAGGAATTCTGAACTAAGCACGTGAAGCATTATTCCCTTGGCCATTCAGTGAAGGTGCCCTAAGTGGCACATCTGTTTCCTACAGCTGTTTTTGGTGTCTTTGCTTCCATTCAGCAGTCATCAAAGCCCTGCTGGAAACCCTAATCACTCATATATCTGTTGGAGAGAAACATTTACAGAATACACAAAACAGTGAATTAATGCAGATACTGGGTTCTACAAATCATCAGCTTTAAGTTTTGTTCGTTCTGATATTTCCTCTCATTACAAAAATTGGAGTGATATTTTTCTTTTTTTTAACTTCTGACAGATTGAAGACTGTTTCCAGGGGACCTGGAAAAATGCAAATTATTTTAGCCCAGAGTTCATTTTCTAGCAGATACTATTCTTCATTTTACTGTTGAGTGAGTAAGCAACAGTTACCTACAGTCTCATGGGATATTTTTTTCTATTCCCATTAGCAGGAACCTCTGGTGGTGGTGGGGGGCTTTCTTCTCCTGCTACTGTAACAACCGAAGATAAATTTAATGTGGTCCACAATCCAATTTATACTCCCCTGTAGCAGAAAGAATCTGCTCTGTGACACTGAAGGATTTGTTTTTTCCCAGCTGCTGTTAGTGGAATTTGAGGCTTTGAGTAATTGGGTTGAAAACCATCCTTTGAGGTAGGCATTTTATCTTCTCACTTAGGCATTACACCTTCTACCAAATCAGAGCAGTACATAGACAAATGTATTTGAAGAATGGCAGAATTGATCTAATCTTGTAGGTGACATATAAAAATACCTGTCTGTTACTTCTACTTGTATAATAGTTATAATCAACCAGCATGGTGATTATCTGATTATCTATTTTACATTTATTAGTACTCCTACAGATAGAATAAGTAATTCCATCATGATTGGGGTTATTCTTTTATTTAATTAGTAAAAATATGAATTTTCTGTTCAACGTTTGTCATACAGAACTTTTTTTTTTCCCCCAAAGCATGATGTCCTGTTTCTTAAATCCTCTACTGAGTCAAATTCAGTATTATTTGCTGTGTGAAAATGAGACTAGATGCTGAAATTTACTTTTGGATGGTATCATAGTCAAGCTCAGAGCACTAGTAATCCGTCACTGGGGCATTGGTTTTGCAGACTTAGGCCAAGTCTCTACTAAAATATTATGCAGATGAAGGTCCATCTGGTCTGCCAGACATTCTCCTGAGCCAGACTTGCACTTTTACAGTTAAATCTGTGCAAGAAGCCTGAAGCACGGTGGTAGAATTGCATTCAGAGTTTGGCTGGGTGGTGGATGCCATCCTTCACTCAGCACTGGGTGGGTAAGTGAGGGCTCTGATCCCCCAGGGCTGCCTCAGCAGTGCAGGGCTGGCCCTGCTCTATGGTGCTCATGGGCAGGGGCTGATGCTCTGCCCACCAGTGTGCCAGCATCCAAGGCAGCCTCTGCAGCTCTGGCATGTTGCCCAAGACAGTTTCTTTCCCCACTTGGTTGGCTGGGGCACACAGGGCCTTAAATAACTACAGGGATGTACTCAGTGAGTAGTTAGCATGGCATATATACATAAAGTTTCAAAACCAGTGTTGGAGGCATCTCAGTGGCATAGCTGTTTGTCTCACTAAAGAGGAGCATCATGGATCTGTTGCAGAAAAAAAAGTACATATTTATTTTAGAAGAAAAACACAAAGGTGCTCAGTGTATTAAGCTGGGGGTTGGAGTTAACTGTATCAAAGCTAAATGAGCAAGAGTGAAAGTATTTTACTACATGTTAGACTGGTTGGACTGAAAAGTGATGTGGGTAAATTGCTGGCACACAGCACAGATTACTGTTTCCTTTTTGTGCTTAACTGCACTGTTACTGCACCTTGGGACTTAAAGAGCTGTCACTGAAAGTCAAATGCATGCTCTTATTTATGACATGCAGCAGGGTGTGTGTCATCCTAAAAATGCTTTATTGACCTCCTAAAGATGTGCTGTGCATGGAGAGTCATTTTCACAGGATGTAGGGAGGGAATTTTCTCTAGTTATTAATTTCTGAGTCTTACCACAGTGATAGTTACCAGTGTACAGGAGATGCTGTATCTGATTGATGTGCAGATTTCATGCTTTCTTATCCTGCTGCTCAGGAGTTCCTGGCCTGCACCAGCATAACTCTCATCTTAAGAGCTATGCCACCTGCCAGAGGTTCAGATTAATTAATTTTTTTGTCAAGAAAAGGCACCTCTCTCATAATTTCATTTCTAGAAGAAGCCTCCAGATGTTTTCACTTGTCAGCTCTCCATCCAAGATATTAAGAAGGAAGGGTTTTATTGTGACAAATAAGTAGAACTTAACAAAATGAAATGATGCTGGTCTGGATGCAATCTGTACTCAAATCTGTATGGTCAGGAGGTTTATGGTTCTCTGGATGTAAAGGACATGTGCTAATACTAAGACTGGAGTTATTTCAGGGTAGTGTTGGTGGACAAGTGATGCAGTGTCTGTTACAGAGTAGATACTGCTGCACTTTCCAGAGGCAGCTCCATCCTCAGCCTTGTAGCAACTGAGGCAGGAATTCAACCTGATTTCACCCAGTTTACAAGTAAGGAAGCTAATGAAGAGTATTAGGTTTTCAGTACTGCTTGGATTGTGACAAACTGGGTTTTCTTTCCTACTGGACCCCCTGGTTTGTGTGGATTTTTTGTCTCATGGAGTGCTAATGCCAATAAGGCCTCCCAGACATTGTGCAAAGAGTGTTTCCGAGAAGACCCGTGAATCATCTTTCTGTTCTGTAGGCAGATACATCATTGGTGAGAAGATAAGAAAGATTTGGGCATACTGATTTCTTTTGCATTTTCTCATGTGCCCAGAATTTAAGACTGCAAGGAAAGGCTCATGGCATCTTTAACAAGCACAAAAAATGGATGATTGAAGCTCTTAAGAAGCTTCAGAAGAAGTTTTCCTATAGATCTTGACAGTTTAGATGCTCTAAACGGGTTTTCAGACACCTACTTTATGATCACCTGTGTGCTTGGCAGACAGTTGCATGAACTCTTTTTTCCTCTCTCTCTCACTGTCTCTGTCTTTCTTTGCAGAACTGATTTGCTCATCTAGAGGCAGGGCAGCTGGATTTTGGGAGAGTATCTGCTCTCTCAGGGCTGGTCACTCTGGTGAAAGACCTTGAATCAGACTGTTGACGCAGAGGAGGCATCTTGCCCTTTGCTCTCTACTCTTCTGGTTGGCAGTGTTTTGAGATGAACTGAGCTTTTACCATTGAGCAAAATAAAGTTCCTTCTCCGCTGAGGGACAGAATTTTTTGTCCTCAGTCCCAGATCCTGTGACTACAAGGACAGAGTATGCCAGGCTCAAGGTTTGGTAGGACATAGTGCCAGCACTTAGTTATGCGTGCAGAGGAGCAGTTGCCACAAAAGCAGTGGCACTCAAAACGTGGTGCAGGCAGACTGCCTGCTTAAATTCATGGTCACTTGGCAGCAGCATTGTGGCACAAGTGTCCTGCCAAGTCATGAGCTGGCACACTGCCCTCCATTTAGACTGGGACGGTAGGCAGCCAAGTGACCAGCAGCTGTGGCTGTGAATAGCAGGAGGGCGCTAGTCCAAGAACAACAAGAAGAAAAGCTTCTTCTTCTACATCTAGAGATTTTGTTGGTTCTTCCAGACATGTCTTCTCATTTCAAAAGGATCTGGAGGGTGCCCTAATACAGCTGCCCTTTTTGAATCCTGTCCACTGGAATCCCCCAGTTACAGGATTCTGCATTAGCTCATGTTGTTGCCCAGTCTGTGACTGCAGTAGACAGAAGCGTGTTTGCTTGAATGTATAGAAATGAAATTTGCAGCTTTGAGGAGAGGATTCATTGTTTCTCTGCTCCCTTTGTTTGAGCAGGACAAGTGAAATGACCCATAAAAATGTCTGCATCCTGCAAATGGCTTCTACACCAGCTTTCCTCCTAATGGCTGCATGAGGATTGGTTTTTATCTTTAAGGATGCCAAAGTGCTTGAATGAATGTAGTTTACGGTTTTTAAAGAGGTTGACAGATGTCAACGGGGGCATCAGATTGCTCATTCTTTGTACAGCCCTTCAGATAGCAGAAGTGATTCTCTGTCCCCATCCAGTTCTACACTACAGCCTGAAGATGTGATCTGTCACAGGCAACCTCAAGCACATCCCCCAAAATCCCCACACAAACAAAAAATCTGAAACGAATTCTCTGGAAAATAGCACAAAGTCAAACATTAGGTTTAATGCTGGGGTGTGCACACAGAGGTCCCACTTCAAGTGGCAACATGTATAAAGCTGTATGCTCAATGTACTTAGTGAAATTGATGGGGTCAGGGTAGAAGAAAGTCCACACAAACCCTGCCTATGGAAGCTCAAGGGCATCACTGTCTCTGCAGCCACACTTCTTACATGCTGAACGCAGGGAAGTGATCTCCCCTAGTCTGTCATAGAAGGTTAATGTTGTGGTACAGGCTCATGATCTATTTAAAGGCATTTCTGCATCAGCCTCCAAGATCTTTACCCCAGCATCTCTCATTAGCTGTCAGTCTGGTGGAATTTCCTGGCTTTTGAAGTGGATTTTCCTGCTTGTGGTCAAAGAAAATGGCAACAAGGACTTGGGAGAGAGTGTGAGCCAGACTCCCTGCTGACCGCAGAGCTTCCCTCGCCATTTGTCATAGAAATACTCAAATAGCTTTCCAGCCAAGTCTCTGAAATAAAAACTTTACAGCACTAGCATCTTTAGGCTGTGTATCTCAGAGACAAGTATTGGCAGCTGGGTCTGAGCACCCACCATGGATGTGATGCCTCTCACCATCTTTATCTTCTTGTCTGTTGAGAGGATCAGTAATGTCCCTGGGAACTGTAGGAGCACTGCTGGGACATGGCATTAAGGAGTACTAGATGTGCACAGGGACACCTCCCGGCCCCTCTCAGTGATTCCTGCTGTGATTTCTCTGCTGGCAGCATCCTCAGGGGGCTGGAGATAAGCACTTTGCTCAAGCAAAACCTAAACTGCAGATGTTGGCCAGCTGCACGCAGCTGGACCAAAGCTCCACTCATCTTGACAAAAAAGCCAAAACCAAGTCCTTACACAGGCAGAGGCTCGAATGAAACTGAAATGATTAGTCCCCTCATGCAGCACCCCAGCTTCTAGCAGCAGGGGTAGACATCAGCAATTCTTCATGCTAAATAACTAGGGCACAATGAGAGGATATAAGACTCAAGTGTCTTCAAGGAGGAACTGCAAGATGATTAATGCTGCAATAGCTGCTTAATTACAAATGCATGTTGGTCGCCAGATGATATCTAGGCTGAATTTAAGGTCTGAATCTTTGCCTGTGAAATATGATCTGGATATCATTGGCGTGACAATGAAGGATATGTGTGTTGACAGCTCACTGGGGTAAAAAAAAGACTAAGTGTAATGGTTTAGAAATGCAAAGTCTTAAGATACCATGTATAAGTTTTAGTGCATTTGATGAGACATTTAAAAGCAAACCTTTTTTTTTTTTTTTTTTTTTTTTTTTTGTGAAGAACTCATTTGGAGAAAAAGGAGAAGTGATGCAGCTTTGTCTGGTTACCCAGATAAAACCTGCAAACATAACTATATCTTGTGGGAGCCTTGGTACTCTCAGAGTTCTGTTGAGTTACTTGCTTTTGTGATCTTTTGAAGGGTGAGGCCCCAAGGCTGTTGGTATGACTATCCAGTAATACCACTGTATTAATATGTCTGCATAGTTTGTGAATTGTAATCATGACTTAAATATAGCTCCTTGCCAGGCAGGGTGAGGCAGCAGGTGGGAGGCTTGCAGTGCAGCCGGTGACTGGGGAGACATTTCCTGCTCTTTGGCATTTTCCAGAGCTTCAGCAAACACCAAAGTCCATGTCAGGGCTGCCCTGCAAGCACAAAAGTTAAATGGGAGCTAAGAGTGGCAGGCTGCATCAGCTCTTTGAGTGGCTTGGGTGTCTTGAGGCAGGTGTGTTGGTAGCACCATGGAAGCATGGAAGCATTCTTTAGAGTTGCTTTGCTCAGGAGTTGGTGAGAGAGTTTGTGGTGCTCTGAAAGGCTGGGCACAGCCTGGTGCAGCATGGCTGGAGCACTGCAGTACCTCAGGGCAGGGATGGAGGTGGGCATTGCAGTGCAGAGTTCTGTAGCAGGGCAGCAGTGTTGGTCTGTCCATGGTTTAATTTGGTTAATACCATGTGTGTACAAGTTGTGACCTATGAGGTCAGGAGGGGGTTTCCTTTGATTTCTTGGGGATGTTTGATGGAGTCTGGTGCTTTTGTGTGTGGAAGTGAAGGTGTAGGACTTAGTTCCATGCTGGTGTGTAGCCAGCATTATGATTGTGTCATGTTGTAGTGTAACTTCACAGGTTCCTTCAGTGGGGGCACTGGCCTGTCACTGGTTCCATACGTGTTCTTCAGGGTAGTACAGGGTGTTACAGCAGTGCTGTGTAAGTCACTATTTGTAATACTGTACTGTGTGCAAAGAGGAAACCTTGATGAGTTGTTTCTGATTATGATTTGGGTGATATCAGTAATTCAGCTTCATCTGCTCTGACTTAACTTTCAAAGCAACTATATATCTTATCTCTTTTTACTTTTCATGATGCACAGATCTAACCACTTGTCAAGGAAATAAAGATTTGTTGAATCGTTAGAGTTATATTTTCAAAATTGGCCTAAACAAAAATTGGCATAAACAAAATGTAATTTTATACTTAATGCTGTAATTGTAGTGGAGGGTGTCTGTGAGGGCATAACCAAAATAAATTTTAGCATAAAAATCTTTAGAAATAAAACTTTATTCAGTTTATTGATTTAATTGCCATCACATTAACTGTTTCCTCACTTTGATTGTGCAAATCTTGGACAAAGTGTAGGTAGATTTAATTTTTTCCCCAGTTGCTGTGATCTCAGTCTGTGCAAACTGCAGTATAAATGGATGGGATTCCTTTTGAGCCTGCCCCTGGCCAGAAAGCCAGTGAGCATTGACTCAAAGCTGCCAAGAGTAAGGAGGAGAAGGTGTTAACTCATCCAGGGTTTAAATGGGTCTTTTCCTGGCACAAAACAGCCTGGCAATTTGACATCAGCCACTCAGCAGAGCAGAATAGGACAATGTCATTGACCATTACAACTGGTACCAATTCAACTTTTAATTTACACGTGCCAGCAAAAGAAGAGTAAAGACAGGCACCCTTCTTTTACTTGCTACACCTGTCTTTGTATCTATGGGGTTTGGACTATACTGATTTTATTTCTTTGAATACAATGCAGCAATTTTCCATGCCACTCTCTACAGCCTTAGAGAAATCACACATGTAAACTGATTAAAGAAAATAGCATTGCTTGGGTGAATTTTTCTGTAGCAATAGGTAATGGGTAGTCTATTATAGTTAATAGTACCTGGACAGTTGTGATCTTGTCACACACAGCCATTCAGGCTGCCTGCCTGTTTTTCCAGTACTTGTTCTGGGGGTTTATTGTTGTTTGGCTGGTTGGTTGCTTGCTTTTTTTTTTTAATCCACCGCTCTCCTCAGAAAATGGAAGTCACAACATTTTCTCATCTGATTTCTTATTCATTGCCGTCTCCTCAGCCTGCCAGTGTGGCATTACACGTGTTATTAGTAAAAGAAAAGATAAAAAATGGAGGAGCAGAATGACTTGAAAGACTGGAAGGAGAACTGCTGTTGAAGTCACTTCTGGACTGACTGTGGTCAGCTAGCATGAGTGGGATGTACATCTCCACTTTTTCTCCTCCAGCAGGAGGCCACAGGCTTAGCCTTTTGGAATAAACATGTTCTTTGCTGAGATTCAAATAAACAGAAATTAGAAATCTTCCCTTCATAAAGCTGCAGCCCCCTGAGCCCCTAATTTTACCGGCCTTACTCAGAGCTTGTACATCTCCATCAGCTTTCATAGATCATGCTTCAATTTTGTTTCCTAAAATACAAGTTTGAAAGAAGCCACTATTGTCCACTGAAAATCCAGACAGCATTAAAAAGCTAAGGCAGTTTCTCATATCTTATCAGTTGTCCCTTGTTCATTGTTTCTTGTATTTCTATTCATATATTCCTGTTTCTAAAATCTTTCTCATTCTTGTTGCTATGGTAAAAGCCTGCCTAAAAAAGAAGAATTATAGCAGCAAGGTACACTGACCTACAAAATAATCAGAACATAGTTGCTCTGTACAAAATGCTGCTTTCAAAGTAGCTGCTAGAAAATCTTGAGTGAGAAAGGGAGATGGCTGAAGTATAGTGACCATGTACATGGATCTGGATTTAGTGAAAACTCCAGTTTGTAAACAAAATTGCTGCTTCTGATCAGTGGATTTGTAGAGCCAGTACCCCATACATAGGATTTTTCCATGACTGCAATATTAGCAGTAGTAGACACCTCTAAAAAAGTGGTCTTGAGCATCTGTTTCTGTCGTTAACCTTCCAGCTCTGATGTGATTTTCTCCTCTGTGTACATGAATGTCATTGATACAGTGTTGTATTACAGTGGCTCATCCTTGCTGGAGGCACAGTTTCTTTTCCAACAAACTGATTTGAAATGAAGTGAAAACCAAACCGTGAATTTTTTGGTTCACCTCCCAGACTATAAAAATGGATGGTCTCATTAATGATTAACACAGCAGCTGGTAGCTCACTGGAGATCTGGAAGAAAATACTGCAATGTCTCCCTCCTCCAGCAAATATATTGGTTAACAGTTTTCTGTGCTCGTACTACCTTATTTTAGTATACACATTTGAATCCCAGCAGAGTGGATCTCTGCCTTCATACCTGCTCTAAGATCAGTAGGGATGCATTAGATCCTAGTTGTATCAGATAATATTTTGTGGTGTTATTAGTGCTTAGTGGTTTGCATTTCCATGTGATGTTAGTATGACTTTTAGAATGCTCTTCTATTTGAAACTATGCTGTGGGCTTTGAAGATTTCCAGGATCTTGTTGCCCACAGCATGGTTATGTCATTAAGAATCAAGTAAAATTTCACAACAATTTTGCATTTACATGAACATCACTTCTGGGTGTTTTGCTGTTGATAAATCCTTATTATAGCATTAAACTGTGCAAAAAATATACACATATATTATTGTCAGGAAGTGTTTATACTATTCCTTCTACTCCACAGTATTGGAGTACACTGTGCCTGGGCAGCTGACAAATGTGTAATGAACTCTAAAGAACCAGAGGGATCTTTTTAGACTAAATGTTCTCAGAATGTATTTAACTGGTCAGCTAAAAAATCACCAACCAAAATAAAAGAAAATCAAAAAACCCAGAAATCTCTAAAATAAAAACCTTATTACATAGTAATTTTGCATATGGCAAAAAGTGGTAGGTTATCTGGAGGCTTTTCTTTATTGCTCTAGAAGAGAACTGTGAGCATCTGTTCTCTTCTACACTGAGATTCTTCTAAAATGATTTTTTTTTAAAAATACTAAAAAGTATACTATAGTCTCTGGAACCTTGTGCAGAGGTGCAAATTTTCAAATAGTTGTCTCTAAGTATAGGTACATGTTTTGCTCTATATTTGCTGTAAAACGTTGTTGGATGCATGTATAGTGCACCGGTTCCTTCCCTGGCAGAGATAGGGCAGACACGGAAACTCACCTGTGCACAATTACAATGGATAGTGCCTCCAGGGTTTATCACAAGGTTGTTTCCATGGTGTACATGAAGACAGAACACCTGACAGTCAGCAGGCTGATCCTGGCCCAAAGGCTGCTTGTTTATCCAGCCATTCTTCAGGGCAGCATCACCACCTTCTGCAAGGAGATCGCTCCAAGTGGAATGTTGTGCTAGTGCCAGTGGCCAGAAGAGGGATGGGAGAGGAAGGTGGAGACTCACCTGAGCCCCAGCTGCTTGTAAGACAGGCAGCACGTGGAGGGATGAAGCATGTGGTGGCAGAAGTGAGAGCTGACACTGTTGTGTCCCACCACAGGACCTCAAATCCTGCTCCAGCTGGTGTAGCTGTGAGGATGAAGTACACTGGAGTGTTTGTAATTTGGTTGGTAACATTCAATTAATTTGCTTTCACTGACCTGAGTGGATATTTGTTTGTTTCATTAGAGATCCGAGCTCAACTCGTTGAGCAGCAGAAATGCCTGGAGCAGCAGACTGAGATGAGAGTGCAGCTTCTTCAGGATCTGCAGGATTTCTTCCGCAAGAAGTCGGAAATAGAGATGGAGTACTCCCGAAACCTGGAAAAACTGGCAGAGAGGTTCATGGCAAAAACCAGGAGTACAAAGGATCATCAGCAGTACAAGTAAGAGAAACCTGCTTGTGCATATCACCCCCCTGTTGTACCTGTTGCTGGTTCAAAGGCCTGTTTAAAATTTCCAGCCCTGCTTAGCAGCACAGCAGTTCTCATTGCAGCTGAAGGTGGATGTGTGCCTAAATACCAGTGTTGATGTGGCTCTATGCAGTTACTCATGGCAGCTTCTGACAAGTAGTTTCAGTTTCTTAAAAGTTGAGTTGCACAAATACTATCCCTAACCTACCATATGAATTTTAAACTACCCAAAATACCGTATCTAGAAGAGATGCAGAGCTCCAAAAGCTTGAAAATCTGTGTGCTCATTTCTAGTGGAGTCAGTAGGATTTTGAAGCATCTGAATGAAGGTCAGTCAACTTTACAACAGCAAAAAAAAAAGACAACTTTGGCCAAGAGTAACATTAAGAAATAAAACTATTTTGATTTATTGTTGCATGTGAACTTTGCTGCATCTTCACCTCTCTGATTTCTAGGAGTAAAGATGATGTGAACGTTATGTGTTGTTTACAATTTAATGTATCCTTTTAATGGCAGAGTTTTGTAACATACAGTGCATTTTCTCAAATGCTTCATTTGCATCACTTGCTGACATAGTCTCATGTGGTTATTTTCCTGACTTGAGCTGATTAATGGATGCATGTGTCTGGCTCTGATATGCTTAGGGATTTAGAACAGTATTTTGTGTTTGTAAAACTAAAAAATAATTTTCCCACTGTTCACTCAGTGCTGTGCTAGAGATACACAGATAAAACTGTTGTTTCAGGATGTCCTGGTTTAGGACAAATTAGGGGAAATCTCCAAAAGGGAGCCCCCCAAAACAAAACAAACCTCCAACCACCCCTCCCCCAACACCGGGTTCGGGAAGGAATTTCTCGGAGGAGCAAAGTGGAAAACAAAACCTATTTATTTACAAGTAACAAAAAGAACACTCCCCAACACAAGAAAAGGAAAGAAACAGACTGTGTATGGTGAGGGCTTCAAGCTTCTTTTGCAAGCTCCAGGTGTCCTGGACGTCTCAGGTCAGGTCCGGAACCGGTCCAGTATCTTCAGGGGAGGGTAAGAAAGAGGGAACAAAAGAAAAGGAAAAAAACAGCGCAAAAAAGCAGAAAGCAAGCAAGCAAAGCGGCTAGCCAAGCCAAGCAGCAAAAAGCCAAAAGCCAAAAAGGCCTGGTCAAACACTCCCCCCCTCTCTTCCCCGCCCCGCCGCAGCAAGACGGCCGGGTGGGGGGAAGAGAGAAAAGGCACAGCTGCCAGACACAACACACGATATTGGGATAAAGGCTGTCAATCCACGACACAGGACAAAAGTCTTTTCCAAATAGATCTGGCAAAGGAAAGGTTAATCAAATACAGCTTGAACAGTTCAAAGAACATTAATATATATTTCTTAAAATTCATTTTAGTGACTCAATGATTCTCTGTAGTAACCAACTTGTGCATATGTCACCACTTCACAGAGAGCCCTGACTTTTATTCTGCTTGTGGCAAAATCTTTTTTCCTTATGTTTACAAACATCTTTCCTTGTTCTTAAACATGTTAAATCCAGACTGGCAGCTGTACATGGAGGTTATGACTTGAGTTCTACCTTTGGCTTTGCTCTTGCTGTTCTCTGCTTTGAGAACAGGTTACTGCAAAAGTGGCTTTAGTTGTTGGTCCCCTGAGCTGTTCCCACCATTGCCCCCAGAGCAATCAGGAAGGTCTGTGGAATCAGCTTCGGGACGTACAGAAGCAGCAAGGACCAAGTAGTATCAGCATGGCCCTTCAGGAGTGCTCCTGTTGTCTGACCTGGCTGATAAAAGCCCTTGCTGTGAAGTAGCACTGTTAAGATGTCTATCTGAAACAAATGGAGGAAGTTTTCTTAACTCCTGATTCATAGCAAAGCAAAGCGCTGATGAAAAAGAAAATACTCTTCTCTGTTAATCATTCCTTGTTGCTTTGATTCTGAGGGTGAGAGCTGAAAGTAGATGATTAGATGGGAATTAAAGGCCATATTTCTAACAATGAGAAGAGCTAATTATTAGAAGAGTTAGCCAAGAGTTGTGGGAGTTTCTCTCAATTCATCACCACTTCTGCCTGTTTGATCCTCATGCGCTTTATCCTTTTAACTAAAGGAGAATCCCTGTAAAAGAGGGGAAAAAAAGAGCAGCAAGTTTCTGGAGCAGTTAGTTGGAAGGCAAACTTTATACTTAAATGTCAATAAAATCATAAGACAAATTATGTAAAGGTTTTTTTTTGTCTGTGAAATAGTTGTGAACTACATGTATTTTTATTTTGCCTTGTGTAAAAGAAATGAGAAGTCATCTTTTATTTCACTTTTTGCTACATTAAAGCTGGGAGTGGGCCTGCATTGCAAACAGTCTGTCATGGGAATTCAGAATTGGATCACTGGAAAAAGTCCAGTCCTGCTCTTTGTCTTGTAATTGACACATCTAGGACTAGCAGTAGCAGTGTATTTATGACTACTGTGAATTTCTGAGCATTGCTCACAGAAGATGGATGCTTGAGACATTTTCTTCTACTTCATCACTTATACAAATCCAATGCAGTGAAACAGCTACACCTGCAATTCTGCTCATTAAGAATTTGGGTTGTGCTTCCAGTGCTTGTTTATTTCTGATATCAAAAATTAATTACTGTTACTCTTCCAGGAATGACCTTTACTGATTTTGAACATTTACATGCACTCCATCTCTAAGCTTTGTGGAAAGATATTTTATACTTTTAAGGTGGCTTGCAGAGTATCCATGCCTCATGGGACTCGAGTGTGTCTTGAAAGTCATCTGAGGCTTGCCTAACCTGAGTTATCCCAAGAATGGATAGATTGTTCAGATGCAGATATTTTTATGTAACAAGTTATGACTGTAAATGTCAGTGAGACGTTTCAGTTAATAACATTTCATTTCTATATGTTATACATGTGTGTATCTCCTTCCTCAGGAAAGACCAGAACCTCTTGTCACCAGTGAATTGCTGGTACTTACTCCTGAACCAAGTGAGAAGAGAAAGCAAAGACCATGCAACGCTGAGTGAGATCTACCTGAACAATGTGATCATGCGATTCATGCAGATAAGTGAAGACTCCACCAGAATGTTCAAGAAGGTAATGCCTCTCCTGCAGCCCTCTATCCAGGCTTATAAGATGCATGAGGCAGGCAAAAGTGTCCTAATAGATAGCATGTGAGGAGAAGATTCAGCAAACACAGCATAAAATCTGTTTTAGCATGCATATAAATTCTTCATGACTGGTCTTTTGAAGCAGATACTCAGTGCTGAAATGCCTGGGATCCTGCTGTATGTGCTGGTGACCTTAAGAGCTGAATCACAAATATCCAAAAAGCAGGGGGAAAAGCCTGTCCTTGTCTAAAAAGCACACTTGTCTGTCCATGCAGAGAGGAAACAGTTTTCACTTACGTCTCCCAAAATAGTAACACTGTATTAATTAATTATTTTTAAAAATAATTTCATTGTGAATGAAACAGATTGAAGGCAAAGCAAGGATCTGCTTCTTAGTCCCTTGAAATAAAGTTGGTAGCATATGCTGCAATTCTCCTAAAAGTGTTTCCTTTTCTTTCTAATATTAAATATGAACATACACTTTTGATAAGTATTTCTATTAGAGCCTTTAAGTGTTGTCTCTGTACATGTGTGTCCTTGTCCACGACTGTTATGTATTTTCATAACACATGCAAGGTGTGTAAATCCCTCATGTACTAATCAAGCGCTCTAAGCAACCTTAGCTCAAGATCTACATCATGTGTTTGCAGGCATTGTTGTTCAAATGTTTCAAAAGAAAAATAGATTATAAATGCATATATATTAGTCACAGTGGGATGCTGGTAGACAATCAGCATACAAAACAGTTCAAGAAGAGTAAAGGTTAAAAGATGTAAATTGTGTGATGAAATGATGGCAGCGGTACCCAAGTTAATGTTTTCAGAACAGGGACTTGGTTTCACATATACCCAACCATAGATAGCCCTGGGGTGGGGAGAAGAATCATTTAGGGACCACATCGATTGTTCTTGGAGGAAATGAAAGTAAAAACTTAAACAGAACTTCCTGGTATGCATTAAAACCTGTAACAGGGACAGAGTTGAAGTTTATAGTTTCTCAATCAGTAATGGGTAGTTCATATAATATGTCTGACATGTAAAACTGTAATTTACTGACCACTCAATTTAATGAAATGGAAGATAGTTATAGAAATTGATCCAATAATGAGAAAAGTGATTTGAACGGGCTGCATACTGTCTATGTGCAGATATCTCAGAGTTCCAAGCCAGTAGAATTTTTTTTTAATCTGGAATAGTTTTCCCTTTGTTTATGTCTTCTTCAATAGGTGTGCATTATTAGACAAATCTGTTTGCTTTCAGCATAGTTCAGTTTTTTGACATTAGAAATTTTGCTTTTTCTTCCCTTTTGCCCAGGTAGACTATAAAATGGTATATTGTTAAAGTTTTCAGTGGACAAGTGTGTGTCCTTTTATATTCACTCATAATTTATTAATGGAGATTGCTGCAGCTTCTCTCTCAAAAGGAGGAAAATACATGGGTATTTTCAGTGTGTTAACAGGAGGCATAACATCTCCCTGATAAACTTGTCTCTGTCCTCCATGTTGTTCCCATGCAGATGCAACATTTCAAGTTTTCTCTTTCTAGCACAGCTTCTTGAAGAAGAGCTAGCATCCGTTCTTTCTTTTATATTCCTAACTTGGGAGTATAAAAGGGGAAAGAAGAGCAGGGAAGTTGAGGTGGTCCTGCCATGCATAACTCGAAGCAGACACTAGTAGAGCCCAGATCCTGAGCAGCCCTTTGCTACCTTTCATCAGGGCTTGCCAGCTGACACTCAGCGTGGGAGTGTCATGTCAAACAGCTGATAGCTGCGGTGGAGCGTGGGCAGAGTTGAGCTAAGCAAAGGCTCTGTGCAGGGATCTGAGCCAGGCCCATAACTTAGGGCTTAGGGGAAGGGTGGCAGGAACACATGCAGCACCTCAGTATGGTACAACTGAGCTTCGTGGGCATGTGCACTCAATGTGGCAATGCTTGTTCACCAGTATCAATTCTGAGCACACATTTTTAAGACATTCTGTCAGGCTCAGTACTTGTTGCAGAAGGTTGGTATTTCCACTGAGCCCCAGTGTGCACAGTTCTTGCTATGGTGCTTGCTGCAGAGTACTGGTGATTTATTTGCTGTTCGTTCCCATGTGCAGAACTGATGATGAAGCTCTTCCAGCCCAAACCCTTCCATGATCCTGTGATAATTTGTGTGAGATGTGAATGAGCAGTCTAACTTAAGGCACTCACAGAACTGCATAATGGATGTTTACTGGGCAACAAAAAGATCAGATGAAAAACACATGTACTTTGCTACAGTTCTCTATGCAGGAAAGAGGTCACAGGGGCAGAGAGAAGGTGCACTTAGAGTGAGAAAGGTGACAGCCAACAATGTCCTCCATCAAAATCATATTCTCCCTGAAGAAAATGGCATTGATTTTGTTTGAGATTTTTTAACATCAAATAGCATATTTAAGCAATTTCTGTTAATTTCTGTGATTCTGCAGATTACTTTCAGAAAAAAAATGTATTTAGAATAAAATAGTGTCAGAGAAAAGTATAATCAGTCTCAATAGGTGTCATCTCCGTGTGAAAGCATATGGAATTTGTTCATTGTTCACAGATTTTGGATTAAAGTAGAGACAAATCATGTCCTGCAGATACTTCTACTCTGGAATCTGATCATACTATTGTGTGAAATATGTACTGTCTCTCTAAGTAATAAATATTAATAACAAGTAGAAATATGAAGATTTTAAAAACAGACTAACAAGTGCATGCTTAGTGTCTTACTGCAGTCCACGGTCAAGAGCAGGAAATACCTGTACTCTGTTGGTTGCACACAAGAGCATGTAATGTCTACAACTGTGTGATTCTATAATTTACAAATACCAGCTAGTCAAGCTTCTCTGTATTCAATTGTTAGATCTTTCAGTTAGATATCTTACAGCTTATTAATCTAATGGTGTTACAAAGCACTACTTTTACCTTGTTTTAGTTCTCCATCAGTCCTGTAGCAGCAAAGTGCTTTACTCCATTTCCAAGTGTGGAGAGTAAGTACACACACCAAGCCCTTGATCAGAACAGATCTTCATTGTGCTGCTCTGAAACCTCAGTCTTCCTGCTGCAGAAGGGGAAAGTGTCTCAGGGTGGATTGCCCCATTGCCCCACAAGCAAGATAAGGAGATAAAACAGCAGAGTCGTAATCACTCTGAATATCTTGACTCTTTCTACTTCCTCTTTTTTTCTCCCCCTTTCTCCTTCCAAGAGGATGGGACTTCCCATTCTACTTCTCAATGGTAGACAGTACTGACTTTTTCCATCTTGCTGGTGGGCGTGTTTGTTCTCAAATGAAACTTTTCCATGAAATGAGCCCAACATTTTCTAGAGGAGTGTGGCTTGAATTTGTATCTCAAGATTGACTCCAGCTTGAACTGTAGTAAAGATCCTATAATTTCTTCCTTTCCCAGCCATGCTTTCCATTGGAGTATTGTTTTGTTACCCCTCCTGTGTGAGATATAGCACAAGCCATAAGTCTGTAGCAGCACCTTTCTCTCCTTGTTCTGTAAAGTTGTGTGCAGTTGCCAATGATGATCTGGTAAAATGTAGTGGTGAGGGTGTCCTTGTTCCTTAGGCTTTGTACCTTGTCCTTGTCTCAGTCTCTGTTCTTCATCATTCTGTTTTTCCTTTGTGTGCATTTATGCATCTGTGTGTCTGGGTATTTGGATTGTTTTGGGGAAGTGATCCCTATTGGCTCTGCCTTACATGGTCTGATGGGACTGGATGTGCTGTATTCACATGTACCTGATTGTATGTGGCTTTGGTGTCTAGTCTGGCCTCCTTAACATGTTGATATTAATTATTTTTGTTCTTCCAGGAGCTATTTGTCATTCTTTTTTTTCCAAGGGTCAGGAACTGGCATCTGTTTAAATGCACTAAATGCAAGACAAAGATAGGATCTAGTACAGAGATTTTGTAGCATTTGTTGGGAGACATTATGTCAGGCCTCATACTTTCAGATAGGCACCTAATCTCTTCTTTTTAGTTGCTGGCATACAAAAGCAGTAAGATTGCTGTTGATGCCTGCCCTTCATGCTGCACATAAAATTACAAAAATAAAGTAGTGTAGTTCAAACCTTGCATACTTACACATTTCTTCAGGCAGATGGGGTAGCTGGCCTCATGGGAACAATTAAAGAATAAAGTAATAAGGAGAAATGTCAGGCGGAAGGGAAAAGTATTATGCAGAATATTTCATGCAGTGATTCTGGTTACCCCAGCAGTAATAATCAACTATATAAACACATACTCACAAAATCCTTAAGCAGATTTGTATATTTATAATTTATAAACATGTATTTTCCTTGGACAGAAATCTACATAAGCCAAGAAGAACATATCTTCCAATGTTTACAGTAAAAGATGCTGGAGAAACCAAGCACAATAAATATTTTAGTTCCTTAATCTGGCTATTAACAAGGAATATGACTACCTACTGAATCTGTTTGGTGTCATACAGATTGTGGCATATAAATTTTTTGCATCATTTTCTTAAACATATAAATGTTTAAAAGGATAGCAAAGCTGTTTGTTGCTACAGACTGGCAAGTCTGGGAAAAAATTTTACTGAGTTGGCTATGTTAGTGTCACACAGCTCATGAGACCTCCATAAAAGAAGGGTTTGCACTTCACTTCCCACAGGGACCAGCAGCGGACTTATTTAAAAGCAATAGGCACAGAATATTTTCCTTAAATTATGTTAACTGAGCAGTGTTGTGTAGGCTAAATACAGACACTAAAGAGTCCCAGGAAGAACTGGACTGACGCTTAAATTTCAGTTAAAATAAACAAGAGTAAAGCTAGAGTGCCAAATTATACTTTAACTGAAATGTATGGAAAAAATTTTAACAGATTTCAATGAAAAGATATTAATGTGGAATAAAATTTTAAATTTCTCAGACTTTTATCCAGAAATACAAATCTTGATAACATCAGTAGGAGCACTGATGTTTTGAAAGTTGAGCACATACCAAAAGGAGGTTTTAGGTACGTTTGCTTGTGGGTTGCATGTGTATTATCTATGCTGCCAGCAAGTGAAAAAATTACACTGCTGTCTCTTAATGTCTTGAACCAAATTAGTAACATATTTAATATTTTTAGCAGGAATTTGCATGTGCTCTAACATTTTTATTATATTCTTCATTCCTTTGGTTAATAGATTACTAGTTCATTTCTCAGGGGCACAGTGAGTAACTAAGCACCTTCAGTGATTGTTTGTCAGGTTTTAATAGCCTGATTAGAGCTATCAACTTAGCTCTGGGAAAATGTGTGCTGCATCTTATTTTCTGTTGTTTGAGTACCCTGTGGACAGGCTCCTAGAGGAGCACACCATTCACACATGCTGAGCCCTACTGCAAGGAATAGGTAGCATAAACAAGAAATAGGAAAGCAATTAACCATTAAAAATAAATTTACTTCTTAACTGGTGCTCTAACATGCCATATATTACATGCTAAAAGCCATGTTGCTTGCCATTCAAGTCAGCTTTCTTGATCCTAAATGGTAAAGAAAAATGTGTTGGTTCTTGAAAAATAAATCCCTTTTATACTGCTAAATTTAACCAAATTTCTTTTTTTTTTTTTTTTTTTTTTGTTTTGGACAATTCCTACAAAATATTTCATCAGAATTGAAATAATTTGAAATGTTATCCATCACTGCAGGCATCATCTGCTAGTTGGAGTCCACAGATGAAGTGGTGGAGGGATGACTCCTTTGTGATTGTGTGGCATTGCTCGGTTGTCACTTCCCAATTTTCACTCTTTTTGCTGATCACCTCCCTCCTTCTCTTTATGCTTTCCATTTTAAAGCTTGTTGTCCTTCTATAAAAGCATCTTTCTCTGTTGTGATCTCTTCCATTCACTTTCAAATTTACCACTGATCACTGTGTTGCCCTGGAAAAGATGATGTATGCATGATAGCCAGTAAATCCTGAGGCCTGACTGTTTGTATTTCAGTGCTGGACAGCGCTTGAAAGGAGCAAAGGGAAAAAATGGCTCCTAGTAAATAGTGCTCATTCACCAAATCCTCAGCTCATCTGGTGTCTACCTGCATCAAGGTGGGACTGCATTGAGAGGAGAGTCCATCCTTCAGTGAACTCTGTGTGCTTTGCTTACAGTAAAACCTGAGAAAATTGATTTGGGGGTTTCTGTCTCACCTTCTCAAACAAACTTCTGCACTACCAGGTTAAGGCATCCTGCCTTAGAGTTGCTGTTGCTGTATTTAGGGTTTGATTCTCATCAGCCTCAGGATGGCTGTGAGCAACAGTTGAAAGGGATAAACTGCTTAAAGCTGGCCTTCATCTAGAGTTTCCTCCACATGGGTATGCTCTCATCTTAATGTCAGACATCTTATTTGTATGTCTTGCCCTTCTTTCTGCTAAAGTAATTTTAAAAACTACTCACATTCAGCACTATAGAAGTATCTATCCAAGAATAAACAGGTGGCCTCTGCTTGGAGCTTTGAGGAGATGTGTAAGCTGTGTTACAGCTATGCTGCTGACTTTTAAAGGCAGGGTACCAATGTAAAGCAATGAAAAGCAGCTCAGAATTTTTCCTAAAGATTTTATGGCATTTCCCTAGAGCAGCTTGCAAATCTGCAGTCCTTTTCAATTCTTCATAAGCACTCTACTATTACATATATGAAATTTTGTTCTTCTTATTAGATAAAAATAATATGATATTTGCAGAGAAATGGAAGTAGTAAGCCTTGTATTCTAGATACTTTGGAACTAATGCATACCTCATAAAATGCATCTTTGAAAAATGTAAGCAATAAGGAAAGTTTCACTGTAATTCTGTGTACCTCAGCTTCAGAGCAGCTGTCTTACTGTGCCTTAGCTACTACAGCTAATGCCCTTGGGAATACAAGAATTTCACTGAAGTGTTTTTTTAAATTATATTCCTAGCTTCTTGTCAGTGTAAAACCATCTTGCATTTAATGATTGGAGTGAATACTGATAAGTGATATGATGAGTGCTTTAAAATATTGCCCAGAGTTAAAGTAGGATAGTAGGAGCAGGAGAAAAAAAACACCCCAAATTTTCTGTTTGAGCTACTGTATGTATCTGTTTCATCCTCCTGCAAGACAGTGGGTGGGATGTGTGGTGTAGTTTTTCCTCATACGTGGATGTCATGCTGCTAATTCTCATTCAGAAACCCATTATTCCTTCAGGTGTTTTAGTGATGGCCAAGTATGCGCTAGCAGCTTTGGACATGAGTTGTCCATGAGGATTTTCCTTTGGCTTCCATACAAATACAAAGTACTTCTCATAGCTAAGGCCATTATCTGTCGTGCTGTTGAAGTTTTTAGAAGCCAGACTAATTATCAATTTATTCTCAGAAAAAAAATGTGATGCTTCCAGCATGGATGTTAGAATGCTGAGCATCACAGCAGAAGTGTAGCCAGGCTGTTTGCCAAGTCCTGTAGCTCTGTTCTGTAGCTGTTTTCCTAAGGCTGTGATACAAATGCCTTCAACTCTTGCACAGTTGCCACCATTTGCATCAGATTGAGCTGCTGTGGAAAACTAACAAAGGAATATATTTCAATGAGACTTCAATTAAATGCTCTTGTTTTGACATATTTGCTTTGATAATAACTGCTGCTAAGCATTTCTTTTTTTTCTGGGTCAGAATGAAAGTAAAGTCACAGTCCAGAAAAGCTAAACAAAGCTGGTTCAGCAGCCCACTCTGTGGAATATTATGCAGTTGGCTATCTGTTTCAAAGAGGAGCCACAATTATTTCTTGCATAAATATTTAGATAGTTGTATGTGCTGAGAAACAAAGACTAGATGCAAAATTGGGCAGGATGTCCCTCTAGAATATCACATTCTGCCTGGTTTCGTTTTTGTATATATCATAGCAATTATAAAACAGTACACAGTTTGTTCTATTAAAAACATTAATCTTGAACTTTCCCCTTTCTGTTGGCACCTAATTTCCTGATGCTTTATGGGAAAAATACCTTAAAACTACTTCTGGGTTTCTTTTTAGGAGTCTTCTGTCCAGATGTTATCTGTCTGCCTCTGCATCCCTGAATCACTTTTTAGTGCACTGTAATTCAGAATGGTTTTTGGGAGTAACGTTGCATTCACTGTCTAGGATGAGCAATGAGTATAAATATCAAGAAACCAATGTATGATGCAGTTTTTACATGCCCTTTTCTAATGATTCTTTTTAATTACAGAGTAAAGAGATTTCATTTCAGCTTCATGAAGACTTAATGAAAGTACTTAACGAGCTTTACACAGTAAGTACAGTTACTTACTTAGCTTATCTTATACAAATTCCATATCAGACTGCTTCTGTAAGCTTTAAGTGGACTTTCATTGACTAAGTTACCCCCAATGGAGTTACTTATTTTTATGTTTTACACAAGCCTAAATTATATTTTTGAAAAGACTACTCACTTGTTTAAAATACGTATGATAATGTTGTCAGGATTACTCTTTACTTGCAACCCTTTTTGTCCCCCAGACTCTGGTAAGCCAGTTTATTAGAAGTTTTGTTGTTTATTAATGAGACATTTCTACTCAGAGCTTACCAGAGCAAACTTCTTTCTTTTCTGCTTTGTTTTTGTCCATGCTGCCATCTGCTTAGTTTGACTTGTGGTCTACACACTATAAAAATCATGGGTGTTTGCAGATCCATTGCTGTGCTGTCTAAATGTTACTTATGTGCCCTTCCCCATCCCTGACTCAGATAAGTAAATAATGAGAAGAAAATCAGAGGGTTTTGTAGACTTCCCATACCATTTAGAGAGATCAAGAAAAACCACTGTGAACATTCTGGCAAGCTCCTGCTAATCCATAGGCAATTCCGAGAGAACTTAGGTCTGAATTTATTTTTTTTTGTTGAAACCCATTTACACAACTTGGTACTACAAAACAATGTCTCATCTACCTGATAACTATTTCCCCAGTGATTTTCTGAAGTGATGTGTTGTGAAAAAGAAAAAAAGCAATAATTACTTTTTTTGAAACACAGCTGTAGAATTAAGATGAATTGGTGATGTGCATTTCTTATAAGAGGCTGTTGATTTCTGCTCATTCAGGAATTATACATTTAAATGCTCTTTTTTTTTGTCTGGAAGAATTGAAACATATATGCTCCAGTACCCTGTGTAACAATCTCTAGGCACCTCTGTTTCCCATCCTCAAGATTTGGAGGACCATAAAAAAAACTTTACAGTATTGATATCAAGAAGCATTTGTGAAGTTTAGGAAGCTATCAGTGATCACTTCTCCACAAACAGAGCCCAAACATTAGTTTTGTGCATCTTGGTGATTTTTCTTTTCACCTAGGGAAAACCATGTAGCCATCAGTGGATGAGGAACATTTAAACTCAAGAAAAAGTTAGGTGGCAAAAAGGAGATGCAAAGAAAATTAGTCTTGTCTTTCTGCCCTGAGTTCTTTTTAATTGTTACGGACAGATTCCCAAAGCCTTCCCAAACCACCACTTTTTATTTTGTTTGTTTGGGATTTTCTTTGGGTTTTTTTTGTCTGAAACCACCAGGATTTGTAGGGTGTGACACTGCAAAGCCTTCTTGGCTGAGGCCTGCAGTCAGTGAAGTGTTCTGGGATCAGCTTCTGCAAAGCAGCGATAGGCACAGACCGTTCCACCGCTGGGGGATCAGCGGCTGCCGCAGCCATGGCACAAGTGGGACTTCAGTGCTGAATAAGGCCTGAAGATACAGCCTTGTTTCAATTAAACAGTTGCATAACTCCAGTGTCTGGCAAGGCTTGGGATTAGTGCCTGTGCTCCCAGGGTAGGGAAACTGTGAAGCATGTGCTGAAATACTTTTCTGAAGTACCACTGAAAATCTGCAGGACTGGACTTCAGTATTTTCATTCTTTTTCTTCACACTAGTGCTATATATGCACACTGATAACCATCAGATTTAATCAGGTATTAACTTCCATATTATGTCTTCCAGTGCATGCTAATACCTTTCTTAGAATTAAAGATTTATTTTTTAAATGGGAATATTTTTAATGTTATAAAAATTCTGAATTTGTCCGCAACTTGAGTCAGGCTACGGCTGCAAGATGGTTTCTTGGGATGGAATTTACTTTACCTGATTTTCAGACATCTGCAGTGTAGATACAAATATCTTAGCATGCTGTCTGTGTTCCAGTTAAAGTCCCTGGAAATCTAATATGGGCAGATGAGACCCCTTTAATCAGATGCAAAAATCTGCTTCAGATTAAGTGATCTGTACTGTTAACTTCATTGTCCAGCTTTTCATTGATTGCAAGGGCTTGGTCAGCTGTACATGTCCACATTTAGCTAAATAAAGCCCACACATAATAAAGTGACAATATGGTGCAGAGGAGCATCTGTTTCACTGCTTGAATGTTTAGAATGGCCATAATCATATCTGTGTATTTTATCTGCTCAAGTACATAAAGATAGAACAGTATCTAGACAGATGGGGACCTCATGCACAGGTTTTTAATTCTTTATGACATTTACTGTGTACAGAATAAGATCATAGTGGCCTTATCAGGACAAGTATCGACAGTTTTAATCTCCAGCAGTTGACATTTCTCAGTCACAAAAAGGAAATGTCATCTACTTGTTTGCCCCATGATTTGTAGAGGGGAAAAAGTTTTTTTAAAAAAATCAGTCTTTCTATTGTGAGATAAATCATTGTGTCCAAAAAAAAGCAAACTGATACGAAATCGGTGAGTAATATACTAATACTGAAGTCTCTCCCTACTGCTTAGTTCTGTTTGTTTGAAAGGAAAGGTGCCTTCATGAAGAGTAACTTAGAATGTGGTGTCATATTGGAATTTAAATACCTCTAAAGCCTTTGAGTAAGGGGCAAGTATCAGAGCTTTTAGTGTGTATGAAGCTTTAATAATCTGGTTATTTCTTATCATCATGCCTTATCTTAAAGCAAAGGTCTGTAAATTAAGGCCTTTAGGTTGTGCTGTCCTCATTAAAACTACACATCATGTACAGGATTGTTGAAGAAATAAGAACAGAAGCAGCTGAACCACAACTTCAGACGTTCTCAGAACAAAGCGGGCTTATTTCGCTGGAATAATCAGAATTTTGTGAGGGAAACCTTACTTTCTAATTTTCCATCTCTTCTATGTAAAGGGTTTTTAAATGTTACATTACATAGGTTTTTGACATGCTTTACAACTAACAAAAATGCATTTTAAAATTCTGTATTTTCAATTTTCAGTATTTTATGCATGCATTTTAAAATTGATTGAAAACATCATTCTAAAACGAATTTAATAGCTAAGCTTCACTTTGTATCTTTGTGAGTTCAGTGAATTATGACTGGCAAGTACTTAAAGCTGTGCCTGGTGTCTCTGTGGCTGTGCCAGACAGTTGGTATTTTCAGGTCTGCAGCATCCCAGCAGCTGCACTCCTCCCTTACTCCTCTCCTTACCACACTTTCAGCCAGTGCAGGCCAGGAATCAGTCCCATGTTTCAGATAAGAATATAAGCTATAGAAACTACAATGAAATGTACCTTTTGAGTGAGGGGGATGGGGAAAGGGGAGCTCAGTTAGTTGTGTGGGGTCACAGATAGGAGTTTTCCTGGCATTTACAGGGAGAAAAGTTGGTCAGACAGAAAGCTGGAAGATGTTTGGTTCATTCTTTTGTGAACTGAATCTTCTTACACACTGACTTAAAGAGACAACAGACTTGGCAATAAATCATCTTTGCAACATAGAAAACTCTGCAGTCAAACTCTTCTTCTGTTTCTCTGGGAAGCTAAAATACCTTGCCTTGTCAGATCAGGTACTGGTATATAGCAATAATATCTGAATGATGGGGAATTACAGGGAACAGAAGGTAGGCAGACACTTCTCTTGTGTTGGAGAGAGGCTTTCACTGGACTTATTTAGGGGTCAGGACATACTCATAAATGTCCTCTAAAAACGTCAGGAAGGTCACAGGTTTGCTGAAAATACAAAGCTGTTCCAGTAATAAGGCTGAGGGCAAATGGTGTAGAAAAGTGATGCACATCATAAAAGTATATTTTCATGTCTCCCACTTGGCTTTCCAAATTAATCTTACTGGCATCACACATTTCACAAGCAATGCAAATGTAAAGTGCTCAGAAAAAGGAAAAAGTGAGAGCAGTCCAAAGCAACTTGGATGTTAAAAAAGACAGGGCTGCTGTGCCACTTGCACTTTCCATTGATTTATCTTACTCTTGAAAAATCCTGGCTATTTAATTTTTTCAAGGTAGTTGATGCCAGATTTTCTTTTTTTCTTTGCTGAAGTAACACAGAATCTGATTCCTCTTCAAAAAGTTAAGTTCAGTTTACTGTGGCACATCAGGGATCTGAGAAGGTGAAATTAGTAATCCTGTATTGATAGTAATATATGTGACAATTCCTAAAACCACAGCAGAGTTCAGCTTGGAATGAGTGAACAGGATGCTGACAACAGCTCAGCTTAACTGGTAGAGGCCACTGCTGTGGTAAAATTGGCATAAGATTTTGCTTATTTCTTGTGCAGAGCACTAACTAACCCAATTTAATGAAACCCTTGTGACTCCACCTTCTGAGAGGAACTCAAAGCTTAGCAGAGACAATTCTAAAACAATTCAAACATGGTAAATACACCAGGGATGAGCTAGGAAATTACTATTTCCCGAGAAACACTGTGAAAAGGCTCTTAATTATGCAGTTTTATTATAAAAATAAAGTGCATGTTAACACAGTCATTTCAATCTATTTTAACTCTCTAGCTTTCAATCTTGCCTTGGTTTGAGTTTTCTAGAAAAGAAGGATGTGTGTAGAGAAGGAAAGCAAGTCCCCTGCAATGGGAACATTCTTCACTTATGGCCCATACAAGTACAGCACTAATTACTGTCTTGTTGATGGATTTGCCTAGATAACAACTGTGGGGTTAAGTAAAATAATTACCTAAGAATATACTCTAGTGTGCCCTTCCTTGTGATAAATACTATCTTCTGCCTTAAGCCTATTTGCTGAGTTCTTACAAATGATGCTGAAACTTTGGCGCACAAATTGAGATGTTTATGCTACCAAGTGAACAGTCTGTCACCTACAAATGTGAGAGTACATAGTTAGGGTAGCAAAATCTTTTTCATCTGCTTGTAGTCTGACACAGTCATCTGACAAATATATATTTTACATCCCTGATTCAGCAGAATAAACCTGCTAAATTAATAGAAGATAAACTCAATATTTAATTTTAGAAAGGTACTAGTATGCTTTTAACAATGCTGGTTCACTACAGTGGAGAAATGCAGCAAATGTCATTATGGCAGTTCAGCATCTGCAAAATTGCAACCTTGCTCTCTTTTTTCACTGTGTACTTGATGACTGATCAGTAAACCCTTTGGAGACTAACTAAAGTCAGTTCAGTGATGGATACTCTCACAGGATGATCTGTCAGTTCAACAGTTTGGTGGACATTTGAGAAGAATTATTACATGTTCATAGTTTGAATAACAGATCTGTGAATCTGTTGCATGTTCACAGATCAGAGGCCTACAAATCTCAGAACTTTTCATACAATAAGTCTATTTAGGAAAGCCTGTTACTGTGTTTAACAACATCTAACAGTCTTAAAAACTCCAAGGCAAAAAGATGACCTAGTGTTAAGGGGAAGAATCATATATGCAAATTAGCCAGCAAATTGTAAGCCAACTTGTTGGAGAAGTATGTACTGAAATACTTGGAAGCCAATTCCCTAGCTTATTCCCATTTATTTTTCCATATGTGTCTCTCTAATGCTTTCTCAAATTAAGTTCAGCTGCTGCAATATCAGCTCTTAAAAAAGCATTGACACATCATGAAAAAGGCTGAGAAATCATTAAGACGTTTTCCCCAAAGGCTTGCAAAATAATGATGTCACTAGTGCATGAGATAAGCATGCTATCAATATCACAAACTGGACAGGAGTCACGTGCCTAGGCTGATCACTGCTCTTTACAGAGTCTGTATTGATTCCTAAGCCAGTGAGGCATGAGTAGGACTGACTGACTGATGGCCAGCCCTGTGAATACAGAGAAAGAACTTTTTTGAATTTTAATTTATACTCATTTATACCAAGAACTTGTGCAGAGTTTGTTTTGAGAACATGGATTTCAAGTAGACATCTTCATTCCCTGTGAAGGCTATGAGTTCCATGTAGTTCTCCCACAAAACTTGCCTGTCAATCAGTGTGGAGTGAGACACTGGATATGGGAGGATGAGCTGTAAGCAAGCAGTGATAGGAAAAAATCCTCCTTGGTGATGTGAAGCTAGTGGAGTCAGTGTGGAGATACTGGTGAGAACAGAGATACCCTTGTACTCCTTCAAGGAGTGCTTCTTTCAACAAGGAGGCAAGCTGAAGTGTCAGCCACTGCAGAAGGACATTTATGCTAGTTTAAGAACTTCAATGCTTGTTGCTTTTGGCAAGTAGAACAAATCCTTGTTTCACCACTTAGGTGCTTTTAAACACAGTTAGAAAACTTTAAGATATATTTGATACAGAATCACAGAATATGCTGAGTTGGAATGGACCCTCAAGGATCATAGAATCCAGCTCCTGGCCCTGCATAACACCATCCTCAAGAGTGATGTCATGTGCCCAGGAGTGTTATCCTGAACTCAGGCAGGGCTTGGTGCTGTGACCACTTCCCTAGGGAGTCTGTTCCAGTGACAAGCCACCCTCAGGGTGAAGAACCTTTTTCTAATATCCAAATTAATCTTCCCATGACAATTTCAGGCCGTTCCCTTGGGACCTGTCACTGGTCACCACAGAGAAGAAATCAGTGTCTGCCTCTCATGAGGAAGTTCTAGATGGCAATGAGCTCTCCCCTCAGTCTCCTATTCTCCAGGCTGAAGAGACTGAGTGACCTCAGGCACTCCTCATACAGTTTCCCCTCAAGACCCTTCACCATCTTTGTTGCCCTCCTATGGGCACTGTCCAATAGCTTTATATCCCTCTTCTATTGTGGCTCCCCAAACTGCACACAGTTATTAAGGTGAGGCTGTCCCCTCCCTTGCCTGCTGGCAGTGCTATTCCTGATGATTCCCAGGACATGGGAGGCCTTCCTGGCTGCCAGGGCACCGCTGACTCATATCCAACTTCCCCTCGACCAGGATCCCATGGTCCCTTTCCATGGCACTGCCCTCCAGCCTCTCATTCCCCAGTCTGTCCATTCATCCAGGATTGCCCCATCCCAGGTGCAGAGTCCCTATACCTTTCCTTTGGTGAACTTCATGAGGGTGGTGATTGCCCAGTTCTCTTAATTTGTCAAGGTCTCTCTGCAGGGCCTCCCTGCTTTGGAGGGAGTCAGCAGCTCCTCCCAGTTTTGTATCAGCTGTGAACTTGTTTAGTACCCCTTCTAGTCATGCATCCAAGTCATTAATGAAGATGTTGAAGAGCAGAGGAGCTAAGACAGCCCTGCAGAACCCCACTAGTGACAGGTCACCAGTCTGATGTCACCCCATTCACTATAACTGTGCCCAACCAATGGGCCAGTTGCTCACCTTTCACATGAGGTGTTTTTCCAGCTGTGTGCTGGACATTTTATCCAGAAGGATACCCTGAGAAAGATCTACTGAAATCCAAGATTACATCAGCTGACTTCCCTTGGTGGGACCTAGGTGGGTTACCTTGCCATAAAAGGAAATCAAGTTTGATCCACAGGACTTCCCTCTCATGAAGCTGTGCTGGCTGTGACCAGTGACTCTGTTGTCTTTCAGGTGTTTCTCAATACATCCCAGTATAATCTCCTTTATAGCTTTGCCAGGCACTGAAGTGAGATTGACAGACCTGCAGTTTGCAGGGAGGACCCTTCCTGCCCTTCTTGAAAACTGGGGCAACATTTGCCAGCTTCCAGCCAGCCTGGACTTTGCCAATTCCCAAGACTGCTCAAAAACTGAGAGAGAGGTTTTGTGATGACATCAGCCAGCTCTTGGAGAATTCTTGGGTTAATTCTATCAGGACCCATAGTTCCCTCTGCAAGCAAAGTACAAAAGAAAATAACTTTTCTAGGTGGTAAGACACATTAATTAGTCTTGTTACACCAACTAAAAAGTCTCTAGAGATTACACAGAACAAAAGATAAAAAATAAAAGCAAACACCTCTAGCCTTATGTAAAGAAACACTTAGAAGATTTGAATAGAAAGGCCAGAAGAAAAGGGCACAACCTTGCTTTTAATTTCCTTTCCCCATCATTTTTAATAAGAGCCATATCACTTTCTGTGCTTCTCTGTTTTATTATATAAACCATTTCTTTGAAAAGTCCTTTTCTTCTCTTTGCAGTAATTCATTTGTTTCCATGTGGCTGGATGAGTTAAGCTCCCTGGGAACTGATCATCAACAACTCTAACAGTGCCTTTGGAGCAGTGCACGATACAGGAGACTGAACACTCTTTAGTTAGACTGGGAACCTTGCAGACCTCAACCCAGTGGGCTTGCCTTCTCTTGCTAACCCAGCTTTGTCTGTCTCTGGGAGTTTTTTCTGCCTCATCCATGCAGATGTGAACTGGTGGGGCAGCAGCTGTTCCCAGTGGCTGTAGGCAGTGTTTGGGCAGGGAGCTCTGCCCTCTGCTCGGGCGTTGGAGCCCAGAGTGCTGTAGAGGAGCAGCAGCAATAACACAGAGTCCTGCTCCAGGCAATTTGGTTTTTTCCAGCACAGAGCTGTAAGCATATGTTTCTTAAAATAAAAACAGGGCCAGTTTTAGTGTTTGTCACCAGCTGTTTTACCTTACTACAGGAAGCTGGTGAAGAGTTGTCTGTTTCATTTTTAGTATCAGTGGCATGAGCCTTAAGTAGTGGCATACACAGTTATGGTGTATAACATACATTGTTATGCAAAATTGCATTTCTCTGGAAGTGTGTGTCCTTCTGTTGCCAGGACTTGAAATAAGCATCAGTTCAGCCACCCACTGGCATGGCATGCAGTTGGTTTGTGTCAATCCGTGCTAAGATGTGCTGTAGTGAATTGCCATATCTAGCTGTAGTTTTTGTCACTCCACGGATACGCCTTAGGCTGGCCTAAATACTCAGTTACAAAAGTACACTCTCCCAAGGGAATATTTAAAGGCAGCTTCCCAAAACTTTTTCCTCCATGGGTAACACAAGCAGCTGGTTTGATTCCTCCCTGCCTGTGTGTCCTTCAGTTGAATGGTTTGCGTGGCCTCCACCCAAAGATAATATCTGCTGGTGAGAGCTCTGGCACCTTTTAGAGGAAGAGAGGAGGCCTCTGGCTGCCTGGGGATGCCTTCCTGCTTTATTCAGTGCTCTAAACTTAGACAACACAAAGAAACAAACAACAAAAGACTGGGGAAGGCAGAAAGACGCTTCCTTTGGTGGAAGTGGGCAGAGTCAGCCCTACCCAGCAGAGGTGGGGCTTGTGATTGACTGCTGTTCACTGTGCAGGAGTCAGGCTGAGAGGTTTTTCTTGCTTGGAGAAGGAAGGGAGGGCTGGGGTAACCCAGTCCCTTTTCCTCTTCATGCAAGCATGTATTTGCATACTGGCAACCCAAGCTCTCTCATCTGCAGACCCAGCAGGTGTGTAGAGGAAAGATGCCTTTGGGTCTGGCATTTTCACAACTTAGATATCAGGCAGCTCCTTCCTCAGTTCTCGTCTGGTTTTAGATTGGGCCCAGTCTGCAGGCTGTGCAGTGGGCAGACACTTCTTTCCAGGCCATGGACAGCCATCCAGCTATCTGGGGATTTGCTCCCAGGCCAAAGCTTCCCATTCCCTGTCCTTCATTCCCCTTTTCTAGTGTTGAAGGGATCCTTCTGCTTTCAAACATTCAGTGTCCACAGCCAAGCTGTTACTTAGCCCAGAAGATGGCTGTATATCAGATAGATTCAGTACTGACACAGATTGAGTTTTGTTGTTCATTATTTTAGATTTTCACTTGAAGATAAGAATACTGAAAATTATTAAGAAAGACTTTTGCTCTTTCCTATAAGAGAAAATGAAATAAAAAAAATCCCTATTTGGAATACTGTTAAATAAATCAGAAAAGAAAAATGTAACCAAAAGTCCTCAATTTCCATTGGCAAAGAAACTTACACAAGATCCATGTTTATAAGTCAACATTTTCTCAAAGACCCTATGATTTTTCTGTATATACCTTTATATTGTCATTTTCTCTTAATTCTTCTTTAACTCTTGCCTTTTGCAGGTCATGAAAACATACCACATGTATCATGCAGAGAGCATCAGTGCTGAAAGCAAACTGAAGGAGGCAGAGAAGCAAGAAGAAAAACAGATTGGGAGGTCAGGAGACCCTGTTTTTCATATTCGACTAGAAGAAAGGCACCAGAGACGGAGCTCTGTGAAGAAGATTGAAAAAATGAAGGAAAAAGTAAATAGTCCTTTTATTTTGTCTCATTTGAAATAAATTCAGTGCATTTCTGACATTCTTTTGCATGATATTAGACAGATAAATCCAGCTGGGAAATTAAATTAAGCAAGGTACACATAATAAACTAACAGTGAGTTATAGATAACTTGACATAATTTTAGTTCAGAGAGGGGGATACTTCATTATATATATAATTCTTACTGTAAAGTTTGTCACATTTGGAACAAAATATTAAGTTTTCACTTTGGATTCTATCTGTTGTATGTATAACAGGCTAGAAATTAAGGTATTAAGGTTCTTTCTTGTTACTAGGAATGTGTGCTTGAATTGTTACCATTTCTGCTGCACATCAAAAATGAAGTAATTAAAATACATTAATATGAAATGTCTTTCCTAGCGTCAAGCAAAATATTCTGAGAACAAGCTGAAGTCTATTAAGGCCCGTAATGAATACCTGCTCACCCTTGAAGCAACCAATGCTTCTGTGTTCAAGTATTACATTCACGACCTTTCGGATCTGATCGATGTAAGTACTGGCACATTGGTGTTTATGTTTATTATTCTCTTCAGGAATAATCCTTTTTTCAGTTTTAACGGGAATGTATTAGTCATATGGGCTGCCTGCTAGTACATTTGCTATTTATAATATTGTATGATACAAGGAGAAGTTTTTCCCTTATTTCCACAAAATAAAGTGCCAGTAAGATGCTGAACCCATTCCTTTAAAGTTTGAACGTTGTGTTTGCACCCCATGCATCAGTAGAAAATACGACATTGCAATTATGTGCACTCTCTGGAATCAAAGTATTTGTACAAGATAAACTTCTTAACTGGTCATCTAATGATATTTAATTCAAAAAAAATAATTTCTTCCATGTTTTCAAAACTCTTTAGTTTCATTCATTTAGTCATTGACTCATACATACAATGGCTTCTTACTCTTACTTCATGCAGTTTGAAGAACAGGCACAATCAGTCCTGTACTCTGCACTGTCAGTATACCTGTTAATTATTTTCAGTAAGTTGTTTTTATGAGAACATCCTAGAAGAATGAGGTTATACACTAATGTTGACTTGTGCCAGCATTTAGTGCTCTGTATTACTGACATTCTTACATGATGCACCCTCATCACATCCCACTCTCTTTGACTTCAGATGTGATAGAGAAGATACAGAGACAGCAAACACAAGCTCCAGAACATTCATTCACTGGCTTTGTAGGGTTAAATGGCTCAGTGGATTCACCTCTGAAAAAGTGGGCCATTTGAAATTCTAGATATTTGAATATGTTTGCCTGCTGCAACAGTAACATATGTTACTTCCAATAGTAAACAACATTCATACACAGCTCTGGTTTCTAATATAGAATAAATTAATACAGAATTTGACAAGAAGTCTCATTTCTACTGACTGGAGAAGCAAAGATTCGCAGAGAAGGGGAAAAATGCCTTCTTAAGATTAATGGACTAAAATAGCTCCATATACGTGTTTTATTATATGTCATCTAAAAACTGATATTTTCTTTATAATTTCTAGTGTTTCTGTAATTTATAAAATCTTGCTGGATTTTGTTAAAACTTTTCCCTTTCAAATGGTTTGCTTCTTGCTTTCTTGCTTCTTTCTTGCTTTCCTGTAAAAGATGTCAATTAATCTTTTTTTTGTTTTCAGAATTTTTTTCTGTCTCTATTTCAACATCTCTTTTATTCCTTTCGTAGTTGCTACTGCATGTTTGCTCCTGATTTCTTCTGGTTTATTCTGTGTCCTGTCCTTGTCTAGTCTGTATCCATCCACTTGCACAACCTGATCCATCCATCTAGGTTGCCCAGGCAGTGAAAGCATTTACCAGGACCTATAGGTGGAAGATTAGGGCAGAAAACAAAGGACAAGCTGTGTACCTGCTGGGGTATCCCCCAAGTGAGAAATTGAGACTACCTAGTGGATGATTTTCCTGCTACTGCTTAAAGGATGACAGATTTTTGGTCAGTAATTAGGGCATGTCTCATACATGTGAACTTCATAAATTCTTCTTGGATTATGGAAGGAAGGAAAGGTCATTTTCTTTTTGTTTCCATCACCCATAGCCCTTCAGAAGCTGGATAGATGCTCATTTTGTCACCTCTCCTGCTTTCCCTTTCCAAGTTCACGTTTCTCAGAGAATGTCTCCAGTGTGTGTTTCTAAAACTTTATCAGGTTGGAAGATGCATGTGATTCTTCCCAATTCAGTGATGTCCACAGAGGTTTCTGTAACAGTGAAAACTCAGGGCAGGACCCACCAGTCTGGAGCTTTACAAAGAATTGTGAGGGGAGGAGAAGTGAAGCTTTCTGTCCATACAGAGACACAGAGCCAGGACTTGCTGGAGTTAGTGTGTATGTAAGGGTATTTACAGAACCATGAGGACTAGAGCTTCCTAACTGCTAGTCTTAAAAATAAACATTCTACAATATTTAGTAGCACAGAAAAGTTGTATCTACTCTGCCTGTCTTTTTGAAAGCCATGGACCAGTGTACACAATAACATTCTTTTGGCAAAACGGCTTGAGAAATTACTCTTCCCTAAGGAATTTAAATGGAAGGTCTAGCTGCCCTTTCCATCACTGTTTTGTAAGAGTAGGCTGTAAACATGTGCAACCAGAATTTGCTTCAGAGCTAATTTAATCCAATTGTGAGCTTGTTTAAATGAAATGTCTTTCAGACATTTGTATTTGATCAGAATATGCTGTGAAAGCACTGGTATTTAGACAGAGTGTTTGCCACTTGACAAAGGAAACTCTTTTTGTAAATGCAAGAATCTTGGCAAGGTTTTGGAGTTATATCATTGGAATGTGAGAATGCTTTCCAGTGGCCATATGTTGCAACAGTCCAGACTACCTCATTCTGTAAATCTGTTAATGTCATGGTACAATTTGGAGTTTTCAGAGCAGTGGTGGCAATTTCATTCCTTGCCCTCTCTATTTTGTCCCACTTTACTAGCCTGACTTCTGTGCTTCCCTGAGCTCTCTCATTGCCTGTACAGAAAGGGATTATCTCTGCTCTGTGTCTCAATTCCAGTGGACATGGAAGAATTTAGATCTCCCCAAGCTGTTGGTGTTGCCCATAAATGAAATGAAATGTCTTCCTATGCTAGTGAAAAATATGTTGAATGAAAGCAGGCTAAGTACATGCAATAAACTGTTCCATAATTTTTTTTTCTAACAAGGCTGGAGAGCAGAGTGGGACTACTCATTTTTACAAAAAAAAAAAAAAACCAAAAAAGCCACCTATTTTTGATTTGGATTCCACTCTATTTTCCATATATGAGGCTTATATTGAAAATCCTAAATTACTGTTCCCCATTTGAACTCAGTCTGAACTGTTCAACTCTGTCATTTCATTAACAGAGCTCAGCGCTTCTGACTAAAAATTATGATGTGTTGCTCATTTTAAGCTCTTGTGATAAAAGTAATATAAAAATATTGCTGGAGTCTTAGCTGGATGATTTAATGAAGTTAGGGAGCTGAGAGATGAGACCAACATTTGCAAAGAAGAAGAGAGGTAAACAGGATTTGATATGCACAAATATCAAATTTGTGTATTTCTGTCCCCTGCATATTGTAGAGGAATTTGAATTTTCTGTTAAATATTTCTTCTGTGCTGTCTAGAGTGGTATCTAGTTCAAGTGCAGGAGAGAATTAGTTATTTTCTGTATTTGTACCTATAAAAACCAGTAAAGATTAGCTGAATTTAATAAGCTTTACCAAGTATGTAGAAATTTTTTAAAGATTCTGAGTTTCAGAGGAACAACAAACTATACAGTGCTGCTAATCTGGCTGTTAGTGCCAGCATCTGTCCATATGGCGCATACTTTTACTCATTTACTTTAAATCTGTCTAAGAGGAAGGTAAGGACCTTTTTTCAGACTTACCATACATTTTTATGATCTGAAGATAAATACTAGGAAATAGTGATCAAAACAACTTTACTGTAGTTCTGCTGCTGAAATAAATAAAATACCAATGTGTGGGTCTTTCTTAAAATGTGGTTTCTGAATCTCTAATTGCAGTATGCATGCTTTGGACCATTAAGAAATTAAGGAACATTTAGCTATTGTGAACTTAATTTATTCTGTAAAGGTTCTTTATTAATCATTCATAAAACAGGGTTTAAAACTAGGGTAAAATGTGTGCAGCTCACAATCTTTATTACATAATTCCTCATAAATATGGTATGTACCCTTAGATCCCTTTGATTTGAATGCGGGTGTCTGTGTAACAAAATACTTAGAAAGTGACTTATTCAGAGATTAAGGCTTTTTTTATTAATTCCTCTCTCCATTGACATTAGAATTTTATTACTATTCCTGAAACAAAATTAAATGAAATAAGAGTAGCTTGGTTTGGTTGAAGCTCTGTGCTAAGCACTTCAGTTTGTTTTGTTCAAGCCTAAATATACTCTGGGGTACAATAAAGGCAGTAAATGCTCTTGAGACTGCTTCCGATTTAACTTCAAATAAGAATAAAATGCGAATTACAAAATTAATTTTTCACACATATCCCAAATGCATCCCTCATCTGACTTGATTCTGTTATTTCTCATCTTCATGTCTTAGTGCAGCAAGTGACATCTCACCTCTCTAGCCCATGGATAGGTAGCAGACCCAGAGATGGATGAGCACCCTGGCTGGACCCTCTGTGCTGACTAGTGAGCCTCTAACACTTGTGGTTGTTTTGGCTAACAGTGTGGTTGCTCACTTGAACTGTAGAAGTCTTTCCACAAATCTACAGATTTTTCCTGAAAATCATGTAAATACGTGTGTGTGTGTGTGTGTATAGACAACTCTCTTTTCTAAACCATCCTTCCAGCAGATTAAAACAGCATTTCTTTCTGGATAACCAAGATGCTATGACAGAGCTGTTGTTACCCTGTGTGTCCAGGTTTTAGGGAAAGTGGGCTATGGTATGGCAAAGTAAGAGTTGTGATGTCTGAGTGTTTAGTTTTGCTTTTAAAAAATAACTTCCCTCATACAAATTCTATTTTTACATAAGTAATTTAATCAAAATTTCAAATTCAGATGTTTTTAATTCCATTCTAAGAGACACTTGTGATAAAGCATTAGTTCAGGATCTGCGTTTAATTTTTGTTTTCTCTGCTGGCATTGGCATTGCAAGAAAATGCCTTAGCCTGGCAAGATACTCTGCTTCGCTTGAAGAATCCTCTTCTTGTCTGATTTGTTGCCTTGTTCAGCTGTCATCACTTGCCAAAGATGATCATGGTGATAGTGACTGAGTAGATTTAGGGTTAAACAATGAAGTTGTGTCACAGCATAAAGACTGCAATTTTATGTTCCAGCTTGCAAAAAAGCTGCATCAGAAACTCACACAGCTCTAATTGTAAATCAATAAGCTTTCTAGTAATACTTGGATTAATCCACCAGAGCCAAAATTCAGGCTGTAGTTTTCTAACACATGGGTAGTTGGCAATGCTAAACCTGGCACTGCCCTCTGTTTCTAATTCCTTTTCAGTTTAATCTTCTATGAGGTCTCTCTGAAACTAATGCACATGAAATAAAACAGCTGTCCCAATTCACTTTCTTATCAGCACTTTTAGTCTGTCTTTTTCATCCAAGATAGTGAATTAAATATGAGATCTGATTTGACATAGAACAAGAGAAAAACACCAAGAGACTTTTCCTTTTAGAAACAGTAGTTTTGAGGCTGGTGTTCTTTGAAATATGGATGCACTTCAGTATAAAGTTTGAGTGGCTGTTTTAGTAAGTGTAACAAAAATTTCCATTTTATGAATGCAAAAGAGAGAGGTTAACATATGTGTGTGTGATTGAACATGACATCTTTTCTATTTTCTTTGAATGGTTCAGCATCTGGTTTTTTGGAAAGCCACTGTCCCATCTGCAGTCACTGCCTGAGTACTTGCTAGGAGTGAAAACAGTCTTTCTGGAAGCTTTGTTGTGAATAAACAGCTCTCTGTTAGATTTCAGAGAGCAGCTTCATCACTAGTCATTACCCTACCTAAGTCAAGGTGTGAAGTGTTTCATTCCCCTCTATACGCAGGTTTTGGTTTGGTAAATAGGTTGAAAGTTCTTTCCTTCTGTCTCCCTCTCCGTCTATTTCTCTCCTTTTTCAGATAAGTAAGAGGAAAGGGACGGAATGTGATCCCATGAGTCCTGTGGGGTTTGTAATAGCTGTGAGGGGGCTACTCATATAAAGAGTGCATATATGCATGTAGGGTACAGTGGACTGAATCCAAATTGCTTCTTGACCCAGCTCCATAGTTACCCTGGGAGTCCTGCAGGGATGGGTGACTCCGGGCTGTAGGTGGGCACCTAGGAAAAATGGCTGGGGACTGAGGGGTGCCCTAAAGCAGAGTGCTCTGACTGCCCTGGCCAGGCACTGGCCTCTAGTTGGGGCACATCTCACCTGTTTGGATAAAGAGCACTGCTTTGTATGCAACTGTTTGCAAACTGATGTGCCACTATTGAGGTGACATCTCCCCTTACCTGGAGGCTCACTGAGCAGAAACTGAGGGTATTTACTGTACAATGTAGGGAAACAGTCAGCTGATATGCTACTGCTGTGACATTTTTAAAATATATTCAGCTGTTCTCTAAAATATTAATGAAACATGAATAATGCAAATTGAGGACGTTTAAAATTCAAGAACAAACACAACTTTATGTTTTACCGATTAGGTTTCAATTACATTCCATTTCATAGGAAAAAAAATACATAAATTATGACTCTGCATTTTGTAACATGATGTACATTTCTGGCTTTGTATGAGCATGGGAAATAAGGTGTTTACATTAAATACATTTTCATGATCAGGGAAAAAGATGTTAAACTTTTCCTGTTGTTTGAAAAAGCATTTTAGATGGTTTGCTTATGCTCAAAGTATTTGTGGAGGTTTTGGTTTGGGCACAGGCAGGGTAAGCAGGAATTGCTTCAAGTGCCCTTTGCTGCTGTCATTAACCTAGATGATAGTTATGTTAGGGTATGTTTAAATAAGGGATTCAGGGCTTACAGATGCTGTTGATGCTAAGAAGCCCACTTGTGGGGGTGGGCTTCTGAGGTGGGGCCTCAGATTTTATTGATAAACAGTGCCTGCGCTTCCCTGTCTGATAAGCAAACTGTCACGTGTACACTTGATCTCTTTTCTAAAACTGTCTATTAATCTTTGCAACAGATTGAGGATACTAAATACTTACTGTCTTGATCCCAGTACTGTATTTTAATTTAGAAGATGTTTTGTTAAATACTTCAAAGATTGAAAAATTTCAGGACAGAAAATTTTAGCGACAGTTTAAGGATTGTGATATTGGAATGGCATTTCTCCTTTTAAATTTGTTTTCTTTTCCCTTTGTTGTTTTTTAGTGTTGTGATCTTGGATACCATGCTAGTCTGAACAGAGCCCTAAGAACATACCTTTCTGCAGAGTATAATCTTGAAACTTCCAGGCATGAGGGATTAGACATCATTGAAAATGCAGTTGACTGCTTGGAGCCACGCAGTGACAAGCAAAGATTCATGGAAATGTACCCCACTGCTTTTTGTCCACCAATGAAATTTGACTTCCAGTCTCACATGGGTGATGAGGTCTGTACACTGACAAGTATCCCCAAGTGACTGTTTCTGTATACCAGGATAGAGAGTTTATCATTTACCAAGCCCTTTTACAAAGAGTTTGGTAAAAGCTACTGAAAGTCAGTGGATCAGCAATAACATTTTGCAAAACTTTACAGCACTGTCTGCTGCTTCAAAGTTCTCATGTAAAAACTGTTAAGCGTTCCTATATTCTGTATCATTTATAATGACATTGCTATGAATTTGCTGGCCAACCTGTGCTCAGCCCAGCACCAGTGTAAGCAGTGACTTTGTCTTTACTACCTGCATCACTCATAACAGAGTTTGTGGGTGCTATTTGAGAGCAGCTACAGAGCTGCTCCAAATTATTCCTGCTGCAATGCAGCCTTTCCCCCTTCTTCTTCTCCCATTTTATCATCTGGAGATTTCAAGCATACGAGGTACCCCAGCTGTGCCCTGTTCTACTACACCAGTGGCCAGTAGCAAAGCAGAATTTGACATCACCCATGTACATCTTTTTTTCTGAAGGTAACTCCAGGGTTTGCATTTCTGTGTGATACAGAAGCTACAAAAAGCACACATACAAAAGTGTTGTGCTCTTTATTCATAAGCTGTAGGACATACTTTCACACCTTACAGTACATAAGTACTTTAAATTTAGATGGGCACATTTTATTGTCTCTTTTATTAAGTTCTAATAGCTTTGGTAGGAATTCACCTAGTTTTAAGAAGAACAAGAATATTGACTGTTTTTTTTAATTGCTTGCATCTTACAGCTCTTTTTGATTCTTTGTTAGGTTTGCCAGGTCTCTGCCCAGCAACCTGTGCAAGCAGAGCTTATGCTTAGGTATCAGCAACTGCAGTCACGATTGGCTACACTCAAAATTGAAAATGAGGAGGTAAGACCTATGTCTACAAGGGCTAAGCATTGAACATAATTTTCAGGAAGGTGCAGTGTTTTCTACCTTGCCAAAACCTTCTAAATGACTGTGGCTGCAATCTGTATAAGCGGTTTTAATTTTAAACATCAAATACTGGCACATAGGCTGAGGTGAATCCTCACCTGCTTTACAGAGGTTTGGAAACTTTGTCTTTTACCGGTCCATACATTCACATTCCTGAGTTCCATGTTTTGCAGATGCTTCAGTGAAAACTTGTTGGAGCACATATTTTTAAATTCTTGTGACAGAAAGCCACTGAGAACAGTTATTGTCTTCTGTGACCACCCTCTGTCCAGTTCTCAACTTGCTTCTTCTGTAGTACAAAGGAATTTGAAACGTCTTTTGTGGTAGCTGAGTCGAGATCTCTTATGCTCTCAGCTACAGCTATTTATAAACATGACTAATGAATGCCTGTGATGGGAACAGCTCACCTAGCAAAATAAAATGCAGTTTTTTGTAAAATATGGAAAAAACGATGCTGTTGTCTTTCCCTTGCTCTGGCAGTGGAAATAAAATGCACTTTTGTCACAGTTGAGGCAATGTTAAAGTCCAGTTTACATGAGAATCTGTTCCTAAAAAGAAACATAGAAATAATGTACTTTACTGTACTTCTTATGTACTTTACTGATAAGTTTTCAAGATGTCAGTTTTTCTCATTCTAGTTTGTATGTTGAATATCTAGAACAAAGTATTAATGTCCATGAGACATGTACAGTAGTCATAAAATAAAAAGCAACCACCTGCATTCAGAAAGTCTCTCAAGGTAACAAAGATAGAAAGATAATTTTTTTCAGTGAAATGAAGTACAAGAGCATAGCAGGAAAAATCATGTTTGACAGGTGGGGGAGGGATATTTGACTACATTGGAGTTGTGTGCAGACATGTTCATGATTTGGTTGACCCTACTAGAGACTCCATCTGAAGCAAAACTGGGAAGTAATCACATCCTTGTGAACCTTACCAGTTACTTTATTGCACTGTGGAAACTGCATCCCTTTCCACAGCATCCATGCCCGGGTTTCCACCATGAGCAGTGGTGCTCCATAGGTCATAGGAGGGCTGGGAGTCTGGGCTGAGAACAAACAAGAAATTTTTCTTTCTCAAGCCCTGTCTGTCAACAATGTATTCCACTTCTGCAGTCTGAACATCACTGTGGCCCTCATCACAGCACTGCACAGTACAGGGGTCAACACAAGGGTACATCTGTGTTTGTGGGTTAGACCATGCTAAAGCAGAGAATGAGACAGGATATCTGTTACATAGATATCTGTTATAGCACACCTGACTTTTCACATTTACACACCAGTTTGTTTGGGGGAGTGTGCCAGAGAAATACTGTGAGTAATGAGCTTCCCTGTTAAGCTGTTCCTTTATATATTTATCTGGCATTTGGCAAACTGTGATTTTTAATACCAGGTTAAGAAAACAACAGAGGCTACCCTGCAGACAATACAAGATATGGTCACCATTGAAGATTATGATGTGTCAGAGTGTTTCCAGCACAGTCGCTCAACAGAGTCTGTGAAGTCAACAGTCTCTGAGACATACCTGAGTAAGCCTAGCATTGCAAAAAGAAGAGCTAACCAGCAGGAAACAGAGCAGTTCTATTTCATGGTATGTTTGTTGCCTCCTCATTCATGTGATGCAGACCAAACACCTGAAGCAATCATTACCCAGAAGTTCCTGGGATTTATGTGTCATGCATAGTAATAGATTCATCTGCATTTCTACAGAAATTCAGAGAATATCTGGAAGGTAGCAATCTCATCACAAAACTTCAAGCAAAACATGACTTGCTGCAGAGGACACTTGGAGAAGGTAAATATCACGCAGTAAATTGAAAAGTGATTCCAAACTATACAGTGAACCTACTGAAATGCCAAAGATACACTTGAAAAAAATACAAAACTTAAAGCTTAATTGTCCAGTAAACATAGATTTGATTTTTACCAATCACAGTTTTGGTGCCAGTGGTAAGAGTATACACAGTAAATTGATTTTATTTCCTCAACACATACTTATTTCCACTGCACAGATATTTAGACAAATTACTGTATTTGGCAACAGAACTATTGAATGAAAAATCTCATGCCTGCAAGGAGAGTGACACAGTCAGTGCAGGTTTATTTAAGAGCTGTGACAAATGTAGTATTTCTACACCCTAACCATTTCTGTTGACTTGAGGTTTTTAATGAATCACACACTATACACAGCTCCAGCCTTTTACCAGCCCTCCCAGCTGACACTTCCTCATGCACTGAAGGGAAAAGGGGAATTGCAGTACATATCTTGAGGACTAGACACATAGAGTGGAACAGACTTGAGAGGAAGTGAGATTACATCACAAAGAATAAAAATCTTCTTCTGGAAGTTGAAGACTGTGATTTAAAGTTTAGACTCAAGAAAGGAAACCTGTTTGCTAAAATAATTACTCTAAAAGATGTATCACCTTATTTTCTTTTTACTGACAAGTATCTGTAGTTAATCACATCTCTTTTTGCTTTTAATACAAAAGCCCAGATCCTCAAACCATGTGGAGGTGCCTGAACAGCTATTAGCAGTTCAGTGGCTATAACCCAAACAGTGCCTCTGTCCAGGGAGTGACTGAGCTTGGGGGTAGGATATAAGCAGCATTTTCTTTCAAAACTGAACTGTAGAAGATGGCAGCTGTTTTTAGACAGCTACCTATGTTACCTTCTTTCTCGTGGAAGTTTTCATTTAATAGATTTTTATTTTGAATGTGTGTGTGAAGAGTTTATTCACACAAAACATTGTGCAGCTGACTTTGGTCAAAAAAGAGGACATTTTTCTTCTGGAAGCTCATTGAAAATGTCTTTGGAAAAATACAGTGAAAGGGAGGGAGATAAAAGGCAACAGAATCTGCTGCATAAACGGTGTTGGAAAAAAGGAAGGAAAGAATTGTTTGAAAGGAAACCTAAAGAAAAACTTCTCAGCAGGGTGACCCAAGTGATAAATTGCCATTAGGCTCTGGGCCATTCTGCCATGCTGAGGCATGCTTGGACTATTCTGTTTGAAGAGTTCCCTTCTACACGCCATCTGTAACCCCCATGTAGTTAATCTGTGTTGCCCACAGTGGTTTTGCACATACTTGTTGTCCCAACACCATAGCATGGCACATACAAATAGTACCTCAAACATACACATTTACATTCAAAGCTGATATTTGGAGCCATCATTTTTACAGGTTAAGAAGTTCTAGTACCCCCTTCAGTTGAGGCATGACCTGCATTAAAATGGCCATGTCTTGGATGGAGGACCTGGATTCTGGAAGTTTCTTGAATGGGGAGGATTGAAAGGATCGAATTACAGTGGTATTATGAATGTTATTGCTGTAGCTAATATAGAAATGAATTTGTAGGACATGAACTGCTCCCCTGCTCCCCTCAAATTGCCTTTTCTGGAAACTTTAATATCAGCAAGACTGCAGACAAATAACACAGTGTGCTGTGTTAAATAAAGTGGGGAGAAGGAGAGGATTGTCTCAACTGCAAGTTTTCCTTTGGCACCCTTTCTTGCTTTCATTCAAAACTATACAGTGTAAGGATTTAGGCTGAATAGATCCAGGTTCCATCTGCTGCCCACAATGTTAACATCATTGGGCTTCTATTCTGGTTCATCACCTGCCTACTACAGTCTTGCTGTTTATGAACACAGCAGATACATATTCATGATCTGCACAGGGAAGATAGATGAAGTGCTCTATGGTGAATCTGCTTCTACAAACTTGGAAAGTAAATAAAAAACACTCAAATGAAGTTGATACTAAACATAGGAAGCACACTGATCGTCAGATTAGTTCTGATCCAAAGGCTCATCTATTGAAAGAAGAAATCAACAAAGCAAAGGGAAATGCAGGAAAGAAAACCAGGAGTTGTGGAAGAAATTCCCCTAAGGCCCAGACACCTTTTGCCCTAAACAAAGATGTGCTTAAAGGCCCCCAGGCACAGCATTTGTAACACCTTCTGTTTTACTAACATTTATTATTGGTATTCTTAGTCTCAGTGAATTTCCCGTAGTAACCTGAGTACGGAGAAGTCCCTGGCTTACTCTTTTTCTGTCATAGGTTATTTTTCATATTCTTCTTTGACCTCTCTTTTTCACCTAGCTAAAATAGATGCCAGCTAGATTCACGTGTCTTACTGTCAGCGATTGTTCCCAGAGCTTTTTCTTTGTGCTGCACACTCTTCTTGTATTGCAAAATGTATTTTCAGACTAGGATCTTCAGTACTGTGTAGTCCTTTGCGTGCATCTGACACTGGCACGTAACAGTGTGTTTTCATATCAGTGTTATTCATTCTTCCTGGAGTTTGAAAAGCTGTTTTGGTGTCACTTTCAAACTGGGGCGTGTACTTGGACCCAGCCCAAGTGAAGCTCAGAGTGATTTTCAGAGATCATATCCATAGATCTGTTCACTGGCATAGGTGTTTAATTCTTCACTAATACCTTACTTGAACCTGTTAATAGTGAATTTTGTTTGCAGTGTGTGTCAGTTAACTCCTTTAAAGGCCTTCACAGTTTTGTCATGATTTGATACAAAAGTATTTCAGTTATCTGCACAATGCTCTGCTTCCTTAGCTGCTGTGATCTCTCAAGATATTAATAAATGCCTTCTGGATTGAATAAATAGTCCTAATGGGAAGGTCTGAGTAGATGGCTGCTACATTTTTTGCCATGATGAAAAAAGACCATTAGAAGTCCGCTGGGTTTCCCTTTTCTTTGCTGGTTTTTGATCAGTGAGAATATTTTGCCACTCTATCCATGGCTGTTTAGTTTCCTTCGTCACCTCCTGTGAAGAAAGTTATCAGTGGCCTTTGAAAGCTTAAGTGAATTAATTGAACTGATTCTTAATTATCCAGTATTTTACTGACGTTTTCAAAGATTTTTACTAAATTAATAGGGCACAATCTCCCTTTGGCAATGCTGGGCTCATTGGAACTTACCATACCATGATCTTTGTCCTGTTTCATTATTTTGCTTTTCATTATGATGAGTCAGTCATGCCTGATTTACTGGTCTGTTGATCTGCCAAGGAGCCTTTCTGGAATATGATATTTGCTTCTTTGCAGTTCCCTGCAGTTCTCTGTGGTGTTTCTCAGTGATAGTCTTGTGCTTTTTTCCTGTAATATGCAGAGAAAAGAGAGTAGGCAGTCTTTTAACTGCTCTAGAGCCCTGCATTTTCAGCACTGAATGGGTTTAGGCACAAGGCACGGGGGAGATATAATCTAATCTTGGCACAGCTCTATTTCCATACTGATTTAGCCACTGAAACATATGAGCACCAACAATAGACATTGTTTGGAATTTTTGAAATTATTTACAGTATCAAGTGACTCTAAATCTTTGGGTAGGCTTCTTAAAAGTTGTTCCATAACATGGGTTGTGTTTGTATTTTAAATGGAACTATGGAGATAGTAGGTTACTACAGTGCCCTATTTGTTGTATAGTTGTATATCTTTTGCTGGTAGTATGAAAGTTAGAGCTAAAAATAATTTACTAAGTATCATTTAGATACAAAAATTTCAACCTAAAACCTACAAATCATTTGTTTCCTGTTTATTGAACTTTCTAGGTCACAGAGCTGAATACATGACAACAAGGTAAGATATTTTTATCTGACTTGGTTTAGAGTTAAAAAATAGGTAAAATCTTAGCATTTACAAATTTTGGAACAACTTCATAAGGCTTGTTGCTGTTGTTACATAAATTATATTCAGATTCTGTGTGTTTTAACATCCAGCATTTCTGTTTCAGCATGCTGATGAGTAAAGGATCAGACCATTCATCTTCCTCATTTTTGTGAGCTTTGGCCAGTGCCAAGGGTAGGACAAGCTGGGAGATCCTCAAAAATATTTGTGAATCACACCTCAAATTTGGAAGTTGCAGGGAGGACTTAAAGGCTCAAAAAGAAATATTTTTCAGTTGTCAGAGATACCTTGCCTCTCATGGTTTGTGATTCAATTGGTCAGGATACACAGTTTAAAAGAAGCTGGTAGGAGAATCAATTTGGGCAACGGGCTGTGTCTTTGATAACCCAGCTCTGAACACAAATACCTGCCTCCCCCTGCATCCATGTATTCCATACTGAAATGGGTCTATATATCCACAGAAGAGAAGGGATTCAGTGTTAGATCTCCCAGCTTTGTGCTGCATGTACTTTTTCAGTTGTGTAATGCCGCCGCTTTGAAGTTGCCTTCAGATATAAACCTGGATAAGCTCTGCAGGCCCCAGAGGCTAGGAGGGAGCAATGGCAACTGCTTGAATTTGCAGCTGCCACTTGTATGTATCACTGCCACAGGCAGTGTGCCCTGCTACAGCAGGAACATCCAGCCCAGCTTGCTTGGTCTCACTCTTCCCTTCCCTTCCCATGCAATATGTCTTTGTCCAATGCCTTCAAGAACCGTATTCCCTGGTCCTGATGCTTCCAGGACATCTCTACAGACTTTATGCTGGATTTTCTCCCACCACTCCATGTTCTTTATTAGCTCTGTGAAGTTGGACTTACTAAATTTCTTTGCTTACATGACCTCAGTTGAAAAGTGGTTACAAATTAGAGCATTCTTCCCAACTGCTGCCATTAATTCTGACAATTGTACCTTTAACTCTGCCTCCAGGTGCTACTATTCCAGGAATGCATGGAAATCAACAAGTTTATGTCTAATGAGAAAAACCTCCTTTCTTGACTCCAATGCAGGCGACTCATCAGGCTCACATCATCCTAAGTTCCCTGCTGTGTAAATAACTGAAAGGAGATGATGGATTCAGTCAGTGATTTTACCTTAGCAAAGTGGGGGAGCAGTGAAGCCATCTTACCTCATATCTTGTTACAGCTGGTCACCTAGAGAAAAATACTCTGAGGAGCAGGGCCTGCCCATCTGTTCCTCACACCAGCTCCTGGGCTTTGGCTGGGCCCTGCCTGTTGCCCCAGGGTTCAGTTATGTTTCTGGACTGTTGGACATGCAAACAGAAATGTTCTTTAAGGTCAAAGTTAAATTGTAGAAGGGAAGAAGATGTCTTTAAAGATGAGTTTAGCTGACAGTATTCAAACAAACTGAAGTCCCACTGCTGAATGCTCTATGCCTTATTGTTTCTCACTGATCCCCCAAAAACATTTGATTTTTTGCTAAGTCCAAAAAACCTGTAGAAACTGCTGGTGCATGGGTACTAAGGAAGCTGTTGGCATTTAACTGTTGGCATGACGTTCACAAAGTTGTTTGTGATCTAGAGAACAGTATTTATTTCCTGTAATCTCTTTCAGTATTAGTCACCACGTGTAACACACTAGATATATTTTGCAGACCAAAGTTTTGTGTGTTCTTCCTTTACTTCTTTATGTGTTATTCTGGTTTTATTTATTTGTTCAAGTTGATATACTTCTAATTCCATTAGCCAATTAGCAAGGCGTTTCTTTTCATGTGTGAAGTTGTTGATTGGTTGGATGTGCAAAGCTAAAGCTCTTTCACCTTCTTGGCTCTAGTTGAAAATGCAGACAGTTTGGTTTTGAAGCATCTTAGGAGTGTGCTGAGCAGCTTTAATTTGCATTTGGATTTTCTCCAGCATGAAGCAACTTTTCTGCTTGATAAGAGGTGCTTTGAGTGGTCTGTGTTCTGCCACGGCTGGCAGGATGAATTCTAGTGGTGCTGCACATTTTATGCATGACCATGACAAAAAAAGCTATTCCAATTGTGCAGTGTTTGGAATAAATTTATATGGTAAAACTGCAAAACAGGGATTCATAAAGAATGTAATTATTTAACCATAAGTAATTTTTAATGGGGGAGTTCTCCACTCTTTAATGTGGTACACTTAAATTTGATGGAAAGTCTTTATTTGATAAGTATTGTGTTTATTGCTCCCTTTACAATGTTCTGTTGTTTTGCCATGAGCTTACAGACATTTCATTTTATTGTGTGACTTAATTCTACCTTGCTCAGTAATCATATTCCCTTCCCTTAGGCCTCCAAATCTTCCCCCTAAGCCCCAGAAACACAGGAAGCCCAGACCCCGATCACAGTATAGTGCTAAGTTGTTTAATGGTGATTTGGAGTCCTTCATCAAGGTACTGGCACCAGCCACCCCCGTGGCTGATCTCAACACTTCTTACTATAATGGTCACCAGCTCACCAAGCTGAGGCAGATCATTATGTTTAAGTCTGTCCTGGGGCTCTTCTTTCCCAGTTGATCAATATAATACTTCCTGAAGTCAAAGGGAGAGAGGGGGAGTCGTTTCTCACATTAGCCTCCCTACAGTTGTGTTAATCAAGTAGGAATAGTATTGTCAGCCTGCTTTTAGTAGGAAACTTTGCTCCATGTAGTAGGTAGGATGTAGTGGTGCATCCCACAACTTACCACAATTTCCTGCTTGCTATTGTCATAACATCCAGTGTTCAACGTCTGTGGAGAAGCAGCATTTCCCTGGGTTTGATATCCAGATTTTGATTTCCTATGACTTTAGGAATTTATTATATTGTGTGAAATTGTGATCAACACTATTCTGGATCTTGTATCTTTGCTGTATTTACTATCTTCTTCTTTCTCATACTTTTATTTCTAATAATGCTTCTAGCCGAGGCCGAAGGAACTCTCACACGAGACATCAGGTATCGTTCTGGTGACAAGAGAACAGCTCTGCCTCGCTCTCGGGTTGCATTCCTGCCTGGCTCAAAATGAGTTCTTTCAGAGACCTGGAGGGAGAAGTTTGCATTAAGAAATGAGTGTACAAATATAGCAGGCAAAACTAAACCAGAGCAGAACTCTGGAGGGATTGTAGTCTTAAATGATGGATATTCCCTTACTCATTTTCAAGGACTCGCCCACATCACAGTTTATGCCTTTGGATACTAGCTGACACAGCTACAGAAAAGAAATCTTAAAAAAAATTGTAAAAATACATTTATAAATGCAGTGAATGAAATTCTTGACTGCAAGCTCTGTGAATTGAGTTTGAATATTACAGGGATTTTTTTTCTTGTTCAGTACAGCTAGTGGCAGACATTTTGCAGAACAAATTCTGTACTCAGTGGCACTGTATTGATTTAGCTGTCTGAATCAAGCTTTCAGTCATCCTCAGTACAACTAAAGGGGAAATTATTATTATTTTCATTGTTACTGTTACACAGGAGGTGCTATGAAATGCAAAGACCTTGAGAAATCATCACAAGAGAAATAGATGAGTATCATAAGCAGTTTCTTGCTTAAGGGTGAAAGTAAGCAAGGAAGCAGAAATTCTCACAGTGAAAGCCCCATGACTAGAGAAGGACAAAGCAAATCAGGAGAAATGGTACCCCATCATTTTCCCTCACAAGGGAACATGGCAGTGTGGCTGACAGGGCTTACTTGCAAGTGGGGAGTCCTACACAATTAGTCTTTGAAAAGGAAAGGTCAGAAAAGCTGGTAGCCTTATGTCAGATTTGCCAGTGTGAGACAGCCTCTCTGCCCAAAGACCGTGTCATTCCTGGTGGGGATGAGTCATTTTGACAGGCACAGCTAGTGAAATACAGTGTCAGGCCAAACTGCTTTGTGTTTGAGTTTCACATCATAAGAAATTGTAACTAGTCACAAATATCCATTCACTGAATTCACACATCAGATTAAATTCACAGTAGCTGTAGGGTCACTGTTCTTGACACTCACCAACACAGATTGTTATTTCAAATTATTTTTCTTTGATTAGATCCAAAAGGCAAAGCTGTTAGTTTAGATTATTTCAGGGTATTACTTAAGTACAAAGTTTTGTGTGGTTCTAAACAGATTCTCCAAAAACAGGTATGAAGGGATTTGGGCTTTGGTTTTGTATTTTTTTGTAATTTCTTACTGCAAACACTATCTTTTCCTAGGCTTTACATTCTTTGCATGAACCATGATCTACTAACAAGAGATGTTGGGTGCATGTTGTGCATTTTTGCTAATACTCTGCTTTTTCTGGAGAGCCAGGCTGCTCAGCATTGGTGAAGATTATGATGTTCCTGGGCTTAACAACTGACCTGATCCAAGGGGTTTTTATTTAGCTCTTACTGAATCATGACACAAGTCAAAGAGGAAATGCTAATCCAGCCATTACTAGTTTTTGGCTAGCCAGTCTTTGCTAGGTTTCAAATTAAGAGACAAGCCACAATTTAAATAGCATAGTCTGTGATAAGAGTCTTTTGTAAGCCCCACTAAAACAGTGCAGAGTGTACACATAAGATTTGGGGGCTAGGTTACCTCAGGAGGTGCAATTGCTTTACTGTGTGTTATTTTTCAAACTTTTTTAGTTGTTTTTCTACTTGAGCTGAATTCATAAACTTCCCATTAGTGTAGTTTAGCATGAAAATGAAGTACTAATTTGTAAGAGGAAATGTGTATTCTGAGTTACAAGGTGCTTTTGCATTAATGATTTTATAATTCAGACTGATTTTATCCTAAACTTCCAAATGAATTAGTCAATTCTCTGAGCACTTACATATTGGAAACTCATTTGGAAATAAAAATTACAGCTTCCAAGACAAGAAATTCGAAGATTATTTATGAAATAGTAATTTCTGCAGCATAAGCACCAACTTTTCCAAATAATTTTTAATCATATCATTTATATCTTTAATCTGTATTTGATAACTTCTGGTCACTTGGAATAAAATATCAATTTTTTGAAGTGCCAAAACAAAAAGTTTCCAATGGTTATTTTGGAAAATAAGCAGTTTAAAAGAAAAAGACAAGTAACTCACTAATATAATTATTGTATAGTCATCTTCTCCACCTCCCATCACAAATGCCATTTATCTCTTTTTAAAACAATTTGTGGAGCTGAAAATGTAGCTACAGACCTACTGCTGTGTCATTGCTGAGATGAGGAGCTGTGATTCCTGAGCTCTGCAGGTGGGGAGATAGAGGCTGTGACCTCCCTTTCCCAGTAACCTTGTGCATAGGGACAAAGCAGCTGAGCCACGTGCTCAGCTCAGGGTAGCTGCAGTTCAGCACCCAGGGCTTGCCAGCCATTTGGAGCAGCCAGAAACAACATGCCAGCCCATCACTGCCCCACGGCAGGGCACACAGACCTGCAGAGCCCATAGCAGTGCTTCAGCCAGGAGGGACATTGTGGTACCCCGTGCAATGTCATTTAGTGGCTCTGCTCCAAGATTGTTTCTCATAGTCCAACAAATCCAGAAAAGCCTTGTAAATTCTTTGGGATAAACTTTTTCTTGCAAAAAGAAAACCCCACATTGAGGAATTGGGTCCTGTGTAATTAGGTCCATGTAGGGTTTTCTTCACCAGGAAAAGAAAGGTCAGTTAAATAGATATAGAAGAATCATCTTCATAATTAATTATTATTCTTAATTATAATCTTTTTAAAAGGCAAATTTACTGCTTTAACTCATTTTGCTTCAAAAATCTAAAATGCATGCATGAGCTTAGATGTCACATACAGTGTTAGCCAGATATGGTGACAGAGGTAGAGAACTGAATTTCCTGAAGAAATTATTTTAAGAACTATAATCCTTTGCTTTACCTGTTCCTTTTCCTCCCTCCCTAAATGGGAAGAGACCTCTGTTAAAAGTGGTATTTTTTCTTAGATGTTTTTTTGCCAGCACTGTATGTCCATCTAGATTGACCAAGTGCGTTTTCACTTTGAGGCCATAGCAGGGAGGTTTCCTCTTTCTGATCTGCAGCTCACTCATACTGCTCTTGTTTTTGCAGGATTCAGGGCAAGTCATTCCTCTTATTGTGGAAAGCTGTATCAGATTTATAAATTTATATGGTAAGCTCTGAAAAAAACTATTTCATTATTGTCCCTTTTTGTGTATCTTTGACATTACTCATTTAGCACCACACCTTTGTTTTTAAAATACACATATTAAGTATCTTAAAAAATAAAGTAATCTTTCAGCACTGTCTCCCATCTTTTCTGCAGGTCTTCAGCATCAGGGGATTTTTAGAGTGTCTGGTTCCCAGGTGGAAGTCAATGATATTAAAAATTCATTTGAGAGAGGTAATTTGATTTGCATTTATTTGAGCACTTTAATATCTGACATTTAAAAATCTTTTAAATTCTAATAATTTTCTCTGTGTCCTGCACCTAAAACTTTCCACCATCACATGCTTAAACATGAAGTACAATGATGACATGCGTGTTATCCCCCCATTATGTCCTAGGAGCTTGAGGGTTTTTCTCATTTTGTTTAGACAAGATATAGGGCTCTACAATCAACTGTAAACATTAGTTTTTTGTTAATGGTAAACTGCAAATAATAGTTGTTTTTATATTTTATTTTAAAGATCCTCACAAAAGAAAGGTAATGAGTTTAATTTGATTCAAGAGACTACTTAATGAAATTTGAAAGTCCTGTTGCTTGATCTTCTGGAATACAAGTCTTTAACTTTCTGGCCCCTCTGCCAAAGTTGCATCATGATCTGGGAAAACAGGGAGTTAAAAAAAGGGTCATTCCATTTTTCATTCCCAAAGGAAACTTCAGCCCCCCAGAGGAGGAATTACTTGAAAAATGCCAGGAAGTACAGTTAGCTTTTTCAATATCAGTGGCTTGCAACACCCAGCCTTAGATTGCTCTGCTAGGGAAGCGAGGATCCAGCCATCCACCAAGTGTGTTGAAGCAATATTGTTACAATCTTTGTAAATCTTACATTCTTTTTTTCTCGAGTGTTAAAAGCTGGGTTGTTTTAATTTCTAGAGAAAATTAAAATTTCTGCAGATTATCTGCAAATGACAAAACCCTTGAAGCAATAAGTCTTGTGACTGAAAGCATAAAAATATGGACAGTATTTTTCTCCCCAATATTAGTTATATATATCTTTTTAAACCTGATCTTTTCTTTGACAAGATACATAAAGCAGCTGTTTTCACTTGCTAAGTGAAGCCACATTCCTCCACTCTGCAGCTTTTAAATCTGCTTATTCTTAACTCCTCCTCCTAGGTAGCATTATCCTTGAAGATCCATACATTTTAAAGTGTTTCAAAATAAAGATTATTTGTGTAATTTAAAATTACATAAATAAAACAGTGCAGTCATGGTTGAGGTTGCAGTTAGATTTTCAACAAAGTGGTTGCACATATTCCTGATATTTTAACTTATTAGAATGAAGACACATATTCAATTCAATGAGTGGTCTAACTCCATTTGTTTTATGTAGGGCTCCAAAGAAAAGTCTGCAAAACTCTATTCAATTAAGAGTGTTTAGGTTTTTTTATTTTACTAACTGTAAATCACAACATGGCCATAAATACCTAGCTGGAAGTTCAGGACCTAAGAGATCACTAGGTTATGTAATTTTAAGGAAGCTTTATTTAGGCTGCCTTTTTTTAGTTTAATCATAGCCTGGGATTTCTAAATCAGTGTTTATTATCTTACTTGAATGCTTGCATTGCCACCTCCCACATACTAAAAACAAAACCCGCCCAAAATGTCACTCACTTCTAAAAATGTTCCGTGCAAGAATGCTCCTGCATGTGTGTTTCATTCACTTTATTTACTTTTTAAGGTGAAAATCCTTTGGCAGATGACCAAAGTAACCATGACATTAACTCAGTTGCTGGAGTACTGAAGCTCTATTTCCGAGGGCTGGAAAATCCTGTCTTTCCTAAGGAAAGATTTAATGATCTTATTTCTTGTATCAGTAAGTATAAATTTCTGTTTTTTCTCAATAGGATTTTACTTTCAGATACACAGTAGTAGCCTGAAAAAACAGCTAACTTCACAGATTTTCCTGAGATTATTTGTTGCTGTGTGTAGCAGTCTGGCTCAGTTGTTAGTCATACTCACAGCTGTGGTTGTTCCCTTTTTCCATTGAGATTAATGTACAGTACAATTCTTTGTTTAACAGGGCAGGAAGAATATCTTTTGGTATACAAGGGATAGTTAAATTTAAACACATTATTATTTTCCCATGTGCACTGAGGCAGACAGAAGTGAATGAAGTCGTGAACATGAAAACAGATTGTGTTACTTTCCAAGGCTTTCATGCCCCACAGCTTGGGGTCAGCAGTGGTGAATAAGTAACTAACTGCTCAACATTGTGTGATTCTGGGCCTTTATTGTGTTCTGCTGAAAACCACCAATCTAACCCAGAAAACTCTTGGGTGCAGGGATGGAGGGGAAGAGCTGAGTGTTGTCTGCAGGAGAGCCACACACGAGTTACAATGGGATGCCTTGGAGGAGCATTGCATGATCTGTGCCCTGCTGGTGCTCATGACCAGATATGGAGAGGTTGTAGTAATTTGGAAAATTGTCAATGGATGAGTGAATTGCTCTGACATGCACAAAACCTCTTCCAGTTCACTGACTCCTGCAGGTGTTGAGGGGTGAGGCCAAGCCAGCCATCAGTAGATTTGCTGTTCCCTGTGGGCACAGTGGTCAGAGGAGCTAGCTTTGAGGAAGAATTTCCTTTCTACCCTTCCTTTATAACTTGCCCCCTTCAACCAAATGGAGAAAGAGGCAGTTTCACAGGTAATGAGAGCCAGTCCCTTGGGAAATTGATGAGGTGAGGCTCTCCAAACTGTTATTTTGGCAGAGATGTCAGCCTAGCAGGCAAGGCCACCAGTTGATGGGTGCACAGTGCTCCAGGCTGGCAGTCAGGTGTGGTGTTTGACTCCCTACTTGGGGGACACAGTGTGTGTGGTTTGCTTCCCCCACAGGGAGGACTGCAGTAGTTTCTCCTGGAGGTTACAGGTGCTTGCAGCACTGTGATCACGTCTGTGTGCGATATTTTGTGTTTCATTGTTTTTGCAGGGTTTTCTGCAGCTGTTGCTGCTTGCAGACTTGGTGGCACTGAGGAGTCCTAAAGACCTAAAAACCACAGTTTAGCAGTCTAATCCCTGATGCTGAGGGGGACAGTGTCTTTTTAGGAAGCACAGTCCTGGTTCTGCTTCAGTTCAGCTTTAACTGACTGTGGTGCCACTGAAAATCTCTGCATCATAGAAATTGAAATGTCAGAAAGTATCATTTTGACTGAGTGATTTTCTGCATGACAGGGATGATAGAACTCTGCCTAATAATCCTGTGCTGGTTTCCATAACTTCTGGATAAATTAAAGCATATCTGCTGGAAAAATTTGTTGATTTAGTGGCTTTGGTTGATAGAAAATCTACCACATTCTTGGATAAGCTGTTCAAATGAATAATCACTTGCATCATTAAACATTTGTACTAGATTTCTTTCTCAAAGTTCCTGCTATCAAATTCTGCCCATTTGGTGTTTGTATGTCTTCATTATTTCAACTAAGCATAAGAGAAATATAAATGGTGGTTCTTAGCATGAAGATGTTACTGCAGTCTGCTGTGTTGAAGAGATTTAAATACATATGTAAACTAAATTTTAAAATACCTTGAATGAGTGTTCAGTTTACAGAGATTATATAAGTGAATGCTCAAGAGATGCAAAGATACGTGCCCAGAACAACCTTATAAATGTGTTCCAAGAAGAGGAACCTGGATGATTTCAGAGTTCTCCTTCACCATTGAAGGTGCTGAAGAGGGAATGGGGTGTTTGGAAAGAGGGGTGGAAGTTCAGTGGACTGAGCTGACAGATCTGTGTGGCACCTGCACAGGCAAGAGAGATTCACCAGCCTTCCAGAGCATCACTGTCTGAGAGGGTTCCAGTTCAGTTACCCTGAAAAAAGTATTTCTTTTGTTGTTAAGAACTTCAAGAAAAATGGCTGTGAATACTAGATCCCTAGTGCTAGATCTTGTTTTTTATAGAGAATGTCCAACTATTGCATGTTCCTAGCAGGCAATTAATTATTTTCTTGTGAAAGAGTTGACAACCTTTTATTTAAATAATAGTATCATCCAGCAGAACTGAAATCAGTAACAACAATAGCCTGGAACAAAGTCACTGCTTTTCACAACAAGATTTTAAAATGTTTATTGAGAAAGAGGTGTTGCCATCTGATCCTGGTTTAGACTGAGTGTTCTCTGAGGATATCATAAATCTGGATTGTCCTCTCTATGACAGTTTGTCAAAACAAGGTGTAATGACTGAGTAGTTCTGCTAGCTTTGACTTCTGCTATTGCTGTTGTACAGGAAAGCAGAGGATTTTAGTCTGATAATATCTTGTAAGTGTCTGATACCTGTTTTCTTACAGGTTTTGGGAGAAGCATGAAGGGGGTGATTTTGTTGTTTGGTTTGGTTTGGTTTTCACAAGATTATCATTAGGGCCATGCTGAAATGGCATATCAATGCCTTCAGCAGAGGAAGGAGAGTTAAGTGTGGACCAAGGTGGGACAAGGGTGAGTTTGCTTTGTGTTGTCACAGTGGGGGCAGTTTGAACAAAGTATAAGGACAAGAACAGCTCTTGTGCCTTGCACCCAGAGCCAGCCCCAGAACCATGTGCTGAGAGCAGGGGGCTGTGTGGCTGCATCTTGTGGTTCTCTGAGAAGCCTGAGGTGGAGTACTTTTACAGCTGTGTACTATTCTATGTACTTTGTTGAATGATGCACCACTTCCAAGGAATCAGAATGATTTGTTGGGAAAAAACAAAACCAAAACCAACCAAACAAAAAAACCCAACCAAACAAAAACCCCCAGCATTTCTAAATACACTGTGTAGCACCTACATGGTACATACTGTCATAAACTGTGGGTCTAAAACACCATTTTCATTGCTATATTTTAGCCTTAACACTGGATATCTTGCAAAAAGGAAAATTGTCTAGACAAGATTTCTCCTTCATTTCAGATTTTGAATCAGTCATAGTTATATTAGGTTTTTTCTGTGCTTATGTGGCCTCACATATTATGTATCTTGGTCTTCCTGCTAATGGGAGCAGGGCCAGACTCCCTTTTTCTGTGAGAACTTAGGTTAATGTAACTTCTTTAGATATATAAAATCCACAAAACTTTCACATGTTTAATTATGCGTTTTAAATACTCTTAATTCATGTTGCATTCATGATCTGAAAAACACTGAGGAAAGGAATAAACATTCTTTTCAAATAGTTTTTCAAGATAAATGTCAGTGTGGTTTCTTAATTGTTGGCAGAAATTGTTACAGAAGGGTAGAGGGAGAAAGGAAATTTGTGAAGTTAATGTTCACATAAAACTGTAAAAGGGCAGAATGTCACACATTTTATATGGAAATGTAAAGTTGCCAGTGAAAAACCCCTTGAAACTGAAGTACTTAGTTATGGATGTCAGGCATAATTGAGACTACAGCTGCAAAATGAACCTTTCCTCAGTACAGCCACTGAGAAATTCCTTTACATTTATGCATATATTTCCAAATGAAAAAGAGCATTGTAAGTTAATGCTTTCCATTTTGTAAAGACAGTGGAAACAATGTGAAATTGCTGTGATTTTTATGGCAATTTGTATTAATTACACTCATGAGAACAATGATCTAATGTAGATAAAATTTGGGCCAAGTTGTATGCGCTGGGCCAGAGCAAGCATGCAAGGTAGAGCAGAACATAAAGAATCCATCTGATTATGGGCCATAATGGTTTCTTCTTGTCCTTAGGAGTGGCTACTCTTGGTCCCAGCAGCATTCTGTTATCCAGAGGACAATCCAAGGTTGGGGTGGGAAGGAGGAGAGTCCTAGTTCACTTCTTTCTGCCCCTTTGTAGGAACAGACTGGGCCAAAGGCAAGTATTTGTAACAGGAGCTACCTGGAGGCAGAAGGTGCAGGAGCTGAGCTCAGTAGGGCTGGCTGTAATTCACTTCACTGCTGGTGGACTGCAGTTTCTCTCCTGGTGTGAGCTCTCACACACATGGCTTACTTAAGTCCACATTTACATAGATAGCTGTGCCATACAGCAGGAGACACACCTGAGCTATTCAGATTGCTTAATGTCTGCACAGAGCATTACAGTTCTTCATGGTTTCATCTCCCTTGCTTTAAATTTCATAGACAAAAATGGCAAGATGATTGAAAACTTGTGTCCTTTTTTTCTTCTGATTTTTATCATTTTATTCCCTTGCCACCAGCAGTGCCTGTTTACCTGAAGACATAAATGTTATGAAAGAATTTTTTTTACTTCTTTTCCAGACTATTTCCCATTACTTAAAGAGTAAAAAACTACTCTGAATTGTCAACTCTCCATGAAAAAGTTTCAACAAAATAGAAAGTATTTTCCTCCCTAAGTGACAGTGGAGACTGCTGGGTTTGTCCTCTTGTAATGCCTTCTTAAATAGATCTGAAAGAGCTGTGAGTGGCATTGCTGAGTTAATATATACATATCTTTGAGCTGGATTGGACTCATCGACCAAAATGAAAAGAGGCACAAATTGTTAACTTCAGCACTAATACATATTCATGTAGATAACTTGTCAGCTGCAAATTGACCATAAAAATTACATCTGCAAGTGTAACTCAGTCCCATTTGGCATTCACAGGGTGTGTAAAATATGCATTAGGCATTCACTGTTACTAGTAGGCACCACACCAAGTGGAAATAGCAAGTAACCCCCACAAAGAGATATTACATTGGATTTTATCCTTCAAAGCCATGGTCCTAAAGTGGAAAGGCATCTTACATTACCATACCTTTGTGCTCCCATTGCTTGTGAAATTTGCTTACCTTGCACAGCCCTGTATATTGGTTGTAACACAATTCATTAGTTGCTGACACCAGGTTTCTCCTTCCATATGTTTTGATCAACAATATCTTCCCTTTGCCAAATGTTTGCAGTCCTGTTGTTCATACTGAGATTGGCCCATGGAGGCTGGCTGTTTAGAGTGGCTGGTCAAACATTCACAATCCAGAACTGATGTTTTCAGATGCTTTCAGATGTTTTCAGATGTTTCTGAGCTCTGCCAGCTCCCAGGCTGAACCCTCTCAGTTGGAAAACCATGTCTCACCTCCAGTGCAGGAGAGGCCATGTGTGTGACCAATTACAGAGCTTCATCTGCCTCTTTAGATTAAAACAACGGAATAGTGTGCAGCTGTCCAGTTGGTCCAAAATACTTTGAAGCCAACAGTAATTGTTCTCATGCAAAAGAGTTGTATTCTGCATCACTGCATCAATATATTTGAGTATATTGCCTTTTACATGTTCTACTACCTCAGAGTTATTGTTTAATTAAACTTTAATTTACATTTTCTTAATATTATTTGGGATGAATATACCCCTATTTTCAGTTCTAATTTCATTTTTGTTTATTTGTGTTTGGTGGCTTCTGTTAGTAACTGTGTTTTCTCCCCTCTCAAGTTTCCTTTACTCTTCTGTGGTAGATTGTTCACTTCTGATCTGTTTTACTTTAGAGTTACCTTTCAAAAACCTCATCCTGAATGACCAGGTAGTTAAAACTGTTATTTCTCCTGGAAGAGAAAAGTAGAGATTCATTGTTTCTGTGTGTCTTTACAGTCAGATAAGGTGACAGTGCCTCTCCAGAAGAGGTTCCAGTTCTTGGGGACTGAAGATCACACTTTTCAAGGCTTGAGTGCCTAGGATTTATGTCTATCTCATGTGATTGAGAGCCAGTCCTTAGTGTGTGGCTGACAGAGAGGCAGCTAGCTGATAAATATTGCAATGACATTAATCTCATCTGGATTCATTCATCCAGATGAAGGACACGGAACATTTGCAGAGTAAGTCCCTGTGAGATCAGTAAATAATGTCTTTTCCAAGAGCAATGTAGGATTGCACCTCAACAGATTTTCTTGTGGAGCTTGTGATCTGCCTTTTTGGAGGATTTTATGAACAAGTTGAACAGACATCTCTCAGAGGGGATTAAAGTGAAGTCAGAGGCTAAGATTGTAGACTTAAATGACCTCTGAGCTCTCTGCTTTTCATTTTTTGTAGTAACTAGTAGAGGCTTCTTAGATCCAAAACACTACAGAAACTTAGATGCCTAGATAATGTTATGGATAGACAGAAAATAAAATTCTTTATATTAGTAGAATACTTGTCCCACTCTTGTCTGATGAAGGTACATTAATGGTTCTGGCTCAGGTGCCTGGCTCTTCCACAAAGCGCTACAGTCATGAAACTCCAGAAGCTGCCCCCTTCCCCTCCTCTTGTTTCACCCTACAAGTGTCTCCTGTGCTCTGCTTTGACTGAAGGACAGTGTTCCCACAACAAGCAGCTTCTCATTTTGCTGACAAGAAACTCTCTTGCTTATGGGTTTGACCCCCATGGCAGAGATGGGTCTGGAAGGCAGATGTGTCAGACCAGAGCTCCAAAAGTTTTGCTTTGCTCTGAGAACTGGGAACTAGAAAATAATAACCATTTCACTGTGTGATGTTTACTTGACATTAGTCTTGATTTGTAGTTGATATTCCTGTGTTCTTCATAGAGATCTTTCTTCCCTGTCTCTCTCCACAGTCAGAAAAAATACATTAATTCTCAGTGTGTTTGGCCTTGCCAGAGGCTTGTCCTCTTGCTTGTCTTTGGGAATGAGTCTCATCTTATCATTAGAGTAATGAACCAGTTTTCAAATCCCCTGATTTCTATTTCAGCTCAGCAGTTAAATTGCATTACTAGGACAAATCATGTAATAGCAAGCACTTCTGTTTTCTTAGCTGAGAAATGGGTAATAACTCATCAGGCACTCAGGTTAAAAAAAATCAGAGTAATGAAAAGAGTGTCTCCAACAGAAGTACTGGAGAGGAGAGGTGTGTCCAGCTCTCTCCAGCATTGAGCTTGCCAGTATTTCCTTGCAGCAACCAGCATGGATGGTCCTTCTGCCCTGAGGCTCTCATTAGCAAAGCCATTGGAAGCAAAGCAATGTTTTAGCTTTCCTCTGCATGGGGAGCAGCAGAGCTGCAAATTCTTTCTGCCTGCATGTAAAAAGATTGCTCTGTATTCACTCCATCTTTCCTAAGTACCCAAACACTCATGTGCTGCATACACTCAAGCAATGGGGAAATTCAGCTCCACATTTCAAAACAGCATGCAAATACATTACATCATTACCTAGCTGCTTTAAATCAAATCAGTGCAGCCTCTTGAAATAATGTGGAAAGTAAATAAATTTACCGCTTGACAGTAGTTTGGATTTTCAATAAAGGGACTTTCATGGAAACTGGGTCCAGTGTTATCAGGAAGGTACTGGTAACACACACCTCATTCAAGCATGTATGGCTTGTAACTGCTTCAGTATGGAGTGCAGGTCACTTCAAGTACTTAGTACTGATCATGATCCTAGTAGGACAGCTGGGACAGTTCAATACATGACTACACAGCCAGAATCTCTGTACCTGCTCCACCATCTCTGTGCTGCCTACTGGGACTGGTTCCTGACTCATGCATCTGTCAAACTTGTCCAGGAATTGCTTGGAAAAATTGTGGTTGGCAGGGACCACAAGCACACTGGAGAGTAGTGTGATAACTGAGTGGTAGTTGCCTGCCAGTGTGCCCCATCCTGGTTTAGCTCACTAGTTTAGACAGAGCTATTGCAGCCATACAGGCAACACCCTGCTAGAAGCAGCTGCTGAACCCACCTTGGGTCCCAGCCCGGTGCATTTCTCAGGTCTGATTTGAATTCAGCAATGACTGAACCTTGAGCAGGGCCAGTCTCCAGAATTGTCTGGAGAAGGCAGGACTGTAGCACAAGGCATTAGCCAGGAAAGGCTGTAATGCAGAAGGCAAGTTCTGGTGTTGCATCAAAACTGCCCTCCAGCTTCCCACATGCAGCACACAGTGCTGCTGAAGCAGGAGTGTTGAAAGATGCATTGGAATGGGAAAGGAGAGCTGTAGTTGCTCTGTGGATGTTCACTGTGCAAGCAGCTCCCAGACTTGGCATGTCCCTGCCGTGGACACCAGTTCTTAACCATTAGTCAGAAATATTTCTTGACTCATGCAGTCCATGTTTACAAGAAACATAAAAAGAAATTTCAGGTCCCATGCTCCACTTGAGACGGCTTGAACTGGTTTCCAGCTAGTGTTTGGGTTCAGAGTGACTCATTAGGTTATAAATTATACAGCTTGTCAGCAGTCCTTTTTCCTGCCAGCTCTGCAGCAGCTCACCAGGGACACTGTCCAGCCTTCAGGGTCTCTGCTGGGGAATACATTTTTACTTCCTGCCGGAGTTTTGCTGTTCTGCCTCTGCAGCAGATACCATAAGCCAAATGGACCTCTTCATGCAAGCAGTGGTAGGCTGTTTGCTTCCACAGAAACTCTGATGGAGGCCAGTTTGATCCCATCCCAGAATCTTTTGTTCCAGCACGCTAGTGGTGCTGAGCCAGTGGAATCTCCTGTGAATGCTGATGTGGGAGCAGATCTCACACTCTTTTGCTGCACTGGCATTTCCTAGTGAACTATAGCACCTAGGTGGCAAACAAAGTCTTGCTGCCAACATGCTCTTCTGATGCTTAGTTTTTAATACCAAAACAACAGTTACTAGATACCAATTTTCTTCTTAGAAATGTAAGTCAACACACATTTTGCATCTGCAAATAAATACTGAAATAGCCATACCAAAGAGCACATAAATAATGCCAGTAATTCTGATGTGTATTACTTATGTACACTTTCACTTAACACATTTTTATGTAAGTAATTATTTTAATTGTGCCCTCCTAAATACCACATTTTGTGGTACAATCTGTTTTTCAGCTATTTCCAAATTGCTGAATATCCACTTTAGTGCCACTGGACAGGATTTCTCATCTTAGTATGCTAAGATTTCCCCTAGATATTGTTAATTGCAGCATACTTTCTTGGCTCACATAAAAAGCATTACTGAAATTTGAGGTTGTTCCCACAGTGTCATTTACTGTGGACTCAGAAAACACACTGAGTTAAAAACTGAGATACTGCTTTTTCTGAAAAACACTTCAAGCTTTTATCCATCATTGCCCAACTTGCAGACCAACACAGAAAATAGTGCATCCTTGTTACAAGATATTAGGAACTGATGCTTTTATCAGATTATTTTCCCACTTCAGAAGAATTTCCATGGATTACTATAAAATCATTTGAGAAAAATGCAATCTTTGTGTTTCTTGGCTCCATACAAAAAAAAAAAAAAAAAAAAAAAAAGGTCCTTTCTCCTATTTTGCCACTAAGAGAGTTATAGCTGGATATTTGATTAAGAAAACTTGCTGGAGAAGCTTGATGATTGGATTAAGTGTCTGATGGGAAAATTCAAATTTAGAGAATGCATCTGTATTTGAAAGGAATGTACTGATTTTGTGGTTTTGTGAGCTGTAAAGCTCAGCAAGTGTCCAGTGTTTGACTTAGACAGATTTGTATCTTCTTTAAAAACTGTTACTTTTAAGCTGTGGGGTTTTATTAAGAGGGAAAAGAACTTCTAGATCTCATTTTTCTAATATGCCAGAGTTAGACAGTACTGACTAGAGGCATGTGATGATAAAAAGTCAAAGTAAATTGAGTAAATTGACTGAATGCTGTTTCTGACAATCATATACAAGGGAACATAAAACACTTTCTTCTGTTTGCAGGAATAGACAATCTCTATGAGAGGGCTCTTCACATCCGCAAACTGCTCCTTACTTTGCCCAGGTCGGTCCTTATAGTGATGAGATACCTCTTTGCCTTCCTCAACCAGTAAGTACTGACCCCAGTGCTGCAGTCTGCCTTTATCTGCCTTCCTTTGCTGCTGTTGAAGTTCTTTGGGTTCACTCATACTCTATGTAGAATTCACATTTGAGCTCCATTTAACAAAAAATATGATCTTCTAATTGGCAGTGGAAATAGAATGAAAACGCTGGATTTCGTTCAAATTAAAATTCCATTTGTCCAGAATTGAACAAGACACATTAAAGTGTTGTCTGAAATGGGGAGTGCAGTCTACAGCATTAACGCTGGCAACAAAATAAGCCGATAAGAAAAATAACAAATACAAACTGCAGCTACATTAAGACTAGTTTATGCAATTTAAAAATGCATTTCTTTTCCTTATCTCAAGCTGATTTCTCCTGATGGGAAAAACCCCAGTATATTCAAGCAATACAGGCACTACAAGCTACCTGTTTGATGCTAGGCACTGCCAGGGTGAGACTTTGTCTTGCTGCTTCTGTTTTCTGATAACAGGAGTATGAGTACAGAGAACACACATCCCCTGAGTATGCTTTGATGTAGAGTAGCTTGTTTCTCACATTGCAAAACACAGGCTGGAAGGAGGATTGTTTGAGAGGGAAAGTGGTGTTCATGTATTTATCATCCCAGAAAAAACTTCTTCTTCCTGTAAGAGAAAATAAAAGATAGGCTGGGCAATTGAAATGTGTTTCTTCCTTCAGTCCTTTGTGGCCCTCTCTGGTTTTGCTGACCCTAATGGTTTCACAGAAAATTTTGCTTATGTGCACTTTGCCCTGATTCTAAGTTTTCTCTTTCTACTGTCAATTTGTCTGTTTCCTGTTCTATCTGTTTTCATATCACCTTTTTCCTCTTTTTTCCTAAATTTGCCCTTTGCTGATTCATTCTGTCTTTGTGACCTTCCCCATTTCATTCAGCCTGTCTGTTCCTATAGAAACGGGGTCTTTTGCAGCCAGGTTATTTGTTCATGCCTGTAGTCACAGCTGTTCCTGTTTCCTTTCTTCTAGCAATTTCTGAACCACTTTCAAGCAGCATGTCGGAGAGAGACAAGAGATCTAAAGTTTTATGAAAATAACCATTCATTTGAAACTGAATCTGTCCCCCCAAAATTACACCATGTATATGTCTTAAAAGCTTACATCACAGCTTCTCCTCTGCAGAGACATACAGATAGACCAGAGCTGTCTAGGGTTGTACTTCTTATGTGATCATGTTAGATACATCTGTGCTCTCCACAGGAATGCAGTTTGGAAAGCAGATTAAATACCTTACTGCCTCTAAATTGCTCCTGGTGCATCCACAGGAAAAATATTCCCATTATTTGACTTCCTGCAAATCCCATTCTGCTTTTTGCATATGTAGTTATGCCTGCTTGGCAACATGAAGTCATCATGTCTCATGGCAGACCTAACCTGGTGTAGCTTCCCACACAAGGCTCCAAAGTTAGATCAAGTTGCTGAAGGCTTTGGCCAGTCAAGAGCCTCAAATGGCAGCAACTCCACAGCCTCTCCAGGCAGTCAGTCCCAGTACTAGGTCACTGTTATAGTAAAGAAATTTTTTGTGCTTTCATTGGAATGTCCCTTGCTGTGTCTATTGCCTCTCATCTCTTTGCACCTGTGTCTGTCTTGCTCTTGTTAATAATCTTATATATAGTAGGAGATTGCAGCTAAATTCTCCAGTAACCTTTTTATCCAAAGGCTGAACAAACCCAGTTCTCTCTGCTTTAGATTATAATTCATATGCTTCAGCTCCCCAGCCATCTCTGTTAGTAGTCCTCTTCTGGGCTTGTACCAGTTTGTCAGTCTCTCAAAACTAACAGAAGTTGCACAGAACCTCATGTGCCACTTCACAAGCGCCAGTTGGAAAAGGAATAATTCATTCCCTTAACCTGCTGCCTCTTCCTAAAATAGCCATAAATGCTGTGGAATGAATTCCCATTTTTCCATTCCTCCATCTTGTCGAGGTCCTTCTAAATGGTAGCCCTGTATCTAACCTTTGGCACATTGACTGCTCCTTTCCCAGTGTGGCATCACCTGTAAGCTGGCTGAGTGTGCCCTCCATCCCCTTGTGTAGGTCATTCATGGAGATGCTAACCAGTACCAGCCTTGCCTTTGAGCCATGAGGAGCGCTGCTTGTTAGCAGCCATCAGCAGAATTTCACATTTCACAATGATTGTTACAGGCTTTTTTACAGTTGTGCATGTATAAAGTCTGAACCACCTGATAAATCAGAAGAACAAGACGTCTCCAATTAACACACAGGACAGGATAGTAAATCATGGCATAAGAAAGGGGTAAACATGATTAATTTTAAAAGCTAGTTATGAGGGTAATCATGAAGAAGGTTTGCCTCATGCATATGTATTGATTAAAAGTGGAAAACACTCTCTAAAGTTCCCTTTCTGGAGGGAACATGGTGTTGTATTTGAACACAGCCAGACATCAGAATTCCTATGCTGCTTCAGAGTACAGGACAACATAGTATAGGGCATCCCAGCACATCAGATTCTACTTGACTGGCCCCACATAGAACCATTCAAAATCCAGCAGTGGCATTCAGTAAAAATGGGAATAGATAACTTCTCATTCAAATTAGAGAATTAGTAACCTTGCATTTTCTGGAAGAAAGGAAAGCTTGCAAAAGTTGATTAATAACAATGAAAGCTTTTCATTTGGACACTTCCATAATGAAACTGTTGTGGGAGTTTGTGGGCAGAAGGCAAGGTGCTTAGGAATTTTAGTCTGTATGTTAAAAACAGAAACCAAAAGTCACAAGAGCCCTTGCAAGATCCAGGAACTTGTTGCCTGCAGAATACAATTCTGTGTATCTAAGTTGTGTAGCCAGTGGTTGAAAGAGATGCACCCAGGTTCAGTGAGAAATGTAGACCCACTTTGCAACCAGTTCACTTGGAGCATTGTTGTGCTAGAAGCAGCAGCAGATGTTAGCCCATTAAGTCAGTGTACACTCAACATGGTAGCCTGGGAATACATACATATACATAAATATATATGTGGAATAAACTCACTTCATAGTGTATATAACCTACTGAAGAATTCCTGGTTTTTTGTTCCATTACTTTATGTGGGATTGTCAATGACAACAGGAAATCTCTAAGAGGTGATTTCAAAAAGTTTTCTACAGTTTTCAGAATAAGGTTAGTCACAGTGGAAAAGTCAATTTTTCTTGATTTTTGTGTTATAACAGCCTTTCACAGTACAGTGATGAAAACATGATGGATCCATACAACCTGGCCATTTGTTTTGGGCCAACCCTGATGCCTGTTCCAGACATACAAGACCAGGTGTCTTGTCAGGCACACGTGAATGAGATAATCAAAACTATCATCATCCATCATGAGGCTATTTTTCCAGATGTGAAAGAACTTGATGGACCGGTATATGAAAAATGCATGGCTGGAGATGACTATTGGTAAGTCAGAATATTATTCTTCTGTCTCCTAAACAAAATCATTAGGCTCGTTAGAAGTATGAAGATAAATGAGAAGAGCATTTAGGTCCACATAGTAAAGTGTTAAATATGAAAAAGTGAAGCAAAGGCAATTCTGATGATGTTTCCTACAACATTTTGTGGAGGAAGCTGCTTAGTGTTCAGCCAGAGATAGAATTCCAGGTGATCAGAGCACGCAGGCAGGTAGGAAATTGTTTCTTTGGCTGTGAACCACCTTTCAAAATTTCAGCTTATGATGCCTCCTCCTTTTCTTTATTGTGCTTTAATGGGGCAGATAGCTAAATACCAAACAGCCACTCACTCACTCTCCCCACAGTGGGATGGGGGAGAGAATTGGGAAAAAAATGTAAAATTCTTGTGCTGAAATGAAGACAGTTTAATAGGACAGAAAAGAAAGGGCAAATTACAATAATTAGAATATGCAAAACAAGTGATGCACAATGCAGTTTTCATCATCACTGATGAGTGCCCAGCCAGTGCCTGAGCAGCAGCCCTTGACCAGCATTGTCCCAAGTTTATGTGCTGAACATGATGCCACATGGTCTGGAATATCCATTTGGTTGGTTAGGGTCAGATGTTCTGGCTGTTTTTCTTTCCAGCTCCTTGTGCCCCCAAGTCTACTTGCAGGTATGGTGGGGTGTTCAGTGTAAACACTGCTCAGGAGCAGCTAAAACATCAGTGTGTTATCAACATTATTCTCATCCTAAATACAAAACACAGCACTGTACCAGCTACATGTAAGAAAATTAACTCTATCCCAGCCAAAACCAGGACACCCCCTTGGCAGCAAACACACACAGTTTTTGTTTATAAAGGAATCAAATGTTCTGAGGGCTTCTTAATGTTGGAATTTTGTTTCAAGGAAATGCATATAGGCTTCTTTATTAATTATATCTTCATACCACACTAGGATAATTATGTTGCACATGACTTTGTAGCATTATAAGAATGCTTCTAAATAATCCCATGGAGGTGGCATATTTTTGATGTATGTGGTTCCTCTCTGCTTGCCTCCAGTGACAGCCCATACAGTGAGCATGGTACCTTGGAGGAGGGGGACCAGGATGCCAGTACAGAGCCCCACACCAGTGAAGATGGTGAGTCTGTCACTTTACTGTGCCTTTGATGGGAGTAAATCCTACAGGTGTTCCAGGCAGGACACCTTCTTCCTTTCCTAATTGTGTCTTATTTGAAAGAAGGAAATTTCAGTCCTGGTGTTCAGTGGCAAATCTTCAATCTCTGTTTGTGTGCTTTTGCGCTCTTGATTCATCTGTGTTTGACCAGCTGTTTCCTTGTTCACTCCTGATTTGCCCAGTCACAGGAAGGGCAAGAGAGAAACTATTTCAGTCAGCACATATTATTTTCTGACATAGTGTTACATTTTTAGTGACTCTTTTGTCTATAAAACCTAAACTTGTCGAAAGTGTGCCCTTTAATATTGCAGCTAGAGGATATTTGCCATTGAAGCTCTATTTTTATATGAATTTAAAAGCTGCTCTCTCTAAAGTATTTATAACAACTTAAAAGCATGTGTGTACCCCCCACAGTGAAACTTTTGAACAGTAATAATTTTCTGTAAATATCAGTCACATATACTTCTAGGTATGAGAGGTATCAATGAAAAAACTGATGCAACTCTATTATACTAATTCTTTTTGTCCAGGTCATAAATGTGTATTCAAGTGTGACAGTTTGACCATTCTTCTGATGTCCCTCACAGTAACTTCTGCCAATTTTCAAGCAAATTTAACAGATAGGAAAGGATTCTCAAAATTATTATATAACTACTATTTTGTGATAATTAGTAGCTCATTAGAGGTGAAGGATTCAGAGTAACACTCCATGTAGAGAACAGCAGCAGTGTGAGCTCTCTGCCTGTCTGGCCAGCAGGCAACCCAGACAGAGCAACCAGCACACGTGCAGCAGTAGAAACAAAAGCTTCCCCTTGTCCCTTGCAGAGGATGTGTGGAGGAAGGAAGAGGAAAAGACAGAGCAGAGGAGAGGGAGGAAAAGAGCTACTGCAGAAAAGGATTTTTTTTTAAATAATGTCATAAGGGATATGTTCAGGAGCTGGGACAATTGCTGTGGGGAAGGGAAACCGGAAGGTGTATGGATAGGAAAGCTGGCTGCACTGCTCCCATTGCACACAGAGCAGAGTAAACAATGGTTCCACTCTAGCTGCACCCCTCTGCTTGGTCACGTACACAGGCTGTCACTGACAGATTGTCTGTCTCTTCCCCTTTGCCAAGGTGAGGAGGGGCAGGCAGAGTCTGTCAGTGCAGCTGTTTGGACAGGAGGGACATTTGGGTGGGCAGACATTACAGAAGGAGGGAAGACTGAGAGTAGGAGAGAAATCTTGGTCTCCTGCCTGGGTGTATAGCCATGCCTGTGCAGCAGGGAGTACCAGCAGCTCTACAAGACAGGCTGTGCATGGATTCCTCTTGACCAGCTCTGTACAACTAAACCCACCATCTTTCTACAGCACATCTCTTCTAAGCAGTGTGAACAAACTCAAAAGTTGCACCTTATTTTTCCAAGACAGTATAGCTATACTTTAGAAGAACTCCTTCTTCCATTGGAGGCATGAAGCAAGAGTGGAAGCTGAGGAAGCCTGCCTGTCTCTCATTTAGAGCACAAGTAAAGTGTAGCTGACACACCAGTTCAATATGTTGGGGCCAACTTCAGGGTCCCATGACCAAACTGACAGACGAAGGCACAAGTGGACATGGAGAAGAAGTGCAGCTTTTCAGCAGCCATCAAAGCAGTTACTTCAAAGCCATGCCTAGGAAAGATGAAAACATCAGCAGGATACAGAGGAGCAGGACTGTGGCATCGTGTGATGCAACATTTGGGCCTCAATCATCATGGGCTGTACCCCACCACTGTGTTGTTATACCAGTTTTACATTCCTGTCCTGGTACTTCTTGTGACTGTGTCACTGGGGAAGACAAACCCTGAAGAGAGTACCTGTCAACAGGACAAAGTTCTGTTGAAAGATTTGACTGCTCAAAGACATGGGTTTTTGTTCACCAGATCACTCAGTAGTTTAATTCTAGTTTCCTCATCACACCTTTTTAATTAATTCAGTGCCAAAAGAAAGCGGACATCTGTGTTTACAGAGAAATAATTGTTAGCACAAAAATATTTGTAAGCTAGATAAATACTGCTGCAAAGCTGAAGATTAACAGACCTGGATTGCACACAAAAACTGTTCGTTTTCTATTCCAACCTGCAAGCTCTAACCCATTTTTTCCATTAATATGGCTTTCTGTTGTAATAGCACATTTTTCTAATGTGCTATTTCTAATAAATTAAATACACTCACTCTCTCTTTGCACATACATTCATGTGTTTGTGCTCTAGACAATTCCTTTTAAAAAGTATTTTTTACACCAGATATGAGAATAGGTGAAAATTTTTCAGTTTGCTTACTGAACTTTGTGAGTCACTGATAAACATGTGGTGGATAACAAAAACCCTTCTACTAAAGGGTCTGGAGTATTTTGGGGGTTTAATGTGATTGATTCATTGATAATAGGCTGGATGCATCACTGCCAGCTGAATGTGCAGAGAGAGAAAGGGAGGTGCTGCATGGCTGCTGCATTGATTGGACATGTGGTACTTCCATGGCTCCCTCTGTTAGGACATGGAAGAAGCAGATTCTGTAAATGCTAAGGGGTTTTTTTTCATGTTGAAAATCTGATTAGTTTTATGCTAAAATGTTGTGTACATATGTAAGACCAAGCTGCCTACCCGACAGGAATTACAGGGTCATCGAAACATAATCCAGAGGTTACAATCAAAACCAAAAGGATTTATTTTACTTACTCTTGCTGTCAAGTTAAACTGCAAGTGGCTCTCTGTGCCTGCAAGGAAAAAACCCATCTGTAGGGGCTGTGTCAGTAGCGCTAGAAATGTTCATTACAATTTAGAAAACAACAAGACTTTAAAACTTAAATTTTAATTGTGTCCACAGAGGTAAAATGCAGTAGATTAAGGGAAAAATACTAGCACACATAAATGCTTTTAAATATTTCATAACTGCTTTATTTTAAGCATATAAATTGTTGTGGGTTTTTTCCCCCTAAGATTACAGGTGTTCATGTATTTCAGTTGATCACTGGAAAGGGAAACAGGAAAGAAAAGGAGCTGCATTTTTCTGTAGTGTTTTCAGGCTTTTTTAGATATCCAGAAAATATCTTGATAAGAAAAACATAGAAGTTTTTCCTTTCTCCTCAATCTGGAAATGAAATTTAATTTGTGAAGTTCAGAACTTTTGTACTCAGCTGAGACACAAAAAAATATCTACCTGTAATTTTGCTGCAGACAAACCTTTACCTGAAAATGTCACTGCGGTAAAGATTCAAAGGACATTGTTTATGTTTTACTGAAACAGCTGTTACCATATTTCCTTTACCTTCAAACTGATGGAGATTTTTTTAATCTTGTTGGAGTCATATGGTAAAGAGTGACTAGATTGTTTGCAAAGGAAGTAAACATTTCCTGAGGAAGTTAGACAGATGGAGTTCTCCTAGGAAAACATACATAAAATTAATGCCATACTCTCCATAGATATCTCATAAACTTAGGATAAAACTTTAGCTGGTATTTCTGCTGAAAACAAAAATAGGGACATGTCAGACTGTACATTGTTGTTCCAAACACATACTAATTTTCTTGCTCTTCAGAAGTGCGTGCTGTGATCGATACTTTGCCAAATTCTGTTATGTCAACACCTTGCAACAGTTCTTTGCTTTTGCTCTTCCCAGTCAGAAAACTGCTGTCCTGAGGACAGGACTTTGAAATTACAGAACCACGCTATTCTCTGATGGGATGCAGAAGATAAAGAAATAAGGAGATAGATTCCCATCTTCCTGGGGAGTGCGGGACGTACTTTATTCCCAACAGACGGGTACACCTGGGAAAACTGAGGAAGTATAGAGCAGAGCAACAGCAACTCCCCTAGAAAAAGTGCAGGGAATGGTGTCCCCTCCTTTCCTTAGCTCCTTGTGCCCTGAGGCATGAAGGGAAGCCCAGGGCCAGTTCACTGCCATCACCTCTGTAGGGAGGTTAGGTCTACATCTGGCCCTCCAGTCTCAAAGATAAAACTAACACGTTTATTCTGCCCTTTCAGCTCTCCCAAGCAGAAGCTGTTCCCACAGTTCTTCAGTTTGTCCTGATTTTTCCTTTCCATAGCATTTCCTGATTCACTGGAGATGATAGCTGGTGAGATCCTGTATGCCACCAAACACTTCTTGATATTTTAGCTGAATGCCCGCAGGTACGGACAGAGCAGTGCAATTACACTTCCCTCTGAGCTGTCAGTTTTACTGTCAGACATTCAGTACCACACAGAATTTGAGTTACAGATCCCAAATTTAGCTTTCATTGCCTTAGCTTTTTGGAAATACTCATCTGTCATTCAGTAACCTTGATATTAAATGGCTTAACTTTCCAAAATGCATTTATGTTTGGGAGTAACTGTCATGGTACTTTGGTTTTGACTATTAAAGCTTGACCTGTAACAAGGTGAATTACTATTTAAGTGCAGTCTCAGTACTGTTTGCTATAGGAAAGTCATCTCTGTGTATAAAGAAATGAAAACACCCCTTTCACAGTAGGAAAACCTGTCTGAACTCATTTTTCGTCCTCTTCATGAAATCTGTGTGAAATTTTCTGGGCACTCCTCCCTGAGGAGGTGGGATTTGTTACCCAGGCAATCTGATGTGCATGTCTCAGAAGTCACATCCATTATGGGTACATTAACAATTCATACAGCTTGTTCCAGTGGGACAATGTCATTCAGACCTCTGAGAAAGAATGTGAGTCTTGCAGGTGGTAGAAGGATACAACAAAGAGAATTCTCATTTCACACCACACTTAGATGAGCATAATTCCACTCAGCAAGACAGAACTGTTTCTAGTTTAGTCCACTGATTTGTAAATAAAAAGACCTGTATACTTAATTGTGGGATACTGTATGGTCTGTTGACGTTAGCAGAGAAACAGGAAATTCCATAGCCAATCAGTGTTGGGGTTTGTCCATCCATCCAGTACTCATGAGCACTACCAGTTAGCTGTGGAGAATGTCTAAGGAAAATATGTGCAGGAAATTTGGGATTTTTAATTTGGGATTTTTATGACTTAGTGTAAAACTTTTTTGTTTGGTTGACTTTTTTTTTTTTTTTTTTTTTTTACATTTTAAAGTTTTGCCTGTTAGTGAGTGACTGGCTCTCCAAAGTCTGGGAGGTTTTATTTCTGAATTCTTGACCAACTCTACCATAACCCATAAATTAGCTGTAATCTGAGAACAGAGTGCTCATAAATGTCTGCTCCTTTTCAATCCTACCTAATTCCAGTATTTCCTTCTTATAATAAATTCCACGAACAATACACATGATAGGAGAACTGTGTTCTTTTCTCAGTGTTACACTGTTGCCATTTCATATTGTCATTTCATATTGCTGTCATAAAGATGATGTAAGATAAACAGGCATGTTTGGTTTTACTTCTTTTCATTTTCTGTGCCTTACAGTTGCTTTGTGGCCTCTGTATTTTCTGTTAGAGGCTGTAGGAATGACAACAGGGTAGCATATCATAATATTACACCACCATTAGAGGCAGCCCAGATTTCCAGAATGTTTCTTTCTGTGTCAACATTATAGTTTCTTTGCTTAAAAACATAAACCAAGAAACCTTCAGCCCCACCCACCAGGGAATGCCAGTGAGCAAGACATTCACATTCGTAGGGGCCGTGATGTTTGTTAAAAATTCTCATCAGGCTGAACACTGGACACATATCCAGGAACTCCTAGGTTTTATTGTACAGTCACCATAACTTTGGCCACCAGCCCAATATTTAGACTCAAAAGGTATTGGCTAACACACCCTTAACTTTCTTACAACAGACTTCCACAAGAGTGGGGGTGAACAAGCCCTTTGTTTTGTACAGTACACTTCAGTAAGTTCTCAACTCCCACAGCACACAGCCAAAGGTGCTGACTCACAAGTCACAGTACATTTGGTATTCAAAGGTGCTGGCTCACAAGCTCTTCCTTCCCACAACAAACTTCAGAGTATGGGGTAGAATATGATAGTTGTGCTTTGTCCATGCAAGGCAAGGGAAGAAAACAAAAAATAAAACCAGTGATTAGATCCCACATTGTTGCTGCCGTGTCAGTGGTCCAGAGCAGGGGCTGTGAGACAGAGAAAGCAAAAGAGAGAAAGAGAGGAAAAAGACAAAGAACAAAAAGATAATATGGTCCTCTACAGCCATCCAGTAGGGATGCATTTTCAGTAATGTATACTGTTATTGCTAGGTTCTTTATTGTATTTATAGAATTGAAATAATTTTTGCCACCATACATTTCTTCTGTGTTTGTAACAGTAAATTCTCCATATCATTGTATTCCATCTGTGTAAAGTTTCTGTGTTAGTGATTTCTATACACACTAGAGTTTGTCACTGACAGGAACACTTAAAGTGACTGCAGAAACAGCAAACCACAAGACAGTCTTCTGCAGGCTGGGCAAGTTATTAAAAAATGAGCTGCAAGCTGTAACCTCAATAAAGGTGCTGTCATTATGTTTTCAGACTGTAGAATGAAGTTAATTTTAAAAAGACATTCCTGTGCAAAATGTTGTCATAAAGGGACAGTGGCTTTCATTACCAGCCTGGTTCTGTAGGGGATTACCACCTCAGCAATTTTAATTCACATCAGACAGAAAGTTGCTATGCTAGTCATTAGCCCAGATGTTAATTTCCATCTAAATATTGCTCTAATTATGTAAAGAAATTAGTCATTTCAGGGACTCTTGAGTTACTGGAATCATCAGAGTATGTGATTTTTAGACCTGTATTTTGCAGTTTTTTCTTTATGTTTTGAGACTTTGATGACAAAATTTAATCTGTTAGAGCTCAGGTGCTTTTGGTTTTATGCAGACAAAATGAGAGCTTGTGAAAATCACAGCTTTTTGCTGGATGCCTGGGCACAGCTCTGGCCATAGCTGCAGGGCCCCTTTGCTGACATCAGTAAGTCTCCATCCCAGCACAGGTTATGGGATAGAACCCATTTCCAGCCTAAGGCTGGTAACTAAGTCTGAATTTACCAGCATTCTGACAGAGGATTAGCCAGCACTGCTGTAGCCAGTGTTTGGTTTCAGAAAACACCAGCCTCCCCTGCAGAAACCAGGGCAGCTCAGGATTTTGGAGCAGTCAGAGCTGCTTTAAGCAACTTGAGGCCACACAGGGACTGTCCCTGTGGTGTGGAGCCGTCTTGTCTCACTCCAAAAGGGCATTAAGGAAGTGAATTAAAGGAGGAGGCTTTGGTGCTGTGTAAAACACTAGGTTTCAGTAGGTCTGCATGCTCGTCACGTAAAAGACACAAATTCCATGGCCCAGTTCAGCAGGGTATCCCTACTCATGCACAGGCTAATCTTGTCTTCCTTCCTTTGACACTGCAGATGGTAAAAGCATTCTTGTTTACTTTTCCCTTATCACGCTGGTTCCTTGGGCCTTTGATTATTCATCTGAGTTTGTTCTTTTTATTTTCAGAAGTCTTTATTGCCTGGCCTCCATCCCACTCTCCAGCCATGCAGGATCCTTTCCAGCAGGAGGCAGAGGCCTCTCTCCCAAAGGCAGTTGTAACATTTCAGTACGCTGTTGTTTTCTGCAGCTCCTGAAGCAGCCCAGATGTTTCACACCTGGGGCACAGATCGATTATATTTCTTTGTAAGGGGCACATTGCCACCACTGCCTGAAGTTTGCCTTCCTTCAGCTGATCTCTGTCAGAATGGGCACTGAGAAAATGGGAAAAATGGGGTTGATGAAACTAAAAAGAGCGATATGTAACCTGATACTTGTTGTTCTTCCCCCCCAGAGTGCGAGCCCATAGAAGCTATTGCCAAGTTTGACTATGTTGGAAGATCTGCACGAGAGCTCTCTTTCAAGAAAGGAGCTTCCCTTCTGCTCTATCACCGAGCGTCTGAGGACTGGTGGGAAGGAAGGCACAATGGAATTGATGGCCTCGTTCCTCACCAGTACATAGTGGTGCAGGATATGTAAGCAGTGTCTGGCGTGACTGGGTTTTTGGGGGGATGTAAAGTCTGCAGTGCTTAGCAGTATTTGCCAAATGGGTCAGTGGTTTGAAGGGTCAGATAGATTAAACATTTGCCTTTTATGCAGGATACCTGTCTTTACTGCCCTGAATTGAAAGCTCCATCAAAAACTACTACTAGGCTAAGCTACTTCTATGGATACGTTCCCAGTACATTAAGAGACAGATGCTGCTGCACCTATTTTAATTTGACTATCTCTGTGTAGTAGTTGCTGACTTTTAACTTCAGAATAGCAAGAACTGGGGAAATGCAGCCCTGAACTCTTGTTTTGTAGTATTAGGCACGTGCTTTGCCAAGGATTTCAAAGTTCTTTACGGAAAGGTTACATACACTCAGAGTGCAAAGAGCTCAGTAAACAGTGGGATTATAAATAATTTTGGGAGATGTGCAAGGGCTGCAGTGCATTTATAACATGCCTGCTTTTCTTAAGGGGATTAAAATCTGAGAGTGCCAAGGTGCTCTCACTCACTGACTTCTCATCTCACCGCCTGTGTTCTGTTCAGGGATGATACTTTCTCAGACACACTGAGCCAAAAAGCAGACAGTGAGGCCAGCAGCGGACCCATAACTGAGGACAAGTCATCATCAAAGGATATGAACTCTCCTACTGACCGTCACTCAGATGTGTATTCAGGAAGGTAAGCCTCAGTGTAATGTGTTTTCAGCAGTCCTGCTCACAGCTCAGCTAACACAGTAATTACTCCTGCACTTGCTTATGCTGGCTCACTACAGTTTGTTCTTCCACCACTTCCACTGGTGCAGGCAGAGAAAGAGATCAGAGCCTCCACCTCCCCTGAGACGCCCAGGCAGGAGCAGTGACGGCCACTGCCCGGTACACCCCCCTCACCCTCTCTCCAACTCGGCCCTGGAGCTGGGCTCCCCCAACCTGGCAACTCACTGCAGTCCCAGAGCCCTCCTTCAGAACCGCAGCCTGAACGCCGACAGCCCTGAGCGGCGGCGCCGGCCGGGCCACGGCAGCCTCACCAACATCAGCAGGCACGACTCGCTGAAGAAGATCGACAGCCCTCCCATCAGAAGGTCCACATCCTCTGGTCAGTACACAGGTTTCAATGACCACAAACCACTGGACCCGGAGTCAATAGCTCAGGTTTGTGTCTTTTTTATTTATGGCACTGTCTGATTTTCTGAGCAGCAAATCCCGTTGAATAGCACAGCACAGAGCACATGCTCTGGTGGGAAGGTGTGTGCAGGGGAATATCCTACTTGGCTTTCCAAACAGAGTGTGTGTGAAAGAAGATGTATTAAGCAATCCTGAATAGAAGAAGCACAAAGGGGAGTAAACATTGCAGAAGCAATAAAAAGAAATTATTTCCCATTACACTGTAATGAAATTGCCTCTGCCGTACAGAACACTAGGACAGTCTTACAACAGCTACATAGACCACTGTGCTCTGTTGAAGGCTGGCCTATTCTGACTTGTAATAAGTGTTCAATTATGTCTCAGTATTGTGGTAAGCAGAAAAGTGCTCTGACTGGCTAGTAATGACCATTGCCATTCAAAGCAGAGATTTACAGTCCAGGGTCTTGTGGATTTTATAGTTTTCATACAGTTCATACTGTGTGTTGCTTTGAGGCGTGTAGTAGAACCTGATGTGCAAGATGTCACAGCTGCATAAATTGTGGGCCATCTTACTGTGTAAACAGTCACCTGTCTCATTCCTGGCAGTGAAGAGGTGAAGAGAATGGAGTAGGAAGTACCCTGATCATCACATTGGTCTGTTGTACTGAGCTGGTAACAGCTCTTGAGTAAATAGATGCCTCTGTCTTCAGAACTCACATTTTGTCTAGGAGGGAAAAGGTGATTACTAGGAGCACCCTGAGGGTGCTCTATGATTGCAAACGCATTTTACAATAACACTGGCACTCATGTTTTAAAATTTAATGTACTGACAATGCTTGCTTTCAAACTCTGCTTCCAGTGAGGAATAGAAGGGACTGGCATGCTTAGGTCAGAACCCATTTATTAGGATTAGAAAGTGCAAGTGTTTTTACTGTTTTATTTTATTCTAAGCTGTTAATTTACTTTCCTGGAACAGCACTGTTTGACTTAAGATATCTCTTTTTTATGCCTAGACTAGAACCCAAACTTTGATTAAACTATGTGAAAGACAGTGTGAGCAGGCAGGGAACACAAGATATTTTAAGCTTAGTTGTATCTCAGTACCACTGAGAAGCAGTAAACTAGTCTCTTGGTACATTCTTTTAGCCGTCAGGCCTGAAATCCTGATGAAGAAAATAGTTTTTCTTAGGTACGCATACTGACCAATATCTTGCAGATTTTTTCTGTTTAAGATTTAACTTGATGAAACAAGAGGAGACAAGAGCTGATAGGCACACAAACTTTATTTCCTTAGAAAACTAGGTTTTGTAATCCATGTGAGGGAATACAGACCCTGAGCACCTGAGGCTTTAGATGAGTGGAGCAGTTAGCTAAGAGTGAACAAATGGACTAAAATCTTTGCAGTTGTCAGTAACCAAGAGATGACAGAAATCTTCACCACTAAAACATTGCTAAGCAAACATCAGTTGTCCTGAGGATCACTTCATAAATGGCTTGCAGATTTTGGTGTAACACCTTTTTTTGATTCTCTCATATGAACAAGGTTAAATGTTTGTAATGTTCACCCATTTGATTGACAACTGCCATGTTGTCAATCGTAATGTCTTTCAAATAAATCTGGTGGAAATTAATTTTAGCATTATCATATCTGTTAGAGGATGGTTGGTGAAGTAATTAATGCATTTCCTTACCCCTCCCCTTGCTCCTCTGGCATTCGGTAGCAACACAAATGACACGCTGCTGTCTCTGTGCTCTGACGCAGGACATCGAGGAGACAATGACCACAGCACTGAACGAGCTCCGTGAGCTGGAGCGGCAGAGCTCGGCCAAACACGCCCCCGATGTCGTGCTGGACACCTTGGAGCAGGTGAAGAACAGCCCCACCCCTGCCACCTCAACGGAGTCGCTCAGCCCTCTCCACAGCGTTGTTTTGAGGAGCTCCGAGCCTCAGATCCGCCGTAGCACTAGTTCTTCCAGTGACACCATGAGTACTTTCAAGCCCATGGTGGCCCCTAGAATGGGAGTGCAGCTGAAACCTCCTGCTCTTAGGCCAAAACCTATCGTTCTTCCAAAAACAAATCCTAGCATAGGGCCTTCTCCTCCTTCCCAGGGTCCAGCCGACAAATCTTGCACAATGTAGGCAGCTCAGCCACCCACAGCGCCCAGCTGGGGTGTGCTAGGGAAAGAGATGGATTAACAATAGAAGTCAGGGCTCCGTAACATCATTTGTTCATGTTTGTAACTGGAGAGGCTTTGTTTTTCAGTGTTTTTGAATGTATTGTCTGAAAGTAGCTACATTAACATGGGCATTTGTATTTTGTATGGTTTCGATTAAACGAAAAACTGGACAATTGTGCATAGTTTTAAAAAACAAACATAGACTTACTTGAAAACTTGATGCTGCACCATTTGTAATAAAACCAACACAGATCACAAACAGCTTGCCACGTTGTACCATACTTCACAGTCTTACTGTAGCTATATAATAACAGATCCTGCACAAAACTAAGGGGCGGGAGGGGGTTCAGAGGACATGGAGCCTCTCATTTCTGGGTCACCAAACCAAATCTCAAGCAGGTTAGTAAGAACTGAAACTTAGCATGTGAGGATTACGTGTCTGTGTGAAATGTCTAAGTCATCTCAGGCCACATTTCCTATTTAAGACACAAGAGAAAACAATCACCAAAACCTCACAAACTCATAATGGGCACCAAGTGTTAGCTTTCTTGTTGGCAGTCTCACTAGAGGCAAGCGCTGGATGGAGCTGGAGATCACATTGCTCTCACTGATACAAAGCAGCATTCCAGGACACAGCTAAAGCACATCTCCAGGATAGTATCTAGAAACTCCTTTTGCTGCCCTCTGTAATAGTGTACCTTCTCCCATGAAGTCAGACCTTCATTCCCTGATACCACATTTTTTACAGAAGCTGAATTTGTTTGAAGTTCACAGAAGCCAGGCTCTGGGGAGTGCCTGAACCTGCTGGTCCATCAGGGAGCATGAGGGGCTATTAAAGGGATCAACTACACAGTAATTCAGAAAAGTCTCCCATTGACTTTATTGCTCAGTGTCCAATTAAGGACGTGATTTGGGTTGCAATAGTCTGAGTTTCCAGCTGACCCAGCTGTGCTGACTGCCTTGCACAGCAAATGCTCAGTTGTGCTGACAGCAGCAAGACAAGGACTCTGAAGGGGGACTACCCCCTGCCAGTGGTGCAGGGGTCACTCACAGGACAGGCAGCTGAGTTTCTACTGCCTAGATTCAAGCTGACTAAAGTTTTCCATAACCCTTTTCCCCTCCACTTCCCTTTTCTTTAGTGACAGAAATCAGTACCTTTCTTATGTCTGTGCGAGTGGCGACTGTCAACTTTGCTTAGTGCTCTGTTGTTAAACTTTGTTAGGCATGAGCTAAACCTACAGCTGTTTTGCACATTGCAACAGTAAGCCATAATACTATTTCTGGGAACATGCTTTCAAGCATCCAATCCACAAAAGAAGGTTCAGTTAATAAAATGGGGAAAAATCACTTGTGGTCCACCTACAGAAGTACAACTGGCTGTAATTAAGATCTGTTTTTCCACATAATCTGTAAGATCTCACTTTTGGAAAGCTTGAAATTTTACAACTCATTATACATAAAAAATTGAGTTTGGGAGGAGAAGAGTAGGGACAAAATTTGATAGACATAATTGCTGAGGTGACAGGAGTAATTTCCTGTTGTTATTTAGGAGCAATTTATTCCTGCTCTGGTTTACACCTTCTAGACAGGTGATGCAATGTGAAGCTCTAGGTGTGAGAAGTACACCATAAACTGACTCTGAGCCTCAAACTATTGCTGATATTTGCAAATACTTTTCAGTGCAGTCTTAGACTTCACACACATCTAGGTAAGAGGCAAAGTCTTAATCCACCACAGTGGGCTGTGCAGCATGGGTCAGCAAACCTTCCATCCTTGGCCTGGCCCTAATGCCAGGGCCAGAGCCTAAGCCAGACCAGCCCCAGCTGCAGACCAGTGCTGGTCTGCTCACTTGTTTGGGACCAGAGGTATTTTCAAGTAGTTCCCCAGTTTACTAGACTCAGTGGAGCAAAACTGGAATTTTTCTAGCATTTTTAAATTAACCCACCTGGCACAATTGAGATGGATACCTGTATCTTTAAATTGCATAGGGAATTTTGTATGTTTAAATAACTGTACTGGACTCCATAATGCTTTTATTAGAAATTGTTTAGCAAAAGAAAATATTAGAAACAGTGCATTTAGTGAATGCATCCACTTAGTGCATTCACACAGTTAATGTGTAGTTTGATGGTTATTATAGATACTTTAAAGCATAGTAAGTGGATATGTAACAGGAAAGACTGCTACATCTACAGGCGTACTAAAGGGTAACTCCTGCACACCTAATCCAATCAGTATTGTCCTTTACTGTCAAGTTTGATGAATTGCAGTACTGGTAGCTTCCTGCTTGTTGACTGTTACCTACTTGTGTCAATGTACATCTGTAGTATGTACATGTGAAAGTGCCTTTAAATTTTAGAGGAGCTTTAGCTTTGCTCTTGTACTGTTGCATTTCCATTGCATCCTTTCCTGTTTCGTGTATGGCTGCATTCCCATTGCATTCCTTCCACTCTTGAAGATCAAATAAAAACATGGAAAACCCACAGTTCTGGAAGAGAAATGTACTGTTAATCTGTTGTGACAATGCACTTTTATGTATAGTACTGTACATTCTTGGCATGTACCATTACAAGCTTCAGTATACATTCAAGTTTGTTCCTCATAGTGTATCTTTATAATAAAGAAGATAGTTCTGTCTGTGTGTGTAGTTTTGCTGGGGAAACCACTATCTTCCAACATGGATTGATGATCTACTTCCCACATAGGGAAGCATCCAGCACACCAGCATCCCCCAGCTACCCACACCCCACACTGCATCAAGAGCTATCACACTCTTGGCCTGAAGAAGCACTTGTTCCTGGAAAGTTCCTTGCCTAACTTAAAGTCCCTCTTTACCTGAAAACCCCTCGCAAAGAGCCACCAACTTCACGTAGTTCTGCTGAGAACCCATCAAGGGTAGTCAATCCTGCTCACACTGGCCGAGGAAAGCCCCCACTGCCCGCTTGGCCAAACACCCTGCCATCCCCCTCCTGCTCCCACAGGAAAAATGGGGTGAGGAAAACACTCCAGCTTACATATTTTAAAAATAGAGTGAAAAGAATTTTAAAAGGGACGTTTCTTAAAATGGGGATATTTCTTAGAACAAAACAGAGAGATGCTGTCAGGCTGGGAGGGGGTGGGGGGAGTGCCACAGTTAAAGATCATCTTCAGTGACCTTATGTCTGAGAAATGGTGGCAATACACAGCCTCCCAGCTGGCTCCAGGAACCAGGGGGTATGATTGTCAGGCTGATAGCTGCAGAGAAATGTTCTGCCATACAGGGATCAGATGCTATCAAGGACAATTCCTGGACTCAGACTACAGCTGCCCAAACAGGCTTGCCATGCTTTCCCACCTTAGATGTTTAGGGGCAGAAGAGCTGTTTGGAAATGCATTCTCAATCCTTGCCAAAACAATCCAAACCAGTCATCCCTGGTTGTTGTTGAGGACCACTGTGTGCCTGAAGAAGACAAATGCCCCATTCCTAGGAGTGTTCCAGGCCAGGCTGGATGGAGCTTTTAAAAAAAATCTGGTTTTAAGGTGGAAAGTGTGCCTGCCTGTGGCAGGGGGTAGGAACTGGGTGATCTTTAGGGTGCCTTCCAGCCCAAACCATGCTGTGGTTCTGTGTCAGTGTGGGGTGGTGTGGGGTAAGGAGCACCCCAGCTCAGAGCAGGGCTGTCACTCCTCGTGCTGAGAAAGCTGTGACTGCTCATGGATCAGCCCGTGGCAGCAGCCTTAGCACCGCAGTGTCCAGCGACCTACTTCAGGCATTTCTTCTTGTCCCCTACTGCACAAAAGCTGACTGAGGCACACAGGAGGGGACAGCAAAGGTCATTCCTCTTTCAAGGTCCTACACAGCCCAGAGGATGCATAACCCAATTTCCACAGTCAGATCCTTCACTGGTGAGGGGAGGGGCTTATGTGGTGGCCTTGAATCTGCTTTAAAATAAGTAAGAAAACACAAGAGGAGTCTTGCCCTGTTTTATAGTATGAAGTTTCAGTGTTGCACAGTGCTGACTTCCTTACTTCCTTCCAGTTTTTGTAGTGGAAAGAAGCCCAGCTCTCACAGAGACAGCCAAAGCTTTTGGCAGGTAGTGGAGGAACTGCTGACTCTACTGATGCTCGAAAAGCAAAAGGGTGATGAGATGTTTTGCTGAGAAAAGTGTATTGGCCAAACAGAAAAAGAGTAGCAGTGGCAGCAGAGTGTTTAGGTCTTAGGTCACTGCTGCAAATCATTGTTTCAAGCCACATGCAGCTCCAGGATGTGGCACTGCCCCAGCCTGCACAAACACCTCCTCAGGCAGCATAAGGAACCCACAGAGGATCCACCCAGGATTTAAGTTCTCCTTGGCAGAGACACACAGTTTATTTCTTACTCTGTGGCTCACGTGGACTTATCCTGACCAGAAGGATCCGTATTTGCTCTGTTCAGTCACTGCTACCCCGTGAACAAGCCTTGATGTCAGTCTGGATGGAACTAACACATGGGGAGCAACTGAAACGGGAAAAGTATTAACTGGAGATGGTACAAGATTAAGGTACCATTCTTGTACATGGGAATATTGCTTTTCCATGAACTTGCCTCTTGAGGGAAAAAAAACTCTCACTATAATGTATGAAATCCTAAACAGATCAACAATTTAGCATCCTAAAACCCAGTTAGCTGAACCAGCTCAATTATTGCTTAAAAAACAAACCAACCAACTGCTCATTCAGACATGCCACTGTAACTGCAGCTACTCCCCGTCTCTCATTTTGCACAAAGGCATTTGCAGATCACACAGCTGGCAACACCAGTCTCTGCCAGCACTCCGGCTCCGGCAGACCCAGCCAGAGGAAGTTTTTCCTGCCAGGGAGCCCCTGTGCTCGGGGTGTCCCTCACTGCACCGCAGTGCCGCAGCTCACCGGGACCGCGCCTCAGCCCCGGGTCCTGGCGCCCCTCAGCCTTTCCCGGCAGTCAGCCCCACTGGACACCCAGCTCCCCCCGGCCCCAGCAGCGCTGTGGCCCTGGCACGGTGTTTTGGTTCCTCTCACCCAGCCAATCCTGTTGTATTGCACAAAATAGTTATTTAGTTGTTTGCACTGGGTGCTTGGAAATTTGCAGTGTTCACATGATTGGCATCCTCTCACCACACGGCCTTCCCCTTTCCCCCCGAGTGTCAGTGTTGGTGGTCTGTTCCCGGTTTGCCCCTCCCCTCGCCCCTCCTCACTGGTATCCCACCGGCTGTTGCCGCCTTCCTCCGCCCCCTTCCCCTCAGCTCAAAGTCCCGCTGGAGGAGTCCGCCCCCTCTTTTCCACCTGGGGAGTCGCCTGGACCGCCTGGTGTTCTCCTGTCTAGGAACAAAACAGGACTTTGTCCCCACGTGGAGAAGGGCACTTCTCGTCTGTTGCCTTTTGCCCCATGTAAGATGGTGTGGGCTGGGGTCCATAGCCAGCCGGGTTGGACCCGAGCAGCCCGTCCAGGCACGGATTCTTACAGCTGGAGCCTTCGTGTTCGTCTCCCCCGTGGTTTGAGACGCCACGCTGAAGCTGGTAATCCAGGTGTGGATTTTCATAAGCTTTTGGGACTTGCAGACCACACAGCTGGCAGCACCGGTCTCTGCCAGCACTCCGGCTCCGGCAGACCCAGCCAGAGGAAGTTTTTCCTGCCAGGGAGCCCCTATGCTCGGGGTGTCCCTCACTGCACCGCAGTGCCGCAGCTCACCGGGACCGCGGCGGCCTCGGCCTCAGCCCCGGGTCCTGGCGCCCCTCAGCCTTTCCTGGCAGTCTGTCCCACTGGACACCCAGGTCCCCGGGCCCAGCAGGGCTGTGGCACTGGCACTGTGATTTGGTTCCTCTCACCCAGCTTCCTTTGGTTCCTGCCGTCCCTCAGCCTTTCCTGGCAGTCAGTCCCACTGGACACCCAGCTCCCCTGGCCCCAGCAGCGCTGTGGCACTGGCACTGTGATTTGGTTCCTCTCACCCAGCTTCCTTTGGTTCCTGCCGTCCCTCAGCCTTTCCTGGCAGTCCGTCCCACTGGACACCCAGCTCCCCTGGCCCCAGCAGCGCTGTGGCCCTGGCACAGTGATTCGGTTCCTCTCACCCAGCCAGTCCCACCGATCAGCAGGGCTAAAACCAGTGGAAAGGAAAACAGAAAATGGCAGGCCTCGGAGCAGCCTGATGCACCGTCCACACCAGGTGGGAGAACAGAACTTGTGAAGTGGCACTAAGCTGGAATCCAGGGAGAGGAGAGCTCTGTGTTCCCTTGCCTTCTTACACAGCAGGTACACTGAGAGCTGGCAGGCCCAAGGAAGGAGAACATGAACAATTTGATGCTGGCTGAGGGATTAAATAGAGTTAAATGACATGATCTGGGTCTGGCCAAAATGGACAGGTCAGCAGGTTTTCTCTTACCTTGCTCAATATATACATGCAAATGAAAAATGCAGGAATATACCTTTAACTATAACTCTGCAGTCAGCTGAGCCTCTGCCCCATGGCTGCACAAGTAGTGTGCCCATGTCTGTCTCTTCTCCCAAGTAACAAGAGATAAGCCAAGAGGAAATGGCCTCAAGATGAATCACAGGAGGTTTAGATTGGATGTTAGAAAAATTTCTTCACTGAAAATGCTGTGAAGCACAGGAAAAGGCTGCCCAGGGAAGTGGCTGAGTCACCATCCCTGGAGGTATTTAAAAGCCATATAGATGTGGCACTTGGAGACATGGTTTGGGGATGGGCATGGCAGTGCTGGATTGGCAATTGGACTCGATGATCTGAAAGGTCTTTTCCAACCTAAATGGTTCCATGATTCTGTGATCCCCAGTTGTGTCACTGCCATCTTCCAGCAGGGTCAGGCCACGCTGGTCACCACAGACAGATGAGAGCGGCTTAATGATTCAGGGTTGGAGGTTGAGGAATTTCCCTTTTTTAATTAACAAGCTGCATTGATTTATTTTTTTCAAGTAGCATACTAATGGAATATGAACGTGAAGTACAAGGCCAAAAAAATAAATTCAGATGTGAAATATAGACAAGTTGTGCTGTACAAAGGAGGTCAAACACTTGTGGGATCAAAATCAATAATAGCTGCATTGACTGCAGCACAGTGGATAAACCAAAACCAACCCCTGCCTGTTCTCATCTCTGTGAAGCACATTGATTCCTCCCTTAATGTCTGCCATGTGCCTTTTCAGTAGTGTACACTGACATCTATAAACCCTGACCAAACAACATAAAATAGTGATTTACATTTATTTGAATGAATTACGCTCCAGGAGGGACAAATCACTGAGCCCAGCACTCCTCTGGAGGTGAATGAGACACTCACTGAAATGGTCAGGCTTCTGGCAGTGAGTTTTTGATTGCAAAGAAGTGGCATTAATATGGATGTTGGTATCAGAGTCATGAATAGAGAATTTAAATGTGTTAAAGGTGGAAAATGCCTAAAATATTTCATTACTTCCACCCAGAACTGCTGAGTACCTTAAAACAACTCACTGCAACACATATTTTAATTGGGTTTTTACCTGCCTACAATCTTTTCCAAGCCAGACATTACAGTAGCACCCCAGCACCCCCAGCAAACAGCATCAAGGTGAATACACAGGGCTAAAGCTGAATTTCACCTGGACAGTTTTCTCAGCTATTTAGTTTTTTGGGTTTTTTTTGTTTTTTTGTTTTTTTTTTTTTCTGAAAGCTACTAAAAAAATATGTTAAAAATTAATTTCAGACCTAGTGTGTAGATGATTTTTAAATTTGTCATACACATCACAAGGCTTACTTTATGATTAAGTCAAAGTTATTCTGAACAGATCAGTTTATATACAATGTTACAATCAGAGATAGAAATGTGGCTAATCTGGGGCTGCTAAATCGTGTAGCAATTCTGAACTCTTCTCTGTACCTGTCCCAAAATTACAAACTAAACCCAAATAAATATGTATGCATGCATATATAATGTCTTGAAAGCATTGGAGCAGGTACATTGCAAAGTTCCTGCTGCATGTTTTATTTCTGGTTAACAAAGCACAGTAATGGGGTCTCTTTTGGAGGGGGAGAGCCCTGCATCCCTGTGCAGCATGTGAGGAACACCAGGCACCCCCCATTTTCCCATCCCCACAGGACCCCCCCGTCGGAATGCATGGATCCTCTGACTCGGGGAAGAGTGATGCACAGAACTCCATGGTATCAGAAGGCTCATTAATTACTTTATTATGCTATATCACACTATAACTATACTAAAGAGGTACATGCTATACTCCATCATATTTCCGAGTCCTACTCAAAACCTCATGACTGTCAGCCAACAGTCCTGACACCCACACGTGGATTCAATTGGTAAATGAGTCAAAACACCACCACCAGAATTTAATCAAACAATCCCTCCAGGTCAGTAATCTTCCAACACATTCCACATGTTCAAAACAACAGGAGCAGCAAGCAGAGATAAGAATTGGTTTTCCTTCTTCTCTGCTTCTCTCACAGCTTCTCTCTGTTCAGAGGGCATGTGAATACCACACCACCCTTCTCCTGCCCCCCAGGCTGGCAGACAGCAGATTCTGCCCAGCTTTCTCCAACCAGACCCTAGGCAATGCTCTCACTACACCTCAGGCCTTCAAAATTCTTCCAGTATTAAAAATTAACTTTGTCAAACCCTGCACGTTCAGAGCTAATATAATTTATTATGTACCATAGCCCTAAATGCCATTTGCATCCGTGTCCATCCATGAGTTGTGCACATGAAAATGTGCATGTTCAGTGAAGCAGCAGCTGATTTACAAGCTTTTATGTGAAAACTTGAGTTTCTTCTGTACCTATGTGGTGATATTGGGTCTCTGGTTTGGCCTCTATCGAAATAACTTGATATTCTGTTTGCATGCCATCAGTTTGTGTGTTCTCCATTTCACTGTTTTAATTTTCTTCCTGCTTTATAGGCATACCAGCAGGCTCCAGCATCTCAATGCCATTTCTGTGTGCACTACAGTTCCATCTCCAGTACCAGGTGCATTTATTGTTACCTTGAAGCAAACACAATTTTTTTAGAGATCTATTAGTAACACTAGTCACAGAATAATTCAGTTATGCTTAATGTGCTTTTCATTCTCAGTTAATAAAATCAATGGGAAGGCAGTTCCTGAAGATAATTTAACTTTTCCCAAGGTTTCCTTTTCTTGGTGAAAAAAACAAAGAGTTTTTCTTGGGCCTTACAAATTTAGCAGCATCTGCCCCAGATATCAGCTGTGGGAGAGCCCCATTTGAATATGCCCATGCAGAGTGGCAGCACTACCCTGGTCCCTGCACTGTGACCTCTAGGACTCACCCCTGGTCACCACAACATCAGTGGGACATTTTCCCCTCTGCTAACCTGAATGAGACAGAGAGTGAGAGCATTCAAATCTGTCCATCTCCTCTGACACGCTCTGAATCCCGTGTGTCGTGGTCAAAGTAAAGCAGCACCCAAATGCACTAGGATTCAGTCCACACCTTGCTCCCCTGGAGGAGGACTGGAGGTAAATATGTCACCTGTGCCACCCCTACAAGGCTACTGAGTGTCACACATCATTCCTGAAGCCCTTTGCCCTCTTTGCTAACCCAGCACAAACATCTCCAGTGCCTGCAGTGCCTCAGTTTCCCCACTGCTTCACTTTTCAAAGCGCTGGCAGCAGTCATGTCTCACCTGACTAAGGGAAGGATTCCAGCATCAAATAAAACACACCAAGTGGGGAAAAACCCCACTTGTATGTGGCAGAACTGCTTGTAGAATTAGGTGCTGCAATTCTGAAAAGGAAATACAAATCACTTTGAGGTTGTGCTTATGTGCAGGAACATTTTCCAGTGTCACTTGCAGTAGTCTGAGTAAGAGTGAGGGATAATCAGGTTTGATCATAGCTTCTGTTGAGATAGCACTGAAGTGGGAGTGGTGCTCTTCTCTCCAGGGCTTTTGTAATTCACTCCTGTCTCTGGGAAATGCTGCCCAGCACCTCTGGTGTGCCGCTCCAGCGGGGCAGAGTTTGATAGGAGAAGGACCTGAGTGCAGGATGCTCTTAAACTGGGCAGAAGATGACTCTGTGTTAGAGTGCCAAAAATATGGTACAAAAATACAGCCAAAGAGGCAATGAGCTGGGTCCAGCTTACTCTCACATGCCCAAGTGCTGGGAGATACTTCACAGCAGAGTATCCTTGCTGCTGGCTCAGGGTGTGCAGGGAAAGGAAGCAGCAGGGCCTGGGGGAAGTTGCAGATGTTTCAACACTTAGAAGAGTGGGGAGGAAAAAAGAGGTCACTGTAATTCAGGTGAAAAGTGATGCTTCAATTCCTGTGCAGCTTCCTCTGCACCACAAGTGATTTTGTGTTCTCTGCCATAGTGTTGAAGGCAGGAGTGGCAGCCCACACTGAGCTGGCCACTGGGGCTGTGCAAGGAGCCTGGGTCATGCAGGAGGTGAGACACCAGACATGGACAGGCAATGAAAGGCACCACCAGATTTTGTGCCCACACACAGCTCTGGTACAATTCTGTCTCCAGAATGATTGTTTGTAAAACTGTCCTGTTAAACCCAAAGCAGAGTCCTCTGGAAGCTTCATTTCCTTCATGTATTGTTGCATGCACTACTCAGAGTATGAAATATAAAACAATTTATTTTAAGCTCTAACTTGTACCTCAGGGTAACTGAATATTAAAAATTCATGGTTCAGTTCATAACAGTTTCTCATAATTTGTGTGGGTTTTCCATGGGGTTTACCTTTTAAGGGGAGCTGAATGCACATTTCATGGTGGGAGCACTGGCATTTGGCCTCAAGCAAAATCCCAGTCCTCAGCTAATTAACCTATACAGGAACATAAAACTTACTCTATTGGCTTGTAGTACAAAATATACTGTCTGAATTTTTTAAAGGAAAAATCTTCCAAAAGGCCTAAACCAAACTGTCCAGCAGCCTCTGTTTAAATCTGACTATTTTACAAGTGGCATGCTCTCTTCCAGATTCAAACACCAAAACAGAGTCCTTCTGTCTTTTAAGAGACTCAAGAGTTAAATTCAACAGCATCTCTCATTCCATATATAGGATGTGAACTACATTGCACCTTTGTGAAGTTTTGTGTACCTAAGTTATAAATTACAAAAGCTTGGACTGTAAAGATATCACACAGCAAATAAATTTAAGCAAACAAAAAGTCAACCACAAACTGAGAAAAACATTTTTTCTTGCACAGCTGAGCACCTCATTAATACAAGACATAAACCAAAGCAAAGCAGCACAGAGAGAGAAAACAAAGCTGGCTTTAATAGGATTTCCCCTTTCACAGCAAATTCTGCAAGCTTAAATATATTTTCCATAATAAAAATGGACAAAAGAACCTCTGTAACTTGGTCCTAAAGAAATATTTTCTTGAAATGCTTTGCTGCATTTTTCATGCTTATAGGATAAATGCATTTCATTGTAAAATCTTATATAAAACAACTCTGCTTTAACATAAGAAAAATGCTTTTTTGTTTGTTTGTTTGCTCTTTCTAGAATGAAATACTGCTGTGAAGTATGTCTTCAGCAAACATCCTGAGCTACACAAAGTGGCATTTCCTGATGGCACAATGACTTACTGGAAAATTACAGGTCAGTTCTGGCAAACAGCTTTGGGATGTCTCAGCTCCCTCAGCGGAGAAAGCCCCAAGGGCACACAGAGAAAACCCAAAGTACAAGTCAGGGCACTGGAGACCAAATATTGCTATTAAAATAGTAATGCTTAAGAATGCAAAGGAAAAGCTGTCAGACTAAGAACTTCTATTTGAGAGAGACAGATGAAAAATTTAGCAGCCTTGTGTTTTATTTAAGGAGTTCAGCTCAGCAATCTGAGGACACTGCTCTTCCTCCCTCCAGCAGCGCGCGCTGCCCGTGGCTTGGCAGCACCCCAAGGAGGAGTTCAGGTATATTTATATAAGTCATACAATTTGAGATTTTCCTAACACTCTTACAAGTGGCAAATCTTCCCCCATACTCACGATTCTCAGCTCTTACCTACCTAAAGATGCTTCCTATGTGTTTCCTTCAGTTGTGAGCACCACAGGAAGGGATGGAAATTTGCTGCCTTTTAAACTCCATCTGTTAATCACTCATGGTTTGCAAATGTCCTGCAGCCAGTGACCTTTCAGAAACATTATCAGTTTGAGACTTCTTCCTTTTAAATGTATCTGATAACATCAAGTGTCCTTTGGTGAGATCTTAGGGTTTCATAGAGAAATAATCCCCATATTTATTTTTTAGAAGTCACTTGATCATATTGCTACAGCATCATTTTTCATTTCTCCCATTTATTGTGTAACCAACTACTTCTGGGTCTCTGCAAGGACACAATCAGTATCTCTTGGTTTCTGTTTTCAGTCTCCATTACACACACATAGGAATACACACATGCAGACAGGTTTCACACCCTTATCCCAAATCTGGAGGGCAGGTGTTTCCCACTCCCAAGGGTCTTGCAAATTTCCCTAATATCTTTCCTAAGTTGACAGACCCATCAAATAGAGATAACATTCCTCAAGTGTTTTATGCCTATACATGTGTTTTCATATTAAGGAAGACTAAAGGAGACAATATCCAATGTTGAAATCACCTTTGATGCAGTGCATGTGTTTTCCACCACCAAAATCCATTCATAAGCATCCTTCAGGTGGATACCAACTCCTCCTCCCTCCTGGACTTTGCATCTTGGCAAGCAGTGTTCTGCAGTCCATTCATGGCAGAGCATTGAGAGCCTGTCATCTCTTGCTTGACTGCTCACAGAAGGAAAATGGGTGGGCCCCATTGGGCCCACCAATTTTTTTTTGGCAGTTCCTTGTAGCATGCTGCAACATCTCATTAACACCCCTTGCCATGTAAGGAAGCAGCTGATGTACATATCAGAGGAGTTTCACTCCTGTTTAAAAATGTCTCTACTAACTTACTAACTGCAATAGTTTGTTGAACATCTTGGAAAACTCTCTAGGACAAACATTCCCTCATCAGAACTTCCTATTAAAATAATTTGCAGCAATATTCCTTCTAACAAGAGAACCATTTTCTGAACCAATGCTGTCCCTGTAAATAAACACTTTCCCCAAAGACAAGGGGTTTAACAGTATCTTGTGGAGTTAGTTTAACATCACTGAAAAGTTTCCTCCAAGCTCATAAACCCTGAATTTACTCATTGGTGGACTAGCACAACCTCTAATCTTGTGAGCAGTCTCTGCTGTAAGAAGTTTCCAACATTATCTTTCATGTCATCGAGCTTCAAAGTTTTTCAGCCGCTGAACACAGTTACATCCACCTCTCTCAAAATACAATGACAGAAACTGTCTTTTACATGGGAGAAATAGGGGTGGGAGCACTCAACAGGTCTGGGCATAAATCTTCTTGTCTATACCAGAGTAATACAAGAGACATTGATTATTTCAAAAGCCAGTTTTCTTTTATCATCAGAAAGACTGATAAGGCAGAAAAAAAATCAGCTTGGTATAAGATTTCTTGAGGTCACTTGCCAAAAATCATATACAATATTATACCTGCAGAACAATAGCAGAGTTTACAAATCTTTATGCACTGGCGTCACCTGATCTGGGACACAGCTGCACTGACATCACAGTTTATGCCTGACTAGATATCCAAATAAAGATCCTATGAAGTCTTTCATACTTCATTTATTTGTAATTGCCCCATGACCACAGACTTGCATTAACCCAAACAAAAGTAAACTGAGCAGATCCTAGCAGAGAGCAGGGACTATCTAAAGTGGCTTTGAAAGGCTTCCAGGGCTGATGCAACATCAGAAGAATAAGATGGGCACTGCACAAGCCCCCCCTTTGTGATTATTTTTTATTGTCAATGGGACAACTCAATGACATGCTGGATTTAACTCCAGCACTTGAAAGATTCAAGTGAACAAAAGCTTGGAATATTCTGTATGGAAAGCAAACAATTGGACATACAATGAGATGATACAACAGAGCACATTTGCCAAATCTTTAATGAGATGGAACAAACATTTTCCCAATGTTTTACACAGCTCCTGGTAAAACTAATGGCTCTGAGAAGCCTAAGAAGTCAATCAAGGAGGGCTGCACCAGGTTTGAGCACAGGTCCATGTAGCTCTGTACCTAATCCCTAACAGGGACTCAGATCTATCCAGGGTATTTTGGAAAAGCAGAACCAGCATGCAGTGGCAGTTCAGTAACCTGTACTTTAGAGTTTTCCTCACCCAGATGCCTCACTTTTTTTTTTTTTTTTTTTTTTTTTTTTGCTTAAATTAGTAACTGGAAACCAAACCACTCAGTGAATTTCTGAAAACTTAGTTCTTTGGGTTGATAAGTTTAACATTACTTACTGGAGTAATTATAAAGGTCCAAACAAGAAGAAAAGTAAAACTAAAAAAAACCCCTGGCTTCTGTAGATGTCAACAGTGGTGCTGTAAGAGCTGGACTTTGCTTAGAGGAACTAGAACAAGGACTCCAGGACATGTGCCAGTGGTGCTCCTCATGTCAGTAGAATGCTGAAGCACACAGTAATCAGAGCTTTTTAAAGAAAAAAAGGACTTAAAACATATCTGTGATTACTTTCCTAAATCCAAAGTGACACAGCTTCCAGCATAGCCTAGATTCCTCCCCAGCACTATACAGGTCCAAATCCCAAGATGCTTCTGAGCCAATATTGTTCCTATGCTCCCTGGCAGTAAATACAGTTCTGCTGGCATACCCAAAACTTACCTGCAAAAAAGCACAGGACAAAATGAAATTTGAGACATTTAGGAAATATTTGTGCTATTAGGCTGTACATCGCAAATTGAGGTTTTCCCATTCCTGGACTTCCTGGTGCCTATAAATCAGCATTTATAAGAGCAATATGTAAACCCTGATGTGAAATACCACTACTGCCATTTATGAGGCTTCATTTTGAAGTGTATGGTATAGCACAGAAACTAACATGTGAAGGGTTTAGGGATTTTTATAAGTAGCTGATGAACAGAATATTATGCTCTTTTAAAACAGCCATCACCCTGCATCAAGTTGAATGGATTTCTGTCCTCACAAAACCGGATTGCTGGATGTGCTCTGCAGTTAAGGAGGTTGTTTTCTTGCACAGCTGCAGAGAAATAGCTGATAAGAATGCTCTTGGTCCCTACAGGGGTAAATAGGCATTACACCCCATCTCCTAAAGAAAGAACCATTGAAAGCAATATCATTTACATACAGGGCCCTGGTCCTCTGGATCACCTATACGAAAAAGGCCCTGACAAGGAGGAATTAATGCCTAGCTCATGAGTAAGGAAAGACAGTGTATTGTTCTTAAAGCCCAAGGAATAAGAGAAAGCAAAGGCAATTTAAACAAAACTGAAAAAAAGATGCATTTTCAAAGCAGAACATACATTTTTTTTTCTGTATTAAATGGGAGCATTTGAAGCAAACCAGCTTAAAATTACTTTTTGCAAATGGGCACCTAATGTCCCATTGAGTTTTGTAATTGGCAGATACAGAGGTGAAGAGCACACACAAAGTGTTTGGGAACAGCCCCAGTGCCAAAACAATGGGTTTGTAACACACCTTATATAATAATAGTGCACCTAATTAGGTTTGGCTTAGCAATTTATGGCTGATCAGTGTTCTTAACTTTATAAATTTGAAAGAAAAATTTAGCATGAGGACATGGAATACCAGGTAATGACACTGGAAGGGCATGTTCACTGACTGCAGCAGGTGCAAGTGTTTCTGTGCATACGAGGCAAATGGTTCAGAGCCTCCCAGCACGGCATCCATCACCCTCCTGAAGGAACGTGATGAAAATTCTGCTCCATCACCATGACAACTCGTGCCACACCATTGCTATAGTAACTGCCTGAACATTATTAGTTTTTAACCACACACTCAATGGCCAGCGTGCAAATGAGGAGGAGTCACTCAGCTCTGCCCTGCTGCTGCTCCCACCCCAGCCTGTGTTTTTGCAGTGTAATCTAAGCTCCTTCCATGTTCCCCCAGCCCCACACTGTCAGCCAAGCTCCCCACCACTGCCAGCTCTCCCAACCCAAGTCTGTCTCATCATGGGAGCACTAATTGCACCTATATTACTGTTACATTTGTGGTTCCCCCCCTCTCCTCAAGTGATTTATCAGGCTAAGATTAAGTGCAAGTAGAAAATTTCATCTTCCCAATGATTCATTGAAAATCTGTTCTATTAATCCAGTGCACCACAGGGTGGCTTTGCATGCTGCATTAGCATCCTACGCACGCAGGCACACTGTCAGTTCAAAGGCACCGTCCTGTCCCCTGAAGAGCCAGGATTTCAACATTGTCATGGTGCAGGAATGCATTTACTGCACCACCAAACCCCATGTGATCATCATTTTAATACTCCAGCTCAGCCTGCAATGCTGCCCCCCAGCAGCATAGCTGTTGTGTGCAGTGATGTAAAACAGCAGCAGGGAAACACACACTAATGCTTCTCAGATCACATCAAAGCCCAAAAGGCTGTGGCTAGATAGTGCCTTACATCCAGCTACCAAAGAAGGGAAAATAAATACAATTATTACTGGGGTTTGACCCAGGCTGGGGGCAGAGGGTGAAGCACAAGCTTGGCTGTCATCACAAAAGGTTGCAAGAGGTTGGGAGGAGTTTGTCACTCTCTGGGGACACCATCCCCACCTGACTCCCGGCACAGCAAGCCCACACCCCAAGGTCAGGCGGGTTCATCAACCATGCTGAAAGGGCCATGAAATTGGCTTGCTCTCCTCTTGGAGGACAGATGGGAGAAGAGAAGGTCCTGCTGGCTTCTCCTTTGACCCTTGTGTTCTTTCCACTTTCCCTCCTCCTGTGCCTCCTGCAGGTTCTCTCTGGGGCTGGTGCAGGCTGCAGCATTGGCAAAGCTCCCCCGCCTCCATGCCAAGGGCAGCAGTGGGGTGGCACAGGCTCTTGCCCGCAGCCCTCGTGCCCAAACACAAACCCAGCAGCATCTTGTGGGGCTTGTGAGAGGTGTCTCTGCCCATGGGAGAGGGTTGGAACCAGATGATCTTTCATGTCCCTCCCAACCCCAAATCCCAAACCATTCTGTGATTCTACCACAACCCAAAGCAGCACAAGGACATCAGCCCCAGGGCCTGAGCCACCAGCCCCTGCCTGAGCCCCTGCCACCAGTGCCCTGTTCCTGTCCCTGCCCCTCAGCCCCCAGTGCCCAATGGTCTGGCTGTACTTTGGCTGGTACAGTACAACCATTTATCAGGGTTACATGGTGAGACCATGGTGACATACATGGTGTGCATCATGTGCATATGAGTGTACCACACTCCATACACACACACACACATACACACACTGTTATGCTAGATATATTTATACTTATACACCACAGTAACTCTTCCCACTATCAAAAGACTATCAAAAGATTATCCCACTATGAAGACTATAAAAATCTTGTTATTACTTTGCATTAGGCTTAAACCCTAGCCTGATGTTCCCTATGAGATCTTTAACAGGTCATACTGCATAGCCTTGGTAAACAATATTGTTTTCATTTTCTCACTGTTTAATAAGAAAAAAAAAAGGAAAGAAAAACCCACTCCATCTTTTCTAAACTGGAATGCAAATTTAAGTGAATGGGTAGTTTTCAAGAGAAAAAAAGTCATAGAAGTTCTTTTACAGATTTTTTTTGGCAATCAATAAAAAATTTTCTTGCAGAGAAGATGAAACAACATCATTTTAGTATTCCTAAATACATTAAGATATGAAACTAGATACCTGCTATTGCTGTTTACAGCTAAAACAGAACTACAAATCATCCTGTGGGGAAAAAAGCCAGCAAGACTCAAACAAATCTGACTAGAGCAGTAAAATCTATCTCATGTTTATAAATGTGTAGGAGAGTATTATTTTATTCTGGAAAGAGATTCCTAATTACTTTTTCTTTTTGTTATAATACCACCCTCTAGTGGCACTTCTTCTGCCTTACTGAAGCAAAAATGTGGTTTAACATATCAATCACATACATTAAGAAATGGTACAAAAATTGCAAATAGGAATCTGTTGACCTGCACTGAATTTAAGCCAACATTCTGCAGTCTCTGAATCTCTGCAGCTTTAGAAAAAGCTGTATCTGGCTCAATTCAAACATAACATACTAACTCAAGAAAGTGCTACCATGAAAAGCATAAATAAAGTCCCTTTAATACACATTTGCAGAATAACATTCCAGATAGATGAATTCCTCAGTGTTTGGTGAGTAAATCACACTCTGAAGTATGAGCCTTATAGTTTCAATTATGATCTTAGTCCCTTGAAGATATTTTCCTTGACAGCTTTAAAGCTAGATGTAGCAAGAGCTTGTGACTGCTCCTTCTCTCGTTTTGCATTTCCTTTTTGAACATACTAAAAATTCATCAATGAGGTGGTAGTGGGATTTTTTAACTGTTCTCTGACAATTTCAGATAGAAACAACTAGAATGGGCCATTCCTAACTTACAAGCCATATTTTAACAAAACAGCCCTAAGCAGAGGTGAGCCTGAGGCACCCACAGCATATTTAGATATTGAGAGCCTTACATTTTCTGGGGTAAGGATTTGGGATATCATTTCAGTCTACAGGGACAGCAGGAAAAATCAGATAGTTCCACAGATCCTACTAGGTTGGAGCAAGATTTATACCCATTTATTTTTATGCTTGATAGAGAGTGAGTAACACACAACTTCAGAAATTTGCCTCCTGCTTTTCTCTCTGTAAGGTACAGTCAGGTCACCCAGCTTGAGGCAAATCCTGTGCTGGGAAAATTCAGTGTACAAAATTTTGAAGTCCTCCAAGCAAAGCCAGCCTGAGCACACACTGTAAGTTCATAGTAGCTGATGGGCTACATCCAATTCTATTGAATTTGCAGGCAAAACTGTAGATAAATTGTGTAGGAGGGTGAGGTGGAGACTTGATTCATTGCACTCATTCCCCATTTCTGTAACAATAAATGAGTAACAGGTTTTTCCCAAAAAGCTATTATCTATTATTATCTAATGACACTTGAAAGTAACTTGCTCTTGCTCTTTCTAGAGAGGGATGCATGATGAGAAAGGAAAGGCAGCTTTTATTTGGCTTACACATCTTGCTTTCAGCAGAGCTCCAGGCACTTTACTCAGAGATGAGCTCTACATCTAGAATGGGACTTAATCTGTCAACTTTTCAAAATAGTTTGGACAGATTTGCATCATGGGATTAAAAGCAGAAAGCTAAACCTGTTAGTACTCCCAATCTCTCACCCCATCCCCCTGAAGTGCTGGCATCCCTCAGACTGAGGACAGGAGCCAGCTGTACTGCTGGAGGCAAAAGCACCTTTCCCACTGCAAGTCTTACACAGAGCCCTCACATGAATGGTATTATAGCCCAAGTTTTCACTGTTTACGTGTTGCCTTCCTAGAGTTTTACCTCTAGGTGATATGGAGGTCTCAGGCAGTCACAGACAGTCCTTGGTGGAGCCTCACTCCCAGTCCCTGAAGACCACTGGGAGAACCTTTGGCATCAGGCTGCAGCAGCCTCCACAGATCCTGCTGAAAGCAGGGTGGCCCTTTGGCCACTGCTCACAGTGATGACTGTGAACCAGTTCTGGGCTGCACCCACCCAGAAAGCAGATGAGCTTCTCCTCTTCAGACAACTGAACCTCTCCTCCCTCATCTGCCAAGAGAATTATCCAGGGCCAGGGAGAGGAAGCTTATTCCTTACCCGTGAAAGCAGAGGAAATACCTGGAGGCTCTGCTGAACATCTGCATAACCACACAGAAGAGGGAGAGGTTGACTTGGATTCCCCTGGTCAAAGCCAATGTTGATATTGGGTATGACATTTTACTAAACAAATGTTTAAGAGACCATCAGGCTATTCCTACTGTGGGAAGCAATTCCCTCTACCTGGGTTCCCTGAGAGAACTAACTCCAAGACAAAATCAAAGCTTGGGAATTCACTTGAATAGGGACACCCCCAGCCTGACCTCAGCATCTCTCACTGGTCCTCATTTTGCCAAGGATCACATCATCCTTCCCACAGGAACCTGACAATTCTTGGTTCAAGGTTGTGCATCCCAGTCCAGGACCATGGTGACATTGGCTCCTCGTGGCTCTGATCTGAGGAATTCAACTTGCACACACTAAAGAGCCTCTCAATACCTTTACAGCAAATGATGCATATATCAGAGCCAAAAACTTAGTGCCACTAAATATTTTATCAGCCGTGAGCTGCACAAATGAAGCACAGCATTTCACTGCTCTGAAGCTTCAGATGTTAGCTTGTAGCATTGTAGCAGCATATTCCAGCAGATAACAGGATACCACAAAGTTTGTCTTAATCATCTGCCCAAAACCAGCTACTTTGCCAAGGCTGATGATACCTAAAGATGGAACATCACCCTCATGGAAAGAGTATAGTTATTTTAAAGTAGTCACATAAAACAAGCAGCTGCAACTACAGGTAGGGTCTAGCCCAGCTTTTTCAGCACATAAAATTTATATAGATGCCTGTGAAATTAGGCCAGCAATGCAGAGAGGCCAACAAAATCTTCTGCTTACAGTCCATCTGCAATGCAGCCCTTCTGCATCTCTTTTCTCCCTGCCTGTCTTCCCCAGAGTTTCCATCTGCCCAAGCCCATCTTGTAGTGACTCGTCTCCCCTTCTTCTGCATTTTGCTCTTCTTGCCACTGCCCTGTGCAGCTGGGGCAGAGCCAGGTCCCCGCTGCAAGGTGGAGAACTCTGTTACCCTACCACAAACCCAGTGGCTGCGACACCAGGTTGGATGTTAAGAGAGAACTGTACTGAAACAGGCAAACTCCCCCAGAAAAGCTCAACAGCAGTGATCAGAATAAGTCAGGCTGTGTGTTGAGTGCATGCAAGCACCAGAGAGGGAAAGAAGCAGTTCCTGGAAAAAATGATTGAGCACTTAAAGCAATTTTGGTACAAAAACCTTTTACCTCTATCCTCCAAAGGAGACTTCCTGTTTAAATCAGTCCTTTGCTAACATGAAATCAGAGTCCAGTTCCATCTTGCATTTGACCTGTATATTGCTTTAGTCAGATTTGCAAAGCTGTGCTTTGTCAGCATTCTCATTTCCAGAGCCTCTTCTGCTTTTCCCAATAAACAGCTCCCACCTTTGCACAGTTGCAGCCCAAAGGCCATCCCTGCTGGGCCATTCAATGGCTGTTCTCAGGGGCACAACACTGACATACTGCTCCTGAAGCTCAGGCAGAGCCCAAGCAAATGAGCAGTGCTTGGCCTCCGCTGCATCCACCCAGGCATGGCTGGCTACACCCCTGAGAGTCTGAAAACAGGACTTCTGGAGCAAACAGGGCAGAAACACCAAACTTTTCAGCCAACTAAGTCAGCTTAGTGCCAGCACTTCTGAAAGCAAGCACAGAGCTCAGCAGAAGCCCAGGACCAGCCACGGTGTGTGATGTCCGGCTTTCTGCAAGATGAGCGGTTGTAAGCAGTGGGCCAAAACACGGGACTTGAGGAATGAAGTATGGCACACTGCTGATTTTCTCAAGAAAAGCTTGGTTATGAGAAGGCTGGGACACAGTACAGTCAAAGGCAGCAGCAGGCTAAAGCACATACACAAAGAAGCCTCAGAAAAATGATGTCAAAGAACCACCACTAGAATGATCACAAATGTCTCAAAAGGCTCATATATGAAGATGAGTGGACCAGAGCATTGATTAACTGTGTGAGTGCCATAAAATTACTTTCTGCTACAGTGCAAGTATTTTTTTTAAAGTGGATTAGATGAACACTAGGTGTTAGCATTCAAACAGATACCAAGAGTTACTTTTAGATCATTAAAGCCTCAATATTGTATGCATTATGCAGATGTTGCAGTCCTTCGCAGCATAATACAAAATATATTAGTTTCCATTCCCTGCACTGTCTTTATGCAAAGGGAGGAGAAATAAAAAAAAAGTCTTATTCAAGAAAAAACCTGAATGCCACATGCAAAAGAAAGCAGCTTACAAGACATAAATATAAAATATGTCAGACTTAGAATACATTTGCTGTCAAAATCACACTGCAGGCAAAGGATACTAAATTAAATATTCCCCCAGTATCCTCATGGACTCAAGCAAGTGATGAGGTACATGAAATTTGCTACAAGATAAGCTCCAACACAGCTATTCTAAGCAATCTGAATGGCACTGGGAATATCAAATCTCAGTACCTGTTTTAAAAATGTTTAAATATGTCTGGAAGCAATGGCTTTCAGTATGCTATCATAAATATATTTACATCTTGTATTTAAAGCACTCATTTACACATTACTTTCAAAGATTTAATCTTAGCTAAATTGGTGTAGAGGAAAAGCTGGCAGATGGGCTCTCACCCAGTTCAGCAAAAGTCTATTTGTTTTCCAGTTCTTATAGTAAAGACACTGATCAACCTTTCCAGTGTTGGAGTTAGTAATGAATGCATTTTTTTCCAGTTACTGAGTTTCTGGTCACCTTTACTTACTCCACAGATATGTTCCCCCCCTTGCTTAATTATGCAGGTTTTCATTTCTGGCCTAGCCAGTTCTACATCACAGATACAGAATCACAGAATGGTTGGGGCTCACAGGGATCTTAACGACCATCTGCATTCAAGCCCCTGCCATGGCTGGAGACACATTCCACTAGACCAGGTTGCTCCAAGCCCCATCCAACCTGGCCAGGGATGGGGCAACCACAGCTTCTCTGGACAGCCTGTTCCAATGTCTCACCATGCTCATAGCAAAGAATTTCTTCCACATATCTAATCTTCCAGTTTGAACCTAATGCAGTCTCCCAATCACCTCATTAGTAATCTAAAACATAAACTCCATAAAGCATCAAATAAGAAACTGTGCCATGACTGTTCATGGATCTGACAAATCAATAAATATTCATTGATTCCACACACTCACACCCCCCACACTTTGTTTTTGGTCACAGCACACCTCAACTCTGCAACACTGTTTCATATTGATTGTATGTCACCTCTCTCTTCAGCTTCACCTGTCTTCATCCAATGGCCTTCCTATGGCCTGAGTTTTCTGCTCCCAGTGTTACATTAATTTAAGGCTGAGATCTTGCAAGGAGAGCACCAGGGACAGGACCCAGAGACAGCCCCACAAGTCTCTCCAGAACCCAATTCTTTCTGCCCTTTGTCTGCAAATCTCTCCCACTCCCTCCTTTCACACACCACAGAGTAATGGTTATGGTTCCCTTTGGTTCTTCATCAACTGAAATATTCATAAATTCTTACCCACAAGTCACAAGGCTCCTGTGATTGCTTCACCAAGATCCTCTGAAGAAAAAAACTGCAGCAAACCACCCTCTTCTGCACAAAAACATCACCCAGCATACCTTCCCTTCTGAGACACCATTTGCCAAGAGCAATGACAGGAGTGTGATGTGAGCTACCAAGTCTGCTGAACAGTCACCCCCTTTTCTTCTCCCCATAAAAAACACTGGGAACAGCCTCTAGACATTTCAGCAACTGGCAAAAGCTGCTGGTCTGCTTCAAAGGGCAGAAGATTTCTCTTCCCCCTTTTCCAACTCAGAAATGAACATGTCTGTACCACACAGAATTTCTTCCTCCAGTTTTCTCTCCCCTTTCCCACAGACACTATGACAGGGAAGTACTGTACAGGCAGACAGATTTTGTACAACATTTTTATTTGCACTGCTGAAGACTGGGAATCAGTTCCGGTGACAGTTTCTTTTGTGTTACTCAGGCTGAGGAAGTCAAAACTACACGTTATTACAAGGTCACTGTCCCACAGAGGGAAGCACACAAACTCTCTGAGTATTGTCATTTGCAACTTTATCCTGTTAAAATGTAATTCAAGATGCAAAGGGTAACACTCTTACAAAAAACAGGCACCCCCCAACTGCTGGTAAATTTGCAACTCCTGTTATTTTCTAGTGGCAATGAGTAGAGCTTTTTCAAGTGGTGCTGCAGTCAGACCAAGACTTCGGGTAAAAGGCAGTACCACAGATACTCAAAACAGGCTACACACAGTTACAGCAAAGCAAGGAAGGTTCCATTGGGCACAGAGTGAAAAGTCAGAGTTGTATTTCAAGAATAGAACGTGCTCATGTGATTGTAAAATGTCAGCATTTGCAGAGAGGCAAGACAAGTTACCACAACCTTCTGTGGGAGAGAAAGGGAATCATTAAAAGACACATTTGAAAAAGTATCTTTTAGAGTTCAATCTTAACAGAAACCAACATTTTGATTTAAACTCCCTTTTAAAACCAACCTGATGATGCTATTATACATTACACAGTATATGACCTTACTTTACTACACTTATATATACATCAGTTCTCCTGAACCCCTGTCAAAGTGCGTGCACAACTGCATAGCTAACAGTCAGAAGAAGCCTGCAATGTAAGGCTAGAGGCACAGCCAAATTGACCCCTTTATTGTATTTGGAAACCCTCATTTCCAAATTAAAGCACTTTCAGGGTAACTAGAAAGCATACTTATTCCAACCCTGCAGCCTAGAAGTGGTGAAAGAATGAGGTAAACATACTGCATAGGCTATATATTTAAATCCAAATCCCCAAAGTGTTTTGGCTTAATTGTGTAATTATTTAAAATTGAATAGAGAGAAAAAATAGTTATAAAAATCTGAAAACAAATCTAGGTCAATATTAACAGCGTATTAGACAATAAATCATTCAGAAAGGGCATTTTCTACTACCTTTTTTAAGTTAGCCAGACAAAAAGCACAAATTGAAAAGAGCCTTGGTGCTTTTCCCATGGAGCTGCTGCTTCTAGAACAGCTGCTCAAATTCACCTTAACTGCTTCAGTTAGCCTGAGCCAAGACTGGCCCCTCACTGTCACACACCAGCCTTCCAGGCCATGCTGCAGCTTTTCTTGGCCCAGCCCGAGTCCTGCAGCAGTGACCAAGCTTTATGACACAGGGCCTTTAGAACAGATTACCAGTGCTTAACAGAGTGTCAGAGACCTCAATTATCATTTTAAACAATTTGGAAACTAAATTATAATTAACAGTAGTGAATTTTCTGATTCTCATCTTTTTATTTAAAATGTGTCTTTGCAGGTTCACTTTTTTAAAATATTCCCTTGCATCAGTGTTTAGTTCCCAGAAATCATTTCTGTCAGGCAATGCAGTTTTCTGAAAAGATACTATCTTCCATCCTCACCACATTTTCAATAAACTCTGTAGAAGACAGTCAATGATCAGACTATGATAAAGTGCATATATTCCTTTCTGATAGGCAACAAAACTGTGGACTAAAAAAATAAATCATACCGGAAATTGAAAACCACACCAAAAAACCCCATGGTGGCCCTTTACCACCCCACAATGAAGTTGCCCCACAAAGTACTGCCCAAAAATACTTTTCTTCAAGTGTCTGTTAGCTTAAAAAAACCCCCAAACTTATAACATTAAAAAAAAAAAAATGGTTCCTTTTCAATTAGACTCTGAGAATCACGAATTTATGTAACTTTGAAAGCTACAGCTCCCTCAAGGCTAGCATAGCGCCTTGACAACTTTTAAGTAGTTTGTACTTCACCCTTTGGATCCAGGTTTCAAACTTGCAAAAGCTTTGGAGTTCTTAAGGGAATGTGAAATTTCATTGAGAAAAGAAATAAAATGATAGTCCCTTTCTGACTTCTTGGACTCAAAAATAACTACAATGGTAAAGTGAGGTTCAGGGCGAGTCAGAAAGTAGGTGCTTTGGACTTTGTCATCGTAGAAGTGAACAACCTTCTCCAAACTGTTGAGGTCAGAGGTTCTATCAGTCATAATCATGATGACATTGGGCCAGTGCATAACAGGCCTGTCACTGGGCAGAGACACCACTGCAGGATACTGATCCACGCCCTTGGGGGCTTCCCTGTATGAATGGGGATGATGATAACCGTGTCCCTGAAAACTCTCTGATCCACGATTGTCAAAAATTAAGGAAACGTTGACAGCATCGTACTTCCGGATGAAGCTGGAAATTTTCCCAAAGTAATCAGGATTTGTTTTAGCAGTCAAAGTTTTCATTTCAGATGCTGTTGTCTGTCGACTAAGAGCCTCATGAAAGTAAAAGCTAAACTTGGCAAGGAGAATGTTTTTGAGCTTCATGAGCCAGAGGAAGAGGTGTGGAGGCTGCACAGCCTTCTGAGACTGCCCTCCAAACAGGTGCTTCTTGGTCTCCCGCTGTTTCTCAAAAATTTGGCCCCAGGTTTGTAGCTTTGTGTGAGCACTGTGCAAGTTGACCAGGGATGGAAGGAACTTCCACTCTGAGATCTGAGCCTGAGCCTTTAAGAGGTGTGCAAGCACATCTACCTCCAGCTGGAAACTGCTTTCAAGAGGACTGAGGATTGGATGATGAAATCTAGAAAACATAACATTAGTCAAGACATGAGAACTGCTGTACACAATGGTGAAATAATCAGAAAATATTTGCCAGTTAACAGACAAAAGATCAAACATCAAAGCAGAGCAAAGTGTAAATCAAAAAATAATACTCTTAATTTAAAGAACAGTTCTTTTTACATAATTAGGGTAAATAATTCTACAAACAAACAGTGTTTCACATCTGACAAAACCACCTGTCAGACATTTCTCTACCAAAGTAAGGGAGTTATATTTCATCGGTTCAACAATCACAGTTTATCTTAATCTGTGAACTACTATAACACCATTTCTTTTTAAATTCAGATGATGTTGTTCCAATTTAAAATCTCTTCTGGCAGTCATATATGTCTTGATGGTTCTGGAGCAGCAGTAAGACATTAAGTTAAATCAAAGGAATTATGTTATAGCTCTGTTGTTCACATAGGGGAGCTATGAGGAAGTCTGGCTGAGTTTGGTTTTGCTGTCTGGAACCATAATTAACTCCTTCTCTTCTCACTTTTCCCCCTGACATTTAGAAAAAATACAGATGCAGTGTTTTTTACCTCTCTTTCCATGATACTCAAGTTATTTGCAATTTATAACATCAGTAATAACTTGATTGAAACAGTGAAAAACTAATGTAAAATATATAACTTTAGAAAGAAGTGGTCTTTTTAGTAAGTTCTCCCATTGGCATTAAGGATTCAAAGAGGTCTCTAATAAAGAACAATGAACAGTTCAAAGACAAGACTTGATGAGGTTTCCATTTAAGTAAAGACAAATTTATCATCTCACTTCAGAAAAATATCTTGGGTCATGTTATTGGTTTAAAACAATAAATACAGAATTTTTCCAGCTTTTAAAACTAAAGCAATGTCATTATTCCTGTCAGCTTCTAGGACACAACAAATACAACCTGTTTTGGAAATAGCTGGCTCAAGATCAAAACACTTCATTTTGTTGTAGACCAGAAGAGAGAATAAAAATGTTAGGCTTTTCATCCCCTCTCCACTATTTTTCCTTTGGCTCGTGAGAAATGTCTGACTATTTGATCACTGATCTGTAAGCATCTCCTTTTTTTTGGAAGCCAAAATTTGCAAGTATCTGTTATTAAGATTCAAGTCCAAATTTATTTGAAGAAAATGAAATTAAGAGTATCATAAATCAGCTGATGCACCACATTGGGCAAAGCAACCTGGCTGGTGACCAGGCACCTTCTGCACCCAGCACATGTCAGCAACCCCCAGTGTTTGCTGGCCACTCTGGTGGGCTGAGAAGTCCAGAGCATATTTATATTTCTCTGAACAAACAAGAGCTTAAACAAGAGTCAACAAAAATAATTTCTAACAGTCAACATTAAATCTTTCCAATGGTTTTGGTATTCACCAGAAAAACAGTTTTGTTGCTCTGTATTTTAGGAGGGTACAAAAAACATTATGCAACATTATTTGCTGCAGTCCCATCAAATGACACACAGCACAGTGATTTAAATACATTTGCAGTCAGATCAAGAAAGTTTTCTTCCATTTTAAAATCAATTTAAAAATCCTTATCAAGGCAGCACTGCCAAAGTCTCCTGGATTAACATTCTGATGTACAGCTTTCCACTTCTACTTTACTTCATGGCTTTCCTAATGTTGCACTGTCTAGCAGGATTTGCTAAACTGTTTTAATCAAAAAATACACACCTCAGCTACAGCTGAGAAGCTTGATATGGTTACAGAGAAAATGATGAGTTATGCACTAAGTCTAACTGCTGTAATTGGGTTTTATAATGCAGAAGCATCCAACTGAGCTCAGTATCACATAAAACAGACGAGTTTTTGCAATATTTCATAAGCCAGAGTGTCAAAAACTTAAGAACACATTGAAAATTTGATTTTTTTTCCTCCTAATCATTCCTGAAAGCAGAGGGATGCTAGTTTTGTTTTGCAGATTGTGAAGAAGCCACATTTTATTTCCTTCCAGAGATCACACATACATGTACATATAACACAATGCTGACTAGATAAAATACATTAAACATTTAAAAATTATTACATTAAAATAGGTGTTATAGTAACTTATTCATTTTATACTAAGCTTATAAAGGATCTTGCTTCTGATGCTGCTTTGATTATTTAAGATCCCACCCAAACCAACAGCTAAAAACTTCAGGAGAAGTTACTCCTCAAGATGTATTCTACAAAAAAATGGAAAGGAAAATGTAAAGTACTGGCAATGAACAAGTCAGCAATAAGTAGTAATAACACAGTAACAAAACAGCTTTAAACTGTTTGAGAATTAATGATATTTCAGATACAAACAATATGTCTTGTTAACTGACAATTCTGCTGTTCCTTTCCCAGCTATTTCCTCTATGTTATCTGCCCAGCTACTTTCACACATAAAGGAAAGAAACCAAGGCCAGAAGTTATCTAAAAACAAATGTCCTGTCTGGCCTTAGCACAGCTGGCTGAAATAATGGCACACATCCTCAGCTACAAGTGAGGAATATACTGACAGAGGGAAGAAGCTGGGTAAGGATGAGTTTATTTGATCTTTCACCTGTAAAGCAGAAATGTCTAGCAGCCAGTACATATCCACATAACACACCCCAGAAACTGATTTGAGATACAAAGAAACTAAAAGGAAGGACTAAAGGAATATATTCTTATTCCCACTTTTTCCAGAAATGTTCTGCATGTCACTGGGGAGGAGCACACTGCAGCTACTGAATTAGATCTGACAGCACCTTAGATTGTCTCCATCTTAAAGACTGCTTGTTAACCCAAAGCAAGATCATCAGTATTTTTTCCAGAGAGACATTGCTTTTTTTTTAAGATGTTATGATATATATAGTTATATAATACATATTATATAAACATATTATGCAACAGATAATGCCTTAGAAGTACAAATGTACCAATGAAATTTATTTTAAAAGCTCAGTAAAACGTGTCATATGCAGGTATAGTCTCCAATCTCTTCAGCAAAGTAAGAATTTCGGTTCTCAGATTTTTAACAGTGCTGTTGATTCAGCACATCCTCAGAACAGATGGCAGTTGTTAGTGTGCAAGAAAATCAACTTAAAAAAAAAAAACAAACAAAACATGCCAACAACAAACCCATCCAAAACCCTAAACTTACTTCCCTTTACTCATTAAAGTTTATCACACCGAGGAAAAAATATCTAAATTTCAGGTTTTTACTAGACTAACAGCCCTGATATTTTAAGTGATCACAAGCCAAAAATTGAAAAACATCACTACTAAGATCATACAGACTAGTTTTGATTTTCAAATTGCAAAATTACATAGCAATTTGCCAAAGGTATCCCTAAAAAATAAGGGAATCGGCTGCAGTGCTTCTATTTGGAATATCAGAAAGCAGCACTGAATTATCTTCATTTTTCCTAGGTGAACACTATAAAAATCATAGCTGAAAAAATTAAGACCTATGAATATTCTCCCCAAAAGTCTTAGACATTATTTCACTAACAATAATTTAAAAAAATTCAACCACATCTGACAGTTAACTTCCTTCAATGGCTACCTTTTTTGGTTTAAAATGAAGAGGCAGACATTGAGCGTGTTGAGAAGCATTCAAAAATTCTCTTTTAAACTGCTATCACTTTCAAGGCACATAACTTAGATGTGAAATACCCAACCTACCCTCATTTAGAAACATCCCAGGATATTTGCAACAGGATCTATTAAATCTTAACTTCAAGAAACCACAGTGGCAAGGATCAAAGTCTCAGAGGTGCTCCTCCTACTGGCTCCAAGACCTCTGGAGAAAAGTGGTAACAGAGCACCATAAAGCCCTCCCAGCTAGGAGGGTTGTGGTGTAGCTTCTAGATCTAAGCAGACATATATTTTTAAAAAGTAAGATTGTCACAAAAGTATTTGCTTTATTTATGCCACCTTTACTGAAGTCCATACAAAATTAAGGCTTGTTTCCTCTCCCCTGCCAAAGAAAAAAGTTCAATAAGCCTTGCATCTTATAAAAGGAAAATCACTCCTGTTCTCTCCTGGAAATGAACATGCATAGGGAGGAAGGCTCCTAGTACACCATGAGCAGACTCCCTTTGTTATTTTTCTTGTTTGGAAGAAACTTCATGCATCTGATGCTGCAGGCCAACACAGACTTCACACATGAATTTGGGAAGGGACTGTGCTGCTCAGCAGTCAAAGGACAGCAAAGTCTTTGGGTTTGCTTTGAACTTCAACATCAGGTATGACAGATCACGAGCCTGAGTATGTACTGCCAGCAAAGAAACACTGACCTTGAACTGTATTTCTTTAAGATGGATTCCAAAATGTTTACCAGTTCCTCAGAGTTAATGAACTTTTGGGTGCTGAGCGTGTACATTTTTTCATAGAAGTCAGCAATTTCCATCCGAGCCTGAACAAAAAAACAGAGCTGTTCAGACAGGTGAGAAAGCAGCTCTTCCAAGTGAGGAGCTGTTCCTCCTAGTGCATTGTGACCCGTCGCCACCACCTTCTTCAGCTCATTGTGCAGAGATGTGTAGATGGTTCGGATGGAGTCCTTGCGGCTGAAGAATGACTGACCACCTGTTCAGATAAATATGGAGGTATTACCAAAATCCAGGGACAGCAAAGATAGACAGCAAAACTGGAAAATGCTTGTAATTATAGATCTAGTTGTTTGTAAGCATTGTTTAATTACACTACTTCTTTTAACAAAGAAACAAAAGTCAGTATTTTATTCTGCACGTAACTGAATTACAGAGCATATGCTCAGAAGCACTTTATGTAATTTCATGCAAGCTACACTTGTCCCACTTCATGTCTCAGCAGTCAATGGCTGCTGCAAAACAGTAACTCCTTCACAGCTGCCTCAGCTATGACATGACTTTTACGAAACCCAGGGTTCAGTTAAATTTGCTACTATGATACATAACCTGGAAATACTGTTATCTGTGGAAGTCAGAAGAATTAAGTCATCATGACTTGACTGATCAAATTTTAATAGCCTCTGCCCCTATTAATAACTCTAGATGTTTTCCAGAGAATTCACTTAACAATCCCTCTTCCATCATGAAGCACTCAAATTCACAAAGCAACATTTAAATGGGAGCCATGTGACATCTGTGTGTACAAATCAAATGTTACCAGTCCCTATACAATCTAAATATAAACCAGAACTCAAAGGGAAAATAATCACACTTTATCCCAGTGAGAACACAGTGCAGGTTAATCCATAACTAAAACTTGGAGGGCAGGAGGGAGGACAAGAAGTCCTCTGCGCTCCTTTCTACCTGCTCAACACTATGAGGAATTTAAAACAGAAGAGAGGAGTAAAGGGTCAAAGATATTTAACTTTGACATTACAAAAAGACTGTACAAATGTACTAGCCTTATTTCATAGCTTCTATTTACAGAAGACCTAATGTGCCATTCTGGCAGTCAACAGCTGCAGCAGAGCAAAGACCACAGAGATTGAATCTGAGTCTTTTAAAGATTCCAAATTTAGGTGCCTCTTTGAAACCGCTTATAAATTTTGTAATGCTGGATAGCTCTTTCCACATTCCTTTAACACATATAATGTTCAAAGGTGACCACTGACATTTGAGGTAGAAAGGTAGAGAATTGGCTATCATAGTGAAACAGCTCCCATTGTAACACAGGAGTAGCCCCCCAGCCATGGGCAGGAGGAAGAATCATCTATTTCAGTTGTTCATTAAGTAAATAAATAAACAAAACTTTGCTCCTTCTGTTGTCACCTTTCTGCAAGCACAAAATTCACTCTTTAAAGTCAGCCTTACAGTCTGAGTTTTGGCTGTAAAGATCTTATAATAGTTCCAAGTCATCACTTAAATAAAAAAGCTGAATTTTCTTGATGGTTTAATGTGCTATACATCAGACTCATATCCTTTGATCCATTTTCCATACCCATCTGCACTTCAAAAAGAAAATAAGCAGCTTTGTCCAGAGTGTAGCATCATGAAAGCTCATCCTGTGCCAGTTTCGAATTTTCTATTCATGTACTGATAAAACACGAAGCAGCTGCTATCATGGCCAAAGCTTCCTGAGATCCTGCAGTATCTGCATGGGTAACAACTCCTAGGATGCTATCTATCTCCAGCCCCGAGTACTTGCACACATACACCTCTGATGCAAGGTGGAAAAGCTTTAACGCTTTGGTCACCCCAGGAAGGTCATGTTTGACTATATCTCAGCCAGAGCATCTCAGCACATAAACACCTCTGGCTAATTCTTGGGAAGGGCGGGCAGGTGCCCTGCTGGCCAGGGAGATGCAGCGATGCAGCGAGTGGCACAGCAGCCAGCGTGCCACCTGCACAGCCCCTCTGTCCTCTCGTCCGTTCCTTAGTGGCAGCGGGCTCACGGACTCTCACTAAGCCAGCACAGGCACGGACCCGCCGAGGCAGGGCCGCGGGTCCCAGCGCCTGCAATGGCCGGCTGCCCGGCGAGCTCCCGGCCGCCCGCTCCGCACCCGCGGAGCCCAGCGCGGGGCAGGGCCCCCCGGCTGAGGCGGGCGCGGCTCGGGCCGGGAGAGCCGGTCCCTCCCTCCCCGGAGCGGTACCTAGCTTCTGTCCCAGGAAGGTCATGCTGTGATAGGCCTTCTCGGCCGCCGCCAGGTGCGCCAGCCCGGCCAGCAGCGCCAGCCAGCTGGAGCCCGCGCTCTTGTTGGCCTCCCGCTCCTTCTCCACATTGTCCTTGGCCTTGTCGTAGGAGAAGATGCCCAGGTGGGAGAAGAAGGTCTCCAGCACGGCCTGCTCCACGGGCACCGGCGCTCCCAGCGGGATCGACTCCCCCATCCCGCCCGGCGCCTCCGCAGCGGCCGCCACTTCCGGGTCCGGCGCCCGCCCGCCCGCGCGGGGGAACACGTGACCGGCGGAGAGGGGGAGCGGCCGGCTCGGGGTCACGTGACGGGCGGGGGCTCGCGCGGCCGGCGGGCGGGGCAGCGGCAGCGCGCGGGAGCGCCGGGCCCCGGTTTGCGCGTGCCCGTGCGCGGGCCCCTGCTGGCCGCGCGCTCCCGCCCGCCGCCCTGCGCTTCACGGGGTGCGCGGAACGGAAACGCTCTCCTGCTAAATTTTATGTACAGCTAAAACCTTCTACAGCTGCAGGTCCTTGTGAGGCCCTTCCTCCCGCCTCTTTCACTCCCACAGGGCCCTCCAGCTACTTTGGCTTCAGTTTCCCCCTCCCTTGCGGCTGGGGATACTGTGGATTGCCCACATTTATCCCACTTCCTTCAGTTCATGTTTCACACAGACGAGCTGCCTGAACTCATTGTCCGTGCGGGCGATGAGGAGCACAAGGCTGAGCCGCGGAATGGGAGCTCTCTGGCCACGCTGACTGGACCCAGTTCGGCAGAACTTATCCACCCTTGCACTGACAGCACCGCTCCAGACTGAGTGGCAGCTCTCCAGTCAACCCAGAAAGGACACATTCCCAGCTTCCTCTCTGCACAGTATTTCCCTGCACTCTGACAGCACCTGCAGCTGTTTTTAAGCTGAAATCTGGACAAGACACAGCATCAGTTCTTTTACACTGGCATGACCCACGTACTTACTTAAGTAGCTGACTGCCACTGAAAATGGGCATCAGATGCAAGCACCACCTTTAGGTATGAAGCAGCCTTTTAAATAAACCCCAACTACAGTGTCTGCAAGCTTCTTACTGTGAACAAAGCAGCCTAAGGATTCAGATTTGGATATAGAAATTGTCATCATTTTCATTCATTGGTCTAATAGAAAAGGATAAATCTGCCAAGCGATTCATCACTTTTCTTTTCTAGGCACAGGCACCTCCGTACACATCTCTTATTCAGAGTGGTGTGAAACGTCCCTGAAAAGGTTCTGGTTAGAACTAGAATTTTGGCTTCAAGTACTTAAAATTTGAAGTAGCTTAACTGAAGTTATGAGGCCTTTTTTTCTTACAGCTAAGTCTGAGTTCTGTATGCACCAGAAGCCGCCTTCTTCCTGAACTCAACTGTTCACTTAGTGTGCCAAAGGGACAAAATGGAAGCAGGATTTTACAGCAGCTCAACAGCAGATGTCTCTGACCTGGAAAGTTGGTTATTAAAACTTGATTTACTGATGGAATAGTTCAGTAATTTAAGTCAGCACCTGAAACACTGACCTGTTCAAGGGAATCACAGCTGTGAATAGTAGGCTGCCAATAGTTTACAGAAAAGAGAAGAACAGGACTCCTAGATAACCAGGACAGAGTCTCCAAAAGACAACTGGGAGTGAAAGCTTCCAATAAGACCTTTATTGCAACACAGAGTTGACAACATGTTTTTGTATTTAATAGAAAGTATTTGGTCTCTTGGTGGTGAAGCGTGGTTTGTGCTGGCGACGCAGAACTCTGTGTGGCAGCGGGAACTTGATTTTAGAATCCTGCAAGAAAAACGTTTCTATGTTAATTGAGGTATCAGATGAACAACAGAAAATAGTTTGGAATAAATGGCCAAGCTGTATTCAGTGACTACCTTATGCTTAGAAAAGTAATCCATTCGCAACTTAAGATAGACTTCACAGGACTTAATTAATTTTGCATTCTTTTTTTCAAAGTAATGCCAGTCAGAGGCATGTCTTCTGTACCATAACATGTATTTACTTTATTGTGACTTTCTTCCAAATACTTGTAGCAGCAGAAGTCTTGATCATAATATACCATAATCATGAACATATGCGCCCAGGTTTGGTTCCTGCACTATTTCTGGTTGCAAAGCAAACCTGTACCACACAGGAGAGATCCCCTCTTCCAATCCAATGCAGGCCCAGGACCCACCAGCCAGTGCTGGCTCACTTACATGGAACTGCTTGACTGCAGGTCTGCGGCACTTGCTGGCAGCAATTTCCTCAACCTTCATGATCTGGATAGAGTGAGCACGGGCACGATGACGGGCTCCCATATCACGGTCTAGAACAACAGAACTCATTAAAAAGGAATTTTATTACATGTTCAGTTCAACCCCTTGGTTCAAGAAATGTTCATCGTGTCATTTACAACTTTTAAAATTTCTGATCAGCTGCAATTAAATCACTGTTTCTATTATTTAAAGTGATACCACAAACATCACGAAATCAACAAGCAGCAGCAAACTCCTCTAAGTAAGCTCCACAACAGGAAGAGCCATTTGAATCTTCTTGTCAAATTTCAAGGTACACATGGACAGAAGTAATATACCTAGGACTGCTTACTCTCTTGCAAGAGAAAAAAATCCTGTGGTTCAGATTCAACACTGAAATATTACTGGAAAGACACATGAACTTCAAAACACTTTCCCTTCCAAAAGGAAGGTGCAAATAACAGTGGGACCTGAGGATACCTTTACTTCTATTGAAATTGACCAGCAATAGAAGCATGAACTGATGTTCATCCCACATAATCAGGCTTCTTGAATAGGAAGAAGTATCTGAACTTAGGCTACCTGAAAATTCCTCTATTCAGCAGTGCAAATCACTGGCTTCAAATCATATCCATAGCTAGCTCCAAAAGGTATGACTGTTGAAATACTACTGTGTTTCCCATGAAGATCTAACACACCTATTAAAAACTTACCTGTCACAACTAGTCTTGAACATAGAAGTACCAGTCATTGTATCATGAAAAATAAGGTTTTTGGGTCTCTTAAGCAATCCTTCAGTATGTTCATTAAAAGGGATTATTGAACATTAATGTAGAACCTTAAATTTCACTTTCAACAGCACTTCAGCTTTTGAAAGGCGACAAGATACATTTAATATTTGCACACATGACAAGAATATCATTATTGAGAACAATATTCTTTGGGTTTTTATGTGCAATCTGTAGTGCTTATAACATTCTGGAGTCTCAACAGCAACAGCTATACAAATGGTCTATCCCTCAAGTACTTCACAAAACAGTCTGAATTTAGGACAACTATTACTTGTCAATGAAATGAGGTGATGAGATCTTGGAGTTACAGTATTGGCTTTTTCCCTGCGTTTTTTTTCCTACTTGCTCAATAAAGGACAAATTCCCCATGATCTCTGAAATATCCTTTTCACAAGACCTGGGAAGATATATGCAATTATCTTAAAACAGCACAGGAAACACACAGAGCACCTGGAAAGTCATTAAATGATCAGTTTGTATAGCAACACTCATTACTAGAATTGTAGAAAGACACACCAAAAAGAAGTGTGAGTATTTTCCAGTCAGAGAAACTGTATAAAGAGAGGTAACAAGTCACCTACCACATGTATAATAGATAAAAATCTATGGAATAGCTGGCAACCCCCTCCTGTAATTTTCCAGTGTTTCAGTTATTTTATCAAGGGTTAAGATAGCATGCTTTATGCCTAATTTGAGACTTAATCTTCTGCTTGCATACTGCTTCTATTATTTTACACCTCAAACAGCTACATATACTTACAGCACTGAGTGACAGCACCCGCAGTGGTCAAATCTCTGTACTCCCTGTACATGTTGTGGGTCCCACTACGAGAATCATAGCGCAACCAAATACCAAAGTTTTTTACCCGCAGAGGGGACTTCTCATACACCTGGAATTAAACAAGGACATGGAAGTGGTTAGAGATGATGTACTCTCACCATTTTACAATTTTAAGAATAAATATTTCAGAGCTCTAACAAAACCCCTGGTTTAAGTCTTACTGTCAAAAAACAACTCTTTGCTCTCTTTCCCCTTACCAAGATGGCTGGATATGTCTTGGTAATTCAGAGTAGAGAGCTTTAGTAATTCAAAGAAAAACACAAGATTTCAGTTCTAAAGAGTGTTCTTGAAGTATCAAGGAAGAGGAATGTAAGCATACAAACGTCTACTTTCCCAGGGCTACAAATGTGCAAATGCCTCTTAAAAGGTATATTGTACAATGAACCTAAGTCTAAGATGCAACACATGACTCATCATTTTGAAGCAGTAAGTAAATTTGTATTTCGTTTACAAGACATATACCACTACTTTCAAAAAGCAAACTTGTCACTCCTTTTCACAGCAACTGAAAGACAATGGATTTCAACTTCACACCCCATAACTGCAATTCCTGTAAAATCCCTCCACAAGGAGGATTTGGAACTGGAACTGCAAATCCTGTAAAATCCCTCCACATACACCTGCTGGAACTCCATAAGAAGCCTTTAGGTTTATAACTCTTCACCTGTCCGCAGTACACAATCTCTCCAGAAGACTTCTTCATCTTCTTCAGCTGAGAGACGAAGTACCAGAATCGGGACTTGGCGACGACATGGTTCGGAGCGAAGATGCGCATGCGGTACAGAGGAGGGGTCGTGCATTTCGGCGTGGGCAAGCAGCGCCCGACCACCTTGTACTCCCGCAGCTGGAGGGACACGAAAACCAGGCGGACCTCAGTGAGTGAGCCGCGGAGCCACCGCCACGCCCGCCCCGAGCCCTTTGAGGCGGCTCCTCAAAGGAAAACGCGACGAAAGGAGCTCAATCCTCCAGGGGAGGGAGCCCCTTGCGCCGGGCGGGTCGATCCGCGGCAGCCCACGCCGATCTGGGTCCGCGCCTGGCGGGAGCGGCGCCGCCGCCATGTTGGCCGCTGGCCGCCCCACGGGCCAGGCGGCGCCGTTCGGGCACGCACGGGCCACTCTCGAGCTACAACCCGCCACCGCCGCCCTCCCGACGGCCACCCCTGCCGCACTGCCGGCCCCGGCTGCGCCCGCCGGGCCCCGGTCCGTACTCACAGTGCCCGACGCCTTCATGGCGCTCCGCCGCCGTCGCTCTCAGGAAAGGAAAGGGACGGGCAACGTGCGCCGCCGCCTGACGTCATCACCCCGCCCCGCCCCGGAGGCCCGCGCGGCGATTGGTTGCGAGAAGAGCGCGATTGGAGCACGCAGCTGTCAGTCTCCGCGCGCGGCCCTGGCTTCCGGGCTGGCGGCACCGCGTGGCCCGGCCTGGCTCGCAGGCAGCGCGGCCCCGGCCCAGCCCCCTGCTGCCGGCACCGGGGCCGCGGGCCCGCATGGGCCTGATAGAAGGTAGACCTGTCTGTGCGTGACTCCGTCTCCAGCCCGCCCTGCTGGCGTTAGCGTGAAGGATGTGGCAGGGAGGCTCCAGGCGGAGACACCGAAATTCCCTCGGGGCGGTAGCCGGCAGCGTAGGGGTATCGGGGGAACCTTTCTCACTCGTCGTCCTCCGGGATAGCGAGGTCACTGGCTACCGTGAGGCTGCCCCCGAAGATCGCCCCAATGCACTCAGTTCCATGGGATGCGTCTTGCGGCTGTGGTCCCGCCGGGCGCTCGTTCCCCCGTGCACTGGGAGCGGGCAGTGGCTCTGCGGGCAGAACAAACAAGTTTCTCTCCAGCTTTGGGCCCCTCACGCCTTTTGAGAGCCGCGCTGCCGTGGCCATGGGACAGGCGTGGGTTTTGCCTCGGAGATACTGTAACAGCCCCGGGGCTGGCTCGGGTTTGTAACGCAGTTGCTCGCGTTTGGGTCGGTTTTCTGTCCGGCCGAGCGGCCCCGCAGGCGTGTGGCGAGGCAAAGCCCCGAACACTGCGCTGCGCTGCAGAGCTCTTTGTGCAGGAGCCCAGTGCCACGTGTGCAGACACAGCTGTGTGAGAAACGACGCTCACTTTTAAAGTTTGAAAGGTTTATTAAACCTTAACCGAATACAAGAAGACACTGAAAAAGGAAAAATTGCAGCGCCCAGAGTACGCCCCCATACGGCCATGTGCTCGGCTACAAAATGGATACTCTGTTTTTTACATCCTCGGCCCCCTCCAAAGTCTTGACAGCTTACTCCTTCTCTGTCGTCCATTGGTGGAGATCACTTTCCTACACCTCGATTGGAGGCCAGGTGTTGCCATGCCGCGCCTCCTACTAACAAGCCTACCTTTCCTAAATGCCCTGGCCAGGGACAACAATACCCGGGAAAGGGAAGAGGACTGTGGGGAGAGCATACCAAAATAACATAACTATACATCTATAAAACTTCTCTTAACGTACACATAATGCCCATCTCTTAATTCTGAGAGCCAACCATCGCATTAGCTATCTACAGCAGCTGGATTCCTCCTCACGGACAAGAGCACGCCAGCCCGGGCCCTGCCCTGTGCACGTCCCCAAGACGGTCGCTCCGGCCGCTACTGCAGAACTCGCACCGGCGGCCGAGCCCCGCCCCGCCGCCGCTGACACGGCACTATTTCCAGACACTGCAGGCAGTTTGGTGGCGGCCCGGGACAGCCCTAGTTTACTTCACCGCTTCGGCCGGTTTTATAGCGGTGCTGGCCGTACTGAGGCGGGGGGTGGGACTACGACTCCCAGGCTGCCTCGCGGCCGGCGTACATCCCGGCGTGCCTCGCGGCCGGCCGGCTTGGCGGAGAGGGGTGGTCCTGCTTGGTCTTCTCCTCCTCCTCCCGCCGCCAGCCGAGGCGGCGCAGCCTGGCCCGGCCTGCTCCCTGTGCTCGTGGCGGTTGTGGAGCTGTGGGGGTGGGCAGGAGCCGACGGCGATGGAGCACTGACCGGGAAGGTACCGGCGGGGGGACGCGGGCAGGACGCGACACGCGGAGCGGGTGACTCAGCCCGGGGGGGGAAGGGGCAGTGTGGGCTGAGCTGGCGGCGCCTGCGGGCTCCTGCGAGTCCCCCGGCCGGTTTCCTCAGCCCGGGGCCGCCTCCCCACCAGCCGAGAGGCTCCGGGAAAGGGGGGGAGGCACCGTCGCGTCCACCTGGCCCAGCTGCTGGGGAACAGCGGGGGCTGCAGCCGACCGGGCCCCGCCGGTCCCGCCCTGCGGGTGCCACGAAAAATATCTGTGCTTTTTTTCTGCTAATGCACGCTGTAGTCTGTGGTGCGGTTCTGTTCGCGGGAGCTGCCGCCTCGGTGGCTGTCCATCCGCTATGGTTCTGGTGGGGGAAGGAAGAAATCGTAGGACGGCGGCGTGAGGGTACGGAGGGAGGGACCTCGCCGCACTTCCATATTCCGCTGGTCGCGGCGTGGTCGGGGCGGCCGTTCCCCGGTGCGGGTGCTGGGTCCCTGCCTGCGGCCCGGGACGGCGCCGGGCCGGTTTAAGGCCGGGCCGGTTTAAGGCCAGGCCGGTGGCTGTGCCGCGGAGCTGAACGCCGTGAATGCCCGAGCGCCCGGGCCGGCTGCGCTGCCGAGCCCTGCTGGCTCTCCCCGGCCACCGGAGACCGGGCTCTGACCGCGCCTGGGGAGGGGGCAAGGCGGCCTTGATCCTTACCGGAGTTCCTGCCGGTAAAATTGTGCCTGAAACTTAGACCTAATGTCACTTCCAGAGAGAAAAACTTTTCCAGTCCAGTTGAAAAGTTGTCGAAGTAGCAGTAGTTACACAGTTGTTGGCTTTAACCGCCTGTTAGGTCAGTGTAAAGGGTCTTGAGCTCAAAGAGGCTGTAAATATGCCCAAGGTTTGCGGCAAGCAAAACCGCAAAAAAGACTATAAAGGATGAATTTTAATGTCTTTGTTTTATTAGAGAGAAAACTTGAGGAAATTCAAATGAGGCACACCACTGGCTCCCCCTGTGTTACCGCATCTTGTAAATACTTAAAATGACTGGTGAACATGAAGCTTTTTATAATTGCTGGTTGTTTCCGTGGTTAGCATCTGTAGTTAAAATGCTTTGAATGCTTCCATTATTGGGGTATATCTGGATTGAAGTTACACACTTTGGCCAAGTCTGTGTTGCTCACTGGGGAGTCTTGCCCAATTGAAGTGGGTTGAATTTTTTTGTTTTTCTGCCTCCTTTACACTATGAAAACAGTCTTTACTGTCAAATGTGCTTTTAAGTATTTAGTAGGGGAAAAGGAGTAAATTATTTTGATGTGATATACCTGTATGACTTTGCTGGTAAGGAGCTGCAGCCTTCTAATTACTGTAAGATGAGCTTGCCACCTGTCATGCTGTACTGCTCAACAAAAAATAATGTCTAAGTAAGTAAGACAATACTTTCTGCACAGCTGCATATTAACTATTAACATTATCTATTGTTTTTTATAAATAAAACTTGCTTTAATGACATATTTGATGTTATAGCCAAGTGAATTTTGTGAATTCTTAGTACTACTAAAATCACAGTTCAGTTTTGCTTTTGAAGTGTAACTGGCTGGTGAAGTAGACACGTGGCAGAAAAGCTACCTGCTTAAGTAAAACCATGAGGCAAGAAAAGCTATTTTATTAGTTTTCTCAAGAGGCTCATTCGAATATTTTATCTCATTAATTGTCTTTTAGAGCTGGCTAGTCAAGATGAATCTGAGAAGTCTACATGATAGAAGTTGAAATTTTAAATGCTCTCATGAGGCATTTAGAAAATCAGGAGAACAGTTTGGTATTGCTGTTAGCAATAACGAAGGAAGGGAATACATGTTTGAGTCACGTTATTTTAATTAGTGAAATTTGTCACCGAGGTATAAATCATCTGCCCAAAAGATAAAAATGTACTGATACCAGCAGGTAAATATGCAAAAACAGTCTCTGTATATTAAATAGTTGTGTAACTCTGGACCAGACCCTAATCACAGGATGCAATAAAAAAAATCATTTTCCCCTACAGTATTTTACCTTTTTTTTAGTCTGTCTGTTCTAGGTGTTGATTGTGGGGAAAACAGATTGGGGGCTGGGGCCGCAGAGGGAGAAGACTGAGCACAGCAGTTTAATCCCTAAAGGTTCTGCCCCTGAGGGGGATCACAGTGACTAAGGCAGTCTGTGAGGCCTCCTTTGCCAGGAGTCATCACTTTGTTCCAGACTTTCTGGTTTCTGTACTGCCAAAACCTGCAATTTTTTTTGTACGAACTCAATTTTACTTATTAAATTGCTTTTCATTATGCATAGTGTATTCTGTCTTGACTTTTCTATGAAAGTCTGTTACCACGTTAAATTTTGGGCTCTCCTTTTCAGTTCTGCTTGCTGTTGCTTGTCACTGTGCCACCTTTCTTCCCGTGGGGGAGGGTGAACAGTAGAGCTTGCACGAGACACAATACTAAGAAATTAGAAGTTCTACCTATGGGTATGTAGGCAGCTTGGAACCACAGCTCCTTTGTATTTTATCTCTTCCTCTTGTCTCTTCCTTTCCCCTGCCTCCTACATGCTTACATAATCAGGCCTGATTTCAGGCCTAATTAACTATGTTACCACGGGTGGGGGAGGTGGGGCAGACAACTGAAGGATAGATGGATTTTTGTCCCCTCTTGTTATTTTACAGCACCCTGTGATTTGACAGAGAAGTTTTAATTTTTTAAATTCTCTGTGTTTTACTGGAGCAGTGCAGAACAGCCCATAGCAGCACGCCATCTTTAGAACGTTTTTCTAGCTCAATTGTTAATTTTATACTGAGTTTTCTAAATAAAAATCATTGCTAGTGAATAAGCACCCATTGGTAGGAACAGAAAACTTTTGTTAACAACTTAGTGTGGTGTGTTTAGTGCTTAATTTCTAAGACACTTGCATGTGCTTGCTGTAGAAGAAAGACCTCCTAATGACTTTGCCCCCACCACTGGAAATAGTTCATAAGTGGGTGTATGAAGCATCTTATCTATATTGGAGTTGAGTAGAGATTCTTTTTTGGGTTTTTTTGTAGTTAGGTTTGTGGTGGGGAAAAAAACAGTGGCCTTTCATTTAAGGAGTAGATTTGTGCTTATGTTGTGTCTTGCTGAAACTTCTGCATGCTTGAAATTTGTATTTAAGCCTTTCAGCTAAATACTATACATAATGCCATCTTCCTGTTAACCAAGTTCTCTTTTCAAGAGCACTGAAATATATGGAGACTTTAAAGTTCCCTTATTCAGTACTAAATACAGTACTGTGAAAAGTTGATTAAAGGACTTAGAATTTGTACTGTAGCATTCATGTTTAGTTGGAGTACATTCTTTGAGGTTTGTGGGCCACCTTGTGTGATTGTTGCTGTCCAGGTTTTAATTTCACTTGGTCTGCTGAGCAAATAAAATTTCTCTTTCTGTATTTGCAGATGATGGTATTTTGCCCTCCAGAAGCAGTGGGCAAAGCAGTTAGGAGCAGGAAACAACGAATATAGCAATAGACATGGATGAACAAGCCCTTTTAGGGCTCAACCCAAATGCTGATGCAGACTTCAGACAAAGAGTATGTAATTAATTTCCTCTTCTCTCTGATAACTGGAGATGGTATTGCAGTGCAAAAACTCAAATGTTTTCATGGGCTGCTGGGGGTTTGTTGAGTTTGTTCTTTGAGCCAAATGCGTAGGATTTGTGGTGGCGAGTACAAAGCCAAGTCATGTTGCAAACATGTAAGCTGAGGGATATGTATTATCAATTCTGTTACATTTCAGTTTGATTTCATTTAACATGCATGGAATTTAATTTTCTGGACTCTGACTGTTTTAGTTTTTTTTCAGTTCTTTGTACTTGTTGCTCAACTCCTTACCTAGATTCTCATAGAATGAAAATCAGCCACAAAAAACAATTTGCTTGAAATTAGCCTGTTGATTCTTAGATGTTTTTAACTATCATCTTAATAGGTTTAGTGTCATTTTAATGAAATATGTGGATTTAATTGTAGTGAAGCTTGTGTAATTGTAAAGTAGATTAAGAAAGTAATCATGATATGTGGGTAACATTTACTGCATAAGAGATGATCCTATGAAAAGACATAATTATTTATATAGCTATTTATTGAGTAATTATCTCTGCTAAATGATTACCATGTTGATTTAACTGTCTACAAGATAACTTCTAGTAAAATCTTCCAGGAATGAGGATGTTAATACCATGGTTTTGTGTTGGTAAAACAGATCCTGGAATGTTTAGAACAGTTACAGGTTTGCTAAGTAGCCTGTTAAATATGTTGGTTCTAGGTATTTGTCCTTTTTAAAGGATGGATATAGCTAATCTTTAGAGATCTGTCAATAAAATATCACTAAAATTGGAAGCTTTTAGATTTGACCTTTTGACTATGCAGTCTGCTGAGTTTTTAAATATTTCATAGCAGAAGGGGACCTGCCTTTTCCACAGTCATGTCAAATGTGACATAAGGGTAGTATCAAACCATTTCTAGTAAAATCATGCATTAAGAATAAGGAAATCACTAGTACTAACTACAGGAAGTGAATTCTTATTTTAGGACTTAGTTCTGAATAAATACTTTGGAAGATGACTATGGTTAATGGAAATCTTTATGAACTAATGCAAAAAGCAGCCCCTAAAAATATCCAACAGCCAAACCCCCTTTGAAATACATGCATTCATAGAATTGAAATAATGTTGTTAATCTAATTTCTGCTTCAAAACTTGCTTTACTGTTCTGTATTACAGGCCACACTGAGCCTTAAAGCAAGTAAGTGAAATTAACTGTTGTCAAAAGCTGCTTAGGAGTCCTGATAAGTAACATGATTATTTAACATTTGGTAGAGGTTTTCTCAATTTCTGTAGAAGATTCATATACTGACAGTTGTCCAGGTGGTTAGTTCTTGAATGTTTTTTGAGCTTGGAGCGTTGAATACAAGCAAAGTGGTGCAACAAAACAGGGAAATGTTTTCAGTGAAAAATCTAAACTACCACTTCTTTAGAATGTGTGGAAGGAATTGTAACTTGGATGTGAACTTCCCCCTAAATGGAAAGGCCCTGAGCAAGCTGCCCTGCTCTAAATGTGTCTCTGGAGTTCCATCTAACCTCAACACTTCTGATTCTATGACTTCCATATTCAAGTTACAAAAGTCTTTGTGTTGAATGTGAAGTGGAAATGGGTACCTATGATATTAGCATTTGGAAAAAAGCCTGCTCAGTGTTAAGGTGATTAGGGAGCCACTGGAGTGTGTCCAAATAGTGTTGGTGTTTTGAAGAACAGTTGTTTAAATACAAGGGAAAGTGTGAATGAGATGTATTGCTATGTGCTTTGTTCTTTTTACAGTGTAACTTACTTTGATTTTTGCAGGCACTAGCCTACTTTGAGCAGCTCAAGATATCTCAGGATGCTTGGCAAGTCTGTGCAGAAGCCTTAGCTCAGAGCATATACAGGTAATGTAACTAATAATTTCTTATTGTCATTATTAATATGTGTGGGTCTGATTTAGCTGAGCAGCATAATAGGCAAACTAAATTGTTGAATGTTAATATGTCTTTGTACTAGTTTTAGTATCATAGTGATCTGTGGCCTCTGTATAATGCCTTTCAACCAGGAGCAATGTATAAATCAAACTCCACAGTAATTTAGGAGCCCAAACACTGCTAGGTTTTGAAATTCTGAGGAAAAGTGCTGAGAATTGCCCCCTGTGAGACTATAGACTTTATATGCTGTAATATCATAAGTAGTTCCTTGCCCCAGTTCTATGGACTAGGCCATCCCATTTTTCAACATGCATAGAGTGTGTAATCACCACTATTTTTGCACATAGTTGTGTATTTACATCAAAAATACTAGGTTGTCACTGTTTTATGGAATAATTCAATTTGGAAAGAAATTGAGGGGTGCATATCTCCTGAATAATAGCAGTAGTTTATAGGAATGCTTTTTTGTAAATGATTTATCAAAACTACTGACTCCATCAGAATGTGCAGTAATTAAAACCACATAAGATTAGAAATTTTTATCTTTAAAATATTCATTATGGTTGTTGCAAGTTTTAGATAATAAGATGAAAAAGCAGTGTGGATAACAGAGCATGTGGAATGTCTATGCTTAATCTACACCCCAGTTTGTCTTTACCTTTGATTTTTAAGATGCAGAGTACAATTTGCACTTAGTGTAGTAGTGGGCCTCAAACATACTATTGAAGCCTGACAGATTTTTGTAAGGGCAGGATACTGTAGGCATTGTAGTTTTGTTTATTCAATACTGAAATCAAACCATAACACACAGGTGGCTGTAGAAAAAAAGAGTAGTATCAAACATAAATATTAGCTTAACAGTTGCTCGTTTCTACTAGATTGACTGCTCCACTATTTGTCATTGTTACTTTGAAGTAACAATAGCAGCAGGTTTGGTTTTTGTCTGGTGCCAAAGGGGCAATCTGATTGTAATATTTGAGGAACTTTTTTCTTCACAGAAATGTGAACCTTATTGCTTCGAGTAACAGAATTTTCTTTTCTAGTGATGATCACATAAAGTTCTTCTGCTTTCAAGTTCTAGAACATCAAGTTAAGTTCAAGTGAGTAATTTTACTTGACACCATACATATACATCTGTTTAATTTTCCCTTTTTATTCTGCTTGCTAATGAAACAGTATTTGTTCCCTAGTTGTGATTGATGAGGTGTCTGTAGTCTGGTGCAGAGAGCTGTCTTGTATTTCTTTCCCTTTTCCTTGGAGAGGTTTTGAGCAGCATGCTGTGCTCTCAGCTAGTCTAACACATCTGTGGCCCAATGCAGACCCAGTGAGCAAGGACTGCTTGAAACTTAGCTATCCCTGTCTGGAGATTCAGGCCTCACTCTGTACTCTCACTGATTTTTGCAGCTGTGCTCTGTACTGAGTCCTGGACTTCAGACAGAGCCCTATTCATTCAATGGCCATGGCAGAGATGTTGAGAAAGTAGTCTTTTCACTGAGTGGTGGTTTCATAGAACCATGACTCTAGGGAAAAATACTTTTAATAATATGAATGTCATTGCACAGAACTGTATTTTTTCTCACTTTGGGCTCCCTTGATCTGGAATTGAGCATCATGGAATCTTTGAATATCATTGCTTGTGATACACTGAACTGGTCAGGAACTTAGATAGGATATAGATGTATTTTGTGACTGATTTTTACAGTTTGATATGAGTGCAAATGTTAAACACTTTATTTACCCAATTTTACCTCACTGTCTAGTTTTCTCTGCTTGTTTCATTCCTGTGACCTGCTTCCTGCACTATGCTTGTTCTTGTTTCCTGGTGCTTATTTTCTTTCAACATTTTCAGTGGGGTGTTTTTTTTTCTTCTCTTTAATGAATAGTTGGCTGTGACTGGAACACTGGAGTCCCATTCAGCAGTCATTCCTATTAAAGACTCTACAAGCCAATAGCTAACTCTGTTTGCAGTAGAGTATTCTCAGCCTCACTAGTCCTAGCAGGGGTATGACTGGTTTTTGAGGTGGGCTGGATATGATGTCACAGTTTGCCAGGACTCGATGTACGACATAAAGCAGAATTACTTCCTTGGGTTTTTTGACATAAGGCTGATAGTAAATGTAGTGTAGGTCAGATCAGTGAAGGACTTCTTGTACTCAATAGTGATAGTCTTCAATGTGTAGTGAACAAGTTCAGACATATACAGATGTCTCTTCCCTCTCCCTTTGGCCTGTGCTGAAATGTTTATTTTTATCAGGGTCATATGTCCTGCCCCTAATAGAGCAGCCTTCCTGCAAAATTTCAAGCTTCTACTCCAATATAGGGCGCAGTAATGCCTCAAAATGTGATGCATTACTATGGGTAAAATGTTTTTTATTATCTTTGCCTTTGAGTCAGAATTTTAACATGCAAACAGCTTTGTAAATTGCTGTCCTAGAAACTTTTCATTTACATTCATGTGGAGCATTACATACCATATAAAAGAGTTTTTGCTTTGCTGAGTGTTGGTGCTTGCCATGAAGCACAGTTGTATTTTGACCTCAGTATTTTTTGTTTCAGATACTCTGAACTTACTGAAGTCCAGCAGCAGCTAATTAGGGAAACACTCATAACATGGCTGCAAGCACAGGTATGTGTGTTCTTCACTGCAGTCTTACATGTTAGGCTTTTAGACTAACATAGGGCATTGAGTGTGGACTAAATGTTTAATCTGTTGTTTGAGTATAAAGATGGCTTCCTGAAGACATTTGGTATCTGATTGTTAAAGGTTTGTGAGAAACTTTTAAATCAAGTGTTGTAAAGAAGTCCATACCTGAATTTAGTATTGAATAGATAATTCTTGCATCAGATAATGATTGTGCTTTAATTTATTATGTGTGAAATAAGGTGTATTAAAAGTTCCCCTTTAGAGAGGCTTAATACAGATTCCTGATGTTCCTGAGTGTCTGGAGGAAAAGCAGGCCTGCAAATTATTTTTCTAAGACCCTGCTGAGTGAACTCCTGTCTGCTTGGAGTGCTGGCAGATGTTTATCACTCCTCTGTGATAAACCATGTTAGTACTGTGGCAGAGTATGAACTATTCTTTCTTGTGGATTAGTTACTGTAGCCAAACTTGTAGTATCGGCCCCACCCAGGGGTTTGCAGTCAGCAGAAGTATCCACTGGTTTGCCCACAGCTGCCATTATATAGCGTCCATTGCACTTCTGCACCAAAGATTAACATAGTTGCCGTGAAGAAAACTTAACAGTAGGAAATAGAGTGTAATACAACTTTAAAAACAACAGATGATTTTCAAGTGGATTAAATTGCTCTTCACTTTGTGGCAAACTGTTCTGTTTAAGAGCTTCTGAAAGGAAAAGGAGAGGAGATTGGTAGTGGCGGATTTTTTTTTCCCCCTTAGAGTTAGGAACTTCCCTTTCTATTTGTAGGAACGCTAACTTTCTAATGCACTAACATCTAACACAGGCACAAGCTAGCTACAGGAGCACTGTAGCTTTCACCAAAGTGGCAAATGATCATTTAGTCTTTGAGTAGTTGTGGTGGTTTTGCATGGGAGGCATTTGTGGAAGACACTTTGTCTTGGTACTGAATGAAAGTCTTAGGAGTGTATTCCCTATTGCAGGACACTTTGCCCAATTTTCCTTCAAATTCCTTGGAAATGTAAGGGTTTATTTATTGGTCTAGGCCAGGAAGAGAGGTAGTATATTAACTACTACAGAGAGATCAACAAACCTGTAGGATTCTTCTCTAATTTATTGAGAATATACAAATGAAATGTCTTGTTTCTACCAGATGCTGAATCCCCAGCCTGAGAAGACTTTTATTCGCAACAAAGCAGCACAAGTCTTTGCATTGCTTTTTGTTACTGAATATCTCACAAAATGGCCCAAGTTTTTTTTTGACATTCTGTCAGTAGTTGACCTTAATCCACGAGGTGTGGATATGTACCTCAGAATCCTGATGGCTGTTGATGCTGAGCTGGTGGACCGGGATGTTGTTCATACATCAGAGGCAAGTTATTATTTTGCATGAACACTTGTTTTAAAATTTTAAGTTCTCTTACTTTAATTAGAGCAGAAGGTTTTTAGATATGCTTTTTCCCTGTGGCTGCTCTGCCTTAGACATATTAGGTGGTTTAAATTCAAAATATTATGTTTAGCTTTGTTGTTTAATGCTTTTGATGATTTAATACTTTTCAGCTAATTTTTTTTTGCTTGGAAGCTTGCAAACAAAAATTAATCAACCAGGTTTGCCAGTGTAATGCTAGACTGACTCATTTTTAAATGTTAATGTTTTCTAGTGCATGTTTTTAGGGGTCCTAACCCCTTAGAAAAGTCCATTTAATGATTTAGAAGACCGCTCTTCTTTTTCTGACTTTTCTTTCAATTTTCAGGCACTGTGGATAATAAAAGGGAAAACTTAGGCTATTTTGGTTTTATTTGTTGGAAAGGAAAGAAACATTCTCTTTGGGTTTCTGATTTATCTTTATATGACACATGATGTCTGGCATCTGGACACAAAAATGCTACTCATTTGACAAGATGCTGATCTGTGACAGGACTGATTTTATCCTTTTTCTGTATTGATAGGAGGCTCGTAGGAACACCTTATTAAAAGATACCATGAGGGAACAGTGCATTCCAAGTTTGGTGGAGTCGTGGTACCAAATCTTACAAAATTATCAATATAATAACTCAGAGTTGACATGCCAGTGCCTTGAAGTAGTTGGAGCTTATGTATCCTGGATAGATTTGAGCCTGATAGCCAATGAAAGGTAAGAAGGTTTTTATGGAAAGGGTTTGCAAAAATCACTTTGGCAGTGTGCTGACTGTACAGAATGAAATATATAAAAGTCCTTCAAAGAGGACTTTTAAGTCATCTTTGGAGTTTTAGGAGAGTGATTGTTTTTGCAAGCCAAGCTGATATAATGGCCAAACTAAACACTACCCTGTTTGCTGTGTTCTCTTTAAAATGCATAAAATGTTGGGTTTTGCCAGTACAATAGAAAAAGAATTGTAAAAAGAGATCATTGTAAATATGCACACAAATAATATAAAGCTTCTATACAATGTTACTTTGTATATATAAAGCTGAACTATTTTTTCTCTGAAGGTTTATAAATATGCTGCTAGGTCACATGTCTGTGGAAGTTCTCCGGGAAGAAGCCTGTGATTGTTTGTTTGAAATTGTAAATAAGGGAATGGACCCAATTGATAAAACAAAGCTGGTTGAGTCTTTATGTCAAGTATTGCAGTCTGCTGGCCTCTTCAGTATTGATCAGGTTTGTGTACTGATTTTTAACAATAGGAATGAGTCATAGGTTTCTGACAGTTTTTAAGTAAGTTGATGCACAGAAAATTATAAAACAGTCCATAAATTAGAGGGAAGTACTTGTGCTTCTGCATCAAAACTGAACACTTCTTACAGTTTTCTCATGCTTAAATTGAAGAGCTTGTTATTAATGTTCATTATTAATGTGAACACACAGGGTTTCGTTCTAGAAGCAGGGTATTATGTGACTCCCCTGTTCTGTTCCTCTCCTAAAGCTTGTTGTGCTTACTGTTAATTTGGCTTCTGTGTTTCCTTGTCTTGAATCTTCCCTCCTGAATGATTCTGTAATAGGTATTGTAGGCAATATAGCTGATCTAATGTCTCACCCTAAAAAAATCTGTGCATAATTAAGTAGGGCAAAAAGCTTTCTTAAGGACACGTATGCTGTTTTGCGCGTGTGCACCATCAAACGTGAGGCTTGAAATGCTTATCTGTAAGCTGGAAAAGTGTACCTACTAACTAAACACACATTTTCTGGCAGTTGCCATGTTTAAGGAACAACTGTTCGCTCCCTGCTGTGGAGAAAGAGCAGCCAGTCCTTATGAAGCTGTAGTTCTTAGATTGCAAGGCTTTTAACTCTTTTGAAACCTTTGTCAAATTTGTCTTCCTACTAATATAAATTTTGCCTCGGTCTTTCTTAGATAAACTTGTTATTCTTTCACTTTTGTCTAGTTATGGCAGAGACCAAAATGTCCTCTTGAGGTGGCTGCTTTAGGGGTATTTCTCGATTCTGATCAATGTATTTCTGCAAAGCAAGCCAGGAATACTTAATATTAACTCACTCTAACAGGCAGTACTGAAAGGTACTTGTTATCAGTATTTCTGAAGTGAACTGCAGCTGGTAACTCTTTGAAGTTTTTCCATAGAAAGATTTTCCTCTTATACAGCCTAGAATTTATGGTAGGCATGTGCTGCTGCTTTTATTTTGAACCTTATTGCTGTAAAGAGAGAAACAAACAAATCTGAAGAGATGAAGCAAGCTACTGTTGTGTAATGGAGGGCACACAAATCTGGCATTGCTTTAACTTTTTTCTCTCTCCATTCCCAGGGGGAAGACAACCAATTGTAGGCAATTGGTAGTTTCCAGCTAGGAGACAAGTGTTGGTTTAATTCTATATAGTAGACATGGGTGGTACAGTCTGTAATCTTGTATTACTTAAACATAAGCTCTGTTAGTATTTTTAATCAGGTCTCTTTTCTTGCAGGAAGATGATGTGGATTTTCTGGCCAGATTTTCTAAGCTGGTCAATGGGATGGGACAAGCATTGATAGCTAGTTGGACTAAACTGATAAAAAATGGTGATATGAAGAGTGCTCAAGACACTCTACAAGCTATTGAAGCAAAAGTGGCCCTGATGTTGCAACTTCTAATTCATGAAGATGATGACATCTCTTCTAACATCATTGGCTTTTGTTACGACTACCTTCACATCCTGAAACAAGTAAATACATCTGGCTTCCATTTAACACCAATTCTGACATAATTTCATTTGATTTTTGTGGGAATGTCTCATACTGACTTGCAAAATGGTTTTTTTACTAATTAGCATTCTGTTTCTTCACTGCCTGTGGTTATGCTATTTCTGTGGTGTTGTTTAGAGATCTGAAGGAGTTGAGTTAAATCTTGTGTTAAGGGGAAAGGCAGATCATATGGCTGTTAAAAAAGCAAGTCTTTCTCTTAGACAGTAATGAAGGAGTAAGAATGCAAAAAAATAATGCTTGAATTTTATTTTCCAGCTTTCTGCACTTTCAGACCAACAAAAAGCTAATGTAGAGGTAGGTATTTTTTACTACAGATTCTATACTTCAAGGACACATTAGATCAGAATGCTTCATTTTGCTGAAACAAATAATATTTAATTGTCATGCCTCGGTATGTATGTGACAGTAATTAAAAGTAAGGACAGTGTGTTCCATCTTTAGCTAAGTAACTACAGTTGTTTCTTTAAATAGTAAGCCTATATTGAATTGTGTATGAAGATGAAAGCTATTCTAGAGCTGGTCTTCCCAAACAACCCTTAAGCATATGCTTGGCAAGCTCCTCTGCAGGCTATACTGTTCAAAGAATATTCTTAAATCAAACTTGTTTCTTCAAGTTTTTATTTTTATTAAAACTTGCCCTTATTCCAAAGGATTGGAAGAAGTCTAGGAAGGATTGTCATAAATATAACTCTGAATAATATAAGTTAAATTAAGAAAGAAGCAACAATTGAGAGATAACAATTGTAATTATCAGCAGCCATATGTTAAACATTACATCAAATATACATTAGCTCAAGTCAATAATCTCAAATTTATATATAAAACATGAAGTTCATGTCCAGTTTTGGAGGTAGTAAGCTTATATGGATTTCTCAGTCCTGTCTGCACCAGTGTAGATGTACTGATTTGGATGTTGAACTGGTTAGATTGGTGTAGTTATTTCGTAAGTTCATACAGCTAACAGGTTTGATTCCTTTACAAAGAAAATGAAATTCTGTACCTGTTCTAACATGACAAGTTGAATCTGGATAACTGCAGTGTAGAGTATCTTGATTTCCTTTTGTCTAATGTCTGTTTAATTTGGATTAGGTAACACAAAAAGCAAATTTTGATAATAGCACTGAATCTTTTTATTTTTGTGACTGTCTTTTGTTGTTACAGCTAGATCAAATAATGTTACTACTGCAGTATACTTAAGACACTGAAAGCTGGAATATATTCCTACCCTGAAATATGTTGGTTTAAGTTTCTTTCATACTGGAGATTTTCTTGTTGCAAATATTTCTCAATTTTACTGAGCACTTCTTGAGGATTTGTGTTAAAAGGGGAAACAATTGTAACAAATATTTTTCTTTGATCCACCTCATAATAAGAAAGTAATAGGAAATAGTCTAAATCTTATTGTTATTTGCCTTAAGCTTTAAATGCTGTGCTTAGCAGCATTCCTTTAAAGTTTTGCATTTTAAAGTATACACTTTCAACTTGTTCATTATTTGAACAGGAAAAAAAGGAGGCTTGTTTCTTGTGCCTCTGAAGTTCCAAAGTTTTTTCTCATCAGCAGGATCACATTTTTAGTTCTTAGAATGACAGATTTTCTAAACATTTTTGGCTACAAGTGTATTGCATTAAGGTTTTGCAGTTATTTTAATTCTTAAATATCACTTCTTACAGAGAAGCAGACACTTCTCACAGGTCATGGTGACACTTAGTGTCAAGGTGTCTATTTCTGCAAGACGACCAAGAATTTGACCCCAGTAACTTATGTTTAATCCATTGGTCTGTTTTGGTCTTGATGAATTTCAGGTTTTGCAGTTAAAATGAAAGATAGTAATCATGGTTTATTTGTCAGAAGGTTTTTTGTTTCATTTTGTATCATTCAGACTTAAATAGAGCTAAGGTCAAGCCTTTATAGCTGCTTTAAGATGTACCAGCAGTCCCTACTAAGGTTATATTGCACTTTATTGCTCTAATTGTCCGACAGCTTGCTGCTGCAAGTTATGGACAAAGTGTAGAGAGACCTTCCCATTGAGTGACAAGGTGCAGAAGGGAGCCCCTTGCTTTCTAAACTCCTCTAGAGAGAGGTCTAGGTGCAGCTGGATCCAGTCTATCTCCCAGACTTGACAATGGTTTATGTATAAAGGATTGTGTAGGTGAAGTTTTTTGCAACTTTGTTCTGCAGGGTTAAGGATGGCAAACCAAATCTATAAATGATTGATTTTATTGATGTTGATGATAATGATTAGACTAAAAGACTCAAATCAGAAGTATTTACCACATGCAATGGATAGTAGTTACAGGTGCTACAATATAGTGACTGTTTCTTGAAGCAATGTTGAAACAGCTGTGTTAAAGATGACAAAACAATTATTGAATAGAGATGGATTTTACACACACCAATTACTATGAACTGTTAGAGAAGTTGATGTTATACCTAAGCTGACTTATCCCTTTAAAATAGTATTTTGGACAACCTTTTCAGTTTCCTCTGCCTAGTTCAGTCATCTTGATTGTTTTCCATGTGAACTGAGCAGCACAAATTACAAGCAGGAAGTAAAGCTTGATAATACTGTCAGAGACTGAGAGCTCCAAAAGGTCTTTGCTGTCTGTCTGGAATAGCATCTGTGTATTGTTTGGATATAATCCATCTATTTTGATTTGGACTGTTAACTTTTGTTAAACCTCTGAAAAGAATAGTTTAAGAGAATTAAAAATATTTGTAAACGTACAACACTAGCTACCATGTTTTCTTTACTGTAGTATTTTTCACGATTGTTTCTTATAACTTGTCTACTTCTATGCTTAATGTTCTGTTTTTATCCTAGGCAATCATGTTGGCTGTTATGAAGAAGTTGACATATGATGAAGAATATAATTTTGAAAATGAGGTATTGTGTTGTGGTAATAAACAGACATATGCAACTTAATTAATTATATGTAGTAAAACTTGCTCACACTTACAATACGTATTTTTCATAGACTAAAGATTTAAAGGCAGGAAGTAAGGTTCCATAGGCTGAGGCTTTTTCCTATATGGAAAGCTTCTAGACATGTCTGCATAGGACAAAACAATATAGTAAAAGTATATCCAAGCCAACTGAGTTTACAGTATTTGTGGCTGTGTTTGTACAGAGCTATTCCAAGCCAAGTACAGCTGTGCTGATAACTAAACATAGCTGTTGAGGTTCAGTGCAAATTTGCATGTTTCTGCATGTCACTTCTGTCTTGCAAAAATACATGAGAAATACTGTGTAATGAAACTCAAAAGAAGTGCCACTTGTGCTACTGGAGATGGTCAAACCTCTGCAAAAATGAGCTAAGGGTGACGTAAGGTCTTTGATTTAATTTTCCTTCCATGCTTAACATCTCTATCAGCCAACAGTAATGATTGAGTATGTGGGACAGACTTCGTCCCAGGCTGTTGAGAGAGCAATAGTCTTAAAAGGGTTAACTTAAGCTGTATCCAGTCCATCATAAATGTTGTCAGTCCAATTCAAAAACTAACCTAGATGCTAAGAAAGAATGTCTTTGAGGACTGAGTCAATTTTTAAGAATTGCATTAATAAGGCTTTGCCAAAGGCATTTTCTTTCTTGTACTTTTGGCTGGTTTTCATTTTGGAAAGCCTTTTTAGTATGTTCCTGGACAGAATGCAGTGAATCTCACATACTATATCCAGCCATAAAAGAAGCCTGCTGTTATGCTGCAAGAGCCCTGGATGAGCATTATTGCATTCTCTGAGTGTGCTATACTGGTTTTGTATGTACGTGTTTTTGCTTTAGGTGTATTTGTCTAAAATAGTTGTGGGTGAATTTAAACATGAAAATAGACTTTACTGATGTGAATTTTTTTTTGGTAGGGTGAAGATGAAGCAATGTTTGTGGAGTACAGAAAACAGTTGAAACTGCTGCTGGACAGACTTGCTCAGGTTTCACCAGAATTACTGTTGGCATCTGTCCGCAGAGTTTTTAACACTACACTTCAGTAAGTTGGGGTTTATAACTTGATTTGTATGAAGCCTTTTGGGGTTAGGTTTTTATTTTCCTTTTGTAAACCATCAGTATGTAGTGAAATGTGTGATGCAGCAAGGTGAAGTCAGTTGACAGAATGAGCTCATTACTTAAAGATAAATACAGCTTTGTATCATCTGTTACTCAGCCCTCAGAAAGAGAAAACTTCCTTTTTGTAACCTTAAATGGTAGCTTTTCTTTCCTAGAGATGTTTCTGGATCTTTGTCACTTACCTACACAGCACCAGCTGTTTGCAGAGGTGTTCACTTTGCCACATCTCATAACAGTGTCCTTGAGGTGTAAATATTATGTATTACTTTTATCAGAAAAAGAAAGTTGGATGAGGGGAAAAAAAATCTAATGAAGTATTTTTGTAAAAAAAAAAAAAAAGCTAGATCTAATCCTGGAAACTGCACACAAGTAAAGAAACATTACTAGTTCCCTGGCTAGGAGGAGAGTTTTGTGTATACAAACAGAAATCCAGTATTGTTGGTCGCTACCTTGTACCTTAACTGAGTCTCTTCTTATGTGAAGCTGAATGGATTGCCCTTGTGTCATAGTAGGTGTGTTTTGTATCTAAATAAGCACAACAGAAATCTGTAGCTTTCAAGTGGAAACTGGCAAAAGAAAGCTGGTGGTGATCTGATGAGAAGGTGGTATTTTCGAGGATAAAGTCTCTCAGAAGCATCTTGAATAACTGTCTGAGCCTTCCAGTGTTTTACTTAGTTTAAATCTGTTCTTTTTATGCTGTGCATCTGAAGAAGGTTTAAAAGAAAATATTACCATGGTATAATCGTGATTATTTCATAAAGTACTAAAGACTAACATGATCTTCATATTCTTGCCCTAGGAACTGGCAGACCACACGATTTATGGAAGTAGAAGTGGCAATAAGGCTGCTGTATATGTTGGCTGAGGCTCTTCCTGTATCTCATGGTGCTCATTTCTCTGGTGATGTTACTAAAGCTACAGCTTTACAAGACATGATGAGAACGGTAAGCATGTCTTGAGAGCTTTTAAAAAGCACCACTAAAGCCTAGAATGTTTCAGTTCTCATGGCTCATTGTAATGACCAGCATATGCTGCAGTTAGGTTTTCTAAACAGCTAAAATACTAACTTGCTAATGCTTTTATTTGTAGCTGGTGACTTCTGGTGTTAGTGCCTATCAACACACATCAGTGACCCTGGAATTTTTTGAAACAGTGGTTAGATATGAAAAATTCTTTGCTGTTGAACCTCAGCACATTCCAACTGTACTAGTAAGTTTCGTCTCAATTACATTTTTAACTAGGTGAAAACTAGTAAGTTCTTTAGACTTACAAAAAAATTTAAGAAATTTTCCTGTTCTCTGAAGGTTCCTAAGGAAGCTGGGTTTCTTAACTTGTTGAATGATTACATTTTTCCCCTGCTTTGTTTAGACACTGTAAGACTGAGATGCTTTATTGATTACAGATGGCATTTTTAGATCACCGTGGTCTTCGTCATACAAGTCCCAAAGTACGGAGTCGAACAGCTTACCTCTTTTCCAGATTTGTCAAGTCTCTGAAGTGAGTAAATAAATGTATCCCAATGGCACTGAAATGACTACATACAACACTTCTGTGTGTCCCGGTTGTCATTGGAACAGCCTAGGTTTCAGATGGACTGCAATGAAGTAAAATACCAAAGCAGTGCTCTAGCAGCATTGTTCCACAGTGTAGCAGTGGAAATATTTGTCTCAGAACAAAGAAGTGGAATACATATGCCTGGTTTATTTTGATCAGACGTTAAAGCTGATCAACAACATAAATGCCTTTTCTACTTTTTCTCAGTAAGCAGAGCTGAGTGTGAGACGATCTAGAGACTTTCAAGAGTAACTATTCCCTGTCTCTAACTAAATTTTGAATTCTTTTGGAATTTATACTGATGAAGTTGACTCAGTGTATGAGTCTGTTGAACAGTCCTGTCCTTTTGGTCTTATTTCACAGGCATGCATTTCATTTAGAGGCAGAAGAAGCTCAGAGATGGCTCAGATTTCAGTATGCTTTTATTTTTTCAACTGTTCAAAGTACTTCACTTAAATGAGGCATATTTTTAAAAAATTAAAGAAATGGTTATTTCCTACTATGCCATGTATTTATTTGGCCTACCACTGGCATCATACCTATAAGCCAGATTTTTCTGCAGCAATGCTTTGATATTTATAGGGGATTCGTATATGGAGAAGGCAGTTTAGCACCTAGCTTCACAGCTTACATAAAGTATCTTGAAACCTGTGAAAATGAATGTGCTCTTAAGTAGTGTTATGTACTTGTGTTTTACTTCAGTAAGCAAATGAATCCCTTCATTGAAGATGTTCTGAACAGAATACAAGACCTGATGGAACTTTCTCCTCCTGTGAGTATTTGCAGTAGGATTTTTTAAGGAGTGAAGCTTGCACTTACCAGTGTGCCTGAGTACTTGCTGAATTGTAAGCTTAGCATGCAGACATTTAAGCACAAATAATTATCCTGCTTTTTTTGTATGAGATCACTTGCACACCTTACTTTTGTACCTAAATGTAATCATCTTGCTTATGTGGGTTTCTGGGAGTATAGGGTCAAGATGGGTGTATATATAGAAGGCAATAAAGCCTTGATAGAGGACACTTGGTCAATTATGCCTGTTATCTTCCATTGTAGGAAAATGGCTACCAAGCACTGTTAAGCAGTGATGATCAACTTTTCATTTATGAAACAGCTGGAGTGTTAATAGTTAACAGTGAATACTCTGCAGAAAGAAAACAGGTTCTGATGAGGAATTTGTTGACTCCGCTGATGGAGAAGTTCAAAGTATTGTTAGAAAAACTGATGATGGCACAAGATGAGGACAGACAGATGGCACTGGCTGACTGCCTCAATCATGCCGTTGGGTTTGCTAGGTAGGTACAGCACAGTAGCACTGTATGTTTCTGGTTTGAGTAAAAAGGAAATACAAAGGCTTTACAGGGAGGAGGGACTGGGATTTCTATTTATTTACCTAGAAAGTCGTCCGTGGTTGTGGAATTTCTTGTGATAGCTGAGAAAATAAGTAAAGTCCCCTTCAAAGAGTCTGCTTTAGATGTATATACAGAGAATATTAAACAAGTTCATAATGAATCAGCATGTATTGCTTTGCTCAAAGAATTGTATGGAGCTAATTGAATCATATGTTGTTGGTAAATTGTTAGAATTTAATTCTCAGAAACTGCCAAAGTGATACTCTTTCACATGAAAATATTCTGTTCATTACTTCCACTGGTTCATGAAATGGAGTATTGTAGTTTATCAAGTACCTGGGTTGGAAAGCATTTGTTCTGTGTTACTGCTTCTCTTCACTGTACTGGAATGGGAGCTTATGTAACACTTGATGTGTGCTTTTGCAGCCGGACCAGCAAGGCTTTCAGCAATAAGCAAACTGTAAAGCAGTGTGGATGCTCAGAGGTTTATCTGGACTGCTTACAGACGTTTCTGCCAGCTCTTAGTTGTCCATTACAAAAGGAAGTTCTGAGAAGTGGTGTCCGCACTTTCCTTCACCGCATGATTATTTGCCTAGAGGAGGAAGTTCTTCCCTTCATTCCTTCTGCCTCTGAACACATGCTTAAAGATTGTGAAGCAAAAGATCTTCAAGAATTCATTCCTCTTATAAACCAAATAACAGCTAAGTTTAAGGTATGATAGTGCATAAGCTTTTCAGGGTAAAAGTGTTGCTGAGAGATCTTTGTTTCTAGTTCCAGAAAAACAGTTATGTGTCAGAACCCTCCCTAAAAATACTACAAAAAATAGTATTTTGAAGGCTGCTATTGGGAAGCATTGTTTTTGATTACAGTCATATGTTGCTGGACTCAGTGTGATTAAATGACTGATTTTTTCTTTGATTTGTCTAAATGTTTATATTGTGTAAAATTTTTCGGATTTGATATTTTAAAATACTACTTGCATCACAAATTTTTCTTATTGACACAATTAACTTCATGTTCTCCACTGTAGTTTTAAGCTAATGTTGCAAATTAGCTTACAAATACACAAGCTTTGAAGTGAATTCTCATCTTTTATAATGAGATTTCCAGAAGACAAAGATACAGAAGTATCAAATATGTGTGTAAGGAGGAATACAGACTTATATCTGGGATAACAGATAATTAAAAATAGTCTGTGAAAGATGAGAAAGGTAAAATAAAAAAGTCACAGGAGCAAGGTGGAACAAATACTATGTTCAGGTGTAATGTTGTACTATTCTTATTGTAACATGGTAAAATAAGCTTCTACAGTCTCACCTTGAATACTTTAAAGGCATAGTAAAGAGAGGATAAAAGATAAAATCTTGCTTAAGCATTAACAAATTAGCATATGAGTTGCTTCTTTGTGGAATTCTGATGTGACTGAATAGCACATGCCTTCAGTTTTTCAACTCATAATTAATTTAGTGCCCTTAGCTATATTTTGCACTAAAAGTGTTGTGTCAAGTTTATTCTGTAATGTCAGTAGGAAATATTTAGTAATCCTTAAAGAAAATTTCTATAAAACCTGGCTTGTTGCCAGTTTTAATGTCTTAGAGATGGTATTTCAGGATATTTGAAATTGTCTGTCTGAACAGAAGAATGAAAAATCCTGAAAAACCTTTTCCTACACAAAATGATGTGAGGCAGGACTAGTTATTTTTGTGCAAAAGGCTTAAAATAGATGGTGTGTAATCAAGATGCTGTAATGTTCATGGTGACCTTGATGCAACTTGCTGTGTTGTAAGTAATTATATGACATTACTAACATTAAAAGTGTATCCAAGCTGAGAATTCTAACAAGACTTTAGTTTTAATTTCTTAATGTTCAGTTTCTCTTTTTGAGCTGACACCCTCTTCTGATCTTCACAGACACAGGTTTCACCTTTTCTGCAACAGATGTTTATGCCACTACTTCATGCTATTTTTGAGGTGTTGCTCCTTCCAGCAGAAGAAAATGACCAGTCTGCTGCTTTAGAAAAACAAATGTTACGGAGGAGTTACTTTGCTTTTCTGCAGACAGTAACTGGAAGTGGAATGAGTGAAGTCATAGCTAATCAAGGTAAGGAATCCAGTTTCTCAAAGGATAGTACTATGGTTATTCTCACCCACCTTTTATTTAAGAAAATTATTAGCCCAGTTCCTGGCAAGTACTATTAACTATCTTACAATAGAATGGATTCATGGAAGTACTGTGTTCAGCTTGCCTGATTCAAATTATCTGTTGTACAGGAATTTGAGGTTGTGAAATCAAGCTATAATAGGCATAGTCTTCCTTTTGTACTTTTCAGCTTAATGTGATCATTGTGCCTGTTAAGGCAAGAACAATGTATCCTGTCTTCGTGTATCATTGTACTTGTCTGGAGAATTGGAGATCCTACACTACATACCAATGTATAGCAGTGTTCAGACTGCTGGGCAACACCACTCACAGCTGCCACTATTCATTCTATTTTTGGAAAGACACATCAGTAAATCCTGTAAACTTTTATTACTGTTGCCTTATCTTGTTATCTATGGTAGAAGGCATCATGTGACTTAGTATATGTAGTTACCAGGTTTTCCCCACCTTTACTGGCCACATGCAAATTAGTTATTTTTCATGGTGGGAATTTGAAGTCAGACATCTAGTTGCTTGATACTGTAAGTGATTCTTTCTATTTAAATTCCATCAAAATGGATAGGGACTTGAGAAAGTTTAAAGTGACTCATGCGGTAAGTGAAGCTCAGAATTCCTTTTCCCTGTCCTAAAATGGTAGTAATACTGCTGGGACAGAAAAAAGTAGTGAGAGCTTTCTTGAAAGAGGCACTTGGTAGTTGTGATGGGCCAAGAAATTTTTTAAGAGATCAAACAAATAAGCATAGATGCAGCACAGAAATTTTAAATGTTTGAAAAATATCTTGTCATATGCTGCAAGATAAGCTAACTTACTTCAGTGCTGCTGAGTTTTAATTAACACTTCCAGGTTAGGTAGAGAGGACAAAATTTTTTGCCCTCACCTTTGTGTGGGTTAAAGGCCAGAAGAGCAGTTTAAATCTCCAAACTTAAAAAAAAAACTAACCTAAATAAGAGTTGTCTTGCATCGTAGGGGAAACTTCCCAAAAATATTTGAGATTTGTGCAAAAAAGAGCTATTTTGAAGTTGAAGCATATCTTCCAGGTCAGTATTAATATAAAATAGTGTATGAGTACCAAAACATTTTATGCTACAGTTTGAAGTAACAAGTTCATTTTAATGTGTTTAAGGTGCAGAGAATGTGGAACGTGTGTTGTTCACTGTCATTCAAGGAGCAGTGGATTACCCAGATCCTATTGCACAGAAGACTTGTTTTATTATTCTTTCTAAGCTGGTGGAGCTCTGGGGTAAGAATGTCTTTCCAGAATTCCTTTCCATCTGCTACTACCCATGAAGAAGTAATAGAACTGGAAATATTTATTTTTTTTCTTTTTAGGAGGTAAAGATGGACCAGTAGGTTTTGCAGACTTTGTCTACAAGCACATTGTTCCTGCGTGTTTCTTAGCACCTTTGAAGCAAACGTTTGACTTAGCAGATGCTCAGACAGTACTGGTGTGTATTATTATTTTTTTGCATTCATTCCTCTGAGGCAGACTGAAGCTAACAAACCTACAATAGCCATGGAGATTAAAGATTGTAACCTCAGAAATAAAATCCTTTAGGTTTTGCTGGACTTTTTTACACTTAAGTATTTGTATGATTAATTATTGAATATTGTGGTGGTGCATCCTGTAGTTTATCTAGGCTCAAAATCAATTGGAGATCAAAGTATTTAGCATTGACCTGCATTACCTATTAACTAATGTTCAGGGAAAGCAAATACACAGAGTGGTGTGTTCTCTAGTTCATTTTGGATTCAGCTGTGCAGAAGCTTTTCTGATTTTCTGATGAGTGGAACAAAACCTGGAAGGTCAAGACTTGGCATTGTGTGAGGGGAAAATGAAGGGATAATAGCATGAACTAGCCCTTGTTTGGGGTCTCATTAGGTTCTTCAGCTTTGAATAGTGAACCAGTAGACCAATGCAACAGTCTAATGCTCTGTATTACATTTCAGGCTTTATCAGAATGTGCAGTGACATTAAAAACAATTCATCTCAAAAGGGTAAGCTTCATCATATTTCATAAGGAATAACTGTCACATGTTTCTTTCTAGTGGTTTTATCAATTTCCAAAAGTTAGATACTTACAAGGATGAATTCCTACTGTATTTTTATATAAAATAACAGAATGATCATAATGCTGTGCATGGATACAGGATCCAGTAGTTGTACCTCTTGATAAATGAATGCAAAATACCAACTCTTCATTAAGGAGAAAAATCTGCTCACTTTGTTGCTGTTCTAGTTCCAGGGTAACTTATGTGAATTTGGAAAGTTGATTCACTTTCCCTTGGTAGATCTGTTGGATTATGTTTGTATTCTGCCAGCTTGTGCAGTAATCCTTCCTGTGCTGAAAGTTATCTGATAAATATAGGTAAAGAAAACAAAAGCTGAACTGTTAATCAAAATGTTTGTTTCACTCGAAGGTTTGGACATTCCATTTTATTATTGCTTAGTTCACTGCAGTCAATGTTACAAAAGAAGTACTGTGCTCATCTTCTCTTGGCTACTGAATTTTGCAATGGGAGTAGTATGGTGAAGCAGTAGGCAGATGCTAATACCCAGTTATTTTATTTCTTCCAAATGTCAGTGAAATTAGAGTTGCCTCCATAATTAACTATCTCTTACAGTTGACATGTAACAAACTGCTTGGCTCCATTGTAATTCTTACTTCAGTGCAATTTTTAGTGCATTTTTCTTCTGTGTAACAAAAGGTACCAAATTGCAGTAGAATCTTTAATGCCAAGATTGAGAAATCTTTTTTATGTGCTAACAGCTAAGAATAAGTTAAACATTTGAAAAGCATTAATTTTCTGTGAAATGGTGATGTAGACCACCATACAGTATAGGGCTATGATTTTTCCATCTGTTAAAAAAAATGCATGAAGAAAATGTGTACTGCTTTTTTTTAGGGTCCTGAGTGCATTCAGTATCTTCAGCAAGAGTATTTGCCTTCTTTGCAAGTAGCTCCTGAGATAATCCAGGTAGGAGTTCCTAAAAGAATACTTGGAAAACTCTTTAACACTTTGATTGATTGTTAAATGCAGAGAAATGGATATTTACAAAGTTAACCTCCTTTCATCTCATAGTAAAATTTACTCAGTTATTGCATATGAGAATAGGATTAATTTATCACAAGGAGTAAAGATACTGTAAAGGTACCTTGCAAAAACAAAATTCCAGTGCATGTAACTGTCTAAGCAATCTTCCTACTTAAATTCAAATTTTCAAATTTTAACTTGAAGATATCCTTATAGATAGTCCCATTTCTGTCCCCTCAGCTAAAAGTGAACGAGATATCCTGTGTTTGGAAAAAAAAAAAAAACCAAACCACCAAACAAATAGTTTTTCACCCTAGAGTGCATTTGGACTATCATAGCCTTTTACAAATTTTTATCTATAACGTGCTTTTCTTCAGTTGTACATAAGGGAAAATACATTCATATGTAAAGCCATTGGTATTCATTTGTATCTCAGGTTGCTTTGTTGCTTCCCTGAGTTACTTCTTAATTACTGCTTTTAGTTATTTCTTTGTTTTTTCTTACAGGAATTCTGTCAAGCACTTCAGCAGCCTGATGCTAAAGTTTTTAAAAATTACTTAAAGGTATAAAGATTTTTTTTTCTTTCAATAGCTTTTAGTTCCATACCATTCAGTCATAGTAGTGACTTGGAGTAAAACCAAAATACTGAATTATTTAGTAGTTTTCAGTAGATTCCTATTGGGAATCTCAAAGGAGCAAAGCAGTTAATTGGAAAGACAGAACAAACAAAAACCTGCATCTATAAAGTTGTCACTCATTCTTAGCACCTTGCTGTCTCAGTAGTTTGATATTCTTGTGGCTTTTGTTTAATAGCTGAAAAAGCAATAATGTGATCCTATAACTGTGGAGAGTGTTAGATAATTTTTGAGGGTGTGAGCATAAACAAGTAGCACAAATCAAACCCTTAAACTTAATGTGTTAACCAGTATGTTAAACACAAAAAATAGCTCTGTCAAACAAATTCTCTTATACCTCAAGCATTCCATGTCTTACATTTCCTTTATTTTAATTTTTTTTAAATAATTTTTGCAGGTTTTTTTCCAGCGAGCCAAGCCCTAAGGAAAGTACTGGAATCTCATGTACCTGTTTCCATAATGCAGAACTCTGGTCCTTAATTTATAAAAATGCTAACTCTTGTGCCATTCAAACTGGTCTTGTTTTAAGAAATGTTGCTTTGTGCTCACATCAGTATGTACTTTAACCTTCTGCAAAAAAGAAATGCAAATTCCCCACCTGTGTCTCAGACATGAAGGTATGTGACAACATGAAAAATTATCTGTATACACAAACTTTTATTATGTATAGGATGAGTTAAGCTTACACTGTAACACATACAGCAAGGAAATTACACTTATTTTTTAAATTAAATGAATGAAATGTAAAAATACCTTCAGACCATAGCAATGGTTATTAAAATGTGTACATTTTTGATACGGAGTAAAATGTTTTAATAAGACATAAAATTCATTTGTTCATGTATGGTGACATGAAAATAAAACAATCAAAGTCCTTCTTGTAGATAGTCATTTTATTGAAGTTGTCTTAATGATAAAATATATATATACCTCCTATAAAACAGATTGGTGTAATAAATGATTTCACTTAAAAGTAGCATCTGGTTCTATCTTTTTTTTTTTATAAAAACAATAAAATTTGATGCAGTGAAATGTCTAAGTCTCTCTGAATCATTTCAGCTGAATCTTTAGAAGCTACAGCATTCTTGAAACTTCTGACTGTTACATCTGAGTGGAACCTGGCAATTTTTCTGGTGCTTAGGTAATAAATTATATTGCTCCCTTGCATGTGGAAGATGCTGGCACAAAGAAAGAATTGCATTCACTGCAATATTTCAGTAGCATTAATGGTGTAACAGTGATTTTTAGTAGAATGCTGCTACTTTTATTTTTTTAATTCTGTAACATAACAGGTTTTTATAACTATCTCATAGGGGCAAGGGGAAAGTTTGAGTCTTGCCATGCATGGGATTTATAATCCTTTCCTCATGAACTAATGTCCTTAGTAAAAAGCTGACTTAGTTCTAGTGTAATCAGATGAGCATTTTTCCTAGACCCTGTGGTGCGTGTTCTTTAATTGAAAAGTAAATGGGAAGATGGGGCAGAAGCAGCATCCAGGATCAGACTGTTGTGATGTTTTGAGCATTTTAATTTTTCACTGAGGGAAGAAAGTACTGTTACTACCTTCAATAGGACAATATTACTTTTGTAAGATTTTGTTCCTGATTTTTATGTGTTTAATCAAAAGTTTCTTGTTATTTATTTGTCGTATCACAGAGTGAGTGCTTATTGTGCTTTTCATATTTCCTAGTTTCACAGTACTGTTTCCCTCCCTTTGCTGCCATACCCATGCTCCATTTCATTTTCTCCCATAGCACTAGAAGCCTTCCCTCTCTGGCTTGGTGCTTTCCAGGTGTTGCAGTTCTCCTGCACCTCCCCAGCACGAAGGCTGCACCTCTGACACTGCAGCTATGGCTGAGGATTTGCTGTCAGTCTTCTGTGTCTGTCTTGGCCTCCTTCCCCACAGTTATGGAAGCTTCACCACACCGAGGAGAGAGCTTTCAGTAGGCAAATTATGAAGTGAACAATAAAGCTTTTTGGGTTTTTATATGTGAACTAGGGTTTTGCCTTCTCAAGTAAGGGCAGTGCTGCTAAGAGGATGATTCAGCTGTTCTCAAATTAGACCCTCATGAGCAAAGTCTTTAAACTGGCCTCTGCCAAAAGAGACTCTCTTCATTCCTCAACCCCACCATCTTTCACCACTCCTGTAGGTCCCTCTGTGCCAGATCTGGAGCTCATCTGTGCCCATAATCAGCTATCCAGGAAGCTGAAGCAGCAGAAACACTTCCCCCTCACAGTGTGTTGCCTGCTCTGGTGGTGGCAGGTGAGAACAGATAGGAAGCAGGGTGTGCCAAGTGTAGGCTAGAGCTGTGTGTGGCACCCATTATGTGGGTGGGCCTCTATTATAAACTTGTACCCTGCCTTCCCATCCATCACTGAATGAGTATCCTGTAGGATGAGTAGTCTGGATCTTCAGAGACTCTTAATTGATTCAGCTTGAAGAATTAAAAAAGGATTGTTTACTTTTGTATGCTTAGACTGTTCAATCAGCATACTGTACTGTTGGGGCTTATGCAATGTGAGCTGTAAAGCAGCACCTTTGGGGTAGTTTCTGTATCTTTAGCCTAACATGTAGTTACTGATTCTGGCTACAAGCAGCTTTGCTTCAGTGGTGTAGATGGCAGGTCTGCAGCTGCTGTGTCACAGTTGGGTTTGTGGTGGGTATGCAGTGCCTAGTAACATTCTTTGCAAAGAATTAAGGTTTAGAAAGGCAGTTGCTGGGTTTCTACATCTTTACTTTGAATAAGTGGATTCCTGCTGTGCATGGTTTTTTTTTAACATCTGGACCAAGAAATTCACCTTGGTCCCAATAAGAAATCTTGTGATGCGCCTCATAATCAAGAGCGTGAACTAGATTCTTCAGGCAGTGTTTACATACTTAGAATATAAGTAGTGAAAACTACTCAAGCACATGGTGACTCTCAGGGATGGTCTTGTGCAGAGCCAGAAGTTGCAACTCAGGGATGCTTGGTAGATCCCTTCCAACTCAGCATATTGTATGACTGATATTTCTTGTGGGGTAGGAGGGGGAAGAAGATAAGAGATAAATGAGAGCACTCCATGGAGAGATTGGGTTGACAATCACAATTTAATTTTTCAGACAAACATTAGTGATCTCACTTAAAGGCTGCACCAAACAACCACCTGCACCTTGCCTGTATGATTTAACATTGCTGTGGTCAAAATGCCCCTATATCTAGACTGCAGGTGTTTAAAATCATCATGGTGGTAACTCCTCTAGTGTATAAGGCAAATTTCCTCTTGTAAAGAGTGTCTAAATGAGAAACAGAACTGCAAGTCATAACTAAAGATGAGGCACCTTTTCTAGAGAGATGGTACCTTTTATTTACAGGCTGCTGTAATGGCTAAAGACTGATAAGCTTTCAGGCCTGTGCAGCTACAGGCTGCTGAATTTGTGAACAGGAATGAGAATCCAAATATGACAGAGGGAAGGAATACCAAAAGTTTTACTTGTATGTTAAAAACAAATGGAAGCAAAGTAAAAAAATTCTAGCATGAAACTGCAATGGCAGTTTCCTTTTTTGTGTCTGTTTTCTCCTATTCCTAAATTGGACAAAATGTTTTGAAAGATGCAAGGAACTACAGAACCCAAATGTAGTAGGTGACTATCCCCTCTACAATATAGCATTAAAGCAAAGTTCAGATGCCAACAAATGGAGAACATAAATTAGGCATTTATATTAAGACCATAAATGCATCAATGTATCAAAAAACCCTTAGTGCCTTGTAGCCAATTTATCAGTTTCACTAGGGAGAGCTTCAGAAAAACTTGAGTGCTCTGTAAAAAGTGAAGCAGAGAAAGTCTGAACTTTTGATAAAACTTATGAAAGGTAAGATAGTAACAACAAAGAAAGCCTGGGAGCAAGAGGCTGCTGTCAGTTCCTCAAGAGAACAGGCTTCCAAGATTTGGGAAGATGGCAAATCCAAACAGGAAATACAGAACATCAAAAGAGGGATCGTTTTGGAAGGAAAAAAAAATCTTTTCAGTACTTTCCCACTATAATTATGATCAGATTATATTATGCATAAATTATAAAGCTATCAATATTTCAGTATATAGATCATTTACTGGAACAGCAACATTACCAGACAGACACGAAACACATAGCAAGGGATAAATCAGCCGAGAACTTTGGTTTAAAACATATCAGTAACAACTAAGCGGGAGCGGGAATGTGGGAATTGCCACGATTTCCTGAGGTTCTAACGAGGTGAAAGAGAAATTACACGGGGTGTGAAGACATTTCTCTCGGGTATCCCTTGAGCCCGCCGTGGGGAGTCGGGGGTCCCACAGCCCCGGCTCAGCGCTGGGGCAGAGGCAGCTCTGCCTGGGGAGCCCAGAAATCGAAACCTCCGCCGGACCCATTACGCAGCAAAATAATCCCCACGCAACCCTCCCCGGAAACGCTCCGAGCGCTGGTAACATCGCGCCAGCGAAAACACCCGGAGTGGCCACTTTTATCCAGCACCCCGCTCCCACTTTCCCATGTTTCCACATATTTTCCTGTCTGGCGATCCACCGCCTCAGGACTGGGCGGCGCATCCTCGGCCCCACCGCGCGGGTCCCCGCACAGGCCCCGCCGGGCGGGCAGGGCGCGGCGGCCCGGGCGGTGCCTGGCCCGCTCCGCCTCCCCGCGCCGCGGCAGGAAGCCGGAAGCGGCCGGGGCGCTGGGCAGGCCGGCGGGAGCGGCTGGTGCGTGGGGCTGCGGGGCTGGGCTGGCCGGGGCGGGCTCGGGGGTGGCCGCGGAGGGCCGGGCCGAACCGAGGTGGGCCGCGCCGGCTCGTGCCCTCGCCGCCATCGCGCTGGTGCCCAGGGGAGGCGGCAGCCGCCGGGCACCGTGGTTTCAGTTTCCCGGGGCGGCGGCGGGGCCTTCGCGGGAGCTGCCGGGTCGCGGGCGGCGCGCCCCGAGGTAGCGGCGGGCCCGGCCGTGCAGTCCGGGGTCTATGAGGCGAGGCCGGCCCGTGGCCTCTGCGGCGTGCCCGGGGCCCGGCCCATACCCCGGTCTCGGTGACTTCCATCCCCGTGAATGTGACTCAGGAAGCGGCGTCGCCTTCGTGGCTGTAGGAGTTGTTAAAGTTTTACGTCGGGAATCTCGTCCTGGTGCGGGGATGAGCCCCGGGGCTGTGCCCATCCCCTCCCCGCCGAGGGAAGGACGTGGTCCTCCGCTGGTTTCCAGGAGCTGCAGTCCCACACAGGCCGAGTCCTCTGCCTGCAGTACGGGTTGGACATTCCTAGAGTAGGGGTGGTGAGCAGCACTGGAGCCAGGCTTGCCATTGTGTGTCTTTGTTAGGGTTCCAGCCGCTCCTTGTGTGGCCAAGGGCAGGATATTTCCGTGATTGAGATGCCAGCTGTTGGACTGGAAACCCCCTAAGGAGGTTGTAGCTGAAGAAAGCAGGGGTAGGAAGCAGGAGCTTTAGGAGGAGAACCTTATTTTCTAAGCCTTGAGAGACGGCATACAGGGAAGTATAAAACGTTAATAGTTAAAAGACTGTGAATAACATTTATTTGGAATCTCAGCACCTTGTCTGTTGGCTTTGGTGGCATATAGGATCTTGCCTGTAAGCAGAAAGTGCCATCACTTAAACTTCATCTGTCCCTGCTTGCCTGGTGAAGTTGTAGATTGCAGCTGTCAACAGGCGAGCTATACCTGCTTTGTGTGCTTATCCCGTGTGCCTGAGGTAGCAGAAAATTCCTTCCTGTTAGTTAGGAGCAGGCAGTACTCCTGCTTCAAAGCATTGGAAGTTAAAAAAAAAAAACTGCATTAGCAAAGCAGTCTTTTTTTGTTACAATCCCCTCTGCTGATAGATTAAAAGAGTAGTAGCATGACCGGAAGCAGAAAAATCTTCAATAAAAAACACCTAAAAAGCAGCCCCCAAGCCCCTGAAATGCTAATGAGTCATGGGGGATAATAAATCAAACTGCAAGCTGGAGAGATTTCTTTAGATGTATGTGAGGAGCTTTTGACTCATCTAATACCAGACTCAGTGACCATAAGTGAGATATGAAGAAATAGCAAGTTCAGCATTAAGTCTAGTGACAGGATCACAGAGTTAGAGTCTTTTTAAATTTTTTTCTTTATTATTATTTTAATAGGAAACCCTTAGTAACTTCATTTAGAAATATAGTGGAAGAAATGAAGAGAAAACTTGAGATGCTGAGTATTTAGCAAATATCAGTTATGACTTTGTCAGAGAACACAAAGTATTAAAGGAGGCCTAACATGTTAATTGATCTAATTATTATAATTTGAAGGTTAAAGCTGAATGAGACTTTATTCCTTAGACGTGAAGACTGCCAAAAAGAGTGTACTCTTTTAACAAAAAAGGATAATAGTGCAATACTGACTTTGTTTTGCCACGTAATATGTACCCTGGGATTAATATTGCTATATTTATATTTTGTTTTAAGAGTGAAAAACTCGAGACTTAGAGAATCCATTAAATGACTTTCTGATCTGGGTTTATTCTTACTATCAGAAGATCATCTGTTGCAGTCATGTTCTTTTGTTTTTTCATCCATTGACCTTTGTGCATATTTAATTATAGATTAAGACTGTAATGAAAAAGAGCTGATCTTGTACATAAGCTACCTCATCTTTATTATTTTGGGAAATGTAATAATTCAGTCTGTTAATGAGCTGCTAATATTTGTTTTTATTTGAATAGATTTTGATGGAGAATTTCTGTGCACTGTCTGTCTGATTAGAAAGGATTCGTTATGTTTCTGTGTCTTGCTATGAGTCCATGAATGTTGTTTTGAAGTAAATCACAAAATCCATGCTTACTGGTAATGTGCCAGCTGGCCTGTTAGAAGCAGGAGTTTAATTATGAGAGGAATGTTTTAACTTGAAGATTTTACAAATGGTTTGCAGAGCAGGCTGTGCATTATTTCTTTGCATCCTCTCTTCTGTACCTTCTGTGTCTGCATTGTAGAGAGATCATTGGAATCTACAGTAATTGCCTGATGGGAGAAGTCATCTTTTCCTACTATTGCAAATTGTCTTGTCAGAGTGAACCAAGAATTGTCACGGTTGGGAATGTGGTGTTAGGGTTTGCTTTTTTTTTTTTGTTGTCTAAATTTGACATAAAATCTTTTGTCCCTTCCAGAGGCATTAAGAACTTTTGCAGATGGCATTGCTGCGTGACTCTCAGTTAACTGTGGAGTAATGTCAGGTCTTTGCTTTGTGTCTTTGCACGCTGTACGCTGCATGTCATTGCTTGGATGCTTTGGGACAGCTTTGCAGGAAGCTGCACATCTCCCCTGCGCCAGCAGCAAGAGGACAGTGTGCGGTCTGCGGTCGCTGCAGGCGGAGGAGCGCCCGGAGCCCGTGTGCGCTCGGACGGGAGCGGGGCCGGGAGAGCGGCGCTGCCCAGCGGCTCCCCGCGCTCTCCTGGGCGCGCACCGTGCGGCTCCTGCGCGCCAGCGAGCTCCCAGAAAGTGCCGCTTCTGCAGGCGGATACAGGACATGCTGTCTTGCCTCTTCTTCAGCACTTACAGGCTTCTTTCTTTGAGTATCAGTCAGCAGTTTCCTGTCAGACGCCACGTGCTAGTAACATGCAGCGTCCCCTGCCAAGCTGAGCGGAGACCGGCACTGTAGGAACTTCCCTCGTCCAGTTGCCATTTTGCAATTCTTTAGGTTAGGCAAGCTCCATCTTTGATTTTAGAGCCTTTTCCTAGGTTTAATGGCAAAATCAGTGTGTTAATTAAACCAGAAAGTTAAGGGTATTCACCTGCAGCTCCTGCTGTTTTGGCAAACAGGAAAATGTGGCAGTTCTAATGTTCTATTTTATGTTAGTAATTTTAATTTAATCAAACTTTTTTCCTCTTTCATGTGAGTCTGTGTAGACCGAGTATTTGACAGTTCATATTTCAGGAAAGGTGGGGAAATTCTGTAGATGTGGCATACCCAATATGAACTTTTAGAAATGAGAAAAAATGTCTCTTGATTTCTTTCAGTAGTAACTGCTAGTTCCAGCTAGTGGATGTAAATGCTTCTGTCAATTGTAGCTTTTTTCAAGCTCATGTAAAAGTAATTTTTTATGTGTTGCTAGTCCATCTCCTTTACGGTTCTACAGAAATGCAACTTCCAGAGCCAAAGTGATGTAAAATATCTCTATACATATCTGACATCATCTCTAATGTTTGTTCTTTGGCATATGTACAGAATAATGGAATTCAGTTACAGGTCTTGCTTACCTTTAGAAGACCTTGTACATGTGGTTTTGCCTCTTTTCTATATATTTTGTTACTTGATCATTTCCATGCCATGTACAACAGTAAAGAGATTCTAAGATTTTCACCTTTCCAGTTGATCTTTCAAACAAAGTCTGGGGGATACAGACCTTAAATGCAGAGAGGTGTTGTGTCAATGGCATTAGTTTTGATTGTTTGGCTTATTTTTGTTTCCATATTTCACTTCTAGTTCCTCTACTTTGGTTGTTCTTCATTCTACATGTCGTTGGGGTTTGGACATTTATATTTCCTTCTAATTTAAATAAGTCATGTGTTTTACTAAATTATAATTCAGTGTATTGAACCTTCTGTTTTAAGATGAAAAAGAAAACTGTCTGATCAAAGAGCAAAGATGCAGAGCACTCCAAATTACCTCTGGCTGTTGTCTGACATTCTGGGACAGGGAGCGACTGCAAATGTTTTCCGGGGGCGACAGAAGGTTTGTGAGGAATTTTCATGTGCAAGTAGCATCATGAAATCAACAAAAAAAGTTCAAAATTTAGGCGTAAAGCAAATGTATCTGTGTAATTATTCATGCTTAGTTTTTAATTTTAGTGTGTCCATTGAATTAGAGTTCTGTAGTTAAATTTCTAAGGATTTGTTCTTAATGTTGCATTATTTTTCCTTGTAAAATATGTTTCTTCATATTTCTTCATTCCTTTTTCTTCATTTTTACCAAAAAATAAACTTTATTCAAGAATTCTGAATAGAAACAAATGACTTACCAGTTTCTATTACACGATCCTATTATATATATCTTTGTTAAACTGTCTTTTCTTTGGTTTTTATCTGTTGTTTTGAAACCTGTTCTGGTGATTTGGTTTTTTTTTGCATGAAATATTCTTATTGTAGTGGATGAAGCAGTTGTTAGTTGTTATCAGTAAGTCAGTGCTTTTTATATGTCTTCTTGGTGACATGCCTTGGGTAATCAGTGCAAAATAGTAATTTTTTGCTGTGCAAATGATACACTGCAGTGTATGTTGCAACCTGAGTGAGGGGCTAAGAGGACCTTACTTGTGTAGGTCATTTGTTTCTATGAATTTCACAATATGTCTCACAAAGCAAAGATGAGTATAGTTGTGAAAGTTGCCTTACAGTAATGATAGTCTGTGTGAAATCAGTACAGAGTGATTTGTAAGATACAGTGTTTCTGTGTTCCACATACAAGTGTGAAACAACATTAAGCAATAGTTTAGCAGTTAGTGTGCTTTTCTGGGTGGGTGAATTTCAGCACAGAATGATTCCCCTGTAAACCATGGTTGCACCTCTTATCACCCTCACTAGTCTGAGCCTGTGACCTGTGGCCCATTGTCAATGGGAGAAAGCTTTTACCTGGGCTCCAGTAGTGCACGTGAGTGTGCTGCAAAGCACACCTTGTCTGAGCACAGCAAGGCTGTGTCCTTAGAAATAATCTGTTGCACCAACTGCTAGTGCAAGCTTAAACCTAGGGTGGGCACAGGAAGATGCTTTGCCCTGAGAGGGACACGAGTTGCACTTCCAGCGGGTGCTGTTGTTGCCTGAGTATGTTGAGGCTTAGTCCCTCTGGAGAACTTAAATCTGATTAGGCTCCTGATTTATGCTCCTGACACTTACTATGTGGGTTTGAACTGCTTCAGGATTTTACATGAATGGCATGTAGTGCTCAAAACTGTCTTTGAAAAAACAAAATACTGGTTTATCAGTATAAACAGAACAGTAAAGAAAGAAGAGAGCAACATTCAGCTACCAGAAATTGTCTTTTAGCTTAAGTAAGCCAAGTATGTGCGTGCCTCTCATTACATTGATTAGTGCAAGTAACTCTTGCCACGAAAAAATATTTTTCAGCTAAGTTGAGGAGTAATTTTTAAATGTGTAGCCTTTGTTATACTAACAGTCCTCTTTTTTAAGAACTCTTAGGTTTTGTGACCTAATGAGTTTCCTTTCAGCTGGTCTTTTTGCTTTTAATCTATATTAAACTAATGCAGTGTTATTTTTTTAGCAGAATCTTTATTTCCACCTTAGCACAAAGTAGTATTTTGAAATATTTTTAGACTGGTTATACTCGCATATATAATAGAAAATCAGAAAATGCTTGGATAATGTCTATGTGTACATTTACAATTTTTTGCTTCTGTTTGATGAGTAGTTTGTTTGTTTTCAACAGAAAACTGGGGATTTATATGCTGTCAAAGTATTTAACAGTATAAGTTTCCTTCGTCCTGTGGATGTTCAGATGCGAGAGTTTGAAGTATTGAAGAAACTAAATCATAAGAACATTGTCAAATTGTTTGCCATTGAGGAAGAGGTAATGAATTGTGTTTGTGATCTGAGATGCATGGAAGTAACTGAAGTAACTGGTTTTTTGTTTTATCTACAACCATAAAGTGTACGGTTGCATTTTTAAAGAATGGTAACATACATGGTGATACAAATACTCCCACCCAACCACCACCATATTTTGGTTTTCTTTCTTCTTTGTTGTTGTTGTTGCTGTAAGAAAGAATATGCTTGCTTTCAGTAGGTGAAACATCTTCAGTGTGTAGGCTCAAGTAATGAATCTTATCTTGAGAAGCCACCTGTCCTAAGTTTTATCTTGAATTAGGATTTTTGAGGTATCTACATGTACTAATATTTAATATTTGAATAAGGGAACTGTTTATAGTTGAAGGTGTTTCGGAAATCCTGACAATTTTATGCTTTTCTTTTTCAACCAACTAAAATGATGACATAGGATACTATTATACAGTAGTATAATAGTATAAATTGGAGCAGCTGAACTGAAACTGAGACTCTTGAGTTTAAATGATCCAGATGATGAGATGAGTAAAGAGTAAAGGACAGTTGATATTCTCAGCACTTATGGTGTGTAGTTTCTCACTTGTCCACCTGTCAATGCTGCTGTCAACCTGCTAGTGCCTAGAACTTGAGGCTTTCTTATTTTCCCATCTCCAAGTTGGAATACGTGAAACAATATAAAAATCCACCTGTGCTTCTTTTGAGGATCACCAGAATGGAAATTATGATATAGCTATAGATTTTACTTTTCTTTTTTGAAAGTAAGGTCTTGTGGTTATAGGTAATTTCTGACATTGGTGTCACAAGAGTCAGATTCTTAATCTCTTTTTGATTTTTTTTTTCAGACAACTACTAGACACAAAGTACTAGTTATGGAATTTTGTCCATGTGGGAGTTTGTACACAGTTTTAGAGGAGCCGTCTAATGCCTTTGGTTTGCCAGAGTCTGAATTCTTAATTGTTTTGAGAGATGTGGGTATGTAGACTTAGTTCTTTGGTCTAATTTGTTGACTGAAACGATCTCATACTTGTTTTATTTACCTTGAAACAGCAAGAGACAAATTTACATGACTGTCAACTAATTGAGCAAATTAATGTGGTCATATGGAATCACATATTTATATCTGTGTTGGTATAGGTATCTGCATTAAGAAGCCATTTATGTGCAAAGTATTGATGTAATTTTTTTCTTTATTTCAAGATTACTTTTCACATATTGAACAGACTTCTAGTGATAATTTCAGAAGAGTTAATTAGAAAAATAATATGGTTTACCTTTGTTTACCTGCTATAAAATTTACTTTATGGGAGAGATGTTACTGAGGGCGAGAAATGCTGTAATTTAGCTGTTTAGGAAGAAAAAAAGTAATCTGTGGTCATGGTCTTTCTGTTAATGATGTGTCCCTTCTCATTCCCATTTCCCAATGAGAACATAAGTGTGTCTTCCTAGCATCAGTTACAATTCAGTGTTTGCACAGAGTGTGTCCCAATGTGTACATGAATTCTGTATTTGTTTTTTCAATTGAAGTGGCTGGGATGAATCATCTCCGTGAGAATGGAATAGTGCACCGTGACATCAAGCCAGGCAATATAATGCGTGTTATAGGTGAAGATGGACAGTCTGTTTACAAACTTACAGATTTTGGTGCAGCGAGAGAACTTGAAGATGATGAACAATTTGTTTCTCTCTATGGCACAGAAGAGTATTTAGTAAGACCATATGATTTAATTTTCTGTTGAAGAAATTTTTGAAGCCTGAGGCCGTTCATGATTGTAGTTGAATAGATCAAGGTCAGGTTGTTGGGAATTAGTATTTAAACCTTTGTATTAAAATTGTTTTTATAACTTTCCACTGGACTGTTTCACCTTGGGTCATGCCATCTTCTGCTGGTGTAAATACATCAGCCTTGAAATAATTTCCAGGTCCAGCTTTAACTGTTGCCTTGTGTGAAAGGAGGAACAACTATATTTTAGTTATGAATATATTTGCCTTTATCTCTGTTGATGTTTTAATTTGTATTTGAGCTACTTGGATGACATTAGGTGTGGTTAAGCTTCATGTGAAACCTTGGCTAACCAAAGAGAGGCAGGTAGAGAAGTATTGAGACAAGCACATTAGTATGGTTCTTTCCTGCTGTGTTTTCCCACATGTGAATCACAGCTGATACTCTCCTCTGCTGTGGATCTTTTTTCCATTTGGTTTCTGTTGTTTCAAAATCATCAGGAGGAATACTGAATTTCTTCTCTTTTTTAGTGGTCTTTTATACTAGTAGTTACTCTCCAACTGAATTTTAAAATATTTTTTGCAAAACTTTTTAATAAAAGCAACAGTCATACCTAGGAATATAGTGATGTTTGTCAGAATAGCATAAGCATCTTCTATGATACAAGCAAGCTTTTCTTTTTTAAAGAACTGAAAGTTTAGACTGACAAATTACCTTGCTGTGAAAGGATAAATTGGGTTTTTTTCTTCATAAAGCTTCATAAACCAATTGTAACTTTTTTTTTTCTCTTTAGCATCCTGATATGTATGAGCGAGCAGTTTTGAGGAAGGAGCATCAGAAGAAGTATGGAGCTACAGTGGATCTGTGGAGCATAGGAGTGACCTTTTACCATGCTGCAACGGGGAGCTTGCCTTTCCGACCTTTTGAAGGGCCTCGCAGAAACAAGGAAGTGATGTAGGTAATTTAGAAGGAGAGTTTTATCTGTTGGTAAATGAAATCAGCCCTTGAAATGCTTTTTACTAAGGAATCCTACACACATGTAGAAAAACTTTAAAACAGTGAAAATATGAAAGGAAAAACACTCTCTTGTTGTGGTATGGCCCCAGCAGGCAGCTGAACATTACAGAGCTCTTCACTCACTTCTCTGTAGTGGCATGGGGGAGAGAATTGTAAGGGTGAAAGTGCAAAAACTCATAGGCTGATCTAAAGCCAGTTTAATAAGTAAAAAAAACTCCACAAGAAACAGCAGCCCTTGCCTCTTAAACCCCAAGGGAAACAAAACCAAGGAACACAAGTAATGCAGAAAAATCCCCAGTTACTCGTGAGCAGCCACCTGATGCACAGTCAGTCCCTGACCAAATGCCACCCTGGCAAATTCTTCCCCCCCTCCTCCTTAGCTTCTGTGTCTGAGCAGTATGGTGTGGAATATCCCTTGGGTCAGCTGTCCTCCTGTATCCCCTTTGAACTTCTTGCCTGGCCCCAGTCTACTTGCTGGTAGGGCAGTAGAAAAGTAGAAGAGGCCATGATGCTGTGCAAGTGCTGCTCAGCAATGGTGAAACATGCCTGTGTTATTGACACTGTTTTGGTCACAAATCCAAAACATGGTACCATACACTACTATGAAGGAACTTAACTCTAACCCAGCCAAAATCAGTAGAAACATTCTGCTTCAACAAGGATTTTACTGTGTGGCACCTTAAGATCTGAATTAAGCATTTAAATTGAGAAAGACCTGAATTGAGTTCCCCCAAAATACTGGTGTTTTTCCACACATCTTTCCTTCAGCGTGGCACTAGCTGCTCTGTTGCAGTGCCATTTATGTAACTTGGATGCTCAGGTGAAATGATGGTATTCTGAGAAGGGGTTTTGGTGCTGCAAATTTTTGTTGTCCTTTAAATGATGGTCATACCCAGCAGTTTTGAAATGAGTGCACTACCAATGAGACTGACGTTTGAGTAGTATAGTTGTGGAACTGCAGCTGCAGATAACAGGGATGGCTCCTGCATGGAAAACAGAAGATATGCCTATGATGTGAGGATTTTATTCAATTCCTGTTTCACCTTAGTCTGGTTCTATTTTGTTTTTCTGTGTGTTGCACTTTAAGAATAAAGCAAGGTGGTACTTGGAACCTCTAACACATCAATACCATCTCTGTTCTGATGCTCCATGTAAAACCGACTCCAGTTTACTTAGTTGAAGAAATTTTCCATCTTGTGATTTTTTTCACATAAGAATTCTTGTACCTGCTTGAGAGATGTTTTGTATACATCTTGTCCTCCAGAAGAAGAAAGCACAGCTGAAATATTCTGTTGCAACAAGTTTATTGATCCTCATTTCGTTTCATGAAAAATTTGAGAAATACTTGCCTGTGCAATACAAAGTTAAACAATGCCAAATTGTGTCCAGATTTCTGGATGTTCCTTCTCTATGCCCGAGCCATTTTGTGGTGGCTGAATGTTGTCTATGGCTGTGGAACATGCTTGAAGTTAGCATGTTAATGTGTAAATTGAACTAAATTGACTTTGATTCATTAATCCTTGTGAAAACCTTTGGTTTCCTTCAGTATGTTGGAAATATCTCCAGAAGTTTTCCCCAAGGCTGAGGTAGACAAAGTTGCTTCTCCAGCATAGCTTTTTGTTCTTTACTCTTTTAGCATTGCTCTGTCAGCTTGTAAGTGAAGTTTGGGAATTTTTGCACCATCTACAAATTTAGGCCAGCCTGTCATTTAAATTTGCATTTTTTCTGCCCCTTTGAGGATTAATTACTTAACCTATATATGCATAAGAGGTACTAGTTGAAGTTTCCATCATTTTTGTCATGTATTGCAGGTATAAAATAATTACTGGAAAGCCTTCTGGTGCTATTTCTGGAATACAGAAAGCAGAAAATGGACCTATTGAGTGGAGTTGGGAGATGCCTGTTTCTTGTAGCCTTTCAAAGTAAGTTTGAACTTACAAATGTTCACAAAGTGTTTCAATGCCACTTGATTGGGCTTTTCCAGTTATTTTCTAGGATTGGGTCTTTGGAACAGAGGTCTGATGCGGTTTTTTCTTGGAACTCTTCAGTACATCAGTACAGTCTGATATTTAGTTATCAAGTGGTTTTTTTCTTCCCATCTGTCCAAATAGTTCTGATTGCTAATTTTCAAATGAGCACATCTGATGTGGTTTGAGAAGAAATACTATTACTGCACTTTTTCCACCCTCAGGAATGAAGAAACAATAACTTTGATGGCCCTCATTTCTTGCAAGAATGTGACTTCAGACGTGACAAAGATTATGCAGTGGGAAGGAAATTATAAGCAAAGACAATGCAGAGGCTTACTTTTTGCTAGGAGAAAGGCCACAACAGTGCATTTTAACACATATTTGTATTTTCTCAATTTTATCATCATATTTTTGCTTCATATGTCCATAATATTCAGTAGGAAGAGCCATGGAAGATCTAATTTTGGTTTGACTTTGAAAACACCTCCCATAGCCCACTTACCCATTTTTCGTCCTGAGACTTCTTCCGTACTTTAAAGTTACTAATCTTTCATGGTAAAGGAGGAAGTAAGTTGTTCTATGAAGAGACTGTAGAAATAAACCTTTTTGAAAGCCAAATATGTACATCCTTAAGGGGTGTAGAGTCAAAGTCTGGTTTATATGAATTCATTAGTTTAGAATGTGCAGAATTTGCAGTTTGCATGTATTTTTCATGATACTGCTCATTTGTTCCTCTGCTTATTCTGGACAACTGAACTGCTTGAAATAATAAAGGAGATTTTTTCTCATTAAACATCTGCTCACAGTAATCCTTTTAAGTAGTATTCAAACAGTATTCAAGGTTTAGTACTAAAGTGAGTTTGAGCACAGCATTCACTGACCTCCAATACAGTCAGCAGTGTGCTTGCAAGCCACTGCAGCTTGCTCCAGAATGTTACCAGTTCTACTGCTGGATTCAGGCTTGATGAGTACATAATGTTAAAATTTCAGAGAAGTTGTTCATGGTAATGCACAAGTGGGATCCATAAAGTTCCTTACCATTCAGATGCTCAAGGCAGAAATGCAAGAAATTAAAGCTGACCTTTCCCCTAGAATAGTAGTAACTGTAAGGCAATGGGTAGCACAGATTTTTTTGCAGCATTGAAGCTGCATGTGCAGAGTACTTTTTTAGGCCCATCTCAATCAGGATAAATTCTTAGTGTTGACAGTTTAAATAATGAGTCTTTGCTAATCCAGCTGATTTTGATTGAAAGCAACATGGTGTGCTCACACAAGCATCATTAGGATTTAGGAAATCCTAAATGGCAGTAGCTTCCTTCAAAGTGATACACTGTGGTGTGTGGGGTGAGCTGGGTATAATGCTACGGGGATGGCAGAAAGTGGCCTCAGCTCTACAATGTAGACTTAGTAAATTTTATGTAATTTTTGCAGTGTGACTGAAATTTCTTAAATACAAAACAAAAAAAATACTTGATAGTTAGGCCTGAAAAGGAAAGATGTAAAGTACATGTATTAATGAAAAACAATGGACATTGCCCTTGAACATTTTGTTGCTCGTTGTAGGAAAAAAGGCACTCACGTATTCTTTAAGGGATAATAGGTGTGTGTGCATTAGACAAATCAAATGAATTATTGTGATTGGTTGCAAGATAAAGTGTTCCAAGTAGAACCAAGTTGTCTCATCTCTCCCTGGTGTCCTCTAGGGGTCTGCAAGTACTGCTCACACCTGTCCTTGCGAATATTCTTGAAGCAGACCAGGAGAAATGCTGGGGATTTGACCAGTTTTTTGCAGAGACGAGTGACATACTGCACCGAATAATAATCCACATCTTTTCATTACAGCAGATGACCTTGCACAAAGTTTATATTCACAACTATAACACGTAAGTGCTCTCTCTCTTTGTGTTACTTTACTCTTGTTCAGGCTAACAGCACTGTGACCTCAGATCACCAGTTACAAATTCAGTAACCTGTGACCTCATGTCACCAGTGCTACAAGTTCAGCCACCTCTCCTTGGCACTTTCTCTGAGGAAGTAAAAGGACGCAATTCTCCTGCATAGTCATAGTGCATATAGAAACATGTTGACCAAAAATAAAAATAATGTCTTCAAGCATACAAAGTGTGCAGATTGTCTGTGGTGTAAAACTCTCACAGGGGCTCTGAAGTGGTAATTGGTACAGTTTAGGATCCTGATTTGGATGGGGTTCACTTTATGACCACGAAGTGCTGATGTTAAAATCTGTAAGATATACAAACATAAATGCTTTTTCTCTGCTGTGTTACAGATAATACAGAGCATGCGTTAATTTCTAATACACAGATACTGTTATTTCATCAAATGTGTAAATACAGTCCTGCCCACTTCAATTTTTCTTTTCTATTCCATCACTTTTATTTTGAGAGAGCCCAAATACTTTTTTTGCAGAGAAATCTTGCTTCTAATTTTTATTATTGTTTATCTGTGTGATTATTTAACTAGTTGTAGTATTAAGAAGTAATACTGTACTAATAGTGCTGCACAGGAGGCAAACTGGTCCTTCCCTTTAGTGTACTGATGTTTTTTCTTCTTTGTGGGAGGTTTTGCTAGTTTGGTTTTTGGTTGCTGTTGTGGTAGTAGGCTTTTGTGGTGGGGTTTTTTGGGGGGGGAGAGGTATGGTGGTATTATGAGTTCTTGTCCTTGTATCTATTGATTGCTGTAAATAAAATTCCAAAGCGTCTTTGCTCTTCCTTATCACTGCTGTTTTAGGAAATAATCTGGCTATCTGTTAGCTTACTGGCTGAACTTAATTTTTTGACATGTAAAACACCAGACTCTGCTTTTGGAGAGACCATCCATCTCCTTTCAAGAAAAGGATATGCCTTAGAAAACTTAAGTAGGCTTCCTTTCCCTCATTTAGTGTTGCCTGTTTTTACTGACCTTCAGACCAGAGCAATTTTGTTTAGACAGACATACTTTGGCAGATACTCAGAGGTAGAAAGGAAGTTTAATATTTTCCAGGAAATAGCTTTTATTTTTGTAACACAGCAACCTAGGGTCTTAGGAACCATGCTACTGGTTTTTTACTTAGAAGTCCAGTGCTTTATGTGTAAACCCAGTTCTTAATTAATCAGAAATAAAAGCATTTAAATAATACAAAATCTGAATTGCTGAACTGTTGTAGTGAGTCTAACTGCAACCAATTATATTGTTTGTATTATAGAGCTGCTATATTTCATGAGTTGGTCTACAAGCAGACAAAAATACCATCTCAGAATCAAGAACTGATATATGAAGGTCGGCGCTTGGTACTAGAGCCTGGCAGATTGGCACAGCAGTTCCCCAGAACAACAGAGGAGAATCCTATCTTTGTAGTAAGCAGGGAGGCTGTGAACATTGTTGGATTAATCTATGAAGAAGGTATATGAAAGTAATTTCCCTTTTCTCACAGCTGTCTTTTGTAAATAGTTTGTGTTATTTAATATAATTGTTTTATGTCTGTTATGTCTTAAAAATAGTGTTGAAAATTTTCTTTTGTTGATATCTGAAGTTCTAAGTATGCAGTCCAATGTTTTTCAAAACTGCTGAGTATCCAGAACATTTTTACAGAAACAGTAGGTGCTTGTAATGTTCCAAGTCCTTTGAACCTGAACATCTATGTGCTAAGATGTAACGGTGCTTATGGAGTTATGAACTGTTTTGAAGCATGACACTTTAAACAAGTAGAAAGAAACATTATAGAAAGTAACTCAAAGCTGGTTCTTTTGTTCCATTATTCACTAAGTGGAAAGTCAAGTTTTACTGTTTTTTTTTTTAATTTGTTGTGAATGTGGTTAGCCTTTCAGTTAACAGAGGAGGTCTTTGCAATGTACATTTGCTCAGAAGATGAGGTAATACCCTAACAGGGAAAAAAAGAAATTAAGGTTTTGAATTTCTATTTATCCTTGTGAGGCTTTTAGAGGGGCCTATGCCAGAGCCCTTTTGTAGTAAATGATGAGCAGGAGGACATGGCTGCAGTTGAGAGGTCAGTGTTGCTTTTTTCAGTATGTCCTAAATACTGACTGCTCTGGCCAGCTGGCACTCACACAGAGGTGCTGAAGAGTGTGGGTAGGTTAGCTGTTTGTGGAAGGATCAACAGGGCCTTTGTATTGTGTCACAGAGCTTTCTGAAGGAGCCAGTGAGCATGAGGACAAAGGAGATTCAGGTGGTGGGGACTGCCTGAGGCTGGTGAAGTGCTACCCTTAAGAGCCTCAGTGAAAACAAGCAGCCATGTGATGAGAAGGGAATGGTCTCCTATGTGGGCAAACGTGGTGCAGAAGAACAGAGAGAAACTGTTGGCTCTCTCAGTGGAGAGAGGTTGCAAGTGGAGACCTGCATGAATTCTGTGCTGTGCAGAATGTTCAGAAGTGATTCTGGAAAAGGAAGGACAATTTGCAGAAGATACCAAGTTATTTAAAACAGTTAAGACAAAGGCTTGTTTTAAAGGAGTGCATAAGAAGCACATGATATTAAAAGGCATAAAAGCAGTGTACAGAGTGGGGAGGGAAAACAATCTGAACTTTTGAAGTCTCTTCTCAAAAATAAAATACAGACACTTGTTTTATGTTTCAGTTTTACTTCCTAAAGTACATCAACGTTACGATTTGGATGGGGATGCCAGTATGGCTAAAGTGAGTAATTACCATTTTAAATAATATATATGGATAATGATACTGAAATGAAAGCTACTTAATTTTCAAATTAATAATGTTAATAAAACTATTTTAGAATGCTAATGAGGATAGTGGCTGATAGAAATATATTTATTAACAAAGGATCTAAAACTATATTCAAGCTGTACTTTTGTATGCAAAATATGGTTTGGGGTTTTTTTTAAAACCGAACCCGAAGTCCAGTCTTCTAAATTCAAAATGCTCTGTTACTATATAATTCAGTGTTGGTGGGGAAAGGAGCCTTACACTGTGTAGACCTGAAGTGAGTTAGAGGCTTCATAACTTCTAATGGTGCAAAATTTAACATTAGAAAAATAACTCTTGCTCAATAGAGAGATGTCTGTAGGACTCTGCAGAAGGGTGGAATTTCTGTTGTCTCTTAGAAACTTTCAGAATCTGTGGGAGACAAGTAAAGGATGTTGCATTGTTTTGGTTGTTTTTCTAAAACTACTGAATGTATGCACAGCCATACTTGACTTTGTGATTTTCACTTATACATGTGAAATACTGACTGCTGAGGAGCCTTTTATTCAGACATGGTAGTGTTGAAAATGTATGCCCCTTTAAATACCAGTAATCTTGAAAATTAATTAACAGAAAAGCATCAGTTGATACTAATTATTTAAAGTATTGTGAATTATAATATTTGAAACTTTGTTCTCAATTCTAAATAATACAGCAATCTTGTAAGTGGAATTGGCTAAATTTAGAGAGTCTCTAGCCTTAGAATTTTAAAAAGGGTCAGTTTTTGCAAGTTCATTTTAGTGTATGTGCTTGATTCCTAAAATATTGAAGAAATGTACTTGTAACTTTGACAGAAATAGTAAGTTGAGTCATTTTTGTTTGTGAGATTTGTTTTCATCCCTAACAGGTGCTTCAGCATAACTGGAAAACCCATGTTTAGCTCTGCCTTTGTAATGGCTGTTTGGTTGTTGCCTGACGAAAGCTTAGGCCAAATTGCACATTTTAAACTACCTTCCTCATGTTGCTTTCTTTTATTAATCTGTGTTGCTTTGTTGTGATGTATTGTCTTGAAGCAATTGTTAAGAGAATGCCAGATCAGTACTTATGCTGAGTTTTTTTCCTCCAGGCAGTGACAGGCATTGTATGTTATGCCTGTAGAGTTGCCAGTTCTTTGCTACTTTACCAGGAGCTGATGAGGAAGGGAATTCGATGGCTGATGTAAGCAACTGACTGCATTTCATTGTGCTTTTTTCTTTTAATTGAGATATGCCTTGATTATCAATACATAATTCTGTCATCTCTTGATATCTTGGAGGTTTTGTTTATCCTTGAGTAAGGATAGGCTGAATTTCTCCCTTTTTCCTGTCATTAGGGAAACAATTTTTTTTTTTAAATAATTAAAGTTAAGGTGTTTGCAAATTTACTTTCTTCTGTGTATAATTTAAGTCTAACTTCTGGTAACATGCAGATGGCATTGAACAGCTTGCACAAGGTATTTTTATATGAGGATTATGTTAATGCATCTCTAACTGAAAACAATTCCTCCTGGCAATTATTGCTGCAGGTATATTACTGCATTACTGATTGCTGGTAGGATGGCAGTTGAATACTGTTAGTCATTACTTTATACTTATAGACTAATGCTTCACTTTTTTAGTGAAATAATCAAGGATGATTACAATGAAATGGTTCATAAAAAGGCAGAGATTGTCATCAGGCTGGATTTCTGCAGCAGAAACATTGAGAAAGCTGAGAAAATGTGAGTAGAAGCAGTACATCGTACACATTGATTCTTCATTATCATTTTTAGTGACAACAGTATTATAAGTTATGATTATTTGCAGTGTTTTTGCATATAAAAATTAAATTTGAGTCAGCATGGATTTTCTGATGGCACTGACTTAAGCAGATTTAGTCATATATGTTACTTAAGTTAGAGTATTAATTTTGCTGCTTCACCTTATAAGAACAAGTAATTACTAATTAGTGGTAACAGTGTGTGTTCTTTTTCTCCTTCTCTGACTCAGCTCATTTGCCCTTACTGACTCTGGAAGCTATAGTAAAGCTTGGACAAAGAATCAAGTAGCTTTGCTTTCATTAGTGCTTTTGCTGCTACATTCGGTTGCATATGACTTCAAATACTGCCCCTTACACAGTTTTAAGACTGTAGCATTTTCTGTGTGGAAGGAATTTTCATGTCGAAATACAACACAGAGCAGCTGCAAAAAAACCCCCAAACAACCAAGCCCAGCCCCCCTTGGTCCCTTCCCAGGAAGGTGTTATTCTTAGGCAGTGTGATAGGAACTTTAAATAGCACCTCTTCTTAGCATTCTCCTATGGGTGGTAGTTTTCCTGTTCTACCTACTGCCAGTCTTTCCCAAATGGTCTCTTAGTCATGAGATTTTCTAAACTTCTCACCAGGCTGCTCTGAAAATGCAGATACCCACAAGGTGATTAACACACACATGTAGAACCACTGGGTTTGCAGAAGAGAATTAAGAATTAGACTTAAACCTGTTGGAGCTGCTATGCCTGTGCAAATTGAGCACCTTGTATGTAGTAATTGTGGATGCTCAAGGGTTTGACACATTTGCTCTGTGTGTGCCAAACCTACCTTAAAACCCAGGTGTGTCTGTTTGTGCTGGCTTCAAAACCACCACAAAGCACAACAGTGAAATAGTGAAGTTGGTAACTTGCGACATAAGACCTGTGCAGCCTGGATACAAATCATCAGGGCAAGAACCCAAACTCCCTTCAAGCCCATTTGTACTAGCTGGCAGGACTAGATCTTGCTCAGTCTGTGTTTGGTTCAGATAGTTTCTCCCTGCATTCTGCCAGAAGAAAGCCACTCAGAAGAAACCACTGTCACTTCTGTTTTGTGACTCTGAGTACCTCAGCAGTAGTTTGAAAAAAAATGACATTCATTTGCTAACTGGAGTAGTTCTCATGTGAACAGAAATTTTCTATGTGTTTGCACGTGGTCTTTTGGCCTCTTACAAAGGGGCAGGATTTTCAGTTTATTTGACTTTGCTAACTCCATAAAAGTCTTCTAAAGGACATGTCCTCTTGTTTGTCCTTCCTTTTCAAGGCTGTGCTTCAAAGCATGACAATACAAAGTCTTTATTTGAAAAGGTATATAAAGCATTGAACATGAGTGAAGCATGTATTTTTTGAAAGCAGTTGAGCTGTTTGTGATAGTGTTTTTAAAACTAAATTGTACATGAGACTCAATAGAAAAAATATAGTCCTGAATAATTTATTTGGCACTTGATCTATGGTCATATGAAAAGTATCAGTATGAACAGATGGTCATACTGATATCATACATATCCCAGCCTTTAAACATTTAACCCAGTAAGTTTTCTCAGAAAAGCATTTTGTTACATTGAAGTATTAGTGTGTTAATGACTACTTTAAGTACCTTTAGTTTGATAAGATTAAAAAATTTACTTGGTGAAGGGAAATAGTCTTCCACTGCCTGTCAAGTACAAGTAATAAAACTAGAATAAAGAATTCAGGAATGGAAATTTCAACTTTATTTTAACAGTTCCAGTATACGAAAAAAAATCAAGGAATATTTTTAAAATCTAAAATCTTTCCATTGTTAGTGGGCCACATAAATTTGTCAGTTTCATGGTTGTTGCTTGACAGATTCAAGAAATACTTTGAGTGTATTCACTGCTTGTTTATTTTTTTTCAACTGTTTTTTTTTGCTGGACAGATATGAAAATTTGATGCAGATCAACTTGGAAGCATCAGAAGTGGAGGAAATTTCAGAGATACATACGAAACTCCTGCGGGTAAGTGTCTGACAAAGTTACACTGTCATTCTGAACAGGGTGTTCTACAGAAAATGCCAAATACACAGTAACACAGGCTTCTGGGAATAGCAACTCAGAAATTTCAATGTAGCTTCTAGATTGCCAGTTGTTAAAATGTCCATGCTAATGTGAATATCTTTCTGAAAACAGAGCAGATCCTTTTATATTAGCTCAGTGTAATGAAAATGGGTTCCTGAAAATACATTCCTGTTTTCTAATACTCAAGAATTATAACATTGAAATATATTTTGCTTTACTGTATTTTCTTTTCCTTTTTTTCCTTTCCTTAAGGAATTATTGACTACTTTGTTGGCTTTCTAAAATGTTACATTCATGAACACACTTCAAAGTGATCTGCTTTGAAATGTGCATCATGTTTCCAGACATGAAAGGAAAAATTGAAAATAACTTAATACACTGGGAGCAGATAAAAAGTTCTCCATTCTAAAAGGAAAAGATGATTAGTGCATTTTTATTTTGAAGATTGTATGAACTGCAGAGAAAGGAAGGTATGAATCATGTGGGTAGTTATTATATGAATTCTTAATAAACCAGAAGAATAAGGGTAGAAGTAAATAAGGGATTTATGAAAGGGTGAAAGTTATTGTTGAATGAAAGTAAATTTTAACTAACAGAAATGCCAGCATCAAATATGATTCTTTCTTTAATAATACCTTGCTTTATCTGCTTCTAGCTAAGCCTAGGCAGATAATTGGACATATTTCTTTAATGGAGATCAGTGAAACAAACAAGTTTGTAGTATTAATGTGCTCAAGTAATAATTTTTCACTTTACCTAGTGGTAAGATTGAACCTTCTTGCTGTTATGCAGCTCTCCAGTTCTCAGGGCACTGTAGAAACTAGTCTGCAAGATATCAAAACCAAACTTTCTCGTGATGGTTTACTGTCTGACACCTGGGCTAATCAGGAAGGCATGCATCCAAAAGACAGAAAGTGAGTAACTACTTACTGTTCTAATATGTGTTGAATTCTGCATTGAGTTGTAGTTCACAAAGCTCCTTTATAGGTACTTGAGTTTATGTATAAAACATCTCATTTTCTACCTTTTGTCACTCTAGTCCAGAAAGGCTTCAGGCACTGCTGTCTTCCATTACAGACATCTACTATCAGTTCAAAAAAGACAAAGCAGAACGAAGTAAGTAATTTATTTGGTTCACTTTTAACATAAAATGTAATGCAAGGGACAGGTCAGTCTTAGTTTGACTAGGGCATTGGTGGGAGGTATGGACAGTTAGCCACAGTGCATATGTCTGTAGGTCCTTAGTGTGATACCATGCTAGAGCCCTTATGAATGAAACACCACTATTAATAGGATAAATTTGAATTGCAAGACTAGAGAGGAGGAAAAACGTGTATGACCACTATGACCTCTAAAAAGAAGGAAACTATGTAGGAAGTGGATGAACTTAGTAGAGTTTTGCATAAATACATCTAGCAGAGTTAGATTGGTAATGTTTGTCATCTGCTCTGATCCTAGGGCTTCCTTATAATGAAGAACAAATACACAAGTTTGACAAGTAAGTTTTGAAGTTACCTTTGGGAACTACCATGATTGCTTTCAGGTCCTCCAAATGGTCTTGCCAATAACCCATTCTATTAATTTTATTGTAAATTGTAACCTCTTTAGGATTGCTTTGTAAAAAATTTCTTTTAAAAATCTTAAATACATAGGGGTACTAGCCTATGATAATGAGGTGCTTTCTGACTGTAGAGTTTTTTGACTGATAGGCCTTCTAAAAGGAAAATACCTGATTGTTATCTGGGCATAACTGTTTTGTAGGAAGTTCACTTCTTCCCTGTTTTTTGTCAGGCAGGCAAAAGTCCCGAGTAAGATTGAAATGACTTTGTAGCTAAGTGGACATAATTTTCTACAGATGAGTAAAGTGTGGACTAGCTGAATTAAATTCCAGAATGATTTAATCTTACAGGAAATATAAAATTAATTTCAGTCCCATTCTCCATGCTTGTTTAAGATTGTCACTCATGCAAGATGTTCACATTAAGCATCTGTGTGTAACTTGGGTCTCTAAACTCCCATAGTCTCCACTGATTCTATACTGCTGTACTTGTCTCAGCACTTATTCAGTTCCTCATATGCAGATGGCTAATGCCATTTAAATTGCTCTAAAATATCTGAGCCATGCTCTGAGACTGGGAGGTAGGACACAAGTCAAATGGGAACCCTGTCAAATGGACAGGTGGTCAGAAGCAGGGCAGGACACCTTTGCTGGAGAAGAGAAGGTTGCATGGAGTCCTCCCAGTGGCCATCCAGTAGTTGAAGGGGGGGCTACAGGGAAGCCTGAGAGCCACTCTTCATCAGGAGCTGCAGTTATAGGACAAGGAGTGATGGCTTCAGGCTGAAAGAGGGGAAATTTAGGTTGGATGCATTGAAGAAGTTCCTCTCTGTGAAGGTGATGGGACACTGGAACAGGTTGCCCAGAGAAGTTGCAGCTGCCCCATCCCTGGCAGTGCTCTGTGACAGGGGGGTTGGAGCTAGATGATTTTTATGGTCCCTTCCAACCCAAACCATTATAAGATTCTATCTCAAATGATGCTAGATGCTTATGTTTAAGTAAATGAATCATTATTCTAGTGGCTGGTCACTTGCATGGTTCCCTAGACTTTGCTAAATGATGCATGAATTTAGACACCACTTGCATAATTTTCTAAAAAAAAATCTTTCTCTTCCTACCTTGAATGTGGCTTCACTGACAATTACAGATAGAAAGCTGTCATGCAGAGTGCACAACTTTGCCACTTGATTTTCCCATAGTGAAAGCTCAACTGAATAACTGCCAAGCAGAGGAGAGGGTTTTCTACTACTAAAACCATGTCCTTATCTTAGTGTATGATACACTTCAAATAAGCATGCTTCATTTCATGAAATGAATACTGCTATATTGAATACTGGTTTGAATACTGGTATATTTTCTACCATAGAAATATCCCTGGGACTGTACAGGTTTGAGGTCCTGAGTCCATCTTTTTTATACTTGATTCACCTCACAGGAAAATGGCAGTGGCTTTTCTTAAAGATTGTGTGCTACTGTCAGCAGAGGCTGGCCTTTGTAATACTTATCTCTAGGCAGATAAGGGTAAGGGAGCAGCTCTCAATTTGAATTTTATTTTTTTGGTTGAATGATAGGTATGCATTCCTGATGACAGTCCAGCTACACTCTATCTACAATTTAATTAACAATATTTATTATGCAAGACTTAATGAAATGCCTGAACTAGGTGTTGGTCTGTAGTGTTGCAGTATCCTTTACACTTACTGGTGCAATGCATAGCATGGCTAGGCAACTACACTGGGACTATGTCTGCCACACTAACAAGAATTGGGGTTTGTTTTCCTTTCTTTTCCTTTTCTCCTTGTTTGTTTTTCCTCTTGTCATAAAATTAGGCTGACACAAAACTCCTGTTCTTTTTCTTGCATGTATGTTACTCAATGCAAAGGATTATTCATATATGCTAGAAGTTCCAAGTGTCTGCAGTAGGCAAATATGAAATAATTAGGACTTTTGTCCTTTCCATTTAGAATTCTGAAGTATACCAGCTGACTCAAGGAAGACATTTGACCATTTATTCATATACAAATATGAATACAAATACAAACAAAATGCTTCAAATAATTTTCTTCTTCTGTGCTAGGATATATTTTTGAAACTAATTTTTGTCATTTCCTGTAGAATGTTGAGTTCTCACACATTACAACAGCCTGGGTAAAGGTGGCTGCACAGATTTTAAGTCCACAAACCTTTCTCCAAATTTCAGAAAGTTAGAGGAATGGGGTTTTGAAAGCAGTATGACACTAGTTTGGTTGTTTCTCTGTTGCAGGCAGAAGCTGTATTTGCATGCTACAAAAGCCATAGCTCTTTTCAAAGATGAATGTGTCAGCAAGTATGAAACATTTTTGGACAAAGCTGATGACTGGACAAGGCAAGCTGTTGATTTCTTTAATGTTTGGTAATGTTCATTGCACCACTTTTGTATAAGCAGCTCTTAAATGAAAACTCTTTTTCTTTTAGGAAAATGCTTCACACAAGGAAGCAATTACTGGCTCTCACCAACCAGTGTTTTGGTATTGAAGAAGAGGTGTCCAAATACCAGGATTATATAAATGAGGTAGAATGCTTCAAAATTATGGGAAGCATTTGCATAGTTAAAAGACTTCCACATATTTTCATGTCAGTCGTGTTGCTAATAGTGAGTCTTACATTAATGCAGTTGTATTAAAAGTGCTGTATGTGGTCTGCAGGAACTTCATTGCCATGTCATATTGAATGGTGGTTTTTTTTGAATATATGAATTATGTGATTTTGTGAATTGTAACTTGATTTTGGAATTTGGTGCGGCTAGTTTGGTTTGGGATGGTGGTTTTTTTTATTTGCGTGGGGTTTTTTTGGTGGAGTTTGTGGGTTTGGATGATTTGGGGTTTTTTTTGATAATGTTAGCAATTCCCTCTCAAAAAAAATCAGTGCAAATGGATGTGGGTTCATTGAGAAATGTTCTGTGCAACTGTTACCATAATATTTTCAGAGCACCTAGAGGATTATCCTCATTCTCTTATGAAATATAAAAATGCTGCTTACATATTCAAGATGATGGGATACAAACTTAAGGATGTTAAACTGATTATTTGGATGGTGACTCTGCAGGGTGCAAACTTATCAGAATTACCTCAGGATTGAGAGAATAAGAGCATTTTCATGTAGTAAAATTATTGTTTTTTAGAAAGGAAAAAAAGCTATTGCTAATTGTAAAATCAGTTTAGGAATGGTGGACAGCAGCATTTTACTTGTTCTTTGTACTTTAGTTGCACTACTAATCCATTGATTGGAATCCTGCTGCCCTAGGATATCTACAGACATAACAAACAGATAATTCTTCCTTTCCAGAGTTTATTATGAAAGTATTAGATAAGAAGATGGAACAAACCAGGGAATTATTGGTCATGTCAATACAAAACTTGCTGTGATGATCTCATCTTGGAGCTTATCAGCCACCTTAGTACTGTAATGAATTTATGACATATCACAACCACAGAGAATTTTAAAAAGGATTTTAAGGTAGGCATCAAGATATACCTGACAACTTCTATTGTAACTTAAATTTCCTTTTTATCTATTACAGTTACAAGATGCCCTGCCACAGAAAATGTTTGCAGCTTCCAGTGGAATGAAACATACGATGAATACAGTCTATCCAAGCTCAAACACATTAGTGGAAATGACTCTTGGGTGAGAATTTTTTAAGGGGATTGATGTAATACTGTATGCTTGCTATACAGGGAAATTGAAAAAAAATTAAATTGCTTAGTGATTGTTGTATTAAGATCAAGAATTTTAGATTGCTATAGGGGTGGCACAGATTTGGAAGTGAGTGAGGGACAGCACTACTGTATCATCTGTCTCTTTGTAAATAAACAACTTACCTGTCCCTTATTTTGTATGTAATGGCAAGTTGCTGAAAACTGTTGTAGTAAGGAATCAGAGCAGCTATCTATACCAATAAAAACTTTAATATTTATTTTGCTTCTGGTTACTACAGGATGAAGAAACTGAAGGAGGAAATGGAAGGTGTTGTTAAAGAGCTGGCTGAAAACAATCACATTTTGGAAAGGCAAGCAATTGTTTTCCCTTTTGGGGCTGAAACTTGGGGGAGGCTTCATTTGGTACATTTAGATCCAGAATTTAAAGTAAGGGAACAATTCTTTAATGTCTTTAACTGTAAATATATTTTGAGCTGTTCAAATGAGATATAACAAAAAAATAATTACTTAAAACCTTGGAATGGGGCTGTGTCAGAATGATGATCTTACAGTAATTTTTGTTGCATTTTTGTTTCATGTTACTTTTGTTTGGCTATAAATATTAAAATATAATAAAATAGAAATATAATAATATAAAATATAAATATAATAAAAATTCCGGTTGCACAGATGGATCAATTCTGAATTTAAACACAATAATGTTGCAGCAATGCAATGGTGCCTTTTAATTCCTCCCATTTAGAAGTTATTTTTGACAACCATGGAATGACACCAATCTGAATTGATGATTTTGCAGTTTTCAGATTGCTTAAATAAAGTGAAGAGGTAAACATTTTTCTTAAAATACTGAGAGGTTATTGTCATTATCACATACAGACTGATTTTGATTTTGTTTTCCTATGAAGATGAGAAAATATATAAAAATAAGTATCTCTTGAAAGTTCCAGGGTAAATTGCTGGTAGAGTGGAGTTTAGCTTCAATCTGAATTAGTTTTGTTTTGTTCCCCAGTCCCAGTCCCATACTTGCAGCAAAGCTTCCTTTCTTTCATCTTCTTTGCAGATATAAAAGTTAGTTACAAATGCTTCTCTTGGCATGTAACAAGTGAAAGGAAAGCCCCATAAAGAAATTAAAGATTGATTCTATAGTCTAATCAACCACCTGAAAATGTACTTTTTTATGGTTTAGATTTGGTGCCTTGACAATGGATGGTGGCCTGCGGAACGTGGACTGTATCTAGCTTCCAAAGGACCTGAAGTGGACTTGTAAATTTTTTCAAAGGGAAAAAATATTGTTGGGACAGTTGAAAGCAGAACCTCTATCCAGGATTTTTTTTTCCTTCAGCAACTGTATTATTAAAGAAAATGTAAATATGTATAATATGTAAATACAAAAGAAATATATATCTTTTCTTGGTCACTTTTAGGATAGAATAATTTCTGGCAGGGAATTGAGCCCCTTGGAGGATCTCTGAGGAGTCCTGAAGGGAAAAGTATTGTTGATGAACTTGACATTTGTCTGCTTTGAATATTGCCCTTTTTTTCAGAATGCAATTTAGTCTTCATTGCAAGAGGACTTGCAGTATTCCAAAACACCGTTGTATAAAGGGTATTTTGGATTAACTCCAACAGCCACTGTTATGTAGGAGTCTAGCTGAATGACTGTGATCATCACAGAACATGATGAATGTTTTAAATGAAATGTTTTTAAATGAATGTGAATAGGGACTAAGAGTGCAGATAGGACAGAACGGAAATGCATTTCTCTTTCCTTCACATTCAAATTGTTAGTTCTCTTCTACTTGAGAAAGCAAATTCACAATATTTTTTAAGTTCTCTAAATATTTGGTGCCATGTTGTCTGTAATCATTTGACTGCTTGGTATATGGAAGTTTTGCACTCCAGCTTGTCAGAATGAATGTAAAAGTCATTTTTTGGAGTCCAGCATTTTCAGACTTTCCCTGAAATCTTGTTGCTCACCACAACAATGGGTACTTAAAATGGCTTCTTCTTAATCTTATTTGCAGGTATAATTTTTTAAAAAGGTTAAAAATTTGGTATGAGAAGAGTTTGTGGACAGACAGTATACTGGACAGTATCACACCTCAGTAGTAACTGAATAGTGGAGAATAAGGTACCAGTCTAGATTTGAAAAGGGACCACTCCCACTGCTGCCTTACAACTTTGGTACCAAACATTGATGGAAAATTTAGTAAGACTGTATATTTATTTTCCATCATCAATAGTTACTACTTTCAGTGGTACATGATTGGGATGCAGAGATGCAAAGTGAAACATTCTGCTCCAAAATACATAGGAGATAAAGAACAGGAAATCAAAAAATTCTGGAAACATCCCTTTGTTTGGATACTGCAGATGTACATACTTGTTTCAGATGAGCATGCAAGTATTACAGAACTCATTCCTTCCTTGTGGAAACCTGGTCGTGGATGTTCAGTGGTGTCAATAACACTTCTCATTGTTGCATTACACCTGTAAGAGCTGGACCAACTATATTTAGAATTTTCCATAATTACTGGTGGAACATTTAGATGTAAACTAAACAACATTGACCAGTGATAGCATCTGGTAATTTTGTGGTGCTTATTCCCTGCTTATCTGTCCAGGTCAGAAGACAAAGCATTTTAATTTCCTTTTTAGAAAATATTTGGAGAGAAACTTAGGAAATTTATAAATGAGTGTTTCACTTTAAAGAAAAAGGAAATTTGCTTGCCTTGATGTCCAAGACCTGCATTCCAGTGTTCTTGGTGAGAATCAAAAAAGGGAATTCAAACATTTTTACATTCATGTGAGCAGCTTCTGTCTCTGTCACCCAAAAAATCTAGCTATGCAAAAGGAGTGCAGCAGTTTGTCACATATCTTTCTTTGGCATTCTTAACAGTTTTAAAATACTGGAATTATATCTAACTGGAATGTTTTAATGCCTGCTTGTACATTTGTTCATTCACATCCACAGTCTCACTGAGTATCAGTAAAACACATGAATAAATGTTAAAAGAATTGGGCTCTCCAGGTGTGCATAAACTGTATTTTGTTTCCAACATTATAACACTTTGTTGTTTCAAAGTTCTTAATCTTGAAAGAAATCAAATGCTAGGTGGAATATATAAGTTTCAACTTCCTTATACTGAAGCAGTCTGAAAAAGAAAGTTAATTGTAGTATAAGTATAGTCTGTATGTTGAAATATGTGCAGCATTCTTTTACATGTTTGAAATTTTTTTGTTATATTTTATGTTCATTTTAAACATTGCTGGCTTTGGTCTTGCTGAATACATCAGTAATCTTAATCATGTTAAAATTTCTTTTTCTAAAGCAATTTTAACAAAGCAGTAGCTAAGGAACTTGAAGTAATCAGTTCATAATCTTCTGATTACGTTATTATGAAGCAAATAATTTTTCAAGTCAAAGCATAGTGTTGTACCATCAACTTTTTGCTCAAACTAAGTGTCCTGATGCTATGAATCTTGCTATTCATTTGCCAAAAAAAGTAATAGAAAGTAATATATGGTTCTTCTTCCTGAAGCTGGTTTACTGGTTTGGGGGGTTTAGCTGAATATATTAATTATCTGTTACTTGAACAAACCTGTCTTCATATGAATTGTGAAAATGCATGAGTGAACAGCTTAATGGCATAAATACATCATCAACCACTTATTGTACAGTGTGTACTTCTGCCTTTTCATAATTTAATTTTCTGTTAATTTCAGGACATCCTTACTAGATTTATTTTCTTGTAAGCACAATAGAGAGCCTGAAACATGAAGTTGCCAATTGCAGCTCAGTTTGCATTATGCAGCTGTTCAGAAAATGTGCCCTGCACAACAGAATCATTGCGTTGGCAATATGGTAGAGCCACTAATTCTTCTATTTTTTTTTTAACTTCTTGGTTGATATATGTTCTGAATACAGTAATTCTTTTAATGGTGGTAAAAGTCCTAGTCTCTGCTCACTGGTAGAACTCAAATCAGTTCTAATGTAGTCAATCACTGTAGAAGTGGTAATTGTAGAACAGTTCTGGATAGGCCTGAGCAGAACTGGGAAAAAGGGGAGTTGTTGGCTGAAAGAAGGGAGTCCTGGAAGAAGAGGGAAGTAAAAGTCTTTGGTAATCTTTGGCTGTTCCAGGAGATCAGCATTCACTGTGACTGTGGTGAAAGCATTATACATTATTAATATAAACTGTTATTGAAACAAAAAACCCAGCCTACAACGTTGGTAAATCCTTTCTAATGGTGAAGAGAGGCAAGTGCCAGAACAGATTGCTCTGGGAACAGCAATACTGTTTGAAGAGGGTTTACAGGAACAGGTTAAGTGCTTGAGCTCTTGGGACTGATTCTGCCATTGTCAAGGCTTCATGACCTTCTATTTTTGTGTGCCCTAAGTAGCTTTATTTTTTATCAGTCACCGAAAAAATTGTGGTAGGGGTAGTATCCCTCCGTGGAATTTGATATTTTGTCCCTGGTACTAGCTCAGGCAGCAGTAGTTGTAGGTGCACATCTTTTGGAGAACTTTGCTGCCTGTGTGCAGTGAGGCCGGCAGCGGCAGGTGAGCTGCTGGCGTGCTGCGGGCGGGCACGGCGCAGTTCTCCAACGCTGTGCTCCCGGAGCTCACACAAGTGTTGGATGCAAGCTCTGACCACCCCGGCCGCCACAGCCTCCCCACGCAGGTGTGGGTTACAGCAGCTCTACCCAGCTCTGGGAAGTATTTCCCAGTAGCTGCTTTAGGGAAGGGAGGCAGATCATTTTAATGAACCTATTGAAGCGCATCCCCAGCTCTTGTCAGCTCTCCCTGTGCCCAGGGCTGCCGCCGCATCCCGGAGCGCGTTCACGCCGAATGACGCGGAGTGTGTGCCTGCCGGGCGCGGGACTCGGGAGGTCGCGGGGAGGACGCGGAGCGGTGCTGCGCCTCCTTCGCCCCCGCCGCCTCCCCGCTCCCCTCGCCCGCGGCCGCCGTGTGCGTGAGGCGGGCAGAGGCGGCGGGGCCGGCGCGCTCCGCTCCGCTCCGCTCCGCATGGCGGCGGCCGCGCGGCACCGGCGGGAGAAGCCTCGGCGGGGCCGGGCGGGGCCCCCGCAGCCGCCGGACGCGCCCGCCGCCCGCCCGGGCCCCGCGCTCGGCGGCCGCCGCCGCCCGGCGCCGCCGCGGCCCCGCCACGTCCGCACCATCTTCGAGGCGCCGCCGCCGCCGGAGCCCCCGCACCGCTTCGGGCCGGCGGCGGCGGGAGCGTGGTGCGACCTGTGCTGCCGCTTCGTGCTCTCGCAGGGCCTGCGCTGCGCCGGTGAGCGGCTCCGGCGGGAGCGGGCCGGGAGCGGCGGGGCCGGGGGGACGGGACACCCTCACAACACCCAGGGGCGCGGGGCCGGGTGAGGCGACTCCCGCTCCGCGCCCGGGAACGCGCTCCTCGCCCAGCCCCGACCGGAGCCGGGGTTTCGCCACGTGAAGCGTCGGAGCACGACGGCTGCCGAGAGGGAGCTGAATTGCCGGGACACCGGCCTGGCGTGGGGGTGGATGCGGGGTGATCCAGGTAAAAGTGCCCGTCCCCACCCGACAGGAAGGTAACGCGGGCCACAGGTGTGCGGAGCGCTGCCCTGACGGCTCGGGTGTGCTCCCAGCCCTGCCCAGAGCCATGCTCTCCGCTCCCGGGTGTGCTCCCAGCCCTGCCCAGAGCCATGCTCTCCGCTCCCCGGCTGGCAGGGCCAAGCCCAAGGCAAAGCTGCGTCACTGTTGCGCGTCCCACGTACACAGCATGTACATGAACGTCCTTTTGCTCTCTGGCCTCTGGTTCTTAGTAGGCAAAGGTGTGTTTTCCTTTTCCTGCATAGAAAGCAACTTTCCTCCTTTGCACACCTTTCGTTACCAATGCCACACTCTAAAATACAGCTATTTCATTCACCTTCTAGCTACTGTGCTTTACAGTAGGACAACATACATCACCTAGTGCTGGTGAAAATTCCTCTTTTACCATCCCTTGATTGATTGAAAAGGCTTTGGCCTTTTGTTGGGCTTCATGGTAACCTCGAGGGTGATTTCAGCATAGAACTCTTTGGGCACATTCACTTGGCTGGCTGTTCCTCACCCTCAGCTGCAGTGCTGCTGCACTTTCTAGGACAATCTGGAGCTATCCCTAGTGGTGTGACATGTTCAGGTGTGTGGTTTGCTCTAGATTTACATCACTGAGCCTTTGTTTAACAGCTGGTATTTGAAACACAGGGTAGAAAAGACAGGTCAATCTTCTCTTTCTTTTTTTCCGTCTTAAGGAGATGTAATAACCTCATACTGTCCTTTGCTGATAAATATAATTTATGTTACGACACATTCTTCTCACGGTTACACTCACTTTCAGTAGCTCTATTTTTACAGTCATTCTTGGAATGGAAATATTTTGGCTGTGAAAATAAAGTACTTTTTATTTATCATTTGCACTAATGCACTGTTTGTTCTGACAGGATGTGTAGTGCACTGATGTGAAAATAGACCTTAGAAATAATATTTTTTTTTAATGATCAAATGCTCCATGATTGCAAGTGTCACATTGGATTGTGTATCTTCCAGCAACATTTTCTCAGAGCAATTACAGCTTACAATGTTTTTCCTTCTCCTCTGTGACAAGCTCAATTTTTATGAGGCATAGTACTTCAAGCTGCTCTTTTAAATTGCTGTTTAAGTAGCAGAGGAAACATTTGACTTTCATGATCTAGCATGAATATAATATTTAGAAGCTGTAAAGTGCTATGCAGATGAAAGGAGACACCAGCTAAGAGCACAAGGGCTGCTGTGAGAACCTCTGTTCTAACCTCTGTTCTTGCCCACTTGGCAGCAACAACGGGTGAGCCAGGCTGGTGAGCCAGGCTGAGAAAGTGGCTGAGGGCAACAGAAACAGGGACTGGGTCAGGACAGCTCAGCAGACCTGAAGGAGTGTGAGACTGGCTGCCCTCCTGGCTCAGTCACTAAACCCACTCTGGCCAGATGTCAGCCTGCACCCAGAGTCACAGGCTCCTCTGTGAGCAAGTGAATGTAGGAGAGGCAGAAGTGCAGAAGTCCCTGCTTTAGGCAGCAGGCACGGCCGTGCTCAGCAGCTGAGGTGTGGCCTTGAAAGCTGAATTGGATGCATGCAGGACTATAGCCAAATCTATAGTGGTGACCTCTGTGAAAATGCCACGGTCTCCTTTGGGTATCCCTTGCAATGCAGAGATTACAACAGAGGTCAGAAGTACCTTTCAAAGAGTTTAGTCTGCCTGGCAAGGTGTGACAGTGCTGGACGTTTCCCAGATAAACCTATGCTTTCCAGAAGCCACTTAATGTCATCTAAAAAGCCAAATAGAACAGCATCTTCCAGATGGGCATCTGGTAATAAAGCAGGATCTACATACTATATTCTCATTATTCTGAATCACAAAGACACAAATACTATATTTATTTAACTTACCTTTCCTCAGTACTGGTTGAAGCCAGATCAGACTCCCCAGGTCATTGCCATTAGACATGACCTAAGTCAGATGTGGTGAGTGTAGTGACCAGGATAAAATGGCATGAGAAATTTCCTCTGGGATGGGGAAGCAGTCAAAAGGCACATCAAAGGAGTAATTTTAAAGTATTTAGATACAGACTTTTTTCTGAAAGAAAAGTCTTTGGTTCTCTATGGGAATGGGGATTTCTTTGACTGTCTGTGTCCTTCCTTCCTTCCTTCCTTCCTTCCTTCCTTCCTTCCTTCCTTCCTTCCTTCCTTCCTTCCTTCCTTCCTTCCTTCCTTCCTTCCTTCCTTCCTTCCTTCCTTCCTTCCTTCCTTCCTTCCTTCCTTCCTTCCTTCCTTCCTTCCTTCCTTCCTTCCTTCCTTCCTTCCTTCCTTCCTTCCTTCCTTCCTTCCTTCCTTCCGACACTTCCTTCCGACACTTCCTTCCGACACTTCCTTCCTTCCTTCCTTCCTTCCTTCCGACACTTCCTTCCTTCCTTCCTTCCTTCCTTCCTTCCTTCCTTCCTTCCTTCCTTCCTTCCTTCCTTCCTTCCTTCCTTCCTTCCGACACTTCCTTCCTTCCTTCCTTCCGACACTTCCTTCCTTCCTTCCCCCACAGTGTATATGAGGAATTCCCAAGCTGAGCTTCAGGAGAGGTTAGGCTTTACTTTTACCATTTTTCAGTGGGTCTGTGCTTGTTTTAGAGTTTTTGTACACTCCTTGGTGTACCTTATAAAGAGAGGTGTAACCCCTGAACTACCAAGAAAAGATCTTTCTGCCTTTTGTGAGATTTTTGTTTGGAATTCACAAGTTTTCATGCTTCTGATAGAAAAATTCAAAATACTTTCATTTTATTTAGGGAAGCTAGATCTGAACAGAATAAAAAAGTGAAGATTAAGGATTGTCTATTTCAATGCAGTGCACAAGGTGCACATTATTCAAGCCATTTATTTTTTGAAAAGAAGTAAGGCAGTGCTGATATTCCTGGACCCCAGCCCAGAAAGAAAGCCAAGTGTAATGAAATCCCTCTGGGAAGGATACTTTGTAGTATCCAACTTCTTGCTGTCGTTTTGGATTCCTTTTCAAGAGAGGCTTAATTGGTTTTGCAGTTCAGGTTTGCTCTGCTATTCACCTTTTCACCTTTGGGTGAAAAACCTGGTGCAGACACAGAATTCCATTGCCTGGCCTGACTTCTCTGCACAAAGTTGTTTGAAACAGAAGCATCAGGATTATTCCAGTTTATATCATGGAATGGTGTACAGTAAAAAGTGGGTTTTGTTTTCTGGCATGCAGTTTTTCTCTCAATCTGAAGGTAGTCTGGAGTGAAAATGCTCCATTTCTTATATCTTATTCATGGTGCGTAGCATTCTGTAGTGTAAGAGGTTGTTGCATTGTATCAACATGTCATTTGGCATTTGAAAAATGAGGTATTTATCATAACTTTGGGTGAAAGTCTCTACTGCCAGGCTGTGAAATACAATTTCTGAGCATTTTTACTTTCCTCATAGTCTGGAGAGCAGGCTGGTGGTGGGAGTGCGAAAGGAACTCCTTTGTGGACCACTTGCTCTGGACTTCCTAGTTAATTTCTGTAACTTTTCTTTTTCTTTGCATTTTACACTTTTCCATTGAACCAGATGAAACCAAATTAAACCTTTTCAGAAGTTTTACTCTTCATTTAAGAGAATATAAGAGAATATAGAGAATATAGAATATATAGAAATTACAGGTCCTACATGACTTTCACTTCAAACTTTCTAAAGATATTTAAGCAGATGCTTTGGAGGTACCATGAAAACTAGGTGTCTCCTTTTCTGGATTTAGTGATGGGACACGTTCTCTTCTCTACATCTCTTTTTTAACCAAATTTTCAGTCTTTGTTTTTTGAGCAAGCATTCCCTGTGAAGGGTGTAGCACAGTGTCAGGGCTTGTCAGGGCCTTCTCTTTGTTTTTTCTCTGCTCAAATGGGTATTTTGGTGGGAGCCTTGTTCAATTTCTAACATGTTTTTATATTAGCTCTGAATATTCAGTATCTGACTCTTGCTTTAGTGCAGTTGAAGAACAGAGGTGTTATGTTTAATATGTAGTATAGCTCTCCTACTACAAGAACTTTTAAATATCTGTAAAACAAACAACAGCACAAAAACCTGAGGAAAAAATAGGATATATTATCTAGATGCCTACTAATTGTCAGGAGTAGCAAAGAAATAGATGCCCCTGTAGAGAGTGAAATATGGAGGAAAGGAGCAAACACAGAGATTAGTGGGGTTTTTTCCTTCAGAAAGTGCTTTTTTGACCACCAAATTTGTGTACCATACATTTTATTGGTTTTAGGTAAGAGAATAGACATTGCCCATTATCTCTTCAGCAGGACTACATTCATGTTTAATTGAATGTAATGAGGGGATTAAGTTGCTGAAACTACAAGAATTACTACTGGAATTACCAAAGCTGTTCAGAATTGAAGGAGCCTCTGAAAGCTTTATCTGTAGAGGGAGCACTGGGCATCAGATTGGAAATAACAGTGGTGGGAGTCTGCTTCCCTTTCCCATTCTTTCTGCAGAGAGTTTTTTAATGATGCACAGTTTTGCCAATGCTTTATATTTTCTTTTCAATCCAAAATGATCACATTTTCTCGGAATCCTAGAGGCTGGAGCAGCGGGAGGTGGCAGGGTTTGGGTTTGCTGGTGGAGCTGGGCTCAGAGAGAGCTCTGTTTTCCTCCCTGTTGGATTTAAGGAGTGTGGGTGGTCTGCTGCCCTCAGTGGGGTGTTTGCTGGAGCTTGCAGGGCTGGTAGAGTTGGGGAAAAAATGAGTCCCTGTGCAGTGCAGTAGGCAGTGTGTCCTGCACTGGCAGTGGGCTGTGCCTGGCACAGCGTGAGAGGCAGAGCTGTGGGGATGGAAAGAGGAAGCAGCTTTGGTGGACTCTTGCTCCTCAAGAGTCATGCTGGCTGTCTTCCCCAGTGCCTCTCTGCCCCCTGGAGCATTTCTGTGTCTCTGTAGTCACAGCAAGGTTCTCACTGCTCAAAGCTGAGTTCTTTCCCCTGCTGTTTGCAGGGAGTGGTCACTCCTCACTGAGCTTATGGTGGATCCTGTTTTCTTAGGCTCTGACATTTGTATTCCTGTGTGAGTCCCATCTTCCACTCCTAAGCCATACACTGTCCCGTGTAGAAACTCTCACCTGTTTCTGAGCATTTTCTTTGTTCTTGTTTTCACCATCTCATTAATGAATGGTCAGTTATTAGTTATGGTGTTCTTCAGAGTCTGAGTGTCTCAGATGCAGACTTAAGAGACTCCAGAGAATACAAGCAGTTGTTTTGAGGGTGCATAGCAGAGAAAAATTTTCTAAATCACCCTGTTACATTTATGTGCCATCACTGAAAAGAAAGGCTCTGAAAATGCTCTGTGGTATTCCCACTTGTCTCCCTCACATGCTTTGGAGCTGCTCTTGGAGCTCCTGCAGAGGATTTTTCAGTGGTCAGGAGCCTCCTCTGCCCAGGGCATCTTGATGTGAGACACCCTGTGCTTTGTTTCACACACAGGGGGAAGGACCACAGATGCCACAGGGCTTGGTTTCAAACACACCAGTATTTGAGAGATGACACAGGAGCAGAAAGGGGTCTGCTGGTAGAGACATGATAAAACAGATGTTTCTGTAGGCAGTGCTCCTAACCTTGGGTGTATTCAAGATGTGTAATAAAACATCACAGCAATGATGTGCTTACAAAAGCAAAGATCTTAATAATAAAATTAGTGGCATTTCTTGCCAGTGTGATAACTCCTGATTGTCTGCTTGAAGAAAGTCTTGGGGAACCAAGGAGGAACTTGATGTTGTCATGGGAAAGCTTTGAAGAGCTTCCTGTGACTTGATGCTGGTTTTATACAGTTATACCATGCTCAAAGTTCAGCAGATTAGCACTGCTTGGGCAGGAGTTTGGGTCATTGTGGGGTGTAATGATCCAGGTGCCTTTTAAATTATGTTGTGCCTGCATGCTATATACATATTGCTAGCATCTGTGATTTTAACACACTGGAGACAAAGGTAGAACTGAAGGTTTTACTGGACAATATGTACTTTTGTTAAATGACTAACATGGTTTGGGGTTTTTTGCATTTAGGGCTAGCAGTAGGAGGCCAGTGAACATCCCCACTAGAGAGTATGCTTGGACAGGAAGAAGCAGTGCCCACTTTGAATTGCTGTGAGCCAAGCAGGCAGCACCAATATATTAAGTAACATTTTACCCATGAGGTCACTGCTCAAGCCAACATTAGAGATCAGCTCGTGTCCAGGGACTGTGGGCATCTCCTCCTTCTGCTGTCAGGTGGGGTTGGCCAGGAATCTCCAGCCTTCTTGGAGGTATCTCTTTATCCAGCCAGTGAAATGCAGGCCAGCAGTGTGCTGCCGGGGTGGCTTTAGCAGCTGCTAGACATGCCAGTTTTCTCCACACTGTACTGAGCATTGAGCAATGCCTTTTTTATTTTGCTCAGCAAAGGAAGAGTGCATTGTGTCAGAAGCTGGGGTGCCATGACCTGACAGTGAGTGTAGGAGCTTGGAGGAAGGGGTGAAGAGCTACAGTGAAAGTCCTCTTGCATTGTATGTTTCTCTTATACTCCTGTTCTAAACATTCACTTATTATCTAGTAGCTGCCATGGCTAAAGGAAGAAACATTCTACTCTTCTAAGAGAGAAGAAATGTACAAGGTACACCCTTGTTGATCTCAAGTGCAAAAAGCAAGTAATCACTCCTACTGCAATGAGATATCTAAAGAAGGAGGGTCACAGCTTGCTTGCACCCTAAAAATGATCAGGTTTTAAGCAGATCAGATTAAGATTGAACAAATTTACTGTTTTAGTAAAGTTTAAGATGTTTTTGCTTTTCTGCCTCAGTCAGTTTTCTCTCAATGATAGTTCCCTGTGAGCTCTCACTGGGAAGTCTGCTAATTTTGGCACAAAGTCACCAAAGCCCAGGGGCAAGTTGGTCTGTCTCGCACTGAGTCAAATCCTGTGTGTCAAACTGTGTCACAAGGCAACTCAGTGTCTTCTCTCCAGTTTTAGCCTTGAGTTTTATTTTTCCTCTGCTCTACAGTGTGGCTGTTTACATACAAAAATGGTTTTCCTAAACACTGTTCAATAATTTCCCTGAATTTGCTGCTACTAATATAATATCTACTGCAAAGCTAAGATTAGCACATATCTGTTCTTTTCACACTACACTATTGTTCTCTTCGTCTGGCTTTATAATCTTTCATTCAGCCTTAGTTTTGAAGCACAAACCTGCAGAGATGCAGTAAAGCTGTAACCAGAGCACATTAAGAAGGAGCAAGTGCAGCACCAGGAAATGGTGCAATACCTTCCTGATGCTCAGCTGCAGCAGCACAGCAATCCCTCCCTCACACACTTCATCCCAGTACTCTGCTGCTCCTGCCTGCCTCTGCACATCCCCAGCATCTGGAAAACAACATAAAGCAAATTACAAATTTTACAAAAAGCAAATTTTACTGATTGAAGTATTTGAAATGAAACAGGGAATGACTGTACAGTACAATGGACGATAGAGAAAAGAATCAAGAAGAAATATTGCTGAAATAAACAAAGAAACATTATTTTCCATGTAACAATGCAGGAAGGTATTTATTTACAGTGTAATATATTGTAGACTTAAACAAGAACTAATCAGATATGAACTAGCATGCTTTGAACAGTGATTTTCCTCCTCAAAATCCAGGATATGTTTCATTGGAGCTATTGCTAAGGAGAAACTCATTACATCTTAAGGGGAGAAATCAAATTATTCTCCAAAAAGAGTCATTAATAGATCATTAAATCTGATAACGATGTATTTCACATCAGTTTGAATACTACAGTTCTTCAATTACTACCTTTCAAAAGGAGGCAAGGTTTTGGAAATTGCAGATTGCCAATCACTGTTTAATTTTTAGTCCTTTCTTTTTGTGTACATGCAGCTGCTGAGAATCAAAAGTTTTTTTAGAAAGCTCACAAATATAGCTGCTTATTTGGATTAGGGAGGGATGAGCAGCTGAGCTGGAAATTGGAAGCATTGTGCTAGTTTCACTGATTCAAAGTCAAATACAGCAGTTTTTAGTTTCTTTTCTTTCATTAGTTGCGTTCTTTATTAACTTCCTAGCAACTGCATTGCCTTGCCTCACATCATGATGTTATAAATTATGTTTTGATATTAAATCAGTGATGCTGTGTCTTGACAGTGTCATGGTAATGCAGTGGTGCTGAATCCTAGGAACTATTTAGGCAGGTCCCTTTTTGTGATAGCTGGAGAAAATTTACTCTGGCATACAGCTGAACAGAGTTTGAGGAAGGTTGCAACTTTTGTTTATAATTTCTAGGTAAATATGTTTCACACATTCCATTGTTTCAGTTTCCATGGGTACAGTGTTTCTCTGCATACCCCGGTTCAGGATTGCAAAAATCTTGTAGTCTGTTTCAGATCTCTGTCAAGAAAAAAAAAAAAAAAAAACAAAAAAAACCAAAACACCCAAGCAAGCAAGCAAACAAACAAACAAACAAAAACAAACCATGAAGGGAAACAGTTTATGGAGTTCTGGAAGTCTCTTCTTTCTTCTCTGGAAATTCAAGGTCCATCAATATGGAAAATACCCTTGTGAATACTTCTCCATTCTGAACTGTGCCTGTGTGTGTGGCATATAGCATAGTGACACTCCTCCACATTGGGACAGGTTGGAAAGACACCACCTTATTTTCCAAATATATTATTGCCTGCAAAGAAAGCAAAACCTCATTTTGAGCCTAATTAATAGGGACATTTGCCAACGTAGACAAGCAGATACTACTTAACACACTCAGCTTCTCCTACACACAGTTCTTACTGTGAGCAGGTGTGTGGGGATCTTTGTTCCCAAAACCAGACTAAATGGAGAAGTTGCAGTTGAAGTCAAAGCAAATGAAATCCTTTACTCATCCCAGCCATTTGCTGCCTAAGAGCTGGGGGAGTGGAAATGGCAGTGAGTCCTCACTGAGGAGAAATGCTCTTCTGCTCCAGAGCAGAGACTTCTGCATCTGCCCCACATCTGGCACCACTGTGTGTGCTCCTCCTGATTATCAGACTTCGTTTTTATGGTATCTCAGCACTGCTGTGTTGCTCTAAAAAATGTATGTTGGCAAAGAATTTACTTTTAAAATATATAAACTCAGCACACCCCAAGAGAATGTTTCCAGTCAAGCATGGCTGGTTGTTTACAGTTCATTTAGGAGTATTTTATTGTAGCAATGAAGGTTAGTTTGGGGTATTTTTGTTCTTTCAGCTCTGCCAGTGGGCGTGTCACTGCAGTAAGGCAGTGGGGTCACTGTGTATCCCCCTCTGCTCAGAGCTGGTCAGGGTAGACAGGGACATGTCCAAACTGCTGGGTGTTTCATCAGCACCCTTTTGCTTCCCAGCTGTTTCTGCCATGCAGAAAGTGGGTTGGGAGGCAGATGTAGAGAGCAGTGTGGTGGAGCCAGCTCTGCTGACCAGGTGGTGACACCCTGGGCACCACACATGGAGGCTCTGTGGGCATTCCTGCCTGCACAGGGGCCCTCTGAGCTCTGACCCCTGCACTCTGGTGGGGAGGTGGGAGGTCAGAGGCTGCCTGCATAGCAGAGGGGACAGCTGCTCACCTCCCTTCCCAGGCAGGTGGGGTGGCAATGAAGGCAGCAGTCATTCCCTGCCCTCCTCCAGACTCTGCTCAGATGAGCAGAGTATGACCTGGGGGTTGAAGCCTCTTGCAGGGAAAAGCCTTACATGGCTTTTTTTCTCTAAAGGGAGGCAGGGATCAAGAGTCTGAGTCTGCTCACATTTCAGGTCCCTTTGTCTTCCTTGCAAAGTATCTCTGTGCTGTCTCTCTGTCAGAGTAGATTGAAAGGTACATATGCAGCCCTGTGTGGTACCTTTCTAATACAATGAATTCTTAACTTTAATAATACATCAGTGTAATGTGAGGAATCAGAGCTGTCTTAGGAGGAGCTCTGTGGACTTTCCTGAGTCCAGCTGAGAACAGTGCATTCCTGTGCAGAGCACAGTGGCTCATATTCTAAAGCTAGCAGTTCAGGTTGAGGGGAACCCCTGTCATCATCACACACCCCTGATCCCTGAGCTGTGGGAGGCAGGCTGTTGTTCATTAGCTTTACATTTTGGCCTAACCATGGCCTAAAAATGTAAAGTGATGGAGAAGTTGTGAAATTATGATATTCTAACCATTGCTGTTCAGTTTAGCTTGAATTCAGGTCCATATTCTCAGCTGTATTACCTGGTTTGTTGCATAGTATAATTGTCAGATTCATCCCAGTGATGTTTTTTGTATGGAGTAAGTTCTGTTTGTTTAAAGTAGTACACAGGGTTTTATGCTCTTGCCTATTTTTGTTTCACTAAACATTGTAAGGGATAAATGTCCACAGGTTTGTTACTGTCATCAACAAAGTCAGTTTATCCCCTTATGTTGTTCCAACTGGATATGTTTTACTGAGTATTTTTTAAGCCTTATAAAATACCAGTACAAAGATACTGTATCAGCATTGTTCCTGTGCCCTTCATATCCTGCTGAAGGACATATATATATATATATATATATATATATATTTATTTATATGGATTCTATGGATTCTTTGACAAATTGCAAAACTAGTCAATTTATTACATATTTACTTAGGGTTTGAAATCATTCAGGTTTTTTTTATGCTACTTTGATTTTCATTTAATTTTATGTGTATAAATTTCAGAAAAAAACAAGTCATTGTTTGATCTTGTATTTGGCGGATGCCAACACACACTCAGACCCCTGCTATTTCCTGAGAGAAGCAAGTTGTCTGTTGGGCCTTTAACTCTGCTCCTTGCCTGTTCTGAATTGGGTGACAGACCTCCTACTCGTGCTAAAACCGTCACTTTGCTACTAAATTCCTTCTGGTATGACAGGGTGGAGCTCAAACAAGACAAAATCCAGTGGTCTGTGTCCTGCCTTCTGCTCTTTTCATTGGCGCTGGCTAAGGAATTGTGACAGATACAGTATAAATGGAAATGTTTATTTATGTTTTTAGAGACACACTGACAACAGGAAATGCAATCAGACACCAGTAGCTCAGTCCTGACAGGCAGCAGTATGTTTAAAAAGTCAGATGCATAAAATGGGGTTAAATACTTGACATATTTTAGTGTAGAAAAATACATTGTGAATTCTGGAAGATTTATTAACTGTGTGCTGTGAACATAGCTGGTGTAACAAAGCTGTTACTTTCTGTCGTTTAAAGGTTGATACAAAAGGACCTTTGTTTTGTAATGACATTAGTCTTCATTTTCCAGGGATTTCTGCCATTCAGGTCTAGCAGAAGCAAAAAAATCAAATCAAATGTGAGAAGCTGGACACGTAGTTGGGAAATGGTTACATACTTTTGCTGTTTAAGAGTGTATACTAGAAGTTTTGATAAATGTTGCAGGGGACATGGCAGTAAATAGCATCCCTGGATTAACAATTTAATAAGCACCGTGATTGAAGCAGATGTAGGCTATGTACTGAGATGCTGTTAATTTTTTTGTAGAGACATATCTTGATAGATGCTCAATTCTTAAGTAAATTGTGGCAGTGAATGATTTGACTCTTGCATTTGCCTTAAAATCCATTAAGAGGAAAGTTGCATTTTGAACCACGTGTGTATCCATAGAAATCTCTGTTAAATTTGCTGCTCAGAACCTTCAGAAAAAAGTCTTTGAGAGACACTGTCTCCAGAGAAAATTCTGTTGGTTTACATTAGGGGATTTTGAAAGAGGACTTGCCACTATCAGCTTTGTTGTTTATTTGTTTTCAGCGTGGAGAAGGTAGCTAGAGATGAACAAAGGAGCCCTTCAAAGCCTTTCCTGCAGAAAACATGCCTTAACATCATTGGAAACACAGTAACAGGTTAAGACTCCAGAGCATTGGTCTTTCTTTAGCTGAGCATCTATTAAAATAGCTGCTTCTTGTAATGCAGAGGGAGGTCTGGAGGGCTGAGAGCGCGGTGACGGGGAGGGAGGGGATTTAGGGCTGACAGGTGGTCCTGAGCCGCTGAGCTCAGAGCAGCGCGCTCGCTGCGGGTGTCCCTGGGCTCTGCTCTCTCCTCTGCACACATGTGCCTCTGGGTCCTGGGGTAGTGTGGAGCCCCTTCTGCCATGGCAGTGAGAAATGATCTGAACAAAACCATCAGGAGGATAGCACGGTTTTTTTACAGGTTTCCTAAATCACTGAGCAGTTCGAGGAGGAGGACGGTAAAACTTCTCTGGAAATCTCCTGGTAAGTCTGCTGCTATTTTTCCCCAGAGTTTTTTTCCTGCTAAACAAAACAAAACAAAACAAAACAAAACAAAACAAAACAAAACAAAACAAAACAAAACAAAAAAAAAACAAAAAAAAAGGGGGAAAAAAGGGAAGAAATCTGTTTTCATCGAACTGGTTAACTTTTCCAGTCCGGAATTGTTTGCATTTTTTCATTCTTGGAGGCTCATTAGGAAAAACAGTCAAAATATCCTGGAAATGCAATAGAAGGTTCATCAGGCATGTTCTGACAAAGAGTTCCCTTACAGCTGCATAATTTATTCACATCACTGATATTTGGTATCTTGTTTTTGCTGTGTTTCTCCCTTAGGTATGTATATAAGAGCTCTAACATGACTCAAATAATTGCCTGAAAATTATTTGGAATTGCCTTGAGCTGGTAATTGATCTAGAAGGCCGTGCAAAGACTGAGCTGACTGAAGTCTTTAACTCATTGTATCAGTGTTCACACGAAGTGATGGGCAGCTTAGAGGGGCTTGTGTTCAGCAGTGATGCCCTTCCCTTCTCTTCCCTTTTATCAGCTGAAATGAAATGCAGCACAGCTCACCACTTAGTAAAAGGCAGTGTTCCTCACAGCAACGCAGTGCTCTGCTCCTTGTCCAGGCCTGGCAGAAAACTGTTTGCGTCTCTCAGATTAACATTCTCATAGACACCCTTAAGGCCCAAACATGGTTTTGTCCCTTTAGCACGTCTGTGAAGGCTGAGGTGTGCTCTCAGGGGTTGGAAGAATGTGCGGTGTCATAGCGGAGGAAGCTGAGTTCCTGCTGTTCTTCTTAAGGGACTAGTGGTACAAGGTCAGTTTTCTTTTGGTTGGGACTCTTTGGAACAAGATGGTGAACTTTTCAACTCTGCAACATTAATAGCAAGTTTGTATTTGCATGAGGTAGAATTTGGGTCAGTTCCACAGCTTAGTGTTGTACTTCAGACGAGAGATCTGTGACTCTTGAAGGGGGATGTGCCATCTGAAATCTGTCACAGAAAGGTTGTTAGGCCCCCTGTCTAAATGACACACGACTTCTTCCCAAAGGAGTCCACAGATTTCAAATATTCAGAAGGAAATGCCAGGACATTGAAGTCTGCATTAAACTTTCCTTGATGAATCTAGAGTTTTGAACCTTTCTTGGAATACTGGTAATCTCAGGTCCTCCTAATACATGAAATCATCCTGAGTCCTCATAACACATCAGATCATTCCTGCATCTCTTTTATTACTGTAAAAACTATCAATAAGTGTTATTGAGAGCTTTAATTGCTAGCTGGGTTACACACATGTGAAAATGTTTGCATGCATGAGTTATCTCTTCCTCCGGTATTGCAAAAAAATTATTGCATCCATGACTTGTAACAAGAAATGAGGTGAACTCTGAGTACTTTAAAAAGAATGCTTTTTGTGGGTTGCCTTCCTTCTCCCTCTACATCTAGTGGTTTGAATAAGATGTACCTTTTTACTATTATTTTAGTGTATGTTTTAGCATCTCTTTTGAACTGAATTTGTAAATAGGGTCTGAAGTGCCCTAAAAGTCTTTTGCAATGAGATATTTGTCACAAATCTGTGGGTTTGATGGAAATATGTCATTTCAGCAGAAGGTTAAGTCCAAGCAGAAAAAAAATCTCAGTGTGAAAATTCAATTCAAATTACTTGTAAGTTTAGAGAAGGCAGTCTCATAAGCTGGAAGCTGAAGTCCTGATGCTCCTCTCACAGGGGAGGAGGCACAGCTCCTGAATGCTCTTTAGTCTGTACAAAGACAGCAAGTTACACCTGTGAGTTAAACCTCAGCTGCCCTGAAGTCCATGGACATTTCTGCCTCCTTCTTCAGTGTCCAGAATTTTCCTTTCGTTTTTTGGTGAATTACAAAATTACCCACTTCCTCAACTTCCTCGACTCTGAAACACCACGTTTTGGTAATTCTTTACCAAGGTGCCCTCCTGTCCTTCTGGGAGAGTTATTCAACACAAAAGCCTACCCTGAGCAGTACTGACCATCTACCCTGACAGAACTGGCTACCATGCCTTGGTACACAGAGATTTGCCTTTGCTTCCAGCATACTAGAATCCAACTTTTTGCTTCTGGTGGGTTTTACTCCAGGACTGGCACTAACAGAATTTTTGATTCAGGATCACCCAGCAGAACAATTCTGTGTTGCTAGGCTTGCCCCACAGATGAATAACCCAGCTGGCAATTAAAGCTTTCAGTAATACTTACTGAAAATTTTTGACCACTTGTGCTTTAATAGATAAATTAACATCTTAACAACAAAAGAGAAAAATTCATTATTTGGACATGTTAGGAAGATCATAGATTTTGGGTGATCTCATTCATCATGTGAACCAAGAGATTGGCACTGTGCCTCTGCATAGTACCCTCAGACTTGTTGCTCTTGTTCTGCTTCTGTCACTCCATGTCTCAGGATGCCTTGTTCTCTCTGCTTGACCCAGAAACAAGATCTGCCAAAGCACAAAATTAGTTTTTTAAGTATAACAACAAATTTAGTACTGTTGTAGGTCACTGTGTTCAGAAAGGTGCATTTGACACAATTTAAGAAAGAGCTGTCAAAGCATAATTAGGTTGCTGTCCTTAAAAATTCTTAGCTTTTCAGCCTGTCCTTGGATGGGTACTTTGGGATTGTTGACCACAGACTTTGGCCTACATCTAATGTGCTCCTTGCAAAGCTCTAAAAGAAGGAAGGAAATTTGTGGGTGCTCTTCGGCAGCTGATTTTTATTAAGTTACTTACTGAGGTATTAAAAAAAATGTCTTAGACATGGTTTAGAATATACTAAATATAGCTGATAATCTTTTAACGGCATTTAGTTTGATCAAGCATACATAACATTTTATAAGAGGCTTAAACTGAAGGATGTAGATTTTAGGGTTCTGTAGCCTTCATTTCTGTGAAATATATTTGAATTTTTCCTACAGCATCTTAGGAGAATTTATGCTGGCACATCATGTGACTAGAAATTTTATCATGATGAAGTATGTATGTACAGGGAGAGATAATGGAAGACAAAGGAATTAGCAAAACTATCATGAAGGGCCATGATAAGACTATAGAATGATGCAAAAATTCAAAATAGACAAGTAACTCCTGTTTTCTCTGTCTCATAGCAGAGGAATAAGGTGAGGGGTCTCAAATATAAAGCAGATAAAAGGATTTTTCAAAATTATTTTTAATTCAGCATGTAATTAAATTGTAGAACTCATTACCAGAGGATGCTGCTGAGGTCAGGAATGTAACAAGATTTAAAGAGGGTCTGGAAAAATAAGAATATTCCATATTATGATAATTGAACTACAATAAAAGCTTTGAAAGACACATAAATCTTCTTGCTTAAGGGTTTAAGATAATTTTTAACAATTAAGGATTAGTCTGAGATAATTTTGTGGCTCAGATCTCACAACTGTTACTGTTTCATGCAGTTTCTCCTTAAGCAACTAATGCGCCCCCCTGGAAGAAATAATTTTATGATCTGCATTGATTTAAACCTTTATGATATTTTTTAGGCTTATATAGAAAAAAAACCCGGATTTTAAACATGCTCAGAGGAGAATCCCATATTATCCTGTGGAAAACATAAAAAGCACAATGCTTGCTGACTTTTAATTTTTTTTTAACTTTGCAAAACTGCCCCAGGGGCAAACCCTGCTTGTTCTGCAGCCATTACAATAAATAAATAGCTACAGAAATGAAGTCTGTCTGAGGTGGGTCATTTTGTGTCCTGTTTCTTGCCAAATTCTGCTAGGTCATGAAGACCTTTATTCTCAGCTCTCATCTGGTGAGAGTTCTCATCATTTTGAGCTACTGTTTCTACTAGGTACTTTGGAATGTTCTTTCAGAGGGCGGAAAGTGAGAATTTATTGACAGAATTTTAAACTGACTGTATTTCAGGCAGCTGGAAATTGATTTTTACCATTTGCTGTTGGTTAACATTTTTTGCAACTTTTCTGCTCTATTGAGTTACACCTTTTGTCCTTCTCTAATGTTTAAGTTAGAATATTTTTATTGGTTTCAAAGGACTTTTGGTCAGAATGACCAAGCAGGATGACCAAGCATCCAGTATAAAATTACATTTATGTAAGAATAGATGTTATGGAAAATAAGTGGAAATCTTTACATGGATATGTTGATATGCTTTAAACTTGCTACCTCCTCAAAGAAATAACATATAGAGTTTTAATTGATCATGCAGTACAAAAACTCAAACTTTCAGCTCTCTCTTCAAAATATATCCAGCTGACAAAATAGATCGATAACACATCTGGGATGGGAGGACAATGTTAGCTCATATGTCAACTTAGATTGTCTTAGGTTTAAACATTTGTAAATTAATTTGTTTGTTTTCATTTTTGGCCAACTAACATATTAGTTATGGGCTTATGCTGTGAGTGCCCATGTCCTTCTGTGACGCCTTTAATTGGATTATTCTGGCAATAGCTTGGGTATGTAGAGGCAGCATACCTTCATTTGGGAGACTATTTGGCTATCTGGGAAATTAATGAATGGACAATGTCACTGTACTTCAGTGTTCCTGTCAAAAGCCAGCTGGCGAAAGCCATTGCCTCCCTGTGTCCCTGAGGCCAGGGGTGGGTGACACCCGTGCAGTCCCTGTGGTCAGGCCTGTGTCTCCTACATGGACTCTCCTGGTCACCCCCACAGTTCTCTGCAGCCCTTGCAGCCTCTGGGCCAGCGAGGCCCCAGCATGCAGAGCTTGCAGAGGGGAACTGAGAAGGAGAGTGGCCACCTGTGGGAATGATGGAGAGAGCTTTGTCCTAACAGAGATGATAGATAGAGCATAGAGGCATTTGGGAACTGTAGCTCTGAAGCTCTACATCTCTTGTCTCTTTTGCCAATGTCAAGCAAAGGCAGTTGGAAGATGCTGTTCCTTTCTCTCCATGCACCTCTTTGCTGCCCTCAGCACTAGCAGGAGGATGAGCAGATGATGATGACCAACTGTTGTGCCTTTAACTAAGCACCTCTCCAGCACAGCTGCTTCAAGGCTCACTACCAGGGCTGGCATGATGACTCATAACACCTGAAATAAAAGCTGGGAATTGGTCATTTATGAAGAGTAACATTAATGAATTAGTAGTTTGGAATTACCTGTTTTAAAGAGATAATGTAACATTAGAGCTTGAGATGTAAACATAGACCAAGCTTGGATGCAGCATGCAAAAGCAGGTTTAGAATTGAGCTGTACCCAGCACGAGGGGTGATCTGCACAAATGCAACTATTTTTGTATTAAACTCCATTTAATTTGATGGGTTTGAGTCAACTGTGTTCTGATCTCACATTTAAACAGAAGAGACTGCAGGTTTTGTTTGGCAGAAAGTTCAAGATTTTAAATTTCATGTGATCTGTCAGTTAAAGGTCTGGCTTCTGTCCTGGTAGACATAAACTGCTGTTTCACTCCTCTAATGGAGTGATCATTGATGCTGCAGCAGCTATTCAGAATTCACTCCCAGTCCCAGTGTTGTGGCCAGGTAAAGCAGGGAGCCCTTCTGAGCTCTCAGCACAGTTTTTCTATGATCCATCTCCTCTGTGAACTTGTAACTCTTGTTTGTTACCAATTCCAGCAAGAAGAGGGAGTTTGTTAACTCAGGTCTGGTCAAGAACTCACGGTTCTGGGAGTGTACAGACGGAGAGACCTAAACTATACTTTTCTTTCCCGTTGTGTTTTCGTTGTGTTTCTCCTAAAAGGAAAACAAAAGGAAGTGCTGCTTTGCGAGTATCCATAACGCTGGCTATTTCAGGGATTCAGCAATAGAGGGCACTAGAGTAAATGCTTTATAAAACCAGCATTTTTATTGGATTTGCATACAAAAGTGAAAGATCACTTCTGGTTTTTTTATGTGGAAGGGGTATCGTACCAGTTTGTTTAGGTTTTTAATGTTGGAAAGAGGCTAACAGTCAAAGCAAGTGGAAGTCCCAAGATACCAGCATGACACATAGTGGAACTGCATAAATACTTTGGACTGATTTTGGACTTTTTAAACAGAAATTCTGCTATTTCTTTCCATTGCATTTGCAGTGCAGAAGTGTATGCAGCAATGTTTTCCTGAGCCAGGTGTTTATTGAATGTAATATCTGATGCCTTTGGTTCTGTCAAAGGTGGATTTCAAATGCATTTTACGAAGCCACCACAAAAGGAAAACCAGGTGTGAGAATGTGTGTAGACCCACACCCCCATTCTTGTTCAGGCTCTGTTCCCTCAGAAGTTGGGAATTCAGCATGTGCTCTGGGCTGCTGCATTTTGTGGTCTCCATATGAAAACCTAATTTAATTTGGAGACAACCTGAGCTGCTTTTGGCCTACTGGTAGAATTTACTGGGTCTGGTGGATTAGGTTGGTAGCTGGTATTCAAATGCCTGTGGACAGGTTTGTCAGAGGAAACCTGCTAGGATTACCCACTCTGCTGCCACATTGCAGGTGTAGCTCAGTGCAATGCCGAGACACCCCTCTGGCTGCTTGGCCTTTTGGAGCAGGTGGTAAAAGGTGGAGCAGCCAGAACTCCTTAGGGAGCTGCTGGTATCTGTCCCTCCAGCCTGACTCTGGGGCCTGTGTGTGGCACAGCACAGGGCTGGATCCTGGCCAGGGGCTCAGTCCTCCGCTTTTCCCCTGTGCTGCTTCATGATGGGTAGAGACACCTAAAAGCTACTGCAGGCTTGCACAAGTAAGCTTAAAATCAATAGTTCTGTAGGAAATCAAATGTAAATGAATTACTGTAAGCTGGATTGGTAAGGATTTTACCTGCGAGGCACTTCTGTGTGTGTCTGTGTGTCATAACTTCACTGCAGTTCAGAAATGAAGAATAAGATTTGTTTTCTGTTCCAGAAATGCTATCTCTTTGCTCTTGAGCTGAAGAAGAAATCCTATGTTTTGCCACTGGTACCTGCAGGGGGAGGGGGCCTTACATGAAGGAAGCATTTCAGGCTTCCTGGGGAGGGAGAGCTCAGCTATGTACCTCTCAGTCTGCCTCCCAGAAACTGGCATACTAGGAGCTCCCAAAATCGTGATAGCTATGGTATAGCCTTAGGAGGGGATGTAGTCCAGCTCTCCAGCTAGCTATGATGCTGAAAGAGGTAAAGGAGATTGTGAGAAGTAAACATGACCTAAAGTTGATTTTTCTTGTCTTGGGCTTTAATTTTTAAAGTATTTCCACTATTGTAACTTTATGTTTTAACCCATACCTCTATTAAATGAAGTGAATATTCTCAGCCTTGTTTACAAACAGATTTTGTGATTATTTCAGGGTGGTCTGGCAATCACTGAGTGTTCTGTTTCTGTGGGTGTGGTGACTGTAAGCAGGACTGTAGGCAGAGCAGTATCTGGTCAAAAGAAGTGTAATAGATTTCAGGAGCAGAAGCCTGTTTATAGGCTAGTTATGTAGGATCCCACATTTGTGCAAGAGTCTCCTGTGACAAGTCTTCACTGGATAATGCTGGCAAGTGCTGGAAGGAGGGAGAAGACTTGAGTGCTGTCACATTGATAAAAATACAAACAAGCTTTATCAACCAATTAGACTGATTTTAATTCTTTTAATACTCCAGAGTAAATCAATGGGATTTACACTCCTATGTCACTTAGGGCCAGGTCACTCAGGGCTCAGAAACATTTAAGCATCTGAGAACCAGTGCAGATTTCAGCAGCTGAATCCTTGACCCTTCTCATGGCACTGGTGCCAAGAGTGGGGAATCCTCCCTCAGTCAGGGACCTTCTTTGGCAGCTGACAGCAACCTTTCCTGGCTAACAGAGGTGTCTTAGAGATGCTCTATCCATGCTAACACCTACATCCCAGTTTTTCTACGTGCAGCTAGATGGCAATGTCACCCTCCACTTCCCGGAGAGGCTGCTCAGCTGCCCTGAGATGCCATTCCTGGCCAGCCTGCCTCATCTCCTCCCCCTGGCCAAGGATGGCCATGACACAGAACATGTGTGTCCTGGTGTTTACCAGTTATCTAGCAAACCATCTGGCACAAACCACGTTAACATTAGCTCATACCAAAAAAAGTATTTAAAGGCTGTAAGATAGATGACAGAATTTTGGAGGTTTATAGAGGTACCGGTAGCAGAAACTGAAAAAAACATCCAGTTCAGGCTGTTTACTCTAAAATACCTGTCCTTCTTTCCTGTTTTGCAGATGGGAAGCTGAGTTTAGGTATTAACCAATTATTTGCTATCTGGTGCATGAAATCAGAAATATGGTCATTGGGTTCCCAGGCAGCAGGGGCATCAAACAGTCCCAGGTTCATGCAGGCTGCTGATTTTTATACCTCCTTTTCTGCTTTGGGCCTCCCTTGGAGTTCTCAGTGATTCACTCAGGGAAGTGTTTTCTTCCTACCAAAAGGCTCATCACTCCCCGCTGCTTTGCAAATGTGATGTCCTTTGCATGTGGCAGAGTTGGGTTGTTGTCTGCCTAGATAATAGATAAACTGTTATCTAAAAACTCTGGATCTGAAACTGGTGAGTAATATGGAAAATTTTTCGTGCAGTACCCAAACTCTATCTCAGTAAGACACTTGGCAAACAAAAACAGCCCAAGCATTTGTGTTGGAACCTGGACAGTTTGATTAAAGCACTTGTCTTCTGCTGAGGTCCAAATATATGCTCTTAATAGAGCATTAACAGTCTCTTAATAGAGACTGCTACAGGAGCTTATCCTGTTTCCAGGGCAGGGTACCTGACCCTGAATTGGGCTGTGGCACTTACAGATAGGCTGCAGTTCAAGTGCTTCTTGGAGAATTTCCCTAGACAGCAAGTTAAGCCGGTTCCATGGTCTTTCTGTTCTTGGGAGGATGACAGAGGATCCTCTCTGTGGGAAGTGTGCATTCCAAAAAGGGCCTCAGCTCCTGTGAATGGCCATTGTCCCTACTGAGAGCAGAGTCTACAGAGACACAGCAGAAGAACTTAAGGGGTACTTGTAGATATTCACAGCCTTACAGGAGTTTGGAAGGTGTGGGCTGTGCTGGACTCCAGTCTGATATAAGCCTTGTGTGGCTTCTCAGTGGGGAAGGGGCGCAAAATACACACAAAAATCCCTCAGGGGAAAGGATGGCCATAAGGGCCTCAGAAATCCTCTCTTACTTGTAATAAAAGTGATCCCTTAAAAATCACTAATCGGGAAATACGGTTAGAACTTCATTTTAATCTCAGACTGATGTTAAGTGTGACTAACAGATAAACAAGCAAGCAGAAATAAAGAATATTTCATAGAGATGAAACAGATGTTACAGCAGATCTCCACTTCCTAGTAGCTGTGCTTAGAGCTTTCTGGAGGCTGTTTATTTCAAATAGGTTTCTCTATTACAGAACTGAGTGGAACAGTTAAAAAAGACCTTTGTGGCAACTTTGGCATCAAACTAGAATGTAGACATTTGGGTGTCAGCAAAAAAAAGACCAACACAACATATATTAAGCATTCACTGAAATGTGACATGCTGATACCAATGTACTGTAGAAATAACACAGTTCATTCTGTCTTGGAGGAGAAATATAGCTGAACTTCATTCTCCTTCCTTTTGGAACCTGCTGGCTGAAAATGGATTAAAACTTAAAGCACTAAACACCTTACATAGTTTGAATAATTTTTCCAAGACACTTTACAGGCATACTTTCCATAGAGCAAGCATAACTCTCTTCTGATTTCTGGGAACCAAGCCACAGGTTCTTATGTAGAGATGATTTTACTTGCTAACTTCCCAACACAGTAGCAAGACCAAGTAGGGTGTCCTCCTTACACTTTCTAGTGAAGACTTTTTACTGTGGTTGATAAGTAATGCAAAGGTAATACAACTTTGACTTTGAACTTTCCATGTGCTTCAGTTGTTTAGGCACAACATACATTTTGCATATCCATTTGGAAGTTAAATTTGTCTGGGCCATCACAGAAATGAAATCACACATTTCCAAGGAAGGGGAGACCACAGAAGAGAGACTTTGCTATTGAGCCTCTCCCTGCCTCTGCCTGATTTAGTAATAGTTGGTTACTAGGGTCTGATGTTGGAGCATCTGTGGGGTTCCTGCCTGTTCCTTTGCTTGCTTTCTGCTGCACTGCCCTGGAGCAAATTGGTTGTGGGAACAGCTATTTAGAAGCTATCAGGCAAAGTCAGTTTTGGGTGAAGAAAACCCAAACATCACGTAGGGTCCATCCATGTAAAATGAACCTGCTGAAGCCTTACAGTTCACCCCTACTAGGGCAGGATAGGAGTGGTGTTGATTTCTAGCAATAATATAAGTTATTTTTTTCTATAACTCTAGTAAAGCCATTGTTGCAAGAGAATAATAAATCATAAGGTGCTTCATTATGTCTCAGTAGTTGACAATGAAACTTACAAAGCATAATATTTATATGCTTAATAAATAGATACTTTGCATTTCTTAATAATGCAGGACAATTTTCATAATTAGTATGTATTGCTGCATCATTTTCATACATAAATTCAGTGTACATGACAGCCTGAGCATCAGTAAAGTAAAACTATTAGCTTTCCTAGTTGTCAGTGAATGCTTTTATCAAATGTGCTAAGTCCCCAGCGCTCAGATTTCAAAGAACAGGATTCATTTCAAATCACATCAGGAAAGAGCACCTGATTCTAATTGCTTTCCAAGCAGAAATGACATGGTAATCCATGATCTGATCACCATAGCAGTCTTTGCAGAATTTTAGCTACTTTCTGAACTCATGGAAATTTTGGGAGTGCTCCAGTAAAAATTTACCAGAAGAAGGCATTTTTCAAATTTGATGCTGTCTAAACCTTTGTGGAACATTGTATGCCACAATTGAAATGAAATAATGTATTTAAAGCTAAAACAGGTATGAAGAAAAGATCATACATAGATCCACTGTTTTAGGGAAAAAAACCATCCTTTTTCTAATCTTGCTTATTAAACTTATAAACAGTATGTTAAAATCTGGCTTAAGATTGAAACAATTTTAGAGATGAAGCTTATTTAAAGATGAAGCTTTCACATTTTTTGTAATTATGCCTATAATAGCCAGGTGGAATTTATGGGCTTGTCTTGCAAATGACATTATGGACTCACAAATTAAAATGAATATAAATGGCAAACAAAATAGCATTGAGAGTTAATGTTTCCTAACTGAATAAGTAATCCTGTTTCAGAACTCTGTTTAGCTAACAGATTTTCTCCTAATATTATTTGTGAATTGGTGCATGCTCAGTACCTACAATTGTGCAATCACAGGGAGTTGGGGAATTAGTGAACCCTGGTGTCCTACAGATTTTAGGACATTGCCCATAACCTCCTCAGCACACAGGTGATGTGCAGTGGCTGCTTGTCCAGACGTGGTCAGACAATGGCATAATGGCTGAATTTTTCCAGCTTTGCCCTGAGTGTGGGTGTTAGTTTGGGTCTTCCTCCTTTAGCCTAGAGATAATTTTCATAAAACTTAACTAGCTTTTAGACCATTTGTAGTTGAAATGATCAGCTCTGTCAGAACTACAGGGGGAGAATTGAAAGGTGGGCATACAGTGCAATCTTATAACCATTTTTTCTAAAGAAGGTAACTGAACTTGCAAAGTAAAAAACACAGAAATTAAGGAAAAAAGAAGAAATTAAAACACTACTTTCATTTGACCTTCTTTTGCTTATGCAGTGTAATGTAATTTTTATTTAAGTGCTCCCATCCTGGTTTTCTTGTGGAGATGCCCTGTTCCTTTTCCTGATAAAAAATGGCTCTGAATTTTATTTATTCCTCTTGGCTTTTCCACTGTGTCTTATGGGGTCCCTTCCCAAAAACAAAATCCTTCTCTTCTCAAGGCATCCATGAAAATGAGTGTTCTCTCCTTCAGAATTTCATTAGGTACATGAATCATCTGAAAAATAATCCCAGCTGCATAAGCATAAAGCATAGCCCTGGGAAAACCTCATTTGGGTCAAAAGCACAGTTCTCCCTGACTTCAGCTGCAGTTGGGAATACTCCATGTTTACTAAAAGTTGGATAAAGGAACTCAAATGCATAACCCAGGAGAAATTAGGCAGCAACTGAAGCAAGCCTCATGTGGCTTGCCAGCAGCACACAAGGATGTAGGGACAGCTATCATTTCTCCTGGGCACCATACAGCTGCCTAACCATTCTTTTTATTTGTCTCTGTAGTCTTCTGTATTGCTTCACCTTTATGAAATTCTGTGGTAAATACAGTGACTGTTTTAGAGAGTTTGAGTCTTTTTCAGATTTATACTGCAACAGGGTCCTTTGTAACCCATAATTAGCTGGAAGCTATTTGCTGACGTGTCAAGAGGAGTGTGACTTGAGATACAGTGATATTATTATGATATAGTTGTGATGAAATCAGTCTGTTTTAAGATCAGAAAGATCCCAGTTGTCTGCCTCAAGTGCTGATCCAGGATGGACTCATTATGCTGTGTTGAAAAAGTTTTGACAGGCTGACTTTGTGCCAAATAAATACAATTAATCTTGCCTTAATGCAAGTGTAACATAATACATTCTGTATCAGGCACAGGAATGTGATTACAGGTTTACACTTCATCCACATTATAATTTTTACTTTTGAATGGTCTGATGGTACAGAGGTCTTAAAGATCCAGTCCCTAGCCATGAGGAACATCATTTCAGGGAACACTCTGCTGTCTTGCCCCATAACACCATGATGAGTATGGATATTGGAAGTGCAAAGGTTCAAGAATTTATTTTTTGCAATGAGAAATTAATTAAACATAAGGGAAACTGAAATTTTTGAGAAGTTGATAAGGGAAAAAAGACCCCCTTCAGAATTCATCTTTTGCTATAAATCTTGAAAGTGTAAAGCTTTGTAACAGCAATGGGAAAAAAAAAAAGTAAGCATAGCTTAGTTAGAGAAAATTAAAGCATTTCCTCCAAAAGTCATTCTTGGAAATGGCAGAATTGTTTTAGCCGAAATGTTCTAAAACAAACAGCATGATGTTCCCCAGCATGGAAATTTGAAGTACAAGTGGTTGCTCTTTGGCAAAATTATAAGCAATTTAAAACCTAAAAATAGAAAGTGACATTCAGTCCTAGACAAAGATGGCATGGTGAACTCTGCCCAGCTTACACAGAAAATCAGCAAACACAACAGGGCTTCAAAGCAAATACAGGCTGGTTCTGCAAATACTCCTAAAGTGATTCTTTCTTTGAGATTAGAGGGAGTATGAATCATCTATTTCTTACTAGAGATAGAGCCATCTGCCTGTTATAATGAATTTACATTTCTAATAGCCATCTTAGTTGACTTTAATCACCAGCAAGTGAAATTTCTGAATTGTTACTGAAGGCAACTATTTGATTTATCAGCATAATTAAGCTTCAGATAAGCCCCTTACTCTGCTTTCAATATTCATGCACATATTCTTATAAGTACCTAGAGCTTAAAACATGAAAAGCCATGTAGCAGTAATTCTCTATTCTGAGAAATGCTCCTTTCATGCTTACATTGCAGCAGCTAATACCCAGTTTGTGGCATGGACCTTTTGCAAGACCATCTCAGAGAGGCAGCCCTGGTGTGACTGGAGACCTGCTTGACTGCAGGCCTGTCAGTGTGACACTGGAGGGAGGTGTGCGGCACTGTCACCTTCGCTCCGGTGAATTTACATCTCCAGCACTGTGCAGCTATTATTATCCTTGATACGGGCGGGGAGGTTCACTTGAGAGCTGGCTATTTCTTGAGGTCACGTAGCAAATGAGGATGTGTCTCACTCCTATGTTCTGCCTGCAAAAACCTAATTTCTAAATACCATTTAAATTTCTTTCTTTTCTTTTTTCTTTTTTTTTCTTTTTTTTATTCCCTGGTGTCTGTGTGTGGGTGTTGAAGATTGCAGGTACACCTGCCACGCTCACTGCCGAGACCTGGTGCACCTGGGCTGCCGGCGGAATGGAAAATTAATGGACTGCCTTGCCCCACATGACACCTTAGATTCATCCTACAGCAGCAGTCAGGTAAGAGATGTCCTGCTGGTGTAATTACTGCTTTCTCTTGTCAGCTCTGTCCCGAAGTGTGGTCTGCCTGCCTCATCTGCCTGCTCGGGAAGAATGTCTCACTTAGGCATGGATTTCCCACCCAGTGCTGTGACTTTGCAGCACAGCTGGGTCGAGGTGCAAGTGGCTGCTGCCAGCTGGGTCACTCCAGCCCCAGTTAGCTTTCAACTAAAAGACTAAAAAGTAATCCCACAAAACAGTGGTTTTCCTGTTGCTTCTGGCCACTCTGGGGCCATTTACACCTAATCAGTAGAAACCTCTGAGATGTCACCTGTGATAACAACAGACACTCTCCTGTTTTTATTTTTAGGGGAGAGGGAGGATGAAGAATTGTGGCAAGTTTTTGTGTAGAAGTTCCTTTTTTCAAGCCTTTTATTTGAGCACCAAAAAAACCCTTCATTAACACAGAGTCTAAACTTAGAGTGTTACTGTTTTGACTGAAAAGCATTATTCAAAACATAATTAGTGAAAACAAACTGGTATATGCACATCCACAATGGTCAATTTAACCCTTTTACTATCTTTAGAACTCATATTGAAGAGATGTCCTTACTGGGGGAGAGGGTTAAAACCCAAACAATCCCAGACACAGCAATCATTGGTAATGCTCATTTTATTCACTGTAAGAATTTATGTTGTTCACTGTAAGAATCAAGAGAGATTGATAGAACAGCCTACCCTGACTTTCATTATCCACAGAACAGCCAAGCACAGCTGCACCATGCTAAAAGCGACCAGCTGTAAAATTTGTGCCCACCCAAAACACTTCTGTCTCCAAGAAGTCTCCTCTTCCCATCCTTCTGCCCCACCATAAGATGCATAAATTCATAAAACAAATGTTCTGACACACACCAGTTGTACACCCTGTGTCACTTTTCCTACTCAAGGGATATTATTTTAGCAGATTTGTGGGATGGGTTGTTTGGGTCTGTGTTGGGTTTTTTTTTCCAATAATGTTGTACAGAATAAACATTTTTAATTTAAGTTAAGCATATTTTGGTATCTTACTAAGGTCTTAAAAGACAATTTTGTATGGCAAGAAACTATAATTCTTGTGTATTTTTTTCTTGTGGCGTTGTCCATAATATATAGTGGAGGCAGTATAACTGCCCTCACAAGCTGCCCAATTATGTACATGAGAGATTGCTCCATAAATATATTAACACACTACAGCAGATATCCCTTGTAGACAGCAACTTGTGCTTTAATTTTTTCTTTTCTGAAATCAGTCTGGTCTGAAGAATCAAACAGATGCCACTTGTCTTTGAAGTCAAGACTATCTTCCTACTTTAATTTACCAATTGTGGGATATGCAGTCACAGGTGATTGTAGCCATAGCACTATTTAAAGGCAGATACTAAATAACACTAAGGAGGGCAAGGGAATCCTCCTTGAGGATTGCAAAAATTTATCCTGAGTCAGCTCTGAAGCCCAGCAACCCAATCACTAACTAGAGATGATGCACTGCCATTTCAGTGAAATAGTCTGAAGACACAGAAAGAAAAGCAAGCTTAACTTGGTGGGAAAAGCAGCAAGAAATATTAATGCACAGTTGAGATACAACCCAGTGCTTATATTCCTCTGTGATGATCACTTACTCACTGGTGAATCAACCAAAGAAGTATTTTTTCAGAGGATTCCAAATTAAAAAATAGTGCAATGCTTTTCCTTTCCAGCTTCCTGTTAAGCAAAATTCTTATAGCATATACAGAAGACCTAAAATCCAGCTGGGAAACATTTGTGATGGACAAAGTTAGACTTTATCCTCAGCCCTTGCCATAGACATGTCAGACAGATTCCAGGAAGCATTTTTATAATTTTATTTTTTTAGCAGGAGAAAAAGTGGAACTTGCTACAGACTTATGTCAAAACCAATTTTTATTAAATGATAATTCTACCAAAAAAGTAAGAAAATCCAGCTAAGTAAAAACAATATTTGGTAACACAAAGATGTGTAAAGGCTTCTAGTGACTGGAGTGATTGTTCAGGATAGTCCTGGAACAGGCTGCCCAGGAAAGTGGTGAAGTCACCATCTGTGGAAATGTTCAAAAAATTAGTAGACGTGGCACTTCACAGTATGGTTTAGTGGCTTTAGTAGTATTTGGTTGAAGGTTGGACTTGATAATCTTGGAGGACTTTTCCAACCTTAATGATTCTATGATTCTAAAACTTTTGAGCCCCCTTGTTGAGCTTGGTGTGTGCCCTCCAGGTCATCACTGAATTTTCCCTGCAAGTGCAGCATTTTATTTTGTAGAAGCTCCACCCAACTGTCCAGCCCCCCAGACTGTGACTGAGGACATGGTGTCTCTCTGTGAGCTCCATGTGTCTTGCTGTTGGGAAGACTGAATGGGAATAACTCAGATGCTGAAAGGCAGAGCAGCAGTGATGGAGAGGAGGAAGCACAGGGCAGCACAGGATTTGGAAGTGTGGGTGACTGTCAGCAAGAAAATACGACAGAAGCAGAGAGAGAAGGGCATTAAAAATAATTATTACTCAAAAAAACGCATACAGCTTGCCTGTGAGAGATCCTAAAAAGAGCAAGTGCTGTCCTGGGTATGAATACTGAGCAAGGAAACTGTTTCTTGCTCTTTGAGCCTTACAGGACTTAGGGGAGCCAAATTTCGTGTGCATTTGTTTGTGTGCAACAAGACTGCATCAAAGAAGTACTGTTTTTTCCTACTGATTTCCTTCCTCTTGGAAGAAGCCACACTTTGGCTGCTTGCAGTGGGTGACAGTTGTTGCAAATCTCTTTCCTCACTAGCTGTTTGGGTCAGTGTATGCCTGACAAGTGATACACAAAAGATGAGGATTCAAATGCTATTTTCAGCATCCATCATCCACTGGTTTTGAGGCAGCAACCATTTACATGCAGAAAACCTGGAATGTTTCCTGTTGGGTCGTTTTCTTTATGCACAGCTGTCCCACATGCACAGAGCAGACGGAGCTACCACAGGAATCTGCAAGGTTTGAATTTGCTCCTTCCTCTGCTACTGACCTGCTCAGACCACTTTGTCTTTCTAGGACTTGTCTGCTTCTCTTGTAGGTAAAAAAGGAATTAGAATTTTAAAAAATAATTTTAATATCTCTGCATGGGAACATTGTTGCAAAAGCTGGCATTAGGCATTAGGTTACTATTTAATTAAACACAACTCTCAGCTCAACTGTCTTCTCAAAATTACTATTTTCTTCCATGCTAAAATTTCCTGGACTTTATCAGACTTAAAGGTGATTTTTAACTTTCTGTTTAATGTTTGAACCCGCATCTCATGTATAAAACTGGACAGGTTTTTAGTATAGGGTCATGAAGGGGTCAGGGGATGGGAAAAAGATGATGGTAAAAAGACTGAACCTATCTTCTTTACAAAATTATTCTTGCATTCTTACTCTGTGGATGGTATCTAGTCTGAAGGTTTTATTTAGATGCAGGACTGTGCTTTTGAATCTTATCTTTCAATTGTCTTCACTTTCCTTGTTTTGCTTGATATCAGGGAGTAGTCATAAGACAAGAATTAATTCCACTTCAGGTGAAAGCTGAGCTGCTTCCTGAAGCCTGTGAGGAGAGGCACTTCAGGAACCAGCCCAACACACAGTCCACCAGATCAAAGCAGAGATTTTCTTAAGTAAACATTATGAAGGGTTTATATTGAGGACTTTGGATTCTCAGCGCCACTTGCTGTCTTTTACAGAGCTGTGTGTTGCACTACGTTATTTGCTAAAATAGGCATTAGATTCTTGGCACAGAACTTTTCCCAGTGATGCCTGCTTTTGCTTTATCTATATCATGACTTTGAAAATCACATGACATGCAAAACCAGTTAATTTTGCATGAGCTATGCTAGTCAAATGCAGAGTTGCAAAGATCACACATGTATTTGGGAATGTGTCACCCATACAGTGAACATCAATTTAAATTGTGAAGGGATTTTGCAGGAACATTCAAATTTTTTAGTTGCTAACAGACTATATATAGTCCTGGGATTTATGCATTTTCTTCCTGGGACAACTGCTTTGTTTTGAAGTGCATTCTTTTAAAACACTAAAGCACTAGTTTGAAGTCTTGGCACTCTTGTGCTGGTACAGGTTAAAGAATCATGGCACCTCTGTATTTGCATATGCTCCTTCAAACACGGAGAATATTACTTTGTGATTATAGTAAGCAATGCTTTGAACTCTAACTCTCTAACACCATTTCAGATTGGGCAGGCAGTGGGAATTTATCTTCTGCTTGACACAGGTGATACAAACTGCCCTTCGTTCTGCTGCAGCTTGGTGCCCAGCTGTAGCTCCTGGTCCTGAATGTTTGTTCATGCCTCTATACTCTTCTGTGTTCCCCTTGCTCTTCCACTCCCAGTGGCACCAGGACTGCTGGTTTTGGACAATGCTCTTTCAAAATGGGTCAGGAAAATGTTGTAGCTTCTAACCTTTGTCCTTGCAAAGCCCAGTCAGCTCTTTAGTTCTCAACACAGCCTGTGAACAGTGCTGTCAGTACACCAGGGGCTGGGTGTTATGATGTGGCTGGAACACCTTAAACTCCAAATAACCTTGAACAAATGTCATGTTGAGACACAGTTTGAGAATCTAGACTTAAGATTTCCCTTATGGGAAAGAGGAATTTCTTACAGGCTTATAACTGCTGATTTTGCAAAGAGAGTCTACATATTTCCAGTGGATTTCCCTCCTGTGCAATTCTGCCAGCAACTGGAGCACTTGGGTGCACACATGAGTGGTCAAACAGTCTCAGAATCTGGAATGTGGTCACACAGCTTGACTTTGTTAGCAAGTCGTTGGAGCTCAAAAGACCTAATTTTTGAGCTTCTTTTTCTCAGTGTGTATATATACACACATAAATATTTCATTATAAAAAGGTCAAGGAAATTCCATGATGAAGCTGTTCTTACACATCGCTAAGGTAGCGGGGTTAAATACTTGAAAACGAAACTCACAAAGTCAAACATACTGCAAGTACCCAATGGCAGAAATAGATGACTCAGGTGAAAATTATGTTTCCCTCCTGAACAGACTTGCTATAGAGATTAAAGAGGAAACAATGTATATAGGTTCTCTGTGGTCTTGTACAGAGCACTCAGAAAAAGCTGGGGAAAGAGTTGCCTATTTCTTCCACAAACAAGCAGACTGGGATGAATAAAGCTCCTTTCCAGCAATCCTCCTTGTGCTACCACATTGCCAGTTACAGGCACCCCAGCTCTGACTGACATGCCAAGGCCTTCTCAAAAGATTAAGAAGTATCAAAGCCATTATGTGGATTTTCATTTTTTCCTGTTTTTCTGTCATCCTAGATGAACCAAAAAGTGACAATTTTTTATGCATGATCACAGATAGAATTCCTTTTCTTCAAGCTGACAAGCCTTCCCAAAGAGGCCTCACTACACTCAAATTTTCTCAAAGAAAGAGGGCATTCAGAATTGAAGTTTGTACAAGACCTGAGGCACTTGATAAAGTATAGAAAGAGATGCAGGGTGTTGCAAATGACTTGGATAACGATACCCCCAGATTGCTTCAAATTGCATGAATGCCACAGAGAAGAATGAGAGGATCTCACAGTGCTAATACAGAAACTTCTGGACATGGAAGGATGCTGAAGTTGTCACCTAAATGTACCTGAAACTGAAAGTGGTTTCAGTTCCTTCCCTTAAAAAATATGGTAGTTGCACATTTCTTCAAAAATAACCCATGGAGAAAAAAACTGACAAGACAGAGCAGATGTAGGTGTGTGCAGTTCTTGATTAATAATAAAAGCTTCCTTTGAGCTATTGATTGCTTTCCTCTACTAACTCTTGGTAATGGTGTGTACTCTGTACAACAGGCATGGGGCTTATGGCTCACATATTTCAAATCTATGTTAAACCTGGTTATGCTTGGTAGTAGTTGAAAGGACAAGAAGAAAAGTGAATTATGTTTGTTTAGGCAGGAAAAACAAGGCAAATTTTAAATTTTGACAGTAACTGTGAAAGCTTTGAAACCAAAACTGAAGCTGGTTTCAGTTCTAATTGTGTATATTGTTCAGGTTACTATTAGGGAAATATATTTGGCAAGAATAAAAGGCTTGATCAATTATATAAACTAGAAATTAGTTCCAAGCTTTCAAAAAATAATTTGGGAGTTTCCACAGCAGTTCCTGGGACACTACCCTTTGCAACCCTCCCTCAAAGGAATATTATTAAAATGAGCTTTGCACAATGCTGACTTAAGGCCTTTAAACCATAAATTAATTGTAACATTTTATAGAGTTGAATTTACTCTATCAGATATTTGGGCTTCTTCAGTATTCTCTGGTACAAGCATCATGGAATAGTCTGTTGGGTTTTCTTGAGCACACTGAACAAACACTTGGGTCGATAGGGACTGAGGCAGTAGTTGAATATTGCAAGCAGGATAAATAAAAAGACACATTGAAACAAGGAGTGGATTTTAGAACTCTGAGTAGACCTCAAAGCCCAGTAAGCACAGACTGGATGTGGAATGTGGTGAGAGGACTTTAATCATACCACCAAACAGAGTTAATACTAGAATTGATATTTTTAACAGAATAAATTTCAGATTTCTGGCGGAAATTTTCAGCCCACAGAAGCAATCCGAATTGTGTTTGTACACCTTCATGCTTTTTAACCTTTTTTTTTAAAACACACATTTTTATCAGTAAATCTGTCTTTAACCTTTTTTATCTTAAGTTGGGCTTGTTGGGGGTTTCTTTCCATTTTAAGTACTTGCTTCATATTCAGGCCCAACCTTTGAAACAGAAAGGTAACAAGCTCACTGCTTTAAGCACACATTACTGAAACCTAGAGAAGGTCAATTATCACTTGTTTAGCAACCAGATCAATTGCAGTCAAACAGCTCTGATTTTTAGTTCCATTGAAGAAGCAGACAAGGCTTCAAATTAGAGGAAAATGCTCCTATTTGACAAGGGGAACATTTAAAATGTGCTTTTGATTTTTTGTACAATTAGGTATTTTCATATTCAAGAGGTTTGTATTGTCTTCCTAGAAAATACATTTCCCTAGAATGTAGCCAGCCTCAACCTGCCATTTTGTCAGCTGTCATTGTAAAATCAGTGTTCTTTTTCCACTATTTATTTCTAATATACATATTTTTTAACAATCCTTTCCACTGCTGTCAGAGTTGTGCCAGGTGTAGGATGTAAAATATGTAATGTATTTTTTATTGTGCCAGTTTTCTTCCTAATTTAGTTATTAATATCTTCCTGGTATCTCAGCAGGCTCACCAGAGCAGAGATGATAACATTGCTAATTTAATACAGGTAATGCAGTCTTGCAGGTCCTGTATGTTCCGGGTGGTTCTCCCGTACTCAAATAGCACTGCTTAATCATATTGCAGAAGAAGTTCAAAGAGAACTGATCCTCTAAAATGTTAAGTTCTGTGTGGAGCCTGATGGCTGGGCTTGTGACTGTTTGCAGCAGAGGGATCAGAGATCATTTCTGTCTTACCTTCAAGGTAGATTTTTCAACATGCAGAGCAGGACAGCAGCTACGAGGACAGTTGGTTTTGATGTGGCATGTGAAGGCAAATGGATGTGGCATCTAAACTTGTGTACTTGAAGATGTGTCTTTTGCTGGTTTATGTTGTAGGTTAGATGGTATGTGGAAGCTGCACAGTTGCTGGGTGATAGGTCACTGACCATGATGATAGTGTCCTGAGTGCCTTACTGAACTCTCAACACATGCAAAGAAAATGAGCACTGGTGGGGAAATTGTTAAATGGGGTGTAAATGCTGGGCCCTGCAAATCTGTGTCTCAGTCAAGTCCTAACACTGATTTTTCTCAGAAGTCCATATGCTGTAGATGACAGATGGAGTACTGAACTTTGCCTTTCAGTTAGAGACAGGCTGGCAAACAGAGTGACAGTGGCTTTCATTCCACCCTTCATGGCCTGATTATGTTTTTCATATCCATTAAACACCTCACTGTAAATAGAATTACCAGCAGCCATGTCAGGTTTGTCCTAACCTATTAATCCACAGGGGTAAAGGGGTGACTGCTTGCCAAGTATAACAAGGGGCTGAAGAGATATTTAATATCAGACACTTTCTAGTGCACTTACTCAAGAGGCTGATTTTATTTTGCATTTGAATATTCAGGAAGGTAGCTGGGCTTGTGATATGATGCAGACTGCTTAATTCATCCCACATAGACCTGCCCTGAGCAAATAATGAGATGGCAGTGAGAACTGATTAGAAAAGAAAGTCAGAACTGTTGGGAAACTCATATCCCATGCTCTCAAATACTCTTCCAGCTTCACATTATCTCCTTTTTTTTTTTTTTTTTTTTTAATAGAGTTTCAGCCTTTTTGTTTGACATATGGCATTAGCAGCTGTTGGAAATATACACAGAAGAGATTGCTGCTGCCTTCTGACTCAGTGCAGGAAGGGCATGATGCAAAACCTTCCCTGGTGGGGAAGGAAGGTGGGGAGTGGTTTTTGATTATTTTTAATGATAACATTGCCGGGTGAAGATAGGAAAATATTTGTTCCCAGTCTTTGATCCAAGTAGCATGCCAACCAACAGTAACAAAGACAGCTGTTAGGAAGTCAGGTAGACAACAGAGCCCTATGTTGTTCTGTTTGTTTTTCTTACAGAAATGAAAAGTCTTGTTTCACAGAGTGCAGGAATCAAATGACAGCAGGTAGCATTTTTTCATACTGAGTCATGGCTTCCTCTAACTAGTGGCACTGCCTAAAAGCTGCCCTCCAGACCCTTCCTCAGTGCAGAAGAGCCCACTTGTTCTCAGGAGCTCAGTTTCTCCCCAGCTATGTGCGTGTGCTGCACTCTGTGTTCCCCTGCTCCAAGGGATCTCATTCTACAGTGAAACTCCATTCTTGTATATGTTGCCTTATATCAGTGTGCTCCACAGGAATTGGGGATAGGAGCTTAAGCCTTTCCCATTTACTCTGCAAATAGTGTGCCTAGGTGTGTAAAAATTCAGTGCTGTAGTGCTAAAGCTTCAATATCCTTACTGGGAAAGGAGAAGCTGTCACCAGTTGCATGCCATTTAAATGCACGACAATGAAGTCCTGCTAGTTAAACTTCTGGAGAGTTCCTGCCCAAAGCATGAAGTAGCTGGTTGCCTCTGATCAAAACAGGCTGGCTTCTCTTAGCACTTGCAGGAGATCTCAAGCAATAGCTAGTTTGTCATGTTCCCTCCCTTTTAATTTCAGCTATGGTAAGCCTGCATTCCTGCAGCATAGGTCCACTGGGGATTCAGCACCCCTGCTCCTAAGACCTTATCATACTTTACTGCCAAGTGGAAAATGCTGCCTGGATAGAAAAGGATGTTGTACAGTTTCTTGGGAATACAGAGGCAAAGATACAAAATGTATACTCCTACAAGCTTTTCAGATCTGGTTTCTTCTACAAATAATACACTGATAATCAGTTGTCATTGGTTTTTTGTTGGGTTGCTTTGTTGGTTTGTTTTTTGTTTGTTTGGTTGGTTTTTTTCTGAATGTTTATTTCACAAATGATGTAACTGATGCAGAAAGAAAGACTCCAGTCTTCAGGTAGATCAAAAGGCTAACTTTAATGAAAGTAGTGAGTCTTTTATAATGTGACTTGCTAAGGTGATACTTGATTGGTCTCAAAGTAGAAACATCTCACACTATTGGTGACTATGAATAGTACACTGTGAAGAACCATAACTATAAACAATGGTAACAGAAAGAGAGATAATGATTGTTTTAATTCTTTCTTCTGAGATTCCCAGGCTCAGCCTGGGAGAAATTATCTCTGTTCTTTCTTCGACTGAACTGAGAATCTCCACATGTAACAAACCTTTCAAAAAATTAGATAAAGTCCCTTTACCACTTCTTTCAAGATACACACCTTACATTATGGTTTTGATGTCCCAAATGGGATTTTCGATCCAACAGTAGTTTTGCAACCTGATCACCTTTCATCTGTGACCTTCATGTTACTTATGACTTATGCCTTGATTCCTAATCAAGAGGCCCCTCCTATGGATGAATTTTGGATCAGCTCCTGGCTCAGATGATGCTGGAGCCTTGATGCTTGGACACTGGACAGTTCCTGAGAAAATAAACCTGGCTGGTCTCTGCATGCCTGCCCTATTTGGATAACCCCTAGAGAAAAATGGAAAAATTACCTCCCCTTTGCATTTGAGAAGAAAACTTTCATCATGGGATCCCAAGAGATCTTCAGACACATGTATTTCAGTTAGACTTGTGAACCCATGGAAAGCTGCACATGCCTGTTTCACATATTTTGCCTGCTGATATGTTGCAGTAAGATGGATAACTGGATATGATTACTTGATTTGCCTAAATCATACCTTATACTTCCCATCTTTTTCTCTGCTGATGCTTGCAAGTGTGTACTGTAGCCATGGTAAATCCCTTTTAAGGCTTTGTCTTTTCTGACAGACAGGAAGATACATACTATCATTGATTATTTTGCTCTACAATCCTAGGTGAGAACAAAGCAGTGGTGATGCTTTCCATGGGGCAGCAGGATGAAGTCAATACCATGCATCCTGCCTGGGGCTGACCTCACTTGGTTGACTCAGGATAAAAATTACTTTGTCTTAATTTCACTAGGCTTTTCTACCACAATTTCTTATCAGAAAATTCTGCAGCATTATTCCCTGGGGAAGGAAGACCAGTGTATCACAAGGCTGAACATTACTTTTATATTTCCCAGTGCTCCTGAACTTTGGTTTAAAGGAACATTGCTTTCCAGTATTTTTCTGTTTTCCATTTGCATTGTTCTCTTCCTTTGACCTTCCTTTTGCCATCCTGAGTAACATTTCCCTTTACAGTAACCTTGAAGAGAGATTTCCTTATCTGCATATATGACTAATCAGTAAGGTCTTATGATTATTATAAAGCAGTTTGTTGGAGGCGGGAATTAGAGCATGAAACAGGGACCAAGGAAGCCAGATTTGCAGTCCTTGCTGTACTAGTGACTGATTAGTTATGGCCTTCAGCAAGAAAGTTTGGACTTAGTTTTCAGATGTGCTGATTTAATTTTTAGTCTTTTGCCTCTGCTTTTCTTTTTTTCATTGCTCTGGGAGGAGGGAATTGCCCATGTCATGCAAACCTGCTATTTTTTTTTTACCTCAAAATATGTCTCAGTCTGGGCAGTCAGAAGTAGAAGCTGATTTTAGAAATGGTTGTGAGTAGTGTTCCTTACCTATTACTACAATGAGGATGAACTCTTTCTTGCAAAATGTTATGGGTGAATGAATGCACTAGGTGGCACAGAGTTATGAGTTCTGAGAACTTGATTGTTTCTTCTTTACGCTTTACCTGTAACTTCTGTGAATATCCCTGAATTTGTTAAAGAATCCATCATTTGGGGAAAGAAAGCAAGGTTGATTTCTTAAAGCTGAGGAGTACAGATGAAGGTAAATTTAGAGTTAACTCAGTATGAGGGAGTGGAAGGAATAAAATCTCTGGCACTTGCATTTATGAACTATGATTTTGATGAGTTCTTCATATTATTTTCCCCACAATCAGCAGATATAAATAAAGACAGGAACAATATATTGGAGTGAATGAAGAAGAAAAAAGTGTTTTGAAAATACCTAGGATCCACACTTTCAGTTGTCATTTGGTGGCTGCTGTCTGTCTGAGAAGTGTCCTTAGCATGACCCTTTGTGGGTAGGTCAGGAGCCCTCTCCTTTGGCTGAACCATCTTTCTGAGATCCCATGCTCCATCTCCCAGCAGGAACTTGCCGGGCTGTGCTGGGCTGCACAGCTCCCACAGCTTGCCCTGCCTCAACCACATCCCAGGCTGCTGCCAGGTCCTTCCACCCAGGCAGGAGCAGCCTGTCAGATGTGTACATGCCCCACGTGGGGCCAGAGAGAGGACTCCTGCCAGGGAAAGAGAGACAGAAAAGGGACAAGAGGGGCTGACATGAGCCATCTGGATTTTGTATTCTTGTATCCTTCTGTATCCCATCAAGCTGTCTAGGCCTCCCGGAGCAGCCTCACTCTTGGGGATTCTTGAGAATCATGGGATTAGGTTAGACAGTGTAAAAGGAGATGTAGCGTCTAGCAGAGTCAGTAAGAGTAAAGTAGAAGTCAGTAAAAGCAGAATTTTGCTGCAACAGATCCATTTTCACTAACATTTTGTAAATATCCATTTTCTTTTTTTCTTTAAAGTATCCTCAATTTGCAGTTTTGAGCCTTCTTTGGACTGAGATTGCCTGATGGGGAGTCAGTACATGTCCCTGAGCCATGGGGCCTCTGATTTGAGGGAAGTATGTGTGCCTCCATCCCACCCACCCTCAGGCTATCTGAATTATAAGATGAGTTGGCCACAGTCCAACGGTGGCAGCATTTCATAGACAAGTCCTCTAGACTGTGCTAAAGCGCTGTGTGTAAGAGTAGTCTTATTTTACACTCTTCTCTACAGTTTTGTTTCTTATAAGTCACCTGTGTGTTTTGGCATCAGTTAAGAAGGAAAAAAATCTGGCAGTTCTGCTGTAGTCAGATTTGGCAGTCTCACTGGTTACTTCCAGTAATTATCTCCATGTCACAGATATGCTCTTGGTGCCAGTTTTAGGAAAACCTTCCACCTTTTTGATGTTAAGGAAATGGATTCTTTAGGAAATTGTTTTTGTCCGAGAACAACCCCTTCTTTACAAATGCTCTCACTGTGATCTTTCACAAAAGGCTGCATTCAAAATTTGAAATATGCTGATGTGCAAATAATTTCAATAGCTGACCTGCAGAATCTGTTGGCAGGGCTGCTAGAGGCAGTTTGCTCTGATTCCAGCTGCCTGCTTAATTTTGGCAGCTGCACACTTTCTGGCCCAGACGCCTGCAGTCTCTTGTCCAAGTTAGGAGCTAGACAAACTCTATTCACTGTCCTGTAAGTGCACCTCAGCTTATCATCTACATGAAGAATTAGACCTAAAGCTTGGGCTGCCTTTTGCCTCCCAAAGTTATTTTCAATGGCCCCAGGAAAGCTGGATCAGGGATGTGCAGTGGCGGCTGTGGCTGCCGGAGCCACACCTTGGAGGGGGCGACTGCAGCCTTGCCTTGTAAGGGTATCTGCGGCTGCAGAGCGCTGCCAGCCCCCCTGAGCAACAGCAGGAGCCTGTGAAAGCAGCCAAGCACACAGGGGCAGCTCCTCTGACAGAGCAGATGCTGAAGCAGATGTTAAGGCCACACCGAGGACCACTGTGCAGCGTGGTGGGGTTGTGGCAGGAGATTGCTTCCAGGAGACAGATGTGAAATTCTTAGGTATGGCTTGCAGTGTTGGTGTGCCTCTGTGTTTCAAATCCTCACACCTCTGCCACAAAAATATTTTTAAAGGTTTTGCAGAATTTTTGTAAGTTAATTTAAAACAGGTCTTTGAAACAAAGGGTTTTTATAAAGACTTTCAGACCCAAAGAAAATGAAGGTAGATACCCTAATGCATACAGCACAGAGCACGAGCTCTTTAACATTGTTCTGCTGCTATCATAAGTGATCTTTCTGACATGTTTTGAGGTCTGCATGTAAGACTGTAGGTTCACTTAGCACTGACTGTCTTTGAGGTCCAACCCATCTTTCCATTATCCTGTGACTCTGCTAATGTGGTCACATGTCAGAGGAGGGGAGGAGCACCCACAGTGTTAAGTTACCTGCACATATGGACATAGATCTGTACATCTGTTGAGCCACAGGAACATAACCTCTCTTTGGCCATGTGTTGCTGCAGTTTGCTCTCCAGGTCTGGCACTCCCAACACTGAGTGCAGGTGTGGAGATGTGGTGCTGCCCATGATGATGGGGGGTCTGGCACTGCTCCCGTGGGACAAGAGGTAGAGCCTGAATGATGGAGACAGTGTATGGCTGATGAGAATAAGCAGTGACCAGCAGAATTCAAGGACAAGGTGTGAGGAACAAAGAAACTCTTTTTTAAAACAAAAGCCATGCACTGTTCATGCCAGATGCAGTTTTTTCACAGTTGGCATTGGTGGCAATGCCTTTGTAATGGCAGCTAGCCAGACAGATCTGGGATCCAGTTGGTAAATAGCATCAAAGGAAGTGCTTGTGGCTTATGCAGCCTGGTGCTTTGTCCCCAGTGTACTTTGTGCTCCTCTCCTACATGGAGCTTTCTGAGCTCTGACCAGTGACATCTTACCTCAGTATTGCTGTGGTAGTCCCCTGCTGCCCCAGTACCCAGCTTGTTTTCCTCTTGGAAAGCTCAGTTTTGCCTGGAGGGGTGGCTCAGCTGATGAGGCAGCTGTTCTATTGTGGGAGATTTCAGCCTGGTGCTATTAAGGAAAAAAAAAAAAAAAAAGGAAAAAAAATTGGTTCCAGTTTATCCTAACCATCTAAGCCCTAAACTGAGGTGGTTCAGCAGCTGCCTCAGGAACAGCTGAGCTGCCTGTGCAGAAGGAGCATAAACTTCCCTGAGAGGGGCAGCTCAGACTGATAGTTAAGGGTAGGAGTAACTACTCGTGTCAATCTCTAGGTGCACAGGTTGTGTGGCACATCTCAATACAGCGAAGGAAATTGGAGTTGTGGGAGATGTCTTTGTGAGCCGGGAACAGAGCATTTCTATGTCAGTGACAGAAAAGAGAACGTGATGAAACATGTTGTTCAAATGTTGTAGGAAAAAAGCTATATTTAGCTGCTCTAAAAATTGCTAAGCATCAGACATGAGGGAGATGGCTGTGGCAACCTACGCTCTTCCAGTTTCACCTGTTGCAGTGTTTCTAAAGTCTAGAAATATCTATAAAATAAGTTACATAGCAGTTAAAACTTTCCCAGAAGAGGTGTAAACAAACTAAATTCACTTGCTGAAACAGTACTACTGAACTATGAAGTGACCTTGTGCTGTGTGGATTCGCTGTAATGCAAACCATCTGCACGCTGGAACAATTAAAGCCTTCACATCTCCTAGGAGTTTCCTTCCTCCGATTATAACTTATGTGCTGTGGTAGAAGCACAGAGGTAAACAGCTAGTTAGAGTGGCCCTCTGTGTCTGTGTGTCTGTGTAATTTTATGGTGCAGCACATACAAAACCATTTTCATTTGAAGTGGCAGCCAGCTTTCAAGTAGAAAATATAGCATATGCTTGGTACCAAATGCTGGAGCCATAGCTTGCAAAACAGCCTGAGTTAGACACATCTGCTCTGCTCGTCTGCTTCCCTTCCCCCAGCCTCCTCTTTGGATGTACCAAGTTTTCATGAAGCACAGGTCATGCTGGAGAGGCAGCACTTGAATCCAGCCTGCTCCTGTGTAAGAACCCTCTGCATGTGCTAAACTGAAACCCCTGCCTTCTGTAAGAGCAGCACCTGAGTGCACTGAGCCTGGGCTGTGTCTGAACTGAAAGCCTTGGATAGCAATTACACATGACTTTATAAAAATTGTATTTAATTTACAACTACTTTAGTTTCCAGAAGTTCAGAGTTTACACTCTTTAAAGCCATAAAAAATCAATCTGCAGCCATGGCATTAGAATTTGGATGTTGCTGTGGTGGGAAAATACCAGAGATGGTACTTCTGTAGGATTGCTGTACAATTTGCTGTGTCCCACAACTGGCAAAGTTTCATATTCAAATCTCTGCACTATAAAACCTCTTTTTAACACATTCCTCCACCATTTATGTCCATACAGATGACAACAGCACTAAAACCTCAGATCCTCCCTCTTCAGATCACAGGAAAGAGTAACCATGCAAACTCAGTAAAATAAGAAAATTAATTTATTTTGTAGAAATAGGGTTTTTTCCCTGGAAAAAAGTTGTAGACACTCATTTTTAGAAAACATTCATTTAGATTAACATTCTAGACAATGTAAACATAAACCATGTAAACATAAGACTGTAAAATTAAAATAATTAAATATTTTTCTTTTAAAGTTAAGTCTGAAAAGTAATGAGCAGTTGCAGCATGGCTCCTGAGCCAGCCATGGTTATTTGTCTCAGTGGGCAAAGGCTTCCATCCTAGGGAGTGACCTCTGGCATCTGGCCAGGTCCCATAAAGCACCTCACGCCCACATTTCTCAGAGCAGGCTGCATCCTACATGCCTGTATGTGTGGATTCCAGGTATGGCATGCATGTTTTATCTGTTCAAAGTGCCTGGAAAATATGGGGGAGGGAGGTGCTGAGTGAGTGACACTGGTTGGGATAGTGTAAGAGAATGGTGAAATGCAGAAAAAGACTGAGGGGCTCCACACTGCCATGATGATGTGATTTCTGTTGCTGACTACCCTTGGAAGAACCTCTGGGGTTTGTTTTGAAGGAAATGTATTGATTTGCTGTAAAGAGGGCTCACAAATGAACTAACATGTGAAATAAGATTTTCAGAACACCAGACCCTGGGGCTGAGCTGGGAAAGGGAATAATTTGGGAGTGTTGGTTCAAGTCCTCTAAATTGTAGGTCATGTACATGTTATATATAAAATACTACCTATAGCAAATAGACAAAAGATATAAATTGCTAGATTTATAGTTTCCTCTGTGACCTGAGTACTGACCCATGCATGACCTCTGCTGCAGGCTAGAGAAGTAATGAGGGTCTTGGTGATGCCCTGCATGAAGGGTTTGCAGGAATATGTTAAGCTTGAGGCAGTCAGTCATGAAAGAGGCATTTCCCACCTTACAAGTACATGCCTTTGAGACCCAAATAGATCCCCTTTGTGTTTATTTTTTATAACATCACGGGGGTTTTGTTAATGAAACAGATGAAAAAAGTAATGTCAGCTTGCCTGCATCAGCCCGGGGCTCAGGCTCTGACCTCCTCGCCCACTGCAGGGCGAGATGTGGCACTCTGTGGGGGCATAAATGGCTTCTTTCCCTTGGGGTGGGAATGGTTCTCCTACTGCATTTAAGTGCATATATTGTTTTTTTTCCCCTCTGGTCACCCCTTTTTCCCCCAAAGTGCTGTCTGATTGATAAAATGTAGGCAGAGGAGAGCAAAAGCCATACTGAGCTAGGATGCCTCTGGCAAGGCTACAGCCCCGTGTGATCTGCAGCTCTGCTGGACTTCTCGTTGATGTAGAGCATCCACTTCCTGCCTTTCTCTTCCCTCCA